>NW_027271492.1:60000-1417500 GCF_040938485.1 Diadema antillarum
TACGGAAAGCCAAAAGGAAATGCATCCAGTAATTTTGTCATCGGGTAACACGATAGAAAACTGGGTTTTTGACAAGAAAATTACCCATTCTATAAATCAAATGACGCACATGTCTTTTCGTGCGTCAGTCGGAATATAGTGTGCATGCGGTAACTATGGAATTTAGCCTAAACCCACTCGGCTTCTCCTCGTGGGTTAAGCATTCCATAGTTACCTTATGCACACAATTCCGACTGACGCACTCAGACCTGTGCGTCATTTGTATACTAACAACCTCCGTCAACGTGTGCTCAGCACCCCCCAAAACAACAACAACAACAACAACAACAACAACAACAACACACCAACAAACAAACAAACAAACAAACAAACAGACAAAACACGTCGGAGACTATAAAGAGTCAAGTACTCCGATAATGGCAGGATACAGTATCTCGTTCAAGGATGAACGCGCTGGGTAGAAGTAAAAACCAGGATCTGTTCATTGCTTTACCAGCTCTGTACCACACTTCTTCCTTTGATTTCGCATGTCCTGAAATACCTATCAACGACTGGGTGACTTCCTTGCTTTATTCCACGTAAAAGAGACCCTGTGTCCCTCCAAATCATGTATGAGTGAAGTTTGTGTCAAGTGGGTGAAAGAGGTCATTTCTTGTTTATTGCAATATTTGGTCGAACGTGCGTCAACGGGTATGGCTTATCAATTACCCATGTTGGCGGAAGATGTAAACATTGTCCGGAGGTCCTCTGAAAGCGGGGCAAAATAAACCCACGGATCCTTGGCATGTCTCTCCTAAGCATCTCCCGACCATAGGATCGGGGAGGCTTCCGAGTTTAAATACACACACACACACACACACACACACACACACACACACACACTCACACAAAGAAGAACAAAAATGTAAGAGTGCAGTAATCCACCTATATTGAGATTTCCTATGTGCTGGATTACAATACAGACACCTTTTTTCTTTTTTCTTTTCATAAAGGCAGCTACGAAATAAATAAAAAAGAAAAACAAGAAGAATCTTTGAAGGGTACAGAGAGGCCTAACACTAAGCCTTGATTCAAAGTGTGTACAACATGCCATGTGATTGGATAATTCACACGGGATTTTGGTGATCTTACAGACGAGTTGATTATTCAGGTTTTCAGTCTTGCAAGAATGTTCTAAGTTTCAAACTCTTTATCTAATTTTGGTATGTCTTTGTTTGTACGTATCATGAAATATGCCTTCCTTTCTATATACATGATAATATAGAGCAGGCAAACGTGGCAAAAAAGAACAACAATAAAGATATTTATGAACACACACACTCGCACACACATATAGATAAATAAATGACATTATGTCAATTTACTTATTTACAGGTCTATATATGTACGAATATTTTATCATTATATTTCTATTATTATCAAGGACATTATGATTTTGATATAGGCCTTTTTTTCTGCATTGCACTTCATTATTGTCTTTTGTCTGTGAATATAATTATGATTAGCGACTGACTTAGACTCCTCATTCAGGTCATTGCTGTCCATGATTACAAGGCTTCGTTTGTATTCGACAAAATGCAAGGTCATGCAAAGAACGCCAAAGTTCCATCTATTAATTGACGATATTTTCAATAACTAAGAGCCATGACGAACATTACGGAAACATGCGTGTAAATTGTTTAAGCGAGAAGAGCTCAATTCGGGCAATTTTCGAAAGTCTTAAACGAGCCAGATTTATAAATGTATTATAGCCGCGTTGAGAGCTGTGAGGGCAGGTGCAAACGCTCCTTAACGAGAGGATTAAAGTCGTTGATGTCCAAATCTAGTGGCAAACGGAAACGCGCTTCCACAGCTACTCGTATAGCCATTGTATAATGTCAAGGTTGGCAGTGATTTGATTCGTGTGGAAAGCGGCCATTAGCTGGACACATTATGTTCCATTACCTGGTGAGGTGAGATCGAACGCCGGCGCACGTGTGCTCGCTCTCTTTCGCGGTAATACCCCGGTGAAATGAGTGAACGTTCATCCTTGACCAAGGCGGAGTGACTAGATTGGGGCCCAAAATCATCGTAAATAGATATTTTGATTGCATTCTCCTCTATTTAATAATTTTTCCCAGTGCATATCCTTTAGCCCAAGGTACCAGTGGAAACGACATTAAGTAAGAAGAAATTGGCCTTCGCTACTGATACTAGATATAGAGGTAGTTGCCCTAACTGACATTGATGCTGATTACAAAGCAGCACATCATCTGTTGAATGACCTCAATGGACCAAATAAAAACAAAACAAACAAAAGTGAGCCCTGTTGAAGCTGCAGTGACATGAAGGAGCCACTTGATATCGATGAGTCCCGCGGTGGAGATTTTGAAAATGCTTTCTTAATCACGTGGCCATGACGTCATTTGCGCAGAAGAAACCGCATCGGTTTTTGTTTTGTTTTGTTTTGTTTTGCGCACGCAGCGCGACATACGCATTAATGTACAGAGTGCCCTTGTCCATGTGATGATGTGTCAACATACTCTTTATGGATTGATTTGGAAAGAATGTATAACAGTTCATATCTTTAGTACATAGTAAATGAGATTTAAAAAAAATACCAGCATTGATAGAGATCCTTGATTGCGAGTGAATTCTTCAATAAAACACAAAGGAGAAGCAAGTTTATGATAATACAAGATACGTCTTTCCTTAAGTTAACTCTGATATATTTTTGAAAAGAGTTTTTGAAGGATGTTTGTGTGGAGAAATCCTCATATAAATTCATGAAGTGTGCGCTTCGCTCCTGCGAATGAATAGGTTTTCAAATTGCAATTTGAATTGCAAAGACAAGAACATTGCATTAGCCTTATAAGGGATTATGAGAGACACTGGCGCAAACACACGATGCTCGCTTGTCTTTTTTTTTTTGTTTTGTCTTTATGTTCTGCCCGTTGCCTTCGAGTACATGGGAAACTCTATTATTTAATGTAATTTTATAATATACCTCATCAATGAACCATGTATAAGAAGAGGTTAAAGATATCATGGGGTGACATTATAGCTGATTCTGGCCTAGATCATCGTTGATAATATTTTGCCAGAAAAAAAAAGATACTTATTAACCTCGTTCCTTTAAAGAGGAAATCCGGTCCAAATATAAGATAGTCTGATAAAAAAGAGTAAAATTTTACGAGTTCAGCGGTAAACATTTGACTGAAATCGGATGAAAAATAAGGAAGTTACGAAATTTTGGAGTTTTGATAATTTTTCCAAAACAGTTCTTGTACAGTGGGTATGAATATGCAAATGAGTGAGCTAACCATGTCATACCCTCACAATTTTCCATTGATCGTGTACAAAAAAAAAATGACGAAAATTCAATGTTTCTGTCATAGAGGTCTGAAACATGACGTTATTCCTGGTTGAATACCTTCAGAATAGTGATCAGTTAGATATATGAGGATTTGAGCCTCGGGAATAACTGCGTTTGAATGAAAAACTGGAAATTTCAATATTTTATGTACAAACTATATAGTAAGTTGTGAGGGAATGGCATGCCCACTTTGTCATTTGCATATTCATATTGACTGTTCAAAAACCGTTTCCCCCCAAATAGCGAAACTTCAAAATGTCATAACTTCCTTATTTTTCATCCGATTTCGATCAAATTTATACCGTTGAACTCGTAATATTTTACTCTTTCTTATGAGACAACTTATATTTGGACTGGATTTCCCCTTTAAGGTGAAAATCCCTATTTCACGCTGCACGGCCATTAAAGAAAACTGCAACAATCGCAATTACAATAACAACAAGCAAACAAAGCGAAAATCTTTTGCGAAAGACTTCGTGGCCTCAAATCTTTGTTGTTGTTATTGTTGAACGTTTGAATTGACTTTGCCGATTGCGGATCATATCAAACGCTAAATGTCCACATTCAGGATTAAATCGTCTGTCGTTGACTGACCAAATGCAGATTTCGATTTAAAAAATGAAAAGAAAAAAAACGACATGGAAGAAAAAAAAAGTATAGAGATTCGGGGCGGGCATTCAAACACACCTGGCGTGAAGTGAAAGTAATTTTTTAGACGGAAGGACAGTTTGTAAAAGGCGACAAAGTCAGGCACGTATTGCGACGCCGTGCGGGGATTGGGCTACTAGATTGGTTTCACGCGACAAATCACTCTTCCGCACTCTCTAAAACGCGCGGTTCGGCGAGAGCACTCCATATATGATATTAATCATTTCTGGGCCGTACATCGGCATGTACGGCGCACTAATTGTTTGAAAATGTCAAAGACATTTTTCGCTCATCCCCCGCCGGATGCACGATCCATTACTTAATTATGCAGCGCACAGGAACCAACGAATTCGTCTTTGCGGAAGCGCGGCCGGTCCCGGGGATTAAGTGGCATTTAGCGGAATTTATGAGATAATGATTGCGCACCTTGTGTATGGACCGCTGGTAAGACTCGCCTACCTGTAGTTACCCACCCCCCCCCCCCCCCACACACACACACTCACACACACGCATAGAACCACCAAAATGACATAATAATATTATGATGCCAAACTCAGGAGGCGCAACCGGAGTGTCTCATCATGGAAAAACGGTCAAGCAATCAAACATATCCGCCCGCTTATGATTACCTCAGGTCAATAAGAAATCTCATGACTACTTGCTTTAATAGGTAAATATATATACAGTATATATATTTTTTTTTTTCTGAACTCTTATGTACACAAATATACCCCTGGAGTGTCTTATTATGGCACGAATCATGTAACAGAATGTTTACTACTGGTTCAATAATTGCACCCTACTAGTATCACAATTACGTTTTCTTTTCTTTTTTTTTTTCGTGTGCTACGTTTACAACATTTGGAGGAACTTGTATCGTTACATTATCTGCCCCCCCCCCCTCTCTCTTATATTCACGATACGACATGACACTGGTGTAAAGACATTGGTGAAGATGTGCTTATGCCTTAGATGTGAGATAGCACGTAGATGTGTGATAATTGTCAATGTATTCAGAGACACTGCTTAAGGTCATATTCCTCAAAATTGCAATGCCTGTTTTATTTCCCACATATAGCTAATTATTGCCTTTTAGTTTCTGGCTCACGACTTTAATGTCATCATGCCAATCGAAGACTTACAAAAATTCAGCTGGACATTATGTACTGCTCTTATGAAACGATGTGCCTACAATGTTCATTTGTTTACATTTTCTTTGCTGTTATCATCATGACATAATAAAAGCAGTGCGCGAAATAATTTGGGAGTTTAATGAAAACGATTAATTCTACAACGTTACATCCCTACATCCGTCAAAATATTTCAATCGCTGCGAACATTGATCATCGAATATGGAAATATTGGACGAGCTATGCACAAATATTGGACGAGTCGAAGACGAGTCCAATATTTTGCTTAGCGAGTCCAATATTTCCTTGTATTAATCGAAAATAGGACATTCAATATCATCATTATTATCCTACAGAGGATTTTAGCAAAGAATGTTTTCACTTAGGCCTACCCTTTCTGTCTCCGACTCCGAGTGCTGTTCCTCCTGTGTAGTGATCCTGACATGGGGTATGGTACATGTACCGGTACACTCTTCAGTGCAAGTTAATCCACTTCAGTCTCTGATAGAGCAGTGATCTATTATCCAAGGTAGCCGTCATGTTACTGTTAGACCGATATCTAGCTAATTTAGACCAGAATTAGATGTATTTGTATCCGAGATCTGAGAAACAATTCACGTCACATCTACCGTAGATCGTGAAAGATCGAATTACTACTACCACAACTAGTCCTACTGTGCTGTATATAACGTACTTGTACACACGTACACGTACGTAAATGTACAGTAACTGTAATATGCATATCGCGCATGCAAATGCAAGCGCAGCGGCGGCGGCCGGCCGGCTACATTATATCGCGCGCGGGCTATCTAGCAGTGCAGTAACGCTGAGCATGCAGAGCTGCAGATCAATCGTCGCCTTGCGCCTGCCTGCACAAAAAAAAAAAAAAAAAAATGCAACTTGTTTTCATCAAACCTAAATTTAACTTCCTGTTATGAAAGTGATATTTTGAAAAATTGTGTAAAAAACAATTTCAACTAATTGATATATGAAATTTAATTGTATAAACACAGAATTTTAGAAGAAACGATATTCTAGTTAATTCATGATTGACCAATCACAGACGTTTTTACTTCATATTTCAGGTCATCTCGTATATATCTCAACCAATCACGGTGCAGTTTATAAAAAACTTTGGGGAATCCCCTCTTGCCCTCCAATATTTTAAATATTGGTCGCCTCGGCCAAAATTATTGGTCGAGTACAACAAACCTTCTATGTGGGTACGTGATAATTGACCATTAGTCAGTACTTTTATCTTCCCGGTGTCAATGAACAGAATGGACGGAGGAGAGGGATAAAAAGACAGAACTTGTGAAACCTGTCAATGTTTCAATGTTCGGCTCACCCCACATTTGTATTCATTATTTTCCTTTTTCTAAAAGTCAATATTTTCTCACATTGGAACCATGTGCGCTGCAAGCTGCATTTTTATTTTCATTTATTTATACATTTATTTTGCCGCAAATGATAGCGAGGTGCAAGGAAGTGCGCATGCTATAAAGAAAGTTTGCTTTTATCGTTTATATATGAATGAGTGGCGTTGACACTTTGTGCTTTGAGTTCCGGTTGGTACGGAACACCCCCTATATAATAGCCTTGCATACGCTGTCCAAAGATCCTGGCACAGAAAGGGTTAAAGGGGAAATCCAGTCCAAATATAAGTTAGTCTGATAAGAAAGAGTGAAGTATTACGAGTTCAACGGTATAATTTTGATAGAAATCGGATGAAAAATAAGGAAGTTATATGGCAATTTGAAGTTCGCTATTTTTTCGGGAAACGGTCAATATGAATATGCAAATGGTAAAGTATGCCCGAGGCTCAAATCCTCGTTTATCGAGCTGATCACTATTCTGAAGTTATTCAACCAGGAATAACATCATGTTTCAGGCTTCAATGACAGAAACATCGAATTTTCGTCATTTTTTGTTGTACATGATCAATGGAAAATTGTGAGGTTATGACATGGGTAGCTCACTCATTTGCATATTCATATTATACACTGTATAAGAATTGTTTTCAGAAATTAGCAAAACTTCAAAATGTCATAAATGTTATAACCAACTTCAGTCAACTTTTTACCGTTGAACTCGTAAGATTTTACTCCTTTCTTTATCAGACTAACTTATATTTGGACTGGATTTCCCCTTCAAAGGAACAAAAATCAAGAAGGTCGTAAGTAAAGCTGAACAGATAACAACGAACGTCCCGCCATTTGCATGATGTAGAATGGCGCCATGTATAATGTTCTTTATTCCGAAAGTTCGTTAATCCGAAAATGAATAAAGAAAGGTTCATTATTCCGAAACCCACAAATTCAATACACCTAAAGACCCGGGTCTGAGAAAGTCACAGCTGACACTCACTTAAAAGATATCACTCCATTCATTCATGGCAAAGAACATGCATGGTGTATAACCTGATGGAGTGGTTCACCCAAAGCACATTTACAAATGGTCCTTATGGAAGACCAACAACACTATGATAGTGCAATTGAATATGGGTTTTCCAGCCATCTTGTCTCGTACAGATGGAAAACAAATGCTCTTATGATTCTTATTTCAAAACTACCTCTAATTTTCAAGGTATAAAGTAAACTGTTATGTACTCAAGATCATGTTTTTTTTTTTCTATTACGTTCTGTGGCGGAAGAAAATGAAATGAATTGAATTAAACTGAATGAAATTAAGTGCTTTATAGATGAATACCTCTCCACTTCCGTATCAATCTCAACTGCCTAGTATTCATGAAATGTGACACTGCATCACAAAACCACCAAAATAGTCACCAGTGGGCAAGCAGACAAGGATTTTTACTTTAAAACCAGATTCTCAAAGACCAGACAATACAGCTTTAAAATTACAGTGCAACTCAATGCGAAGAAAATCTCTATGAACCCACATCCTCTGGAAAAGCGTTTACTGAGAAATGAAGTTTTATAGAAATTTAGGGTTTACTATTTTATTTAAGTGTTTAACCTCACAAAGCAGTTCTCTGTGAACAAAAACAAAAACAAAAACAAAAACAGGGAAAATGAAACTTCGTATAGCAATCAATAATAGACTGATTGTCACAATATACTGATGAATCTTGCACACTTATGTTGATTAAGTACATTCTATTTATATCGCTTTCAATGCGATAGCACCATCTTCTCAGAATGGTGAAAGTGAAGAGTGTGTAAAACGTATTTGATGTATAAAAAGGGGACCTCCGACACATACCTATTCACGCAGAGCGAACGAACGAACGAAAATTTAAAAAGAAAAGAGATAAGTTCAAGTAAAACTGAAAAAAAGGATAGATTTTCCATTCGTTGGGTATGATCCCAAACTTGAGAATATTGTAGTCACATTGTATCGCCGTAAATAACGCAACGTCTACCCGCCTGAATATTTGTGGAATTCGAGCGAGTTAAAAAAAGAAAAATCAGTCACCAAGTAGGCCGTTCAGAGAAGCCAGAAATCGATGAGATTCAAAAGTACAACAACGACGACATCAACAACAAGCGGAAAAAAAAAATGCGTTATGACGCCGGATCTGACATCCAATTAGGGTAAACCTCAGCGACGAAACGGATATGTTTGTGTGCCACTTGGCTGAGAAAATGGGACGATCGTTGCCATGGGCGACGTGCAAACATTGGTCAAGGCCAAATCAGAGATGGCTGCGAAAACATGGGGATTTACACTGGCAGAAGTCACCCGTTAAAGAGGTTGTTTCGGGATGCAGAAAACACATCTTTTTGACCCTTTTCGCGTGTTTCGCACTGTTTAGGGTTGCATGCAGGACGAGATCCATGCAGATCACCAATAAAAGAAGAAGTAGATATTGAAAAGATATTTGTCGGTAAAGTTACGGTGTTAGAATCGTTTAACGTCAATCAAGCTTTGATGTGACATGGTGTGACAGATAGACTATGAAAGAATTGCGAAACGGGGGGGGGGGGCTCAGGGCTTCCTATGCTCTTTTTTCTGATAATACATAGAAATACATAGGGTCTAACCACTTGCCCCCCCCCCCCACACACACACACACACACACTAACGTGGTTAAGCTTTGGTCTTTTTTTTTTGCTGGTTAGCTGATGAAACCCGGAAGTGGCACCAGAAATATAAACTGCCCTACCCCTCCCCACTTTTAAAAACTGGGCGTCGACCATGAGAGAGAAGGAGAGAGAGGCAGAAATAGAGGGATGTGGAAAGAGAGAATATGAGAGAAATGAATGAGATGAAATATGAATTAATATATGATCAATACTTTGTCATATTTAAGACCTCTGAACGTCATGAAGAGCCCGCCGCACACTACACGATTTTGCCCCGATTCACCGGTCTTAAGACCTTAAGACTAGAAGTGTGACGTCACAGTCTTGCCAGTTTCCAGTCGTATAGATTTGACATGTTGAATTTCTACGACCGGTCGTGGGCTTTAATGCAGTAAAATGCAAGCGCACGCAGTGCGCACCGCGCACGCTTTACAGTCGGGTCGTATAGTGTGCGGTGTCCGGTCGTACGACTGGTCTTAAGACCCAGCTTGGCTTAAGACTTTAAGACCAGTCTGATCGTGTAGTGTGCGGTGGCCTTTAGGTTGACTCAACTAACATTTAAATAGTGATAATTCTATGATTTGCGTAGATTTTTTTTATGTATAGTTAGACTCAAATCACGGAATAGCTGGAAATATTTCGTCGAGTTGAAATCTATTTTCAGTTGTGTGCGTAGGCATATCCAAGAAAATAGAGTTGATAAGAACAGCCATAAAACTATATAACAAAATAAATTCACAGAAAAAAAAAACTTTGCCGACGTGTGGTTTTACTGAAACTGAAACTAAACCCTGTCTATAATGCACTTACAAACGACATAAGTTCTTCCTTTCTCTTCTGCACGCACTAATAGGTTGACTCGTTTGAATTTACTCCGTATAACTATCCGCTGTATAGAAATTGTGAGGAAATCCTCTTTCTCTGTTCTGCGGTATTACAGTATGCGATGTCTACGATTGATTTCTCGATTCGGACTGTCTTGACTGTTGTCCGTCTGTTGTTTACGTCCAAAGATAGACTTTACCTGCGTCCGTCCATGACCGATCAAATCAGGCATATCTAGAGCACCGTAATCATCCAATCGAACAAGTTCTCTTCTTTTCGCTTTATTGCCACCATAAATCGTCGTCCGCTAGGCGATTCTGCTTCCTTCATTATCTCATTGTGTGGCGGATTATTGGGTATTTTCCCGCCTGCGTTCCCCTTGTTATTACCGTATCCTTGATAGTTCGTTTCGACTAGAACCCGAACTGGCATACGAAAGTGAGGTCGTGGACACGGTCAAAACGACTCCATTCTTGTGATTGTTTTTGATCCCTCAAGAAAAGAACCCCTCAAAAAAGAAGGCAGAATAAGAACCAAATAATATAATTATAAACGACCACAGAGCAGAACAAAACCAAAGTAAACAAGCATTGTCTCCTATCCGTTATTTTATGGCAGGAAACTACATAATCTACATGGTGTATGTGGAAGTAAGAGGGAACTTGTATAGATTCCGTCATGTGTCATATATCATAGGTTTGATGTCAGGCATTGATTACGAGCACAAGTATAGCTAAAATGCTTTTGTTGCTGTCGTTTTATCCGTGGTTCAAGAGGGACGTTTTGGATGATACATCTTGTTATATAATATTTGCTGGCCGGGGAGTCCATAATCTTTTAACATTTCACTTTACCACAGACCAGACCAGGGGTGGTATTCTGAGACAGTTTTATCTCTGTTGTGAGCCTGTTGCAACAATACGCGGCATACGCAGACCCTTAAAAAAGTTTTACTCGCATGCGTGCAGGTGAGAGGCCTTTTTTTCATGTTAGCTGATGAAACCCGGAAGTGCAACCAGAAAATAATCGAAATAAACGCACCCCTCTCCTTGAAAAAGGCTGATGTCGCCTCTGATACTCCTGGCAAAAATGTTCAAATCTGTGTTTGTTTTTTGTTTTCGCTTTTGTTTCTGTTTGTAGATTTGATCATATGACATGATGCTGTCCCCAATTTGTCGTTCTCACTTTCTGAATCATGCATGGCATGTCTTTGATGGATTATCACTTTTGAAATCTGGACAAAATAAGCGTGAAAGAAAAAACGAAATTGAGAGAGCCCGTTATGCACAAACTTTACAAATGACGCCAGAATCGCTTAAGGCCTATTAACCGAGACAGCTATACAGAAATATTGAAAATAGGCATTACTTTATTGTCTTTCACTGGTTGGTTTTGCTCGTATATTAACCTCTTGTATAGCATTATCTTGTTCACTTTTGTCAAAGGACTACTAGTACTATAGTACATTGTCCACTTTGTGGTTACGCAATTCAAAGGCACGCCCATTATGATTATTCTGTGCATGTGTCGTCGATATCTACGGAAACGAAGTTCCTTCCCCTCTTCCTTTCTGACACACTTTCGAAGGGGAAAAGACATACTCCACAGAGCGTGAAGAATTCTCTGATACTTTACGTACCAAGGAATGTCAACGCGTGTTCAACGCTGTTGGTTTTCGTTCTTTTGTTTTGTGCCAATCGGCACTAAAAGAGCACAAAGGACTTAAAGGCGGACTGCAGCTTTGCGACTGTATGAAATGAGACTTGCTTCATATAGTTCACTTTAGAAAAGAAAAAACAACAAAAGCACGTACGGA
This sequence comes from Diadema antillarum, assembly GCF_040938485.1. NCBI lineage: Eukaryota > Metazoa > Echinodermata > Echinoidea > Diadematoida > Diadematidae > Diadema > Diadema antillarum. The sequence continues at coordinate 71,824 of NW_027271492.1, forward strand.
TATCCAGGGTATAGACTCTCGTCTGACCGGAAGTATTGTTTGATGTCATCTACCCATATCTTCTGAAAAAAGTTCGTGCGGGGGATTCGAAAGTATTCATTCGAATCAAATCCAAAAGGGCAGTGAACTCATAGCGATTTCACCTGTCCCAAACTTTTTTCTTATAATCACTACATAATCTGATGTAGTTTGTCATTGTGTCTAAAACATAATATGATGAGTAAAGGGGATACTGTCAAACACTTTAAAAGACTCTGTTTAATGTTGTGGGGTCACTATGGCATAAAGCTTTCTATCTGTGCTAAGTTATTGATGGTCAAATGCATGTAAAAAACATAAGCAACATCAGCGTACAAAAATCTTTAACACCCCGCTGTCACTATTAAAAGATCTGTGAACAAAATATTCCCGTGCTTATTAGTTGTTTACTGGATGGTTTTATATCCTAACACGACAATCTGCGGAAAATGCAAACTGATGAACAAACTGAATCTTAGGAGAGAGGTTCAGGGTGTGGAAGGTGACCCCCTCTCTTCCATAATCAAGTGTGATGAATTCGCTTACTTGCGGATTTTTTACCGTTCGTAGGATTCTCATGAGTTCAAGGGAAAATACAGAACCTGCTACAAATTAGTCTGCAAAGAAGGAATATAATTCGATATGCGCAACAGTGAAAATTTGATCAAAATCGGATGAAAATTGAGGAAGTCATGAAATCGTGAAGGTTCCCAAACTTTCACAGAACACTTCTCAACCAGTCAATAATTGTGAATATGCAAATGAATGCGTTGATGATGTCATCGCCTCGCAACTTGTCATTAGTTTGTACACAAAAACTTAGAATTTTCAGATTTATGTTCAAATTAATACATTTATGACCCAGTCTCAAATTTTGATGATAATTATGTGCTTGATCATTGAAGTTTTTCGGCCAGGAGTAATATCATATTTCACACTTTTATAATGGAAAACTGTTCTCTTAATTTTTGTCCTCTATCTTTTTTTTTTATACGCCATCAATGGAAAATTCACTCACTCACTATGAGCATATTCATATGGACTATTCGAAATTGCAAAAACTTGCAAAAAATTATTGAAACTGCATAATATTTCATAATCTAGAATGCTATAGTTTCGGATGGTATGAGGCTTCAACTTTTTTTTTTGGATATACTTTTTTTAGATAATGAGAAACATCTTATAAAACATAAAAGAGCATACTAAGCAAGGGGAATTCAAAGTTTATTTGATAGAAATTGGTTTTGAAATGGCTGAGGTATCCAAAATGAAGTGATCCTAATAAAAATTGGGGCCCATATTTCATAAGGATCGATTTGTTTTATTTTGTTTTTTGATATGATATTATCAGTAATTTCAAAACCGATTTTCATCAAATGAAATTTGAATTCCTCATAGAATAGTATGCTCTTTAACATTATATAAAGTGGCTTCTATCAAGTATCTCGCAAAAGATAAAAACTGAATATTCTCATCTCAAACAATGCTATGCAATCCCTTTCAAAGCCTTAATAATTTCATTGCCTCTGATTCACATTATATCGGAGATTCTGGTAGCAGTTATATGACCAGGCATCAGCTCTGATATGTTAATCTAAAACATTTTTTTTCTTTTACTAAATTAACAACAAAACGAATTTGACTTTTGTAATCACGTAGACTTATCAATGCTTACGTTTATACTAAAGATTTCCCTCGACCAGAAAATACACACAAGTTTCAATGGGATCCTCAATAACATTTCATTACGTAGTGGTCTGCAAATCCTGGAATTATTTCATTAACGAGACTAGTTTACCTGGTCAACACACCTTGAGATATAATCCATTGAATGGATCACCATTTACCGCTCTCTATCACTGAATATTATGTATCTTCTCTCTTATTCGGGCTTTAAATTCATTGGCAATTCATCTACTTTCTCTATCCGAGGATGGAAAATGGATGTGCTTCATAAATTGCGAAATTGTGACAGTCAATGTCGTTCTTACTTCGTGCCCAATATAGGATGGAAATCTTGACATGGAAACGAAGAATTACAGTCTTTTGGTATCGATAAGTTTGGGTTCAGTGATTGGCAACGCGTGACTGAACGTCTGACGGGCTTAGTCACGGGTTTGAGTCCTTGGAATGAAATTGGAGTCCTCACGCAAGACCTAAGATGTAGGCCTACACACTGCGTCTTTTAGGACGTGAGTTGCACAGTTTGGACTTAGAGGGATTTTTATGTTTTCGGTTGAGACCTGGCTTCATGTTTCTAACCTTTTATGTGAGATGATTAGATACCTCTAATTAAATACACTGTATAACAGAGCATGCAAGTCTAAGAGGAATTCAACGTCTATGATGAAATTGGTTTTTGAAATAGCTTAGATATCCAGAAACAAAGAGGTTCTAATAAGAAGTGGGACCCACCTTTTAGTATGACCACTTTGTTTTACTATTTTTTTTTTTATATCGCAGTCATTCAAAACCGATTTTCATCCAATAAACATTGATTTCCTCTTAGAATTGTTTGCTCTTTAATATTTCATAAGTAGTTTCTAATCATCTCGCAAAAAGTTGAAATCTAAATCCTCATCTAAACCAAAACTTCGCCATCCCTTTAAACGAGGGTAAAATAATGTGCTTGTTTCTTAATTGACTCCACCAATGGAGGCAAGAAGTCGAACACATTTAAGAGAGAGATATAATCATTGACTTACCGTGGACCCTATGGACTTACCATTACCGGTGTCAAGGCTAAAGTCATAGAACGTAATCGTGATTGTATGATATCTTTATACTTGTATCAACCAAGAACAGTTCGTCATGTCAGCAGCCTAAAGACACAGCCATTCTTGGTAACATTGGTGGTCACCCTATTGCACCCCTTCTTTAAGGTGTATAATTACCAATGATTGCCAACGTGTGTGGACGGAAATCCATCTTTCGAACACCTTTGAAAATTCGTACCAAATTTTATTTGAAATCTTGTACGTTGCAATCAAATAAGAGAGAGATATATAAAATATATATATATGTGTGTATATATATATATATATATAATAAGATATAATATGATATAATTTTTGAGGAGAAGTCACGATTATTATAGCCTATACACGTAGTACAAAGTATACCCTTAGCATGCTTTTAGTTTCCTTTAGCGTTTGTTTATTTGCTTGTTTTTGTTGCTTTAGGGATCTCCAAGACACCTTACGTGAATGCCATGAAAGTATAAGGTGGAAAAGAGCGATTATGGGACACATTTTGTACATGAACTGAATACTCTAATGAGCCGAAATTGAGCCACGACGGTCTATTTCTTTTGGGAAGAGCCTGAGTATGCAATATCTTGCCGATTATCAAAAGCTACTTCGTATGCCAAGAAGGAGGGAATAATCAATATTGTTGTGAATGCATTCCGCGAGATTCAATACTGCCATTTCATTTCAGCGTCAAGGGAAAGTGGAATGCAATAGCAGGCGAGGGAGTACCAATCACAACTTGAGCAGGAAACTTAAAAAAAAAAGACCCACAAAACTTAAAGGACCTAGTTTCTCAAATGCAACCCATCTTGCAACTAATATGGAACATTTTCCGTGAGCCCACTGGTTTGACGTTAGTACTTTGTGCCAAGTGAATGATGGTGAGGATTAGAGCTCCTAGATTTTCCATACCATGGCATTTTAACGGTTTAGTTTAAATGTGAAGTCCCCTGTAAAGCTATGAAGTACCCTATTTGTATTGCTGAATATAATTCGCCGTGATTATCCGATACGTTCGTTTTGTTCGTTTGTCTTTGAATTTTACACAATATATATTATTTACATTGAAATAACACAATACTCCTTTCAATGCCATTCCATCCAGCACTATACCTTACCATTCCATAAGATATGGGCGCTTCCAGAATCACGCTACATGTATCATGCTATCGACGACATCGGTAACGAATTACGGTTTCGCTTCTAATTGGGCTTCTATGCAATTCACGTAATCTTCTTCACACGCTGAGCGGAAGTTGCTGGTTCCGTAATTGTCACTGATTACGCGTGTCAGTGCTACAAGAAAGCTTCCGGGCGGATTCAGTTACACTACGAATAATTTTCTACACAGCAAACGAGTCAGAAGTAATTCTGAAAGTCTAACAGTAAGTGATATTTTATCCTCCTGCTCGCCCTGCATATTGTATCCGCTTCCTCATTGAACTAGTCTCAATAGTTCAACATTCCATTCCACTTATTATCAAACATAATACTTGATGAAATGTAAGAGCATGCAAAATCCAAGATCCAGAAATTCCGTAATTCCTTTGCAAAATTAAAGGGGGCGCAAGCACCCCGTTTTTTCGTTTTATTTCTTTTGTTTTAACAACAACAACAACAACAAAAATAAAATAAAGAGGGGGCGCGCGCCCGGTGCACCCCCCCCCCCCCCCCCCCCCCTCTGGATCCGCCACTGGTATGATGAAATTCATGTTATGTCTCAAGCTCTTTCTTCTTTTTGAGAGAATCATTCATCGATAGTTTGATGTTGGTAGAGGTCTGCTGAACTATTCAGCGCCAACCTTTAATGTACATCTTATTTTTTTTTTTCTAATTGAAGGATTGATTTTTTCTCCTCTTCTGAAGATTTACTTTACCATTCAAAATGCACAATCAAAATAACATGATCATACTGATATCACATTGAGAGTAAAACAAACAGAATCGTGCTTTAGAGGTTCAATAACCCTTATCGTCGTATGTGTTCATTTTTTCAACGTTTTTCTATATGTTTCATATGAGATTGTGCTTCTATTCTCGTTCTTATTTCTGTCATCGATACATGTTTTTATAAAAGATCGGCTTCTTCTATCGTGACTATAGATAGGCCTTTGTTTTGATCTGAAATAAGCTTAATATGTCAATACTCCGAAGTACTATTGTATAAAAAAAAAAATACTATACTGGCTTCTCCACTCTATTTTCAACAATTAATATAACGTTTTTGATATAAGTTTTGTTGATAGTGCCTGGTACTATATCTTGTAACTAACTCCTTTGTACCTAGGCATGTGTAAGAAAATTTTGTGTAGAATTTGCATTCAATGAAGGCATGAACAGTGTCCTCTTTAGAGTTGCAATTCGGGCAAATCATTAACAGTTAATCCCCATTGAAATAGATTATTTCTTACCGGCAATGAATTTATGCAATGATTTAAAATCAAATTCGTTGCGCGAGCAAATATACCTCCGTCTTTTACAACTAGTTTGGTGGCAGGGAAGCATAAAAACACGGCCGCTTCTATTCCGTCTGTGCTGTCTTTATTGCATGGAGCCGAACCCAAAGTTCGCTGTTGTTCGATTACTCTCATGTGGGTTAAGAACCGACGGAAGGTCGAAACTTTGCGAGTGATTAGGGCTGCGGAAACTGGGGACTAGCTGGCCCGGATATTTCTTGTGGAACCGAACTGAACGTTTCTCTCCCCGGATAACATTACATTCCCGGAGCGTAAAGCGGCTAGAGATCTCTTCAGGTAAACCGCTGCCGATTGTTATCTGTTTGTCTTGGGTACCGCTGCACAAAAGCTTCTCCCTTTTCCTCTCTCCAAGCCCCCCTCCCCACTCTTCTCTCTCTCTCTCCCCCCCCCCCCCCCATAAGATTTGGCAGTACGCCCGGGTATTACATATGATGAGCAACACTCGACGCAAGACACTGTGAAAAATGTTTCCAACCTCAGAGTTCAAAAGAGGTCGACATGAACGATCCACCTGAAACAATATCCTGGCATTTCTGTAGATGTATACGCTGTCATTCACGCTACGGAGTTTTTGTCATAGCAGGCGCACCTCGCAACGACAACTCATTTGCCATCTAGGTAATGTTCAACGAGGACACTTTACCCGATATGCAATGGCAGTGGGTATATACTTTTCTGCTGTACATGGTTCTAACACACTCACGCCTTCTTTCGATGCCTGCGTCGCAATTACTGAAGGTAGGTGATTTCATTCCTTTCTCTCTCCCTCTCTCTATTTTTCTTTCCCTTCTTCTTCATCATCTTTTTCTTCATCATCTTTTTCATCTTATTCTTTTTCATCTTCTTCTTCTTCTTCTTCTTCTTCTTCTTCTTCTTCACCTTCTTCTTCACCCTCTCTCACTCTATCTCTGTTGCATTAAATTAGTTTGCTCTATGGTGCGACATTCTGCGCCAAAATAAGATAATGTCATTTTTTTTTTCAAAACACCATATTGACAGTAATCTGTCATTGTCATGTATGTCTCTTCATGACAAGCCAACCCTGCCACAGCGTGAATCAAGTGGGAATTAAAGTGTGTACCACTGTGTACCACACTGTGAACCACCAAAGTGCTGTGGGTAGTACTCGTATCCGGGCAATTACCCCCAGAGGGCAATTACCCCCGACTAAATACTGGTTAGTGGTAAGGTTAGAGTTAAGATTAGGGTTAGGGTTAGGTTTAGTGTTAGGAATTTGGGTAAGGGTTAGGGTTAGGTTCAAGATTAGGATTAGGATTAGGGCCAGGGGAAGGGTCCGGGGTAATTGCCCTAGACCCGGTAGTACTAAGTAGCTCTTTGGAACCACGCTGTGGATCACACTGTGGATCGCAGTGTTTAATTTGAGAGTATAAACAGTGTAAACGGTGTGAATGCACTATTTCACATTGTGTTTACACTGTGTAGTACATTGCGTTCACACTGTAAAACACGATGCGTCACACTGTGTTCACCGTTAGGCTATACCGTTCACACGGTTAAAACGCTAGAATATTGACAGTAATCTATTATCCTCATGTCTGTTTCTTCATGTTCAGATGATTTAATGTTTACAGCACAATACGTTGTGTGCCGTTTAGCTTCCATCTCGCGGGCAGGGAGATAGGGAAACAATTTGATTTAGCGAGTGTATAGTATTAAAGGTACTGTATACCATAGGGAGCAGTTATAACTTTTGATGCATATATGTGTAGGTCAGTTGTGTCACATAACATCGTACCATAATATAAGGATTTTGCAATAAAGCCGAAAATAAGGTGATACCACTATTTTTCTCTCTAAACCAACTGCAGACGGTTTAGTCTAAACAATTTGTTCACTTTTTTTTTATTTAACAATACTTAACATTGATTATACTGATTAACTTTTCTACACTAGTTTCTATTCCTCGCTCACATTTTAGAACTATTTTGAAGCTCTAAAACCATTGAGAACTGGATTTATGTTTCGTCTGCAAATGGTAAATGATGTCTTTAATATGTATCTAGAGTACACGTGTTGCTTTACGCATCATGTTGTCTTGAATTATTGTATGTGTATGTATAATAATGAGCTTTTTGCATTTGGAAACTGATGAAGTAAATGTATAACTTTTTTTAATTACATTGTGACGCGCTAGTAAGTCATCACATTCCGATGTTATTGTTTTCCTACCTATCATGATTCGAAAGTTTACTCACGTCACACGCAACTATGACACATACATTCCCTTCCGAACAAACAGATGATACCTCAAAGAGATGAAATTTCCGTATCCTGTCAAAGGATGTGATCGGGAATTGGACTTCTATTAAAGAAAACATAATGTGACTACCACACCACAGTCTATCATTAAAAGTACATGATACTCTCTCTCTCTCTGGCAACTGCATGACGTCGAGCGCGAGAAATGTATGTGCCATCATGTTAGAACAATACTTATAAGCACAACAGTCCTAGTTTGATTCTCACATTTTGCAACTACACCTGTGATTTTAAATGCTTTGACGTAGGCTGAAAGTGATGGCCAGAGTTATTGTGTGTGTGTGTGTGTGTGTGTGTGTGTATTTGTGTATGTACAAATGTCTCAATGTTCTTGATGTGCAATGTCAATGTTTGTTGCGCCCTTTAAAGAAAACAAAAACTTATACTTTATGATTGTTGTTGGATCTTCAAGTTATGTTATCTTATTACTTTCTGGAGATCCATCCATTTGCCATTCATATTGTCTTTTTTTTTGCAACCCTTTATATGTAATTTGTATTTTTACTTGTGTGTCAATGTTATGTATCATGTCTTTTGTTCATGTTGTCATGGAAATGGAAAATAAATTCATTTCAATTTAATTTAATTCAATATCAGTCTCACGCAAAGTCAACCTCACCTAAGTCGATCTCGCACAAGTATAGTAATATATTTATTGGCAAAGATGAAGAAAACAAAATCTGCCGGGCCAAACACGATGATAATTATCATGTATAAAACTGTAATTAACTGTATTGTGTAAGTCGAAATTCACGTAAGTTGATTTTTTTTTTTCGTCTTCGGTGCCCCTAGGTTCGACTTAAGTGAGGTTGACCGTATTGTCACGGACAGGTTGTGCAATGTATACGCCCTTCTGCCTTTACCATTGATCTATTAGTGGACCACACCCACACCATCATCACCATCAACATATATACAGCCCTTTTACATTTGTAAATACATGTACGTTGGGCTTGTACCTCCCACTTAGTGAACGTCAATCATGAGAATAAATCAGCGCGGTATGATGTCGGTACGTATAGTCCATGGGCCAAGAGCCGAAAAATGGGTTGTTGGTACCATCCGAGGTGGCAAAACCTTTTTGGTGTCATTTTGTTTGTCGGACATAGATATGCTTATCAAGCTATGATAGCATTTCCAAATGAGTAGCTTAGTCATAATAAATGAATTTTTAACCAATTTGGGCTCGTTTTTATATCCCTATACTTCCGAATCGAAACTAACCGCTATACAAATACGAGCACTGCCTTCTGCATGTCCACAGGTGTTCTGTTGTAAACGCGGTGCGCTTAGTCTTTATTCAAGGCAGCGAAGGGAATATCCAAAGGGTTATGATGTCCACAGCTGCCACGCGGTGCGCTTAGTCTTTATCTGGAACAATGTACCGTTAATCATATCTAAAGTTCCTAATAAAAGGGATTATCTATACTGTTTTTATACCACCCTCTCAACAAATACATCAGTTTTAAACAAAAATCACTCTGTTCATTGACAACATTATTAATTATAATGTATTGTAGTGTACCGGTACATTGTTTTTGCATAATCTTTCATTGTTGGATGGAAATAAAGCGACATTGGCGTGGTATTAGCGTTTTCACCGTAGCGTTTTCAGCGGAAAATGATAACTAATTGAAAAATACGCTAGAATTCACTAGAAATTGCTTTTTTGTTGTTGTTGTTTTTAGATAAAGGGATATACACTGTATTTATAAGCTTTGGATATTCCCTTCGCAGTCTTGAATATTAGACTAAGCGCTGTGGACATCATAACCCTTGGATATTCCCTTTGCTGCCTTGAATAAAGACTAAGCGCACCGCGTTTACAACAGAATACCTGTGAACATACAGAAGACAGTGTTCTTCTTTGTATAGCGGTTGGTCTCGATTCAGAAGTACAGGGATATAACAACGAGACCAAATTGGTTTAAAATTCATTTACTATGACTAAGCTACTCATTTGGAAATGCTATCATAGCTTGATAATCATATCTATGCCCGACAAACAAAATGACACCAAAAAGGTATTGCCACCTCAGATGGTACCAATATCTGGCCTGGCCCATGGACTAGTAGAGGCATGTTCGTTCCGCCCATGTGAAGAGCAATCGCGGCGCATATCAAAGTCTGTTATAAGTCATGCAGTGATTGCGCTTGTCATACAGCTGTACTATGCACGGAAATCGTAGGGGGCGCCTTGAATCCGGGAAAATCGCACGCTACCGATTAATTCAGTGAGCAAGGGCGGATCCAGGGAGGACTGCAACCGGCGCACGCCCCCCTTTATTTTTTTGTTGAAACAAAAGAAATAAAAAGAAAAAATGGGGGAGGGGTGCGTGCGCCCCCCTTTAACTTTGTAAACGCGCCCCCTCTTTACGGAATTCCTGGATCCGCCCCTGGTGAGGCACATAAAAAATCAGCGTCTTACAAAAAATTGTTTGATGTCATTGTGCAACCAGAACCAACTCGCCCTAGCGGTGATATACTCTTAGTATCATGTGCTTCTCAAAATGATATCACAATTTGCAGCATTTTCATGAGCAATGTTTGGCATGAACGTTCACTTGTTTTCACTGTCAACTTACGATTTTTTTTTTTGTCGATACAGACTGCATTTGTTTTTACGTCTTTGTTTTCTTTACCCGTACTTTGCCTTGTCATTGATGCCTCGTTCCAACATATTGCGTGTATGCTACAATATCAAATATTGATTCGTTTGGAGTCCGTGAGCGCTATTGAATCTCCAACCCATGACGTTCACTCTCTGTCACTATCAGAGACTTTATAGTGATTCGCATGCAATACAATCCTTTCGAATAGATGTACAATCCCAATATAGACATGCCTAACTTCTCAACTCCGTTTACTTGCTGTTTCGGTGTTGCTCGTTCGATGGGATAAGTTTCATTGAGGTTTTAAATTCACATCTATAGTTTACGTGTTCACTTATTATGTAGGTGTGATTTAATGCATATAAGCCGTGGACAGTGGGCTTCAAATCCACTCCACAGTTATACTATAGGAGGTGATGACAAAGTGTCTTGCTTTATACGGACGCTATGACCGCTTTTCGTGAACTCGAACCGGAGAACCACCCTGACAAAATCCTTCCGATCATCAATGAACTGGATGGAAGGGGTAAATCACTTTAAATGCCATAATCAGAGAAGACGCCCTCTAAACTGCCTTATTTCTTTATGCATCATTCTAATTGCATTAATGAAAAACAACACACGAAGGAGACAGCAGAGAAAAACTTGTGTTAAAGCTGAAAGAATACACCAAAGCCGAATTCTTCCGAATAAATTTGGACTGATTTCTGCCCGAATATAACCTGAATCGGATGGATTCGGTGGATTCTGAACCCTTTCGTCTCTGATTCGGGGAGCTCCCCGAATCAGAGACGAATAGATTCCGAATAGGTCCAAAATTAGGGCAGAATCGCCAATCTGGCTATATTCGCAAGGCTATTTGAGTCATTTATGGATACTCAATCGACCTATTCGGCTCCTATTCGGCTCACTTGCCTATTTTCTGCTCTATATTCGAATTGACGATTCAGATAGATTCGGGGAGGTATTCGGGGCATTCTGGGCAGATTCGTCTCTATTCGTGATATTCGGGTCTATTTGGCTAGATGATAACTGTCCTATAGGCCCGAATCTCCCAAGAATGCCCCGACTGCCTCCCCGAATCCAACCGAATTCCATCCAAATATATCCCGAATGTGGCCCAAATGAAAATTGTCGCGGCCACATTCGGGAGTATTTTGAAGGGTATTCGGATGATTTTGAAAATTCCAAAACGAGCCGAATCCCTCCCGAATTTTCGCCCATTCGGGAAGGAAAACAGAATGCTCCTGAATCCACCCGAGTGCGTGTAGTCGGGTGGATTCGCAGCTGATTCGGCTGTGGAACAATACGAGAATTAAGAATTTAAGCAATCTGAGAAGCAGGTATAGTACATGGAGTGTCGTGAGTTTTGCATTTGGCTATAATAGCAAGCCCCATCACGCGTGCATTTTGAATTTTTTTTCAAGATATTGTCGTTCAAAATTGTCACATTAAAACTCAATGATAAATATCCAATAGATTATCGGCCGATATGGACTCGATCTCCAGTACTTGGCTCAATGGCGCGATACTGAACACATCCGATGTACACAAAATCACATGGATGCAATAATATCATATCAAGGCTACGACTATTATAATACGAGTGGCCATACATAATAAAGTGACGGGGGGGGGGGGGAGAAAATGTATTTTCATAAGTTAGAATGTAGGAGGAAATAAAATCTTCTTGACAACAGCAGAAATACAGACTTCTGATCCAATGTTTTTATTAATACAAAAATAGCATGTGTGACCATCAAAAAGATTCTTTTCGCATGAATTCTTTTTAGATTTTTTTTTTTTTTTTGGGGGGGGGGGGTACTGCTATATCAACTACAGATCATTACATTGGGTAATGAGGTCATTCTCATCTTTTATGAATACGTGGTTGTGACTAAAATCATCGCTTGGATTCTAACAAACAAATATTTGGAAATTTATATCGTCATAACCTTCCTGCTCTGTTCAAAGTTTAATCAAAGGTCTCAGGTGGTTTTCTCGGTTCTTTACCCTGCTTATGCAGGTACACTCGCCAAGGACGTTTTTTTCTTTCTTCCACTACTAGGCGTAAATATGTTTTTCCCAATGCAATTGATCATCTTATGTTGTGTTTGACGAACAGACGAGTATGGCGGCTGATATCTTCCCGCAGCTTTTGATGTGGGTTTCTTGTGTTAAAGGGAACTTAAACCCAAAGAGCAATGTGGATTGAGTGAAAGCAGTAACATTAGTAGAACACATCAGTGAAAGTTTGAGAAAAATCTGGCAATCGATGCAAAAGTTATGAATTTTTAAAGTTTTGGTGTTGGAACTGCTGGGTAAGGAGACTACTAGAGGTTATGACGTATGAGTGGACTACAACATAAAGAGAATGAAAAGGGAATTCAGTAAAAATTCATTTCTCATGAAAATTACACATTCCATCAACTTGATACTGGAATATGTTAGGGGTAGCAATTATTCCCCCTGCTTTCTGACTGCGGTTAGTCCAGTACGCTTTCATTTTGCTAGAAAAGTAAATTTTTGTGGAATTCCTTTTATATTTTCTTTATAGTGTTGTCCACTCATACGTCATAACCTCTAGTAGTCTCCTCATCCAGCGGTTCTAACACCAAAACTTTAAGAATTCATAACTTTTGCATCGATTGTCCGATTTTGCTCTAACTTTCACTGATATGTTCTACTATTAAACGTTAATGCTTTCACTCAATCCACATTTCACTTTGGGTTTGCGTTCCCTTTAAATATCAGAATAAGAAAATGCATTGACGGCCATAAGTTTTGGATCATTAATGTCTGATTGTCATTAATGTCAATCAAAGTGTGATTGGGGGAAATGCGGGGAGAAAGAGAGAGAGAGAGAGAGAGAGAGAGAGAGATAAGGCGACAATATAGAGGGCGCTCTGATTCAGGTGAAGAGCAGATCTGGCATAATGACTAAGATTACATTGTGATCTCTTTTCTGTCTTTGCACAAACAGGAACCAATCCAACGCAGAGAGGATAATTATTTGCTGATTCCTGTCTCGCTCATAGACTGCTCACTAGGGCATTGGTCTACTGCCTATGACGTGAACGACCCACTCAAAGATATCCTGAGCAGACGACACACACTTTGAATCATGGATCCGAATCTGATGGCGCGAGTGCGAAACTCTCTTCTTGTCCTTTCCGTCGCCGCTGCGTCGCTCTTCTGCTTTGTCGAGGCGAGGATCGTCCTCGACCCGATCTCGGTACTTTACGTCCCCTATGATTACGACGTCAACGGAACAGGCCTGTATAAAATCGCCGGGGGTGCGTCAGAACAGAGCACCTACGATCACCATAATCATCTGCTTTACATATCAGGTGGGCCTGAGGTTTTTTTGATGTCATTTCAATTCCAGTTTAATTCAATTCAATTCAATTCAATTCAATTCAATTCAATTCAATTCAATTCAATTCAATTCAATTCAATTCAATTCAATTCAATTCAATATGATTCAACTCAATTCAGTTCAATTTGATCCAATTCAATGCAATGCAATGCAATGCAATGCAATTCAATTCATTTCTGTCTCTCAGACTTTCTTCACATTTTGATGACCCTTAACCAGTTCCATGCCGTAATTCCCCTATTTCTCCTACGTAGTGTTTGTTGTCACAATCTTTCAGAGGTGCCTATTCAATGCTGGTAAGATGGCAGCTTCAGCAGCAAACGTTCTTGAGGGCTTAAAGAGTGTGCGAGCTTTTTATGTGTATAAGACGGTATATTACGGAACTGATAGGCTAGATGAGTGATTGATTGATTGATTGATTGATTGATTGATTGATTGATTGATTGATCAATTGATTGATTGACTGACTGACTGACTTATTTGCTGATTGTTATTGGGGAATGATTGCTTTCTAACGCATATTCTCACTGAATGGGTACCGGATCGTCAATTGATGTGTACGTGAGATCCTCCTCAACACCGTGTTGGTACAGGTCGTTTCCCATACAGCTCGATGCACGTGTTTTGAATAGTCCTCTTTCCCGAGGCAATAAGACCTTTCTTCTCTGGGATGATCCCAGAGAATACTTTTTGTTTAGGTGACTAGTGTGGGTATTTCGCACCCTCGGACAGGGACGTGTATTTTAAAGGGGAACTCCATGCCAATTAAAAGTTAGTTTGGAAAGAAAGAGTACAATTTTACAACCACAAAAATGAAAATTTGATCCTAATTGGCTGAAAATTAGAGAAGCTATAAAAGTATGAATATTTGTGTTTTTTCGCGAAAATTGATCTCGAACAATCAATATGAATATGCAAATAGTGAGTTGACAATGTAATCGTCTCATAACTTGCCGTATAGTTTTTACACAGCATCCTAAAATCTTAACTCTTAACGTGCCATGGTCGCCGAACGGCGACCTTAGTGCTGACGTGCCATGGTCGCCGATCGGCGACAAAGAAGAGCGCGAAAAACATTGATTATTTAAGTTCTTATGGTACCATAATGTGTTACACCAAGAAACTGACAATGATATGTACTGGTAGCTGACTAGCATAGCCATCGTTTTCACCAAAAATATGAGTATGCTTACATTGGAAAATTTTGAGTAAATACGTGATTTTTCGGCTAGATGTATTTTTTTCGCGTCGGGAAAATCCGCAGCGAGCGCACCCTCTGCGAGATGTGTATAGATCAAAAGTCTCATTGGTAAACCACGCGTGTGTATGCTATTTAATCTGCGTGTATTGCCTATGCGGTTCCAGTTGTATTGTTCCGCTTGGATGCTGTCCGGCGGGAAGCTGCTTTGATTTTGTCCCTCAAAGACGGTAAGCTTGCGTTCGTCGGTCAAGTCTTTCATCCTTTTATTTTGGTGAACTTCACTAATCGTCCCCACGCTAGCATACAAAAGAAGAAGACGCTTTTGTTCTTGTCTTATGCACGTGTGCAGTGAACGGAAAGTAGACCTGTAAACTATGCCGCTTGGTACCACACGTAGTTCGTAGTTTGTTTTGGCGTGATTACCTTCTCCTAGTTCGAAGCGAAATGAAATTCAAAGTAGAAATCTAGTGTTTCGGAATTTCAGACAAAATATAGATCGCAAAAGATGAACATTATTTTGCTTAGTTCAGTTTCAAAATTGTAGGCAGCGTTCGCAAAGAGCGAATAGAGCTGTTGTTTTGAGCGACGACATGCAAATAGTACAAATACTAATCAACACTGGTTTTGACCCAAAACCGATTTTTTTTTCTCAAACTTACGAAAGTGACTGGAACTGTAATTTTAGCGCAAACTGGCTGTATTGGTTTTACTCCACCGATATGAAAGTACATTATAGAGCCTGATTTTCTATATGTATGTGACGATGTGCACGTGAAAATCAGTCAAACTATGTTGTTTTCCATGTACTGGTTTTTGTTTTTGTGCTTGCGTCCACGGTTGCATTTTTTTTTCTTTGAGGGTTTCTCTTCAATTGGTCTTCATACTGTACCTCTTTCGGCATGCCTTCTCTCTTATTATGTTGCTTCTTCTTTTCTCTATACATTTTGAAGAAAACTAGTTTTCACGCATTGAGCGTATCTCCGTATCCGTAAAATTTGTCATTGTCCTGCCGTATTTTGGAGGATGTTTTGGTTCTTGTAGCTTTCCGGCTATAAATAGCGTGTAAATAACATTGGCTATGGGAACAGTAAATGTCTCTAACTACGTACTCTCGAATTAGCGACCAGAATCGTTGCGAACGTCAAGAATATTTATCTTATTTCTTTTGGCCAAAAACAAAAACAAAATCAAAACAAACAAAAAAGAACCATCGACAGTCGATTGGTGTATTATAGAAATTGTTTACTCAACCACGCAAAATGATCAATAATTATTTATCATTTCATGATAACAAAAATCGAAGCTGTATCGTTTATCGCCAAGCAATGATGCAGACACAATCCCTACAGCACAGTCTCGATAAAGTAGAACAGAATTCGATCAGTAATTCGTAGACAGCCAATATCAAATTCGCAAACGGGTTTTCTTGTTTGATTTTGATTTCAACTGTTTAGGAAGCTCGAAACCTATAATTTGATAGGTTTCCAAACATTCATCGCTCAGTGAGACACAGAATTAAAGTATATTTACGCATTTATGTTATTTGTTGAGCTTTGCTTATCGTTTATCCTACCTCTTATAGAAACGTGTTATTTTCCCCGAGTCGCAGGTGAAGAGGAAAATGTTCAAACTCAAGCAAATCCATCAAAGTTATTGTTACGTAGGACTTTAGATAAGAGAGAGAGGGATAGAGAGAGAGAGGATGCAAAGTAACATCAAACTATTTGTTAGCATGCAGATTTTGAAAACTTCAAACTCAGATCCCGCTGTTCAGTCCTTGGAGTAAAACAGTGTTGGAGATCACACAAAAAAAGAAAGAAAGAAATGTCGGATGATGCTGCTTCATGAAAACTGTGTCACAACGCAATGAAGGTACGAATTCAAGTACGGAACTAACATCCATCGGCTATTATAAACCAATGAAGGAACTTCAACAGTAGAGTGATCGATGTTATGATTTCCATGAACGTTCAAAATAATTCTGATGGTTACAAATCGCTCGGTATGAAACCTATATTGGCAGGCGCTATAGAGATTTCTGACGCCATGTGAAAGTATGGAATGTGCCGTTGAATAATGTCATATTCAGATAATCAAATGTTTCACGGCGAATGAGACTAAAGACAATCAAAGACAGCAAACATTGAAAAAGCATACCAGCAATGTAAAACGTGATTTTATACTTGTCGGCACCTACAGTTTTGTCTTCTTGTCACCAATTTTGCTATGCAGATCAGGACTACTGTCAGGGGGCTTTTGATTCTTTTTAAGTGTTATTTGTACCGTAATGATTTTGTTGAATGTAATTGCATTGTTCGCTCCTTCATCATGATATGTGTAAAGCTGCCTTTCCTTTCACTGTTTATCTGTGTCATGTTTTAGTGTCTTGTCTCAATTCGTTGTTATTTTCGCTGTTCTGATCGGGCTTTTGGAAATTTCAAATCTGACTGAATTCATTCGTTTGCAAGATTCAATTACTTCACAACTCTGGCCGCATAGTTCACAAGTACAGCGCTATTGAACTTTACTATTTCAAAGTGAGATGATCGTTTCGAGAATGAGAGGGCTCCTCCCAACGTAGCGCTATTTTACCGAATCATGAAATGAATGGTGAGCTTTTCAGTTGCACGCACATGGCTTCAAACACCAGCGCTGGGCTTACAAGCACGTGGTGTGCTGCTCCGAGCGACTGACCTCGTGGTGCTGAGATTGAACTGGTTTTCTAGCCAAACCCACTTTACTTTGATTTCTCTGGATTGGCAATAAACACAAAAGTGGTATACTACCGTGAATTAACTTTGTTATAATATTTTGGTAATGTTGTGATCGGATGGACAGTGGCTGGCAATAGGTTGATCGGATCAACATTCTTGATTGATACAGCGTTAGACAAATAAAAACCGGAAGGCGTGTGCACTTTTATCGGTCAGATCACGGCAGCATCTTCGCTTTCGATCAGGAGTCATGTTCATCCTTCAAGCTGCCCCTAGCAACCGCTAGTGTGTATTGTACTCAATCAGTACTCGGATGATCTCCGCCGTTACCAAGGAATTGCGCGCGCACAAATCCTCGCTGACAAAGGCCTGCCGATTTCAATAGAGTGCGCCCGCCCGTAGTCCGCATAGACAAAAGAAGGATTAGAGGGTGCTTCCTTCTCAAGTGGACAAAAGACACTTTCCAGGGCCCGGGACAATTAGTTTAGTTTCAAATACAGGATCTGGGACTAAAGGACTCAGATTTGGGAATGAATTACTGAGGCAGAAAGAGAAATTGCTAAGACAAAATAAACCGCTTGTATCTTTGGAATCATACAATTCTAGAAGACAATTTTGCTATCATTTGAAACGGGAGATGTAGCTCTAAAACTTTCTCACAGAGTCAAGGGAGCGTTCTATTGAAGAAAAACCACGACTAACTCTTTCTTTTCATACTACACAAAAAATTCCAATAATTTTTTGATGATATTATTCATTTCTGCAATATTTCAAGTTCAGATAGATATTACGGAAAACTGACTACATGGCACGAAAGAACAATCATTTCATGATATTTGTTGTGTAGAACTCAATTCAAAACAGTCGATAGTTTGAAAGATATGGCAGTTTTAAATTACATTGTCAGTCCAGTTTCGATACATTCTGGCCTTAAGTAAAAACCTCTGGCACGTTAGGGGTTTTGGGCCTGGCACATTAAGAGTTAAGTTTTTGGTTAAAACACGAGTAGGCCATAATATATAATCCTACTGTAATTGACTTATGGCTTATGACATCACAAGGTGACATTTGCATATTCGCATGAACTATTTGGTAGAGTTTTGCAAAGAATAGCAAATTTTCAACATTTCATAACTTTGCTACTTTAAATCTGATGTTGATCAACTTTCTACTATTGTGCTTGTAAATTTTTACTCGTTCTTCTCAGACAAACATGGAATTGGCCTTGAATTACCCTTTGTTTGTTTGTTTTATTTCCGTCATAACATACATACAGATATAAAAGACAACATATAAGGTACAAGGAAAATGATACATCATGCATAAAATGAAACATACATACATGGCAAATGAATAGTGTGACACATCATCGATATACAAAAAGAATAGAATGTAGGATTATATAAAGATAACGGCTGGATAGCCCATAATCAGCTGCACTTTTCTGGTGCCGCTGGTATTCCATGGGGACCAGTTATAAAGGGGTATGAGAAAGAAAGAAAAAAGAGTAGAAGATATTACATATTAAATAAATACAAAAGTATAATAATCTCATGAAATATTAATTTATAATGCAATATTGTACAAAATCTCAAGGCAAAATACACTTTCTTGAAAAGTGTAGATACATTTCTTGTGTATCAGAAATATATATATATATATATATAAATAAGTTGACACAGATGGGATTAAACCAATTCAAAAAGGGACCGTTTAAAATCCTTCAATGACTTACAGTCACGTACAGCATGCGGAAAGCTTTTATATAGTTTGGCTCCCCTGTAGAAAAATGCACGTTTGCAAAAGTTTGTCCGAGGTTTTGGAAGGCTGAGGTTACTGTGCCGAAATTGGTAGGGTTTAGGGGAATAGAATATATTTTCGTGTAAATTGGTAGGTGTTAAATTATTCAAAATCTTGAAAATCATTACTCCGATGTGAAAATTTTGATGGGATTTTGACGTTTCCCACTGTAATATATCATGCATTGACCTGACAGAAAAATGTGATTTAGGATTAATCTTCAGAATAATTCTTCCTGCTCAATTTTGTAGTTCTTGCAGTTGATTTATATTTTTTCACAATAGGATTCCCCAAATAACATTGCGTAACATTGCATCATATTCAAAGAATTTCTGTTTATGAAATATGTCAAACGACGAAGGAAAGAAATCATACGGCCTACTTTTTCACACAGATAATATACATGAACGTCCCATCTGAGTTCTTCATCAATACAATCCTAGGTATTTCAAACTTTTAACCTGATTAATTTCATATCTTTTTATACTCAAATCCAAACTGTTATATCTTTTCAACATACATCTATTACCAATTAACATACTCACAGTTTTATCATAATTAATTTTCAATTTGTTCTTACATATCCAATTATCTAAAACAAATAATTCCTTATTCAAAATTGTTTGTACTTTTTGTGGGTCTTTATGAGAAAAATGAATAACGGTATCATCCGCATATAAATGCACATTACATGAATTAAATATGGAAGGTAGGTCGTTGATAAATATAATAAACAACAATGGACCCAATATCGATCCCTGTGGCACACCGAGCTTAATATCCAGTTCTTCGGAGGTACAATTACCTATATTAGTTACTATTTTTCTCTCAGATAAATAATTTTCAAACCATTTAAGGGTGGGACCGTTAATACCTATTGTGCCTCGTATAAGGTCTCCCAACAATGTGACGGATGTCATTTTTAAGTTCAATTTACTTTCGTTTTTTTAATAGAAAAAAAAAAGACATGGAATGTAACAAAAGAAGATGATACATGATATCTAGCTTGGATGCGCAGTAAGATTTGGTGGTCAATTATATCATATCAAATTTAAATCAAAGTAAATATGCTACAGAAATACGATGTAGGTCCCATCGGAAATCTATAGTGTAAAGAGCAAAATTAAGGAGCATAGGTACAGCTTACGACCGAATTCAGGACAAAATGGCAAAATATGGGGGGGGTGGGGTGTAGACAACTCTTTTAAAAAATACAAGAGAACAAACAGACCACATGCTGCAGTAAAATCAGCGGTTGTTATGATAACAATATTGACAGTGGTTTAATAGTGCCATTGAGACACTCTGGAAAAACAACACATTTTGACAGATAAATGCCGATCAACGCCTGAACAGAATTGATATAGGTGGAACTTATCACGACGGTAATTGGCAAATACATTTAGACCATACACTTAGACCATATGCCTTAACAGTGACATTGAATAAGATGTGTCATAGTTATGAATGGCCATCAAGAAAATAATTGCATTTCTTTTTTAAACAAAGGGTATTTCATATAATGGTGTCATTTAAATTAAACAAACGGTGAACATTCGTTTTCCGCATTTCCAAAGAGACAATTCAACTACATTCACACATTCTTCGTGTTTTTTTGTTTTTGTTTTCACGCTTGAGTGATTCGTTTTGAGATTGCCGAGACATCATTCCATTGTATTTCATCAGCGCAAGACCTGTTTTTGTATTCTATAAGTACAATCATGACAATGGTGCCCACTGTGCATTTTTGACAAACAGCAGAGCGGAAGACTTGTTCTATGCTCAAAGTACATTTTTTACCTTGCGCTAGAAATCGTTCAACCATGACAAATGGAAGGTAAAATTGTCTTTATTTTCGAAATATGAAACTGTAGGCAAAAAGCTTTTGTATTAATACAGGACTTCAGGGCTTCTGCTATTACACTTATCATATGCTTATAATATGCTTCTACATATTATCATATAAATTGACTGTCTTTGACTTTATCGATTGAGGTCAGAATTACAGCAGGGAAAATCCCCTGGATGCACCGATACAGAATGATGAATTAAATTGGAAAGGAGAGAGTGGTGACTTGTTGAGACCTGTGGAGAGTGGTGACTTGTATGTTATATTCCTACAATGTCGTATTATTTAGACAATCATTTCTGGGGCCATTGTCCTCTTCAAGCGTTTGCTTATGATGATGGTCTCCTGAATTTCTGTACATCAAGAGTTGCCCGATTTGTCTTTGAACAATAGATATACGGGAACTTATGTTTGCATAGATGTATGCATAAAGTAATTTCTTTATTTTCATTTTCGCATTGTGTCAGAAAAAAAATGTTGGATATTTGAATTAATCATTAAATTGTTTTAGCTGTCAGATTCAAATTATACTATGCTCAATTAGTTCGTTCAATTGACTTTGTATTTCATTTATTTATGAAAAGAAATTCAGATATAAAATCAAAATCAAAATCAAATCAAAATCATCTCTTGATCAATTGTTTCCACGTCTGAACGATGACAAAGTATAGCAAGTCGTCAGTCTATCATGGCAACTGACTGTTACGCAAATAAATTCAATGGAATTTGTCAATGCATGAAGGGACTCCATGATCGTAAGCCTTGAAATATTTCCGTTGTAGAATTTATCAGTATGGTGCCTATAGAAATCATAATTCCGTCAAAATGATAAGAAAACAATAGGCAGTGCTCTCTGTCAGAAACTGAAATAATTATCAACCTCCCCTCCCCCCGCCCCCCCCCAAAAAAAAAACACCCCAAAACAGAACAAAAGAACAAATAAAGATGATTCCGGAACCATCCCCTCAATGTTAACCAAACAAACAAACAAACAAACAAACAAACAAACAAACAAAAAAAGTCAAAATATTCCCGCTGCGATAACAATAAAATCTCAACATTATAACAGTCAAAAGCACTCCTCCCCCGGGAAAACAGAAAGCACCGCTCACCATTAGAAACTGCAGTGCTGAAAAAAACAACAACAACGCAGAAGAATAACAAAGAAGAAACCGTTGTGTGCAAGAAAGATGATTACGGAAACCTCCCCTCCCCTTCACAAAAACAACAACAACAACAATAATGATAAAAAACAAACAAAGAAACAAACAAATGAAACAAAAAAATCATAATACTCCCACTGTGTAAACAAGTAGAGCTCGCCATGAGAGCAGTCAGGGAATAACTTCTCCCCCCAACTCACAGACAGACACACACGCACATACACACACACACACACACACACACATACATACAAACTGAAAAGAATTTTTTTTTGGTATTATTTATTATTTTCAAAAATCACACATAAATCTCTCTAGAGAGGTTAAATAATCAAGAAAAAGTTAAACCATAATATTACGTGTGAAAGTAACAGAATGCCCTAACTGAGATCACAAAGAATCCTCAGATCCAGACAATGCCTAGTAAAGGGTAAAGGAATTACTACGTAGCGTTGAGTATTCGATATTGTCTGTTCGGTGGTATCGCAGTTGCAAACTTCCAATAGGTCAACTGACATGAAATTAACTTAGGAAGGGGAAAAAAAGAAGAAGAAAAAAAAGAACAAAAAAGGGGGAAATGAGACTATGGTACAACACGCGCCATCGTGGACACAAGCATACTGTACTTCATGATTAAATGCAATAACAAAACAATACAACGCTCCCTGGTTTGAAATTGCGATTGATTGGGTGCATATGCCGGCGTATGAATGCATAGGAACGGATATAAAAAAAGAGAAAGAGAATAGACTCACTGTTACTGGTACAATAAAATAAATATCTGAGGTAAACTTATGTTAGACGGATTGTTTTCCTTAAAAGATGATTTCTGTGCGATATCTTAATACTTGTAAAAACAAACAAACAAACAAACAAACAAACAAACGACTTGATTGAGAGAATGAAACCGAATCTAATTTGGTTGTATATCATAAGATTTCAACAGAAAGAATTTTAATTTGTTCTTAAAAGAATTCAAAGTTTGTGCTGCTATTATGTCGTTGGGAAGTGAGTTCCAATACTTAGGCCCCTCGTAGATGAAGGTTTGCTGAGCCAGCAAAGTCCTAAAAAATGGTAAATGAAATTCGTTGGATTGCCTTGTAGGATAATTATGAACAGATTGATTTTTTGAAAACATTGATTCAAATATATATGGAAGATTATTCTTATTGTAATTATACATAAATTGTCCTAAATTAAACAAATACAAATCTTTAATTTTAAATATTTTGTTTTCAAAAAATAACGGATCAGTATGAGACAAATATGCAGTGTGACATATAATACGCAGTGACTTCTTTTGTAGCAGAAGTAATTTATCCAAAAGAGTTTGATATGTATTTCCCCATACAAGAATACCGTAATTTAAATAAGGCAATATGAGGGATGAATATAATGTAAGCAGGGACGACAAAGGAAGACAAAATTTAATCTTGTTGATTATACCGATGTTTCGAGAAATAATCTTACATATACTATCAATATGAAATTTCCATGAAAGCTTATTATCAACTGTTATTCCCAGAAATTTGATATAAGAAACATTTTCCAGTGGTGTGCCATCAGAAATAATATCAGGAGGTAGTGCCTCAATGGAGTTGCTGAAAAGCATATATTTTGTTTTTTGAAGATTGAGAGATAATTTATTAGCTTTTATCCATTGAGCAACTTTTTCTAATTCAAAATTTAATGTCTTTACTAGGGTAAAAGGATTATTATGCGAAAAAAAAAAACAAATTTGAATCATCCGCAAAGAGAATGAAAGAAAGAATATCTGATGATTTACAGAATTCATTCATATAAATAAGAAACAGAAGCGGACCTAATAAACTTCCCTGTGGGACCCCACATTTAACATTTAACATTTGTGAATTGCAACCATTTAAAGAGACATATTGCTTCCTGTTCAAGAGGTAGCTCCTGAACCACTCCAAGGCCTTCCCACGGACTACGTAATGTTGCAGTTTATTAAGTAAAATATCATGATTAATGGGGTCAAAGGCCTTGGAGAAGTCCAGGAACAAACCTATGAGATGTGGAGATTTGTCGATAGCATGTGCTACTTTTTCAACAAAACTCAATAATGCATGTGAGGTGCTATGTTTTTCTCTAAAACCAAACTGAGTATTTGAGAGTATATTATTGAATTTCAAAAAAGTAAGAGTTCTTTTGTAAACAATTTTTTCAAGAATTTTGGACAATGTACATAACAAAGAAATTGGTCTATAATTATTAACATCTAATTTGTCACCTTTTTTAAACAAAGGGATGACTTTTGCTATTTTCATACTTTCAGGAACAATACCATAAAAAAGAGATAAATTGAATATATGAGATAAAGGATCCGCAATTGAAGATATTACCCCCTTCAGCAGAAAATTACTGATGTCATCGTGTCCAGCACTTTTTTTGGAACGAAAATCAGAAACAATATTGATTATCTCCTGACTATATGTTGGACTAAAAAACATTGAGTTTAAATTTGGTGGACCTAAAAATTCAGAAAAATGTTTATTTGAAGATGGAATTTTGCTTGCAAGATTTTCCCCAATGGAAGAAAAATGATTATTTAGAATATTACAAATATAATGAGGATCTTCATGAATTTTATCATCAGATCTAATTTTAGTAATATTCGACTTGTTATTTGATATATTCATTGCTTGCTTTAAAACTTTCCATGTATTTTGCATATCATGCTTATAAAATTGTAACTGCTTAGTATAATATTTTTTCTTTTCAATACGTATAATTTTCGTCAAAGTATTTTTATAACTAGTATATTTCAGTTTTGATTGCTCAGTAGGTTTCATTTTAAATTTGTAATATGAATTATTCTTTCTATTTATTGAACGCAAAAGTGACTTAGAAATCCAAGGTAACCTGGGTACCTTTTTATAGTTGGATGACTTTTCTCTTCGTTTTGGAATATGAATGTCCAAGAGTTGAGTAAAAATATGCATAAAATATTCAAATGACAAATTCACATCATTTGAGTCAAAAATAGACGACCAGTCTGTCCTGTCTATTAAAACTGGCACCCAGACTGGCTACATTTTCATGTGTAATTCTTCGTCTAAATAAAGAACTAGATTTATTATCAATAATATCATTTAAAAAGAAACTAGTCGAAATGGGGAAGTGATCTGTAATATCTGAAAGTAATATAAGAGAATCAGGAGAAGGCAGAATATTAGAAAAAATATTATCAATAAGGGAGGCGGATTCATTAACTATACGCGTGGGCTTAGATATCAAAGGTAAGAAAGAAGCAGATAGAAATATTTTCATAAAATCTTGTGAGATTGTATTTTGTTTCAATAAATCTATATTAAAATCTCCCATTATGAAACTTTTTTTATAAATAAAAACTGGATCCTTCATTAAATTCGCAAAATATTCCAAAAATGATTTCATATTCGCACTGGGTGGTCTATACATTACACCTATGATTATATTTCTACTGCCAGGGACTGTAATTTCAATGAAAAGAGATTCAATAACTTCAGTCATACAGTTGAGCTCTTAACGAACTATATAATCATACT
Organism: Diadema antillarum; assembly: GCF_040938485.1. Taxonomy (NCBI): domain Eukaryota; kingdom Metazoa; phylum Echinodermata; class Echinoidea; order Diadematoida; family Diadematidae; genus Diadema; species Diadema antillarum. Next base: position 97,615 of record NW_027271492.1, read on the forward strand.
TTTGTGAAACATATAAAGCAACGCCCCACCCGCCCTAATTTGCCTGTTATTAACTACAAAATCATATCCGTCGAGGGCGAAAGGAAGACTTAAATCATTGGAAAGCCAGGTTTCGGTTAAACCTATTATCGAAAATTTTTTCCTGATGGGATCATCTAAAAGTAACCCCAGTTCTTCAAAATGTTTATTAATACTCCTAATATTAAGATGTATGAGTGAAAAAAGGGTGTGATCATATTCCTTGACAACATTATTAAACTGGTTTAGAGTAAGATATTCAGAAGATGGGCTTTGCAATTGGTTTTCTATATCACAGTCATAATGAAATTCTTTCGACGATGTATTAAAACTATCTGAAACACAATTATCGAAAAACATATTATTTTGATCAATATTTACTTCTCTTTCTGCCAAAGAAGGTCCTACCGTATCGAAAAAATCATCATCAGTAATTGAATTGAATGCAGTGTCTATTGGATTGTGTAGTACAGGGTGAGCGTGATTGCCATTGCTTGTGTCCACGAGGGCACCTGTCGAGTGCAGCATAGGGGATTTTGACATATTGAATGTCTGTGATGTACGAGACTAAAAAGAAAGAAAATGCTACATCTTAGTTGGAAACAGAGTCAATGTAACATTAATCCCATACACGAGGTACCACATATATTACAGAATAACGTATTAACAATTATCTAAGAGCGTCTTCAGCCTTGCTCTACTATATAATAGGAAATAGAATACACCAGTTAAGAAATCAGGTTACAGAAGGAAAAAGAAAAAATAAACTAGGTAAAATGTCCCTTGACATTTATGAGTATATATTACATTAACCATTTTCAGAGAGTGATAGAAAAAAAAAGAGGAAAAAATAAAACACCTCTCCTATACCAGATGCAGACATCTTGAATTGAATAATTTACATTCACAAATTTATGTACATGGGATGACATAGATACAACACTGGTTGAATGCGAATGGGTGAATGCCCACCATTGTATGGTCACAGCGCGAACGGTCAATAACCACCAGCATGGCGCCCCCTGCCACGCCCCGCCGATGAGGTAAGGGATCGCCAAGCAGTACCTCAATGAAGGCGCCAACAAACAACCACGTGACGGGGAGGCGCCATGCTTCGGACTGCAATATACAATGAAACAATAGAACGCAATCATCACCTGTGTATTACACTTGGGTGTCACAAATATAGCATATTCAGCTTTGTGTACACAGTATAAACGCGCAGATGAAGGAATGAGAAAAAGTGAGTTAATTGTATAGGGAAACGTAGGTCAGTAACCACCAGCATGGTGCCCTCTGCCACGCCCCGCCGATGAGGCAGGAGACCGCCAAGCAGTACCTCAATAAAGGCGCCAACAAACAACCACGTGACAGGGAGGCGTCACGCTTCGGACTGCATTAATGAAACAATAGAACACAATCATTACCTATGCATTACACCTAGGTGTCACAAGTACCATAATATGCAGCTCTGTGTACACCGTATAAACACGTATGTTTTAAATCATCCTACTATCCTGTTATAAAACGTCATGTTACGAAATTTTGACTCCCGCTTACCTCTAGTGATAAGGACAGACAATGTCCAATTTACCATGAGCGTCTGTGAAATTTCATACTGAGTTAAAGAAATGCACTGGTATGTATGACATTTACAGTCATCACCTGTGAATTACACTTTGGTGTCACTATAGAAGCGTAAACAGCTTTGTGTACAGTAAAACGCGGTCATGGGTGATACAATTCAAGAAGAAATTTCAGACTGGCATTATAAAGAATTGACCCAATATAACACAGACATTAAGGCATGTGTTTTTCAATCAAAAGGGAAGTTACAGACTGTAAATCATAAAGAATGTACATTATTCCTGCATAAACAAATACTATACAAATGAGTAAAACAATGACCCTTTAATATCGCCCGTTGAGAACATGGTAGATACACATCAAAGTGATGGCTCAAAAGAATGAAGACCTGAGACACAACACAGAATTGACACATTGTAACTCTACCGTATATCCCTTCTTCGAAAATGCACTGTATCTTGAAAGCTTCTCTGACATATTAATTGTAAGCGAAAAAAAAAGGAAAAAAAAAGAATCAACTCATGGAATTCTTTTGATGCATAAACATAAGTTTCAACAGATTACATATGAAGTTATCAAAATCGCCTCAATCTTCTCATAGCATTCTTATTCAGTGTGTGTGTGCGTGTGTGTGTGTGTGTGTCTGCCTGTGTGTGTTTTAATAATTTCACTCGGGTGAATGGGCTTTCTTTTTGTTTTGGACAGTTATATAGGTACTGCTAATAGTTATATAGGAAAGGCAGGTTAGGAGGAGTCGCTTGGGGACGGGTTGCTACTTTCAGATATGACATGCTTCAACCTTTTTTTATTGTTGAACTGTGCTATTTTCAATGAATTTGCTACAATGAAAAATGAAAATGTGTTTCAATCATGCTGTATAATCGAGACAACATCTTCAATTTACATACCCGTGGTTCTCGTTCTCAAGGTGATTATTTCGTTCAGATCGTGGATGTCTCGAACCCAAGTGAGCCGAACATCATTCACCGCCACGCCCTCGACAGCCCATCGAACGACATCGAGGTCTGCGGCGACATCGTAGGCTACGTCCAGAACGGTGCCACGTACCGGGTCGACACCGGCACACTCAGTCTCTACAACCTTTACGACGTCGAAAATGGCAACTGGAGTCGGCTCTTTGAAATTCCAGGTGAGAGTTTATCTGTCAACTACTAAAAATCACGATTTCCAAAGGATATGGCCTACCCGATTCCCATATTCAAAGAGTTTGACATTCAACAATCTACCCAATAGATAAGTCATTAGACGTGACACTGCGTCACAAAAAAGAAAAACAACAGTTAGAGTTTTTGTGTTGTAACTTGAAGGATTAATCCCACTTTTTACTTAGATAGCTATAGTAGTGCCCAAAGGATTAGTATATGGCATACCCAGTTTCCAAAACCAAACAGGAAATTCCCTTTCATTTTAGCCCTATCAGAGTTTCTAAATCCGTCAAGCAATGTTGGAATTGGCAGTGCAACCATTGGTATCAGTGCCCCCTAAAAAACTGATTTTGTTGTTATGTATTAAATGATTTTATGCAGATATAATATCATACAGTCCCATCTTATCCTTGTCAGATTTGAGATACGAAAAGAAAACCAAAGATGCTGATCTAATGGTTACAGTTCATTATTCCGGAGGTTCTCTCATCCAAAAATGCAATAAGATTGGTTATTCCGAAGGTTCGGCAATCCAAAAATGAAAATATGTATGGTTTGTTCAATTCGGAAAGTTCGTTAATCCGAAAAATGATGTTCGATGATCCCGAGGTTCGTCAGTCCGAAAACGAAATATGCTGATCGCAATTACAAAGGTTCCTTAGTATACGTACCTTCTTTTTATTTTCGGATTAGCGAAGCTTATTACATTTTCAGATTAACCCGTTCCATACGGGAACCCGGTGACCTGTGTATTAAGTCTATGGGGATTTCAGAATTTAGTACGGAGCGGGTTAAAGATCCTTCGGAATAACGAACCTAATTTCAATGTGGGAGAAAGCCCACGGAATAATGCGAGTATCACCCAAATGTAATGATGACTACACTTTAAGTAAAAATAGGCTCAACTTTTCACATGTATACCAGTGTCACACTGGGCACACATTTACTGGTGTAACTTTGCACCTTTAAGTAAGCACCTTTTATGGTGCTCGCAGTGTGACATTGGTAAAGGTGCAAAGTTGAACCTATTTTCCTTAGAGTGTAGATAAAAACACTTCAGCAATCCCCCGTCTTTCTCCCTTGTTCATCCAGTGGGCAGTATCCCCGACATGCTGTATTTTACGAAGGACTGCCAAACGATAGTCGTGGTCAACGAGGGCGAATACGGGGTCACGGCGGACCCTGACGTGTACGTGGATCCTGAGGGTTTGGTATCCATCATCCGGCTCGACCAAGACTTAGCCAACGGCTACCGCATCACCAACCTCAACTTTACGAGGTTCAATGAAGAGTACGTAAAACAGCGCTCTAGAACTGACAAGACAAAATAGGTCTCTTGTCTTTTAGTAATCTGGACCAGGCCGATAGAGCGCCATCACTTTTTCCTGCCATATTATATAGACACTGAAATAAATCTCGAAAAAAAAAATAGAGAGATAAAGATATATTAACAGACATGCTAAAAACTCATTATGCTTTGCTGATGAAGGTATATTCCACTGGTATAGAAAATACACCTTATTCGGAGGCTGCACATGCTTTCTTTTTGATTAAGAGAGGTTACATTTTCCATTTCTGCTTAGACTCCGAATTTACATGAGATTTTCGACTGGGCATAATCGTAGTATTTTCTTATGCTCCTCTTCCAAATTGCAGAACCAGAGAAAAATGAGTTAGCCTGCTTAGATATGAAACACGATAGATATTAAATATCTAATGCATTTTATTCATATTAATTTTTAACCTGTGTGTATAAAAATCACTGAAATTATCTTACAGATATGAGACCTATAGAATGATACAGTTGAAGGTGTCTTTTACGTAATTATACTGACAATTCCTATACATGTCAACTACTATTGACCAGTTGCATCTCTAGTTGCTTATGTGGTTGTCACACCCATGTTCCGTGTGGAACAATGGGCTATGAAACAAACAAACAAACAAACAAACAAACAAACAAATGGCTTCATAACTCTCTTCTTGAAGTGGAACTTCCTCTATTCTCCTTCGTTGGTTTTTACGCGATGTGAGATTAAAAAAAAGGAGAAAAGGAGTGGAGTGCATAATAATCACTGATAACAATTTGATATAATGGAATTAAGAAGGCAAAGATATTCACAGTGGTAAAACTAATCGTTATACAGGTCAAGATACACAAAAGATACCAGTCAAATGGATTACTATTCTGGTGGAAGAACTACCAGTGATCATTTTTGTGCTTTTCCCTCACAGTGCAGCATCCTATGAAGCGAGGGGTGTGAGGTACCTCTACAAAAACACCACGTTTTCTCAAAACCTCGAACCGGAGTACATTGCGATCAGTAGCGACGACAGGACAGCTTACATATCCTTACAGGTGAGCATTCTTCCATCCTAACCAAGCCCCTTTCCCCACTCTTCGCCCCCTCCCCCTTCCCTATCCTCATTCATTATTTTCATCTCCCGCTCTGCTCTTTCTTACGGACGTTGTGAGTGTGGCATAGAAGAAGAGGTATTTCCTCGCCTTCGAGACCTTTTCGGGGTCTGACCAAAGAGACGCTCGCCTAGTAGGCCTACCTCCTTGGTCTGACAAAAGGGATATCCGAGATCTCGATCATATGGTACGAGATGGCGAGATGGTGAGATAGCGAGATGACGAATTGACGAGATGGCGAGATGGCGAGATGGCGAGTTGTGAGATTTCGCCTCTGAGAGTTTGAGAAAACAAATAAGTTTTGTTGTGGGATCCCATCTTCTTTGCGAAAAGGTCCGAGAAACACAGGAAAATATATCGTCTGCCACGTCTGCAATGCATGTCCCTCTTTGTGAATCCACCCCAATACATAATAATTATTTTACCCCTTACCTCTCCTGGAATGTGTCTTCACTGGCGAGATGCTACCAGGTCTTTTAGCATTATTGTGACTTCACGAGTTAAATTTCCGAATATATGAATGAACACATGTACAGAAAAATATAGGCCTTTATATCTGTGTGTGGGTGTGAGTGTGTGCGTGTGCGTGTGTTTGTGTGTGTGTGTGTGTGTGCGTCTGTAATACAAATACATCCATACAGTCATGTATTTTTGTAAAAAAAAGAGAGGGGAGGGGATGATGACTTTAAAGGCATTAATTTCCATGTGAAGATGAACAAAAACCCAGCTTTAGTGCTTCAACATAGTTCTAAAATGTGAGTTAGGGATAGAAACAACCGATGTAGACATGAAAATCAGTATAATCAACGTTAAGTATTGTTAAATAAACAAAATGTGAACAATGCACATAATAACAGTGTTTCTGATATAAACCGTCTACAGTTATGGTTATTGAGAAAAAAAAATATATTTCCTCATATGTTAGGCTTTGTTGTTTTTGTGATACATTACACATTATGCATCAAATGGCATAATTCGAACATCTTTAAATCACAATTCTTAGTGGTAAACAATACGTTTAATCCGAACTCGAAGACAATACAATTATTCGACATATTCATTCACATGTTATGATAATCATTACGTTGGTGTGATTAAGTCTTAGACGAACAAATGGACACAGATATTGGAAACATTACTTCTTCCCCGCTTCTCTTCTCCTCCCCCCTCCCCAACCGTCCCTCCAATTTCCATACCTCCATTCCCTTTCCCTTTCGTCAATGAAAGACAGGAGTCCCAACATGCACTTACCGCGACCCTACAATTCACCAATTCACGGCGCGCCTTGCAAAAATGTGAATTCATTGGTCCTGACACTCGAAAACGGAATCTAAATGGCGCTCCGTGGAAGATCGCACGAGTCGGGCGATCAGCGGGGAGGTGGTCTCCTTCCATGTTAATGCCATCTCAATAATCCGCCAATTTAGGCTTGATTCAAGCACGCCGCCAAATCTGACAAGCCTGTCTTCACAAATAACAGTCAGGGGCCTTGTGTGAGCTACGAGCGAGACAGACCTCAATTGTGTGCCGTGTCACGACACGGGGAGAAAAATCCGTCAACATGTTTAATAATAGGAAGCTAATAATGTCTTTTTACCGTATGCTAAGACGCATCAACCTTGACCGACACACCCGGAAGAGAAGGAGGGAGAGAGAGAAGGTGTGCGTGTGTGTGTGTGTGTGTGTGTGTGTGTGTGTGTGTGTGTGTGTGTGTGTGTGTGAGTGTGAGTGGCGGGGGGGGGGGGGATAAAAATAGGAACATGAAACGACAACCCTTCGAAGGATAACGTTAATGTGAACCACACCAATCTGCATTAACAAAGAATCGATTCGAAACTGTCCACATCAACACAAGACGATGTCCAGTGCTATTACGCATTCGCGGCTGTATACGAGTACGTATGTCACGAAAGATTATGAAATAATAGTGCATCGGAATTTCGATTTACTGAGTGAAAGTTGACCCTATTCTCCTTTGCAGCAGTGACAAGTTGTGTCACGTACGTACCCGGTCAACCAAAATCAGGTGCTGCAATAATACAGCCTGGTCATGATCGCTGTAAATGTATCCACTCAATAAATGGGCTTCGTTTTCTTTGCTAGTTTACATTGAAATACTGCGCAAAGCAGAATACATGCCTACACACTCACAATACTTTAAGGGGAAGTTTGGTTCCTGTACTTGTAAGGCTGTTGAAAGTTGGATGTTCGCAAGGAATCATGCGAAGTTGTAATGGTTAAAAGGACTGAATTTTGAAGTGAGTGTTTGTAATTTATATGTCATAATTATGTATGTGTGTATGTGTTGTGCATCTTCTTATACAACATGGCCATTTTACAATACTTTAAATCGTAAAACATGTCAGTGTTTGCTATTTAATAAGCATACTAATTTCTTCATTTTCTTTTAATTTTGTTGTTAAATTTAACAAAGTGTTCCGATATCATAATATACTCCTCTCGTCATATTATTTTCTTTCTTTCTCTTCCTTTCCAGGAAAATAACGCGATTGCTGTCATCGATCTCGAAAACGAGGACATTGTTGATATATACCCTCTCGGCGAGAAATCATGGAAAGATTTGAGGATTGATGCCAGTGACAGGGATGGAGGTAAATCTTTGCTGCTAGCTCTGAGTCTGATGACGACGTAAGAGATAATGATGATGATGGCGATGTTGGTGACGATGACATGTCATTAGGATGATGACGATGACGCTGCTAACGATGATGGAGGTGGTGATGATGGTGACGATGATTACGATTGTACGGGCGCACGCCACGAGCTCGACAGGAGTTATACAGCCCACGAGTCATACTGCCCACGAGTCATGTAGACTTCGAGTTATGCAGTTCACGAGCGAGACACTTTTAATGAACAAGGCCCATGAGCCCGACACTACGCAAAAAAGGCCCGCGAGCTTGACACTAGGCAAAAAATGCCCATGAGCCCGACAGTACATCACATAGTATTGTGGAGTTCGTGGACCATTTTTGCCTAGTGTCGAGCCTCTGTTATGGGCCTTATTTGCCTAGCATGGAGCTCATGGGCTTTATTTGCCCAGTGCCAAGCTGATGGGCCTGTTTTACATCGTGTCTACCTCTTGGACCTGCTTTACTTACTGTGTAACTCGTGGGCTGTATGTCTCGTGGGTGTATAACTCACGGACTTTTTTTTCTCAATGTCGAGCTCGTTGGCAGTATGACTCGTGGCTGCCGAACTGATGGGATGACGCCGATAGTACTGACAATTATGGTGTTGAGGTTAGGACAATGGAGGAGATGTGCTAAGGATAAAGAAGCTCATGATGCCGACAGTGCGATGAAGAAGCGATGATGCCGACAGTGCTGATAAAGTTATAGTTGTGGTAGTGGTGTGACGATGGCACGATGAAGAAATAAGGACGGTGACAATGTAATCAATATAATGATGGCAATGGTGAAGGCAAAGGATGACGGTGTTGATTGTTTATTTTGTTGGTTGGTTGTCTGTTTGATTGTTCTCTTTTATTTCTCCATTTTTCAACATTTATGTACAAAAACATTCTTTTTTTTCAACATTAGGCCTACTGGCTGCAACAGAATTCGCAAATTTGTTATCAACGAAGACAATGTCAAATAAAAGGAATATTCACGAAGGGCAAAATGCAGCAAACCGCACATTGTCAATAAGCCTATATTTGAAATGATTGTGGCCTGGGAATAGGGTATTGAATAAACGTGACAGGAGAAAACAAAGTGGAAAATATTGTACGAGTAATCGTGCAAAGTACGTCATGCTATGTGTGTCGTAATAATATTTAGATCTCTACGTTTCATTAAGATTTTGATAACTAACCTCTCCCTTCTTCCTCCAGAGAGCCTAAACGTAGAAGATGTAATACAAAGATATACACGTTTTCAGTGTATTCAGGATCGAGGCATGAAAAAAAGATGTAGAATACGAGTTGCAAGAAGATATTTTACACTGAGCAAATCAGAGCAATTGTTTCAAGCGAATGGATCCTAAATGCTGAAATTGTTCGACATCGTCATTTTGATACAGGACTGTCCATTAGTGGTGCTTTGAGACATAATCAAGAATTAGTTTATGCCTTAATCATTCTTTTAAAGAACATTCCTCTATGACAGAAAGTTATTTTCATCAGGCTCCAAAGAATCATTAATCAATAATTGGTAGAAGACAGTATTTCTATTTTGGAATTTTATGTTTATTGCTATTATTCTTTGGCAATCTGTTGGTCTGCCAGGACAGGGAAAAAAAAAGTCAATTTAATTGCTGTGACCGGTAGTTCTCACCATCCGAGTATTATTAGCCGCACTTCGTGTGTTAAATCACTTCACCGGGACTTCTATCTTATACTCCTTACGTAAAGTGCAGTGGCTTCTTTTCTACTTAGATATGGTACGACTCTCTTACACACGGGCCCATTAGCTTTCGGTCTCCTCCGAAAGACTTGGCAGTGATGATAAAGGTTGTATATTGGGCTGGGATTCGAACCAGAGACCTCATGCGTGGAAGTCGACCGTGGTCTTGAACCGCCTTACCGAAGTGACGTTCTTTTGACATATTACACACATTATATTTGTCACCACCACAGGCATACATCTTCGGCAGTATGATATCTACAGCTTCTACCAACCAGATGCTATTAAATATTTCGAAGTCGACGGCACCGGCTATATCGTAACTGCCAATGAGGGCGCTGGTGTAGAATACGCAGACTGGGCAGAGGAAAAACGTGGGAAGGCTCTTGTCGAAGGTATGTCACTAAACCTCTTTATAACAAAGCACAACGGAGCAACTATCCTATGAGAATATTGTCAAATTACTAAAGAGGTTGGTCAAGCTTAATAGATAGATAGATAGATAGATGGATAGATAGATAGATAGATAGATAGATAGATGAATAAATAGATAGATATTCAAATTCACGAAATTCTTCCGTCGAGATGTTTTCATTGCAACTGATTGACAAATTGCCCTACACCGACGTAAATAAGCACTGAATTGATCAGTGTTTCAGTAGTAGCCATGATAAAATATCATGGGCGTACATACTCGAGCAGGATTCGAACCTACCATCTGATCACCGGACAGGCGTCATCTCCACTAGACCACCGAGCTTTCGGCCCACAGCAAGTGTTGGTTCTGTAAAGCGTGCAGCGGGTATTGCGTAATTATTCAAATTCATGAAATTCTTCCGTCGAGATGTTTTCATTGCAACTGACTGACAAAAATTGCCCTACATCGACGTAAATAAGCACTGAATTGATCAGTGTTTTAGTAGTAGCCATGATAAAATATCATGGGCGTACATACTCGAGCAGGATTCAAACCTACGACCTAATGATCACCGGACAGGCGTCATGTGTTGGTTCTAATCCTTATAGCGTTATTGCTGTCGGGCAAAAGCTCGTTGGTCTAGTGGAGATGACGCCTGTCCGGTGATCAGGAGGTCATAGGTTCGAATCCTGCTCGAGTATGTACACCCATGATTTTTTTTTATCATGGCTACTATTAAAACACTGATCAATTCAGTGCTTATTTACGTCGATGTAGGGCAATTTGTGAATCAGTTGCAAAAGATAGATAGATAATAATTGTTTGGATATAAACTCCAAATTTTATTGTCCGAGAATGGAAATTCTTTTTGCCCAATTGATCGTGGGCCCGGCAGCCACTGAGCAGCGCCAGATCGACGTTGCTCTAACCTTTTCAACTGTTGAACGGCAAACAAGGTAGCAGCAACTCCCATCTTTTAACGTCTTTTTGTATGACGCGGCCGGGGTTTGAACCCACGACCTCCCGATTGTGAGGGCAGCCGTTCTACTCACTGAGCCAACACTATCGATAGATAGATAGATAGATAGATAGATAGATAGATAGATAGATAGATAGATAGAGCATCCTGGTCTTTTTAGATGACACGAAAGAAAGGTTGTGTAATGGAATTGATGTTCTTGATAAGAATCACAATTATGATATAAGATGGGATCATACCCTTGTCTTGAACGTATAGTCATGTTGTATAGGAAGTGTCGAAATTTTGGAGAACAGAGGGAGGTTGATCATGGAGGAAAATGTGTCTTTGGAATGACAAATTGATATGAGATAGTGTTCATAATTATACTGTAATATCGAACTGAAAGCTGAAAAAAAAACACAACAGCACATAATGATTCAAAACCATAAAGAATGCAACAATTTGTCGCAGATGGGCAATCTGCGGATTTAGGCAAATAGTTCGTTATATCATTTTTTTTATATCATTTTTCTTAATGTTTGCAGATGGTCTAGTTTGGGGTGAATCGGATCTACTCTCAGCGCTGAATGACACGGCTCAACTTGGTATGAACATGTAACTACCTCCATCGCTTCATATTGATTATTTCTGTCAGAATCATAATGTATTAAAGTTTTCATTATGCAAGTTGTATTAGCAAGCACGAAATTTACAGTATCGTGACAAACAAAAGTAGAGAATTTTCGCTGCTACTAGTGTACCCGGACACCTTCTATAAAGATGTTTGCAATAATGTTAAGTTGCAGCATTAGTTTGCATCTCCTGCGGCAACAGCTCCAAATATCAAGTACAGTGTACTATGTTTGACCTATTTACAGTGCTTATTGATAATAATGATGATATGATCATGATGATCCTAGTAGTTCCATGGTCTTAGTAATAGCCAGGGTAGTATCTACAGTGTTAGATTTATGCTCCAAGAAGGTCCAGCCATTATTGCTACCTCAGCATTGCCAGGTACGTGTATACCTATATTTACACTTTGGTCAAGAGGGACATTGCGTTCAAAACATCTTGTCCAAGGTTTATCACACGGGTGCAAGTCACGCGACCGCCACCCACGACTTTAATATTCACCCCACGAGTCATACAGCACATGAGTTCGATACTAAGCAAACAAGGCCACGAGACGTAATGTCGAACTCGTGGGCTGTTTTTACCTATTGTCGAACTCATGGTCCTTCTTTAATGTCGAACTTTTCTACTGTATGACTCGTGGATGTCGGTCTCGTAGGATGACCCCGAACCCACTGGCCACTATCAATAGCAATAACGATGACAATTCATCGCCTTATTCATCCGTCGTAGCCTGAGGGCCCGGCCATTATCATTGCACTGGCATTGATAGATACCCACTCATACACCTTGGTCGCGAGGAATCGAACTCGGGACCTTCATTTTAAAGACAAGAATCTTTTTCAGTATACCACAGTGCTTCCATGAAAGGTTCTATCAGTCCTAAAAAGTCTGTGTGAATACTGCTATCATCAGTCACTTATCTATCACTTTTCGATCTAAAAAGCTGTTGATGTAACTTAAATCGAGCCTACAAATGTGTGTGTGTGTGTGTGTGTGTGTGTGTGTGTGTGTGTGCTTTATTATTGTTTGCTTTTAGAGGGATGGGATAGTTTCGGTTGAGTATGGGATTGAGGTTCCCAACGTTTTTTTGTTTTGTTTTGTTTTGTTTTGTTTTTTAATGAGAAAGTTCGCAGTCATCACTCAGTAAATGTAGCGTGTAAGGGCCTTTCGGTTTCTCTCGCACTCACATGGGCAGGGCGGTTGAAGTTTAGCCAGTACGAGGGCGTCAACTCGTCCAGATTCAACAAGCTCGATCGTTTCTACTTCTTCGGCGGACGGAGCATATCCATCTGGCGGGCAAGCGACATGGCGCTGGTGCACGACACTGGCGACGAGATCGAGAGGCAGTCGTCGGTGCTCCTCAGTGAGGTGTTCAACGCCGACACCAAACCGATCGACGTGTCACCCAGCGAGGCGTCGGATCGAAGATCGGATGATTCTGTGGGTAGCTAACCCTTCTCGAGACTATAATAGCAAACCAAATGCCATTCACAATGTATGTCACCAAATTGCCCCTCTTCACCAGGTCCAAGTTGATCATGGCAAAAAACAATAAATAAGAGGAAATTGAGGTTATCAAACTGAAGAAAGAGAGGGAGACTTGCACATTTTATCATGTTTTCACGATGCAGGGACTTCTGCCACCGTGGACTTTGACAAGGGTTTTTTTTTGGTTGTTTTTATTTCATTGAATACTCAAGAAAAAAAAAAGAATACCGTACAGGTTTATTTAAATCAAATAATATCAGTCACCAAGAACTGTTTCATTACATGAAAGTTCAATATTAATAGTAAGCATGTGTTTCTGCTCATTGTATTCACCTGTCCTTCATTTTGTTTTTAATCTCATTTTTTTTATATTGAAGAAAAAACTAGTAGAAATGTACTGCGGCCCTAATAAAAGCTAATGGGCCTTTACTAGTACCAATGTATTACGCTTCAGTTCAGTTCCATTGACATTTACAGATGTATTTCCATTCTTCCACAAAAACTGTTACAAAATACAAAATATGTATTACACAGTTATTACTTTATCTTTTTGCAGAAAATACATAATAATGTTATCATACGAAGACATAATTAATTTCGTATCCTAACCTGAATGGTGTCCCGTTTTTATGTCTCATTTTCTACGATTTGCAGGGTGCGGAATGTGAGTCGCTTGCATTCGGCGAGCTGGACGGAAGGAGAATACTCTTCGTTGGTATCGAGCGGTTATCCGCCATTGCCATCTACACCTTCGCTCCCGGGTCAGCGGTTCCGGTTTTTGACGGATTCCACCGGGCGGGCGGTATTGACAGAACTTACGAGCAGCTACTGGCCGACAGAAACTTGGGAGATTTAGATCCCGAAGATATAAAGTACGTTTTGGAGTGCAGAAGTTATGTAGTTCAATAGGCTTGTCTACATGCAGGTGTGTAGTGTATATATTTACTGCCAGCTGAATATTTGTTTAGTTTACTGTCCCATCCAAACAGGCCAAGTTACAGAATGCGCATTGGTAAAAAAACACTTCAACTTTACACATGATTTTCAAGAGTTATTTTAAAAAAGAGCAGAGACTAGATTTGGTTTTTGTTTTCCCAAAATGTGGAATAGTTTGCCGGCACATTTGCGACTTTGTACATGAAAATAAAATTTTCTTTAAGAGAAACTTAAAGATATACTTACAATTGTATTTTCATTGTAATGTAGACCTACATGTAACGATGCAGTATTGGAAAGTTGTGTGTAAAGCGCAGGGATCAGATTATGGGCTAAATAAGTGCTAGTTTATCATTATTATTATTATTATTATTATTATTATTATTATTATCATTATTACTGTTATTGTTATTATTATTATCATTATTATTATCATTACTATTATTGTTGTTGTTATTATTATTATTATTACTACTACTACTACTGCTACTGCTACTATTACTATTAGTATCATTATTTCTTAATAATAGGATAGACACAGTTGGCACATCCAGCCTGGCAGACTGTGCTAAGTGGAAGAAAAATAAGAAGAAGAAGGGAAAAAAAAAATACTCAGAAGATTGATTCTTCGTTTCGGTTAACGTTCTCATTTGCGTTTCTTTCGCAGGTTCCTATCAAGCGAGAAAAGTCCGACTAATTCCCCGATGCTGGTTGTAACCAATAACATAGCTGGATCTATCGCATTTTATGACGTCACAGATGTCCCAGGTAATTTTTTTTTTCAGACTTTTACATTTGAACAAGAGTAAATCTTTAGTTATACTGAGTACAGAGTTTCATAATTTATCGCGATTCGTCTGGAATGCCCCTTTAAAAAAATTCAAAAGACTCATCACTTAAGACTCATCACTTCCCAACACATGATCATGAGATACTGAGATGCAACAATGATTTGATTGTGTTTTCATTTCTGTTTGGCTGAATATCTGTAATCCTTAAAGGGAAAATCCAGTCCAAATATGTTAGTCAGATAAGAAAGAGTAAATTATTACGAGTTTAACAGTATAAATTGGATCGAAATCGGATGAAAAATAATGAAGTTATGACATTTTGAAGTTTCGCTATTTTTGGGGGAAACAGTTCTTGAACAGTCAATATGAATATGCAAATGGCATAGTGAGCGTGTCATTCCCTTACGATTTATCATAATTATAGTTTGTACATAAAATTTTGAGATTTCCAGTTTTTCATTCACATGCAATTATTCCTGAGGCTCAAATTCTCGTATATCTAACTGATAATACTATTCTGAAGTTATTCAACCAGGAATAACGTCATGTTTCAGACTTCAGTGACAGAAACATTGAATTTTTTATATATTTTTTTTTACACGATCAATAGGAAATTGTGAGGGTATGTCATGGTTACCTTAGTCATTTGATATTCATATCCACTGTACAAGAACCGTTTTGCAGAAACACTGTAAAAACATCGGTGTTAGATTTAACACCATTGTTGTTAAATCTAACACCATTGATAGATTGATAGATTTAACACCATTGGTGTTAAATCTAACACCGATCAAACTTCAATAGAGGACCACACCCACAGGTGTAGAAAATGTATTGTGACGGTGTTAAAAAGTGTTCACCTGGCACTTCGTGGTGTTAATTTGACACTGTGGCTGGTGATATTTTTGACACTGCGCTAGAGTTAATTCAATAATGACACCGCATGGTGTTGATTTGATATTGGTGGTGTTAATTTCAATGGTATGACACCCGTCCAGCTTCAATAGGGGACCACACCAACTGGTGTTACAGTGGTGTAAATGTGTTTACACGTTTTTTCAAAAATCAAGTACGTGTCTTTATCGAAAAATTCTTTATCGTCTTGTTGAAGTTCAAAATTAACAAGAAGTTCAGTAACTAAGAAACTATTCAAAAAACAATTTCAAATTTTGAATTGACACCCGGAGGTGTTAATCTAACACCAGCTCGGGGTTTTATATTTAACACCGGACTTTTTGCAGTGAATAAGCAAAACTTCAAGATGCCGTTACTTCGTTATTCTTTATCAGACTAACTTATATTTGGTCTGGATTTCCTCTTTATACCCTGTATTAAATCTTTTTATCATCTTACATATCATGAAAATGTATGTTTTGAGATCTGCATTTCGTGATTTTGAAAAAAAGTAAAATAAGTTGGCCTATCTGTCATTTCTTCCACAAAACGGGACCTGCGGCTCTATACAAGCTTGCTTTTACGCAGGCCCCATCATATTTTTCGCATTATGACCTTAGTTTAACTCGCATGTATAGACATTATGTTAATGTTTATACCTAGACAAACTTTTGAACATTCTGGTGAAGTTCCATTTTAAATGATGTTCTTTATGATTTTCGTATTTACATACTTTATTGTGATATATGTGAGAAATACGACGATAAATTGAAATGAAATGGGAAAAAAAAATCATATTCAAAGAGTCTTTGAATTTCTAAATATTTCGGATTTCCCGAATGATTGATTTTTTCAATGATCTGATTATGGTGGCCCTGAAGTACGCTCGACGGCAGGTCATGTGTGCCGTGAATTTTGCGACCAGGTCGCGAAATTCACGATTTGGTACCCCAAGTTCGTGACCCGGGACACAAACTTGGCGACCGAGGACACGAACTTGGCGACCGGGTACACGAATTTGGCGACCGGGGACGCAAAATTCGCGACCTCGGGTCTCGGAGTTTGCGACCACAGGACGCGAATTTTGCGTCCCCGGTCGCCAAGTTCGTGTCCCAGGTCATGAAATTCGCGTCCCGAGTCACGAACTTGACGTCCCAAATCGCGAATTTCGCGACATGGTCGCAAAATTCACGGCGCACATGACCTGTTGTCGAGCGTACTTCAGGACCACCATATTTGATGCGTCGTGATTTTATAGACCAGTTTCTCGAAACTGTAGCTTCGAATCCGTCTTTCATACCGGTTTTGTGGTAATTATGTCCATAAAGTACTTGTTACTAGTATACGTCACTTTGCGTATCAAAGTGAGGATTCTATGATGTTGCGTCAGTGAAAGATATATCCCATTCATTCACACACCTGAATTGCTCGCACACTGTCTCAACATAGTTATGCTATTCTGCAATAAACATACGCTTTGAATAAGTTTCCATACAATGATTATGAAATGATTTACGAAATTTTTACAATCTTGCAGGTCAATTACCATGAAATAATTTCTCACTGACAGCATGCATAGTTTCCTTTAAGCCATACTATTTTCCGTAATCATTCCGTCCTAGCTACAGGACGCATGGTTTTCCGTCTTATAAAACAGATGATTCACAATCTATTTTTCCGTGAGTCGGTGTGTACGCACAGTACCTCAAGCTATCCGAACTTTCTTGGTTTCTTTTCGTTGAACCGACGTGTCGGTTCCAGCAATTCAAAAGTACTTTGTGTTCACAATTCCTATCAACCCACTCAGACATGTGAGTTATCAAATTGTATATTGGCACACTATTAAAAATGCTTCACTGTGATTGGATTCCAGATAGCACGATGACCACGCCCACCTCCGGTTCGAGCGCAAACCACGCCCACTCATTCCTCACCTTGACATGGATTGTCGCATCAATAGTTCAGTTTACCCTACGTCGTCAGATCATGTAGCTGATTTTGTTCTTCCATTTCTGTTCTGATTGTTTCATTATTGTTTGTTTGCTTAATTCCTTGACAGCTACGCTTTCATTCAGATTATAATAGGGTGGAGATGCGGTTCAATTATGTAATTATGACAGAGGTAACGCTTACCCTATCTTAAGAGCCAAACGTTTCTTGATGGCTTAGAATCTATATATCATAAAATTCAATACATTTTTGTTTTCGGGCTTTTTTCTATGGACCTATCATCACTCTACTTTACCTGTGGTTACTGAATCATCAAAATCATTACAAAATGGGGGAACTGTGGTAACGTGGATAAGACTCTTGACTCCAAAACGGAGGTTCCAAGTTCGAATCCTGCCAAATGCTTGAGCTCGTCACTCGTGAGGGATATGTGATTACACACGAAGTGTCTCGCAAAACAGGTGTACAAATGAGTAGGCTACTTGGGAATGTTGGTGGCAATATTAGGAATGCTTACACTGAAGAGACTACCCCCGAGGATGCGAAGTATGTTACGAATGATATTATCGTTATCATTATTAATATTAATAATGTACGGAACAAAAAGAAGCTACAAGGGCCACTTTTGATTGTAATTGCCTTTAAGTCTTCAAGGCAGATTTCTCTCGGGATAGCACTGTTCGCATATCAGAGAAAAAATTTACACTTTTTTTTGCGCGATAAAAGACAGGGGATGGGGTCTTATACAGTTATGCTTTAGAAAGTTTTTTAAGAGGGCCGCAGTTAACACTTCCTATGGGAGAATCTGTGATCACATACACACACACACACACACAAAATTGTTTTGTCACTCAGATTGTAATTTCGGTTATTGACTGGCGTACAAAATCCCTTGCTTTTTTTTTTCTCTGTCGAGTTTGACGTGTATTCTAGGCATTCTAGGCAAGAAAACAATGCAATGATATGGTGCTCAGGATCACACAGCTACCACCTGATGACGTCAGATGACTTCATCAATATATTTAGAATGAATAGCTTCTCTCGTCAAGTGTAGAATACAGAAAACATCGTCGTTTCAGTAAATGAAGCAAAAGAAATCACAGGGAAAAATTGCGGAAAATTTTAGCACTAGAAGACTGAAGGAAGTAAAAAAAAGGGCAAGATTTCGCAAATATATCTGATGGTTTACAGTTCCATCCTTTAAAAATACCAGATTATTTCTTTTTTAAAAGGTCAGATATTCTCTTTTCAAATTGTTGAAAAATCCACAAGTCACCTTATTTTCCCGTTTGTGATCATTAGCTGGACCCCCCCCAAAAAAAGGAACGAGATATATTATCAATTTCCTTCCTTGCCTTGAAAATCGCTCAAATGTCGAGGTTAACATCCTAAGTTCACCGAAATGTTATTCTTTTCAATTGAAATCATGTGACTGACTATGTGTGTGAAATCCCTAACGAAAAATTAATACGTCGCTGCATAAAAGTATCTGAAACCATCTTACAGCTATGCTGCTATATCTAGTCTAATGTCACATGCTTTTTTCCTCCCTCTCTCTTTTCTTTTGAACCTATAATCAAATCTATGCAAGACTTGATATCTACACTTGCACTTCGCTGTTTCTTGAGTCTTTTATGATATGGTTGTTATCTTATCTTTTATTATTGTGCCGTACGCTTTAGTCGTCTGCACACGCAATCACGTTGTGGTTCCAGTGTCGAGAGGGATTATTGTAATTTTCGATAATGTGTATTCATGATCATTTCACTTCAGGTACAACTTTGGTGGATGTTCTTAATGGTGTTGATATAATGCAAGGTTGGTCGTTATAAAGATGATCAAAGAAGATGAAAATAAAAATCAAATATTCGAAAAGATGTACCTTGGTAACCAGCTTATGGAATTGTCAAGTGTTTCATTTTCGATATCTTTATACATGCTTATCAACACTTGTCTTTACGGTTTTTGCCTTAAGTTGATAATCTTTGGTGATTATTGTTTGATGGACTTTACTCGTAACAAAAGAAAGATTACAAGTATATATTCTACGTGGAATGCGTAATATAAAACATTTTGTACTTTCAAGGCTTCATGAAAGAATTGATGATAATGTATTAAGAAATAATCATGTTTTTATAGCCATTGTGTACTACATTATAATTATAAAATCAAGATGTATGAAAAAAATCTTAGTAGTGGGTTGAAAGTAGTCTGTGGGTGTCTGCAAGAGCCGAATATAGTTCACCTCACATATTAACGGTCTTTCAATGAAGCCTGTAGGATTAGACATTTCATGTATCTTGTGATCATTCTCTTTTGTATCAACTAGTATTTTGAAGCAATATATCAAATAAAAGCATATCATAATCTATGAATATTGCGTCTCCTTCAGCATTTTTGATAATCTATTTATTCATCTATATATGTCATGTCTACTTATCCTTTATTAGTTGCAACAAAATTTGTTGCAACTAATCGACATGATTATGCTAAATAGATTACATTGCAGACGTTAAAATAAAAAAAGTGTCTAGAGGCTCACATTAAAATGTTGTCACTCTATACCCTTTTGTAAAATGTCAAACTTAACACTAAAAGCGTAACTTCTAGCGCTCAAACTGTTAAGCTATCGTTTCAGAAATGTTAAATCAAGCATTATGATGTCAGATTAAACATGTACAAAAATGTTGGAGGAGTAACCATTCTGACATCTTATTCTACCATTTATTTATTTTTTTCAATTGTCTTAAAAAAGAAAGAAAACAAGAGTGAATCTCTACGAGAATCCAAAGTTGGTAACTTCGCTAACACCTGCTCCTTTAAATCCGAAATCTATCGGAATTGTTTCAGTTTGAAATTTGAACTATTCTGTGTTGCGTTAATAGCGAAGCACCCACATCATTCATCTTGCTTGACTTTTTGTTTGAGTGCCTGAACGATTGATATGAAGTGTTTTTCTATGCATGTATCATGAATATTAACAAAAGCACCGAGTATCCGAATATCGTGAGGGCCTGTGATTAATGATTAGTATGCAGTTCAATATCATAAACTTATTGTCAAGACGCCACCACGGAAGAGAGACAGGTATCCTGTGCACTGACAAAACAATTTATATGGCTGTCAATTGAGAGCTTTAGATTTTCTCGACGCGGACATTCAGAGGGAAAAAAAAAATGTTCCGCGAACCCCCACTTTTACTTTTAAAAATCAACCTCGCGTCGTGTGAGTGTGCACTGTCGGTTCTGAGCCATTTTTGCGTGCTCTCAAATTTACACCGCAGAGAGCTACTACTTGATGCAACGATTCTTCTACTTTGTATAGGCTGCGTAGCTCGTACCATTTGTAGGTAGCCCTGGGCTATATGCTGTACGTTAGAACCAATCTACAATAGATGTAAACCTACTTTGTACATGTACCTAGCTACACCTCCACTGTACATGCATAAAATACACATACGATCTTGATTGCTAATTCGAACTACCGTACGGCCGCCTACGGCTACGCCATTACCAGTCAATGTGTCCGTGTCGAAAGTTCATTTTGTCCTAAATAAAACTGACTGTTTAGACCATGTTTCAGGCAATTATTTATACGAGTGTTGTGAATGAGGTACGTACTCATCGATGAAAACTCCTATGTATTCCTCCATTCCGCATTCCTCTAGAAAAGTGCACACCAAATCCGAGTCATTACTACACCAAAATGGGTTACTTACAATGCGGGAAACGACACCGTATCAGAGTGAAATTGTGATCTTTTGATTCGGAAATCCGTGTCATTTTGCTGGAATAGATTGCACCTAACTGACCCCATTTCCGAGTCAAATTTGACACTTTCCGAGTTAATTTGACGCCACAGAAATGACGTGGAAAGTGACTCGGAAGTCCGAGTAGCTTTCACTTGGAAGGAGTTGCCTCCAAGCTGGCGCCATTTCCGAGTCACATTTCACACTTTCCTAGTTATTTTTGACGCCGCAGAAATAAGAGTGTGCAACGCAGGGAGAGAGGAGAACGGCCAGTGCAATCGTCGTCTTCAACGTCCGCGTTTTCAACGTCCGTACGGAACGGGTTAATGCTTTTCTTTATACGTTTCATAAAATCATTCAGAATTACATGTATGATTAATATTTTTTACTTTATAACATTCAATTCAATCAAACAAATCATCCGTCTCTGCGTTTGTGAGTGTGTGTGTTTTGCATGGTTTTGAGTTTTGTTTAAGGTTTGTGTTTCTACAGAGATTACACACAAAACTTATTCATGTCTAGTAGGGTTCGGGTGTTTTCGCTCATTGTTGACGTCCAGTAGGAAAGATGCAGTGTTTAGATTATCTATGTTACGCATCACGTGAATAGAAAACTCGATACAAAAATATTCCTTGTGAAGGAGCATCTCTCTGTCATATAAAACTTTCTTTAGCGTCAAAATAGGAAGATAAATTGCATGGTAATCGTTTCGACTTTTATAAGAAATGCAATAACTAAGCGATCAGCATCTTGATAAGACAGTCTGTAGGAAATATAAGGGCATACATCTCTTGCTGCAGTGCTAATCGCGCGTTCGTTGTGAAAAAAAAAAATCGGCAATTACATGTTCCACTTCCAGTTTCAAATTTGGAACCAAGTCCGACACGTCAAGTGCAGCAGCTCAAAGACGAAGCCTGGGGTTGGAGAGGGTCTTCTTCCACCTCTTCTTCTAACCAAAAGTTTTAAACTGTTACTAATGTTATCACAGCTATTTTCCGTCGTCATGGTAATGGCAACTGGTCTCAAACGACTTCAGGGAGTCTTCACACGAAGATTTCAGCGACGCAAGTATACGCATATTCAAACAACTAACTGCACATGACGCTATGAGATCCAGGAAATATTTAGAAATCAAAACATTAATAGTCAATTCAATTCAATTCAATTCAATTCAATTCAATCATAGTTTATTTCCATTCAACGAAAATCAAAAAAACATAGTACAATTTCCAATCAACAAAAATCAAAACATAGTACAAAGTATACATGTCATGAAATGATATTGTTCAAACATTTGCAAAAGATTCATGTAATATCCGAGATAAATTACATGTATATAACAACATATGTTTATATATATATATATATATATATATATATATATATTTATATACAATAATACATATATACTTCGTGGACGTGCGAAAAATAGATTCGATTATGGAAAATAGTGATCCACTAAAAAGCAAAGCTTGTGGGACGTGGATCGCTAGATAAATAATGAGTAAATACAATGTAATATATTATTCGAGGGTTTTTTATAGCTATTATATTTGATATAGATTATTTAAATCATTTGTAAAAAATATATGTGTAGTTATATTGAGATACGCAGGTCGGGAAAAAAATATGAAATATCAATGTTAATGCCTGGACACTGTTCACTGAACCACGTGTACCGAGAAAATATGACAAGGACAACACACTAGTACGCACATTACCCACACACATATAAGACGCGAGACAGTACCGAGAGGAGAGAAGACGGTAACAATACAAGTCTACGAAGAACAAAAGACAGGAAAGGAAGAGGAGAGAAGAAAGAAGAGAGGTCCGCATACAGAACACGCAAAGTGCTGCGACATCAGGACAGGTGAAAGCTCTCAAACATGAATTAAAACAATTTGAATTATCTAAAATTATAAGTAGAGAGTAGATATTTTCTGAATTTGTATTTAAATGTGACGAATTTAGGGGAATCTTTTAAACTATTGTCTAGATTATTCCAAAGTTTGGGTCCGGTATAAAGAAATGTACTTTGGGCATATGCGGTTCTCATTAATGGAAGATGATATTCATCGGTTCGTCGCGTGGGATAATTATGTATATGACTGTTTGGATGAAATAAGTCATGAAATATTTTAGGTAAAAAATTACTGTTATAATCAAACATAGACTGACCAAGTTGAAACACATACAAATCTTTTATTTTTAGTATTTTATGGTCAAAAAACAAAGCATCTGTATGTTCTCGGGTATGTAGATTAAAAACGATTCTGAGCGCTTTCTTTTGTAATAAAAAAAAAAAGTTTATCTAGTAATATCTGATATGTATTACCCCAAGCAAGAATTCCATAATTTAAATAAGGTAATATTAAACTAGAATAAAGAGTTAATAATGCAGAAGGAAGATAATATTTTAATCTGTTCATGACGCCAATATTACGTGAAATGATTTTACATATGTTATTGATATGATTCCTCCATGAAAGCTTGTTATCAACACAAACACCAAGAAATTTAAAAGAAGAAACTTTTTCTAGGGGAGTAGTATCAAATGTTATATTGCCTGGGAGGCTGTCTAAAGAGTTGCTAAAAAGCATAAATTTTGTTTTTTGAATATTTAGTGACAATTTATTTGCGTATATCCATTGTATAACCTTTTTCAATTCATCATTTACTGTTCTTGTTAAGATATTTGGGTCTGGGTGGGAAAAGAAAAGGTTAGAGTCATCCGCGAATAATATGAGAGATAGTTTCTCCGAGGATATATGAAAATCATTGATATAAATAATGAATAACTGTGGGCCTAATAAACTCCCTTGTGGAACACCACATGCAATTATGTGTTGTTTGAAGGTTTGCATGGTGAAGTAAATGAGGAAGAAAGATTTGCGGTGACACCATGTGTATGTAGTCCTTAATCGGATCGCTGTTTGGCAGAAGAGCCTAGAAAGAGGAGAAACGAAGAGGGAAGCGACATATGGGGGTTGTGAGGAGGGCAGAAATTGAAGAGTGGGAGACAGTAATGGGCTAGAGGTTGAAGTTGCACTAGTGGAGACGGTAGAGAAAGGAACACAGAGAGTGGTAAGGAAGAATAGTGTGAGAATCAAGTAGGATGTTCGGACATCGTTAGAAGGGGAAAGATGAAATAGAAGGGAAGAGGAAGGAGTTGAATGTTGGAGAATCATGGAGATAGGGGAGAGCAGTAAAGATTCATGAAACCAAGAGAAGAAAAACGAAGTCGGCGAACAGTGTGGCTATGGAATGCGGAATCAATGGAGAAAGGACGAATAATCCCTCGAAGGAAGGGTAAGTAGAGGAGAGATGAGAATATGTTGATAGAAGGGAGAGAGGGAGAGAGAGGCGGGGGGGGGGGGGGGACAAAGAAAAGAAGTAGAAAAGAACAAATTGAAATTCAAGACGTAAATCAGAGGGGGCTAGTATGGATCCTAGAATGAATGCTGCTGAGAAGGAAAAAAAAATTGGAAAGGAAAATTGATGACAGTGAAGTCCTGAAAAGGTTCCTGTGGGAGAAAAACAAAAATAAGAAATCAAAATGAGGTTAAAGTGTAGACCTGAGGAGAGAAGACAAGAGAAATAACCTGTGGAGAAATGTGTAAATTAATACTAGTGGTCCTGAAAAGGACCGTTGGGATGTATGGAAGGAAGAAATAAAACAAAAAGAAGAAAGAAGAGAAGAGAACAGAAAAGAAAAGAAAAGATAAGTAGTGTAGAAACAAACAAAAGTGTAAGAGAGAGACAGAGAGAGGAAAGAGAAATGAAACACTGAGTAAAGGTGCTAGTGAAAGTAGCGCAAACAATCTAGTTATAAGAATAACTAGGAGAACCGAGGAACTTGACGTTTCGGGCAAGTTGACTGTCCTTCGTCAGAAGTGAAGCGTGATCTGAGAAGAGGCGGGCTATATATGGAGAATGCGGACCTAGATGGAAGTGGTCGGTTGACGACCGCAGCACTCCACCAACAGCCGACGCTCAGCTCGCCTACGAGCCCGCCTCAACCGACCACTTCCATCTACATACAATTGTACACATGGTGTCACCGCAAATCTTTCTTCCACATGCAATTGTTTTATTTTGAGAGTCAAAGCCGTTGACATGTACAAATTGGGATCTTTTTGATAGGTAACTCGTGAACCACTCCAAGGCCTTTCCACGTATGCCATAATGAGATAATTTGGCGAGAAGTATTCCATGGTTAATCGTGTCAAAGGCCTTGGAGAAGTCCAAGAAGATACCTATTGTGTGTGAAAATGTTTCGACTTTGTCGATGAGGGCGAGTAGTGCGTGTGTTGTGCTGTGATTTTCTCTAAATCCAAATTGAAAATTTGAAAATACACATGTATGTCACAGGTTTTAAGAAAACGTGCTGTCCTGATATAAACTATTCTTTCTAGAATCTTAGAAATAGAAGATAATAAAGATATGGGTCTATAATTATTGACATCATCCTTCTCCCCTTTCTTATAAATAGGAATTACTTTCGCAATTTTCATACTATTTGGCACTTGGCCGGTTGTAAGCGATGAGTTGATAATGTGTACTAAGGGATCCACTATTTGGGGAATTATGTTTTTTTATCAAATGGTTGTCAATTCCGTCATGGCCAGGACTTTTTCCTTCTTTCAAATTGGCCACGATCTTTGTTACTTCTTCTCTATATGTTGGGTCGAAAAATATAGTTTTGGAGTTGGGTGAATCTAAAAAATCACTAAAAGATTTACTAGAAGGAGGAATATTTTGAGAAAGATTTTTTTCCAATTGAGGAGAAGAAGTCATTGAATATTTCAGCCATGCCAGCGGGAGTGTTGCTGGAGGCATTGCCCCATCGAACTTCAGAAATATCGAATGAATTGTTAAGTGTGTTCATAGCATTTTTTAATGTTTTCCATGTGTTTTTAATATTTTTTATATTTGCTTATCTGATTAACATAAAAAATTTTCTTCTGCGTCATCGAGGACCAAAAGCTTTAATACTGATGAACCCATGATCCGCGACATCAACGTTGTCTTAAACAACACGTCACAAACTAAGATACAAATTTAAATCAATTCACAATGAAAATAAGTGAATATTAGTTGCAAGTTACTTGTGATTTCGATAAAGATATACCAATACATACACACAGATTGCCCGATCATGTCTGCAATTGTTAATTAAGATTACCAGAAATACAAATGATGATGATATTGACGATGATGATGATAATAATAATAATAAAAATAATACTAATACTACTACTACTAATTATTATTATTATATGATGATGATAACATATTGATGCTCCTGAACGTTGTTGTGATCCGATTGGTTTTATCTCGGTTAAAGGGATCGTATAGTTTTGGTTGAGACCTAATTTCAAGTTTGTAACATTTTTTTTTTGGTGAGATAATGAGAAAACCTCTTATGAAATATGAAATAACATATTTATCCATGAGGAATCCAACGTTTATTAGATAAAAATTAGTTTTGAAATCACTGAGATATCCCCAAATGAGGTGTAATAAGGTGTGGGACCCACCTTTTATTACGATCACTTTGTTTTACTTTGTTTTTGGATGTTTCAGTCATTCCAAAAACGATTTTCATCAAATAAACTTTGAACTCCTCTTAAAATGGTATGCGCTGTACTATTTCATAAGTGTTTTTTTGGTATCTCGCAAAAAAAATTAAAAACCTAATTCTCATCTCCACCAATATTGTACCATCTCTTTAAATATTGACACTTCTATAGAAATCAAAAACCACAAAATGGCAGAATATTTATTTTTATTATCAATATTTCTTTTCACTGTGCGTATACCCTTTACTATATTTTGAAAAAGTATATTAATACGTATGGGTTTGTGTTTTGCTGTTTTTAATGTATTCTTCAGCCCGCGACGTGTAGTGACCTTGTGATCAATTTCGGAAGGACTCAATAACAAACCTTCAGCGGAGAATGATAGACCATCGATGAATTAAAAAAAAAAATATATGGCTGATTGAAGTGTACCAGTGTCTCCATCAAGATACGGATTCTGACTAGAAATGTTTGTTTACAGCGCTTCACGAGTGTCTGCATCCTGTTAAGCTTCCAACTGAGTGATTGATTGAGTGGTAGTAGGAGACATAGTAGTACAAAAATGTAATTTGTGAAGTAGTAACGGTGCAAGGCCGATCGGAGTTCAAGGAGTTTACTGGTGCGGTCGTTTCCCCTTTGAGGAGTTGCCATTTGACCGAGATTGTCTTTTCAAGGAAACCAATACCCAAAGAGAAATGTGAATTGAGTGAAAGCAGCAACATTAGTAGAACACATCAGTGACTGTTTGAGGAAAATCGGACGAAAGTTGAGAATTTTTCAAGTTTTGGTATTCAAAAATTCACTTTTTTTAGCGAAATGAAAGAGCACTTGACTATTAAAACCGCTTTCAGAGAGCAGGGGGAATAATTGCTACCGTTAACATAATTGTGTCAGTATCAAATTGATGGGATGTATAATTTTCGTAAGCAAAAATACACTCTTTCGTGGAATTCCCTTTATATTTTCGTTATATTGTTGTCCTCACATGATGTCATAACCTCTAGTATTCTCCTCATCCAGCGGTCCCGACACCAAAACTTAAAAAAAATCATAACTTTTGCATTAATTGTCCGATTTTCTTCAAACTTTCACTGAAGCGTTCTACGAATGTTTCTGCTCTCACTGAACCACAATATCTCTTTGGGTTTTTGGTTTCCTTGAAAAGAAAATATCGGTCAAATGGCAACTCCTCAAAGGGGAAACGACCGCACCAGTATACTCCTTGAAGTGTACCAGTGTCTCCATCAAGAGACGGATTCTGACTAGAAATGTTTGTTTACAGCGCTTCACGAGTGTCTGCATCCTGTTAAGCTTCCAACTGAGTGATTGATTGAGTGGTAGTAGGAGACATAGTAGTACAAAAATGTAATTTTTGAAGTAGTAACTGTGCAAGGC
Source organism: Diadema antillarum (assembly GCF_040938485.1). Classification (NCBI taxonomy): domain Eukaryota; kingdom Metazoa; phylum Echinodermata; class Echinoidea; order Diadematoida; family Diadematidae; genus Diadema; species Diadema antillarum. The sequence continues at coordinate 125,974 of NW_027271492.1, forward strand.
CGATCGGAGTTCAAGGAGTATACTGGTGCGGTCGTTTCCCCTTTGAGGAGTTGCCATTTGACCGATATTGTCTTTTCAAGGAAACCAACCCTTATGGAAAGAACACAGTTTTACCACACTATGTAACATAGTGTGCAACTAAGTGTGGCACACAGTGTCGAACACAGTGTGGAACACAATGTGTAACACAGTGTCGAACACATGTGTTTAATAAATATGTGTTTAATATGTGATTTTGGGACGTGTGGTAACACTGTGTTTTTACCACACTGTGAAACACAGCGTCACCACACTGTGCAACATAGTGTTACCACATGGTCCAAAACACATATTAAAAACACTGTGAATTAAACCACAGTGTCGCACACTATGACCACAGGGTTATAACCACATAGTCCATTACACTGCGGTAGTCACCACATAATCCACCACACTATGGTATTCTCCACATAGTCTACCACACTGTGGTAGTCACCACATAGTCCTCCACCACTATGGTATTCACCACATAGTCTACCACACTGTGGCAGTCACCACATAGTCCACCACAGTACAATGTGGTAGTCACCACATAGTCATCAAATATATCAAATACCACATAGTCATCAGGTGTATCAATATTTGTAATGCATGAAGGCACGGTTACTGAGTAGATAACACTGTTATTGAATATGAAATTACCTTTTCATAACAAAATTTATGACAGTGGCATAACATAACATTATTAGACAATAGTTCAAAGGAAATCCCATCACAAATACTTCGAATTAAGAAGTATTTTATGAATTTTCTCAAATTTAGGTTGCTTTTTATAAATATTCATGAGCTATGCAAAGTCTGTACCACAGGAATACCACAGGAATACCACAGTGTTACCACAGGAATACCACAGTGTCACCACAGGAATACCACAGGAATACCACAGGAATACCACAGAAATACCACATGAAGTATCACATTCTGTACCTCAGCACTCCCACTTGATAAGTAATACTGTAGGAGTATAGGACAGGTTAAGTACTGCTTAAATCAATTGTCATGATTCGCAGCATAACTCACCTATTAATGAGTAACGGGCAATGAAGTGGCATTTGTACATGATTTGTGGTTTCGGAAGATGATAGTGATGCCTTTGTTCTCATTAAGTATGTAGAGCATGATGGCACATTTGTAAAGAATAGAGACAGGGAGAGCCATGCTGATGCTGTACACATCAGAGTAGTGAAATATGTGACCAATAAATTGTATGCAATACCTCCTGGTGAAATCTTAGAAAAGCATGTGATTTATGAGAGAAACTGGGAAGTTATAACATGTCACTTTTTGTTCTCTTTCCACAACTACAGATACTCCTAGTGTTATATCATTTCTAGTGTTTGATGTTATGCATCCGTAAACAGTATTAACACAACACTAAGTGCATGATTTATTCATCTGAAGGTTGGATAAATGATATGTATAGGTCATATTCTCACATTAAATGAATCTGTTGTTCCATGCCAGTATTTGAAATTTGAAAGGTTTCAGCTGAAATTAGGAAAATGAATAAGTATATAACATTTGCAACTACCGTGTACTTAAATGGTGTTGTATATTGTCCAGCTTTAAGTTATTGGTTTATTACTTTATTGGATAATCAAACCAGCTAAGTGGCTTTACAAACTTGATCAAAATCTCTGGGGAGTACATGTAGTGATGAGGTATATTCTTTTAATTTGATACATACATGTACATGTATTAATGGACTACAATACTTGAATCCTTTCACCAGACTGGTAAAATGCTCCCCCAACAAAACCAGAAATAGCCTGGATTTACAAGGATTAACATGCGATGTGGTAGTACGAGATCTGAAATCCCCTACTGACAATACTAAAGCAAAGTTTAATATACACCAATATGCGGTAAACATGAGTCATTGTGTGTCAAAGTACTAGATGTTTAAAAAAAATAGTTTGAGCTTTTGATTGTGAATAACTGAAAACCCATGAAAATATAACTTTCCACAAATTTACACATTAGGTAGCTAATACAGGCATACAATTTTGTTGTATGCTGTTCCCTGCAATATTTCGAAACATTACACAACAAAATTGTACGTTATTCAGCGGCTACCTTCTGTGTAAATTTGAGGAAAGTTAATTTTCATTATTTTTTAGTTATTCAAAATAAAAAAATGTAGGGTTTTTTCCTTAACATCTAGTATGTGGATATTATAGTGTTAAATCAATGATATGAAATCCAACTGTGTAACAACATTATGGACACAGGAGTACACATAAATAAACCACACTGTGTGTTCAGTATGCCAGGTACGTGGAGATGATGCAGGTGAATGATCTGAAACCCACAAAGTGACAACACCGAGCACAGGGTTTACACATAGTTCAATATATACCACACTGTGGTAAGCACAAGTCACAGTGTCCGGTATGCCAAGTCTGTGTGGATTATGTGGTAAATGAAGGATCTGAAATCCCACAGTGTGACAACACTATCAACACAGGGTTTACACATAGTTCAAAATATACCACACTGTGTCAAACATGATTCACAATGTGTTCAGTATGTGATCTATGTGGGGATTATGTGGTAAAACACTTAAACTGAAATACCAGACTGTGGTAGCATTATGAACACAGGGTTTACACATAGTTCGATATATACCACACTGTGGCATATGTGTGTCACTCTGTGTTTAGTATGCCAATAATGTAGTACACAATGTGATCTCAAATCTCATACCGTGACAACACTGTGACCACACGGTTAGCACATTGTTTACACATAGTCAACTATGTGAACACACTGTCGTAACACTATACCACACTGTGGTATATGTGTGCCACTCTGTGTTCGGTATGCCAATTATGTGGTACACTATGTGATCTCAAATTCCACACTGTGACAACACTGTGACCACATGGTTAACACATTGTTTACACATAGTCAACTATGTGAACACACTGTGGTAACACTGTGTTTGTTCCATAAGGGAATACCCAAAGAGAAATGTGAATTGAGTGAAAGCAGCAACATTAGTAGAACACATCAGTGACTGTTTGAGGAAAATCGGACAAAAGTTGAGAATTTTTCAAGTTTTGGTATTCAAAAATTCACTTTTTTTAAGCGAAATGAAAGAGCACTTGACTATTAAAACCGCTTTCAGAGAGCAGGGGGAATAATTGCTACCGTTAACATAATTGTGTCAGTATCAAATTGATGGGATGTATAATTTTCGTAAGCAAAAAAACACTCTTTCGTGGAATTCCCTTTATATTTTCGTTATATTGTTGTCCTCACATGATGTCATAACCTCTAGTATTCTCCTCATCCAGCGGTCCCGACACCAAAACTTTAAAAAAAATCATAACTTTTGCATTAATTGTCCGATTTTCTTCAAACTTTCACTGAAGCGTTCTACGAATGTTTCTGCTCTCACTGAACCACAATATCTCTTTGGGTTTTTGGTTTCCTTTAATGCGTTCCTTTCCTGCTTGCCAAACTGAAGTTTTGCCTCATAGCAACAATGAGAATTATTCACAATCTGAATATGCTTGCATTATTACCCTAGCTTCGGAAACCCTGAGTTCCGATTTCAAATGACGAAAATTTGAAACTTCTCTATCTCGTATGTTTTTGAAAAGGATGATCGGAAGTGCAGCTGTAGTACTGTATATTTGATGCTAATACGGCAACCAAAATGACCAATGCTACTACTCTCAAAGCAGCTGAAGTAATGCTTCTTTATACGCTAACATTATTATCACTACTACCACTATACAAGCAAAGCTAGTGCTTCTCACATCCAATTCTACTACTAAAACAGAACAGGAAGGAAACTTCTGAGAAAAAAAAAATGGGGCTGGGTGGATATCATTTGTTTCTTCCCCAAGCTGATATACTGTATAACGCTACTGATTTCTCATTGACAAGTGCATGGATAGGAACTACCGTACTATTACATCGCTGCATATAAAGACAGCTTCAACAATCCGTGATGTTATACAGTCAGTGGTGGAATTGAACGATATCACAAAATTTTCAATATTACACATTCTTCCCGTAACTGACAATTACGTTTTCAGGGTAATTTCATCTCCCCTGCAGTGTGAAGGAGGGCGAGCCAATTCGTGTTTCCTTTATGCTAGAAAATAGTTTTATGTGGAATTACCTGAAATTAAAATGTTCATTATATCATTCCATTACTGGGACACCATGAATCGCTGTTGACTCTTTGAGTAGATATGGTGGCGTAATGATTTAATCAAAACCTTTTAAGATGCATACATTTTTTTTTTGAACGGATTGTCTGATTTTCCTCCAGCTTTAATGACATGTGCTTTTTAGTGTCTCTTGCATTTGCTGAAGATACACATAATTAGATATCCTGGGCCTCAATCATAAGATAGTGACTGAGGGAACTGAGTGCAGTGTGAAAGATGTTGAGTGCAGAAGGAAATCATTGATTCTGGTATGCCACAAATTTTAAGCAGCGGCGACATTTGCTCATACAGTACACGCGAGACACAAAATAGTATTACCTTATATCACTCTCGTTATTAAAGCAGTAAGATGTTATTCAAAGGGTAACGCAGATGGTGCTGCAACCACTTCAATGAAATAGATTGTAGGAATGTTGAAGGGATGAAAATGTTGTCTTTATTGATTATCTTTCAGTCCAAATTATAATAACGACAGACCATATTCATCAGCGAAACAAAAACGTTACTTTCAGTAGAAGTTTAGATGCCGAACTGTTTTATAGTACATATTTTGTGTTGCACTTACAGCAAGAGACCGACATGCCATATCCAGGATAAGAGATGGAAGGAGTTTGAACCCTGTGCAGGAAGAAGGCAAATAATTCAATTCAATTCAATTCATTTATTTTCATTCTTCTTTTTCCAACAAACCATAACACAAAACGAATCAGGAATTACATCATAAACACAAACATTCGCCTTTGCTATGTTTGCAAAAGATGAATGATATCGATAAACATAAGAATGCATACTGGCAAAAAAAAAAAATACAACGTTATGCTTTAGTTGAAAAAAAGAAAGAATAAAGAGGTCCACTAAAAGGCAAGCTTGTATATTATGAACCACTCAAAAGAAAAAAAAATGAATTACTTATTTACAAACACTTTATCACAAATATGATTTACGACAGGACGGAACCATAATGTTATAGGGAGGGAAGAAATTATGCGTGTCTGCCTTCCGCTCCGAACTACTAAAATGTTTTCAGCAGAAAGCCAATTAATATACGATTAGTACAGACTGAAGCTCACCTAAAAAGCTGTTCTTTGTTTCTATTATCTCTGTAGCTCTTTTGGCTTTTTTTTTCTCAATCCGAAATTCTCCCTGTACTTGTTGTTAAAGGCCACAGTGTTTTGACAGGGTATGTGGTTGGAGGAGTTCTCAATAAAACAGTAGATTAGTGTAGAGGATGAAAGCCTCAGATATTACTTATATTGTACCATATAACAGTGTGTCTATTCTCTTTCTCTCTTTTTTGTTATGTCCGCTCTTCTGCATTGATACCGGTATATGCCCCCAATCCTTCACAATATCTATCCAGGGAGCGTTTTATCATTACACTTACATCATGAAGTCCAGTCTGCTTGTGTCCACGATGGCGCGTGTTGTAGTCTCATTTTTCCCCTTTTTTCTTCTTTTTCCTTTTTTTCTTTCTTATTTCCATTCCTCAGTTGATTTCATGTCAGTTGATATTGATTTCTTTGATTTTGTTTCATGTAATGTTTGTAGTTTCATTAAGTCATTATTTTGTTCTCTTATGTATTTTCCGAGGGTTCCATACCCTTAACGCTTTGCTTTTTAGTGGGACCCTCCATTTCCATTCCAATCCTTGTATTATGCATATTATGTATACACCTTAGAAAATGAATTTATGTTGTTACTCGTGATCACATGTACGTTTTCTTTGAAATTGTTACAAATATGTTCTGTTAATGCATTGTATATAATTTTCCCTGTTTATCCAATGGAAATGAAAATAAAGTTGAAAGTTGATAATAGGAGGGCTTTGGATATTTGCAACGCGGACGTTCAGTGGGCTAATGTATTTTACTTCCGCTCAATTAACGGCGCAGAGCTATTTGATGCACCGATCATGGGGGCGAAATCTGACTTTTGATAGGTTGCTACTTGTCAGCACGACGCAGGGAGAGCATGGAGAGGGGAGAACGTCCAACGCAATTGTCTCAAACGTCCGCGTCACAAATCAAAGCTCCCTAGTGTTGAAGGGGATGGTGAAGTGATACGTGGACAAACACTGTATTATTACCGCCTAAAGCGTCGACTCACGAGCTGCTTCTCACATCAGAACGGAATTTGATTTGATTTGATGCATAATGTATCGAGCCCTCATGGGAGGAGCTTAGAACAGAACAGCAGTTTAGTGTATAGAAAGATGGTCGATAACATGTGTGAAAGGCGTGGTGCCTGAGCCTGAGCCCTAGCTGATGATTTTTATTTTTGTTTTTACTTTCTTTGTATGTAGTGCTCGATGTAAAAAGCTGCTATAGTTTGACGGGATATGTGGTTGGAGGAGTTTTGAACAGAACAGCAAATTTGTAGGTAGGCAAATTACCAATAATGCACGAAGAGTATGGGGAAATGATGCGTGGTCTGAGTCAAGGAGGAGCCAGGAAGTTATTTTGATGTTTCGAGATGATGGGAGGGGCTTCAACCATGGCAGCATAATCCTCGGTAAGGTCACGTAGGTAGGACGGATATAAAAAATGTTGAAAGGTGGGGTGATGTGATGTGTCGTGTGGTTCTAGGTTCAGATGTTCGCATGTCCTTGCTTTATTTTCAATTTAATTCGGAAATTGAAAGAAGTTTAGCATCTAATTTTCCGTGGAGTTGTCACCACATACATGCATTTGTCATTTCTGTGGTCTTGGCCACATGTTTTTATTGAACATTTTGTAATGCCTGGTAATTTTATTTTATTTTTTTTAGTAGTTTTGTAATGTCTGGATTTTTGAAATTATTTTTTTGAGTAAATGTAAGGATATGAAGAGGCAGAATTAAAACGGAAGACAATTTTTCAGTGATGTAAAATGTCGGGGATATCTAAATTGCAGGAAAACTCAACAGTAGATATAGACGACAGTTGGGATTTTGACCGGCGTGGGCCAATGTATTTTAGTCAACCGAGTAATCACAGTAGGGGAGTAATCATAATGTTCAATGCACGTATTTATTTTATAATAGATTAACAAAATAATTGATGGTTGATTTTGCTAGCAGTAGTCAGGCGTATTGACTATTTGAGTCAAAGTTTGATGGCGTGTTCAAGAATTTAGTGGTCTGATGAAGGAGGAAGAAATTCTGATTTTATATGATTTATATATATATATATATATAACATATATATATATATATATACACGTATGTATATATATATATATATATATATATATATATTTACAAGTATTGAAGTCAAACGGAAAAGTGTGATTAAGGAGATATGATTGAAACGAGATTATGGTGCGTAAAGGTAAAGAAATTTAGAAATATTAGAGATTATGTTCTTTTGATGAATTGCCCAAATTATTTAAAGTGAAGAAAATATGAGAATTTTGTAAAGGGCGAATTCATTAGAAGAATGTTATCAAGCAGTAAAAGAGCTGAAATGAAATAAGTCACCAGGTAATGATGATTTTACAGTTGAATTCAATTTGCTGTTTTGGTCAAACAATACAAGGGAAATGATTGTGGGTGTTTTAATCAGGGTTTTGATATGAGGATGAATCTTATTTACAGAGGTAGGGAATTGATACACGTATTGAAAAAGGAAGGAAAATATCTATCATAATGTGAAACGGTATAGGCCAATAACTTTTTCATGTGTAGATAATAACATATCAGCTGCGTTAGGATAGTACATAAGGTATTGTGGACGTTATTTCTAATGATCAAGTGCGTTATTTAAAGTTAATTATATTGTGGAAGCAGTGCGGTCAATAGAAGACTTTTTTTTTCAATATTTGCGTGAGTCAGATTTTTCTTCTTTTTTAATTGCGGTAGATTTTGGAAAAAGAACGTTTATTTAAATCATTATGAATATTTGGGTTAGGCAAACATTTATGTTCTGGGGTTAAAATGTTTTGTAAGGATGTCAGTAGTGCTGTGATGACCTGAGGACGGAATGTTCTGAGTTAAAAGGAGGAGTGTGCCAGGGTGATCTTTTGTCACTGTATTCATTAAATAAGAATCATTTAATTGCTGGTCTTTTTTATTAGGAGAATTGTAGGGGATAGAAATTGGGAGTAGGGAATAACAGGAAGTGTTATATGAAAATAATATTTCGCTTTTTAAAAGTCGATTCAATTACAAGAGTGTAGATTTTTTTTTCTTCACGATTTTGAGAAATTGATAGGATTTTAGCTCAACATGGGAAAGACAAATTTTATAATGTTCAGAAGTGGAAAGTAATAGGTGTGCCTTTTTTATTTCTGGCACAAAATGCAAGAATTCAGCACGTATATTTTTCACGTAATCTTAAGATTTAAAAAATGGTTTGAATTATAAGGAAAATTGGATTGGGATCAAAAGATTAATTGGTTGGTGGAAGATCCCAGATTTGACTCTGCTTTGAAATATTTAATTGTTGAAAATGCATGTGTTTTCAAATTGAATACTCTTTCTTCTCTTATGACAGTTCACCATATCATGTTTAAGAATCCAAAAACATAGTAGTTAATTTTATTTGAGAAGGAAAGGCAATGTAAAACTGTTATATCATTTGAATATTATCGTTTTGGGGGATTGAGAGTGACAAATTTTGAAGTACTTGTCATGACTCAACAGAATGTTGTGGATAAAACGGTTGTTGCATGATGACAGATATAAAGATTTGAAAGGAAATTGTTTTATTCTTTTAGGTTATTTGGCATCGACGTACATTTTATTTACTTATCATATAACTAGAATGGATTTGACAGGTATGCCAAAGTGTTTTAGAACTGGTGAGTTATGAAAAGAACTAGATAACTGCAGACATTTCGTAGAAAATGAGATGAACGCTGGGTTATAATTCTAATGATAATGGTATAAAATAATTATGTTACAAATATATTTATATCTTTTCATATTAAATTTCTTAAGAGATGTATATTTCCAGCATCAGATATGATTGCGGGTAGTTGTTTAAGATTATAGAACATACATTCTACCATGAACAATTTGTTAAATATTCATTTTGTTTTCCAGCTATTTCACAAGAGTGGGTACAGAATGGTTTTATAAATCATGAAAGTGAAATTTTTTTGAGTTAAAATCTAAACGTTAATTATTATAGTCATTTTTTAATACTGAAAATAATCATAAGGATTAACTATAACATATTACAGATAGACATTGTAAATGTGAGTCTGGAATGGGAAATTGAAAGAAATATTCACATGACCGAAAAATGCAATGTTATGGAGGAGACATCAGGAGTTTTAAAACAAAATATTTTAAGGGGTTGTTCTTACGAGACATGAGGTTTGTAGATTTTATTCTGAATATCTGTTATCTTATTGTTTTTTTTTTGTAGATAAGAAGAAAAAAACAAACTTCAACGTTTATTTTCACATTATTTAAAAGTAATATGATTATGACAGGAGGCAAGAAAAGTTGACAGTGAGGATTGGAAATCTATTTTCATGGGATACCGGGCAAAACTGTTAGAAAGAAAGTAAAAAAAGAATAACAAATCGTTTATGTATATAATTATATATAAAATATACAATTTTAAACGGGGGCGCAAAATATTCCTTTTAATGCGAGAAAAAATGCTATACTCTGAAATAAAAGAATAAGAAATTAAAAATACATTTAAAATATGCATTTATCAGCATTCACATCGCAAACAACCCGGAAGTCAAATAGCCAATCATAATTCAAATCGCTTTTGGTGTTGCCAGTAACGACGACGGCAGTTAGCCAATAATGTCTTTCATGCCATGAGGATCAACAGTCAGTTATACCATTAACGTTAGCTGCATCTTATTGCATTACGTGTTAATGTTTTAGTTGGACATTGCTGTATATAGCACTATATTAGGGCATCGGTTGCGTATGGAGCGCTCAGTCAGGAGCGCGTGTTCCACCCCACGTATAGGACCCTATAGTATATCCCTCCAGCAAAGTTGGCTCATTGTGACAGACGAGAGAAGGAAGAAGCACAGCAAGACAAGATTTCTGAGAACTTCAGCAATTCGTATGCCTGCAGTCATGTCTCGTAAACTGTTTCTGCTTTGCTTCGTCGTCACTGTTGGTTTGATTTTGACAAACCTCCCGGGTTCCAGTGCAGGGGCGTGCGACTGCCCTCCGATGTGGACTTCTTTCCAAGGCATGTGCTACAGGTAACAGTGATTGCGGGCAATAGTTAAAGCCATCTACTTTTTTTTTTCATATTCAGTGTCATAGTTGTGAGTCATTTATTACATAAAAAAGGCATTTGGTAAGTTGTTCCGCGTTAATAATAATGTGCACATCAAACTTGAAAAAGTTTATAAACACTTTCTTGATTGCATCACAAAACCGGCAAAAAGTCGTACCCACTGATTTTACATGAAGATTCAAAATACACAAAAAGGGCCTAGTCAATCCTCAATTATACAAATTTCACGAAAAAGCAGTTCTTCTTCTACATTATTCCAAAGTTTGGGATCATATAACGAGTGGCAAATAGTGTCTTTTTGTGTTTTTCCCTTTTTTCTGGAACACTTTTTTCCCAAAAAAAAGTTTGATTAAGTTTGACAATTTCCTGCGAATCCGTTACATATCGTTTACTCTCAAATATATTAACACTAAAAGAGATGGTGCTTCTGTTTTGATAGTCGGTCTTAGTAATAGATAGAATGTGTGTTATAAAGCATGCTCAATTTTAGGTTTTTCAATTTGAAAATCAGTTGTTCAGAGCGTATCAAAAAGTTAATCCAACTTAACAGGCCTAGCATTTCATAATTGTCAGCTATGGAGAGTGCACTGGTAATTGTGAGGAAAGTAGAACTCTTTTTTTTTCCTTTCCACTGAGGCGTAATTATGCTGACAAATGTCATGCATGACGAAGCACATGCCATGGACTTTAAAGACAACAATTACAAACTGCACTTTTCCCAAGTTTGAGTGTCACACGAAGGAACAATGAATGTTTCACTGAAGGAGTGAGATCTGTCAATGACAGTGACCAAATAAACAAACCAGCCTGTATGAATGCAGGTTTCTGTTTAGGGTTTGTTTTTAGGGTTTCTTTGGTCCATAACCTTTTTGATGACCTTCTGGCAGATAGCGCGGTCACTTCCACTAAGGCTAGTCAAAATAGTCCATTTTCTCTGTTCATATGCAACACATAGCTTGCTGCAATAAACCATGTCTTGAACACGAAGAGAGATAATGGATAATGGGGTAGCCTTTGTGGGAGTGATAGAGTTATCAACAACGGCAGCCACGTTGAAGGTTATGGACCATCACAGATAAGAAGAAAACCTAAATACAGACCCGCAACTTTCTGTTTTATATTCATGCAAAATGAGAGGAATAGAAACATATGAAGCATTATGCATGGCAAAAGAACTTTAGAAAATGTAATGTGATGATGCAGTATAATTTACTTCTGCTAAAAGAGTTTTACGATAACACTATAAAATAAAATCTATAGCCCCTGTAAAACTTGTTCAAGATAACAATAGTAGTTGAGAAGAGAATGGAGGAGAATCAGTTCCTGGTGAAACTTTTCAATGAAAATTATAAAAGGGAAAGTTGACAAACGGAGATGGGATAGGTGAAAAAAAAATGAGTTTGGTTTACACATTGAATGTTGTGAGGGACCAAAACAAGCACAGTTTCTTTATGCTGAACTATATACGTAGGTCTCAATCTATTGCGAAATCCCTTTGATATTTTTACACGTTCATCTTCATCAGACCTGTGTATATCTCATTCTTCATAAAACTGTGCCCCAAATATTCCCTTTATTTATGTCATGCGAAACCTTATTGAAAAAACAAAATAAATCAGAACTATGAAACTTGAAAGTTCAAGAATCTATCGCATTTTCGGATCCGGGATGTGGATAACTTACCTGAGTTGGTGGGTTTTTAGATTAATTTCTGTACTGTAAACAGTTTCGCAAGATACTTTCATGAGATGTACATTTACTGTATGCATATTAACAACAAACTTCCCTTTTGCCTTATTTTTCTCAAAATAGAGTTTAATTCCTCATAAAGGTTTTAATATTTGTAAGTTACGAGTATCGATCCGTAGACCCCCTCTATTGTGTTGTGTGTGAGATGACAACAATTATTTTCTATTGTTATTTTGAGTCTAATTTCCAAAATATGGTTTTGTGATAATATGAAAAAATGTGAAAAAATTTCAAAGCGCATTCGTAACGTTGGTTTGTTATATGCGCTATATAGAAGCTTGATGATAATTAATCGATAAAGATAAAACTCTTTAATAGTAAAACGATTCAAATTTGAATGTGCTGATAAAGTGATCAAAATTGAGGGACTGAGAACGTACTGGCTATGTGCTCGACGCACATTGTATGATACCACTGAATAAAGAATAGCAATATTGACAAAGAAATGTGGCCTATTCTTTGATACCTGAATATATGATGGGGTATTTGTTGGTGTTGAAGGTACTTTTCAGGACAACGTTTGACGTGGCAGGAGGCCGAAACACAATGTCAGTTGTTTACGACGCAATGCTGGGACGAAAACGCCACCACCGGCCAGCTTGGTCATCTTGTGTCCATTCACTCCCAGGCGGAGATGGATTTCCTCATAGTTTTCTTTGAATCTATACGAAACAAACGGGTACGTATAATTGAGAACAGAAACTAAAGATCTTTAAATATACTTATCTTTTACTTTCGTGGGAAACGTGGGTGAGCTTTGAATAAGGTGGAAATAACATTAACCATTTTAGTAACTGAAGATTCCGTAAAAAATGGCCTATTATTATGGAAGGTAGGGCAATATTACTCTGGTAATTTATTTACGTCGATGTAGGGCAATTTGTCAATCAGTTGCAATGAAAACATCTCGACGGAAGAAAATCATGAATTTGAATATTACTCTGATTTCGACAACTTTCTAGATTATGCAAAATAGATCATGCTCCATGCTGGAAAGAACACAGGTCCCACAGAGTGAGAGCCACAGTGTGAAATTTCTTCACACTGTTAAATTCGAGCGTTTTGAACAGTGTGAATTCAATGTGAGTCGTCAATTCAAAATGTGAAACAGAGCATTACCATGTGAACACTCTGAGAAAACCACACCACAGTGTGAATCCATTTTCACACCTAAAATTCAGCATTTTCACAGAGTCGACTCTATAAACACACACTGTGGAACACTGTGTTCTTTCTAGTAGGGAATATATTTGTTTTTTTGTTTATTGTAAGTTATGTTAATTTGAAAGCCTATTAAGACTTCATCGAGACTTATTTGTCATTATACAAAATTCTGATAAACTTTTATTGACCTTTTGCCTTTTTTCAAATTACGTAATTAGATAATGTATGAAAAATGAAATGATAAAGACGAAGAGGAAGTTTCATTTTTGAAAACTAAAATGCAATAGCGATCATAATGAACTTTAGAATAGAATATGAGCGATTCTTAATTGACTTTGCAATCAAAATGCCATGTAAGTTTGTTCGCTTGTTAGCCGATTAACCCCGGAAAGTGGCATCGGAAAATTCAGGTGAAGAACGTTTTTTTTTTTTTTTTTTTTTGTGTGGTCCATCTCATTAAAAAATTGGGCTCAATTCCTTTTTTGTTCTACTTTTTTTCTTTTTTTCTTTGTGCTTGTTAGCTGATTAAACCCGGAATGGCAACATATAACGTAAACTGCCGCCCCTCTTTATAAAAAAAAAAAAGGCAGCGCCGGCCTTGATTCTGATTTGTTTGGAATGCTGTCTTTTTAATGAGTCCCGGCACATGTTGTGACAGGCAAAAAATATCTTTATTCGATACAATATCTTGATTCCATAGTTTGTTTTTTTATAGTTTGTGATTGACTCCATAGAAATCCGATGATCGTAACTTTCTCATTGACTTTCACATACACACACACATACACACACACTCTCTCTCTCTTTATCTCATTCAATAGCGAAGATGCTGCAACTATCTTTATCCTAGCAAACTTTGTGAACAACTTCATGGATTCATTTTACTTTAAACAGGACAAGACAGGCTATTCGAAATGAGTTTCCGTTGAGTCCGGTTGACTCGAATCCGTTGACATCTACGTGTGTAAACCTCAAAGCATAGTGTATTTGTGTGTTTCTGCACGAGTGTTTGTGCATTTTTTGCCGCTTTCTCATTCGAACTGTCGAAAGAAGAAAAAGAGAAGTGATATAGACAAAAAACCCGGCAAATGTGTGTGTCTACTTTTAGAGTTTTAGTTCTGTTTATATAATATTCATATACCTCTCAAAGATAAAGAACACTATGACGAGGTAACATGAAACACATACCATGCAAAAAGAGAGAACCCGAAAAGAGAATCATCTGGTTGGTAGTTAAATATTCCAAAAGATTTATTGCGCCACAACCATTCTAATGGTGGAAAATTTTCAACTACAGCCTTTCGAGGCTAAGTTATAAAAGTCTATGTAGCTGTTTTTGCCATCATTATTACGGTTGTGACACGATGAATGTTTTGGAATAAACGAGAAAACATTTCCAAATCAAACAAAAGAAATATGCAATGTGTGATATACCGTTCTCATTTTCTTTTCTTTCCTATCCTATGCTTTCAAATCAACAGGTCACTGGCAGGCAAATGGTTTGGATTGGACTGAGTGATTTGGCGACAGAGGGTACTTTCGTCTGGAGTGATGGTTCGGACGTTGATTACACCCCCTGGCACACAGATCAACCAAACGACTATCGTAATGCGCAGGATTGCGTGGAATTCGGCGTGGAATATGAATACAAGTGGAATGATTTGAGATGTGACCCTATTGATGAATGGATTGTAGATGATTATGTATGCAAGATGGGATAAGAGGTTCAGGTGAGAAAGCTGCATAGCGAGGGAGGTGTTGTTTTAGAAGAAGACGGAACCAAAATCTCCCCTTTTAATGGTATCTTTTCCACAAAAACATCTCGCACTCTATCGCCGATATGAATGATCTGATTTGACATGAGAAGATCGCTTTAATCTGTTTCAGTGTGCATTATTTTTTAACACCAACAAAACTTGCGAACAGCAAATCTCCGCCCCTTTCCTGTTCATTGTTCTCGGTAGCATTTTGTTTTCCCAGTGTCCAAAAGAATAGAACGTGAACAGGAAGTGAAGAAGAAGAAAAAAAAAACTTGTACAATTTTTTTTTTAAATCTAATGTTAATGGTACTCAAAATACAGTGAAACACAAAATATGTACGCTGAAGTGCTAAGCCGGGTGAGCAAAATTGTGCACAAATGCGGGTAAGATAGAGATATAGCTGTATGTGATGACATTCTCGTATTCCTTTTGGTTTCCTGTTCTCGGTCATTAATAACAAGTGAGTTTGAAAAGCTGGAAGCATTTTTCCGTACAATAACCATCAGGGAGTATGTACACGATTTCAACATTTCCTCTGAAATGCAACCTAAGATTGTTTTGAAAATTAATTCCAAAAATCACTTCTGCCACCGCCAAATTTAAACTCTCCGGAAGACAATCATGGAGCAAGTGAAATATTTAGAACACAAATTCATTAACGCACAAATTTTGCACAACTGAAGAGATTCTACACTTTCTGCAACACCTCCCTTGTGTGCCTTATCCCAGTAAAAACAAGTAGTTTACTCGTCTTCTCTATCCTATATATGGCATTATCATAACGCCTGTGCTGATAAGTAGTAAGGACAGTGATATGCACTTCCTTCACTTTAGTCATACTTTAATAAGACATTTCTTAACATCCCTGTAGACGCAAATGATAATCATGGAAGATGCAACTTATCTTCCGTGCGTACTATTAAATTCTGACTTTATCAAGCATGATTTCTCCAGGGTTTTCCGTGTTTTATGAATGGTATCAGATTCTTCCCTGACACTTGAATGTTTCAGAGTGCGAGACCAAAATCAATTGAGTGAAGTTGAGATATAGCTTTATAGTGAAAGTGTTCGTGATGTATTGTGCACATTAACATACACACAAACATTTATATATATACAGGGCATATCCAAAAAGAGTTACACTTTTGAAAAAAAAAACTGTCTAAATTACATTTCAAAATATTTGGAAGATTTTTTTTTCATATTTATGGATCCCCAATAGTCTCATCAAGGGTAATCAACAAAACACATTTTTGTTCATGCTTGGCTGAACACTGACGCTCTTTGTCCATAGTGTGAAAAATGACTCGCGCCAAATTGAGAGAAGATGGAAAATTCAGCCAGCAGTCCAAATAAGTGTTCCAATTCAAACAAATTGCACTTTTGCTTAAAGCTTTGACTATGTTATGATAGTCTGAGATTTTTTGTCAGCTTGATTGATTGATTGATTGATTGACTGACTGCTTGTATTGATTGAATGTTTTGATGATGCATGAATTTTGTACTTTTCTTCTTGACTGAGTGACTGGCATGTGGGTTCGATACGTCTGTGCATGATTTGTGATCACTGTGCTTAACTGATCATAATGTTGTTAATTTTTATTTTTATTTATTTATTGTCTTCTTTATAAAAGCAGGGTAGTCCCATTCAAGCCGCAAGGCCTGCTTTCCAAGGGAGCCCTGCTGTAACAAATCACATTTATGATACAATAAAATATATATACATGAAGATAATATACAAACACACATAATGATACATTTCATAAAAGTGGAGAGCCTCTGTTGATAGATATAGCGAGAGAGAGAGAGAGAGGGGGGGGGGGGGGGAGGGAGAGAAAGAGAGGGCGAGAAAGAAAGGTGACAGGAAGAATACATGTGTACAACTTTCAAAGAAACGAGAAATTAACTACTGCTGGTAACCACCTGGATGTTGCGGACATTGCGTTTAAAAAGGGGCAGTGAGGCGGAGGATTTGACAAACACGGGTAGAGAGTTAAATAGTTTCGTTGCTGTGTATGAAAAAGACTGCTTTTTATACTCGGACTTGGGTTTAGCTAGATAGAGTTGGTGCATGGAGACTGATCTCGTAGAGTATGGATTAGTTCGCTGAGGTAAAACTCGTCTTAGATATTCGGGAGCAAGGCCTTTCAAAATCTTGTACATAAATACATTATAATCATATTCCAGCCGGTGTTTAACGGATTGTAATTTCAAAAAATCTAACATACATGTAATTTGAACAGGGGTATAATAAGGTGCATCTAACACGAAGCGACAATATTTGTTTTGACACCTCTGTAGCCTCATTAAGTTTTTCTTCGACAGTGAGCCCCACACAGTTGAACAATAATCAATATAAGGAAGTATCAAAGTGAAATATAAATGAAGGAGTACTGGTTTCGTCAGGCAGTGCTTAATCCTACGCATACATATAAGAGAGTTCATAATTTTTTTAACAATATCATTGATCTGAAAAGACCAATCTAGATTCTGATTTACAATAACACCTAAATACGTAAATTTGGTTACATTTTCAAACAAT
Organism: Diadema antillarum; assembly: GCF_040938485.1. NCBI lineage: Eukaryota > Metazoa > Echinodermata > Echinoidea > Diadematoida > Diadematidae > Diadema > Diadema antillarum. The sequence goes on from NW_027271492.1 coordinate 143,615, forward strand.
TTATCTTCCATTCTGATCTGTAATTTAACTGAATTTTTCTTCCTTCTACCATAAATTAACATAACTTTAGTTTTATGGGTATTAACAACTAATCCATTTTCATTCAACCATTTACATAAAACATTTGTATCATTCTGTAACTGTGTTTGAACAGCCTTTACTCCATATCCTGAAGAAAAAACGGTTGTGTCGTCTGCGTACAGTGAAATATTAGTACTAATATGAAAAGGTAAATTGCTTATGTCATTAATGTACATACAAAATAAAAGCGGGCCCAGTATTGAGCCCTGCGGTACACCGGAAGACACTGGAAGAAAATCACTTCTTATACCTTTGTATGACACTAATTGCTTTCTTCCTAATAAATATGATTCAAACCATGATAATTCAATACCGTCTATACCAAAAAAAAAAAAAATCAGTTTCTTAATAAGAAGATCATGGGGAATGATACCAAACGCTTTCCTCAGGTCTAAAAAGACTGCACCAGTAAATCGACCTTTGTCAAGGTTATCGTACAACATTTCACAAACTTCCATTAAACACGTTGAGGTGGAGTGTTTACTCCTGAAACCAGACTGCCGATCACTCAACAATTCTTCTTTATGTAGGTATCCCATCAATTGAGAATGAACTGCTCTTTCTAACACTTTGGAAACAATTGACAAAAGGGAGATAGGACGAAAGTTATTTAGTTCTTGATTTGCTTTTGCTTTGGGAACAGGGACTACTTTAGCCATTTTAAAATCATCAGGGAGACGCCCAGATTGTAGTGATTGATTAAGAATGCACACATAGGAGTGGCAACCAATTCAGCATTAAGCTTCAGCAGTCGAGGGTGGAGGTCATCAAGCCCTGCAGATTTCGAACAATCTAGCTTAAGTAGTTCTTTTTTTTAACAAATTCAAAGGTGATCTTGTCAAATACAAAACATGATTGTACTTTACTAAGTCGTTTAGTGGCATCCACGCTGTTGTGGTTGTGTCTCATTTCACCGGAGTCTTCTTTTCCATGAATTGACTCAGCGACTTTACTAAACATATTATTGAACTCCGTTGCTATTTTTAAAGGATCAGATACAATTTTCCCATCAATGACAACATATGAAGATGCGTTACATTTACTATCAGGCAAAAGCCCTTTTACAATAATCCAAGTTGTTTTCATATCATTACTTTCCTCAATCCTATTGCGGAAATAAGCCCTTTTCAACTTTTTATTCAAAATATTAGCTTTGTTTCTCTATGAAATATATTTCTCCCACAAAATAACACTTTTACTTTCATCACAAATATTTTCATGTTTCATCTTATCATATTGACGTTTATAATAATCTCTATTCCTTGCTACTTCTTTATAAGATGAATTTATCCATGGGGAACCTTTTAGTTTCTTACGCACTGATACATAAGGTGCATGTTTGTCAGACAATTTCAGAAAAACATCTCTAAACTTCTGCCACATGATGTTGACATCAGTAACATTTGAAAACAATTCATTCCAATCAATACACCCAAAATCATTGAGGAATGCAGTTTCACTAAACAATTGAAAAGATCGAAAACGAGAAACTTGAGGCAACATATTTGAAGTTTTTACTTTCGTTACAATATATACTAAAGAATGGTCACTGAACCCAATAGATGTACACCTGAACGCAATTCCCCGAAAGTTGTTGAAGCAAAAATCACATCTATAAGAGTCTTACTAAAGGGGGTCACACGTGTTGGCCTCTCAATGAGCTGTTTTAATCCCAGTGACTCACTTATTTCAGTTAACCTGCCGGACAAAGAATTTTCTGTAAGCATGTTACAATTCAAATCACCTAACAATATTATCTTATCGGACACAGAAAATATTTGCTCTAGATTTTCCTCAAGTTCTTCAAAAAAGGAGACAGAGCTATTCGGTTTTCGGTACACAATACAAATGTACAAACTAGCCTCATTTCTGACTTTTACTTCGACCCAAAGCAATTCTAAACTTTCACGTTCCAAGTCATGTCTCCTGATATGAGGTATACTGTTTCGAATGTAACAACAAACGCCTCCTCCAAAATAATCTCTGTCTTTCCTTTCCATATTATAGCCATAAATACAACATACGTCCTTCCCAATAGTTTCATCTAACCAAGTCTCAGATAATGACATTATATCATAAGGATAATAATTTAACAAACCACGTATGACGTCACCTGTTTTATTTCTAAGACTTCTAACCTTCAAATGTGCAATTTTCAGCCCCTTTTCAATGGAAAACGAACAGTCTTCAAAATTCAACTCACTCTTATTATCATTTACAGTAGTACCAAACAAACCCGTACTTATCTGCTGTTCTGAATTAATATCATACACAAAGGGTAATTGGGAAAATAAACATTTTGTCCACTGCCAATCCACAAATTTCTCACGAAGATCATTATACTGAGCACTTGAAACATTTACACATCTAGTATGTACCCATTCTGAACAGTTCGTAAACAGCAAAGCTTTCTGATTTCTCTTTACAGTTTTTCCACATACAGCGCAAGGATACAAGATAGGCATACACACTAATATTCAACGGAATAGAGGGGTAGTAACATCAAAATGAACAGTAAAAACAAAAAACAAAGCAAAAAATAACCGAAAAAGCGTGTACATAAGTGTTCGCTCGGTTCACGTAATGTTCAACGTAGTCACTTTGGATAGATGTTCTTTTCTCGTTACCTTGTGTCGGTCGCCATTGGGAGTTTTGACCAGTATGACTCCGTCCTGTGTCCATATTCTGTGGTCCTTCGCTGAGTTAGCAGTTCTGAGTTTCCACAGGAGTTTCGCTCTTGACTTGGTTAGGCTTTCATTGATGAATACATGCCTAGTTGATGACGGTGGTGGGTTCTGCGACGTCGATGACGACGTATTCCGTAGTTTCCTGCGAGCGGTGTAGATTCGTTCGCGGATTCTGTAGTTTGTGAACTTCACAATGATGTTCCGATCACGCTTTCGTTGACCGGTGGGTGGAGTGGTGCCGAGACGATGGCTGCGATCGATGTCGCTGGCGTTGATGTCCACATCAAGCTTGTCACGGCATAGGCTCCTTATCACATCGTCGATGTTCTCATTGTCGTCGTCGCCCTCGGGTATACCATGTATACCAGAAAATACCAGGCAGTTCCTCCTTGTATACTGCTCGGAGTCGTCGGCGGTGGCTTTCAGGTTCTCTACCTCCCTCTCGAGTGCAACGATCCAGTCGCTGTGATCGTCGACATCGAAATCGACGGATTTTTTCACCTCCTCGCATAATGTGTCTCCGATTTCATGAAGGAGCTTGCTTTTGATGCTGGTTACAAGGGTGGCTATGAAGTTTTTGTCGTTGAGGAGAGTTCGTACAACGGTTTCGATGACAGAAGAAAGTTCACTTTCGTCATGAGCACATTCGTCTATGAGAACTTCAGCTGCAGTCGATTGGGGGGTAGGTTTAGTGTCAGTCGTCGGCTGGCTGTCGGCTGGCGTTTTACAGCTGTTTCGTTGCCTTCGGCTTTCACCCCTCATGACTATGTACACTCTTAGAAAAAAGGGTTCTTTTGAGCACCATTAAATGGTTCTCAGCACTGTCACAATAGCGACACCCTTTTTGGTGCTCGTGAGAACCTTTTTTAAATGGTGCTTGTCGGCACCTTTTGCAAGAGGTGCCCATTAGAACCTTTTTCCCGATGAAATGGTGCTCGTGAGTACCATTTGAAAGGTGCCCATGGGCACCTTTTTGACTAAAGATGGGCACCTTTTTGACTCTTTTCAAAAGGTGCTCATGAGAACCATTTCATTGGAAAAGGTTATAATGGACACCAATGTTAAAAGGTGCTGACAGGCACCATTTAAAAAGGTTCTTACAGGCTCCAAAAAAGGTGTCGCTATTGTGACAGTGCTGAGAACCATTTAATGGTGCTCAAAAGAACCTCTCTTTTTTTTCTTAGAATGTAGTATGTGAATTGATGTCTGTGTATTTTTGGTGTGTTTCACACGCAGTGCTGGTAAGTTGCTTCACTGGCACCATTCTTAAAGGTACATTTGTACATATCTGCATTGAAAATGTGCATCACAAACTCATTTGAAATGAAATGAATTGAACTGAATTTCATCTCATCAATCAAACATACGTACAAAACATACATATTAGCAATACATAAGCATGTCATACATTATCGTTGACACTGGAAAAAAAAAGCAAGGCTAACACACCCATGCACACACAGTTTTACAAGCATGAATACAAACGTATACATGAAGAGTTTGTTCGCAAAAACCGATAAGTCCATATTTGCCAAATGGAGATATTTGCGATTAAAGGTCAAGAAAAATAAAGAGAATAATAAGAAAATGTTTGCTTCTTTTGACCATAACTTCAAAAATGTACCTTTATATGCAGTGACCAATATATCATTTAAAAGGTATTATTTTGTACTTTATGACAGAGACCGTACTTCAAAATCTTCAAAAATGGACTTTTCGGATTTTGCAAACAAACTTTCACATGTACATGAAATTCACCAATATTTTTTCATGAAACATCACTCAATAACTGAAAACCATAGAAATTTGCTCTTTCACAAATACGCAGAAATGTATTTATTCACCTTAACTTTTACAATCTAAAGGTGAGGTTTGTATTTGTCATGTTATAATCTGTCAAATATTCTTAACAAAATATTTTCATTTGTTCACTAATTTCTTTCCACAATATTTGTCATTTGTGCACCGAGCAGTTCTTGAAACACCATCACACATCTCTGTACAGATGATATGAAATAGCAAGAGGTGCATCAGGCTTTTGAAATACATAACAAATTTTCTAATTCTCTGTGAAATAATTCCTGCATGGCTGAGATACAGTAATTGTGTCAGTCTTAAGATAGGCAGAAGTCAAGTATATTACTTAAGTAGCATGAGGAACTTTTTCCACATATTTGTTTTTTTTTTTTTGGTGTTGGGTTGTTGTTGTTTTTTTGTTTCTTTTAAAGCATATTTGTCTTAAAAGCAACTACAAAGGGCATGCAGGAAAACAATTCCATTAAACAGGACCTTTGGTATTGTCACAGAAAACATACATTATGATATTGCTGGTATGATACTTGGGAGAGGATAAGCTTTACACTTCTCCACTTCACTTCACATTCATAACGTCGAGTACTTGAATAAGCCAGTTCGTAGTTTTACTTTGCGCATGAGCAGAAAAAAAGGTCATTGGTACCAAAACGCATGATGGTTTTTAAATTCATGGAGATAAGCATGTTCTGTGATATAATGATTATTCATGCAATCCTTGTACATGATACTTGTCATTACATCCACCGGACTGCAAACCCGGTATTTGGCAATACGAATATAAACATGCTTCAATGCATTCAATACAAGACAAAGAAATGGATGCTTCCCCCGAGGGTTGTTTGACGGACCATACTGGTCACCTGGTCTCGCTATGCAAGATCATTTTTGTTGAACACAAATTCCATAAATTGTTACGCCGGGCAACCTTACCAGTACGCATTATGTTGCTTTGGATACGAATGAAGTGCCTAACCAACTAAGAAAATAGAAAGGTCATTTGTACCAACGTGCACATGAGCTAATTACGAACTGGCTTATTAACTTATCTTTCTTTGTACACGAGTGACCTTTTTTTTTTTTGTTCTGCAATTTGAAAGCACCATATACAACTGCAAATACAAGAAGAGTATAAATTCAGGTTAATCATGACCTCTTACAATTTACAGCATGTCCTACGAAAAAAAAAAAAAACAAACACACACACACACACACACAAAAGAACACATTGTTTTATAATGTGAAGGATAATAAGAATCCCAAGGGGAAAAGAGCTAGGATACCACACCCACACAGTTTCACAAGCATAATATGAACAAAATTCCTCAACCATGATCTAAAATATATAACATTGGGAATCAATAAAAATGTACACTTTTTTAAAAGCAGAGCCATAAATTCATTAGAGTAAACTATATACAATGCAGGCCTAAAGCTGAGGTTTGAATTTGCTGTCCTATAACCTGCATATGACAATAATAATCTTATGTTGTTAGCATTTTTCATTTTGTTCACCAAATTTGGCAACAGTCTTTTAAACATTGCACCACCACGTACATGTACATGTACATTTTGTATTTCTGCAAAAACAATAAAAACTGGTGACAAGAGGTGCATCACTGCTTTGAAATAAATTACATAATCTTCAATTCTCTACACAATACGTAATTCCTGCGTGGGTATAAATGCAGTAAGTTTTACCAGTCTAGGTGCAAACTTTAAAAGTGTGCAGAAATCGACCACACAATGACTGGAGAAGTATAAAGAGCATTTTCCGTTTGTGCTTTTAAAGTTTAAACTATGAATGACTCCACTTCTCAGATTGGCATCTCGTCTGATCTGTACGTCTACCCCCCCCCCCCCCCCCCCCTCCCCCACCCCAATACAGTTGATTCAAAGTTGTTAAATGCAAATTATAGTGAAACATTATCACTGGTACATTGTAAGTTGCAAATACTGTATTGGGATCATAACAAAACATATGTGACCCTTCATCACACAAACCAACAAAAAGTCGCCAGACGTGAATATTTGGTTGACGGCAGATTCTGAAAGAGCAGCTATGAAATACGCTATAAGTCAATGCAAACGGACTTACCTGCCCTATCTACATATTTCTAAAAGGTTTTCTCTGGCAGCATCAGTGTTTTCTCTTTAACTCAGCTCATTCTTGGCTAGCGTAGGTTTCTGGTCGATGCTGTCAACGGGCTATCCGGGCTAAAATTGTCATTCTGATCGATGTATTCTTTTGGGCACCCAGCTCATTCTTGACTAGCCCAGGGATCTGTCTGATGCTGTCACCGGGCTATCACAGGCTGTCATTCTGATCGATGTATTGTCTTAGCCACACAGCTCATTCTTGACTAGCCCGGGGTTCTGGCTGATGCTGTGGATGGGCTATCCCGGGCTGTTATTCTGATCGATGAATTCTTGTGGCCGCCCAGCTCATTCTTGGCTAATGTTAAGCCTACGGTTCTGGCCGATGTTGTCAACGGTCTGTCACGGGCTGTCTCTCTGATCAATGTAGAGTCTACCTTGTTCCCTAACCGCACCAGCGACCCAAACACGTCCGTACTGGTTATCGTCCCGGCCGGAGTTACTTGTTCCCTGGTTTCTGTGCATATTGGTGTGTCCCTGACATATGAATTGAAAGATAAAGAGGTTTATACAATGGACCTACACCGCGTTAATAAAACAAAGTCATTGCTATAATTCGATAAACAGAACACGGCATTACATGACGTGATTCCTTGCTTAGAACAAGCCTGAAAACATACTCAAGAGATTTTGACCTAGGGCCTTAGGCCTACTGGGCTATAGACAGACCTCTATTGTGTGTATTGGCTCTAACGTTAACACTAACAACAGTTCCTTATTGCATGTACCGGTATATAGGCCTTACCCCGGGGTGCTCCTTGTACACAGTTATATCTTTGCGTTCGGCGTTCGGGCTGTGTTTCGGAGTTAGTAGACTCTACTTTTGATAGGCATAACCGTTAAACGTTACATGCAGGCCTAACTAAGTAACTTAGCCCGGCCCAGTCGCTGTAAAAACGTGACAGACATGCTCCGCACGGCGTCTGTTCGGGCTAGCCCATTGCTACGCCAAATTTCTAATTGTAAAGTGTTAACGTTAGGCCTAACATGTTATTGTTAGATCTGGATCTACTGTACCTGGTAAACATTGCACAAGATAGCAGCTTCGATCAAATTAGATTTAACATTAGGATCTAACCGTTAAAGGTTAATCACTGAACTGACTGAAAACGAAAACTGAGTGATGAATCTAACTTGATTTTGTACCAACGAATGTCATCTAAAAGTGAGATAAAACCACATTAAAACTAAAAATCTTACCTATTCTCCTAAATTGTGATGACTGCCATGGCGAAAATGGAATTGACAGTGACACGTTTCCAGTCCACTTTGACAAAATTAATGTCTAACGTTACCGGGTGCCGTTCGTTATGGTTGTGATGCATAGACCTACTGTGATGGTCTATTATAAAATGGGTTCAAGAATGTAGCCAATTGGAAGCGCTGAAATGAGTCACGTGTGCCTGCATTAATTTCTCACTAACATGCTCGGCCTGACGTCACAATGTTTACACTAGCAGTGCGCACTCAATCAGTTGTTACAAGTGCGTCGCGCGCTACTATACGCGCTGTCAATCCTGTAAACAACTTCTAGTTCGGGCTGCCGGCCGGCCTTTCTTGTGTGCATAACATAATATGTGGCGTACGTATACTCTTATACGTACACATCGTGGTGCGGGATTTCCGAGTGCGACGTGCTTGACTCTCGAGCGAGTGCTACATGTAGCTGACTGGTATTGACCCACAAAGGTACGTGAAAAATGCTGTTAGTTTTCGACCCATTTTATAAAACAAATGATGCACAGGATTATCTTGTGGCGTTAGTGGAGATGCAGCTCACTCTCGGGTATTTACAATGTAGTGCAACATGCACTCGTGTTTCACAATTGTAAATACCCTCGAGTGCGCTACATCTCCACTAACGCACTCTATCCTGTGCATCATTTGTATACTAGCCGTCTGCTGCTGCCTGCATGATATTGCATGGCACTACTCTGCCCGCTGTGGTGGTAGGTTTGCATAGGCAGGCAGGCAGCACAGGGCTACATAGCCGCGGCGCGTGCCGCGGCGGTTACATACACAAGTAAGATTCCCACGCGGTGGTTTGAAGTTTGAAGTTTGAAGTTTGATTTATTATGCAACGACCCTCATGGGGTATGGGAGTACAATGTCAATTGAAAATACAAAATTGAAAATTTCAAATAAGAATTAACGTATATACAAATATAATACAAATATATACAAGATATCAACATACTTTTCAAATAGAATTTGCATAAAAGTATGTTATAAATAATATACTATACAAATGTAAATCTATCACATGAATTACGCACAATGCAGGCACTGCCTGATGCAAATAATCACGCAAAGGGTATATAAAATAAACTAAATCAAATGAAATAATAAAGTGCAGTAACTTACTAAAAAAGGACATTATTACCTTACAAAACCTCGAAATGTTTGACAAAGTCTTTTTCTTAGTGGAATTAAACAATTGATCATATCTAAATGTGTTAGGATACTTCCTATAATACTTTTCGAGAAATCTTTTACGTTCTGTCATAAAGAAGGGACATACAAACAAATAATGAAATTCATCACTAATATATCATTTTTAAAACAATAGGTACACAAACGTTCAATTCTTGGAATGTCTTTGTAACGCCCAGACACTATTGGAAGCTTATGATTAAGGCAACGAAAACGTGTTAAAGATTTCCTATTATTTTCATTAAGACGAATCAGATACTTTTCAAAGCATAATTGCTGCTTAAAAATTCTATAAACAGTGCATTGATTGTTGAACTCAACAGTGCAGTACTAGTATGTGTGCGTTTACGCGTACGCATATCTGATCGAGCGCTAAAATTGGATGGTGGCAGCTGTCAGTTGGCACGCAGCCAAGAGAAGTCATTAGTCTACGATAAAAACAATATGTACTTTGTATTATCACAGCAGTGGAAACAAATACAATATTTTTGTACCAATACCACATTTTTGGTGATTCTTACATCTGGCATTCGAATATACAGCAAGGGGAAAAATGAAAGTGGACCTAAAGATATTGTTTGACCTGCAGGAGTACCACAAATAACACTCGGGGACTGGGTCGCATACTAGCAAATGGTGACGAACGGAACCATTTCGATTGGGAACCATTTATAGGTGCTCATCGGAACCATTTTGCGAGAACCATCTGATGAGAACCATTTTGGAGCCGACGAGAACCATTTGAGAACCTTTTTTTTCTTAGAGTGTAGTTGCCACTCGCCTATTCAGAATATACGGTTGGCGGAGCACCAGCACTCACGCGTCTACTCTTCGTCGTTCATCGCCACTCATGTTAGCAGCCCAGTGACAGAAGATCGCCAGAAAATGCTTTAACTATCATTATACAATCAAAACTGTGAGCAAAAGAGCAATTTGTTTGAATGAGAACATTTACTTGGACTGCTGGCTGAATGTCCCATCTTCTTTCAATTTGGCGCAAGTCATTTTTCACACTATGGACAAAGAGCGTCAGTGCTCAGCCAAGCGGGAACAAAAACTTGTTTGTGGTTGCACTTGATGCACGAGACTATTGGTTATCCATAAATATGAAAAAAAAATCTCCGAAACATTTTGAGATGTAATCATGAAAAATGTTTCAAAAGTGTAATTTTTTTTATACGCTCTGCATATATTTATGTATAATATCGTAAAAATATTTTGATAATATCATCACACGTGGACAATTTTCTAAATATATGATATATATATATATATATATATATATACACTCAGCAAAAAAAGTAAGTTCCCCCCTAACATTTTTGGATATATCTCAAAAAGTATTTTACGGATTTTCATAATTTAAACGGGAATGGATAGGGAATTTCATTACTCATAACATGAATGGCATATCATTGCCATCAGATATCATTATTGGTGTAAAAAAAACGCATTTTATGTCAAAATGCATGGGAAAAAAGTTGCACTTCATGCTATATGAAGCATATTGTATACATTTCCTATGTAAGTTAGCAAATGACCTTTTTAAATTGTGCAATTCTCAGGAATTTCTTCAGGTACAATGTGCTTCCCTATTAAACAGATGTTATGCATACTTTTTAAATAATAGCCTTTTCAATATGAAAATGTTGGTAGAAGCCATGTGATTTGTAATTCCAATCTGGGTTGATCACATTAATGTGCCTATGGCCATTTCGCATCATGCGCTCAAGTTGTAGTTCAGTTTGTTGAGGGAAATGGCATCGAACGTATGGAGTGGCCTGCAAGATAGCCTGACTGTAATCGAGAAGAGAATCTTTGGGATGTCATTCAGCGGAAAGTGAGCAAGAAGGTGAAAGATGACACTTCACTGCAGAATTTAAGCACATCTTGCAGAGAGCATGGGCCGACATTGAGCAGCGCCAAGTACAAACTTTAGTTACCGGTATGAGGAAGAGATGCCGGCTGGTCATTGAAGCGGATGGTGGACATATCAATTATCAAATACTTCACTGTATGCTCATGAAAAGACAGAGATAGAGAAACATGCAATCAACCATGCTTAAATGTTCAGAATCATGAGTGATTGTTTCATTGTTTGTGTAAAAGTCATTGCAAATCACTAAAGTGCAACTTTTTTCCATGCATTTTGACATAAAATGCATTTTTTCACACCAATAATGATATCTGGTGGCAATGATTTGCCACTCATGTTATGAGTAATAAAATTCCTTATCCATTTCAGTTTGAATTATGAAAATCGGTAAAATACTTTTTGAGATATATCCAAAAATGCTAGGGTGGAACTTACTTTTTTGCTGAGTGTATATACATATATATATATATATATATATTATATATATATATATATATATATATATGTAATATATATATATATATATATATATATGTGTGTGTGTGTGTGTGTGTGTGTGTGTGTGTAACCCTGCATTACTAAACCAACAAAAATTCGCCAGACATGAATTTTAAAGTCGGACGATCGTCACCATTAATGGTGCGTTATTCCGTAAACTCCCGAACGACCGAAGTTTGTGCATGCAATTGCGCAATGCCAGACTCAGTGTTATATCAAAAAACATGTGGGACAATGCTGCCACTGAGACACGTGTGTGTGTGTGTGTGTGTGTGTACGCATCATATACAGACATTGTGACCGCGAGCTGCGGTGATTGGAGGAGAGAGGCCAGAAGACCTGTGGCTCTGTTGGCCTCTCTTCATGCGCATGCGCACTGAGAGTGTGCGTTCCGACTCGGAAGCTCTAATTTTGATTGAGAGTCTCTGTGGTGTTCGCTGATCCATTGAGAAAGCGCTATTTTCATTCGGTGTCACGTCATTTGATACAGAATGGGGGTGGCAGCGTGTTGCGTTCGTCTCTGTGCCGCACAAACCACTCGCCACGATTGTAAGAGCACACTCTGAAAGAGCAGACTTTAAGCTTTAAAATGACATATCATTATAACTCAATTCAAATGGACTCTCCTAACCTATCCTAATATTGGAAAGAAACCACACACTCTGGAAAAGTGTGAACTGAGAAAAGAGGCTCTGAAGTACAGAGTCCATTCAAGAGCTTTAAAATCTTTGCCAAACCATGATAGCAGTGTGATGAATGAAACATAAAACAGGATGCAAGCCACGGGAACAGCAACAATGAAGGGATTATCAGATTAAGCTGAACTAAATCATGCTTATTAACACATTCTGTAGATGATTAATGCCAGCTTTCAAAGGAGTAGCACCATTCTTTCCAAAGTTATTGTAGTTGAAAGTAAAGAGTATGGACAGGATTTTTAAGAATTGAAAAGGGGATTCTATGAGAAACACCTAATCGCACCATTCCACCAAAAAAAGTTCAAGAAAAAAACTGCTAAAAACACAATTTCCTGTTCGTTTTGTGATCCCAAACTTTAGTACACTGCAGAAGAAGACTTGCTCTTTCAGAAGATATGAAAAAAAACCACCTCAAGAGTGGCTGGATTGACCCATTTCACCTTTTTTCAGTTCTAGCACAAAATCAGTGAGGGCGATTTTTTGTTGGTATTGTGATGTACAGTCAGATATCATATGTGACCGTGCACCTCAAAACGAACATAAAGTCGCACACACTGATTTTGCGTGAGGACTGAAATTAAGTGAAATGGGTCAACCTAGCCGAACTTGACTTTTTCACATTTTCTGAAAGAGCGGGTCTTCTTCTACATTATGCAAAAATTTGGTATCATAAAACGGGCAGGAAAGTGTGTTTTTTTAGCAGTTTATCTCGAACATTTTTGGTAGAATAGTGTGATTATGTGTGTCTTTAGAATCCCCTTTTTCATTTCTGAAAAACCTTGTCCACACTCTTCACTTTCAACTCTTATAACTTTTGAACGATAGTGCTACTGCTTTGAAAGTTGGCATTAATTATGGATAGATTGTGTTAATGAGGCATGCCAAATTTCAGTTTAATCTGATAATCTCTTCATTGTTGTTACTCTGGTGGTTTACTTCCTGTTTTTTGTCCCATTCACCGCGCAGCCAGCATGGTTTGGTGAGGATTAAGCGCTTTCAGTAGACACTGTACTTCAGAGCCTCTTTTCTCAGTTCACACTTTTCCTGAGTTTGTGCTTTCTTTCCAATATTTAGATAGGTTAGGAGAGGCCATTTGATTTGAGTTATACATCATTTTAAAGCTTAAAGTCTGCTCTTTCAGAATATGGTCTTAACTAAAAATTCATGTCTGGCGACTTTTTGTTTGTTTTGAGGTGCAGAGTCACATATACATGTCGGGTATACACATTATTTGTGTAGAATTTTGTTGTAAAAATACATTCAAACTTGTATTTCAATGTAGGCCTACATTTCTTGTGTGTGTGTGTGTGTGTGTGTGTGTGTTCATGCTTCACAGAGTATTTGTGTCAATATTGAAGACAACCTTTGGTCTTTCAAAAGTCTTTTTTTTTTTTTTCTGAGATCCTACGTACACAAATTTCTCGGCCTACGTAACCATAACATCACAAATCTTGTGATGAATTCAAACCATCGATCAAATTCGGTGAAGAGGTGTAAAACGAGTGAAACACGCCAAACGTACGGCATCACGTATAGACTGGAACCTCATGGCTGCTCATGCATCACGACACGCATAAAACATACACAAGTCAAACACGCAGCGCACACCACATAAATTTTGCTTGGGAAATTAACGGTCTTGGCAGCTCTTTATAAAGAAAAAGAACAACAACAGTAACAAATGGTTTGCTCTATCACCAGGAAGGCCACTCACAACTTACTAGCATTCAACCTTGCCGTGCTGTCTCTGAGATGTCTTCTTAGTCGCGGAAAAGCCTCCGTCTCCATATCGTCGTCGTCATCGTCGCTCGCCATGGGTCTTCTAAGGTCAAAAATTTGTCTCCAAAACCAGCTGGAGAATAGAAGGAATCTCCGAGAAATAAAAAAATGAACGTGTTCAATTATTCTAGCGACTCCAAGGAGTACTATCTATAGTCCACTGAGACTTTGTGGAGACGTCACTTGTTATCAGTGACAACTGCCTCATTTCTGTGACAAGCCATTCAGATGCAAGGATTTCAGCAGCTTATAACAATTATGACAACTTGTCACTGATAACAAGTTTTATGAAACGGGGCCCAGGTCACCATTTACCGGTAGTCTCCGAGCCACTTTAAAACCACTTCAAGGAAACAAGTTTGCAGCATGTTACCGAACATCTCCAAATACTTTAAACCTGTTAAAGATTTCATCATAACACTCACTCAAGGAAGATGTGCGCCACCTACGTTGACATCATCATCTTTGAATATTTTGATTGGTCCAGCGAGTAACAAACACTTGTTGTATAGTAATGTAAAGACAAAGGATTTCAGACACGGAAAAGCAATGGCGTGATCAAGAAGTACTCCAAATGGATAAAAACAAAATTAAATTCATGGCATTATTTCGATCAAAAGCTATCCAGACAAAAAATAAGAAGAAAAACTGGTATATTGCGCCACATGAGCGTAAGGCCTACCAAAATTCTAAACATTCATAATTTATAAACCTTTGGAACGGAATCAGTTGTTTTTGTTTGTGATCATATCTTGTTTTAGTAGAAGCAAAATATAACTGATTATTCTCATAAATTTGAGCCTTTCCAAAGGGACGAATTGGGGAAACGTAATAATAAGTTTGCAAGGAATGTTAATGTTAAAACCAGGGATGTCCATCGATTCTGAGTATAGCTAAGGCCTGCAGAATTGCTTTTGTTTAAGTATTACACACATCATGATTCCACTTTCCGAATGTAGTCTATACTGCACTGTCCCCGGTAGCTACACCAGGACCCCATTATTTTGACAGCAATTACGAAAACTGTCATGTGTAATCTGCGGACAGTGTCTTCATTCTGCCCTCAAGCTTCTCTTCACTCGGTGTGTTTACTGGTGGCATGATTTTATTCATTCGAATGATATTCGTAGATAGATGTCTATGGGATAAAAAAAAACACTCATAATATTGCAGAAGTGGTATTTGTCGAGTGTAGTTGTAACAGACATAATATGTATATATATATATATATATATATATATATATATATATGTATATATATATATATATATATATATATATATATATATGTATACTTACATAATACAACAAAGAAACTAAACCCACTACAAGAGCCCGTTCACTTCACATATTAACGATTTCTCAATGTTGCTTAGGATTAAACACATCATGTATCATCCGATCACTTTTTTCTCATTGGCTCAAAAAGCAGCCACTAAACCTCTAACATTATCTTCTTCTTCTTCTTTTTCTATCTCCGACAGTTTTACCCCTGATATTGCCTCTGACATTTTTACCTCAGTCATAGTATTTTTTCACCTCAGTCATAGTATTTTTCACCTGGCATCGTCACTTGGTTCTTATACGACGTTTTTTAGCAATCACATGCACATTGCAACAACCTAGTAGCCGATACGTGACACAAAGATTTCCAAAATAATTGGGACTCTCAACTCTCAAATACGAAAGATGATAATATAGTTAATACTTTGATGTTTTGTCACGCCTCATGTGTACATAAAGCTATAAGAGGTAGGAAACGTTATGAAATATAAAAGAAATAATCATTAGAAATAATGATGACCAAACATTGATAAATTCACGTACTTTGCAAACTTATTTGTCTTCAACACGTCACTCACACATAACACACACCTAGATCAACATTTACCCAATGAATAATATTTGCAAGTACCTTTATAACATGCATTTGTTTATTAAAGTAATTGTGATCAAAAACAAATATTGTACTTGTGCCACCTTAATGCTTCATCTTTTTCGACTGTTTAAAGGTTGTAAAAAACACGTCCACTTGATCACTCAGTATTATTTTGTCATTTATTCATTCAGTCTATTTTGACTATAAACTTGCCTCTATTGTAGTGTGTACATTTCAAAAGTGATAACGAAGACACACACCCAAAATCTCTCTCTTTCCAGTATATGAAAAGGTGAAATCGACAAATTCGACAAGTAAATGTTTGATTCCAATTAAGACAATGGTAACAATGCAGTTCGATGCCTTTTTTTTATTCTTCAGGGCTGCAGGAAATGTCACGTTCGATTCAATTATAATATTTTGAAATTGGAAAAAAAACTGCTCAGGTACAATTTGCCTTTATTTCATTGTTTCATCTTCAATAAGTACGAGAATAGCTTCCTGCCAGTTACCTTCAAGGGCACAAATTGTCCAACCATGCTTGCAATTTGTTATTATTAAGTTTACAAGAAATACAAAATAGTCAAGTCTCTATAGTTTGAGAAGGAATAATTACATAATAGATTTTGCGTGTGCCTATATCATGTTGCTGTTTTGGGAATTTTCAGCTCACAGCTTGTAGTGACCTGGTCATCTGATTTCGGATGAACTAATTTGATAACAAACTATACAGGGGTATTACTAAAGGGAAGGTCATCAAAGTATCATTTTTTTTTTGGTATATAGCTTTTGTTGGATTTTTCAGCCCACGGCGTGTAGTGACCCAGAGGACTGATTTTGGAAGAATTCAACAAACATACAAGGGGTGAGGGAAAGTGAGTCAAGTATGAAAATGAATACATACGTGACGAATATAAGTGTACCAGTATATCATTCAAGAGACATGTTCGACTTCGAATCTATGCTTAGAGCCCCTCATGAGTGTCTGTATCCTGGACAGCTCCTAAACGATCGATTGATTGAGGGTACTAAATAATTATTGTATACATAGTATTAGTATTAGTATTAGTATTAGTATTAGTATTAGTATTAGTATTAGTATTAGTATTAGTATTAGTATTAGTATTAGTATTAGTATTAGTATTAGTATTAGTAGCGGAAGTAGTAGTGGTAGTAGAAGTGGTAGTAGTGGTAGTAGTAGTAGTAGAAAGCTGTAATTTGTGAAGTAGTAACGGTGTAAGGCCGCTCGAAGTTCGAAGGAGTGTGCAAATGAGGTCACTACCCCCTTGCGTACGTAGGTGTAGTTGCATTAAAATATCGGCCAATTTCATTCCAACTTGCCAAACTAAAGTTTATGTTCAGTTGTTACTACTGTAGTTCTCATTCATGTATTGGACAATGGAAAATCGGTTGGGAGTTATGCAAGATTTAACCATCAGCACGACGGAACATATATGTATGCCTACGTCCACGTGACTCCACCCCCACCCTCCTATGCACCCTGCATGACCGCATTTTTTGTTTCTTTTTCAAAAGCTTTTTTCTTTTGTCCCGTAGTAGAAGTGGAGGTAAGAAGATCTGATTAAACGTATAGTGGTGGTCGTGATAATGGTGCTGACTAAAGAGTATAGAAGCGCACGCAGAGCGCTATAGAGGGCATCAAAGAGCTTAGCCCTTTTTGTGCCAGGGACTTTGGACAGTGTGTACAACGCTATGGGGTTTTCTGTGCAAATCGGTATTCAAAGTTCACACAGGGTTAATATGAGAAGGTGGTGAGGGTGATGAGGAAAAAAGAGGGGAAAAAAGAAAAAAAGGATAAAGTCAAGTGAAAATATTACTTTAGGAAAAGAATGATTACGCCCGTGGTGTCATATTTTTTTTTCGGGGGGGGGGGGGGGGACTGTCGAAGATGGGGTAATGTAGACCTCTTGACCCGCATGAGCTTTTTCACGGTGTAGCAGCAAATTCATGAATTAGCATGGACCAAACGGATGAGTGGTATTCTTGGAATTGTGGTATTGTTATGGTGCACGGGCATCAGGTCAGAACAGACCTTTTGGCTGAATCATGTGCCGTGCTGAAATAAATCAATGAAATGAAATGAAAATGTGATAGTTTTAAAAAAAGTCTCTTGTTAAACATAACAAATGTTGATTCTTGCCCTAATAGGAAAAATATTCTTGCGTGTAATGGCCATGTGTAGTGATGTGTGTGAGAGTGTTTCTATATGTGCGTGCGTGTTTCTATGCAGAAGTCTATGTCAATTTTCAATGCACGGTATGATTTGTAAAATGAATATTGTACTGCATGTTTAAACTAGAAAAGCACTCCGAGAGCGCAGACCTCCG
Organism: Diadema antillarum; assembly: GCF_040938485.1. Lineage (NCBI taxonomy): Eukaryota > Metazoa > Echinodermata > Echinoidea > Diadematoida > Diadematidae > Diadema > Diadema antillarum. The sequence continues at coordinate 161,863 of NW_027271492.1, forward strand.
CCAAGCAGTTACTTTCCATTGATGATCTTGCTCTTCCATAATATGGAGATCAGTGATTTCCACCCACTAAAAAATTGCCCGAGATCCCCAATATAGAAGCCTTTGTTACGTCATAAACCCTCAGATGCGCGGCGCGCCTCGCCCTTGCAGAAACTAGGGCACGCACTTTAGTGCGCGCATGCAAACCTCAAATCGATACGCCCAGCCTGAACTCCCAAGTTCATTGACCCTACCTGCCAAAATATCAAAAATCCTTAATAAATTTCCCCAAAATTTTCGGATCATTACCAAAAGTTAATCGTTTGGTACTTGTGTCATTCTCAACCTTTCCTGCAAGTTTCATCCCAATCCGTTCAATACTTTTTGAGTTATTTTGCGCACAGACAAACGAACGAACGAACGAACGAACAAACAAACCAACGGTAACGAAAACATAACCTCCTGCCTTGGCGGAGGTAAAAAAGAATATGATTTAGCAGCAGAATAGGGAAGAAACGAAGGTAATAAAACGGAGGCAGAACATATAGGTCACGTATTATAAAGCTTCTATACTATAGTAATCCTGTTGTTTAATTGCTCCCTGAAATGGTCGCTGTTGGACTCCATGGTGCAATGGCTAAAATGAAATAAATGATTATGATGGCATTTGCTCCTTGTGATATTAATTAACAACTACTAGTATGCTTTTGTTGTTCCCCCATCGAGGTGGAGAAAATGCTATGGATATTACACCGGAGATGGCACCGTCAGGATAAAGACAGAAATCTTTTCCCTTTCAGAAACCATAACGAAGAGTAATTTTTCACTGTGCAAGATGTTATACTATTTTGAATGTTTTCATTTTTTTCTCTTTCTTCTTTGTTCTCTATACATTTTTCTAAAGAGATGGTACAGTATTGGTAGAGATGATAATTGAGCTTTTAACTTTTTGCGAGATACCAAGAAAGCACTTATGGAATAGTACAGAGCATACCATTTTAAGTGGAATTCAAAGTTTATTTGATAGAAATCGGGTTTTGAATGACTGAAAAATCCAAAAACAAAGTAAAACAAAGCGATCGTAATGAAAGGTAGGTCCAGCACTTTATTTGAATCGCTCTGTATTGGATATCTGAACTATTAATTTTAAAAACCAATTTTCATCACGTAAACGTTGAGTTCCTTATGGAATTACGTGCTCTGTTATATTTCATAAGAGGTGTCCCATTATCTCACCTAAAATGTTAGAAACCTGAAATTAGGTCTCGACCAAAAGTATACGATCCCTTTAATTGAACCTTGAACAACTCTAATTAGTAGAGAAGCTGGATACACGTTAATGTCTATTCATATCGCAAACAAACCGACAGGCAGTTGGCCAATCAAAATGCATATAGAAGGATCAACTGGGCAATCACTCTTGATATCTCGAACAACCCTGGAAGCAGTTTAATGCCATGAAGATCAAATATCAGTTGTACCAATAAGCTTGCAGTGTCTTATTTCACATGTGTCATAATGTTTTTTTTTTGTTTTGTTTTTTTAGTTTCTGTATTAGTCGGATATTGCTGCAGCACAATTATGTTACGGCTGTGAGGTGGCTCAGTCGGAAGCACGAAGTGTTACGCCCAACATAGATGCTATTTTATTATACCCATCCTGCAAACTCGGCTCATTGTGCCATACGAACAGCAGCAGCAGCAGTAGCAGCAGCAGAAGAAGAAGAAGCATTATATTGTTGATAAAGAGGCTCATGTTTGAAGACACCACCGAGTTTCTATGCCTGCAGTCATGTCTCGAAAACTATTTTTGCTTTGCTTTGTCGTCACTGTCGGTTTGATTTTGACGAACCTCCCTGGCTCCAGTGCAGGGGCGTGCGGCTGCCCTCCGCTCTGGACTGCTTTTCAAGGCATGTGCTACAGGTAACAGTGATTCCGGGGTTATATCTAAGATACATATTCTTTGTCCTTTTGTAAGTGCTATGGTTGTGGGTCCCTCTTTATCTCAGAGGCCTCTCTTTTCCAGCAATTTTGTGAATAATGTCACAACTTTTGACATAATCTTTGACAACAATGACACGTTGAAAGATATTATTCAGGGCTCAGATGTGAGTTTCTTCAGTTTGTCTCCCTCTACCAATTAAACTTGTTAAGATCACAACTGCTGATCTGTAAATTAACAACATTTCGGAAATTGGAACTGGGGGACTCGAACCTGTCAGCTATCATGCTTTCAGGGCAGCGACACTACCACCAGGCTGCGAGTCCAAGTTACTGGTTCCTTTTTTCCGACATGTTTATCCACTTTACAAAGTTATAATTTATTTCGACCACTTCTTTTTTTTTATCGCAATATGATTACTATAAAGTTCCTCAACTATAGTCTTTTCACGTACAATGTTCTGTTTACCCTATTCTATGTTATCAAAGGAAATGAAATGTATTATGTTTTGTCGAAATGTGAAATAACCCTTGAAATTGAAAATTGAAATTTGTTTAGAATCACAAATGAAAAAAAAAAACACGTCAAAGGCATAGAAAGACAAGACATTTAGGTGGGTCAGATGCAGACCTCCCATTCTTTCTGACTGAAAAATATGGATGATTTGGTTCAAAAGTAGGAAAGAAAGAGCAGTTTCCAGAGGAGTGTGTAGTAAAATTATCAAGAAAAATAGAAACTCCTGTTGAAACAAGAGCTGGGAATGGTCAAAATTCAAATATTCTTTCCTACCATAAGTCAACATGGTTGAGAGGTCTTCATATTATATCCTTTATGTGCAATAGAGTCCTATAAAGAGAGTTTCGGGATAACACTTCGTGGTATGGACCTTCTAGGAACTGAAAAGAAGAATAACATGACAGTTAAGTGGAGAATGGAAAAGAATGTGTAATCCTGTACTAATAAAGAAAAAAAAAATCATTGTTACGATTACAATGAAATGACAAAAGGGACAATTGAGAGATGTAGTGAAGATAAATGAGTGGACAGTTGAAGATGGGTATTTATTGGTTTTTGGTTGTGATTAGTTCCAAGTAGAACTAGTGTATACTGTTTATCCAGTAGAGTGTACATTTCACCACAACAAGCTTCCCTAATCACAACAACCTGCAAGTTACATGGCTAGCTGTAGATGCAGGAAGTACCTGTGGATCACCAGCTCGAGACGAGAGGCTGGGTGGGTGGGTGGGTGGGGGGTATATCGCTGACGTTAAACCGTCCAAACCCTCAAACTTTGCATTTTACTGAGTTTGTGCATATTTGCTGGAGCTTACCAGGGAAACATTTCCCAATGTTGGAGAGGCAGAACATTGTGTGTTCATAACTTTTATTTAGAAAGGTGACAATTATCTCAGGATTTGGTGGGTTAACAACTTAAATTGAGATGATGTGGAAAAGTGTATCACATCATCTTTATCAACCGCTCACCACACAATGGGTCTCGGAGTAACGACGTCAACACCATATCATGCATCGTATATTGCACCTTAACTGATTTTAAACATTAACCTCTCCAGACTTTATTCAATAAATCATTTTCGTAGCATACTAGAATTCCACGCATACCTATTCTAGTTAATGTGTATCCCTAAAACAAGAAAGGTTGTCAGGGGCTTGACAAACTAATGAAACAAATTACGCTTTGGAAGGTTATCGAAATTCATTGGGTATTCACAATACGGGATGTGAAATTGATTTTGTTAATTTTGTTTTGTTTTGTTTTTTTACTCATAGGTCCTCAGAAGAAGAAGAAAAGAACACCTATGAATTTGAATACAATACATAGAGACAGTCCCAACCTTTTGCTTGACTCACAGTTTATTACAAATCATTAGAAAATGTGATGCAGTAATTTTTCTATACAGCAAATACTCATGTACAAACTTTTGTTTTTAATTACTACATGATGATATCAAAATGATGAAAAAAAAAAAACCCGTTATTGATGCAGGTACTTTTCAGTAGCAAGTGTGACGTGGGATGAGGCCGAAAGACAGTGCCAGTCATTTACGAAACCATGCTGGGACGAGGGCGCCACCACCGGTCAGCTAGGTCACCTTGTGTCCATTCACTCCCAGGAGGAGATGGATTTCCTCATCACTCTCTTCGACTCCATACGAAACAAACGGGTATGTATAATCAATGAGATTCAACAGATAGAGTGACAACAATAATTATTCCCGTTGTGCTCAATGAAATAATTGATTTGTTGACGATGAAAGGTGAGGAATCAATAGATTTCCCAAGGAAAGAAAAAAAACCGATTAAGAATGTGCTGCATATGCAGAGTCAAAATGATAAATTTTCACAAAAGCAATTTGCAATTTGCGATTTTAATAATATTATTGTCTTTCTTTCTTTCATTCATTCATTCATTCCTTACTGTTCTTTAACCTTCAAATCAACAGTTCTCCAGTAAATACCTGGCCTGGATTGGACTGAATGATAAAGCGAATGAGGGTTCCTTCGTCTGGAGTGACGGTTCGGATTTTAATTACACCTTCTGGAGCGCAGACCAACCAAACAACTATAATGATGCGCAGGACTGCGTGAATTTTGGTCTAGAATTTGATTTTATGTGGAACGATGCGGGCTGTGAACCTGCTGGTGATTGGATCGTTGAAGGTTATTTCTGCAAGCTAGGACAATGGGTTTAACTTATAGGACCTTATTTTCAGTTATATTTTACCTTCTGGTGCTAGAGCGGGCGATAGAAATTTTGCGCAAATGTTCGCAAGATTATTTGGTAATACTTTATGAGACATTGTTGTTATTACTAATTTTTCCTCTTTTAAAGTTCTGAGGCATTTATAAAATAGACTTTAAAAGTTTGAAGAACTTGTTCGATAAATCGGAAGCTCTATGTATAGATTTATGGAATTTACTGGTCTTTAGCAGAGAAACCAATACTCTGATAAACCGAAACAAATAATACTGTAAACAAGAATGATGACATGGGGCATCACATATTAAAAAAACATGTAGCAACGTAATTCCATTTCAATACCTCTCACTTTACAATAACTTGTCTCGACTGTGTTGAATTCATCCGTGCTTTTTTCTTCTTCTTTTTCCCCTTGAGTCCCCGCTCAGGCATTCTTACGGTGAAGCTGGACATGTATGTCTTCATCTTTGTTTATTGTGATTTGTCATGAATGTTGACATTTTTTTTTTTTCATCCCAGTTGAGAAATTCTGACCCTCGTTATAACCATTACATAGTTGTCCAAATGTGAAATTCTGAAAATCATCCTGAGTTCAATTTTCAAGCATTTTTACCATGGGGAGCAGTGATTTAAAGGAACAAACTGTTTAAAGGGGAAGGCTAGTAACTGATCAGTGGGAATCAGTGCGTATGCTGGGGGATGATTGTTCCTAATAACATTTGATGCATATCTATATTTTTATCACTTGTAAATGCCGAAAAGTGGCTTTAATTAATCACACAATTATCATGTTGTTGAATGGACGCATAAATTTGCACAAGTTGTGAAGAGATTACTGTCCCATTTAACAGTTTCCTATATCGTATGCCAAACACTGGGGCAGGATTCTTTCACTATCACTATCATCGTAATTATTAACATCATATTCATCGCTGCCACCGGTATGCTATTAGAATAATGCCTATTTATTATGGTGTTGTTAATACAGTGTATGCAATAGCGTAGGATATTGTTGTTCAGTTTCCTTGCTGCTCTTGTTCGTCGGATTTCGTTGTGATACATCGAGTGCCATGTAATGACGGATGCACGTCGTTGCTATGAAGGTTTGCTAATCCGAAAATAAAAGAAGTCTCCTTATTCCGAAGGGTAGTCATTCAATCCGAAAATGAAAAAATGTAATAAGGTTCGTGATTTCAAACGTTCGTTATTACACATCGTCTTTACATTAAAGAACAAGTCCACCTTCATATACATGTGGATTGAGTGAATGCATCAAGGTACACAAGCCGTAGTAGTCTTCTTATCCAGCAGTGACTGCGCAGAAGCTTCACAAATTCGTACTTTTGAACGGATTGTCTGATTGTCCTCAAACTTTCACTAATGCGGTTCTGCTAATGTTGCTGCATTCACTCAATCCACATGTCTATGAAGGTGGACTGACATCACCATGCTTGTGATCAATTAGTACCAGCGGCGAAGTCCGAATCGCAAAGGCAACGAGGAGTCAAACAATCAAACAAGAGAATCATACGGCATCATGAATAGTACTCGATACTGTCGCATCACTTAGACCATGCTCAGACACACGCAACATACTCTTACCCACATGCACATGCAAATCATAGTAATTTGAACTCTTTACGAGTAATCTTTGGTAACTAAAAACTCCTGGTAGTCCTCTTCATACAGCGCCAGGATATTTGTTATGTACATATAAATACAAAAATACACACAACAAAGGGGCTTAACCCAAGCTAACAGCAGTATGTTTACCTGAGTACTGGTTCGTCTTATCACGTTAAATGATCATGACGATGATTATGATGATGATGATGATGATGATGATAATAATAATGATAACAATAATAATGATAATAATGATAATAATAATAATGACGATAATAATAATGATAATAATAAAAAACACCAGGGATAAACATTCATCGTTTCCAGTCCAACTCCCAAACAAGTGGCAAAAGAATGTATGACCACCGTACAAAAAAGTCACAAGGAATTTAATAGTTGGCATCAATCCTTTGAAATACGTTTCTAAATTTGACAGACGAGTTTAGCGATCGTCATAACACTCCTTTATAGCGATTGTCATGAAATAAAAGTTTCCTTCTGTAATTGCAAGGACAAAGTGAACACTTTATTTGACAGTAAACTCCAAAGCGAAAATTCTCACTGTAAACATGTGAAGAGATGGGTTTTTCTTACTTGTCTTACTTTAAATAAAATCCCAGTGGGATTTAGGAATATATGCTAGTGTTAACGAGTAATATACAATTGTATATCTGAAGTCCACAAATCTTTGATTCAAAACCTGACCTTTCGGAAACAACACAAATACTATATTTCCCACCTATCTAAATACTATTGTGGTTTCTTAGTTACAATGTGGTAAACAGAGTGTTGATAATGACATCATTTGGTATACGAATCTAGTGAAATAATTCATTTGTTGTACTTTAACAGGAATGGATATCAAAGTATGAAACTCATCAGTGTTATTTCTAGAATTTATGTGTTAGATGAAATTGAGAGCGAGAGGGATGGCCATCTCCTTTTTCTTGATCATTGATACTGTTTTCAAAATCAAAATTGAGTAGGAAAACTCCGACAATGGACAATAAATCGACGTCACCGCAGACATAAAAAATCCCCCGACACTTTACATACATACTTGGGGATTAGCCTTGAAAGGTTGGCCTTGGCCTATGTTGATTCCTCCACTTCACTGCAAAGTCTATGTACTATCCATTTTTTATTTACCATTATGATATAATATGATGTGATGTACAATGTAATCGTCTTTTTTTACCTCAGATTTGTGTAAATAAATTGAATGGAATTGAATACATCACGATAACACTTGCTTTAAAGATAACATGGACTCCACGTTCACTCTATAGATCCAAAGATTCACAACAGGGACTTGTATGAATGATCTTCTTTCATTTTCTTTTACCGGATCATAGGATAGACCGAAAAAAAAAAATTCTGGTTTTGTATTAGCGAGCGATGAATTTGAAATTTTTAAAACTTTTCACAACTTCACAGTCATCCACACAATTTGAGAACGTAACGAAACATGCACTTTTTCTTTTCTTTTCTTCTCAGATCTGAGTTCATTATTCATGTCTCGAATGCGATATTCATTGCAATCGATTTGAGCTTTTTATGTGACTATGAAGACATTGCCTCTGATTTACACGATTTTCTTGGTATCCGTGAGAAGCGAGAAATACTTCATGAATATTGCACATAATTATGAATACAGAATTACCATTGGCACAAGGTGAATTCTAGCGTAAAACCAACGTAGCATCACTGTTTTGTTCTGTTTTTTTTTTAATTCAAAGCATCACACAGAGCTGTTGCATGGTTCTGAGAGTCTTGGGGGGGGGGGGGGTAGTTGTCAAACGAGGTTTTGACAACTTAACTCCCATCCTCTCTTTACACACTATTTTTTTTTGTGGGGGTTAAATATTTATACGGTAAGGTGAATATCATGATAATTTGCGCGATGTTATTGTTTTAATTTTACAGGAAACGCAGTAACTGAACGATCGGCATGATGATCAGAGAGTCTGTACATCCCTTGCTGCAGCTGTAATCGCGTGTTCATTGTTAAAGAAGATTCATTCATTTTATTCATTTCATTTCAATTCATTTGAGACGAAATTATGAAATATGAAATTTGCAAGGAAACAAAATAAAAAATTGTCTTTTGCATATATTCAATGAGATTTAAATGCACGTCATTTGTTTACAGTGAGACAAAGCACACCTTTATATAAAGAAATACATGGGCAAACTGTAACTGAATCGTAAGAAAGAAACGAAGTCAGAAATGGGGGAGACTGCTAAAAAGCCTAGCTTGTAGAATGCAGTCCCCTCGTGAGTTAAATTGTAGTAAAAATCAAACGAAGCGATACGACATATTCCTTGGGAAACAGAGCATAAAACATAAACGCACACAAACGCACACAAAGACAGAAACAAAGCAGCTCACTAACATTCGCGTGGAAAATAGACAGGAGGTCAAAGGTCAGAAAGGACTGGAAGAGAAGGGAGGTCAGGGAAAGGATCAAAGGAGGAAGGGTCAAGGGTCGATACCAAAGCATAGGCCTAGGAGACTACAGACTTACCGAGATATGTATTATAGGAATAGTGTGTCATAACGACTATGAAGAAAAAAAAATGCTAAACAAAGATATGAATTAGCGGCTTCCAAAGATACAAATCCCCAGTAATAAAAGAATTACTGAAAATTTTCTTTAATTTCAAAGGAAAGGTGCTAAAGCTTAGTAATTTTATGCTACTATCAAGAGGGATTCCAGAATTTAGGTCCGACAAATGAGATTAAAGATTTTGTATTAGACAGTCACGATAGTGGTAAATGAAATTCATTAGATCGTCAGGTGGAATATGAATGTAGGCCCACAGTTTTATTAGGAATCAAACAAAAAAGGAAGGGGATGATCGGTTTGTATATAAATGTCCTAAAAAAAAATACAAATCCTTAATTTTTCAACTATTCATTTGATGAGATTGATGGGCAATATGATCCACTCGACCTGCAATTTTGAAGTCACACACTCCTAAAGCAAGAGCTCTAGGCTATGGGGTTCATCTACTTTCTCTTCTAAGTAAATCAAAAGTTACACAATAATGTTACAGTCATCAAAGTTATTCCCTACGATGGAAACCGGTCCCAAACAACTTAACGCAGCTGGTCTTTTCACGAAGGTTGTATAGCGACGCGTCGCCACAGAGCTAATTGAAGGAGTACGTTAAATGTCTGACATTTAGGCTTACTTTAGCAAACAACACAAAAAATCGTAAAAAGATATAGGTCTTAAGGGTCAATTTCGTACTTTTTCAGACCAATTCCTAATTGCTGCATTCAATTTAGCACAATTTAGCCTACATGGCATGTTTGGTATTTCAATTTTATACATTTTTCATCCAATTTCATTTTGGAGCTTTCAAATTACCTTTAACATCATTCAAATCAGCCTTTTTCAGTTCAAATTCGTAAGACAAGCACCATTTTGCTATTAATCGTTCATTCAATTTAGCAGGATATAGTCACGTGATCACGAATACGCTGTGCTCTTTCATTCGAATTCATTCTTTAGCATCCAATTTCGCATTTACTGCAGTCAATTTAGCAGACACGTTTATGCTTTTATTCTTTTTTTTTCGTTTTCATTCATCATAGGTATTGTTTGCAAGCATCATGACATTTCATATTTTCGTATTCATTCTTTATTCTGATTTCACCTTTGCAACAGTACTTTCATAATAGGTGTATATGTTTATAATGTTCGATAGCATTATTTCATTCACAGATACATTAATCTTAACTTTGTTTTGACATTAGCTGGGAGAAAGAGGTCTCAATTTACATCGTGATTATTTCCATCATCTGCATGTTTCATTATTTTCATTTGGTGGGTGCTATTTTGCGTTAATCATCATTAGTTTTAAAGTTCTTGGATCAGTTCTAGCCATCAATTTGTCAAGGTTATTACCCTCAAATGCTTCTATGATTCTTTCCCTGTCTTCTTGAGAGATACGCCTGTATATAACTCGTGCTGCCATGACTGGACATAAGAAAGTGAAGTGATTTGTGGTGCTGGTGCGTGTATAGTTCTGATAACATGTATGAAAGAAGAGGGGCGTTACAGATCAACAAACTTGAGTTATTTAGGGTCAAAGATGTCTTTACAATATACTCAACACTGTGTGGATAAAATAAAAATTCACATCAAAATGCGTATAAATCAGTGTTCTCACCTTTTCAAAATAGAAATAACATTACGCCAATTTGAATGAACATATTTGGAATTTGACTGCCCATACGCGAAATTGAATGACTGATATACCATTTTCCGCCAGTGCTGGCGAATTTAAATGACTGAAGAGCACGTGCCAATTTGAATGCCCGTTTTAAGAATTCGAAAGACACATGTGCGAATTTCATTGATCAAAATGCTAAATTGAACGAACAAGACCCCGTTTACAGCGCGGGGCTGGGACGAGCCGCGGTCGAGCCTAGCCTCAATTGCGGGGCCGAGCCCCGCAATTTTGTCCGTTTACACTGCCGGGCTCGGCCGCGCTTTTAATTCAAACCTTTCAATATTTTGTCGTAGTGGCGCTCTGCTTGTAAACAAATGCAATTTGGTATAGTCTGGTTGTCAGACCCTTTGCCAAATGGATTCCGTGGCGACGAAGTCGCTGTTCGGGTAAAGGCCTTTGCCGAAGGAAAAAATCCTTTGCAGGACAAAACCACCTTAAACTATACTAGCCTTCGACATTGAGGGGGTTAATATCCTGAATAGCGAAAAAGTACGGGCAGAGGGTTTGGAAGCCAGACTAAAATTGGCCTCGCATTTGGCCTAGTTTGCGTTTACACTGAGAAAAGGCCGGGCTCGGCCGCGGTTCGGCCGCGGCCGAGACCACCTCCAGAGCGTGGCCAAATGCGAGGCCAAAATAGGCCTCGCATTTACACCGAAATGAAGATGGCTTCGCACTGTAAACGGGGTCCATCTACAGAGCGAGGTCAAATGCGAGGCCAATTTTGGTCCCGCATTTGGCCTTTTGCGTGTTTACACTGAAGCGGGGCCGGGCCGAGCTGCGGCCTCGCCTCGCACTGTAAATGGGGTCCAAGTTGCAATTTTGAATGACAGAATGTTCAGTGACGATGATTTCCGCTAAATTGAATGAACCTTTTATCAAACGGACTGACAAAAGTGCGAAATTGGCCGGGAAAACCTAGAGTAAGAATTGTCTTGTGCCATAAGATAAATAAAGCTACAAGATCCGGGAAATGTTTAGAAAAAAATCATAGTCATAGACGACCAGATGTTGATGAAATCATGATTTGCGATACTACCTTGTTGTCATCACGTCACAAAAACATAGGCAACATTACCTTAATTGGCATTTTGATAAAAATACCCCGTTTTCCATTAGATATACAAATTGCCATGCTTACATTTAACTCTCAAGACTGCCAGATATACAATTAATACTAATTAATAATAATAAGGGTAGGAAACAAATTGTTGCTCCTGAGGGTTGATAATGATTATGATAATGAAAAAGATCATTGTGTGTTTTCTTGTTGAAGGCTTGAAGTGACCTTGTAATCAGTTTCTTATTAAAAAAAACGACTCGTAAATATTATAGGTCAACGATTAATTAAGACTTACATTGCTGATAGAAGTGTACCAGTGTACTCTCTAAAAAAAATCGAGTGAAAATTTTCACTCTAAAAAGAGTGAATACAAAAAAGAGTGAATTTCGAGTGAAATTGGAGTGAATTTTGAGTGAAAATGCTCATTTTCACTCATTTTAGAGTGATCTCAGGGATCACTCCAAAATCTTCGAGTGATCCCTGAGGTCACTCCAAAATGAGTGAAAATGAGCATTTTCACTCAAAATTCACTCCAATTTCACTCGAAATTCACTCTTTTTTGTATTCACTCTTTTTAGAGTGAAAATTTTCACTCGATTTTTTTTTAGAGAGTATCCTTCAAGAGACGGATTTTAACTAGGAATACAAGTCAACAGCACTTCACCGGTGTCTGCATTCTGGTAAGCACCTAATATTTATTGATTGATTGAGTAGTACTTAATTTGTTAAGTAGTAACAGTGTAAGGCCAACCGAAGTTCGAAAGGGTATACTGGAGCGGTCGTTACACTTAGCGCAGTTGCCAATTCAATGAATTTATCAATTCAATGGGCCGAATGCATAAAACAAGCAATTGCTTGTAGGCAATTGCTTCAAGCAAAAGCACAAGCTCGTCTAGAAAAAAGGTCTGGCTCAAGCAATTGCTTAAATCCATATGCATAATCTTTTGCTTATGCCAATACCTTTTGCTTGTCCCGCACAAGCAATTGCTTGCGTTTTCAACAAAAGGGACGTCACGCCTGTGCGAACACAAGAACAAAGGCGAGTGTGGCAGCATGTATATGAAAGGGCATGTGTGTGTGGAAACATTTCCTGACATAGCAGAAGAGCTATGAAATGCACACACAGACACATACACACACATCTATACACACACGTATTACTGGCTGATTCCCACGTGCAGCTTACAGCACTGCCCGGATCTGCCAGATCGCACGTGGAGAGAGGTCTCCTCGTTCTCCACCGAAGTCAGACATCCTACCTGTTTTTCATCACATTTTGCGTGCTAACCACTGGACATTCCCGTTGTTGAAATGAAAAAGTTTCTTACACAACTTATGAGTAATTTCTTGTAGATTTATACCACTCCTTCACAAGTGTGGTCTTTCTTTCATAAATATGAAAATGATACTTGAAAGGGAACGTTCCGGTTAAGCAAAAGCTCAAGCTCATTTTACAGAGCTTGGCAAATCGCAAGCAATTGCTAGCAAGAACAAGCAAAAGGTATGTTTTATGCATACGTTTTTAAGTAAATGGTTGGTCTCTAAGCAATTGCTTGAGGTCAGCAAGCAATTGCTTGTGCTTGCTAGCAAAAGCTTCTGCTTGCATGCAATTGCTTGTTTTTATGCATACGGATTCGAGTAAAAGGCTAGCACAAGCAATTGCTAGCGTTTATGCATTCGGCCCATCGAATTCATCAATTCATCTACCGCGACTCGAGCTGAAGTTTTGTCTCAAATGCTGGTATCAAAAAGAAAAGTAGTTCTATCCAAGCATTGGGCAAGGAGATAATTATCAGCATGGGTGATAGACAATTGCAACCCTGCACCACAACTCCAACAAAAAGTTGCCTGACATGGATTTTTTTCAGAAGGGCAGATTCTAAAAGAGCAGACTCTAAGCTTTAATATGATATACAGTAACTCAATTTAGATGGACTCTCCTATAATAACCCTTCTAAATCTTGGAAAGAAAGCACATTCTCTGGAAAAGTGTGAACTGAGAAACCCGCTCTTTCAGAAAATATGAAAAGTCAAGTTCGGCTAGGCTGACCCATTTCACTTATTTTCAGTCCTATAACGCAAAATCAGTGTGTGCGACTTTATGTTCGTTTTGAGGTGCACGGTCACATATTAGAATCTGCTCTGAACTAAAAAGGGTAAGAATAATGACAACAATAATACCGCGTGTTGCTCCTGAGGGTTGTTTTCTTCTTCGAATTGGTATTTATGGGATCAAATATCACAAAATGGGGGAATAACCATTTTAACTATACTTGTTCCGTTCACGACAGTTTGAGAAAGAATATGAGTGACATATAAAATTGTATGCGTGTCTTATGTTCTTCTATTTTTCCTCCCCGAACGAGTACTGACCTTGTGATGGATTTTGGGACAACTCAACAGCAAACCTAAGGCGGAAAATGATAGACCACCGGAAGCGGCTGAATTAAATGAAAAAAAAAAAATACATGGCTGATAGACAAGGATAGAAGCGTATACCCTTGTATCCCTCAAGAGACGGATTTGACCAGGATGTTTACACTTCACGACTGTTTACATGCTATTGAGCTTCAAATTGATCGATTGAGTGGTAGAAGTAGATATGGTAGTAGAGCGCTGTCGTACATTGTTAAGTAGCAAAGGTGCAAAGCTACTCGAAGTTCAAAGGAATATGCGGGTGCGGTTTCTACCCCTTTGCACAGAGTGAGTTGACAAATTATAATATGTATTTCCTGATTTCCTGCTTGTCAAACTAAAGTTTTGTCCCAAATGTTTACATGGCAGTTTCTATCCATGCATAGAATAATGAGAAATTAATAACGAGTTATACAAGACTCAACCATCAGCATGGAGAATAACCTTCTTAAATCAAGAAGGACACTTTTTCTTATTCAGAACTTTCTTTCCTGTTCTGCTGTAGAAGTTGGAAGTGCGATGTAATAACTTTGCTTGTAGTGGTGGTAGTAATAACAGTAGTGGTAGAGGAAGGAGCACTGTAGCTTGTTTGCAAATGTGACTCTGCACCTCAAAACAAACAAAAAGTCGCCAGACATGAAGTTTTAGTTAAGACCATATTCTGAAAGAGCAGACTTTAAGCTTTAAAATGGTGTATAATTCAAATCAAATGGACTCTCCTAACCTATCTGAATATTGGAAAGAAAGCACAAACTCAGGAAAAGTGTGAACTGAGAAAAGGGGCTCTGAAGTACAGTGTCTATTCAAGCGCTTAATCTTTACCAAACCGTGCTGGCTGTGCGATGAATGGGACAAAAAACAGGAGGTAAGCCACCAGAGTGACAACAATGAAGGGATTATCAGATTAAAATGAAATTAAGCATGCCTCATTAACACATTCTGTGCATAATTAGTGCCAACTTTCAAAGCAGTAGCACTATCCTTTCAAAAGTTATTAGAGTTGAAAGTGAAGAGTGTGGACAAGGTTTTTCAGAAATGAAAAAGGGATTCTAAAGACACACCTTATCACACTGTTCTACCAAAAATGTTTGAGATAAACTGCTTAAAAAACACACTTTTCTACCAGTTTCATTATACCAAATTTTAGCATAATATAAAAAAAAGACCCGCTCTTTCAGAAAACATGAAAAAGTCAAGTTCAGCTAGGTTGACCCATTTCACTTATTTTCAGTCCTCACGCAAAATCAGTGTGTGCGACTTTATGTTCGTTTTGAGGTGCACGGTCACAAATAGTAGCGGCGGTAGCGGTACTAGCATCAAAGATTACATTTTTTTTCAGGTTGTGGAAGTTCCCCCCGAATCTTTTACTTTTTGTGCGTAATTATCCCCTTTCAAAATCATACGCAAAAGGCTTCAATTTTGGCCATTCGAAATACCAACTGGAATGGAAGTTTTCCAAAGTTAGGGTTCAGTGGCGGATCGGGGGGGGGGGGGGGGCGTGCTCACCGGGCGCGCCCCTCCTTATTTTTAAGTTAATTAGCCTCATTATTGCACGGCTTTATTTAGCATGAAGTTTACATTCACAACTGTGCGTTTCATGCATTCATGAAAATGGGCATCCCGTCGGGAGTGTTCCAAAGATGTAGACTGCAATTTTATCTCTTACTTAATTTTGCTTTATACAAAGAATCAAACATCAATAAGGAAACAAAACGACAAAACACTCTTCCAAAACGGAATGAAATTTAAGAGAGGTACGGTACCTCAAATTCTTAGTTTTCTGGAAAAGATGTTACAGTCCTCTTTATTTAATAGCCCTAACTTTTAGCTGCAATGTTGATGTTATCACTCTTCAAGTCTAATTTTGGACCTGCACGCAAATCTTCACTAAAATATGAACTGAAAAACAAAACACCTGTAGCCACTCGCACCAGTGTACTTTGTTATTGTTGTGTAGGAATAAGCTTGCACTGGTGACTTCTTAAGGGGAAAGGCTGGAGTATGGAATCATCACATGACCAGTCTTGCGTTTGCTACTGATATCACTTCGGCGAAAACATTCGAATCCTTGATATTCCACAGTTTTTGTTTTTATTTGTAAGCTATGATACTTAATCATATATCTCTATCACGGTGTGGAATTCCTTCTTTGATTAAGTAAATCTACTCGGACATAAAAATAAACTCTTCAAATGTTTATGTGTTCAAATGTTCAAATGTTCATAGTATCTAGATATATCATGCTATATCCTGTTTTCGCAGACTACAACCATGGATATCAGCAGCATCATCACTATCATCCGATTATAACCGGTATCTTTCCCTTCTGTTTTTTTTTTTTCTTCTTCATACTACAACTGATATCGACAGGAAAAAAACGAATACTTGTCAGGGAATCAAAAAAGATAATTTTAGGAAAGGTGAAAATTTTATTGATTACTTACCTGCTTTGTCAGATTTTATCCATGGCTATCAGCGGCATTATTACTCTCATCCGATTATTAGCCGTATCTAAACCTCTTTTCTTATTTTGTTTTTACTACAATGGAAAGCGACGCTGAAAAAAAATGAATGCGTGTCAGGGAATCAAAAACAATAATTTAAGGAAAAGCGAACATTTTACTGATCATTTACCAATATTTTCAATTTCTTTACAATGAAAATATCAGATATTTAGAAATTGACAAAGAAGTTTTATAGAAAGGAGCATTAATTGTATTTGTTGATCTAGCTAATGAAGATTGGTTTAATGTTTTGGAAGAAAATGATGTTGATAAATTTAATAGTTGTATGATAGAATATCATTTGTTCAAAACGAGTAGCAGAGAAGTAACCTTAAATGCCCATAGATTATACTCGAAGAATTTTACGTTAACTTCATACGCCATCTAAACTTTATCAATCTCATGTTTTTTAATCTATCCCAACAAAACTTTAGGATACAAATAATATCGTAGTAATCTTAAAAGTGTGAAAAGAACATTAAAAAAAATTTACTTTCCTAAAGAAATGAAAATTGCAGGAGGAAATGTAAATGGAATATAGAATATCGTAAAAGAAAATGATAAATGAAAGTGAATTTAGTTATAATTTAGAAAAATTGAATATTAATGAAAAAGAAATTACTAACCAGTCAAACTTCATAAGCTCTTAATTATTTCTTTACAAATGTCGGTCTTAATCTAGCTGTCAAGATAAAGTTGTGATAAGAATCTTCTCTCCGAACCTAAGTAAAACATAATAAGCCCTGCATGTAGTACAAGTCTACATTATTTTTGATGGCGTAAGAACTAAGATTTAATATACTCTGCCCTTACTGCAGATCTTTAATCCTTCATGCCCTGTACGTTGTCCTTTTTCACTGAAAATATTACAGTTGCTTCATACTGAAGTGACAAATTATTGTCCTGTCGCAATTATATCACGTCATCACAATATACCGATCTGCTTTCATATCTTGATTTTTTTTTTATCTGTGTCCATGAGAAAGTCGCATCACAGAGATGAAAGGAAGACAAAATGAGAATAAACATTGACAAATAGAGACTGACGGGATGAACAAAAATTGACAGCAAATGCATAACACGTCTCAAGACGCCATCACTTCATATCCAACACAAGAATATGACAAAGGTAATAAGATGTGATATTTGATTATAGAAGGACACTTGAATTCAAGCAGTGTCAAATTTGAAAGGAAAATAACACCAAAATACTGTAATTATTGAAAATATACTTTGTTGGATGGAGAATAGAATTGAATTGAATGAAATTAATGTTCAATCCTATTCCAAGTATCAAATCAATTTAAACGTAATTCATTAAGAGGTTTTTAGTATCTTCAATAAATGCTGACAAATTAGAACACGTCAGCTGAGTTTGAGGGAGATCGGACAGTCCGTCCTAATGTTCCGAAATTCGAAAATTTGGTTTTAGCACCATGCACCCTCATCGCTGGATGAGACGGCTTTAGCAATTTGTGACGTTACAGTGGTGGAATGTAACAACATCAAGACTTTTTTGTTTGTTTTTAATGTTCACTTTCCCTCGTAAATGACAGTTAAAGTTCAAGGTGATATTATCCCTCTACGGTCTAAAGTTGGAGCCAATGCTGAGTTGAGTTGAGTTGAGTTGAGTTTATTAACAACATACATATGAATATGATAACATGAAATTCCATAGGGTAAGATACAATAATATGAAAATGTTTTATGAGAATACATTGATTTTGTACTGCAAGCATACATTTTGCATACTTATATATATCTTACATAAGAATACATGTGGTATAATAGATTTAGTTTCGTTGTGATACATTTATCACTGAAAAGGCAAAGAGTATGAATAAGTATGTAATGTAGACATACGCATAGACAAAGGTTCTGAAAAAATAGAAAAATAGAAAAACAGAAGATAATGTTGTTAAAGGGGGAACCAAAAGTTAGCACAAGTGCTAGTCGAAAATGGTTCTCCCATTATAGCTACATGTATATTTAAGCTGCTTATTGCAAGGTCTACTCTTTTAAAGTAAACTGTACTATAAAAGTACATTAAACTAAACACTGAATATACTTTTCATCACTAAACTTCATTTGACAAGTGATTTTTTAGGTTTCTTCGAAATGAAGATCTTGTTCTTTCCTCTTGAACATTTTTGGGCAAACTATTCCAAAAATTTGCCCCGACGAAAGATATAGAAAATGTGCCATGTGTCGTTTTACATTTCGGGAGTCTAAGCATGGAATGATCTTTGCCTCTAGTCCTGTACGCATGATGCATTGGCTCATAATATTGCGTTACAGAATGTGGTAAATGTCCCTTGTGCAGATCATAATTATGCAAAGTTGACATTGCAAGCTTATGCAGGTCAAAAACATCTAACACTCCTACTGGTGAATAATGGCCTAGAACTTGTTCTTAAGGGGAAAAATGTAATTGCTCTCATGGCCATTTTTTTTGTGCTAAAAATATACAATTTAAGTGGCTTCTGTAGGTACTTCCCCATTTCCATAATGTGTGTGTGTGTGCGGCTCTAAATGTTGATTATTCTATCACTTGGACGTAACAAATCATTGTAGACGCCGTATTCAGAGATGGTGGCATAATCATTATAATCAATACAATTAAAATTCATATAACTATTTTGAACAAAATTTCTGATTTTTTTTCCCTCATGCTTCACTGATGTGCTCTTTTAACATCTCTGCATTCGCTGAAGACACACATAATCATGCAGAGGGAATTGAGGGCAGTGCGAACGGTTGCTGGCTACAGAAGGGAATCGTTAATTATGGTATTCCACACATTTTACCCGAGGGCCTCCATTTGCTCAAACGGTACATGCGTAACAATAGCATTAGCCAGCCCGGAGATCACTCTGGTTATAAACGCAGTAAGATGTTTAATGATCAAAGGGAAACGCAGCAGTGACAGGATTGAAATGATTATTGGGAGACTTCATACTTCTGCCTTTGAACAGAAATCGAGGCAAAATAAAATAATAATAATAATAATAATAATAATAATAGTAATAATAATGATAAATAAAAAAAGAATGCAATTCCACAAAAGGACGTTCATCGACTCGCTTGGAGCGAAACTGCAGCGATCAATCTTGCAAGACGATCAAATCAAGTAATTTCGAAAGAGTGCATCGCATAAATGTATAACACTGCACGCGCTCGTGATCGTTGAACCAACGCAGTAATCATAAAGTGGAGTAGAATTAATTTCACACCTTTATGCCTCAAGAGAAAATGACAGGGGATGGGCTTCATTAATGGTCAAGTTGACACTGCCAGGGAAATAACTATATCTATTCTTCTTTTCAAACCAGGACAAGAATAATCTTTACTGTTCTCCAAATGTTCATTTTGTTATTGTTATCTTTTAATGCTTTCGTCTATATTTTTTCCTAACTGCAATTAATTTTGAATTCCTTGTATTTTTCCTTCATCATTTTCCCTTTTCCTTTGTTCAACTATATATGCACAGCTCAAATTAAGGAGATTCCGGATATACGTTTATCAGTATTCATATCGCAAGCAACCCGACCAGTACAGGTAGTTAGCCAATCAAAATTCATATCGACAGGACACAAACAGACAGCTGGCCAATCTCCTTTGATATGGCGAGTAACGAGAAAGATAATTAGCCAATGATGTGATTCTGGCCACGAGGATCAACAGGCAATTCTACTAGAGAGTTATCGATAACTTATTACAGTACAGTACGTGTCTGTGATGCCTTTTTAAAGTTCCTGTTTAAGCGACATATTGTTATAGCAAAAATATTAGGACACTGATTGAATCGGGAGCGTTCAGTCTGGACCTGCGCGTGTTCCGACCCACACGGGACTTTAGATATCCACTACAACAAATCTGGCTCACTGTGACATAGGAGGGGAAGGAAAAGCATATCATTGTTGATAACAAGGCAAATCATTCACAACTTCAACAATTTATTTGTAAGTTCGTATACCCGCAGTCATGTCTCGAAAACTGTTTCTGCTTTGCTTTGCCGTCACTGTCGGTTTGATTTTGCCGAAGCTCCCGGGTTCCTGTGCAGGGGCGTGCGGCTGCCCTCCGCTGTGGACTGGTTTCCAAGGCATGTGCTACAGGTAACAGGTTTATTCTTTGATTTCCGTTTTTGGTTTAATAGTTGTGGGTCTTTCGTTAGATTCAAAAAGTGGCAAATTATTTGTATTCAATGATCAAGCAGCACACCTTACTTGAAAAATTTCTGCAACCCTGCATCAGTATTTTGTCTCTTGGTGTGCTTGTTTGATTTTATGTTTGTGTATGTGTGTGTGTTGTATTGTTGTTGCTTTTTTAATTGCTTTTTTTTTTTTTTTTTGGTCTTTTCCTCTTTGTTGGGGGGGGGGGGATGGATAGGGGACTGAGGAGGGGAATAAACAGACGCAGACTGTGCAAAATGAGTCGAAGCAAATGCACAATGATTCATATTCTACAAGGGGTACGGTTGAGGGTTTCGATGAGATGCGGGGGAATTCAATCAAAATGACCGGATTTTTGTGCTAAATTTGGTAGCTCCACTTCAGTTCCCATTCTACATCGCTGAGATATTAGTCAAACTGTCGACACCTAATTATTGTGACAAATATACTTACTAGCTAATAAAACTAACATATTTTGCAGTTTCCTTGTAATTATATAAAATGGGTGCAATCTGAAAGTTTCATGGAAGTGACTGCAAAGATTTTTCTTTCATTGATAGACAAACTCAAAGTAAACAATGCAGGAAACGAACAGAAGGTTTGAAGGGCGAAACCCCGGGTAGAGCTTGATATTCATGTGGTCCTGTTAACGTAGATTAAGAGTCTTATGTAACATCACGTGGAACTGTGCCTTGACGTGCTGTAAGTGACAGAATAGGCCAAGTGAGTGCAGAGAACACAATTAAGATGGGGTGTTCTTCTTAAGAAGGGCTCGACACTAACGGTGGCCCGGTGGCCCGGGGCCACCAAAAACGCACGTCGGGCCACCAAAACACGTTGGATGTTTGCCTTTACTTTTGGAAATAAACAGCGGTAACAATCGGCGTCGTAAGATGCTGAAATAATAGATGTTTGCTTTTAATTTTAGAAATGAATAACGATAATATTCGACTCCGTATGATACTAAAATAAATGTCGGATGTTTGCTTATTCTTTCGGAAATGAATAACGGTAAGATTCAGCTCCGAGCGGTGCTAAAATTAATGTCAGATATTTGTTTTTGCGTTCGGAAATGAATAAGGATAACATTCACTTCCGGAAGATGCTGAAATACATGTCGAATATTTGCCTTTGCGTTCGAAAGTAAATAGCAATAACATTCAGCTCCTGAAGATGCTAAAATAAATGTCAGATGATTGCTTTTAAGTTTGGAAATAAATAACGGTAATATTCTGCTCCGTATGATGCTAAAATAAATAACAGATTGTTACTTTTACATTTGGAAATGATTAACGGTATCAATCGGCCCATTTAGATGCTAACATAAATAGCGGATGTTTGCTTTCACGTTCGGAAATGAATAAGGATAACATTGAGCTCCGTAAGATGTTAAAATGAATGTCGGTTGTTTGCTTTTACATTTGAAAATTATTAACGGTAACGTTCGGCTCCGTAAGGTGCTGAAATACTAGCAACTGTTGGATGATTGCTTTTACAATCAGAATGAATAACGGTAGCTTCGGTTCTTTACAATGCTAAAACAAATGTCGGATGCTTACAAATGTCTGCAAATGCTTCCACTTTCTCATTTCAAACGTAAGTTTTGACCATCTAAATAGGCATCAACCTTTATAATAATCTATAAAGCCTATTTGCTAAATAATAGAACTCAGAATAACGGTAAGATGATTGAATTTTCTATGCATTTATTTTAGACATGGATATCTGTGTCACTTCAGTAATACTTAATATTTATTTTTTTTCTATGTTTAGTGGGACCGATTTCGTTTTTTATGTTTTTCTTATTTGTTGTTGTTGTTGTTGTTTTTTTTTTTTTGGGGGGGGGGGGGGCTAGATTTTACTTTCGGGCCACAAAAAATGAAAAAAAAAAACCAATGACGATAATCAATCAATAAAAGTTAGTGTGGAGCCCTGTCTTAAGTAATAATTAGTTCTGAGCGGAGGTAATGCAGTGAATTGGGCAGGTGAGAGGTAAGAGGGGAAAAAGACATAGATGAACCAAAAGTTAAGAAGAAAAGGACATTCTTTCTCTGATTTTTTTTTGTCAAGTGTACACTGTTTATCTACACTAACAGGTGCCAGTAAGTATATTGGAGTGAATATCTGCCTGATTTGTGCTTAACGTAAAATGGAAAACGTTTCAAAATCATACGTATAACGTCAAATTTTGTCTTTAGCATTTACCGCTAAGTACAGGTTTTTGAAAAAAAAAAAATTTTAACGTCATCGGACGTTACAAAACTAAACGTCCGGTGCATAGCATATATAATGAATATTAATGTAGGCCCTATATTTGTTGATATTCAAGTAAGAAAATCTTTGAAAATTGTCAGAATTAGATAAAAGACACTAAAATCTTCAGTATTTATGCTGGGTTCAAACTTTTTATAAATAAAAGTGTACTTACCCCAGCTAACATTTGGACGTTTTCTGAACGTTCTTGAAATGTTCCAAGTTTGTTATTTGGACGTTTTATCAAAAGGTTTTCAGTACGTCTTTTTGTGGAATGTTTTCGAAGTATTTAAAACGTTTCAAATGGATCCTATGAAAACGTTTTTAAAACATTTAAAAGCAATAAAAAATCTTTCGGAATTTTTAAGGAACTGCAGAAAACCTTTTGGACGTTTAAGAATAAGCAAAGAGGTGTGTGGACCTTCTGCGGACGTCCAGAAAACCTTTGAAAACCGTCTAGAACGTTCCAAAAACGTTTTAAGAGGGTCTACAAGGTCTTATGACCAGTTCCAGAACGTTTAGAGAACCTTTCATATCCGTCTAGAACGTCTAGAAAACCTTTTAAGAACGTGTAATATTCATTTTTTTTATTGGGTATCTAAAACAATTAAAGTTATGCGATTATACAGACACAATCTTGGATTATATGTGACCCTGCACCACAAAAACCAACAAAAAGTCGACAGACATGGATTTTTAGTTAAAGGCAGATTCTGAAAGAGCAGACTCTAAGCTTTAAAATGATGTATAACTCAATCAAAATGGACTCCCTTAACCTATCTAAATACTGGAAAGAATGCACACACTCTGGAAAAGTGTGAACTGAGAAAAGAGGCTCTGAAGTACAGGGTCTATTGAAGCGCTTTTAAAATCTTTAACCAAGCCGCGCTAGCTGTGTGATGAAAGGGACAAAATACAGGATGACAACCACCGGAGCAACAACAATGAAGGGATTATCAGATTAAGCTGAAATTGAGCATGTTATATCAAAACATTCTGTCCATGATTAATGCCAACTGACAAAGCAGTAGCATTATCATTTCAAAAGTTATTAGACCTGAAAGTGAAGAGTGTACAAAGGATTTCACGAAATGAAAAGGGGCCTCTAATACATACCTGATCATTCTATGTTTTGCAAGTTTCTAAATGTTTTGAAAACGTTTTTCTTTTATATATATATATATATATATACATTAGACGCTCTTAAAATGTCTGCTGGACGTTGTACACGGATATGAAAAACGTTCTGGAAAAGGTTATAAGACTTTTTACACAGTCTTAAATTTTTTTGAACTATCTAGATGTTTTTTATAAATTTTCTGGAGGTCCAAAAACGTCCACAGAATGTTTTGAATATTCTTAAAAGGTTCTATAACGTCCAAAATGCTTTTTTAGAAGGATCTTTAAAATTTTTAAAGGTTTTTTCATTGTTTTGTTTTACGTTTTAAAAATATTTTTTACTGTCCATTTGAAACGTTTAAAATAAGTCGAAAACTTTCCACAAAAACACGTTCTGAAAACGTATTGCCAAAAAGTCCAAATAACAAACATGAAATGTTTCAAGACCATTCATAAAATGTCTAATTGTTAGCTGGGTGTATGCTTTACAGTTAACTGGCTTTGATGTTCCATTCTCCAAACTGCTCGTCAAGAGAGTATGAATATGGAGACTAACGAAGTGGTTCTAGATTTAAACAACATAAAATCACATTTCGGAGGAAATTTTAAAATCCTGTACTGAAAGTGGTTATGACATTGTACAGAACAAATGCTTCAATGCATGTTCTTCTTTAAATCCTTCTGTCATTAATGCCAGGGTATTAAAAAAAGAGCACTTGTACATTACGAAAGTTAACATTTGTAATGTAGCACACACATGTGCACAATTTTGTTACTTCTGCACTCGAATACGCAATGTATATATATATTTAAGGATAGGGTAATTGGTTAATGCGTAATTTCTGCTTTTGAGAAGCATTTCGAGTTAATAGAGTACAATATCGCATTAATTTCATTATCTATCTGTTGTCAATATTTAAAGGGGTAGAACAAAGTCTTCTAGTTTATTCAAGTCATATCTTGGTAGTCGATACAATTGCTTATTTCGGTTGTAAAATTATTTGGAGTTTGTGATTCGTGAAATTTATAACTGATATTTTAAATTAACGTTTCCGCTACTATCTATGCTATTTTTTTTTTGCTTTTTTTTTTTGTTCGTGCATATTCATTGAAATTAAACGGCGAAACTTACCTTAATGGTTATGGCAAAGGCAGTACATTTAGACAAATGTATCATTTTCTTTGGAGGGGGAGGGAGGGGATGGGCAAGATGATAATCTCATCAGGGTAAAAAACAAACAAACAGAAAACACAGGAAGATACAAAAACGAACCCATCACTTGATGAATTCTATCACATCGGCGTTATGCGTTATGGGGAGGAGTTTTTTTTTTTCTTCATTTTCTTAAAGGTCCCCAAAGCAAGAAAATACCTACAAGTTTGAATATACAAATCCACTTCGTGCTCGACGCACATGTTACAATATCAATTCTTTTAGAAAGGCTACAAGAGAAATGAGTACTAAACTTTCTATACCTACCTGGTGATGTGCTGAAGCGATTTTACTGTGTTGTAAATACTTTTCATCAGCAAGTGTCATGTGGCAGGAGGTCGAAAAAAAATGACAGTCATTCAGAGGCTTATTATGTTAGTTGCAGAATATTTGAAAGTCTATTTTTTGCTGCAGTTTGATGCTTGATTTTTTTTTTTCAGACTCAAATTTGAATTTTTTTCTACATTTCTTTTTCAAATGTGACCCTGCATCTTAATACAAACAAAAAGTCGCCAGACATGGATTTGTAGTTAAGGGCAGATTCTGAAAGAGCAGACTCTAAGCTTTAAAATTTCAGAATGCTTCATCTGTCGAATCATTTGAAATTCTTCTTAAAACTCACCTGTTTAATCAGTTGTAATTGTTTTTTTTTTTTCTGGAGGCGCACACAGTTATCAATTATTGTACCATTGTATCACATATATTTTTCTTTTCTTTTCTTTTCTTTCTTCTTCTTTTGTTACTGTTAACGATGATTTTGTTAATGTTATTGTGTTTTCTAATCTATTTGTATGAGTAGCAAAGTGCGCTTAGAAACGTCAGTATGAAGCGCCATATAAATGCAATTATTATTATTATCATTATTTTTATTATTATTAAAATGATGTATAACTCTAATCAAATGGACTCACCTAACCTACCTAAATACTGGAAAGAAAGCACACACTCTGGAAAAGTGTGAACTGAGAAAAGAGGCTCTGAAATATAGGGTCTATTCAAGCGCTTAATCTTGCACCAAGCCACACTAGATGTGCGATGAAAGGGACAAAATACAGGATGTCAACCACCGTAGCAACGGCAATCTGAAGGGATTATCAGATTAAGCTGAAATTAAGCGTGATTTATTAACACATTCTTTCCATGATTGATACCAACTTACAAAGCATTAGCATTATCCTTTCAAAAGTTATTAGACTTAGAGTGTACACAAGATTTCAAGAAATGAAAAGGGGCCCATAATGCATATAATGTACCTGATCATTCTACTCTCCTCCCAAAAAGGGGTTGTAGAAAAACTGCTGAAAACAGACTTTCCCAGTTGTGTTATGATCCCAAATTAAACAATAAAGTAGAAGAAAGATGGCTCTTTCAGAAATAATATGAAAAACTCAAGATTGACTTAGTTGACCTATTTTACCTGTTTTGAGTCCTTTCGCAAAATCAAGGTGTGCGACTTTTTGTTTGTTTTGTGAGGTGCACGGTCACATTTGTGACCGTGCACCTCAAAACGAACATAAAGTCGCACACACTGATTTTGCGTGAGGACTGAAAATAAGTGGAATGGGTCAACCTAGCCGAACTTGACTTTTTCATGTTTTCATGTTTTTACATTATGCTAAAATTTAGTATCATAAAACGGGCAGGAAAGTGTGTTTTTTAGCAGTTTATCTCGAACATTTTTGGTAGAATATTGCGATTAGGTGTGTCTTTAGAATCCCTTTTTCATTTCTGAAAAACCTTGTCCACACTCTTAACTTTCAACTCTAATAACTTTTGAAAAGATAGTGCTACTGCTTTGAAAGCTAACATTAATTATGGACAGAATGTGTTAATGAGGCATGCCTAATTTCAGTTTAATCTGATGATCCCTTCATTGTTGTTACTCTGGTGGTTTACTTCCTGTTTTTTGTCCCATTCATCGCACAGCCAGCACGGTTTGGTAAAGATTAAGCGCTTGAATAGACCGTGTACTTCAGAGCCTCTTTTCTCAGTTCGCACTTTTCCTGAGTTTGTGCTTTCTTTCCAATATAAGTTAGGAGAGTCCATTTGATTTAAGTTATACATCATATTAAAGCTTAAAGTCTGCTCTTTCAGAATATGGTCTTAACTAAAAATTCAAGTCTGGCGACTTTTTGTTTGTTTTGAGGTGCAGGGTCACAAATAGAGTTTAAGTATAGATTTAATGACATTGAGATTTATCCATTTTTTCGGGTGAGACGTTGGTCACTCTCCATACACCTGGTAATATGAATGGGTGCTTAATATCTCTTGAAGGTACTTTTCAGCAGAAAGTGTGACGTGGCAGGAGGCCGAAAGACAATGTCAGTCATTTACGAAGCCATGCTCGGACGAGGACGCCACCACCGGTCAGCTAGGTCACCTTGTGTCCATTCACTCCCAGGAGGAGATGGATTTCCTTAGTACTCTCTTCGACTCCATACGAAACAAACGGGTACGTATACTTTCACCGAGAAATCTCATTTCACCTTTAACCCGCTAAAGACGGACTGATTTTGCTACAAAACGCATTTCCAATAGACGTTAAATCGGGACTCGTTCTCCACGGGTGAATTAACTTTTGTGGGAAATGTTGGTAAAATTAATTTGAATAAATCAAGCGGTAACAAAATTAACAAAAAAATAGACAAAATGGGACTTCAAACCTTGAATAGAGAAATGAAATCACAATGAACTTTGGAATGAGTTGTGAACTTCTCCTCATGAGCTTTATTTTTACCTAAAACATTAATATGTAAGTTTGATTACATACACAGTTCATCCTGATTCATTTGTTTTGGAAATAATTGTGTTGTGACAGGCTGATATTATAACATTTCTGTGCTATTTCAATGCACTTCATTTATTTTTTGAACATAGATATACAACGAGCTGAGTAAATCTGAACACGATAATGTGAATAAAAACACAAGAAAAAAATATTAATATATGTTCCTGTCTATAATCTACTAACAACAGAAATTAATACACACACATGCATTCTGCGCATAAAAAGGTGAAGGGGCCCACTCAAAATGACTCCTATTGCAAAATAACAATAACAGTTCCTCTGAAAAAAAGAAAGAAACAGAAACGCTGAAAACCTTTCCACTACAAAGAGTACGTGAGAAAAAGAAGAAAAAAATGTTGCTTGTTTAGTATACATAATCAGAAGAAACTAGATATCAGAACTTAAAACTCCAACACGGTCACAAATCTAGTATCATTTTGTGATTACTTAATGATAACATGTATGTGACCTTGCACCACAAAACCAACAAAAAGTCGCCAGATATGTAATTTTAGTTAAAGGTAGATTCTAAAAGAACAGACTCTAAGCTTCAAAATGATGCATAACGCAATTCAAATGGACTCCCCTAACCTACCTAAATACTGGAAAGAAAGCACACACTCTGGAAAAGTGTGAACTGAGAAAAGAGGCTCTGAAGTACACGGTCTATTCAAGCGCTTAATCTTTACTAAGCCATGCTAGCTGTGCCGTGAAAGGGACAAAACACAGGATGTAAACCACTGGAGCAACAACGAAGGGATTATTCAATTCAATTCAATAGTTTATTTATTTCCATCATCACAAAGAAAAGAAAAGAAAAAGTTGACATAATCCAAAGTGATACAATTTTTTTTTCATTTCTCTTACACTCGTCCGATAAAGGATTTTTCAATACAATATAAAGTATATTATACACGAATGATGTCGTAAAAAAGAAACAATGCACTTTGTCATGGCAACAAAAAGAGTAAATAATCACAATGATGGAAAACAGTGTTCCACTAAAAAAGCCACGCTTGTAAAACGTGGAACACTGGAACAAAACAACAACACCACCAATTTGTTATACCAATAAGACATATTCATTTTAAATTCTTCTATATACTACTGTACATTTTACTCATTAATATAATGATGTTGATACTATGAACAATACTTACTATCATTTTAGGAATCAAACGTATAAACTATTTAACATATCACATTTGTGGCACAGACACTATGGGGCCAGGTGTGCCAGGAAAATTGAACGGAAAGGAAGATATGCAATCGGCCACAAAAAACATAACGACGACAACAACAACAATAACACAATACACAGAACTAACAGAATTTGAGGAAATGCACTCAGACAGATACTGGACAACGAAGAACGAGGAAAAAGGAGCAGGGAAGAATAGAGAAGGAAAAGGAGAGGGATGGAAAAGGTCTGTGGACACACTACAAAATCTCAAGGAAAAGTGAAACAAGACGGGTTTTTTCATTGAACAGAATTAACTGGTATATTTAGAAAACAAATATTTTTTGAGTTTATACTTAAATGTAATTAACTTCACAGATTCTTTTAGATCATTATCTAAGCTATTCCAAAATCTGGGTCCGGTATAAACAAATGTATTTTGAGTGTGTACAGTTCTAACTAAGGGAAGATGAAATTCTTAAGATTGTCTAGTGGGATAATTATGTACGTGGCTGTTACGGTGAAATAAAGAATAAAATATTTTGGGTAGATGATTGCAGTTGTAATTAAACATAAATTGACTAAGTTGAAACAAATACAACTCTTTTATTTTCAGAATTTTGTGCTCAAGGAAAAGCTTGTCAGTATGTGCTCGGATATGAAGGTTAAAAACGATTCTGAGCGCCATCTTTTGCAGAAGAAAAAGTTTATCTAACAACGTCGAATATGTATTCCCCCAAGCAAGAATTCCGTAATTCAAGTACGGCAATACCAAACTTGAATAAAGCGTAATCAAAGCCGAAGAAGGAAGATAATATTTCAATCTATTCATTATGCCTATGTTACGTGCAATTACTTTACAAATATTGTTTATGTGACACTTCCATGATAACTTATTATCAACACAAACACCTAAGAATTTAATAAACGAAACCTCTTCTAAAGGAGTAGTGTCAAATATAACATTACCTGGTAATCTATCTAAAGAATTACTGAAAAACATATACTTTGTCTTCTCAATATTCATTGACAATTTATTGCATATATCCATTGTGAAACATTCTTCAATTCATCATTCACTGTACTAATCAAAGTATCAGGGTCAGGGTGGGAATAAAAAAGATTGGAATCTTCCGCGAATAATACGAAAGAGAGTTTATCTGAAGATCTATAAAAATCATTAATGTAAACTATAAATAACAGTGGGCCTAACAAACTTCCTTGCGGAACACCACATTCTATTTTCTTCATAGAAGAATCAAAACTGTTCACATGTACATAGTGAAATCTGTCAGATAAATAACTCGTAAACCATTGCAAGGCTTTTCCGCGAATACCATAATGGGATAACTTAGAAAGAAGTATACCGTGATTAATCGTATCAAAAGCCTTTGAAAAGTCCAGGAAGATGCCTCTTGTATGCGAAAATGTATCAAGTGCATGTGTAATCTTTTCCACAAAGGTAAGTAAAGCGTGGGTGGTCTTGTGATTTTCTCTGAATCCAAATTGAAAATTCGTAAATATATTACTCATATTGAAAAATTTTACAGTTCGGATATATACTATTCTTTCCAAAATTTTAGAAATTGAAGTTAATAACGATATTGGTCTGTAATTATTGACATCATTTTTCTCCCCTTTCTTATATATAGGTATAACTTTGGCAGTCTTCATTTGACTTGGTACAAGCCCAGTACTAAGTGATAAATTAATAATATATACTAAAGGATCTATTATTTGAAGAATTATATTTTTCAACAAATAATTATCAATTCCATCACAACCTGGGCTTTTCCCTTCTTTCAAATTATGAATAATATCAATAACTTCTTCATTAATCGTAGGGTCCAAAAATATAGTTTTAGGATTAGGTATATCTAAAAAATCATAAAACACTTTATTAGATGAAGGGATACTTTGTGATAAATTTTTCCCAATCGATGCAAAAATATCATTAAAAATTTCGGCCATACCAGCAGGTACATTGCTTGAGGTATTACCCCATCATACTTCTGAAATACTAGATACATCATTAGATGTATTCATAACATCTTTTATTGTTTTCCAAGTATTCTTAATATCATTTTTATGTTTCATTATCTGGTTGACATAAAATTTTCTCTTTTGTAAACGCAATAAATTAGTAAGCGTGTTTTTATAAGTCACATATTTTTGTCTGTTTTTATCCGTAGGGTTACTCCTGTATTTATAAAACAAATTATTTTTTCTATTAATCGATCTTAAAAGTGATTGGGTTATCCACGGGAGTCTTGGAGTTCTTTTATAAGAACTTTTCCTTGTGCAAAACGGAATATGTTCATCAATTTTAGAAATGATAGTTTTCATAAAATAATCATAACACAAATCAAGATCGGTATTGTTGTATACAAAAAAAACCAATCAATATCTTTTAAACTATTTTGCAAATTAATAAGATTATTGGCCGTGATCTTACGACGTCTCTGATAATTATTTTGCCTAGGAGATAACTTAATTGGCACTTGTGTAAAGATTGGATAATGATCAGAGATGTCAGATAAAACAATACCAGACTCGGGAATTGGGAGAATATTACAAAAAATATTATCAATCAAAGTGGCAGATCGGTCAGTAACACGGGTCGGCTTAGAAATTAATGGTAATAAAGAAACAGACATTAAGGTTTCTACAAATTCTTGCGAAATGTGTTGGGAGTTACATTTCATAAGATCAATATTGAATCAACCATTAAATATATATGTTTATTTGTAAAGATAGAGTTCTGCATTAAATTTTGTATATACAACAAAAAATCATTCGGATTCGATCCAGGGGGTCTGTAAACAACTCCAATCAGTATGTTTTTCCCATTCGGGTTTACCATTTCAACAAAAAGAGATTCAACTACATCAGTCATGACATTCAATTCTTCGTGGATAGATTATTCAAATTTGTTGGGGATGTATAAACCCACGCCACCACCCATTCTTTCTTTTCTATTTCTGTACACGAAATCAAAGCCGGATATAGAAAATAAATGACTTATATTGGGAGTCAACCATGTTTCGGTCAGACCTATAACAGAACAGTTATTACCAGAGTTTTCTAAAAATAATCGCAACTTATCAAAATTTCTACTTATACTTCGTATATTCAAATGAGCTAACAAAAGATTGTCATCATCACTATTCATAACATATTGTTTATACTGATTTACAGTCAGATAAACACATGATGAACTTTGCACAGGATCTTCAGGATCAAAATTATATTCAAATTCTTGTGCTGAAGCATTAAGTTTGTTCGATATGTATGCTTCATATAAGGTGGAAGTTTTGTTTTCCTGCGCGGACGTAAAAGAGCGCCCAACTGTATCATAAAATTCATCATCGTTCACAGAGTTGAAAACAAATGTTGGATTAGCCATAAGTATAAAGAAAATCACACCTGAATCGACAAAAGTTCCACTTAGACCTAGACCTGGAGATTGTAGTTATGTTGGAATGTACAGACCTGGAAGAAGAGAAAGAGAAACGCATATACACAAACATGAAACACATACAAGAAACACACACATGAAGCATAGACATGAGACACACACAAAACACGAGAAACAACAAGGACGCAGACAAGACATAGCCGATGATATCAAATTGGGCACACACGTCCGTGGCCTGTGTCTGCTCTGCCAATACAAAACGAGGCATAAGCAATAATATCAGCATGGATTTAACAACAGACTGCATTTGAGTGAGTGAGCTCCCTTGATATTCAAAAAATATCATTTTCATACGAGATATATTCACGTGCATAATTCAAACTATCAATATGAATTTTTATAGGTTATTTGGGGATCAGGAGAGAAGGAGAGAGACGAAGGGAGACACGAATAGAACTTTGATGTTTACTGTATACACCTACACTGTAGTTTCTGATATTAACAGTAAGTGCCTATTGGCCATAATAAAACAATACGTGTCATATCTTCACAAGTCATGATAGACAAACTACGATGTAGAAATCAATTCTGAATATTTGTTCGCTGGGAATGTCATGAAGGAGAAAAATGGAAAAGAAATCAGAGAAGAACAAAGAAAAACAAATGTGACAATGCACCTCAAAACAAACAAAAAGTCGCCAGACATGATTTTTTAGTTAAGACTTTATTCTGAAAGAGCAGACTTTAAGCTTTAAAATGATGTATAACTCAAATCAAATGGACTCGCCTAACCTATCTAAATATTGGAAAGTAAGCACAAACTCAGGAAAAGCGTGAACTGAGAAAAGAGGCTCTGAAGTACAGTGTCTATTCAAGCGCTTAATCTTTTCCAAACCGTGCTGGCTGTGTGATGAATGGCACAAAAAACAGGAAGTAAACCACCAGAGTAACAACAATGAAGGGATTATCAAATTAAAGGGAAATTAAGCATGCCTCATTCACACATTCTGTCCATAATCAATGCCAACTTTCAAAGCAGTAGCACTATCCTTTCAAAAGTTATTAGAGTTGAAAGTGAAGAGTGTGGACAAGGTTTTTTTTTTCAGAAATGAAAAAGGGATTCTAAAGACACACCTAATCACACTATTCTACCAAAAATGTTCCAGATAAACTGCTAAAAAACACACTTTCCTGCCCGTTTTATGGTACCGAATTTTAGCATGATGTAAAAGAAGACCTGCTCCTTCAGAAAATATGAGAAAGTCAAGTTCGGCTAGGTTGACCCATTTCACTTATTTTCAGTCCTCACGCAAAATCAGTGTGTGCGACTTTATGTTCGTTTTGAGGTGCACGGTCACAAATAACAAATACAGAACATCTCATAAGAGAGTTTAGACAATAAGCGTATAACTGATTGATACTATCAGCTTTCCCGGATATCACCTCATCGTAAGCTTTCTTCAACCCCATCCCTACCTTTACAACACATCAATTAAAGTTAAATTGAAGAGAATGAAACAAATTATCTGCTTAACGTAATAGAAGATTATTCCACATATAAATAAGTTTTATTTTTTTATATTCATTTCAAGTTTGCAGAGAGAATGAGAATGAGATGAGATCAGTGAAACAAAAAATGGTATTGACTTTTTTGCTCAATCATTGATCATCATAAGCAGCGTCCGCAGGATTGGGACGTCCCATTCGCCAAAGTCGCGAAGGGGGGAAACAAGCAGCAAAAACAAAAACAACACCATAGCGGGAAGCGCACCCACCAGGGAGGTGCACCTATCGTACAGAGCGCACAACGGGTCGAGTGCACAGAATACTAGTATATTGTGCTATGTTTTAGCTAAAATTCAGTTGAAATACAAAGATCATTGTATGCCCCATGGACTCCATACAGTATAGGAGCACAGCCGCCACAGTGGCATTGCCACTACTTCTCTTATACCCATCAGCAACCCCCAGCACGAGGCGAACACACCATCACAGAAAACCACGTAAGGGGGGGGGGGGGGGGAGCTGAAAAGGGATATTTTTTGTTTGTTAAATAAATTGAAAAATGAAAGTGAAGTTGAAAACAAGGCAGCTGTGGCTTAAGAAGGAATGGATATAACGTTAGTCGTGACCTGGATGAGCCATACAGGCTACGCATTGAAATGAGGCCCTGAGGTGTCAGCTCTTTTCTTGAATTGAATTGTACATAAAAGAATGTTAAAGCAACCAGCGTTATCAGACTGCCGGGAACCATGCAGTACATCACACCTGCTAAGTTAAGTATTTCAAAGTATAAGCGTGAGGGGATACAGAGACTTTCAAAATAAAAAATAAACACACACACACACACACACACAACAAAACAGCAATTTAACTTATACAGATTCAGATTCTTAGATACTAAAAAATTGAGACAATTGTTCATATCAGTGCAGGTGAAAATGAGAGGGCATGCTGCTCGTAAACAACATGCCAAACCTGTGGCCAGTCACCCCTCAAAATCTTTCATAGACGCATTTAACACAGACTATTATTCAGATTGACAGACGGAATTCAGCATGCATATAGTTGATGTCATATCGGGCAAGATATGATCAGATTAAGCTGATACTAAGCACGTTCTATTAACACATTCTGCCCATGAGTAATGCTAACTTTGAAAGAAGGAGCATCATCCTTTCAAAAGTTATTAGACTTGAAAGTGAAGAGTGTGCAGAGGATTTCAAGACATGAAAAGTGGCCTCTAAGACATGCCTGATCATTCTACTCTTCCCCCAAAAAGGGTTGTAGAAAAACTGTTTTTCCATTCATGTAAAGATCCAAAACTGAAGAATAACATTGAAGAAGGATAACTCTTTCAAAAAATATGAAAAACTCAAGATTGACTTTGTTGAGCCAATTTCATCTTTTTTGAGTCCTCACTTAAACTCAAGGGGTGCGACTTTTAATATAATGTAATATAATATAATATAATGTAATATAATATAATATAATATAATATAATATAATATAATATAATATAATATAATATATACATATATATATATATATATATATATATATATATATAATATATATATGTTGCGAAAGATTTTGCGTTTTCTCCTCCCTTTCTCATATCTCACGTATAAACATGGAACGTTTTCTACAATCATTTGTGACTGAGTTCATCAAAATCAAATGACCGTACTTATGACATCTCACGCACGTACACACACACACACACACACACACACACACACACACACACATACACAAACACATACAGAGAGAAAGATGCTGTAACTTTCGTAATCCTTACTTTGGTGAAGAACTTCTTCGATTCATTATATTCCCAAACAAAATAGGAAATGTTATTTGACATGAATTCTGCCTTTCCATAGGTAGACTATTTCACTATACAATTTCTCATCTTCGGGTGTGTTAACTTGAATGTATGTGCAAATATATGTGTGTGTGTTTCTGTTTGTGTGCGAAAGGACATGTATCGCCCTTTTTTTTACATCTTAGAGGAAGATAAGGGGGGGGGGGGGTGCGTTTAATACTAAAGACATGGGACATCCCTGTGCGTATGTTGCCTTTCTCATTTTCATTTTTATAGTAAATCTTTATGCCTTTTAAAGGAGCAATACATTCTGGTAACACAAACTATGTACTATGCACAAAGAGACAGAATTCAAATCTCCAGAAAGGAATATGTAATATGCAATGAAACTAATCTTTTTTTATTTATTTTCCTTCTGTTCTTTTAACCGGAAATCAACAGTTCACCGGTCGACAACTGGTGTGGATTGGACTGAATGATTTGGAGTCTGAGGGTTCATTTGAATGGAGTGACGGTACGGATGTCAATTACACCTTCTGGTTCACGGACCGACCAAACAACTATCATAATGAGCAACACTGCGTGGAATATGACGTGGCTAATGACTACAGGTGGAACGATTTGCAGTGTGACCCTTCTCCTGTGGGTAACGGATGGATTGTTGGAGGTTTTGTCTGTAAGCTAGGACAATGGCTTTAATTCCTGGGCTTTATAACGAAGGAGGTGCTGTTTTAGGAGATAAAATCAGAATCGCTCCTTAGAACATGCATGCTCTGCACGTGGCATGAAGAAGTTATGCGCTCTATCTCAGGTGTGAATATTATTCATTTGACTAGCATTAAAAAATAGATCGTCGTAATCTTTTAAATCATGCAAAATTTCTCAGTCACAACAACAACAACAAAACAAACTACCAAGCAGCAGATATAAGCTCCTCCCCTTTTTTATTTGCTGTGGTAATTAAATCGTGTGTGTGTCTTTTCCAGTGTCCAAAGACCAGGACAAGGGAAATTTTCATTTCACTTCATTTCATTTCATTTCATTTCATTTCATTTCATTTCATTTCATTTCATTTCATTTCATTTCATTTCATTTCATTTCATTTCATTTCATTTCATTTCATTTCATTTCATTTCTTTTCATTTCATTACATTTTTGCCACGGATAAAAATGCCTAATCAGCAAAGGCTGTTTTTCGATGGGGCCGTGAATTAATGTACATAAATCATGTTAACATGATCAGAAATGTTTTCGATAAAAAAACAAAAACAACAACAATTTTCGCAACACAAACATTCACAATTATCTACAGATTATATACAAATATAACAAAATATAAATTACAACTATAAATTGAAATCTCACTTTTCAACTCTCAACGCTGCTTTAAACATGCAAAAAAAAAAAGTATAGCAACCAGTTACTCAGTCCAAACTATTTAGCATGTCAATGCCAAACCGGGCGAACGTATTGATAATCATTAGACTTTCAACGAATCAAGAGTATTGGTTGTTTTTTTAGAACAAAAATAATAATATTTCCTTTTTGTCATTGATAACCTAACTTCCCATGTTTTTTTTTTCAGACTTTGATAGGACACTCCTTATAAACTTCCATGTAGAACGCAAATTGCATGAAAGATGCAACTCATCTCCTGTGCGTATTATTAAATGCTGACTTCATTAAACATGTCTTCGTGTACTTGCAATAATTGCTAACTAATGTATATCAAACATCAAATCTAACGTTGCGAGACCATAATTTTTGAGAGTAAGCTTGAGATAATAGTTCATGCAAGTTGAAATAGTAAAAGAAAAGTTAAGTGTACTATAACATGCACACACAATAATATACATGTATATATATATATATATATATATATATATATATATATGTATATATATATTATATATGTGTGTATACTAAGTACAAAAAACTCCCCACTTTTGATTCTTAGTAGTTAAAAAGTCACATGTTATATAACACTGATATTGATATGAGCAGTAGCTGAATAGTGTTCAATAATTTTGTTCGAGGTAATCTAAAAATGAGAGCATAAATCAGTTTCAATAATTCAAGATTTATTTTTACGTTGGGTTTCAGGTTTTGCTCTGTTATCAACCCACTGTACAAAATTTTAATTTTGCACAGGGTCAATTGATGTGTATGGGAGTGTGTGGCTTACATCCTGACAATGGCCCTAAACAA
This sequence comes from Diadema antillarum, assembly GCF_040938485.1. Classification (NCBI taxonomy): domain Eukaryota; kingdom Metazoa; phylum Echinodermata; class Echinoidea; order Diadematoida; family Diadematidae; genus Diadema; species Diadema antillarum. The sequence goes on from NW_027271492.1 coordinate 200,031, forward strand.
TGGCCAGAATTGGAACGCTCTATGACATATTCATCAGAAATTGCACTATCACAGCTAGTCTTTATTCATCCTGAAATGAAGGGTATGCAAGCACATGAAAACATGTGCTTATGGTTATCATGTGCATGCATTTTACCCTTTACCATGAATTCAGACTAGCAGTGCCCAGGGCAATCCGTCATGAATTATTGATAAAGAATTCATGTGCTTAGGAGCAAGAGTCCAGAAGCCTAGAGTCCAGAGCTCTGAATAGGTGGTTTCCGTAGTATTCATGTCTATTGTTCAGGGGTATTTTAAGAACACACACACATACACATCTTTGGTTTTTGTGTAAAGTTCAATTTTGTACAGAGGGTTCAAATTTGACCAAAATCTGGAACTTAAATTTAGAATTAAGGATCAAAAGTGGGATTTTTTTTTGAACACTTAGTATTTACATTGTACATAGTCTAGCAGTATCCAGCATTACACATATACATGTAAATACATACATATTTTTCATCACAAAATCAACAAAACGTCGCCAGACATGGATTTTCAATTAAGGGCAGAATCTGAAAGAGCAGATCCACTCTAAGCTTTAAAATGATGCACAACTCAATTCAAATGGACTCTCCTAACCTATCGAAATGTTGGAAAGAAAGCACACACTCTGGAAAAGTGTGAATTGAGAAAAGAAGCTCTAAAGTACAGGGTCTATTAAAACAGTGCTAGCTGTGCGATGAAATGGACAAAGAACACAATGTTAACCACCAGAGCAACATCAATGAAGGGATTATCATATTAAGCTGAAAATGAGCATGTTGTTTTAACATATTCTGTCCATGGTTCCAACTTTCAAAGTAGTAGCATTATTCTGTCAATAGTTATTAGAGTTGAAAGTGAAGAGGATGCAAGGGATATTCAAGAAATGAAAAGGGGCGTCTAAGACATACTTGATCTCTCTACTTTACCCCCCCCCCCAAAAAAAAAAGGGGGGGGGGGTTGTAGAAAAACATTCCCATTCATTTTATGATTTCAACTTACGGCCCCGTCACACTACAGCGAATGCCCAACGAATGACAAGCGAAAGCCCAACGAATTCGAAAATGTGAAGACAGTTTGCATGTTTGACGTACTTTCAATTCATTAGCTATTCTTAGGGATTCGCAGAGATTACGCTGGAGATTTTGGACATGTTTAACAAATAAAATCGGCTCCAGCGTATCTCTGCGAATCCCGACGAATAGCTCATGAATACAAAGAACGCCAAGCATGTTACGAACTAATGGATGTTAACATATTATTATCTTCAAATTTTCAAATTTATTGGACATAATTATGTTGGGCATTCGGACAACTCTTTCAGAATACAATATAAAAAAAAAACTTCAGATTGACTTGGTTGATCCGTTTCACCTTTTTTGAGTCCTTACGTAAAATCAAGGGATGCGACATTTTGTTGGTTTTGTGATGCACGGTCAAATGATATTATATACACACAAGTTTGTACGTTTTATATACGTATTGTATAATATCATGTACAAAATGTCTATTAACAATGTGTGTGTCGGTGAAATGTGTGTGGTTGTGTGTTTAACAAATGTGGGTGTATGTTTCTAGAGTTTATACGTCTATATTGATTACAGCGATTAGTCTCTCAATAACAATCTTATATTTTGTTTTCCCTATTGACATTAGACACCTCTCAGTGTACCTTGATGTCAATAATCTTGTTGTGATTCCTAACATCGGCCAAATCGGCGACGAGGCCTCATATGAGTGAAACACGACAAATATTGGGCATCACGGAAACGCCAGCACCCAATAGCTACTGTGTTACTACCAAAACCACACTGAAAATGATAGCACAAGAACCAATAAACTAATGTTCAGGTGGTTTATTAACAGTGATATTAAGTGTACAGACCTGTCAATCAGTATAATCAAAACACAGTACAATGATAATGTAATCACTTATATGTATTACCATCGACTATGATTATAACAAGTTCCACGTAATTCCCTAGATTATGTTCAAAGATGATTTCGATGCGAAGATGAATAAATTACTGCAATGGGCACTCCTTACTGTAATCCAAAGAATAAATCCACAGCGACACACGTAGACTCCATCAGACGTTAAAGGCCGTGTCACACCTTTCCGTGCGAGCTAAAAGAGCTTGTTGCGACGAGGGATTTTCCGCACGCAGGAGAATTTTCCGCGGGCGGACAAGAATGTTTGCGAGTTTCTCACCTGTTTCTTACCTACTAGACACGTACTACTTACCTTCTACTTGCGTGTATTCCATGTGACCTGCGTAAGAGCTTTGAAACCGATCCGTTTTCTGTTTCGAGCAACTTACAGGTACCAAGATGTACCTGCGTTAAAAATGTTTGCGAGGTGCTGCTGGTAAGGGTCTCATACTGGTGTTCTGCGTGTACCTCTGCGAGCGAACCTCTATAACTCACTCGGAACAAGTTTTTAACATGCTCAAGGCCTTGTACCGCATCTGGGGAAGTTTTGCGGCTTGACTTACGGGGAAAGGAATTTGCTACTCGGAGCTCTCCCCAGTTGGTCCGCAACTGACAGTACCTAGCCCGTATCTCGCCTGTAGTTGCCCGGAGGTGTGCACGCAAGTCCGATTTAACCGCAGCCAAGTTTTGAACATGACCTGTTTTTTTTTTTTTTTTTTTTTTTTTTTTTCGGGTGAGTCGCGGGGATGCCCCCGGAGAGGTCCACGCAGAACGCCAGTAGGAGGCCCTTATCGGCAGCGCCTCGCAGGCAACTCCCACGAAGTTACTTAACAGTCCGTATGCAGCCAAGATAATGACATTCTGTGGGACTGAGTTGTCAGCCCCCACGCGACTGGTACAAAGGTCACACAGTACACTCACAAGTAGAATTTAAGTAGAACGCGTCCAGCAAGTAAGACACATGCACTGACTCACCAAAATTCTTGTCCGCCCTCAGAAATTGTTCCGTATGCTGAAAAATCCCTCCACGCAACAAGCCCGAGTAGCTTGCCCGGAAAGGTGTGACAGGGCCTAAACATGGTTGCGGGTAAAAAACATTTGCGTGCGCACCTCGGGACGACTACGGGTGAGATACGTGCTAGGTACTGACATGTATGGATCATCCACGGGGACCTCCGGGTAGTCAAAATTGTTCTTCGCAAGTCGCACGCTAGGTTTGCCCGGAAAGGTGTGACACATCCATAAGATGACTGCGTCCAGTCGATGCGTGAATGATAATCCAGCAAATAATGTCCAGCTAGAAATCCAGCCAGTCAACGCTGTGATGTAGTAATGTCCATTGACATGAAAATGGAGTCGGTCACCAATGTACGTGATTCGGTTTTCCGCAGGCAATATGTCTCCCTGGCCTTATTTCCACAAAATATAGCAGGTCAGTAGGTAACACAGGACTGACTATAGCAAGTCTCTTTTCAGCTTTTCAGAGGAGACATGACTGTTGGGTACTCTGCCTACTTCATTTCAGTGTGGCATATAGGTCCCTTACCCTTTCTTGAAGGTTCGGTCATTCTCTCCAACCTGGGGCTACATACTTGTGATTTCAAGAGCCTTCCAGGTTCCAGATACCTTAACTGACTGTCAAGCGCTGCATAACATGATACCTGAAAATAACTACCAATCACACTGGGCTAAAAGTAGAGTGTATGTATTGCATCACTTATAGCCAAATTATGTAGGCACTTTCTGGAGCATTAAGATTGGGTGCTCTATTTCCTTTAACATGCATGTACTGTAGCTATACCAAATAGAAACTTTTTCCACTTATCTGGTCAAACTGTTCATATGCACCCATTTAAGCAACCATACAATATATGCATATCTACCAGTATGTACATTCATGACCACAGCTACTGCTACAACTAATTGCATCAAATAGGCACACGCAGCACACACCTTACACATACATGCGGGTGCACATCATAGTAATTTTGCTTTTAATAGTAAGCTTGTAGGGGGGGGGGGTGTAATCTCTGCATATTTTGAAGTGCAGACGTCCCACTTTGCATAAGGGATTGTTGGAGCAATTCAACTTTTTTAATTCAAAGAGACATTCTGTATCTACGCAAATAAGCCCTAATTTGCATACTTTCCCTGCTGGAAAAAACGCAGTATCTATCTCACAGTGTGAAACACAATGTGAAACACAGTGTGAACATATCGTGAACACAGTGTGAAATCTCTTCACACTGTTAAATTTAACAATTAAAATTATTAACAGCGTGAACACATTGTGAATCACCTATTCACAGTGTGAAGCAGAACATTACTATGTGAATACCCTGTGAAAAACCACACCACAGTGTGAAATAACCTTTATACTTTTTAATTCGAGCGTTTTACATAGTCGACTACGTGAACACAGCGTGAACACACTGTGGGACACTGTGTTCTTTCCAGTAGTGTTATGCGTATTCAATTTGTGACCCTGCACCTCAAAACAAACAAAAAGTCGCCAGACATGAATTTTTAGTTAAGACCATATTCTGAAAGAGCAGATTTTAAGCTTTAAAATGATGTATAATTCAAATCAAATGGACTCTCCTAACCTATCTAAATATTGGAAAGAAAGCACAAACTCAGGAAAAGTGTGAACTGAGAAAAGAGGCTCTGAAGTACAGTGTCTATTCAAGCGCTAAATCTTTACCAAACCGTGCTGGCTGTGAGATGACTGGGACAAAAAAAAAAAAAACAGGAAGTAAACCACCAGAGTAACAATAATGAAGGGATTATTAGATTAAAATGAAATTAAGCATGCCTCATTAATACATTCTGTCCATAATTAATGCCAACTTTCAAAGCAGTAGCACTATCCTTTCAAAAGTTATTAGAGTTGAAAGTGAAGAGTGTGGACAAGGTTTTTCAGAAATGAAAAAGGGATTCTAAAGACACACCTAATCACACTATTCTACCAAAAATGTTCAAGATAAACTGCTAAAAAACACACTTTCCTGCCCGTTTTATGATACCAAATTTTAGCATAATGTAAAAGAAGACCCGCTGTTTCAGAAAATATGAGAAAGTCAAGTTCGGCTAGGTTGACCCATTTCACTTATTTTCAGTCCTTACGCAAAATCAGTGTGTGCGACTTTATGTTCGTTTTGAGGTGCACGGTCACATTTAAATATTATTAAAGATACACATGCCTCCCATAGAATTGTCTAATTCGGTAGAAATATTTTATGGAACATGTGGAAAAAAAAAACATTTCAAATGTTTGTATTAAATGTGCTAATAAACATGAATTTCTCATGATTATGCAATTTGTTATGTAACAACTAAATTTGTGAAAGAATTCTTAATTCTCCTAGTACTGCATTTTGGGGTACAAGAGTTTTATCTGATATGTATGTTTCTTGGGTCTAAAGAAAACGATTCACGTATAGAGACAAACTGTCTCTATGTAAGTAATGTATAATTCGCATAATTATTATGGGGCGCACATATCTTCATAAATAGAAATCTCCCAGTAGTCCCTTCCTTTTCTTGCACATAACTTTGACAGGTTTTGATATTATTAAAACAATTCGTGAAAGGAAATTCCATGTCTTTTGTGGAAGAACTTGTTTACTTCACAATTTCAGGAAACGAGTTAACAACATGTTACTCCATTGCACCTGCAAGAAAATGTCCATCATAGAAGCCTGTTAAAGAACATGTGCGCCACCTACGTTACAAACATCATATTGATAGCAGCAATCACGGCAAAACTGGATCGTTTACTGAGTAGTTCACAGACAGTCCACTATGTCATTTTTTGTTTGCTTCAAAACCTGACTTTGTCAAAACACCATAACAAATTCTATATCTCGTAACTATGTCAATACTTTCGTCATCTTATAGTCACAGTGAGGTAGTCGAAGTAGTGACAATAACATCGTTTCATAACGATATTGACTGATTTTTTTTTTCTTTACAGGAATGGGAGTGAACATTTGGAACGCAGGAGTGTTCCTTTAGGCATCCGGTATAAGTCGAAATTAGAAATGACTTTTTATTTATTTATTTATTTGTTGCACAATGAGTCTCTGTCACCAAGTCAGACATACAAAACTAAACAATGCAGACTTACATGCATCAAGGTGTAGCACTTGCTTTAACACTTTTCGTTCCAATAAGTCAAAAAAAAAAAAAAAAAAACAATGTGCAAAAATTTCTCACACAAACCTGTATAGACAAGAATTTTACTCTGCAGACGTAAAGAGACACAAAATGAAGTCGAACGAATGATCTTTCTTATATTCCTACTTTACAAGTCATAGAACCAAAGTGACAGGTTGTTTCATAAATTTGTTCAGTTTACCCCACGACGTCGGTCTACAGCTGATTTGGTTCTCCTATTGTTCTGTTTTGCTTTGTTTCGTCTTTGAAGGCAGATTTCGATAAGGTGGTGATGGCGGTGAATAGGTTAATCTCATAGGGATATAACTCATACTAAGAATCTTAGGAGCCTAGCATGTATTCAATGTTATAAAATATGTATCAAAATTCCACACTCTTTTTTTGGGCCTGTCACAACTCAGATTTCCGCAGTCACCTCATTTTCCTGTTTATATTAGCTGGAACGAGAAAAGGAAGCGACATCCTTCTACCATGGAAAATCGATTAAATATCTAGGTCAACACAACTTCGTGAAAATGTTATTCTTCGCATGTAAATTTATGTCACCGAGGGTGTATGTAAATTTCCTGACAGATGGTTATCATAATAGTGGCGTAAATCTATTTGACACCATCCAACAGTCGACAGTTGTGCCGTTACATCTATTTTTTTGCCACATTTTCTTTCTCTCTTTTCCTTTTCATCTGACGAATTTTGTTTTCATAACCATATCGACGAAAGACTTGATATGTAGTCCTACATTTGCACTTGCCTGTTTGCTGATTTTTTTTTACACGGTTCTCTTTAACTGCTTTTATTCTGCTGTTTGCCGTTTGTCGTTCGAGATTTTTAGTCAGCAGAGCAATATTGAGGTTTTGCGTTTTGTCCGAATGAAGGATCCTCCGAGAGATTAAATTTTCACTATGTATGTAACCGTAACAAAGAGTAATCTTGATGTTGTTATGGGCTCTAATGGATTTGCATTTTTTTCTTGACTCTAATTTTTATTTAAGTGTTTTTCTTTTTATATTTCTTCTTGTTTCTCAATACTTGCCTTATTATTTCTTTTTTTTATTGACTTTGAACATCTTGAATAAACGTTGAACAATAATATCGTAAGTAACCAGATAGGCAGTTAGCCAATCAAAATCCATATCGGGAGGACCATGTTAAGCAACTGGCCAATCACTTTTCATATCGGGAGCAACCTGAAAGGCAATTGATGGTCAATCATGTGTTTGAGGACATAAAGATCAGAAGTTAGTTGCACCAATAATATGGGGCGGTGAGAGCGGCTCAGTCGGGAGCGCGTGTTCCGCCCAACGTGTTGGACCCTATACTTATAGACACACACCAACGATAACGCGGCTCATTGTGCCATACGACGGGAAGAAGAACAAGGAGCACAACTCTTGTTGATTAAGAGACAAATGTTTGAGGGACACATCGATTTCTGAGTGCATATGCCTGCATAGTCATGTCTCGACAAGGGTTTCTGCTTTGCTTCTTCGTCACTGGCTGCGTTTATCAACTTTTTCCCTGTTTAAACGGCTTTCCAAAGCCCTTTCGAAAGCCCTTTCGATAGCCCTTTCCAAAGCCCTACCAAAGCCCTGTATTATTAATATGCCGCTTGTTTTCGTCGGCTGCGTTTATCAACTTTCTCCTGTTTAAACGGCTTTCCAAAGCCCTTTCCAAAGCTCTTTAGAAACGGCTTTCAAAACAGTTGTGTTTATCAACTCATCGCGAACAATATTTATTCGCACATCCCCGTGCCTGTACTATTAATGTGCCGCTTGTTTTCTAAGAAGGGACGGCGAAAAACAATTACCATCATAAAGACATATCTTCCTCTGAGAGTGACGAGTCATGATGCAATGCCACATGAATCATTTGTCCTCCTATCAGTGAGGCAGCTCCAGTTTAGCACATACTTCAAATATTTCTGAGTGGCGGCATGAGACATGGGATCAAAGGGAATGAGACTGCTGTTACTCCATTTCTGAAACCCCCTTGGTGAGAGGTACACCTCCCTGTCCGTAGCATATGCGTGCATTACGCACAGTTGTATGTATACACGTGTGTACACGTACTCGTGTGCACTTTAATGATAATAATAACTATTTCTTATTGAGCGCTTTTACAGGACCTGATCAAAGCGCTGTTCATTCATCAATAACCAACATTCACACAGTATAAGATCAACATAATTACAAATGAAACAGTTCAGTCTTGAGTCTTTTCAGAAACCGGAAACGCATAGTTGCGTAACCGCAGCCGCAGTAGGGCGACCTACAAAGCCGTTTCAAAACAGCCTTGCGTTTATCAACTTCAAAAGGCTTCTACAAAGAAACCTGTTTACGAAACCTGTTTGGAAAGCCACAAATTTGCGGCTTTCGAAAAGGCTTTCCGAAAGGGCTTTCAAAACAGCTCTGCGTTTATCAACTCGTAAAAATTCCTTGAAAGCTGTTTGGATAACCTGTTTCTGCCAAGAAAAGGAGTTTGATAAACGCACCCACTGTCGGTTTGTTTATGCCGAAGCTCCCGGGCTCCAGAGCAGAGGCGAGCGGCTGCCATCCGCCGTGGACTGGTTTCCAAGGCATGTAAGGTAAGTCTTACAGCAAAATAGTCAAAACAGTAGAACAGTCAAATAGTAAGAAGCATATTCTTTAATGGTGATATGCAACCTTATTGTTTTAGTCCATCATAAGATTAGCAAATACAAATTACACAATTATTGATTTCCTCTTTTCAATGGTGAAGCAGCGCACCCTCCCCAAACAGATTCAACAATCCTGTAATTCATTCATTTGCTTTGGCCGTTATTGATTTCAAGTATTAAATGGGTTTGTCAAATACCGGTTAGTGATTGGCTAAACCCAGTCACGTGATGGAGGTACATTCGTTATGTTTGCCCATGGGAGAACAATTTTGTAATGTTCTCCCATGGGAAAATATTTTCACGTAAATGACAGATTGAAGGCCTTGGACCGCGCGCGCACAGTGAATTTAGCTCGGCGCAAGCAAGCGATCGAGTGCGTTGTGCTGGTGGTTGTCGTTGACGTATTTGACGTATTTGACTATACCCATATAATATAACAAATGATAACTTTTGTTGTCGGGAACATGGACAAAGCGTTCCACCATCAGGCCAGGTTTGAAATGCTATTTCGGGAGGCTATAAGTCCCTCGACTTTCTCTCGGGACTTATAACCTCCCTCAATAGCATTTGTAACCCTTCGGTGGAACATTCGGTATGTTCCCTTCCCCGCCAGTCATCATATATACAGAGTGTATAAAAAACCCCCGAAACGTTACATTTAAAAAAAAAAAATGTGTAAACTACATTTCAAAATAAATGGAAGATTTATATTATATTGCATGGCTATGAATGGGATACCAGGGAATATTGCACGAGTTAGGGCCAATATTGCACGAATCGAAGACGAGTGCAATATTGGCCCTAACGAGTGCACTAGGAATGCCCGAATGAATTCGAACTTGTTAAGGATTCATTCTTGCCTTGGTGTAAATTCTGCAGCACCAGATCCCGATTTGCGAGATGCTTTTATGAGCTTTGAAAATTGGGTCCTCATATTGGGATACCAAATCCCTGACACGTCTCCTGGATTCAGTTCCGGTTCGGCCTCCTTTCCGTGCTACGTTCTGCTCCTTTTCTCTCTCAGCTTAAACTCCGCTGATGACTTGTCATAGAGAAAATTATGCTCTCGCAGCCATGTGACCATGTCATCTTCTTCTACAGGAGTAAGCATTCGACGCATCGTCTTCCTTGGCCTGAATGCAGTCTGGATATTAAAACACCCATGAATTACATTTTTTTAAAGAAGACTGAAACAAGATATTTCCCAGTTCTGCAAAACTGGCATAATTATTACACTAAATTAGAAATACGTAAGGTTTGTTTCCTCTCTCTCCTATTTAATTCCTCTCTTTTGTCGTTTTGTTTCCATACGATATTTAAAAAATAGAATATTCCCGATACATTTTTTTGAAGATTCTTTCATAATTTCATTCGGGTGAAATGGTTAATGATACTTGATATATCATTCCAAATTTCGACCTCTCTTCAAATCATTCTGTAAGGCTTAAAATGTTTATTACATATATGTAATATTGAGGGGTAACTCTGGTTAAATATAATAAATAGTATAGGTGGAAAAATGATACATAATATTCACCTCCTCTGTGGAGACCGAGTCTGCGTATGCTCTTGGATTCCAGACCTTCACTGTTGTTAACGGGGATTTTATCCGGAAGCGTAGGACTAGGAGTCGGCGTAGGATCCGGCGGAGGAACTGTAGACTGCTTCGTGTTTCCTTTCATTCTTCTGGTATTTTTGCTGGAGAGTCTAATTCTGCCATGTCTGCTGTTTGTTGTTGTGATTCTCTTCTCTTCGTGGCTCTTTTCTTTTCTACATTTGGCCAACAGTGGCTGAAGAAACTGACGACATTAAACTTTTCAACGTTGCCATGGACTGCATGTGAAATTTCTTAATACCTTAACAATAAATGAGTGTTAAGAAAGTACGTCAGCACGGTATTTGATCGAGTGCCGGTCGAAGCGTGATCGAGTTTAGTCGAGCATCAATCAAAAGCAGTCCTGTATCGGTCGTGTATCGGTCGAGTTATTCATGAAACTGATGAATCCTGGATCGAGATGATTTGATACCAATCGTGTAGCATTCGAGTATAACTCGAGATGATCGGGAACTCAGCTTGGGGGGAAATCCGTCCCGACCACATTCGATTTCTATGAGACCGATTCCCGGTATGCTCGATCTCTTCTCGATCACTAAACGAGCTGTTGGTGTTCGGGCTTCCTACTCGAATATTTTGGACATGTCCAAAATTATAGTGAAGGAAGCAGGAGCGATGCCGATCAAGGTAGACCGGGCCCGAATATCAGTGCCGAGCGAGCCCGACCAGGCCAAAAAAGCTTGACCGGGATTGATGGAGTTGATCTGATCGGCAGTGGGAACGCTTCATTACCCCCACCCCCCTCCCCCGATCAGGGCCCCCCTGAATCCGTCGTAATCAAACATGAAATTTCAGTCATTAATATCTTCATAGCACTAAGCGTAGCACTATCTTTTTTTTTCAGTTCGACAGCTAGAAGAAGATACAAAAATATCCAGAGTTTATGGAATCTGAGGTTTCAACTCCCCCTCCCCCTTGCGACGGGGCGCCGCGGCGGCGGCGGCGGTGTTGGTGGTGGTTGGGGGGGGGGGGGGAGGCTCTTTTAACAAATCATGAGCATATCTTTATAAAATATGTTATTTACCCAGTTTGGGGAAAATCCGTCATAGAGTTTTCACAATGCTGCATAAAATGTGGGTAATCCCCATCTTCCGCCCATCACACCCCCCCCCCCCCCCAATCAGGGTACCCCTGGATCCTCGGCAATCGAACATGAAATTTCAGTCATTAATGTCTTCATAAAACTTTCTTATGTCTACATTTTTTTCGGTTCGACAGAAAAAAAAGCTAAAGAGTTTAGGGTATCTGAGGCTTCAAGAACCCCCCCGGTTGAGGAGGGGGGGGGGTTGGGGGGCTTGTTTTAACAAATTGAGAGCATATCACTCTAAAGATGCTATCTGCCAAGTTTGGTTGAAATCCGGGATAGATTTTTTAACAAGATGCAGAAAAATAAATGTGAAAAATGCCTCCCTCCCCCTCACCCCCCCCCCCCCCCATCCCAAGATCATGTCACCCCTGGATCCACCACAGTCGAACCTGAAATTTCAGTTATTAATGACTTCATAGAACTTTCTTAAGAGGCTCTGAGGCTTCAAATCCTCTCCCTCTCACGTTCCCGGGTGGTGGAGGGGGGTTAATTCAAATGAATAAGATCGATTATTATCACAAAGATGCTATCTGCCAAATTTGGTGAAAATCCGTTGTGAGGTTTACAATTTTTCATCCCCGAAGGCGAACTGACCTTGTGATGAATTTTGGAACAACTCAGCAGCAAACCTACGGCGGAAAAAAGATTGACCACCGATGAATTGAATAAAAAAAGAAGAAGCGTACCCGTGTATCCTTCAAGAGACGGATTTTGACCAGGATGTTTACATTTCACGACTGTCTGCATGCTGTTGAGCTGTTGTCAAAGGATTATGCAGGTGCGGTTGCTACCTCTTTGCACAGATTGAGTTGACACATTATAATATGTATTGATTTCTTTCCTGCTTGTCAAACTAAAGTTTTGTCCCAAATGTTTACACGGTAGTTTCTATCCAGGCACAGGATAATAAGACATTCGTAGCGGGTTATACAAGACTTAATCATCAGCATGGGGAAGAAGTAAGTAGTACAATAATAGTAGTAAAAGAAGCAGCACTATAGTTTTATAAATAGTAGCAGCAGTAGCGGTACAAGTATCAAAGATTGCACTCTTTCAGATTGTTGCTGTTCCTCCTGAATCGGTGCATCTGTTTTGACAAGATTTTGCGTAATTATCCGCTCTAAAAATCGTACGTTAAAGGCTTCAAGTTTGGTCATTTGAAATACCAACCAGAATTGTATGTTGTCTTTATTCACAGAAAATATTACAAGTGATTCATACTCAAGTAACAAATTATCGTCCTATATCTATTAAATTACGTCATGACAATGTACCGATATACTTTCATATCTTGAATTTTCTTATCTCTGTTCATGAAAAAGTCGCAACACAGAGATTAAAGTAAGTGATAATGAGAATGAACATTGACAAATAGACTAAGGGGATGAGTAAACTTAACAGCACATACATAACACGTCTCAAGACACCATCACTTCATATCCAACATAAAAATATGACAAAGGTATTAAGATGTAGGATTTGGCCATTGAAGGACATTTTTAATCTAAGCAGTGACAGAAATGAAATGAAAATAACACGAAACTACCGCAATTATTGACAGTAAAGTTTGTTTGATGGAGAATAGAATTGAAATGAATGAAATTAATGTTCAACCCTATGTCAAATATCAAGTCAATTTAAACGAAATTCATTCAGAGGTATTTTGTATCTTCAATAAATGCTGACAAATTAGAACACGTCAGCAGCTTAGTTTGAGGGAGATCAGACAGTCCATCCGAATGTTCCAAAATTCGAAAGTTTGGTTTTAAGACCATGCACCCTCATCGCTGGATGAGACGGCTTCAGCAATTAGTGATGTTACAGTGGTGGAATTCAACAGCATCAAGATTTTTTTTTTTTTTTTTTTTTTATGTTCACTTTCCCTCGTAGCTGACACCTAAAGCTCAGGGTGATTTCATTCCTCTACTGTCTGAAGGTGGATTAGCCAATGATTTTTTTTATACTAGAAAATAATGGTGAATAAAATTATCTCTTAATGTTGATTGTTCCACTATGGGCGTAACAAATCATTGTAGACTCCGTATTAAGAGATGGCGGCATTATAATTAGCATTAATTAAAACATTTAAAATATCTGATATATTATTTTTTCATGCTTCACTGACGACATAGATGTGCTCGTTCACTATCTCTGCATGCACTGAGGACACACATAATATTACGTAGAGGAAATTGACGGCAGTGCGAAAGGTTGCTGGCTACAGAAAGAGATTCTGATATTCCACAAATTTTACGCAGTTGCTCATACGGTACATGCGAAACAATAGCATTAGCCAGCTCGGAGATCACTCTGGTTATCAAAGCAGTAAGATGTTTAATGATCAATGGGAAACACAGATGGAGCAGGAACGACTGGAATTGAATAATATTGGGAGACTGCATACTTCTGCGTTTGAACAGAACCGAGGCAAATAATGATAATAATGATACTACTACTACTGCTACTACCTCTACTACTAATAATAATAACAATAATAACGAATACAAATCCACAAAAGGAGCGATACCGAAGCGATTAATCTTGCAAGACTCTTAAATCAAGTAATTTCGAAAGAGTGCATCGCATAAATGTTTTTGTTAATGTAAACACTGCATGCGCTCGTGATCGTCGAGCAAAGCAGTAATCATAAAGTGGAGTAGAATTAATATCAAACCTATATTCCTCAGGAAAAAAATGACAGGCTGGGGATGGGCTTCATTAATGGTCAAATTGACACTGCAAGGAAAATCACTATATCTACTCTTCTTTTCAAACCAGGAAAAGAATAATCTTTACTGTTCACGAAATGTTCATTTTGTTATTGTTATTTTCTATTGCTTTCGTCTATTATTTTCTCCTAACTACAATTAATTTTGATTTCCTTGTCTTTTTCCTTTTCCTTTGTTCAACTATATGCACAACTCAAATTAAAGATTCCGGATATACGTTTATCAATATTCATATCGCAAGCAATCCGACCAGTACAGGCGGTTAGCCAATCAAATTTCGTATCGACAGGACACAAACAGGCAGCTGGCCAATCGCTTTTATTATGGCGAGTAACGAGAAAGGCAATTAGACAATGACGTGCTTCTGGCCACGAGGGTCAGCAGTCAATTTTGCTACAGAGTTATGGATAAATTATTACAGTACTTGTCTGTGATACCCTTTTTCTTTTAAAGATCCTGTTTTTAATAGCAGCATGTTGTTATAACAAAAATAATCGGACACTGATTGAATCGGGAGCGTTCAGTCTGGACCTGCGCGTGTTCCGACCCTCACGGGACTCAAGATATCCACTACTTAACAACAAATGTGGCTCATTGTGGCGTAGGAGAGGAAGGAGAAGCATATCATTGTTGGTTAAAAGGCAAATTATTCACAACATCAACAATGTATTTGCAAGTTCGTATACCCGCAGTCATGTTTCGACAAGTGTTTCTGCTTTGCTTTGCCGTCACTGTCGGTTTGATTTTGCCGAACCTCGAGGTTCCTGTGCAAGGGCGTTTTTTGTTGCTGTTGTTGTTGTTGTTCAGTCCAATTCCTAATTGCTGCATTCAATTTAGCACAATTCAGACTAGATGGCATATTCGGTATTTCAATTTTATAATCTTTTTATTCAAATTAATTTTGAAGCATTCAAATTACCTTTAACATCATTCGAATCAGCATTTTTTTTTTTCAGTTCATATTCGTAAGACAAGCACCATTTCGAAAATCGTTCATTCAATGTAGCATGATAGAGTCACGTGATCACGTATAGGCTGCGCTCGTTCATTCGAATTCATTCTTGGGCATCCAATTTCGCATTTACTGCAGTCAATTTAGCAGACACGTTTATGCTTTCATGTTTTTTTTTTTCTTCATTTTCATTGATGATAGGTATTGTGTTTTTTTATGTGTTTTATTTGAATCAGAAACAAATCAATACATACATGAACATGTAAATAAGAACAATCATCGGGAAAAGGAGAGAGGGAGAAAAAAAGAAAAAAAACAGCACTACCCATGCAATAGCAAATAGGTCTAGATGTGCTATAAAAGCAGTCACTTTGTCTCATGCAAAATATTATCTATGTATAACAAATATGATACGATATATATTCTTCAAGAAAATTAAAAGTAGATAACACAAAAATAACATAGATTATAAATTCATGTTACGTACAATTGATAAAAGGAAATAATTACAAAGTGTCAAGAGATCAGTCAAACAACACCCACAGGAGGGCACGGGACTGATTTCTATGCACATTTTATCACAGAACTGAACAGTCACATTCAAGACATAATTAATTCTAATACATTTGGATACAACTGAAAGAACAAAACAAAACAAAACAAAACCCATATCACTTGAAAGGAATCTCAGCCCATACACCTTCGTATTCATTCTTTATTCTGATCTAAACAATGCAACAGTAATTTCAAAATTATACAATGTATGTGTATGTGTCTAAAATGTTCGTTAGCATTATTTCACTCACAGATACATTAATCTTAAGTTTGCTTTGACATTAATTGGGAGAAGGAGGTTTCAATTTTCATCGTAATTATTTTCTATCATCTACAGGTTTCACTATTTTCATTTGGTGGGTGCTATATTGCGTTAATCATCATTAGGAATAAAGTTCTTGGATCAGCTCTAGCCATCAATTTGTCAAGGTTATTACTTTCAAATGCTTCCATGATTCTTTCCCTGTCTTCTTGAGAGATACGCCTGTATCTAACTCGTGCTGCCATGACTGGACATAAGAGAATGAAGTGAATCTATGGCACTGGTGCATGTTTAGTTCTGATAACATGTATGAAAGAAGAGGGGCGTTACAGAACAACAAACTTGAGTTATTTATGGTCAAAGATACCTTTACTATATACTTAACAGCGTGTAGATGAAACAAAAATTCACATCCAAATACGAATAAATCACGGTTCTCACCTTTTCAAAATAGAAATAACATTACGCCAATTTGAATGAACATGTTTGCAATTTCACTGCCCATACGCGAAATTGAATGACGGAAATATCATTTTCCGCCAGTGCTGGCGAATTTGAATGACTGAAGAGCACGTGCCAATTTGAATGCCCTTTTTACGAATTCGAAAGACACATGTGCGAATTTCATTGATCGAAACGCTAAATTGAATGAACAAGTTGCAATTTTGAATGCCAGAATTTGCAGTGACGAGGATTTTCGCTAAATTGAATGAACCTTTTATCAAATGGACTGACAAAAATGCGAAATTGGCTGGGAAAACCTATGATAATAATGACAATGAGAAAGACCATTGCGTGTTTTCTTGTTAATGGCTTGTAGTGACCTTGTGATCAGTTTATAATAAAAAGAACTCAATAACAAACCTACAACGGAATATGATAGACCACTGATGAATTAAATGTAAATTTACATCGCCTATAGAAGTGTACCAGCGTTTCCTTCAAGAGACGGATTTTGATTAGGAAATATACATCGACAACACTTCACGCGTGGCTGCATACTAGTAAGCACCCAATATATTTTATGATTGAGTGGTACTTATACAATTTGTGAAGTAGTAACAGTGTAAGGCCAATCGAGGTTCATAGGAGTCGGGTGTGGTCGTTACGCCCTATATAGCGCAGTTGCCAATTCATTGAGTTTATCAATTCATCTACCGCGACTCAAGGTAAAGTTTTGTCTCAAATGCTGGTATAAAAAAACACACACACAAAAAAAACCCGGTTGTTCTATCCAAGCAGTGGGGAATGAGTGAATTATCAGCATGGGGTACATACAAATGTAACCCTGCACCATAGAACCAACACAAAGTCGCCAGACATGGATTTTTCAGTTAAAGACAGATTCTAAAAGAGCAGACCAGAAAAAAGCGATAAATTAAGAATATGAGATAATTGGTCAGCTATGTGGTTAATTTTCTGCATAACAAGGATTACACTAAACCCATCATACCCATCACACGGCCCGTTAACGATCGCCCCGTCACTGTACAGGCATGCTAACCTGGAAACATTAAAGTGCACATTACTTGGGATATAAGACCATTCTGAAGCAAATAATTTTCACACAACAATAGATATAAAATGTACTCTTATATGAATCCCACAAGGATTGGAACAATCATCCCCTAGCATTCCCACTTATTCCCAATGATCAGTTACAGCCATTCCCTTTAAAATCTGCATCACTAGAATCAGCTGTGAACAAAAACATGTCAGGCGACCTTTTTTTTTTGTGCTTTGCTTTGTTTTGCTTTGCTTTTGTGATGCAGGTTCACATGGTTGCATGTATATTACGTACCTTTTTGTGCCGGAAAGGTTTATCACCTCCGCCAAGGGGGTGTCACAATGCGACCAGTTTTACCCCCCCCCCCCTTCTCCTCTCATTTGCATTAGGATCAGGCATGCTCACAACTTAGCTTTATTTTGAACACATTAGCTAGGGACTATTATAAGGAATAGGATAAGGTACCAGTCTGACTAGCGGGTCAATAACACATAGCCCAGGGTTTTAGCATAATTCAGACAGGTGGGTTTAATTGGGTAGGATGCAAAATCCTTTGTGTTTGTGTATGCAAGTGAGTATGAGAGTGCCCAGTTATGAGAGAGAGTGTGTGTGAGAGTAGACAGATGATACCAAGAGCTCCTTGCAGAAGGACGAAAAGCTGAGGAGCTGCAACCGAGGCTCCTATGTGTGTGTAGCTATAGGGAATTGGGAAGGCACTGAGGCTGAGGCGCGCCCTATAATTTGCAAGGTGGTTTTAGCATGGCTGGCAAAACCACAGATTTGCAGGCAGCGTGACATCTGGCAGCACAGGCCAGGAGGAGCCCATTTCAGCGCAACTTTTGGCAGCACAGGCCAGGAGAAGCCCCCAACTTCCCCCAGCTCGACTCACCCCTTCCATGAACTGTAAGTACTTATGTTAATTGCATTTTGTTAAGTATTTTTGTATCTCCAACTCAAAGTGGAGGAAAATTCTAATTGCCTGCATTATTTGAGTAAAAGTAATTTTTTGCTTCTGGTAAGTCTGAAGAATTGTAATATCCAGAAGGCAGAAGTGTAATTAATTTTCACATATATTTGGTATAGAAACTGAATTCCAAGAAGGAAGATATTTATAATGTAAAGAAGATAACTGTTGTAATATGAGAAAGATGTGCGTTGCTTATTGCATCCCAATTACTGATAAGGTTTTGTTTCAATTTATAGCAAGGCAGAAGAAATGCACATTATGGTGAGCTACTGCCATTAATTTTGTTTATACGCAATTACTTAATGTTTTGAGAGGTATGATAATTACCGTCCGCAGTAATTGCGAGGTGCAGATATGTATCATTTCTGAGTAAGAATAATAATAGTAAGAGGCAGTTTGAATGTGAGAAAATGTGAGAAAATCATTGCTTTAACAGAGTAATTATATGTTGGCCTATGAAGCTGCAATGTATAGAAGCTATGATATGTATAATTGATATGATGATTTGTTGTAATGGTTAAGTATGTAATTGAATTGATTATAATTATATATATACAGGCATAAACCTTTTGATGGTAAAATGAATGTGGCAGATAAGTGGCAGACACATGGCAGAGGGAAGTTTAAACGTAGGAACGATAGGATTGCCCCTTATTTGTTTAACCCGATATTTTAATTACCTCGGGGATGAGCTGGGCTTATGACAACGCTCACGACAAAGCTCACGAAAAAGCTCACGACAAACTTCCAGCCCGCATCGCTATGTAACGCGCCATTCTGCACTCATCGATCCCGAACTGCTATCCAGCACGCAGCATTCCCGGCACTCGGCATCACGCCACTCGCCAAACACTCGTCGTCATTCGGCATCTGTCGGCGTCGTTCGTTACTGGTCAGGTCTCGGAGCCCCGCCTTCGGACCCACTCACCGTCTTCGTCCTCCAGGGTGACGCACCTGCCCGTCGTCCGCTCTCCCGCGTGTACGACCCTTGGGCCTTGGACACTCCAACTTTGTGAACTTCACGCGAATGAACTGAAGGACTCGGTAGCTCGATCCGCACCCCCCCCCCCCTTTTTCCAGGTGCTATTTAACTATTTAAATCCCATGATTGTGTGTATGTCTGCCACAATGTGATTTGGTAGGATAGTAATTTTTGCAGCAATACTGTTCGTCTATGTAACCCTTTGAATTGTTCATTTTTTGTACTACTTGATTTTTATTTCATTTTGACGAGCCGGAAAGCACCGAGCTTCGTCAATAATAAACAATTTATTTCACGGAATACATTTGTGCAACGCCGCCTTTCTTTGGAGTTCATAATTTATACCATTATACCACTGTAACAGGACTTAATCTATCGTCAGCCAGACTACTCAGAGCCAAGAGCTGACAGGGGGGGGGGGGGAGGTTATGTTTTCGTTACCCTTGGTTTGTTTGTTTGTTAGTTAGTTTGTTAGTTTGTCCATGTGCAAAATAACTCAAATAGTTGTGCACGGATTTGGATGAATTTTGCAGGAAAGGTTGAAAATGATACAAGTAACAAAAAAAAAAAACAAACACCTAAATCTTGGTAGTGATCAGGAAATTGTTATGGATTTTATGAAGGATTTTCGGTATTTTGCCAGGTAGGGTCAATGACAATGACAATGACAATGTTTTATTTTTATTATTTTCTTATGTCAACCAACGCCAGGGTATTGAAGAAAATTCGAACAAACATCGTAACAGACTGTTAATTAATACATTAATACATTGTAAATTATAAATACATATATATATATATATATATACAGAAAATTGCATGATATTTACAAAATATACAAAATATACAGAATGGTGCAGGACCCAGAAGAGGGAAAAGAGAGTGAGAGAGAGAGAGAGAGAAGGAAAGAGAGAAGCAAGACAAACAAACAGTTAAAAAAGCAGGGCAACAATAACGCAGATAAAAGCAATTTCAATAATATAAAGCAAACCACTGTAAAAGCTATACACTGCAAAAAGTCCGGTGTTAAATTTTCGGTGCTCATTTATGGTGTTAAATTAACACCTCCGGGTGTCATTTCCAAATATAAAACTGTTTTTTGAAGAGTTTCTTAGTAACTGCACTTCTTGTTGATTTTTAATTTAAACAAGACGATCAAGAATTTTACATTAAAATACTAGATTTTTGAAAAAATGTGAAAATAAATTTACACCACAGTAACACCAGCTGGTGTGGTCTCTTATTGAAGCTGGACGGGTGGTAAACCATTGATATTAACACCAACAAGTATCAAATCAACACCATGTGGTGTCATTTTTGAATTAACACCAGTACAGTGTCAAAATAACACCAGGTACAGTGTCAAATTAACACCACGAAGTGTCAGGTGAACACTTTTCAACACCATCACAGTGCATTTTCTACACCTGTGGGTGTGGTCCTCTATTGAAGTTTGATCGGTGTTAGATTTAACACCCATGGTGTTGAATTTAACGCCGATGTTTTTACAGTGTATGAACATGAAAAAAATACAAATAATGATATTAACAATAATTATTTCTTATGGAGCTTCATTATTTCCTTTATAAAATTCAGCTAAATTTATCAACTCACTACGATTTCTGGAATTGAATAACTGAGACACCTTTAAAGTGTTTGGTCTTAAATAGGACTTAATGAGTTTATTCGTAGCATTATTCAATGTATGGCACTCAAATTAATAGTGAAATTCATCCCCTAGTCTATTAGAATTACATAAATTACAAAATCGATCACAATGTTCAATACCAGCATACCTACCAGTTACAATTGGCAATCTGTGGTTGGCGCAGCGAAATTTGGAAAGAGGTTGTCTGAATATGCTAGGGATTTTTAAGAAACATGGATCTAAACATAAATTCGTTTTATAGATTCTGTAATTCGTACAACATGAGCCGTTACTTATCTTAGAGTGCCAATTCTGTACAAATGCGTCTCTTAATCTAAGTTTTATCGAATAATTAAACCACGAAGAACTTACGTTTTCAAAGTTATTCCTAACAAACGACATTCCTAACTCATTTAGTGTATCATAAACTTTCAACAACCATGGTGATGAATATATCTTATAATTATGCAAAAGTGATATGATATTACATACAATAGATGAATATTGTCTTTCTTTTCCAGTAATAATCTTTAACCAAAAATTAAGCATTCTTTCTTTAACAGTACAGGATATTTCAAGCCTTCCTAGTTCTCCCTGGGCCATGCTATTCATAGTATTTTTTGTTAGTCTCAGTAAATGTTTACAATATTGATAATGTAGACTCTCTATAAGTACTAAATTTTCATAATTATCCCCAAACTTCACTACCATAAATATTAAAGGATGGGTACAACAAGCCGGTCAAACAATTCTAATTTGATATCTATTGGAAGCCGCATCTTTCGAGACTTAACCATTAGACTATACATTGCTCGTTTCGCTTTATCAACTTGTTTAGCTGGGCCTTTTTAAAATCATTTTTATAATTGAACACCACTCAAAGGTAAGTATACTCATCTACAACCTCTAAAACATTCTAATTAAACATAAAGGGCTTGAATTTTCTAACTTTTCCTCTTGAGAAAATCATTACTTTTGTTTACTTTGTGTACTAACATTAAGTTGTAGTAACCGTAATTTGCAGTAATCACTTACAGGATTGAGAGCAGATTGCAATTCGTTCTCACTAGTTGCTAGGATTAAATTATCATCAGCATACATCAATGAGAAGAGTCTTAGAAATGCATCTATTCCTTTATCATGTAATACGGTCAACAAATCATTAGGCAAAAAATCAACACCATTATATGCGGAACTAACATAATCTTGAAAATCATTTATATACAAAGCAAATGGCAAAGGAGATAGATTTTCACCTTGCCTCACTCCAATATTACAATTAAAAATGTCAGAACGCTCTGAATTGTTGAGAACACATGACTTTAGATTTTTATACATACTTCGGATTACATCAACAACTTTTCCCTCTATGTTACATCTAGCAACTTTGTTCCATAGCAAGCAAGAGTCAAAAGCTTTCTTATAATCTATAAACGCGTAGTATACTCTTTTTCTCTGTGATAAATACAAGTCAATAATTGAGTGCAACACAAACATAATGATCAACAGTTGAATAAGTCTCTCTGAATCCTGCTTGTTCTTCCCCAATGACATGATTATCATCGAGAAAATCTGTCAATCTGTCAAAGATAACCCATGATAATTATCAGGGTCATTAACAGAACCTTTATTTTTGTAGATAGGGCGTATCAATCGTCTAATCCGTTGGAATTATTCCGCTATCTAAAACTAAATTCAATAATTTGGTTGTTACATTCACTAAAGACGCATTGCTGTTTTTTAAAAAATTCATTTAATATCAAATCAAAACCAGGTGCCTTATTATTTTTCAATTGCTTTATATGAGCAGTCACCTCTTCTTCAGATATTCGGTCATTATAATCATGTTCAATATACATGGTAAGAGGGATATGTGCTGCATTACAAGTATTCACAAAACTTGTTGGTGTTGATCTCAGCATACCATCATTGATATAATTTAAACCCTTAGAATGTTTCTGGAAAGTTCCAATGTCAATTGAACAGTTCTCTGATTTCGTTTTTCTGGAGGGATTTGATATATTCCAATACTCCTTTGGAATTTCAGACTTCAATGTACCTGATTTTTCATGAGTGTACTTAATCCATTGCATCACGATTGAATCCATTACGTCTGCACTTCTTTTTCAATTGATAAATATTTTCCTAAGTTTCTTACAATTTTCATCAAACCAAGGTTTATTATCTGAAGATTTTGCTAAATTACCTTTAGTCTTTGTTACAGGCCTTCTAACCATGTTAGTGTTTGAGGCTGCCGTAAAGAATATGGATTGTAATGAGACGAACAAATCATCTATCACGGTTTGATTGACATTTATCAATTCAACAGAGTCCATTCTCGCGGAGATGTCATCTATTACGTTGCTCTCGTTAATTTCACTTCGGAAATCAGAACACTTTGCCTGATCCCACACAATCTTTGTCGACCCTTGGACTGCATTACACTCTCCATGTGTACATGTAGTTTCATCAATAATTTCACCAAAATCAAAATCAAAGTAAACATGCAGTGCGTTATGTTTATCAGATAGTGTATCATCAAAACAGTCCACTTCAAACTTCTTTACAGTGGCAAACGAATCACTAGATATCAAGCAATAATCTATAGTGCTTGAATTATCACAGGTATACACACCTGATTCGCCACCAAAGCGCCCATTTAAAATTGATAAATTGAACGCTCTACATAATTCTAACAACTTTCTTCCATTCAAATTGACTTGAGAATCCACATTCAGCCTAACAGGTAATGTACCACCAGTTGGAGTGTCTGAACTTTGCGTGAAATCAGTATTGATACCGCCATAACCTTCATCTACGAAATCATCCAAATCACCAGTTCTAGCATTAAAATATCCAATTAAGCACACAGGATGCTCAAATTTACCCTTGATATCAACAAAAAAGGATGCAACATCTTCAAACATATCCGATTCATAGTACTTCGATTTTTCATGGGGTATGTATAAACTGCTCCTAAGATTAGAGACACTTCAGAAGAAATCACTACTTTGACCCATAAAACATATTTTGAGTTTGAATCAGTTAATATTTGTACGTCGTAATTTTCCTTCGCAACAATACACAATCCATGAATACCCCCATATCGTAGTTTCCTATCATTATTCTCTTTGCTATTCACTCTATATCCACAAGGAATTAACTCTTCATCCACACAGTCCGTTTTAGTTTCACTAAAACAAGCAATGTCAAAATCTTTAATACATTCTGGTAAAATACCTAGTTCAAGTTTCGAATTCAGCCCGCACACATTTATACTCAAAATATTTAGTTAGGTCCTACAAAATTGATTAGTTAATGAGTTGAACCTATGTTTTTGCTCCACAATGTCACCTCCGAATTCCTAGTAGCCGGTGACGTCATTGATCTTATTAGGCTTCCATCCTAGCTTGCTCAACTGGTCAGGAGTGTCGATGGTCACTTTCTCTTCTTTACCGTGGTGGCTGAACAACGCATGGATTCTGCCATCGGTCGTCCACGCAGTCTTCACGACCGGGTCTCCTTTCACAGCACGTAAGATGCGACTGGGCAGAGGAGTTACATCTTAAACCACGTAAACGGCCTTCCGTACAGTTCCGTGTCTCCTTCTTTCTTATTCCTTCTTCTTTCTCATAATCTCCTGTCTTGTCTCCCTCCTGACGAACTTCACCTGTCCTGTCGGGGCCCCTTGCTCCTCCGAGACTTTGGCAATCGATTGCTTTACACTGATGTCACTCCTGTTGACAGCGACACCAATGTCAGCCGCAAGCTGTATTACCTTCTCCGTTGTGTCTTCCCTCGCTGACGTTTCGATTATGGGTCATAACTTGTGATCCATAAGTCCGTTTGTGACTAAACTTAGGTGGTAGATGTCCCTTGGGGAGTTGATGGTCACCACAAGGTAAAAGGTCACAGGCAGGGATCAATGAACTTTTAGGACCCAATGTTAAGTTTTTAGGGCACGTTTTGATTATGGGTCATAACTTTTGATCCGTAAGTGTATTTGTGACCAAACTTGGATGGTAGATGTACCTTTGGGAGTTGATGGTCACCACAAGGTCAAATATCACAGACAGGGGTCAATGAACTTTTAGGGCCGAATGTACTGTGCATTTAATCATGACTCCTAACTTTTGATCCATAGGTCCATTTGTGAACAAAATAAAAAGAAAAGGTGTTGTACGTTTGTGGGCGAGACACATTACGGCACTTGCCTTGTTATTCAGAAGTTGATGTGAGGTATACTAGCTTTGCGTGTAGTGGTAGTAGTGATAATAGTACAGTCTATAAAGAAGCAGGAAGCAGAAGTAGGAAAGGTTGAAAATGATACAAGTAAAAAAAAATACCTAAATCTTGGTATAGTGATCAGGAAATTGTTATGGATTTTATGGCTTTGTAAATAGTAGCAGAAGGTAGCGGTACTAGTATCAAAGATTACAGTCTTTTGGGTTGTGGCTGTTCCTCCCGAATCTGTATCTGATTTTACAAGATTTCTTTTACTTTTTAAACATGATTATCCGCTCTCAAAATCGTACGTTAAAGGCTTCAATATTAGTCATTCAAAATACCAACCGGAATGGAAGGTTTTCAAAGTTACGGTTCAGTGGCGGATCCAGAGTGGGGGCAACGGGAGCGCGCTCCCCCTGTATTTTTTAAGGAAAAACAAAAGAAATGAAAAGAAAAAAATTGGAAGGAGGAGCACGTGCGCCCCCTAAAAATGTAAAGGCCCTCCCTTTTACGGAATTTCTGGATCCATCCATAGAGGCATTATACAAGCATTAAACAAAAGTTGATTAATCTCATTGTTGCAAGGCTTGCTATACCATGAAGTGTACATAACTGTGCGTTTCATGCATTCATGAATATGTGCATGCATCCTGTCGTATATTCCGTAGATGTAGATTGCAATTCTCTTGCTTAATTTCGTTTTATACAAATAATCAAATATCAATAATTAAAGGGGATGGCTAGTTACTGATCAGTGGGAATCAGTGGGAATGCTGGGGATGATTGTTCCAATCCCCGTAGGGTTCATTTAAGAGTACATTATATATCTATTGTTGTGTGAAAATTATTTGCTATTCAGAATGGTCTCATATTTAGCTAAGGTGCACTTGTACAGTGTCGAGCGATCGTTTACGGCCCGTTAACGATCGCTCTGACACTGGGCAGGCATGCTAATGAGTGCATCGCTCAATTGTATGGTTATCGTTGAACAACGCAGTAATCAGAAAATGGAGTAGAATTAATCAAACACCTATATTCCTAATGAGAAAATGATAGGGGATCAGCTTTATTAATACTCAAGTTGACACTGCCAGGATAAGGACTGAATTTTTTTCTTCTTTTTGAGACCACAACAAAGAATAATTGTTTTGTGTTTTTTATAATTTTGCCTTTTTATTCATATATTTGAATGCTTTCGTCTATAAATTTTTCCTAACTCCAATTAATTTTGATTTCCTTTTCTTTTTCCTTCTTTATCATTTTTCCTTTGTTCAACTATATGCGAAACTCAAATCAAAGATCTCGGATATACGTTTATCAATATTCATATCGTAAACAACCCGAACAGTACAGGCAGTTAGCCAATCAAAAATCACATCGAATAGACCCAAACAGGCAGCTGGCCAATCTCGGAGTTAGCCAATGATGTGATTCTGGCCACGAGGATCAGCAGTCAATTCTGATAGAGACTTACCGGTAACGTATTACAGTACGTGATTGTGATGCTGTTTTTTTTTTTAACTTCCTGTTGAAGGGGCATATTGTTATCGCAAAAATATTAGGATCTTGATTTAATCGGGAGCGCTCAGTTCGGAGCTGCGCGTGTTCCACCCAACACGGGACCCTAGATAGTCACTCCAGCAAATCTGGCTCATTGCGACACAGGAGAGGAAGGAGAAGCATATCATTGTTGGTTAAAAGGCAAATTATTCAGAACCTCAGCAATTTATTTGTAAGTTCGGATGCCTGAAGTCATGTCTCAAAAATTGTTTCTGCTTTGCTTTGTCGTCATTGTCGTTTTGGTTTTGCCGAAGCTCCCGGGCTCCAGTGCAGGGGCGTGCGGCTGCCCTCCGCTCTGGACTGCTTTCCAAGGCATGTGCTACAGGTAAGTTTATTCATTCTTTGATTTCCATTTCCATTTCCATTGTATATGTAGATGTGTTCACTCTTTGTTTGTTTGTTTGTTTGTTTGTTTGTTTGTTTGTTTGTTTTTTCGCCTTTTTGGGTCTTTTCCTCTTTTATGGGGAACGGGGGATGGGTAGAGGGCAGAGGAGGAGAATATCCAGACGCAGATTATGCAGAATACGTCAAGGCAAATGTACAATAATGTTTATTTTACCAGGGGTACGGTTGGGGGGGGGGGGGGGGGGGGGGAGGTGGCTGTTCGGTGAGATGCGGGAGAATTCAAATCAAATAATGACCGGATTCTTGTGCTGAATTTGGTAGCTTCACTTCAGTTCCCATTCTGCATCGTCGAGATATTAACCAAACTTTCGACACATATTATCGTGACAGATACACTTTTTGTTGATAAAAGGAACAATTATTTTGCATTTTTCTTGTGATGATATAAAATGGGTGGAATCTGAAATTTTCGTTCTAGTGACTGCAAAGTTTTTTTTTTTTTTTTTTTCATTGATAGACAAACTCAATTACACAATGCTGGAAACGAACAGAAGGTTGGAAGGGCGAAACCCCGGGTAGAGCTCGATATTATGTGGTCCTGTTAACGTAGATACAGAGTCTTATGTAACATCACGTGGTACTGTGCCTTGACGTACTGTAAGTGACAGAATAGGACAAGTGAGTGCAGAGAACAGAATTAAGATGGGGGTGTTCTTCTTAAAAGTAAGAATTAGTTCTGAGCGGAAGTAATGCCGTAAATTGGGCAGGTGAGATATAAGAGGGGGAAAGACATACATTTTGTAGATGAACCAAAAATTAGGAAGAAAAGGACATTCTTTCTCTGGAATTGTTTTCAAGTGTACACTGGTTATCCACACTACCACGGAACGTTTCAAAATGGTGCCAATAAGTACACTGGAGCGAATTTCGTCATGATTTGTGCTAAACGTAAAACGGAACACGTTATTAAAAACGTACGTATAACGTCAAATTTTGCCCATAGCATTTACCGCTAAGAACAGGCTTTTGGAAAACGTTTTTTTTTTGTTTTTTTTTTACGTCAACTGACGTTACAAAATGAAACGTCCTTTACAAAACGTTTGTAAACGTTATCGGACGTTACAAAACTAAACGTCCGGTTTCTAACACTTTATCATGAATATTTATGTAGGCCCTATATTTGTTAATATTCAAGTAAGAAAATCTTTTAAATTCGTACAAATAGATAAAAGACACTGAAATCACAAGTACTTTTGCTGGGTTCAAATTTTTGAACGGCATTAAAAGCGTGCGAATGTTTCTGTTCAGTTATTCACAATTTCAAATTGTGTTATTATGTATCAATGGGCTCAATTAAGGTATGAGCGCTTTAAGTTTAGTATCAGCATGTCTACACGCATCATATCATTTTTGCCGGCATATAAAAGAACATGATACAGCAAGGAATAGGATGTAGTAGGTATGAGTGGTAGGTCATCAGGAACAGGTATGATTGGATCATAGGATCAGGATTAGGGTACATTATTAAAGATCTTGCCTCTACCTATAATGTCATAAATAGATAATATGCCCTATGCGTTTTAGCCAATGCGTTTTTAAGGGATTAAAAAATTTTTCTTCCTATTAAAACGTTTAAAGGAAATTATAGCCAACGTTGAAAAAAAATTAAGATGCTTTGCAAGTTCTAAATGTTTTTAAAACGATTGTTAAATACATTAGATGCTCTTAAAATGTTTTCTAGACGTTCCACACGGATATGAAAAGTTTTCTAAACGTTTTGGAAAAGATTATAGGGCTTTACACACATTCTTAATTTTTTGAAAGGTTTCTGACTTTTTTAACGTTCAAAACGCTTTGAGAAGGATGTTTTAAAGTTTTGGAAGGTTTTGCATTGTTTTTTTTTACGTTTTATAATGTTTTTTAACGTCCATTTGAAACGTTTAAAATACGTCGAAAATTTTTGACAAAAAGACGTTTTGAAAACGTATTGCCAAAATGTCCAAAAAAAAACAAACCTGAAATGTTTCAAGACCATTCATAAAACGTCTAATGTTAGCTGGGTGTATTCCCACTGGCTTTGATGTTCCATTCTCCAAACTGCTCGTTAAAAGAGTATAGATATGGAGATCAACGAAGTGGTTCTAGATTTAGACAACATGAAGAAGCATTTCGGAGGAAATGTTAAAATCCTGCATGGAAATTGGTTATGATATTGTACAGAGCAAATGCTTCAATGCATGTTCTTCTTTAGATCCTTCTGTTATTAATGCCAGGGTATTGAAAAAAAAAGTACGTGCACATTACGAAAGTTAACATTTATTATTTAGCACACATGAGTGCATTATTTTGTTACTTTACCACTTGAAAATCAATTGTTTATTTCTGATTGGGAATAGGTTAATGCGTAATTTCTGCTTTTGAGACGCATTTTAGAGATAATAGAGTACAATTCGACATTAATTCTTATTATCTATCTTTTATCAATATTTCAAGGGGGAAATATTTACAGTTTGTGATTCGTGAAACTTATAACTGATATCATGAATTAACGTTTCTGCTATAATCTATGTTATTTTTTCTACTTTTTTTTTTAGTTCGTGCATATTGATTGAAATTGAGTGGCGAAACTCACATTAATGATTATAGCAAATGCAGTAAATTCAGACAAATGTATTATTTTCTTTGGGGGAGGGAGGGGTCGGCTAGGTGATAATCTCATCAGGGTAAAGAAACAAAGAGAAAACACAGGAAGATACAAAGCGAACACATCACATCAATATCACATCAGCGTTATGCATTGAGCATGGGGGGAGGGGTTGGGGAGAAGATATTTTTTTTTCTTCTCAAAGGTCCTCAAAGCAAGAAAATACCTACAAGTTTGAAAAAAAAAACAAATCCAGTGGCCTGCTGAATGGACTGAGAACGTCTTAACTTTGTGCTCCACGCACATGTTATAATATCAATTCTTGCAGAAAGGCTGCACGAGAAATGAGTACAGCTGTACTAAACTTTCTATACCTACCTAGTGATGTGCTGAAGCGATTTTACTGTGTTGTAAATACTTTTCATGAGCAAGTGTCATGTGGCAGGAGGTCGAAAAAAAAATGACAGTCATTCATAGGCTAATTATGTCGGTTGCAGAATTTTTAGAAGTCTTTTATTGGCTGCAGTTTGATGCTTGATTTTTTTTTTTTCAGACTCAAATTTGATTTTTTTTTTACATTTCTTTTTTAAATAGAGTTGAAGTGTAGATTTAATGACATTGAGATTTATCAATTCTTTCAGGTGAGACGTTAATCACTTTCCATACACCTGGTAATACAAATAGGTGTTGGATTTCTCTTATAGGTACTTATCAGCAGAAAGTGTGACGTGGCAGGAGGCAGAAAGACAGTGCCAGTCATTTACGAAGCCATGCTGGGACGAGGACGCCAACACCGGTCAGCTAGGTCACCTTGTGTCCATTCACTCCCAGGAGGAGATGGATTTCGTCATCACTCTCTTCGACTCCATACGAAACAAACGAGTACGTATACCTTTATTGAGAAAGTTCACATCTCATTTCGCCTCTTACCTGTTGATGATGGACTGATTTTGCTACAACACGCATTTCCACATAGACGTACTTTGGACTCGTTCTCAACAGCTGAACTAATTTTGTGGGAAATGGTGGTGAAATTGATTTTGAATAAATCAAGCGATAACAAAATTAAGAAAAAAAGACGAAGAAGAAGGGACTTCAAACTTTATTTGTGACCGTGCACCACAAAACAAAAAAAAAGTGGCACACAGTGATTTTGTGTGAGGACTGAAAATAGGTGGAATGGGTCCACCTAACCAATCTTGAGTTTTTCATATTTTTTGAAAGAGCAAGTGTTTTTCTATATTATATTAAAGTTTGGGATCATAAAACAAACAAGAACTTGCATATTCAGCAGTTTTTCTCAAACACTTTTTGGTGGAAAGTGTGATTAGTTGTTTTTAATAGAACCCTCTTCCCATTTCTAAAAAAACCCTGTCCATACACTTCACTTTCAAGTCCAATAACTTTGGAGAGAATAATGCTACTGCATTGAAAGTTGGTATTTTTTGATGTACAAAATGTGCTAATGAAGCATGCTCACTTTTAACTTAATCTGATATTTCCTTCATTGTTGTTGCTCCAGTGATTAACATCCTGTTTTTGTTCAGTTCATCCCACAGCTAGCATAGCTTGGTAAAGATTAAGCGCTTGAATAAATCCTGTACTTCAGAGCCTGTTTTCTCAGTTCACACTTTCCAGGGTGTGTCCTTTCTTTTCAATATTTAGATAGGTTAGGAGAGTCCATTTCAATTGAGTTATTCATCATTTTAAAGCTTAGAGTCTACTCTTTCAGAATCTACCCTTAATCCATGTCTGGCGAGTTTTTGTTTCTTTTGTGATGCAGGGCCACATTCAGAAAAATGAGATCACAATCATCTTTGGAATGAGTTGTGAACGTCTTCTCATGAGTTTTATTTTTACCAAAAATATTATGTAAGTTTGATTACATACACATTTCATTCTGATTCATTTGTTTTGGAAGTAATTGTTTTGATTTGACATGTAGGTCGTGTTGTGACAGGCTGACGTTAGAATATTTCTGTGCTATTTCAATGCACTTCAGGTATTTTTTAACATAACATGTGACCCTGCATCACAAAACAAACAAAAAGTCGCCAGACATGGATTTTTAGTTCAGAGCAGATTCTGAAAGAACAGACTCTAAGCTTTAAAATGATGTATAGCTCAATTGAAATGGACTCTCCAAACCTATCTAAACATTGGAAAGAAAGCACACACTCTTGAAAAGTGTAAACCGAGAAAAGAGGCTCTCAAGTATAGGGTCTATATCTGTCTATTGAAACGCGTAATCTTTGCCAAACCGTGCTAGCTTTGCGATGAATGGGACAAAAAAAAATCAGGATGTTAACCACTGGGGCAACAACAATGAAGAAATTATTAGATTACGTTGAAATTGAGCATGCTTTATCAACACATTCTGACCATGATTAATGCCAACTTTCAAAGCAGTAGCTTTATCCCTTCAAAAGTTATCAGACTTGAAAGTGAAGAGCGTACAAGGGATTATCAACAAATGAAAAGGGGCCTCTAAGACATACGTGATTTCTCTTCTCTACCAAAAAGAGTTGTAGAAAAACTGCTGAAAATGCACTTTCCCCATTCATTTTATGATCCTAAACTTATGAATAATGTAGAAGAAGGGTAGTTCCTTCAGAAAATATGAAAAACTCAATATTGACTTAGTGGACCCGTTTCACCTTTTTTGAGTCCTCACGTAAAATCAAGGGGTGCGACTTTTTGTTCGTTTTGTGATGCACGATCACATATACAACAAATTGAGTAAATCTGAACTCAAATAATATGAAATAAAGACACAAGAAGAAATAGTAACATTATGTTCCTGTCTGTAATCTACTAACAACAAATATTCATACACACACATGCATTCTGCGCATAAAAAGGTGAAGGGGCCCACTCAAAATGACTCCTATTACAAAATAACGGTCCCTCTTAAAGTAATAAAGAAAACAGAAACGCTGAATACCTTTCCACTACAAAGAGTACGGGAGAAAAAGAAAAAAAGGCTGTTTGTTCAGTATACAAAATCAGGAGAAACTACAAACCAAAACTTAAAACTCAATCACTGTCCAATTTAGTATTATTTAGCGATTATTAATGATAACGAATATATATATATATATATATATATATATATATATATATATATATATATCATGGAACGTTTTCTACAATCTTTTTTGACTGGGTCCATCAAAATCAAATGACCGTACTTATGACAGGTCACGTACACACACACAAACACACAGAGAGAAAGACGCTGTAACTTTCGTAATTTTAACTTTGGTGAAGAACTTCTTTTATTCATCTATTCCCAAGCAAAATAAGAAATGTTATTTAACATGAATTTTGGCTTTCCTTAGGTTTGCTACACTAGTTCTCATCTTTGGGTGTGTAAACTTGAATGTATGTGAAAATATGTGTGTGTGTTTCTGTTTGTGTGGAAAAGTACATGTATTGCCCTTTTTTACATATGTGACAAAAATAAAAGAGCGGCGTTTTACACTAAAAGAAATGTGACATCCCTGTGCGTGTGTTGCCTTTCTCATTTCCATTTATATAGTATATACATATATTCATGCCTTTAAAAGAAACAATACATTCTGGTAACACAAACTACATTGCACGTACCATGCGCGAAGAGACAGAATTTTCAAATCTCCCAAAAGGAGTAATTATGAATATATAATTAAATCAATCTGTTCAATTATTTCCTTTCTGGTTTTTTTTTTACCTAAAATTAACAGTTCTCCGGTCGACACATGGTCTGGATTGGACTGAATGATTTGAAGTCTGAGGGTTCCTACGAATGGAGTGACGGTTCGGAGGTCGATTACACCTCTTGGGACGCGACTCAACCAAACAACTATAATAATCAAGACTGCATTGAATTTGACTTGGCTTTTAACTACATGTGGCACGATTTGCAGTGTGACCCTATTCCCGGGGATAACGGAATGATTGTTGGAGGTTTTGTTTGCAAGCTAGGACAATGGCTTTAATTTCTGGGCTTTATAACGAAGGAGGTGCTGTTTTAGGAGAAGAAATCAGAATCTCCCCTAAGAACATGCGTACTTTGCACGTGGCTCGAAGGGAAACATGCACATACACACACACACACACACACACACACACACACACACAAAAATAGATCGCCACAATCTCTATAATCATGTAAAATTTCTCTGTCAAGCAACAAAATAAAAAAAAAAGCAGCAGGTAGCTACCCCCCTTTCTTTATTTGCGGTAGTAATTAAATCGTGTGTTGTTGTTGTTGTTGTTGTTTAGGGTCCAAAGAACAGGACAAGGCAAAAAATCAGTAAAAAAAAAGAAACTTCTTTTCATTTCATTTTATTCATTATGTTTTCACCAGTTGTTAAAATGCCTAATCAGCAAAATTTTTCAATGGGGCCGTGAATCAATCTACATACATTATGTGAACATGATAAGAAATGTTTTAGATAAAAACAAGGAAAACATCAACATTTGTTGCTCTACATCAAGAGAGTGCTACTATACTATTAAATGCTGACTTCGATTAACATGACATCGTGTACTAGTAATAATTTCTCAATATCAATGTGTCATATCTAACATCAAATCTAACGTTGCGAAACCAAAATTTATGAGAGTCAGCTTGAGATAATAGTTCATGCAAGTTGAAATAGTGAAAAAAAAGTTTTTCCTAATGTCTTGTGTACGATAACATGAGGACTGAAAATAAGTGAAAAGGGTCAATTCGGTCAATCTTGACTTTTTTTATATATTCTGAAAGACCAAGTCTTTTTCTACATCGTGCTAAAATTTGGTATAAAAAAAATAAACAGGAAAGTGTGTTTTTAGCAGTTTTATCTCGAACACTTTTTTTAAAGAAATAATATGATTAGGTGTGTCTTTAGAGTCCCCCTTTCATTTCTTAAAAACCCCTGTACACACTCTGTACTTTCAACTCTAAAACCTTTAGAAAGGATGATATTACTGCTTTAAAAAATTGCATTTATCATGGACAGATTGTGTTAATAGAACACGCTCAATTTCATCTTAATCTGATAATCCCCTCATTGTGGTTAAACCGATGGTTTTCATCCTGATTATACACAGTTAGCACGGATTGGTGAAGATTATACGCTTAAATAGACTCTGTGCTTCAAAGCCTCTTTTCTCAGTTCAAACTGTTCTGGAGTGCGTGCCCTCCGGTAACACTTTGTGGGGGGAGGCATAAGAAAAGGTTGTAGTAAAACTTTCCCATTTATTTTATGATCCCAAACTTAGGAATAGTTTAGAAGAAGGACAGCTCTTCCAGAAAATAACATAAAAATCTCCAGATTGACTTGGTTGACCCGTTTCACCTTTTTTTTTTTTTTTTGAGTCCTCATGTAAAATAATGGGATGCGATTTTTTGTTGGTTCTGTGATGCACCATCACATAATATTATATACGTACCTTGTTCCTTGATATCAATAATCTTACAGTGATTCCTAACATCGGCCAAATTGACGACGAGGCCTGAAATGAGTGTAACATATATATACGACACCACGGAAATGCAAGCACCCAATAGCTACTGTGTTACAACCCAAATCACACTGAGAATGATAGCACAAGAACCAATAAACTAATGTACAGGTGGTTTATTCCCAACGATATTAAGTGTACAGACCTGTCAATCATTATACTTAAAACACAATTACTTCAGTACAATGATAATGTAATCACTTACATGTGTTACCGTCGAATAGAATAATCACATGTTCCATGTAATTCCCTAGATAATGTCCAAAGATGATGTTCGATGCACAAATGAATAAATGACTGCAATGGGCACAGATTACTGTGATCCAAAGTATAAATCCACAGCGATACACGTAGACTCCATCAGACGTTAAAGGGCCCCTGAAACCCAAATGCATGTTGATTTGTGTTAATTCATGATACCCCAACGTCACAAATTTGCGGTGAAATGAACATTTAGAAACATTCCATATATATATATATATATCATTTTTTTTAATCGTTAAAATACATGGAATGTTTCTAGATATTCGTTTCACCGCAAAAGTGATATTGAGAGTATCATAAATCAACACAAATCGACATGCATTTGGTTTTCAGG
The DNA here is from genome assembly GCF_040938485.1 of Diadema antillarum. Lineage (NCBI taxonomy): Eukaryota > Metazoa > Echinodermata > Echinoidea > Diadematoida > Diadematidae > Diadema > Diadema antillarum. The sequence continues at coordinate 235,975 of NW_027271492.1, forward strand.
GGCCCTTTAAGATGACTGCGTCCGATCGATGCGTGAATGACAATCCAGCAAATAATGTGCAGCTAGAAATCCAGCCCTTCATGGCTTCGATACAGCAATGTCCATAGACATGAAAATGGAGTCGGTCACCAATGTAAGTGATTCAGTTCTTCACAAGCAATAAGTCTCCCTGGTCTTACCTCCACAAGTATAGCAGGTCAGTAGGTAATACAGGACTGGCTACAACAATTCTGACCCAGAAGTGAAGTAGGTGCTCTGCCTACTTCAGTAACCTTGTGACTTATATAGGTCCCTATACCTTTTCTTGAAGGTTTGGTAATTCTCTCCAACCTGGGGCTACATACTTGTGATATCAAGAGCCTTCCAGTTCCCCTAACTGCCTGTTTAACTTTGCATAACATGATACCTAAAATAACTACCAATCACACTGGGCTACAAGTAGAGGGTATGTATCGCATCACTTAGCCAAATATGTACAATAGAGGCACTTTCTACAACATTCTAGATTGGGAACGCTATTTTCTTTAACATGCATGCACTGTACATATACCACATAGAAACCTTTTTTTTTCACGATAAACCTGTATAAATGCACACATTTAAGCAACGATACAATACATCTGATATCTACCAGTATGCACATTCATAACAAAAGCTACTGCTACAATCGGGTGCATCACACAGGCACACGCAGCACACACCTTAAGGCCGTGTCACACCTTTCCAGTCAAGCCTTGCGTGCGACTTGCGAAGAACAATTTTTACTACCCGGAGGTCTTCGGAAATGACCCCCACATGACAGCACTTAGCACGTATCTCACCCATAGTCTCCCGTTAGTGCGCACGCAAATCATTTTACCCACAACCATGTTTAAGGCCTTGTCACACTTTTCCGGACAAGCCTTACGTGTGACTTGCGAAGAACAATTTTTACTAACCGGAGGTCCCCGCAGATAACAATCACATGACAGTACCTAGCACGTATCTTACCCGTTGTCACCCGGAGGAGCGCACGCAAATCTTTTCACCCGCAACCATGTTTAGGCAGTGTCACACCATTCCGGGCAAGCTACGCGGGCTTGTTGCGTGTAGGGATTTTTCAGCATACCGGACAGTTTCTTAGGGCAGACAAGGATTCGGGTGAGTCAGTGCAAGTGTCTTACTTGCTGGACGCGTTCTACTTAAATTCAACTTGTGGGTATACTGTGTGACTTTTGTGCAAGGCGCGTGGGGGCTGACAACTCAGTGAAAGAATTCTTCTGAAGGAATGGCGGAAGTCCTACAGATTGTCATTATTTTGACTGTAAAGTACCTGCGTGGGAGTTGTTTGCGAGGAGCAGCAGCTGCCGCTGTTAGGTCCCCATCTCACTGTGAAGGCGACCATGGCGACCATGGCGATCTGTGACGCTTTATCATATCGTGGCGCGATCGCCGTCCGTCTCCATTTTGGACCTCCGAGGCGATTACACTACGGTTTCTCTACGCTCAACCTTCGCTGCAGGCGATAGCGCCACGATAATAATACGGCTCTGCCACGTTGTTGCCGCATTTCCATGCCGACGAGATGCGCTGCTTCTACGATCGAACCGACTGTATTACGACATTCGCACTCTTATCAAGACCTCGCTACAACCAGTTGACAACAGTGATACGATCGGAGCGACAGAGATACGTTTACGCCGGACACATGCTACGATCGCAAGCGACCGGGGTATAAAATGGGTTTCATGATTGAATTTCTTCAGTCAGATGTCAATGTCAAACCAATGATATGCAGAATATGGTTTCACCCTTGCATCTTAGCATTCTTGAACGCACCAGTAAGAACCTGATGTGAATTGCACTATCAGTTAATCATCCATTCAATTAAACAGGTAAAATGTGAATTAAAGAACTACGAACAAACTACAAATCGTATCCTGCAATGATACAATTTAATGAAGATATATTTCAAAAGATTACAACTTAATTTTCTTTCATTGACTTGCAATGGTATGACCTGTTTCAGTGGTAGCCAAAACAAAGAAATACATTAAAATAACACAGTCATTCAAAGTTGTGTGATACTGATGACTGCTAATGTACAAAGATCTAGTACCACAACAACATAATAAGAAAACAAATTGTAGCTAAGCAGAGTTGGGGAGGGGGGGGGGTAGAGGAGAGGGGTAGAGGGGGAGGGGTAGGAAGGAGAAGGGGGAGGGAGGAAGAGATCTGACACAATAGATCAACATAAACCAGCAGAGCTTGTATGGGATGAATACTTCCCATAGACTTGTGTGCATTGCTCACACCCATAAATATTTCCCCATAGGGATGTGTGTTAAAAATCAAATATTTCAAAAAATTCTGTAAAATAGCTAAAAGAAATGAGGTATTTCAGCTTCACTAACCTGGATAAGTGAGATATACCCTTTCATCCATCAAATTTTCAGGGTGGATTCTTCAGCCCAAATTCTATCCAGGGGTCCGCAAAGCCAGACTACGAGTTTTTGTCACTCAAAAAAATCACCTATTTTCCGTACATGTACCCAATAAAATATAGTCCCCTCAAATTCCATCAGAAAAGCTTTCATCTTCCAACCAAAATGTAGTTTGTAGAGGAATTCATACTCAATAATTATCTACAGCTATTCAGTTTTTTTTTTTGCCAAACTACATCATTGATTCTTAATTAATGTTTTTCTTAATTTATTTTGGTATCTTTGGTACGAATTTGGGAAGGGGTCTGGGATATTCCATTGTATTTACGGGTGTGAGCCCTATAGAAGAGCAAGAGCACTGTAGAAAATAGCTGCTTGGCGGAGGTCTGCACTCTCAGAGTGCTTTTCTAGTTCTTGAAGCTCTGTTGATGATTGTGCTCTGATGGCATGCCGCCACGAAGAGAACCACCTACATTTGATTGTCAACAAGCTCTCTGAACCGTCGAAGCTTTTTGACCGGGCAATCAGTCTCGGAAAGACAGAAGTATTCCTAAAGCCAGCACCAAACAGTGCATGCACCCTGCCAGCCGAACATCACTGTTAACAGGCTATACGCACGAAAGTCCTACAACACAAAAACGTTCGCCTTTCATCCAAACTCACGGTGTATAATAATACAGCTGTCCTCTCATCTCTGCTTTTCGCCTGCGAAACATGGACCCTGTAACGCAGACATGCCAAAAAGCTGGAACAGTACGGAACTGTTCCACGTGCGCTCTCTGCAGTCCATCATGTGATCATGCATATTCGTTGCAAAGATCGTATTACAAACCAAGAGGTCTTGGACAGAACCAGGACATCATGCATTGAAGTCGAAGCACTCTGCAAACTTAGTAGATGTAATGATGATATTAAGTAATGGTCTCACGATAATCATTTGAAATGTAATTATGCTAAATCGGAATTTTTATAGGCCTATGTTCATTCTCAGTTCAGGCGGAGTAGCTCTCTCACAGAATTATCCCTTGAGGATAGTACTATCCCCATCTCTCAGTCCGTCACAGATGTCGGAGTTATTGTAGATAAGCATCTAAATTTTCAACAACATATTAAGAATTCATGTCGTTCTGCTGCTTGGGGTATTTGTATAATTGGTAAAATCTGTAAGTTATTGGATCAGTCTTCTACTGAACGTCTAATTCACGCATTTGTTTCTTCTCATCTTGACTACTGCAATTCCCTCCTTGTTGGTCTCCCTGCTTCAAGTACTGCACCACTTCAAAGAATTCAAAATACAGCTGCTAGGCTTGAGACCCTTACAAAAAAGACTGACCACATTACTCCAGTTCTCCAATCCCTCCACTGGCTCCCCATTCATCAAAGTATCACCTTTGAAATCCTCCTCTCGAGGCGTTTTCACATCAGCCCGATAAAAATCCAAGCTCGAGATATTTTTTAATTTCCCAACTCAGAAAATAGCGCGCTATTTAGAAACATCGGGCTGATGTGAAAACGCTAATTGTTTACAAGATATGCAATAATCTTGCCCCGTCTTATCTTAAAGACTTCAGCCCGTTCACTCCGTTCTTCCTCCACTCTCCAGTTATCACGTGGTCCCCGCACCAGTACCCGTTATGGTGATTGGGCCTTTTCTGTTATTTCCCCACTTCTTTGGAATAAACTCCCTCTTCATATTCGTAATGCTGAAAATGTTGATCGGTTCAAGTCATTGTTGAAAACGTATCTGTTTACACAACCTTAATTCTGTAGTTGTTGTTGCTGTCGTTGTATCATAATTATGTACATAACGCTGAATTTTATTTGTATATTATACTTTCTTCTTTTCTTTTTCCGGATTGATGCGCTTAGAAACATCAGTATTAAGCGCTATATAAGTGTTATTCATTATCATTATCATTCAAAGCAAAATCCTCCAAGCTCAACTTAGATGGGACGGTCATGTCTCGGGAAACTTGGTAAATGTACAAGCTTTGCTTCTCATGCAATTTACCTCCATATTTGGTACTAAACTATTGTTATTTCAACTCAGAGTGATTTCATAAAGATCGAAATATTTGTATATTACGTGGGTTGATATCATGTGCTTGAAGTTGCAGGTGTGTATGTATTATACTTTTGTTATACTATCGTTTGTATCTATTTTATGACGCTCCCACCTTCTCGTATCGATGTTAATCCTTTCTAGCAATCCACATTTTTGTATCATTTTTGTACATAGAAATAAAAAAAAAGAAATTTATGAAATGTCATCCGCATTGAGGAGTCCCAAGAGACGTTATAAAGACAGTCTCAAGGCCAACCTGAAATGGGCGCATTTACAACCCCCATGAATTCGAGACAGCTGCTGTAGACAGATTACGCTGACGAGCCTTAAAGGGGCATTCCGGACAATTTTCATAATTTCACATCATGCAGTACATAAATCGACAGCTCCATGTATAGATTCGTGGAATTTATTGTGGTCCTTGAGCAGAGAAACCAATGAATTTAAAATCTTAAACAAATTACACTGAACAGTGTTGATGACATCAGAGCCTCATATATTTCAGAAATGTAGCAGTGTAATTCCATTACAATACCACTTGCTCAACAAGTTCACCTGTGAAAAATATATGCATGCCTTCTTCTTTTGTTCTGCTTCCTTGAGCCCCAACTCATACATTCTTATGGTGAGGCTGACATGTCATCATCCTTGTTCATTGCAATTTGTTATAAATTTTGAAAACATTCTTATTCCTCATTCCAATCACTATAAATTCCAAAACTCTGTACTCAGTTTAACTAATTTATAGTTGTTCAAATGTAAAAGTCTGAAAATCATCCGGAGGTCCCCTTTAACGAGATGGCTGTTACTGCCTTTGAAGATAACCGCCGCCAACGCCTTGCAGTTGCTCGGGAGAGACGGCATCAAGCTGCATCTACCTGTGTCCCACCGTCTGGCATTCCATGTCCCACCTGCAATCATATGTGTGCCCCCAGTTTTGGACTACGCAGTCACATGCAGACACACAGACGTGGCGCAACACCCAGTTTTTATACATGTACCACCCACTTCAGTTTCCGATACTATCAGGTGTGACCATTTATGGTGACAGGGCCTAAAGGCCGTGTCACACCTTTCCGGGCAAGCTACTCGGGCTTGTTGCGAGGAGGAATTTTCCAGCACGCAGGAGAATATACCCGGGAGGACAAGAATGTTTGTGAGTTTCGCACGTGTTTCTTACCTACCGGACGCGTGCTACTTATCTTCTACTTGCCTGTAGTCCGTGTGACCTGCGTGAGAGCTTTGAAACCGATCCGTTTTCTGTTACGAGCGACTTACAGGTACTGAGAAGTACTTCCGTTGGAGTTGCCTGAGAGGTGCTGCCGGTAAGGGTCTCCTACTGGTGTTCTGCGTGTACCTCTGCGAGCGAACCCCCGGAACTCACTCGGAACAAGTTTTGAAAATGCTCAAGGCCTTGTCATTCCGTATCTGGGGAAGTTTCGCGGCATGACTTGCGGAGAAACAAATTTGCTACCCGGAGCTCTCCGCAGTTGTTTCGCACGTGACAGTACCTAGCGCGTATCTCGCCTGTACTTGCCCGGAGGTGCTCACGCAACATCGCATAATTATCGTTCCCTCTTCCAGCAAACCAATTCTGTTATTCTAAATTCCAGCCTATCTGCCCTTGTGCACTTTCAAGCACTTGCACTTGCACGCACATTCACCACCATCTCACATCAGAGTTTATTTCCCCCTGTAATATTCGAAGTAGAATTCGTATTGTTGCGAATCTAGTACGTGTCTACCTTTTCCTCCTCGGGCCGGCCATCCTTTCAAGCAATGCTTACAATGGCGACCCTCTGCAAAATTGCTTCTTAACTACAATTGTTATTGTTATTCCTGCTGCATAGACATGCATACTGTATGTTACATCATTAATTTCCTTTTTTATTGTTGTTTATGCAAGTCAAACGACTGTGTTTTAAATTTACTTTGTATTTTTTCCACAAGTTAATGATTATGTAAGTTATGTATATTGACTTGCAGAAAATAAAATATCTGTCAAAAAAAAAAAAATAAATCAAGTCCCATTTAACCGCAGCCAGGTTTTGAGCATGAGAAAAAAACTTTTTCCGGGTGAGTCGTGGGGAAGTCCGGAGAAAAGTCCACGCAGAACGCCAGTAGGAGGCCTTTAGCGGTATCACCTCGCAGGCAACTCCCACGCAGGTACTTCGCAGTCCCCGTATGCAACGACGATAATGACATTCTGTGGGACTTCTACCATTTCTTCAGAGGAATTCCTTCACTGAGTTGTCAGCACCTACGTGACTGGTACACAGGTCACACAGTAAACCCGCAAGTAGAATTAAGTAGAACGCGTCCAGTAAGTAAGACAAATGCTCTGACTCGCCCAAATCCTTGTCCGCCCTCAGAAATTGTCCGGTATAAGTGCGATCACACATCGCCGGTTTAGATGGCGGTTCATGGCGGTTCGGCAAATTGCCGTGCTCCGCCAAAGACCGTGTTCACACCGTACACAAACCCTCGTCATCCGTCACTCATCCGCCATAAACCCCGAGAACCCGAGAACCGCGGCGCGGAGAACCGCCAGAAAAATTAAACATGTTTAATTTTTCGTGGCGGTCTTGGCGGTTTGAAATAGACCGTGTTCAAAACGCCGTCCACCGTGTAGATACGGCTCCTCCTTGTTTGCACTGCAAGATCCGTGATGAAACCGTGTCAACACCGCAATAACTTTTCATGCAAAAACAAATATAGAACTTAAAAGAGAATAATGCCTCCGGCAATACTTCGTGGCGGAGCAATAAAAAAAAATGGGGAAAAAAGCAAAGATGAACTCATTATACTAGATCGGGGAAATATTGTATTGAATGCTAAACTTTCGTTACTTTTTTCATTTTAACACATAGATTAAAACAGAAAATTTAATATTCAAAAAGTTGGTATGTTTGTTGAATAGTAGCCTACATCAGTTACTTTAAAAGGCGTGTGCATAATTTTGTTAAAGCTTTATAGCTTAAAAGATGGCCAACTACGTGAACCTGTAAGTTATGCACAGAAGACTTATGTAAATACGTTGGGTTCTGCTATCGTTACTATGTACGCCTTTTTGTAAGAGTACATGTTGATACAGACATGTTGAAACTTAAGAGAGTAGAGGAAAAAGCGATGTTGAAACTTGACAAAAAAAAAAACACACACCATTATTATGTTACGTGAACCTGTAAATAAACAGGAAACTATGTAGATTTACTATATTCTTCTTAGATATACGATATGTCTTTTTATTGACTGTTGTTGGAGTTTTGTGAAAAATTAATTGAGAAAGGGAAAGAAAAGAGATGTTGAAACAAGCAAGTACTTCTACATTACTTGATAAATATAAACCTGTAAATGAACAGGAAATTTGTAAACTATGTTGGATTCTGCTTTGACATGTACGTCTTTTAATAACAGTTAATACAGATATCTAAGTTTTAAAGAGAGAGAAAAAAACATGTTGAAACTTGAAGAAAATTGCATATTGCATCACTTATGTCAACCTGTAAATACGTAGGGTGTTACAACGTTTCGCAATTTCTTTTGAAATTCTCTTTTTGTACCTAACAAAGCAATACCTCCTTGTTGTAACCCATTGGAGACGAGTGAATTGCATCCAACTACAAGGGCTTGGTGTGGACTCCTCCACCTTTCGGGGAGATCCGTGTTACTACCGCGCCAATCCGCGTTAGCGCCGTGTTCAAAACGTGTTGAGAACGTAGTCACATCGCGTTTAAGTGCTTTCCGCCATCGTTGGGACACGGTTCACGGCGGTTTGAGAACCGCCATGAACCGCCATCTAAACCGGCGATGTGTGATCGCCCCTTATGCTGGAAAATCCACACACACAACAAGCCCGCGTAGCATGCTCGGAAAGGTGTTATGTACTACCCGTAGGTACCCGTAGATGAGCTTTTTAATGAATGTCATTATCTCGGCTGCATACAGGGACTGCGAAGTACCTGCTTGGAAGTTGCCTGCGAAGTGCTGCGCTAAAGGCCTCCTACTGGCGTTCTGGGTACGGGCTTGACTCACCCGAAAAGGTTGTTCTCATGCTCAAAACTTGGCTGCGGTTAAATCGGACTTGCGTGCGCACCTCCTGGCATCTACAGGCGAGATACGCGCTAGGTACTGTCAGGTGCGGACCAACTGCGGAGATCGGTTTCAAAGCCCTCACGCAGGTCACACGCAATGCACGCAAGTAAAAGCTAAGGAGCACACATCTAGTAGGTAAGAAACAATGGCGAAACTTGCAAACATTCTTGTTCGCCCGACAATGACCGAGGAAAATCTCCCGCGCGCTGAAAATACCTCCTCGCCACAAGCTCGCGTAGCTTGCCCGGAAAGGTGTGACACGGCCTTAAGATTTTGAACAAAGTCCGACACTTCTTACATAACAGCTCTAATCTGCTAAAAGACGAAACCTTTGAGCAGGAGTGGATCATCATCTTCGTCTTCTTATATTAAGCAAAAGTTCCACAAAATTATGTTATCACAGTGGTTCACTTTCGTGGAAATTGGTCGCAAACTACTCCACACAGTCTGTCTCTTCAAGAAGATTTGGCGACACAAGTGCGCATATTCAAACAGCTCAGTGGCCGATTCCTTTAACCCGTTCCATACGGGTACCTGGTGGCCTGTGTATTAAACCTGTGGGGATTTCAGAATTTAGTATGGAACGGGTTAATATTCTTACTGGTTTGGATACACTAGGCCTATATACTTTAGGATAACACAAAGGAAGAAAATCTCGAAATAAACAGCAATAGCCAATATCGTTGTGCCCCATGTGTAAATGAAGCAATAAGATCCAGGAAGTAATGTTCCCCCCCCCCCAAAAAAAAAAGAAAAAAAAAACAGAAATCATAGTCATAGACGACCAAACATGACGACCTCATTGAATGTGACATAATCTTTGCCTTTAAACACGTTACAGAGAGAGAGAGAGAGAGAGATGCTACTGTATTAAAATGAAATCACCATGAAAACTAGCGAATAGTTACTTTGAAGTTACTTGTCATTTTGATAAACATAATATGCCGCTAGGCAACCTACATGTAAAACTTGTCATGCCTGCGATTGCTTATCAAGAGTACGAGATATACAATTAATAATGGTAATAACAAGGAAAACACTAATGACAACAGATTATAAAAAATTGTTGCTCGTGAGGGTTGTTTTGGTTTTCGTATTGGCATTTGTTCCATTAAATATTGCTACTTTTTAAACTGAAATCGCATAATGCGGAATACACACATTTACTATGGGTATACTTTTAGAATATTAGAAACGTATAAATTTGTGTGTGCCTTTTGTTCTTCTATTTTTCATCCTCGAATGTGGACTGACCTTGTGATGAATTTTGAACAACTCAGAAGCAACCATAAGGAAAAAAAATGGAAGACCACCGATGAATTAAATGAAAAAAAAAAAGAAAATACATAGCTGATAGAAGCATACCCGTGTATCCTTCGTGAGAAGGATTTTGACCATGATGTTATCAACACTTCACTGGTATCTGCATGCTGTTTAGCTCCAAATTTAGTGATTGAGTGGTAGTTGTAGATCTTATGTTGAGTGCTGTACTTTGTGAAGTAGTAAAGGTGCAAGGCCACTCGTAGTTCAAAGGAGTATGCGGGTGCCTCTGCTATAATTTTGCACAGAGTGAGTTGACAGATTACATGTATTGATTTCTTTCCTGCTTGTCAAATTAAAGTGTTTTCCCAAATGTTAGCACGGTAGTTTACATCCATGCACAGGACAATGGGAAATCCGTAGCGAGCTACACACATGGGGAAGAAACTTCTAAAATCCAGAAGGCAACTTGTTTTTGTCGAGCCCACCGGAGGTGAGGGGAGACTAGGGGATCGATTGCGGCGTCTGTCCGTCCGTCGTCAGTCTCTCCGTCCGTCCGCCCGTCGTCCGTCCGTCCGTCGTCTGTCCGTAACGCTATACAAACTTGAATAACTCTGCACTCTAGGCTTCAAATTGAATCAAACTTGGAGGGAAGAGTGGTCATACAAAGTTTTACCTTTTACCAAGTATGAAGCTCACCTCAAGGTTAAAGGTCACAGGAAGGGGTCAATGAACTTTTAGGCCCAATGTTAAGTTTTTTGGGCGCGTTTCGATTATGGGTCATAACTTTTGATCCATAAGTGTATTTGTGACCAAACTTGGATGGTAGATGTACCTTGGGGAGTTGATGGTCACCACAAGGTCAAAGTTCACAGGCAGGGGTCAATGAACTTTTAGGACCCGATGTTAAGTTTTTAGGGCACGTTTCGATTATGGGTCATAACTTTTGATCCATGTAAGTCCGTTTGTGACTAAACTTGGGTGGTAGATGTCCCTTGGGGAGTTGATGGTCACCACAAGGTCAAAGGTCACAGGCAGGGGTCAATGAACTTTTAGGACCCAATATTAAGTTTTAAGGGCGCGTTTCGATTATGGGTCATAACTTTTGATCCATGTAAGTCCGTTTGTGACTAAACTTGGGTGGTAGATGTCCCTTGGGGAGTTGATGGTCACCACAAGGTCAAAGGTCACAGGCAGGTGTCAATTAACTTTAAGGGCCCAATGTTAAGTTTTTAGGGTGCATTTCGATTATGGACCATAACTTTTGATCCATGTAAGTCCGTTTGTGACTAAACTTGGGTGGTAGATGTCCCTTGGGGAGTTGATGGTCACCACAAGGTCAAAGGTCACAGGCAGGGGTCAGTGAACTTTTAGGACCCAATGTTAAGTTTTAAAGGGGCGTTTCGATTATGGGTCATAACTTTTGATCCATATAAGTCCGTTTGTGACTAAACTTCGGTAGTAGATGTCCCTTGGGGAGTTGATGGTCACCACAAGGTCAAAGGTCACAGGCAGGGGTCAATGAACTTTAAGGGCCCAATGTTAAGTTTTTAGGGCGCATTTCGATTATGGACCATAACTTTTGATCCGTAAGTCTATTTGTGACCAAACTTGGATGGTAGATGTACCTTGGGGAGTTGATGGTCACCACAAGGTCAAAGGTCACAGACCGGGGTCTATGAACTGTTAGGGCCCAATGTACTGTGCATTTAATTATAACTCCTAACTTTTGATCCATAGGTTCATTTGTGAACAAAATAAAAAACAAGGTGTTGTACGTTTGTGGGCGAGACACATTACGGCACTTGCCTTGTTATTCAAAACTTGCTTTCCTGTTCTGCTGTAGAAGTTGATGTGAGGTATACTGGCTTTGCGTGTAGTGGTAGAAGTGATAATAGTATGGACTATAAAGAAGCAGCACTATAGCTTTGTAAATAGTAGCAGCGGTAGCGGTACTAGTATCAAAGATTACACTCTTTGGGGTTGTGGCTGTTCCTCCCGAATCGGTGTATCTGATTTGACAAGATTTCTTTTACTTTTATACATGATCATTCGCTCTCAAAATCGTACGTTAAAGGCTTCAATATTGGTAATTCGAAATACCAACCGGAATGGAAGGTTTTTCAAAGTTAGGGTTCAGTGGCGGATCCAGAGTGGGCGCACCGGACGCGCGCTCCCTCTTTATTCATTTTTTTTTGTTTGTTAGGAAAAACATTAAAAAAAAAGAAAAAGAAAAGTTTGGAAGAGGGAGCAAGTGCGCCCCCTGAAAATGTAAAGGCCCCTCCCTTTACGGAATTTCTGGAAAAAAAAAGTTAATTAATCTCATTTTTCCACGGCTTGCTATAGCATGGAGTGTGCATAACTGTGCGTTTCATGCATTCATGAATATGTGCATGCATCCTGTCGGAGTGTTCCGTAGATATAGATTGCAATTCTCTTGCTTAATTTTATACAAACAATCAAACATAAATAATCAAAGGGGATGGCTAGTAACTGATCAATGGGAATCAGTGGGAATGCGGGGGATGATTGTTCAACTCCTTGTGGGATTCATTTAAGAGTACATTATATATATATATATATATATATATATATATATATATATATTGTTGTGTGAAAATTATTTGCTATTTAGAATGGTCTCATATTAAGGTAATGTGCAGTTCAATTTTTCCAGGTTAGCATGCTTGTACAGTGTCGAGCGATCGTTAACGGGCCGTAAACTATCGCCCTGACACTGGGCAGGACGTTATGCTAATGAGTGCATCGCTTAATTGTATTGTTATCGTTGACCAACGCAGTAATCAGAAAATGGAGTAGAATTAATCTAACACCTATATTCCTAATGAGAAAATGATAGGGGATCAGCTTTATCAATACTCAAGTTGACACTGCTAGGATAAGGACTGAAATCTGTTCTCCTTTTTAAACCACAACAAAGAATGATTTTTTGTGTTCTCCATAATTTTACTTTGTTATTCTTATATTTGAATGCTTTCGTCTATATTTTCTCCTAACTCCAATTAATTTTGATTTCCTTTTCTTTTTCCTTCTTTATCATTTTTCCTTTGTTCAACTATATGCACAATTCAAATCAAATATCCCGGATATACGTTTATCAATATTCATATCGCAAACAACCCGTCCAGTACAGGCAGGTAGCCAATCAAGATTCACATCGAATAGACCCAAACAGGCAGCTGGCCAATCTCTTTTGATATGGCGAGTAACGAGAAAGGCAGTTAGCCAATGATCTGGCTACGAGGATCAACATTCAATACTGATAGAGACTTACCGGTAACGTATTACAGTACATGATTGTGATGCTGGTTTTTTTTTAACTTCCTGTTGAAGGGGCATATTGTTATAGCAAAAAAATATTACGATATTGATTTAAAATCGGGAGCGTTCAGTTCGGAGCTGCGCGTGTTCCACCCAACACGGGACCCTAGATAGTCACTAAAGCAAATCTGGCTCATTGCGACACAGGAGAGGAAGGAGAAGCATATCATTGTTGGTTAAAAGGCAAATTATTCAGAACATCAGCAATTTATTTGTAAGTTCGGATGCCTGAAATCATGTCTCAAAAACTGTTTCTGCTTTGCTTTGTCGTCACTGTCGGTTTGGTTTTGCCGAAGCTGCCGGGCTCCAGTGCTGGGGCGTGCGGCTGCCCTCCGCTCTGGACTGCTTTCCAAGGCATGTGCTACCGGTAAGCTTATTTATTCTTTGATTTCCATTTCCATTGTATATGTACATGTGTTCTCTTGTTGTTTGTTTGTTTTTTTTTTTCGCCTTTTGGGGTCTTTTCCTCTTTTATGGGGAACGGGGGATGAGTAGAGGGCAGAGGAGGAGAATATCCAGACGCAGATTATGCAGAATACGTCAAGGCAAATGTACAATGATTTTTATTTTACCAGGGGTACGGTTTGGGGGGGGGGTGGTGGGTGTTCGATGAGATGTGGGAGAATTCAAATCAAATATTGACCGGATTCTTGTGCTGAATTTGGTAGCTCCACTTCAGTTCCCATTCTGTATCGTCGAGATATTAACCATGCTTTTCACGTTATTAAGAACGTACGTATAACGTCAAATTTTGACCTTAGCATTTACCGCTAAGTACAGGCTTTTGGAAAACGTTTTTAAAACGTCAACTGACATTACAAAATGAAACGTCATTTACAAAACGTTTGTAAACGTTATCGGACGTTACAAAACTAAACGTCCGGTTTCTAACACTTTATCATGAATATTTATGTAGGCCCTATATTTGTTAATATTCAAATAAGAAAATCTTTTAAAGTCGTACAAATAGATAAAAGACACTAAAATCACAAGTATTTTTGCTGGGTTCAAACTTTTAAACGGCATTAAAAGCGTGCGAAAGTTTCTGTTGAGTTATTCACAATTTCAAATTGTGTTATTATGTAAATTGGGCTCATTTAAGGTATGAGCGTTTTAAGTTTAGTGTCAACACTTCTACACGCATCATAGCATTTTTGCCGGCATATAAAAGAACATGATACAGATACATCAGCGAGGAATAGGATGCAGTAGGTATGAGTGGTAGGTCATCAGGAACAGGTATGGTAGGATCATAGGATCAAGATTATGGTACATTCAGATCTTGCCTCTACCTATAATCTCATAAATAGATTATGTGCCCTATGCGTTTTAGCCATCGCGTTTTTAAAGGTTTAAAAAGTTTTCTACCTCTTAAAACGTTTAAAGGAAATTATAGCCATCGCTGAAAAAAAGTTTTAAGATGCTTTGCAGGTTTCTAAATGTTTTTAAAACGTTTGTCATATACACTGTATATTAGATGCTCTTCAAATGTTCTCTTGACGCTCCGCCCGGATATGAAAAGTTTTCTCAACGTTTTTGGAAAAACATTATACGACTTTTTACACATTTTTAAATTTTGAACGATCTAGACGGTTTTAAAAGATTTTCAGGAGGTCCCCAAACGTCCACTGAATGTTTTGAATATTCTTTAAAGGTTTCTGAATTCTTTAACGTCCAAAACGCTTTGAGACGGATCTTAAATTTTTTTGGAAGGTTTTTCTTTGTTTTTATTTACGTTTTAAAATGTTTTTTTTTTAACGCCCAATTGAAACGTTTAAAATACGTCGCAAAATATTCACAAAAAGACGTTTTCAAAACTTATTGCCAAAATGTCCAAATATCAAACTTGAAACGTTTCAAGACCATTCAGAAAATGTCTAATTGTGACCCTGCACCTCAAAACAAACAAAAAGTCGCCAGACATGAATTTTTAGTTAAGACCATATTCTGAAAGAGCGGACTTTAAGCTTTAAAATGATGTACAACTCAAATCAAATGGACTCTCCTAACCTATCTAAATATTGGAAAGAAAGCACAAACTCAGGAAAAGTGTGAACTGAGAAAAGAGGCTCTGAAGTACAGTGTCTATTCAAGCGCTTGATCTTTACCAAACCGTGCTGGCTGTGCAATGAATGGGACAAAAAACAGAAAGTAAACCACCAGAGTAACAACAATAAAGGGATTATCAGATTAAACTGAAATTAGGCATGCCTCATTAACACATTCTGTCTCAAATTAATGCCAACTTTCAAAGCAGTAGCACTATCCTTTCAAAAGTTATTAGAGTTGAAAGTGAAGAGTGTGGACAAGGTTTTTCAGAAATGAAAAAGGGATTCTAAAGACACACCTAATCACACTATTCTACCAAAAATGTTCGAGATAAACTGCTAAAAAACACACTTTCCTACCCGTTTTATGATTCCAAATTTTAACATAATGTAAAAGAAGACCCGCTCTTTCTGAAAATATGAAAAAGTCAAGTTCGGCTAGGTTGACCCATTTCACTTATTTTCAGTCCTCACGCAAAATCAGTGTGTGCGACTTTATGTTCGTTTTGAGGTGCACGGTCACAATTGTTAGCTGGTTGTATGCTTTACAGTCGACTGGCTTTGATGTTCCATTCTCCAACTGCTCGTCAAAAGAGTATCGATATGGAGATCGACGAAGTGGTTCTAGATTTTAGACAACATGAAGAAGCATTTCGGAGGAAATGTTAAAATCCTGCATGGAAATTGGTTATGATATTGTACAGAGCAAATGCTTCAATGCATGTTCTTCTTTAAATCCTTCTGTTATTAATGCCAGAGTATTGAAAAAAAAGTACTTGTACATTACGAAAGTTAACATTTATCATCTAGCTCACATATGTGCATTATCTTGTTACTTTACCACTTGAAAATCAATTGTTTTTTTTTTCGGATTGGAAATTGGTTAATGCGTAATTTCTCCCTTTGAGACGAATTTTAGAGATAATAGAGTACAATTCGGCATTGGCTTTTATTATCTATCTTTTATCAATATTTCAAGGAGTAGAATCAAGTCTTCTAGTTTATTCAGTTTATATCTTGGTAATCGATACAATCGCTTATTTCGGTTGCAAAATTATTTGGAGTTTGTGATTCGTGAAACTTATAACTGATATCTTCAATTAATGTTTCCGATATAATCTATGTTATTTTTCTACTTTTTTTTTAGTTCGTGCATATTGATTTGAAATTAAGTGGCGAAACTCACATTAATGATTATAGCAAATACAGTAAATTCAGACAAATGCATTATTTTCTTTGGGGGAGGGAGGGGTCGGTTAGGTGATAATCTCATCAGGGTAAAGAAACAAAGAGAAAACACAGGAATATACAAAACAAACACATCACATCAATATCACATCGGCGTTACGCATTGAGCATGGGGTGGGGGTTGGGAAGGAGGTTTTTCTTCTTCTTAAAGACACTCAGTCGTGGCGAGTGGTTTGTGCGGCACGGAGACGAACGCAACACGCTGCCTCCCCCATTCTGTATCAAATGTAGTGACCCCCGAATGAGAATAGCGCTGGCTCAATGGGTCAGCGAAAATACGGTAGGCTACAAGAGAGCTCCCTGTGCTTATCTCCTAACCCAAAATGGCTGTCCCGAGAGCTTCCGAATGGACGCACACTCTCAGTGCGCATGCGCATGAAGAGAGGCCAAAAGAGCCACGCGTCTTCTGGCCTCTCTCCTCCAATCACCGCAGCTCGCGGTGACAATATTTGTGTATGATGCGTACACACACACGCACACACACACACACACACACACACACGCCGCAGCGTCTTCTGGCCTCTCTCCTCCAATCACCACAGCTCGCGGTGACAATGTTTGTGTATGATGCGTACACACACACGCACACACACACACTTGTCTCAGTGGTAGCATTGTCCCACACGTTTATGGATATATCACCGAGTCTGCCATTGCGCAATTGCACGCACAAACTTCGGTCGTTCGGAGTTTACGTACCATTAGGGATGGCGATCGGCTGCCTTTAAAGGCCCTCAAAGCAAGAAAATTCCTACAAGTTTGAATAAACAAATCCAGTGGCCTGCTGAATGGACTGAGAACGTCCTAACTTTTCGCTCCACGCACATGTTATAATATCAATTCTTGCAGAAAGGCTACACGAGAAATGAGTACAGCTGTACTAAACTTTCTATACCTACCTGGTGATGTGCAGAAGCGATTTTACTGTGTTGTAAATACTTTTCATGAGCAAGTGTCATGTGGAAGGAGGTCGAAAAAAATGACAGACATTCATAGGCTAATTATGTCGGTTGTAGAATTTTTGGAAGTCTTTTATTTGCTGCAGTCGTATGCTTGATTTTTTTCAGACTCAAATTTGATTTTTTTTTTTAGATTTCTTTTTTAAATAGAGTTGAAGTGTAGATTCGGGTGAGACGTTAATCTTTTTCCATACACCTGGTAATACGAGTAGGTGTTTGATTTCTCTTATAGGTACTTTTCAGCAGAAAGTGTGACGTGGCAGGAGGCCGAAAGACAATGCCAGTCATTTACGAAGCCATGCTGGGAGGAGGGCGCCACCACCGGTCAGCTAGGTCACCTTGTGTCCATTCACTCCCAGGAGGAGATGAATTTCCTCATCACTCTCTTCGACTCCATACGAAACAAACGGGTACGTATGCCTTTAATGAGAAACTTTACATCTCATTTCGCCTCTATAGGCACCTCTAACCCGTTGATGATGGACTGATTTTGATAGAACGCGTATTTCCAAATAGACGTACTTTGGACTCGTTTCAACGGCTGAACTACTTTTTATGAAATGGTGATGAAATTGATTTTGAGTAAATCAAGCGATAACAAAATTAAGGCAAATAGACGAAGAAGAAGGAACCGTGCACCACAAAACGAACAAAAGGTCGCACACACTGATTTTGTGTGAGGACAGAAAATAGGTGGAATGGGTCAACCTATTTCTAAAGCAATCTTGAGTTTTTCATATTTTCTGAAAGAGCAAGTCTTTTTCTATATTAGATTAAAGTTTGGGATCATAAAACAAACAGGAACTTGTATTTTCAGCAGTTTTTCTCAAACACTTCTTGGTGGAAAAGTATGATTAGTTGTTTTTAATAGAACCCTCTTCCCATTTCTAAAAAAACCCTGTCCATACACTTCACTTTCAACTCCAATAACTTTAGAGAGAATGATGCTACTGCATTGAAAGTTGGTATCAATCATGCCATGTATATACGAAATGTGCTAATAAGGCATGCTCACTTTCAACTTAATCTGATAATTCCTTCATTGTTGTTGATGCAGTGGTCAACATCCTGTTTTTGTTCAATTCATCCCACAGCTAGCATAGCTTGGTAAAGATTAAGCGCTTGAATACACCCGGTACTTCAGAGCCTGTTTTCTCAGTTCACACTTTCCAGGATGTGTCCTTTCTTTCCAATATTTAGATAGGTTAGGAGAGTCTATTTGAATTATTGATCATTCTAAAGCTTAGAGTCTGCTCGTTCAGAATCTACTCTTAACTAGAAATCCATGTCTGGCGACTTTTGTTTATTTTGTGATGCAGGGTCACATTTAGAAAAATGAGGTCACAATCATCTTTGGAATGAGGTGTGAAAGTCTTCTCATGAGTATTATTATTGCCAAAATATTATGTCACTTCGATTACATACATATTTCATTCTGATTCATTTGTTTTGGAAATAATTGTTTTGATTTGACATCTAGATCGTGTTGTGACAGGCTGACATTAGAACATTTCTGTGCTATGCACTTCAGGTATTTTTTTAACATAACATACAACAAATTGAGTAAATCTGAACTCGAATAATATGAATAAAGACACAAGAAGAAAATAGTAACATTATTTTCCTGTGTATATATAATCTACTAACAACAAATATCAATACACACACATGCATTCGGCACATAAAAAGGTGAAGGGGGCCTACTCAAAATTACTCCTATTGCAAAATAACGGTCCCTCTTAAAGTAATAAAGAAAACAGACGCTGAAAACCTTTCCACTACAAAGAGTACACGAGAAAAAGAAAAAAAAGGCTGTTTGTTTAGTATACATAATCATAAGAAGCTAGATATCAGAACTTAAAACTCAATAACTGTCCAATTTAGTATTATTTAGTGATTATTAATGATAACACATATATAAATATAGATAATATATATATATCTATATATATATATATATATATATATATATATATATCATGGAAAGTTTTCTACAATCATTTTTGAGTGGGTTCATCAAAATCAAATGACCGTACTTAGGACATGTCACGTACACACACACAAACACACACACAGACAAAGACGTTGTAACTTTCGTAATCAAAACTTTGGTGAAGAACTTCTTTTATTCATTTATTCCCAAACAAAATAAGAAATGTGATTTAACATGAATTTTGGCTTTCCTTAGGTTTGCTACACTAGTTCTCATCTTTGGGTGCGGAAACTTGAATGTATGTTCAAATATGTGTGTGTATGTTTCTTTTTGTGTGCGAAAGTACATGTATTGCCCTTTTTAACATCTTTGAGAAAAATAAAAGAGGGGCGTTTTACACTAAAAGAAATGTGACATCCCTGTGCGTGTGTTGCCTTTCTCATTTTCATTTTTATAGTATATATTCATGCCATTAAAAGAAACAACACATTCTGGTAACACAAACTACGTATCATGCACGAAGAGACAGAATTTTCAAATCTCCCAAAAGGAGTAATTATGAATATATAATTAAATCAATCTGTTCATTTATTTCCTTTCTGTTTTTTTTTTACCTAAAATTAACAGTTCTCCGGTCGACACATGGTCTGGATTGGACTGAATGATTTGAAGTCTGAGGGTTCCTACGAATGGAGTGACGGTTCGGAAGTCAATTACACCTCCTGGGACACGGATCAACCAAACAACTATAATGATCAAGACTGCATGGAATTTGACTTGGCTTTTAACTACATGTGGCACGATTTGCAGTGTGACCCTACTCCCGTGGGTAGCGGATGGATTGTTGGAGGTTTTGTTTGCAAGCTAGGACAATGGCTTTAATTTCTGGGCTTTATAACGAAGGAGGTGCTGTTTTAGGAGAAGAAATCAGAATCTCCCCTAAGAACATGCGTACTTTGCACGTGGCTCGAAGGAAAACATGCACACGCACACACACACACACACACACACACACACACACAAATAGATCACCGCAATCTTTATAATCATGCAAAATTTCTCTGTCACAGCAACAAATTATAATAAAAAAGCAGCAGGTAGCTACCCCCTTTCTTTATTTGCGGTGGTAGTTTAATTGTGTGTGTTGATGTTGTTTTTTAGGGTCCAAAGAACAGGACAAGGCAAAAAATCATTGAGAATAGAAACTTATTTTCGTTTCATTTTATTCGCTATATTTTCACGAGGAGTTAAAATGCCTAATCAGCAAAATTTTTCAGTGGGGCCGTGAATCAATGTACATACATTATGTGAACATGATAAGAAATGTTTTAGGTAAAAACAAGCAAAGACATGAATATTTGTTGCTCTATATCAAGAGAGTGCTACTTTAGTGTACTATTAAAAAGAATGGTGACTTCGATTAACATGACTTCGTGTACTAGTAATAATTTCTCAATATTAAACTGATGTATCATATCTAACATCAAATCTAACGTTGCGAAACCAAAATTGATGAGAGTGAGCTTGAGATAATAATTCATGCAAGTTGAAATAGTGAAAAAAAGTTTTTCCTGTCTTGTGTACGATAACATGCACATATATATATATATATATATATATATATATATATATATATATGTATATATAATGTGTATGAGAATGATATGGATTATGGGACCGTGCATCACAAAACGAACAAAAGGTCGCATGCTCTGATTTTGTGTTAGGACTGAAAATAGGTGAAAAGGGTCAATTCGGTCAATGTTGACTTCTTTATATATTCTGAAAGACCAAGTCTTCTTCTACGTCCATCGTGCTAAAATTTGGTATCATAAAATAAACAGAAAAGTGTGTTTTTAGCAGATTATCTCGAACACTTTTTTATAAATTATGTGATTAGGTGTGTCTTAGTTTAGAGTCCCCATTTCATTTCATAAAAACCTCTGTACACACTCTTCACTTTCAACTCTAAAAACTTTAGAAAGGATGATGTTACTGCTCTAAAAGTTTGCATCTATCATGGACAGAATGTGTTAATAGAACATCTTCAATTTCATCTGAATCTGATAATCCCCTCACTGTGGTTAAACCGATGGTTTTCATCCTGATTTTGTCCCATTCATTACACAGTTAGCACGGATTGGTGAAGATTATACGCTTGAATAGACCCTGTCCTTCAAAGCCTCTTTTCTCAGTTCAAACTGTTCTGGAGTGTGTGTCCTCCGGTAACACTTCGTGGGGGAAGCATAAGAAAAGGTTTTAGTAAAACTTTCCCATTTATTTTATGATCCCAAACTTGAAAATAGTTTAGAAGAAGGACAGCTCTTTCAGAAAATAACATAAAAATCTCCAGATTGACTTGGTCGACCCCTTTCACCTTTTTTTTTTTAGTCCTCTCATAAAATCATTGGATGCGACTTTTTGTTGGTTCTGTGATGCACGATCACATGATATTACTATACCTACATGTTTATACGTACCTTGTTCCTTGATATCAATAATCTTATAGTGATTTCTAACATCGGCCAAATTGACGACGATGCCTAAAATGAGTGTAAAAGTCGCCAGACATGAATTTTTAGTTAAGACCATATTCTGAAAGAGCAGACTTTCAGCTTTAAAATGATGTATAACTCAAATCAAATGGACTCTCCTAACCTATCTAAATATTAGAAAGAAAGCACAAACTCAGGAAAAATGTGAACTGAGAAAAGAGGCTCTGAAGTACAGTGTCTATTCAAGCGCTTAATCTTTACCAAACCGTGCTGGCTGTGCAATGAATGGGACAAAAAACAGGACGTAAACCACCAGAATAACCACAATGAAGGGATTATTAGATTAAATTGAAATTAAGCACGCCTCATTAACACATTCTGTCCATAATTAATGCCAACTTTCAAAGCAGTAGCACTATCCTTTCAAAAGTTATTAGAGTTGAAAGTGAAGAGTGTGGACAAGGTTTTTCAGAAATAAAAAGGGATTCTAAAGACACACCTAATCACACGAGTCTACCAAAAATGTTCGAGAGAAACTGCTAAAAAAACACACTTTCCTGCCGACTTTATGTTCGTTTTGAGGTGCACGGTCACATATATACGACACCTCGGAAATACAAGCACCCATTAGCTACTGTGTTATAATCCAAATCACACTGAGAATGATAGCACAAGAACCAATAAACTACTAAATTTACAGGTGGTTTATTATCAATGATATTAAATGTACAGACCTGTCAATCACTATACTTAAAACACAATTACTTCAGTACAATGATAATCACTTACATATGTTACCGTCGAATAGAATAATCACATGTTCCATGTCATTCCCTAGATAATGTCCAAAGATGATATTCGATGCACAGATGAATAAATGACTGCAATGGACACAACTTACTGTAATCCAAAGTATAAATCCACAGCGATACATGTAGACTCCATCAAACGTTAAAGTGCCCCTGAAACCCAAATGCATGTTGATTTCTGTTAATTTATGATACCCCCAACGTCACAAATTTGCGGTGAAACGAATATCTAGAAACATTCCCTTTTTTTTTTCTAAAAATCGTTAAAATACATGGAATGTTTCTAGATATTCGTTTCATCGCAAAAGTGATGTTGAGAGTATCATAAATCAACACAAATCAACATGCATTTGTATTTCAGGGGCCCTTTACGATGACTGCATCCGGTCGATGCGTTAATGACAATCCAGCAAATAATGTACAGCTAGAAATCCAGCCCTTCATCGCTTCGATACAGCAATGTCCATAGACATGAAAATGGAGTCGGTCACCAATGTAAGTGATTCAGTTCTTCACAAGCAATAAGTCTTCCTGGTCTTACCTCCACAAATGTAGAAGGTCAGTAGGTAACACAGGACTGGCTACAACAAGTCTTTTCTGACCCAGAAGTGAAGTAGGTACTCTGCCTACTTCAGTTCATTGTGACTTACAGTGTATATAGGTCCCTTACCCTTTCTTGAAGGTTTGGTAATTCTCTCCAACCTGGGGCTGCATACTTGTGACATCAAGAGCCTTCCAGTTCCCCTAACTGCCTGTTTAACTTTGCATAACATGATACCTAAATAACTACCAATCACACTGCGCTACAAGTAGAGGGTATGTATTGCATCACTTAGCCAAATATGTACAATAAAGGCACTTTCTACAACATTCTAGATTGGGAACGCTATTTTCTTTAACGTGCATGCACTGTACCTATACCAAATAGAAACTTTTTTTTTTGTACTATAAGCCTGTATACATGCACGCATTAAGCAACCATACAATACATCTGATATCTACCAGTATGCACATTCACAACAAAAGCTACTGTTACAATCGTTGCATCACACAGGCACACGCAGCACACACCTTAAGGCCGTGTCACACCTTTCCAGTCAAGCCTTGCGTGAGACTTGGGAAGAACAATTTTTACTATTCGGAGGTCCCCGCAAATGACCCGCACATGACAGTAGTTAGCACGTATCGCACCCGTAGTCGCCCATTAATGCGCATGCAAATCATTTTACCCACAACCATGTTTAAGGCCTTGTCAAACTTTTCCGGACAAGCCTGACGTGCGACTTGCAAAGAGCAATTTTTACTAACCGGAGGTCCCCGCGGATAACAATCACATGACAGTACCTAGTACGTATCTTACCCGTAGTCACCCGGAGGAGCGCACGCAAATCTTTTCACCCGCAACCATGTTTAAGGCGGTGTCACACCTGTCCGGGCAAGCTACGCGGGCTTGTGGCGAGGAGGTATAAAAGCACGTAGAAGATTTTTCCGCGGGCGGACAAGAATGTTTGCAATTTTCGCACTTGTTTCTTACTAGACGCGTGCTACTTAGCTTCTACTTGCGTGCGTTCCGTGTGACTCGCATGAGAGCTTTGAAACCGATCCATTTTCTGTTACGAGCGACTTACGGGGATTGCGAAGTACCTGCTTTGGAGTTGCCTGTGAGGTGCTACCGGTAAGGGTTTCCTACTTGTATTCTGCGCGTACCTCTACGGGCAACTCCCGTGACTCTTCCGGAACAAGTTTTGAGCATGCTCAAGGCCTTGTCATACCGTATATGGGGAAGTTTTGCGGCTTGACTTGCGGGAAAACAAATTTGCTACCCAGAGCTCTCCGCAGTTGGCCCGAACTTGACAGTACCTAGCACTTATCTCGTCCTTAGTTGCCCGAAGGTGCGCACGCTAGTCCAATTTTCCCGCAGCAAAGTTTTGAGCATGACCAAAACTATTTCCGGATGAGTAGCGAGGATTGCCCGAAGAGTTCCACGCAGAACACCCTTAGGAGGGCCGTAGCCGCCGCAATTCACAGGCATTTGACCCACTTGAAGTAGGTAAGTTTCCTGCTGATCTATGCCTATGTGAAGGGAGTGCGTGCCATTTGTGGGCTCATTCTCTTCTTTGTCCTCTGTCCTCTGTGTCGTCGAGGACTACCTGATCCCTTTCGGACAGGACTTCATCCGCCGAATGGACTTCAGCAGCAATTTGATGCATTTGCTGTGAATCTTCCGGGCTTTGTGGCTGTCCATCCACTGGACGTTCTCTGCCCTTGTGCACTTTCCGTCTACGGGGCATCTTCACTTCTTGAAAGCTAGTTGACAAATGATTGTTTGCCCATCCACTCGAACCAGCCTATTGTTCAGGCTAGCACTCACCTCGCAGGCGACTAGTACGCAGATAACACGCAGTTGTGGCTCAGGTACTTCGCGGAGCCCGTATGTCGCCCGTAACTGATATAAAAGAAGCTATCACGAAGCTATCACGTGACACCCACGCGCCTAACATGCAGTTCAACGGAATACACGCAAGAAGGACTTAGGTATCACGAGTTTATCATGTAATACCCACGCCAAACTCGCCCTAAACCTTGTCCGGCCGCAGAAATTATTCTGCGTGCTGAAAAATCCCCATACGCAACAAGCCCGCTTAGCTGGTGTGACAGGGCCTTTTTTGGCAGCGGGTAAATAGAGCCAGCGTGCGCACCTCCGGGTAACTACTTTTGAGATACATGCTAGGTACTGTCATGTGCGGGTCATCTGCGGGGACCTCCGGATAGCAAAAATGTTCTTCGGAAGTCGCACGCAAGGCTGGTGTGACACGGCCTTTAGGCACTGTCACACCTTTCCGGGCAAGCTACACGGGTTTGTTGCGTGTAGGGATTTTTCAACATACCGGACAGTTTCTTAGGGCAGACAAGGATTCGGGTGAGTCAGTGCAAGTGTCTTACCTGCTGGACGCGTTCTACTTAAATTCTACTTGCGGGTATACTGTGTGACTTTTGTGCAAGGCGCGTGGGGGCTGACAACTCAGTGAAAGAATTCCTCTGTAGGAATGGCAGAAGTCATACAGATTGTCATTATTTTGGCCGCATACATTGACTGTAAAGTACCTGCGTGGGAGTTGTTTGCGAGGAGCTGCCGCTGTTAGGCCCCCATCTGACTAGGAAGGCGACCATGGCGACCGTGGCGATCTGTGACGATTTATCATATCGTGGCACGATCGCCGTCCGTCTCCATTTTCTCTACGCTAAACCTTCGCTGTAGGCGATAGCGCCGTGATAATAATACGACTCTTCCACGTTGTTGCCGCATTTCCATGCCGACAAGATGCGCTGCTTCTACGATCGAACCGACTGTTTTGCGACATTCGCACGCTTAACAAGACCTCGCTACAACAGTGATACGATCGGAGCGACAGAGATAAGTTTACGCCGGACACATGCTACGATCTCAAGCGACCGGGGTATAAAGTAGGTTTCGTAATTGAATTTCTTCAGTCAGTTGTCAATGTCAAACCAACATGGATATGCAGAATATTATGGTTTCACCCTTGCATCTTAGCATTCTTGAACGCACCAGTTAGAACCTGATGTGAATTGCACTATCAGTTAATCATCCATTCAATTAAATGGGTAAAATGTGAACATTAAAGAAGTACGAACAAACTACAAATCGTATCCTACAATGATACAATTTAATGAAGATATATTTCAAAAGATTACAACTTAATTTTCTTTCATTGACTTGCAATGGCATATGTGACCCTGCACCTCAAAACAAACAAAAAGTCGCCAGACATGAATTTTTAGTTAAGACCATTATTCTGAAAGTAGAGCAGACATTAAGCTTTAAAATGATGTATAACTCAAATCAAATGGACTCTCCTAACCTATCTAAATATTGGAAAGAAAGCACAAACTCAGGAAAAGTGTGAACTGAGAAAAGAGGCTCTGAAGTACAGTGTCTATTCAAGGGCTTAATCTTTACCAAACCGTGCTGGCTGTGCAATGAATGGGACAAAAAAAAACAAAAAAACAGGAAGTAAACCACCAGAGTAACAACAATGGAGGGATTATTAGTTTAAACTGAAATTAAACGTGCCTCATTAACACATTCTGTCCATAATTAATACCAACTTTCAAAGCAGTAGCACTATCCTTTCAAAAGTTATTAGAGTTGAAAGTAGAGAGCGTGGGCAAGGTTTTTCAGAAATGAAAAAGGGATTCTAAAGACACACCTAATCACACTATTCTACCAAAAATGTTCGAGATAAACTGCTAAAAAAACACTTTCCTGCCCGTTTTATGATACCAAATTTTAGCATAATGTAAAAGAAGACCCGCTCTTTCAGAAGGTCTGAAAAAGTCAAGTTTGGCTGGGTTCACCCATTTCATTTATTTTCAGTCCTCACGCAAAATCAGTGTGTGCGACTTTATGTTCGTTTTGAGGTGCACGGTCGTACACATGTGACAAACAAACAATTGATGAACAGAGTAGATTCGTACTGAGTGTACGTGGAAAAATGAAATTTATACGCTTTTCTCCATGTCAGCCTTCCTGGTCTGGTGCATCACTTTCTTTCAAGGTTGGTTCCTGTTACGTAATACTGTAAAAGTGGTAATATTCATGGCGATGGTGGGAGGTCTTCATACTTCCATCACTAGACGGCGATTCCACTATACGATCATCAGAAATCAACAAAGAGCAAGTCCGATTTAACCGCAGCCACGATCTACCGGGCAAATACGAGTTAGGTACTGCCAAGTGCGGACCAAATGCGGGTACCAAATTTGTTTCCCCACAAGTCAAGCTACAAAACTTCCCCAGATCCGGTATGACAAGGCCTTGAGCATGCTCAAAGCATGTTCTGAGTGAGTCGTGGGGGTTCGCTTGCAAAGGTACACGCAGAACACCAGTGAGAGACCCTTACCGGCAGCACCTTGCAGGCAATTCAAATGCAGGTACTTCTCAGTACACGTAAGTAGCTCGTAACAGAAAACGGTTCGGTTTCAAGCTCTCACGCAGGTCACATGGAATACACGCAAGTAGACGGTTAGTATAATATGCGTCTAGGAGATAAGAAACAAATGCGAAACTCGCAAAAATCCTTGTTCGCCCATGGAAAATTCTTCTGCGTGCTGGAAAAATTCCTCCTCGCATGAGCCAGCATAGTTGCCGAGAAAGGTGTGACACGGCCTTTACACATACATGCGAGTGCACATCACAGTAATCTTGCTTTTAATACATTGTAGTAAGCTTGCTGAGGGGGGGGGGGGAGGTTAAACGCTGCATTTTTTTTTGAAGAGCATATGTCCCACTTTGAACATGGGATCGTTGGAGCAATTCAACTATTTTTTTTTTTAATTCATTGAAAGAGATACGCAAGTAAGCAGCCCTAGTTTGCGCAATTTCCCTGCTGGAAAGAACGTAAAACAAAATGTGAAACGCAGTGTGAACACATTGTAAACACAGTGTGAAATCTTTTCACACTGTTAAATTCAAGCGTTTTAACAGTGTGAACACATTGTTAATCACCTATTCACAGTGTTAAACAGACATTACTATATGAATACCCTGTGAAAAACCACACCAGGGTGTGAAAGTGTGAAATAATCTTCACACAGTTAAATTCAAGTGTTTTCACATAGTCGACTACGTGATCACAGTGTGAGTACATTGTGGGACACTGTGTTCTTTCCAGCAAGGTCATGCGAATTGTACATGCCTTCAATAGAATTGTCGAATTTGGTTGAAATATTTTATGGAACACGAGGAAAAAACAATCAACATCTAAACTGTTTCATCAAATGTGCTGATAAACATGGCATTTTCATAATTATGGAAGTTATTATGTAACAGCCTAATTTTTGAAAGAATTTTATAATTCCTCTCGCACCTTTTTTTTTTTTTGGTGCCACAAAAAAAAATACCTGGGATGTATGTTTCTTCGGTGAAAAGAAAATGATTCACCTAAAGAGACAAACTGTCTCTCTGGAAGTAACCTATATTTTGCATAATTATTATAGGAGGCTCGAATATCTTTGAAAACTGAAATTTCCCGACAGTCCTTTCCCTTATTGCAAATTCCACGCCGTTTTTTTTGGATAACTTGTTTACTTCATGATTTCAGGAAACGAGTTAAGAACATGATAACTCAATTGCATCCTGCCAGAAAATGTCTATCATGGAAGTCTGAGAACATTTGCGCCACCTACGTTACAAACATCATATTGATAGCTGCAAACACGGCAAAACTGGCTCATGTAATTTACAGACAGTCCACTATGTCTTTTTTTTTTTTAACGATCAAACCTTTCCTCACTGAATAGACCTACGTTTAAGAGTAGTTTATATCACAAGCTGGACGAAATATTTTCTGTTGTCGGAAAGAAGAGTAACACCACTGCAAACATATAATCATTGATTTATACATAGGCCTAAATTATACCACACACAAAAACACGCAAAACAAAGGAGCTATAAAACCAAAGATACGGGAGGTATGTGTGGTTGCGTCCTACTAATGCGCTTTATCACGTTGAATGAAGATACGAGGAATAGACTACGTCATTAATCCTTCACCCTCCTATTTTCAAACATGCGACACAAAAAGTATGGCTAATTCACACAAAACATTACAAAACAGAATAGTAGTTACCGTTCATCTTTTAAAATAAGTTGTACCTACATTTGGAAGGCAAGTTTAGTGATCGCCACAACATTCCTTCGAAGTGGTGACTGTGACATCATTTGATAACGATAATGACTGGTTTTTTTTTTTAGACAGGAATAAAAGTGCAAATATGGAACGCAGCAGTATAACGTTGAACATTTCTTATGTAAGTAGGAATTGTGATTGAGAGAAATGGCTAGCCCCTGTTTTTAATGACTATTTAGACTGTCCTTCTCATGAAAATCAAGTAGGAATCCCTAAAAATGTACAATAAGTTTCTGTCACCACAGATATCAAGATAAACAATGCAGACTTTTACACATACTTCTAAGTAGCACTTGCTTTAACCCTTTTTGTTCCAACGAGTCAAATGTGAACAAATTTCTCACACAAATCTGTATGGACAACAATTTTAATGTGGCATTGAGAGGGTTAAAGATAACGAAGACTACTTATACTCTGCAGACGTAAAGAGACATAACATGAAGTCGAAAGAATGATCTTTCTTCAATATTTTCCCACTTCCCAAGTCATATAACCAAAGGGACACGTTGTCTCATAACTTTTTTTAAGTTTACCCCACGACGTCGATCTAAAGCTGGTCTGGTTCTGCTAGACTATTCTGATTGTTTTTTTTTTTTTTTGGGGGGGGGGGTGTTTGGTATTTGAAGCCAGATTTCTACAAGGTGGTAATGGAGTTGAATAGGACAATCTGATACGGACATAACTCATACTAAGAATCTTAGGAGCCAAACATGTATCATAATTCCACACTTTCTTTGGCCTTTTATCACTCAGATTTTCCCAGTTCACCTCATTTTCCTGTTTATATTAGCTGGAACGAGGAAAGGAATCGACATCCTTCTGCCCTTTAAAATCGATTGAATGTCTAGTTCAACACGACACGATCGTGGAAATGTTATTCTTTGCATGAAACTGACTGTGTGTGTGAATTCCCCTACAGACGGTAAACAATTGTGCCACTATATCTAAATTTTGCCACATTTTTTTCTCTCTCTCTTTTATCCGACGAAGTATGTTTTTCATGATAAAATCGACAAAAGGCTTGATATGTACATTTGCAATTGCCTGTTTGTTGAGTCTTTTACACGGTTCTCTTCAACTGTTTTTATTCTGCCGTTTTTCGTTACTGGTTTGAGGTTTAAATTAGAGCAGACAAGTTGATGATTTGTGTTTTTAATAGCCTAATCTTTTTCTTGACTCCATTTTGATTTCCTTGTCTTTCTATTCTATTTCATCGTTTTCTTGTTTCTTTCTACTAAACTTCGCGCATCTCAAATAAACATTTAACAATATTCATATCGCAAGCAACCGGATAGGCATGGAGTTGGCCAATAAAAAAATCATATCGGAAGGACCCAGACAGGCGACTGACCAATCATTTTTCTCATCGGGAGCAACCTGAAAGGCAATTGATGGCCAATCATGTGCTTGAGGATATACAGATCAGAAGTCAGTTGCACCAATAATATAAGGCGATGAGAGCTGCTCAGTCATCAGTCGGGAGCGCGTGTTCCGCCCCACATGTATGATCCTTTTCGTAAACCGACACCAACAAACGCGGCTCATTGTGACGCACGAGGGGAAGAAGAAGAAGAAGAGGAAGCATAACAATTGTTGATGAAGAGGCAAATGTTTGAGGGACTCACCGTTTTCTGAGTTCATATACCTCCATCCATGTCTCGACAAGGGTTTCTGTTTTGCTTCGTCGTCGCTGTGGGTTTGATTTTGCCGAATCTCCCAGGATCCAGTGCAGGGTCGTGCGGCTGCCCTCCGCTGTGGACTAGTTTCCAGGGCATGTGCTACAGGTAGGTCTAACAGCAAAATAGTCAAAACAGTAGAACAGTCAAATAGTTAAAATACGCATTCTTAACTGGTTATATTCAGTATTATTGTTTTGGTCCATCATTAGATTAAAAAAAGAGAAATGACTCAATCGTAAATTTAATGATGGAGCAAAACACCATCCTTTAACAGGTTCAACAATCCTATGTTAAAGTGATTATTTTGCTTTAGCCGTAATTAATTAACTAATTAATTAATTAATTAGGTCCGCTACACAGCAATACCATTGTAAATTTAACATTTCAGTGTCTTTGTTGTCCCCCTCTCCAATCCTCTCTTAATATGGCGACCAAAGAATTGAAGAAAGAATCTTAAAGGTCATGTTTACCTTTGGGAGCTGCAGTGATTTAATAAATGTTCAAGATATCGCTTTTGATGCATATGTGGAAGTCAGTTGGGTCACAAAACATTCTATACCATATATATGAGATTTCTACAATAAAGCTGAAGATGTAAGAAGATATCACTGTTTTTCTCATTTAACTATACTTGCAGACAGTTTAGTGAACTACTGTTCACATTTTGTATATTTAACAATACTTAACATCGATTACAAAGGTAGAAGTTTTAACACTGCTTTTTTTTATCCTTAACTCACATTTTAGAACTATTTTGAAGCACTAGTGCTGAGATTTTTGTGTCATTTGCAAAAGCTATATTAATTCCATCAATTTCATGTCGTATTTCAGAGGAAATTTTGACTTTTGGTGATCATCATTGTCCCTAGCAAGTGTTGTCTTTTAGTTGTGTGTTTTTTTTCTTCCAAACCTCTCCTTTTCCCTTCCAAGCCAAACCAACTCACCCCATCCCCACTGACTACTTACTGAATCAAATTAATGAATTTCACAACCCAATACTCAGATTGCCAGATTCAACGAAAATTAAATACTTTTACTTTTCTCTCACTTTCATTACTACAAAAATGATGGAATGACTGCAACATTGTGAAAAATTTGTTTCAAATTTTATTGTTTTATTCATCAGAACCTATTTCCAGAAAAGTAAAGAAACAAACAAAACTGAGTTACAATGCTTATTACTATATACAATAACATTTTGCCTTTTATGACTTAAAAACAGTAATGGAAATGAATACACTAACCACGTATTGTTAGGTAATACAAAAATATTCAGAATTACAAAAAAAATCTCGATACAGAACGAATGTACTTCTCAACATGTTCATGATATTCGTAGTAAAAAGATGGAATTTTGCTTAGCTTCCGCACGAAGACTATTGCTTAATCATCGTTAATCATAATCACTCTACAATTTCTCTTGTCGTTGATACAAAAAAATGAAAATAAAGCCGAAGCAAACTTAACCTGTACACTATAGAGCATTCATTCATTATTTTTTTCTCTTTTATTGCAGATTGAATTTTACATCACACATTTAGAACAAAAAATATTCCTATCTTTTCAGCCCTCGATCTACTACCTATAGGGTGTACAAGACATGCATCTGCTACAAATCGGCCAGATGCCACCCTGAGTTGTGGCCGCGTAACCATAGCGTTAATGGAGGCTGTAGTACAGTATCCGACGATCGACGTAAATTGTATACACAACTCTTGCGATGACAACTATCAATAACACTGGTAGTCGCATGAAGCGAAGACCTTTTCAGTTCCAGCATCTATAGGATCAGGCGATCTGTTACATCAATAATAAAGATAATTTCATACTATAATTTCTATAATACAATTCCGGCAGTTTTACCGGCTGTAAACTTTATAAAAAGGATGGTGAAGGGTTGAAGATGTGTTGTATCTTACTGTACGTCCTCAGAGGAAGGAACACGTATGCATTTAAGTACACTGTAGGCAACAGTCCTACATATAAGGCGGTCTACTATCAATAAATCGAAAACGTTCGAGTTTCGCGGTTGATGTACAATCATCAAAACAGTGTATTACCGCTTTATATAAACTTTTATTTCAATCGGAAATAAGTATGAGACTTTCTATATCTCCCCTGTATACCTGATTATAATGACGAGGTGCTTTGATTGTGTTGAAGGTACTTTACAACAGCAAATGTGACGTGGGAGGAGGCCGAAAGACAATGCCAGTCATTTACAAAGCCATACTGGGATGAGGGCGCCACCACCGGTCAGCTAGGTCACCTTGTGTCCATTCACTCCCAGGAGGAGATGGATTTCCTCATCACTCTCTTTGAATCCGTACGAAATAAACGGGTAAGTAAAACTGCAGAGATAAGCTACATATCTCCCTTTATTTCTTTTCATGTCTTAAAGTTGGTGACATTTGGATAAAGAGGTAAATGCGAACTATTAACAAGAAAGGGAGTTTCAACTTAAAAAAAAAAAGAATTGATATCCGACAACAGTCGGCATGGACTCTGTGGTAAGTTGTGTATGGTGCGTCATGAATTCTCCTCAAAAAATTGATACATTAGCTTGTTCTGGACATTCTAATAATAGTAATATTTAAAAAAAAAAATGGAGAGGCCAAGCTACAGACTATACTTTCATTAAGTGGGTCCCTCGGAGAGGTAAGATAACCAACAACAACAACAACAACAACAACAAAAGTTGGGGGAAAGCTTTTGACTACAAAATTTGTATTTGCATTATTTGATATTGCAGGTAAAAAAAAAGTGAAAAGGCAATGCAATGTTGATGATTAATGATTAGAAGGAGCATGAAAAAGGAAAATTCATAATTATGGTAATCTAGAAATTTATATTCATGGAGATTTTTTTTTCTTTTGTGATTGACTTCATCAATATCATGTTTTTCATACTCCTCTGTTATCACTTTTAGGTATCACTTTTACACATGAGGCGTTTTCACATCAGCCCGATGTTTCGAAATAGCGCGCTATTTTCTGCCTTCAGAAATTAACTCGAAATAGCGCGCTATTTGATAATGTGGATACAAATTAGCGCTCTGATCGAGAAAATCTATCGAGTCCAACTCGGGAAAATATCCGAAATAGCGGGATAATTTGCGAACTAGCGCGCTATTTGATAATGTGAAATCGCCTCAAGAAATTAGCGCGATGCATCCCATCATGCCTAGCATGTGTGAGCCGAAAGCGCGCGCTCTACTGGTATACCCGACACAGTTTGCGCATGTTCAGCTGTCGAATTAGGTCGAAAAAAAAAATTCGGGCTAGTTCTCCTCGGGCTGATGTGAATAGGAAATGAAATAGCGCGCTAATTTGAGATCGCGAAAAATATCTCGAGCTTGGATTTTATCGGGCTGATGTGAAAACGCCTACTGATCCACAAACAGAACAAGCTTGAAACTAATGTAATCCTAATCATTTTTTTCCGAACATGTTTTGCTTGCATTTTCTGAACATGGAATGAAGTCTATTTGCAACAATTCTCGTTGTTTAAGTCTTAAACTGAATATTCGAATGCGTTGTGCTTTTTAAGGTGCATGTGAATGTTATGCCCCCTTCCATCTTCGGGGACAAAGAAAGGCTATTTAAATAGAAAACAATAACAAAATATGAGCGTATGTTTAAGTTTTCAACTAAAATTGTGTTCCTCAAGTATGAAGAATCAGTATGGCAACATAAAAACACAATTCATGCCATGCACAAAGAGACCAACTGTTCAAATGCCATATGAACAAATAATGCAATAATTACGTGAGATTTTTTTTTTCTTTTGAAGGATACTTGTTTTCATTTCTGTGTGTTATTTTTTTTCCCTTTCTTGTGATTTTTTTTTTTGTTCTTTTAACTCTAAATCAATAGTCCTCCAGCAAACACTTGGTCTGGATCGGATTGAATGATAGGGCGACGGAGGGGTCCTTTGTATGGAGTGACGGTTCGGAAGTCAATTTTACCTTCTGGCGCCCAAACGAACCAAACAACGGCTCTCTTCAGCAGCACTGTGGGCATTTTCGTGTGGCACATGACTACAAGTGGGACGATTTGCAATGTGTGCCTAATGCTGATTTTATCGTTGAAAGTTATGTCTGCAAGATAGGACAATGGCTTTAAATTTTGTTCTGTAAACCATGGAGGTGTTCTAGAAGAAAATGAAATCATCAGTCTGTCATTTGTATACATGCTGTGTGCTGTGAAAAGTTATGAGTTTTTTCTACAGCCATGATTGATTAGAAAAAAAAAAAGGTGATAACTTTGACCTCAACAGAGGAAAGTAAATAAATCGTATGCCAAATGTAATGTAGATGGAGTGAAAGATTCGAAGCAGTATTAGAAGAACACGTCATTGACATCTTGAGGACATTCGAAAAATTAATAAAAAAAAAATGTTTTAGATTTCTACTGTTTCCTTGGTCATAATTCTAGAGAATGTAGAAAAAACATTCTCATAATTTCATTTTTCATGAGAGGTATCTCATGGAATTGTCACTTACATAAGCTAGGGATGAAATAATTCCTCCTGCATTCTGAAAGAACTATATGTTTCAAATGAAAATACATTGGATTCTTTTTATCCTTTGATTTTATAGTCTTTCCCATAATGAAGTTTAATAGTAACCTCGTCCTGCGATGATGGCACGGAAAGTTTGAAAATTATATATATTTTTTTTTATATTGCTGACCTCACTCGATTCTCATTTATGTCTAGGCTTTGGTTTCCTTTTTCAGTCATTTTTCAATCACAAGTAATCTACCTAACAGCACCTTAGCGTCCCTTCAATTATCTTCGGCAGTTCCGCTCTTCAGCAATATTCAAAGAAAAGTGAAAGAGAAGTGAAGCGAAGAAAGATTACCAAAAAAAAAAAATAATGTACTTTTAGACCTTCAATGTTATTCATAATTGGGCATATCAATGAGCTTAAAAGATATATATATTATATTCTTTTCTTCTTTTTGAATGTTTTTAGTTCTTTGGAATTGATATCAGGTAGATTTGAACAACTTGAAGGATTGTTCCATGCACCGATTGTCATAACCAAGTAAGACTCTGGAAAGCGATCTTGGAGCAAGGAACATCAAAGCAAGTGAAATGTGAAGCATTTCTAACTTTCATGCTGTCGAACCAGCACCTAAATTTGCACAAATTGTGAGGAAATTCGATTCTTTCTAGAACACATCACTTATATGATAAAATGTTTCAATCCAAAAGAGTAGTTTGTTCTTCTCATCTTTTCCGCTTGTAAAATCAAGGGTCATAATAATCATCAGGCTTGTGGCGTTTAAATAGTGAAGACCACTGACATGGGCGTACTATTAAAATGCTTAAAATTCCTAAAAACAAATTCGTAAGGGATTTTCCTAGTTCATGACTGATATCAGATATATCCTGAAACATGTGATTTCAACGTTGCGAGACCAAACTTTATGTGAGCCAAGTTGAAATATAGTGAGAGAGTGTTTTTCTTTTTTGTACGTTTATTGTAACGTACTCACATAATATACGCACATGACCCTAATGTTGTATATATATATATATATATATATATATATTTATATATATATATATGTATATATATATATTGTAACGAAATTCGGTGGAACCGATTCGATTTAACCGTTTCGATTATAATGCGTTATGATCGATTGTGCCTATAGCATAGAAAGGGGGCACTATTGGAACGTTTGGCAAATGCTGTAATGTGGTAGTGCATTATTATGAGTTTTAACATTTATTATTAAATATGTGGTTACTTGTTTGTCATGGGCAAGTTTGGATTATTTTAATACCAACTCCCTCCGGTTTAGACCGATGATACATGCTGAATTATAGTAACCATGTACAAGAGATACTGCTAAAATGTATAATCGATTGTACAAATTTGATAACCGCGCTAACATTGTAAATAATTTGAAGGACTATTGCGGATATTCATCGCGGCATTTACGGCCGTGCAGGATTGCCTCCTCATTCCGCTATAGGAGGAGAGGCATATAAAGTGGCCGTTGTGTGACATAGTCCGCAGCAGGGAGGTCACCTCCCTGTCCGCAGCAAGTAGCCCGTGTATAATACATTTCCAATGTGTTGTTGATGTCCACTTCTATATGTATTAAACTGTACATGTGTTCCTGAATTACTGTCTGCACTGTGTCTTCTTGAGGGTTCTACCACAATACAACAAGCTTGCAGAGTGGTGGTACATGTTCCTGAGTTGGAGCACCGTTCCTGAGAAGACCAACTAGCAAGTCATTGGATTTCGGATATAGTGGTACATGTAATGTGACTTAGTCCAGCGGATATAGAGCACATATAGGGTGAATCATGCACATTATGGTAAAAGCACCATACTTGGTACACATGTACATGATGCCAATACAAGTCATTTCTGATATGGAAGCCACTCTGATTCTGCCTTTGGCGGCCGTGGCGGCCATTTTTCAAAATGGCCGCCATGTGATATAGCAATGATGTGTATTTTGGAAACTTCAAGTCCGATTGTCGTGATTCTTGTACCAATGTATAGGTGTTGAGGGTCAAGGATTCCAATAAAATAATTTTTGAGAGGATAAAACCATGGTAACCTACTTATTAGCGGCCATTTTGAAAAAAGGCATTCTATTCATATATCTTTAAAACCAATGGATGCATCTTCATGATTCTGGTACAAAAATATGTTTTTGAGGTTCAATTATTTATATGGATACATCTTTTCGTGTATACAACCATCACATTCTACATGTTTTGGCTGCCATTTTAAAACATGGCCACCGCAATACTATACTGTACGTCTTTGAAACTAATGGGGGGTCAATGATTTTAAACAAGCATTTGCTGATGAATAGAACTAACACATCTCGTTTTCAGGTCCACTTTGATAGATATGACTGCCGCACTACATAGAGTATACACACACACACACACACATACACGCACACACATTATATACAGTGTGGCATAGAATTAATGGAAACGCGAGTTTTCGCAAATAATTTTCACATTTGCATTACTTTATGCAAAAATGAATGACATAAAGTTATAGAGAATTTATCTAGAAGAAGAATGACACCAAAATCATCCGATTTGGTTGAGTAGTTTTTATTCTACAGATGTTTTTGTAAAGACGGGTTGAGCGTAAATTTCTTAGCTCAATTCAACAAATTTCAGCATCGAACAAAAGCCACTGCCTTGGGAGACTAACAAAGAATTGAGGCCGCACATCACAATGTGGAATGCTTGAATAGGATTATTGTCGAAAATTAACCTTCAATTGTTGGGTAGTCTCCGTTGCTGAGCTTTGATAAAATAAAGTAACAAATTAATGATCAACAAAAACATGTCTAGAAAGAAAAGAACTCGACCAAATTGGACAATTTCATTTTGGTTTCGAAAAAAATATTCCTTTCCGTTTTCTGAGGGGCCACCATATATAATTATTATATACACCCTCACTTGCCATATGTATTGTACCATTGACAAGAATCGTTCACCTTTTATTGGTAAATGAACCTCCTTTGTTGTTGCGGCGTTTAGTTCTTTATTGTTCATTGATTGCTGTTGATTGATCATACCTCTATCACATTCACTATTCAAGTATAGGTATTGAACATCACATAAGTACAATTGTTACATAACTGGAATACTATAAAGATAATTATGTTGAATATCAGTTAGGTAGAGTAAATGGTGAGAATGGAATAGAAGACTCCCCCCCCCCCCCCAATTTTGGATGCATAGACAGGAGAGCACAATAAGTGTAATGTCATAGTTTCCAGCCACAAAAAACATGATTATTGCAGTCTTATAAGACCTACTGATTTCTAAAGTTCTCAGTTCTTTTTCATTATTTCATAGTATGACCTTGTCAAAACTGTTACACAAAATAATAAGGAATCATATAAAGGAATCGAATGAGCTCTGACAATCCAAAACAATTATTGTTCCTGATCATCCATTGATGAGCAGTGATGAACGTTAATGCATAATTATGTAGATGCAGGTGCGCTTTGGAGAATGTCTTCAGTATTTCTACTGGTGCTGATGGTAAGTAGAAAGATTGATATACTGAATATTTCATTCTGCAGTTTTATCTTCCAATAATTATGAACCCCAACATTTGTATTTCTTTGAGGTTTTCCTTAAATTCATAAATTAGCATAATTTTTCTTGTAGTTTTTGGATGGGTGCTGTTACGTTATAAAATTGCGTTGAAACGCCCACTGTCCATTTACCTGTAGAAGTTGCTTTTGAATTATGAAACCTTAATTCTTATTCCATATGAGAATGGCAAATGCATGAAATATATATTTGTATAGTTTCTTTGGGGTTAGGGTAGGGTGAAATTCAGTTCACGAGGCTAAAATCATTGATAAAAATTAATGCATATAGATCAACTATAACAAGTAATGTACTCAGAGTAGAACTACACACCGAAACAGATGATTTGATTTTTCCTTGTTCTTGTTCTTTACAAATTACTGTACATCAAAAGGTAAAATTCACAACCACAAATCCATTTAACGAAAATGTTTGTCACATTTCTAGAAAAAATGTACACATAATTTTTTTGCTTTACCTCTGTCAAGCACATATACATAAAATGTTATCTTTTTAAGTAATTGGTAATTGGGTTTATTTGTAGGATAACATGGCTTCAAAAGCAAAGCTCATTTCAACCGAGACAAACCAGCTCCCAGGAAAGAAACAGATTGGACCAAGTACATCATATTCATATGTCAAGATGATGACACAAAAAACCTATCATGTCCAGCTTTGTCTAAAAGAAATGATGTTGGTATAGGATACAAAACTTTGGCAGAAAATCTGATTTGTTTTCATGAGGCTGATTCTTTACCCACTACGCTGCAAATTACAATTAGATGTAAACCTATAAAGATGTATTGTATACTACCTATTGTATTTACTTTATCGTTTGATGTATAAGATTCAGTGTAGTTGTAAGTATCAGAACAGCCTGGTCAATCATGAATTTTACAGGCATACATAATTGTAGTGTGTTTACATTTTATGTAAGTGACCCAATAAGCTTTAGAAGTTTTCTCACACTTAGTGTCATATTTCCAAAGGAAACAGATGTACTATATTGGTTGGAAACTATGATTTTCATTCCATGGTCCAGGGACCAGAGAAAGCGAGAGTCTATATTTCTAGAAACTGTATAATCGTGAGAAATATGTACTTCAGACATGAAATTGTGAAGATAATGTTTTTCACATACACTGTACACACATAAATCCTATCAAGGAAGTTGAGCATATTTTCCAAAATGCTTCCAAAGTTAACAATGCCCAGATGTTCCACATTAGAATACTAAAAATGAGTGAATAAGTAATTGTTGAACTCTAAAACAAACGTTTACACCAGAATCAATCCACAATGGGCATCCCGCTTTCATAACACTCGTACGCTATATAACTGGAGGGAGGCCATATTTATCAAATGGCCGCCAAAACAAAGGATGTGATGAACCTATTCACTTGGCTAAAACATCATTAAATTGAAAACCTTCACCCCAAAACTATACTTTTACACTTGAGTCGTGATTATATATCTTTTGAGTTCGAAGGTATACAATATTCATTTTCTGTTGTATGGCAGCCATATGCATTAAAATGGCTGCCAAAACGTAGGATGAAGCGATTCATATTCACTTACAGTTGAATTTATGGGAGTCCTTGACCCCAAAAACATATAAGTTGGTACCAGAGTCATGACCCTTTGTCCATACGTTTTAAGGATATGTTTTTATCTAACATGGCGGCCATATTTTTTTTCAAAATGGCCGCCAATACGTAGGTTGCCATGGTTTGATCCTCTCAAAAATTATTTTATTGGAATCCTTGACCCTCAAAACCTATACTTTGGTACAAGAATCACGACAATCGCACTTATAGTTTCCAAAATACACACTATTGCTATATCACATGGCGGCCATTTTGAAAAATGGCCGCCACGGCCGCCAAAGGGAGAACCAGAGTGGCTTCCATATCAGAAATGACTTATATTGGCATCATGTACATGTGTACCAAGTATGGTGCTTTTACCATAAAGTGCATGATTTTTTCTATATCCGCTGGACTAACTCGTCGCATAGTCCGTGCCCAGTCCAAGTTCCAGTCGTCGCCGTTGGATTTCGGGTATATTGGTAATGTGACTTGTCGCATAGTCCGTACCCAATCCAAGTTCCAGCCGTCGCCGTTGGATTTCGGGAATAGTGGTAATGTGACTTGTCGCATATGCCCTGTGCCCAATCCAAGTTCCAGTCGTCGCCTGAGGAAGTTGGTAACGGTGCGATACAGCACTTTACCCCGTGCCATCGACGATACCTGTGCCACCATATGGTTGTGAAAGGTGTTCCACGTTAGCGTGACTGAGTTGGTAGCAAAAGTTGGTAACAAAATAAGTGTTACCAATTTAACATCCTCTACAAGTGACGCTTGGGAGTGACATACTTTAAGTGATGCTGAACTTGGTATGTGTGCCGCTTGTGTTGGTGAGCTGCTTCTGACACAACATAATACATGGTAGCATACAGACTAGTAGTTTTAATAATTTAAAGGGAATGTTGTAAACTGCAACAAAACGAACCCCGCCTACTCGGCCATCCTGACACGGCTCGCGGAGGCATTTGTACAGACAGTCAAATACACTCTCTTAATTCACGACGAGAAGGCGAGTTCGTCACAATATATATATATATATATATATATATATATATATATATGACCGTGCACCTCAAAACGAACACAAATTCGCACACACTGATTTTGCGTGAGGACTGAAAATAAGTGAAATGGGTCAACCTAGCCGAACTTGACTTTTTCATATTTTCTGAAAGAGCGGGTCTTCTTTTACATTATGCTAAAATTTGGTGTCATAAAACGGGCAGGAAAGTGTGTTTTTTTAGAACATTTTTGGTAGAATAGTGTGATTAGGTGTGTCTTTAGAATCACTTTTTCATTTCTGAAAAAACCTTGTCCACACTCTTCACTTTCAACTCTAATAACTTTTGAGAGGATACTGCTTTGAAAGTTGGCATTAATTATGGACAGAATGTGTTAATGAGGCATGTTTAATTTCAGTTTAATTTGATAATCCCTTCATTGCTGTTACTCTAGTGGTTTACTTCCTGTTTTTTTGTCCCATTCATCGCACAGCCAGCACGGTTTGGTAAAGATTAAGCGCTTGAATAGACACTGTACTTCAGAGCCTCTTTTCTCAGTTTACACTTTTCCTGAGTTTGTGCTTTCTTTCCAATATTTAGATAGGTTAGGAGAGTCCATTTGATTTGAGTTATACATCGTTTTAAAGCTTAAAGTCTTCTCTTTCAGAATATGGTCTTTACTAAAAATTCATGTCTGGCGACCTCATGTTTGTTTTGAGGTGCAGGGTCACCTATATATAAATGAGTTTCTGAAAATAACAACGACCCAAGTCCATGGAAGGTCATTTCGAGTAAAATTTAAAAAAAAAAACCAAAAACGTCATAACAATTATCTTTATTTGTCCAGTAATATTCTATTTGAATATGATGGGAAGGCAACATTGTAAATACAATGAGTGAATGATGAGAGAGGGTGTTATAGTATGAATGTAAAAATGACCCATTTCCTGGATTTGGGTTATTCTTACATTCATACAACATTTCACTTTCTTCACAAGATGAGTCCTTGCATAAGCTACAATTTCCCATATCAAACTGAATTTGGCCAAAAGTTGGACTTGGGTTGTTTTTATATTCAGGTCTTCATATATATATATATATATATATATATATATATATATATACATATATATATATATATATATATATATATATATATATATATATATATATATGTGTGTGTGTGTGTGTGTGTGTGACCGCGCACCACAAAACCAACAGAAAATCGCACCCTTGATTTTACATGAGGACTCAATAAAGGTGGAAACGGGTGAACGAGGTCAATCTTAAGTTTGATGTTAAGTATAGCGATTAAAGACCACCATCGGTCAAAACTGGTGACGAGGCGTAAGACAAGTGAAACACGCCAAACATACCGCATAACAAATATACAGGAGCGCAATAGCTATTCACGCGTCACTTATTAAAATAACCTCCTCCCTTGGCGGAGGTAATAAAACGCGATACTTCGGGAGGCTTGTCAGGTCGGTGGTGGCCCTGACATGCTTGTTTCGTTTTCTCGCCAGCTTTCATGGGTTGGACTTTATACCGGATGCTCTCTCTATGCCACTCTGACTAATTGCAAACAATGTATATGCAACTTCCCAATTCCTGTAGGCGAATGTGCTTCCATGTCATCTGAGGAATTTCAGGGGTTTATTACTACGAGGTTTGGACAAATTCGCTCTCATGATCACACTTTTCATTTTTGTATGTAAATATATTTATATTTATTTATATCTATATCTATATAAATATATATATATATATATATATATATATATATAAACATATATATAAACATCTATATTCATATATATATATATATATATATATATATATATATATATATTACTAATGGATGTTCAATTTCCTTAGGCTGAAAAATTCATTCAAAAGAATTGGCACCAGGTATTGTTATACCAAGATGTATCAGCAGATGTCGTGAACATAACTGGTAGTCTTTGTGTTGAACAAGACACTTCAAAGGCAAAACCTAGTTCTCTTACGCCTTCACAACTTTCAAGTTTTCCTCCAAAATGTACACGTATGCCTAAGGAATGTGTAGAATAACGCTGTAATAACGAGATATTCGACTGGTAACGACGAAAATGCGAAATATCAATCAAAAAGGTTCGCCGGGAACGCAATCTCAAATCTTACCCCATTTTTGCCAGTCTAAATCTGACTAGGTAGGAGGTATAGCGATTTTTATCATTCTATACTTTTAATTTAAAAAATACTCCAAAAATACTCATCATCCTGGCAAGTCTCGTCAGCCAGGTAAATTTCTTTGAAGATCCTCAATATATTATTGCAAGCAAATATGAAATGGTGCAAGGCGGGTTCTCAGACCCTTACCAGAACTATGTTTTACCCTTATATCTTGAGCAAGAAATGCTTAAAAGACACTGGGGATATGAAGTAAGGGGGTCAAATGATGGACGATAAAACAACAGCAGCACTTAAACAGAAACATATAATTCGTTCATATTTCTTTCCACAGACGCTGCAAAATGACTTTTGCGCCTTTGAAAAGTGATTCCATTGTGCCTTTAATGTGAACTCAGTGATGCATAGTTCAACAGCACATTTTTTTCACAGGTAGAAGTACCAAATGACATTACTCAAAACCTTGTCTATGAAGAGTTACATCATTTTGAGTGAGACTTTGGCTGCTTTTGCGTTACGCATAGGACCTACTACACATTATCTACTCCTATGCTAATATGTCAACCACTTAAAGGCTTGCATCATCTGCAGTATGTGAGCGTGTTTATCATCGAGGTTTCTCTGAAATTCAAATCTTCATAAAGTAAAATCATATCCAT
Organism: Diadema antillarum; assembly: GCF_040938485.1. NCBI lineage: Eukaryota > Metazoa > Echinodermata > Echinoidea > Diadematoida > Diadematidae > Diadema > Diadema antillarum. The sequence goes on from NW_027271492.1 coordinate 280,565, forward strand.
TCAGGGAAATCTTTACATTTCTAAACTTTTCAGTTTTATTTTCTGAAATCCTGATATCAGGAATGGATTACCTCACCGTTGTTTCAGAGCCCCTGTCCTCAAGACTAATGCTCATGTCGAATTGGGTTTTCATACCGGTCCTGCGGTTACTTGCTACACTGTTTCTTGTACAAGCGGTGATTTTGCAATGTTGCGTCAGTAACGTCAGTGACAGCATATGTGTTGCGCACGCATGCGTCTCCAAAAATGAATTGACACTCTATTCAGTAGGCTTCATTGTGATTGGATTCTAGATGACATGATGGACACGCCCACTTCTGGTTTGAGAGCAAACCAAGCCCACTCGTTCCCCCGCTGGACATGGAATGTCACACCAATAGTTCAATACACCCTACGGAGATGTAAAGGAGTTGACGATGTTGAATTATGTAATTATGATAGGGGATACAACTCATACTAAAAATCTTAAGAACCACGCATGTTTTTCGATGTCTGGCTGTAGTATTTTTCATGTGCACCGAGGTAGGAAAATTGTTGTGTAGTGCATGGATAAGACTCTTGACTCTAAATTGCAGGACCCGAGTTCGAATCCTACTTAGGATGTATTTACCAACTATGCCCCTCTCGAAACAGTGAAGGTTTTGGGATTATAACCGTAGGGCCGTCTACTTAAGCCAAAAAGGGTAACCCGGTTAGCTAAGACCATTATCATAGTTAAGAATAACATCTTTAAAGTATGGAAAGGATTTCCAGGGGTCACATCTATCAGCTGATTGTAATTGTCGTGAAAATATGTTATAAAAACACTGCATGGACTTCTAGGGGATTACTGATCAGATAAATTGTTAGAGAACGTGATGACAGAAATGAGGTAGGGGATTCTCTCATTTCTCACTTGTTTGTTGTTGTTGTTGTTGTTGTTGTTGTTTTTTGAAAAATAGTTGTGCTGCAGAAAAATTCATTCAAAAAGAAGAGTCTGTTATCGTCCTTCCAGAAGGAATTTCTAATTACACAAAATCATTATTATTATTATTATTATTATTATTATTATTATCATTATTATTATTATTATTATTGTTGTTGTTGTTATTATTATTATTATTATTATTATTATTATTATTATTATCATTTTTATTTTGGGGAGGTCCCCGAAGTAATTTCGACTTTTCATTGGTGTATACATTGTTTGGCTTCTTCTTTTTTTTTTCATCAAGCTTTGAATATTATCAAGGCAAAACAAAGCTTCAAATGATATCACAATAGTGCTCAGAATCACACAATTATCCTCTAATGGTGTCAGTTAAATATATGGCAACCACTATCTTAATGAAAACTCCTCAGGTATAGAGTGGAATACTGATACGTAACACTGTGGGAGAGGAAAAATGAAGACGGAGAAGAAGAGAAGAAGGCAATAAAATTGAAAAAAAAAGAGAAAATGATATTTTTGTTACATTGAAAGGTTTAAAGGAATTTCCGACCAAAAAAGACGATGGAGAAAGAATACTGTAGAATATTGCAAATATATCTGATGGAGTAGAATTTCACCCGTTTGAAATGTGTTGTTGTTTGTTTTTAATCTCTTGGTCAAGTAATTGTCCTTTCAAAGGACAAGGTACTTTAGAATCCCCAAGTCACGCCGTTTTCCTGTTTACCCGAAACGAAAACAACGCAACGAGATAAGTACGAACATCCTTCCTTGCTTTGAAAGTCGCATTTTGAGGTTAAAACGATAAGCTTTACACTGAAATTTGATTCTTTTCTGCTGAAGTCATGTGACTTTATCACAAAATAGTCTTCTTCAGCTCTTTTGGTATAATTTATCCATCAAAATCTGAATGTCATGTTTTGTTTATTTTTTAAATCCAACTAATAATATATGAAATTTATCAGCAAGCTAATTTGGTTAGATTGCAACTGTACATTTTATTGTTTTCCTCGTGGTCTTCTTTTTGGTTTTCTTCGAGTTTGAACAACTCTCATTAAAACTTTCACGAATGCCCATATCACAACCCGAAAAACAAGTGTTAACCAATCAAAATCCATGTCAAAAGAATCCCGACAGATAACCAGCAGATCATTTTTCATAACGGGAACAAATCGAAAGAAATTTATCTAATCATGTGTATAAGGCCGTGAGGATCAGGATCAAGTTTCAATACACTGAATTTTCATTGGTTGACTGCAGCCTTTTGGGTTGTACTGATTTGGGAATTGGTAAACGTTTTTTCAACTCTTTGTTAAACCAGCATCGCGGTTCGCACCTCGTACTTCTGTTACCTACAGTCTTGCAAACTCGGCACATTGTGCCGTAGGAGAAGGAGAAGAAGCATATAGTTATAGATAGGAAATTAGTGATTGCGAATAGCCCCGACTTCCAAGTTCGAATGCCTGCAGTCATGTCTCAACAAGTGTCTCTGCTTTGCTTTATCGTCACTGTCGGTTTGATTATGCCGAATCTCCCGGGCTCTAGTGCAGGGGCGTGCAGCTGCCCTCCGCTGTGGACTGCTTTCCAAGGCATGTGCTACAGGTAACTGTTATAGCGGGCAATAGTTTTAAAAAATCTATTCTTTAATTGCCAGTTTTATTGTTATCGTTGTGGGTATTTTATGAGATTAAAAAGAAAGGTAATTTCTCTGTGTTCAAGGGTTGAGCAACACTTGTCTTTCTACTTGAAACATTTCTACAACTCTGCAGTAAGTACTTATCATTTTGTGTTTTGTTCATTTCATTTCTGTGTATGTAAGTGTCGTACTGTTTATTTGTTTGTTTTTGTTTGTCTGTTTGTTTGTTTGTTTGTTGTTGTTGTTCTTGAATTTTCTTTTTCTTTTTTGTTGCTTTTCCTAATCTGTTTCGGGGTGTGAGGGAGATGGGACAGAAAAGGGAAATATCCAGTTTGGGGGTTTTGTTCATTTCATTTCTACGTATTTAAGTGTCGTACTGTTTCTTTGTTTATTTTTGTTTGTCTGTTTGTTTGTTTGTTTGTTTGTTGTTGAATTTTCTTTTTCTTTTTTGTTGCTTTTCCTAATCTGTTTCGGGGTGTGAGGGAGAGGGGACAGAAAAGAAAAATATCCAGACGCAGATATATGCAGACTTTAATAGCAAACAATAATGCACAGTGATTTGACCCAAATCGCCCTCCCCCCCCCCCCCCCCGCAGATTTACAACCTAAGAAAATTCATATTTTTGGTGTACATATTTTTTTCTAGTGTTCTTAGCAAATGTAAATGAAAAAAATGTCATCAGAAATAATTTCTCCAGCTTTTTAGAAAATTTTAATTTGTTACGTATTTCCCGTACTTCATTTTTTTATCATTGTTCCTTGCACGAACATGTGTTAGTGATTTATTTTATTCAATAAAGACAAAAAATGATCATGTTTGTATGATAATTGTCTGAAAGCTCAATTTGCATAGAAACTGTACGTGGATTAATGTTTTTGAGCAATTTTTGGTCCGGATATGTATGATTATACCGTATTCGCCGGCGGCAAGGCTGCACTATTTTTAACAAAAATAAAGCAGTAAAGTCGGGGTGACACATATATACCAGCACACGCAAATTATTGTCTTTTTAATTCAAAGATTGCCTGCCTAACCGACATACATAATCATATATTGGCCTATAAAATGTGCCAATGAGCACGCAGTATCAACAACTGAATAACTGACCTTGCAGACAACGCTATTAGTCCAGTAAGATTTGGGGAAAATATTAGTGTTAGAAGCATTTTTAGTTAAAGTTGGGATCCGGTCTATTTTGTATAATTCATGTACATTGAATCAAAGAAATTCCCGTTCCCAAGCGGAATTTTGAGTCTAAGGCAATCTCATTTGCATAAACAATATGGCCAAAATCCATTACTTTTTTCAAAGGTGTTTCGATGATTAAATTTTCATAAAATATGTAAAAATCATGCAAATATTTGATCATTTTCTCAACATATTTTTCCCCAAAGCTGTGAAACAAAGTTTTGCTATCAGTATGTACCTTAGCGTAGTGAAAAATAGATGAGTTATCCGTCAAGCAAAGTGTACATGGTGTCATCAGACTCCGAGAAAAATCAAGTACTGGAATAACCAATTAAGAAAAAAAAATTTTTAACACTATTTGCAATTTTTTGTGCAAATTGGTAAGCAAGAGGCTATAGAAGCGACAGGTTTCGAAATTCTACAACACATTGCCGCGATATATGAATCTTAATCATTATAATTGTCATATCAAGACCTTACTTGATGATTCCTGTGTGATAAAGAGAACAAGAAAAAAAAACCACTATAAGAATACCTTAATGATCTCATTTGCATAATGAATTATGCAAATAATTGGCCGTTTCTATGAACATTTTCCCTAAAAACGAAGTCCTGCCATCAACATGTACCTTGGCGTCCTGAAAAAAAGAGCTAAGTTATAGGACAAACAAGATGCACATTACAATGTCATCCGCGTCCAAGGTAAATCAAGCACTGGAATCAATCAACAGTGATCAATAAAGAAGAACTGAATAATCAAGAAGCACTGGAATCAATCAACAGTGCTCAATAAAGAAGAGCTGAATAACACTTATGGAAATAATTGCGAATTGGAAGTTAAGAGGCCGTAGACAAGGCAGGTTTCGAGATTCTACAACGCACTGCCGCAATATATAAAAATGTTTCATAACAGTTGTTACGACAAGACCTGTTCATGATTCCTGGTGCGATAAAGAGATTCAAAAATTAACTGCAACTATAAAATACGAAACAGCACACCTCTATTATCTCCTTTGCATACCATTTTCTATGCATATTTCTACCAAAACAAAGTCTTGCAATCTAAGCGTATTATGGAGTCATGAAAAAAGGATAGGTTATCGGGCAAACATATCACTATACATTGCTCTATAGGTTAGTGGACGGTCACTGTATTTTTTCCCTGTACTTTGTTGTTTTCATCTGATAAGTTGGTATATTATTATTACAATCTGCAGGAGAATATATATTCAAGTGGGAACATTTGTCTTTTTTTATCTATCTCTTCACCTACTCTGTAAGCTCAAGCAAAAACAAAAACAAAAAACAAAAACAAAAACAATGTCAGAAAAATCCTGGAATCTCGGAGCAAAAACAAAGGATGACTTTAAAAACATCAGTCATTAACACCTTTATATTTTTGCTGTCGAAGGAACATAATCTCAGTCGAAAAGTATATTTCTCAATCGAGCTGAATCAATCTACATTTATGCAAGGTTTGCATCATCACAGTTTTGCTGACATGCACACACTGCTGTACATTGTAGGTCTGGTTTGTGAAATTTGCATCGAAACGTTGTACATTGCTTTCGCATGTACATGAAATAATCTCAAGGCAACTTTGCAGGATTGGAGCTAGAGACATCAGTGCAATCTGTAGGCAGGCCAGATCAAAATGTTCCCACCCATTGCCTACCCCGTTTGGTCGCTTCGATCCCTCGCCGAGGATCTCACACTGTCACATAAATGTGCCTCCGCGGGGATTTTGCCCCCCCCCCCAAAAAAAAACAACAACAACAACAAACAAACAAACAAACAAACAAGCAAAAAAAAAAAAACAACAACAACAACAACAACAAAAACCCCAAAACAAAACAAAACAAAACAAAACAGAACAAAACAAAACCTAAAAGTGTTCCGGCTATCTTGCCTGCTAACATGGGCTAGCTCCATGCTGCTAATATTCTGAGTTCTAATGAAACACTTTAAAGGGTGCGTACAGTTCTGGTTGAGGTGAGGATTTAGCTTTGCGAGATATTCAGAAACCACACTATGAGATGTCAAAGAGCATGCAATTCTAAAGGGTATCAAAAGTTTATTTGATGATAATCAGTTTTGAAATGGCTGAGATATTAAAAAACAAGGTGAAACAAAGCGATCCTAATAAAAGGCGTGGCCTGTCGCCTTTTATTATTATCACTTTTTTGGATATCTCAGCCATTTGAAAACCAATTTTCATCAAATAAACATTGAATCCATTTTAAATCTACATGCTCTTTCATATTTCATAAGAGGTTTCTCATTATCTCACTTAGAAATGTTATAAACCTGAATCCCCACCTCAACCAGTACTGTACAGTCCCTTTAATGGTGTTGTAGGTACTTCTCAGCAGAAAGCGTGACCTGGCAGGAGGCCGAAAGACAATGCCAGTCATTTACGAAGCCATGCTGGGATGAGGACTCCACCACCGGTCAGCTAGGTCACCTCGTGTCCATTCACTCCCAGGAAGAGATGGATTTCCTCATCACTCTTTTCGACTCCATACGAAACAAACGGGTACGTATAACTGCAACGAGAAACTTTACATATCATTTTGCTTTTATTTACTTTCATGGGAAACAGTGATGTAATGTGAAGAAAAGTGTGACAAAATTAACAAAGTTACACAAAGAAAAAAAAGGTTTGATTTTTGATACAGAAATGAGATTACACTGTATTGTGAGTTGTGAACAACTCGCCATGAGTTTTGTTTCCATAATATCATGTAAATCTGGTTTCTTACAAGTCCATTCATTTGTTCCGGAATTACTTGTTTGAATTATCTATATGTTCATACTGGCTGACATTATTATATTTCTGCTTGATATACCTTCACTCCAGAGACGGAAATTCAATCATTTTTTTTTTCAACAGAATACACCACGTAATGATTGAAATTAAACATGTATTTGATTGAACACACATCAAAGCAAAATAACAGTATGTCCATGTCTATGAATAAGTAACGCTAGAAATAAACACACATGGAAAAAAAAAAAAACGTTGGTCCACTAAAAAGCCAATTTAAGCAATATGAGGGTCCCTCTGAAAAAAAGAAGAAAAGAAAAAAAAAGTTAAAAAGCTTACCAGTACAAAAAGAAGGGGAGACAGACAGAGGAAACGTTAAAACTAATTCAGAAGCTGAAGACGACTATGGAGAGTTGTGACGTCTCCCTCCAGCGATCACTTTCTTAAACTCTCTCACACATGCAGGCTCAGAAAAGATGCTGTGTACCTTTCATACTCCCTGCAAATTTGGTGAATAACGTTTCAAACATAATGGGAAATGGTATTTGACAAGAATTGTGGCTTTCCTTGAATTCGCTGGACTAAAAGTCGTTTGAATCTTCGTGTGTGTAAACTTGAATGAATGTACAGATATGTGTGTGTTTCTTTTTTTATTATGGCTGTACATGACTGCAACAAGTGGGGAGGGGGTAAAAGAATGTGACAGTTCTGTGTGTATTTCCCTTTTCCACTTTCAATTCCGTTTCTTTACATCTATTTTTGAATGATAAAGTACATTGTGGTAACACAATGTAGTTTACCAAATTTCAGCAAAAATATATATCAGTGATATCAGTGATATATATGCTATATATATCACTTCTGTTCTGTTCTGTTCTGTTATGTTATGTTCTTTTATTTTGGTTTCTAGTGTTCTTTCAATTTCAAATCAACAGGTATCCAGCAAGCACCTGGTCTGGATTGGACTGAATGATAAAACGACTGAGGGCTCTTTCGCTTGGAGTGACGGTTCGGCGGTGGATTACACGTTCTGGACCGCGGGTCAACCAAACAACCACGGTAATGCACAACATTGCGTGGAATTTGGTTTGGAATTTGACTACATGTGGAACGATTCGAGCTGCGAACCTGGAGGTGAATGGACTGTTGAAGGTTTTGTCTGCAAGCTAGGTCGATGGTAGGAGCTGTATGACCAGGGATGCATTGTTATAGGTGGGGCAGCCAGAATGTCTCCTTTGGTACCCGTGCTCCGTGCTGCGAATAGTTTTTGTGCCAGAACCTGAACCTAGGTTTACCGTCCGTCCGATCGTTTTCCCCTATTTCGAGGGTGCTAAATCTGAATCTCGACGATGCAACTCTTACAGCCTTGGGGCTTTTGAGATAATCAACACAGCCACCAAGAATTGGACTTTTAATATAAATGTTTCTGTACGTAATCTTAACTTATTGGGAAAAACGATGGATTTGCTCTATTTCGAGGGTGCGGGATCCGAATCCAGTCAGTGCAACTCTTGTATCATTAAGATTTTGAGATAGTCATCAAGATGGCAGCCAAATAAACCCAAGATGTCCCAAGAAGTGCTAAATGAGTGTGGTAAATTTCAGCTTAATCTGATAATAATTGTTGTTACCACAGAGTTTTACATCCTGTTTTTGTCCCATCCATTACGCAGAGCACAGCTTGGTGAGATAAAGCACTTGACTAGACCCTAAACTGTAAAGTCTCTTTTCTCAGTACACACTTTTCCGAAGTATGTACTTTCCCCCCATTATTTAGACAGGTTAAAGGAAGGCCAGGTTGAGGAGAGACAGGTTAGGATGGCTTAGGATTTGGTGGCTGTCTTGAATATCTCAATCCTTGGGGATGAAAGCGTTGCATCATCCAAATGATGCGGCACCCTTGAAATAGGGGAAAGCCATCACAGAACATTGGAAGGACGGTAAAGCAAGTAACAGTTAGGCCCAAAATGTGACTTTTGGTACTAAGACTAAAAGATGTTATGCCCTCTATCGCATATAACGAATATACAATGAATATATTGATTTGACAATGGAAATCACTAATGTTTAATCACACATTATTTCTCAATCACAACAAACCTGGGAGCAGAACTTTGCTGTCCCTTTCAATATTTCAATAATTCCTGTATTTAAAAGCAAAAGTACAAAACAGACAAATTCTTGATCCAGAATAAATTTTACCTTCAAGTGCTACAGTGGGCGAAAAAAATAAAGCGTAATTGTGCGCAAGATTGTTTGATAAGTTGTAATGACGTTCAATTCATATTCTCTTTTGTTTTGTTTTTTGTTTTGTATTTGTGTGTGTGTGTGTGTGTGTGTGTGTGTGTGTGTGTGTGTGTGTTGTGCTTTATCCGAACCATATACATATCCAATCCAAACTGTACAGGAAAACGGCGTGTAGCATAGAACAAAGACTGTGGAACTTTAAGGGGGAATAAGTTCAGACGATTTTCATTATTCCACGTCATGTAGTACATAAACCGACAGTTCCATGAATAGAATATTGAGGAATTTATTGTGATCCTAGAGCAGAGCAACCAATACTCTGAAAAACTTAAAGCAAACTACACGAAAGGGGATGAAAACTCTCACGCATTTAACGTGGGACTAACGGAATTCACCAATCCACACCTGTATTACACAAAAAAAAGAAAGCAACTGATTTTTTTTTTAAATTCGTTTTAGTACATTAGTGCTGCTTTTATGTATGTGCTTCTTTGTATAAAACCATGACTTATTAAGTATGCACCCTCTTTCACCCCCCCCCCCCCCCCCCCCCCCGTCGCTTCGGCCTCGGTTTCACCGCTTCTTCGCAATGTCTCACTATAAACCCTTACTCAAGTTTAGCAGCCATGCACAAAACAAGGATGATGACATACAATGTAAGATATGTTTCAGAAACGCAGCAATGTAATTCCGTTCCAATACTGCTTGCTTAACAAGTTCAACTGGGGAAAATGCATTTTTAATGGATATGTCACAAAATGGATGAGGCATTTTTACCTGCCAATGATTATGAAATTGCCTGTGAGTTTGTGAAAAGAATACACCAGGCTTTGATATTGGTTAGATATTAAGTTCATGCTTTTATGATAATAAAGTCATATTTTGAAACACTCTTACAATACATGTATAACACAATATTATACAATATAATGAGCATGAACGTACATGACAGTTTTGTCCACTAGTTGTGAGCCAAAATGATTTGTTCAACATATCAAAATATGAGATTTAACGCTTACAGCTAACAAAAGAACACTACTTGAACGTGCCAAGCCTGTGTTAAATCAAAGGTTTGAACATGGCGTTCACTCAGGACTTTCTATTTCTAAGAAAGTTAATAATCTGAAATAATATTACAGATTATTAACTCTCTTAGAAATTTTGGTCGATTATATGATTTTTACTGACAGTAAAAATCATATAATCGACTGGAATCATAATCAAATAAAAGTTAATCATCTATATATATATAGATATATAGATATATATATATATATATATATATATATATATATATATATATATATATGAATAGTTCAAAAACTGTATATCAGATAACGCTCTCATAGATGTGAGTAATAGCTGAACAGTTAGCAATTAAGTTAGAGGTGATCTGGATATGAAAGCATGAATCTGGTTTATCAAATCTATGATAGACTCTGAAGTTAAAGTTAATTTCCAGATTTCGGTCAAACTTGAATCTTCTGTTCAAAACCAACCTTTACACAGGAACCAATGATGTGTATGTGAGTGTGTGCGTACAATTATCCTGAACAATAAACATGAATACCACAAAAAACACCTCTTCGGAACTTTGCTGGCTAGGCTTCTGGTCTCTTGCTCCAAGGGATATGCATGCTTTATTGATAATTTATGATGGATTGCCCTGGGCACTGCTATAAGTCTGACTTCATGGTAAAGGGTAAAATGCGTGCACATGAAAAAGGTGACAAAATGTTTTATGTGCTTGCATTCACTGCATTTCAGAATGAATGAAGACTAGCTGTGAGAGTGGAATTTCTAATGAATATGTAATAGAGCATTCCAATCCTGGCCATTGTTCAGGACCGTTGTCAGGGTGTTAACCACACACTTCCATAATTGCTATTATACCCCAACTGACACCTGTGCAAAGTAAAAGTTTTGTATGGAGGGTTGAAAATAGAGCAAAATCTAACGGTAACTTAGAAATTATCTTGAATTTAATGAAACTGATTTATGCTTTCATTTGTAAATCACCTTCAGCAAAATTGTGAACTACTTAGCCATTGCTCATATCAATCACAGTGCCATCTGATATAGTTTTTGAACTATTAGAGATCAAACGTGGGATTTTTTTTTTTTTTTTTTGACACCAGCATGTGTGAGGAAACAGAGTTTAATGTGATACATGCTACGGTCGAATTTCCTGTTTTGAAAGTGTTGAAACATCTCAGGTCCTTTCTTCCCTCTTGTTTACTAGGGTGTTTTGGCTGGAACGAAGAAAAAAGGAAACCAGATACATATCAACATCCTTCCTTGAATTGAAAACAGCTCAAATGTCGAGGTTAACATCATAACCTCACTGATCTTTTTTTTTTTTTTTTAAAGATGAAATCATATGTGATTGTAACAAACAAACTAACGCTACATCGCTATAGCAGGTATCAACCATATGGGGAAGTGACCTTAGAAATGATTCTCCGAAAAGGGGTAAAAAGTGAAGGTCTTTACAACATGTATAAATTAGGGTACATGTTCTTTTGAAAAAATCAGGCAGTGTACTCTGAAAAGGCTGTAAACTTTACAGCACGTAACAACGTAAAAAGGGTACCACAAATCTGAAAATGAAAAATAAAAAGCATGTGTTGTTGACACTTTGCCAGCGGAAGAAGGTCTCGTGGACTTGATTACCCTTTACAAATTGAGAGTGGTATGGCAGAACGTGGATGGGTATCTAAGCTGAATGATCCGCTTTTTTAAAACACGCAACACTCAGCCAACTTTGGCGGTGTAAATAAGTGGTATATAAAAGTTTGTGTGAGAAGATGGGCGATACTCAAGTGGAAAACAAATAATACAACACTTACTGGAAGGCATTGGCACCTAGGTAGAAACAGACCAGGCGGCAAAGAATAAAAAAATGGTGATAATGAGGGTAGAAAAGACTTACATAAGAACGACATTATTTTACTCTGAATAGGTCACAATATTTTAATCTTTTTTATCTATCTGTCGTCATAAATTATATATGATTTAGTTGTCTTTCTTCTTCTACTTCTATGCCTTCATATTTCTCTTTATTAAACTTCTTTCTTGTACAACTCTAAACAACAAAGATCTTGATGTTCATCAATATTCATATCGAAAAAAAAAACCAATCAGGTAAGCAGTTAGCCAATCAAAATTCATAATTGACAGCATTCCTACAGCAGGCAACAAATCCATCATTAATCATGAATTGGGAGCAACCCAACCATATATAAACATTGCTAAAAGGAAGTTGACCAATGACGTTGCATAGGCTGTGAGAGTCAGGATTCAGTTCTACCACTGCACTAACAGTATTTCGGAAGTTTATGGTTGAACCAGTTATTGCTATTGCACAATACATTAATGGACGGTGAGGCTGGTCCAAGTCGATCGGTAGCGCGTGAGCCATCTGAGCAAACATCTCTGCGATTCTCATAAGATACATCTACAACCACAGTCCTGCTAACTAGGCACATTTCGCCATTCGAGAAGAAGAAGAACAAGGAGCATAACTCTTGTTGATTAAGAGACACATGTTTGAGGGACACATCGATTTCTGAGTGCATAATGCCTCCAGTCATGTCTCGACAAGGGTTTCTTCTTTGCTTCGTCGTCACTGTCGGTTTGTTTATGACGAAGCTCCCGGGCTCAAGTGCAGGGGCGTGCGGCTGCCCTCCGCTCTGGACTGCTTTCCACGGCATGTGCTACAGGTACCAATAATTGTGGGAAATTTTAGTCAACCCAATTTTTGATTATTTACTTGACATTACCTATGTTATTTTTGTTGCCGTATATTACATTAAAATTAGATTTTTTCTACTTTAATGGTTAATCAACACATCCTATCAAAAATGTTACAACTCTGAATAAATAAGTTGTCTTTTGTTTTATATTTACTCTACTCAGTACCGTTTCTTTTGAAAACGTAACTTTACAGAAAGTGAGCGCTTATGCCCACCTCCATTGATTTTACACGGTGAAAAAAGTTAACAGATACCATGGTTTAGCCACTCACATTTTCCCAGAATTTTTATATATGTGTATTTTGTCAATCAAAACTTCCCATATTTCAACAAACTGTGCACCAGATCATCGAGTTAGATAGTTCAATCTTGTAGGGGAAATGCCCCTCTCCCCCCCCCCCCCCCCCCTCCTTCCCCACTTGTGGCCATGCTCGAATATTTGATTTTCAAATAATATTGGTTACTAAATGAGAAATTATGCAGCCCTTACATAATTTAGTTTTCTTTCTTTCGAGCCGTATGTCTTTGTCAGAATAATAATATGATAATTAGATTAATAATTGCAACGCCGTCGGAAGTCTTTTCTTCATTGCAGTTTCATGCTTGAATATGGCTCTTTTTTTTTTCAAAACCATTTTTTATCGATTTTTTTTTTTCATTTCAGTTAGATAGTCCAGACTTACTGAAGTTATTTAGCGAGCATTTCTCCACTCTATGAAACGCAATGAAAGTTTTATGAACCCGCTGCGTGCCATAATAATATTATATGTCTTGTCCATAATAGGCAATGTTAGGTATGCGTGCGAAATTTGTTCACATTTGACTCACTTGCACAGAAAGGGTTAATCATTTCGGGTAGTGATGTTGTTACTTGAACTGTACACCTGTTGATATGAAAAAAGGTGCTTTACTCCGTTATTTATAGGTATTTTTCAGCAGTAAGAGTGACGTGGGAGGAGGCCGAACGGCAATGCCAGTCATTTACGAAGCCATGCTGGGACGAGGGCGCCACCACCGGTCAGCTAGGTCACCTCGTGTCCATTCACTCCCAGGAGGAGATGGATTTCCTCATCACTCTTTTCGACTCCATACGAAACAAACGGGTAAGTAAAACTGCAACAAGAATTATCTCATTTATTATAAGTTACTTTGGTGGGAAAATATGATGAAAATTGAATAAGGGGGTGCCAAATCAACAGAATTATGCAAAATAAAGAAAGATTCAGTTTTGAAAACAGTAATGAGATGTCAACTACAATGAGCTTCTAAGTAAGTTGTAAACAGTTGCGCATAAAATGAGAAATAGAATAAAAAATAATCATGTCATTTTGATGACAGTTTGATTCCTTTCAGATTTTAGCCAGATTCATTTATATATGCTTTCTTTTGATTATCCATGTTTATATAAGGATAACCATTTACCACAATTTCCATTTGATATATTTTGACCTCAACCAAGAAAAAAAAAGAAACAAACAAATGCAGAATAAAAAAAAAACACCCTCAAATTAACCCGTTCCGTACAGGAGTTACCTATAGTGATCTGTGGAGTCTATGGACATTTCAGAATTTAGTATGGAAACTGGTTAAACACACACACACACACACACACACACACACTTACAATAAGGGAAGCATTCTAAAGGGTATAATCAACTTGCAAAAAAAAGAAGAACATACGACCATTGAACATTTAACAAGAGGAATTTATAGCATCGAAGGAAATTGAAATAAAACAATGTATGGCTACACACCGACATAAGAAATACCAATTTTGTGAACAATGCCACTTATACTATGTCATCACGAAATATTATTTAGTTTTCTTTAAGTCTCGAATTTAAGACTGGCATTTGTTGTGTGTTTCTGTTTCTGGTTGAATGTTTTGAACATTTACTCATGTCGGAAAAAAGATATACAAATATATAGAAAGGGAATATAACAAGACACGTGTTCGCGTATATATATGTATATATATATATATATATATATATGAATATATATATATTTCTTACGTTAAATGTGACCGTGTATCACAAAATGAACAAAAAGTCGCACACACTGATTTTGCGTGAGGACTGAAAATCAGTGAAATGAGTCAACCTAGCCGATTTTGACTTTTTCATACTTTTTGAAAGAGCAACTCTTCCTTTACATAACACTAAAATTTGGGGTCATAAAACTGGCGGGAAAATGTGTTTTTTTTTTTTGTGGAGTTTATCTCGAACATTTTTGGTAGAATAGTGTGATTAGGTGTGTCTTTATTCATTTCTGAAAAACCTTGTACACACTCTTCACTTTCAACTCTAATAACTTTTGAAAGGATAGTGCTAATGCTTTGAAAGTTGGCATTAATTATGGACAGAATGTGTTAATGAGGTATGGTTAATTTCAGTGTAATCTGATAATCCCTTCACTGCTGTTGCTTGGGTGGTTTACTTTCTGTTTTTTGTCCCATTCATCGCACAGCCAGCACGGCTTGGTAAAGATTAAGCGCTTGAATAAGCACTGTACTTCAGAGCCTCTTTTCTCAGTTCACACTTTTCCTGAATTTGTGCTTTCTTTCCAATATTTAGATAAGTTAGGAGAGTCCATTTGATTTGAGTTATACATCATTTTAAAGCTTAAAGTCTGCTCTTTCAGAATATGGTCTTAACTGAAAATGCATGTCAGGCGACTTTTTTTCTTTTTTGTGGTGCAGGGTCACAAATGATGTTTCCTTGTATTTCTAAAACAAAAACAAAACCAGAAAAATGATATGCAAAAAATTGTCTAATCTCACAACAACAACAACAACAAAATACAATATGTGATATGCTTTTTATTTCATTTCTGTTCTTTTCTTTATCTATTTTCTTTTTTTTCCAATTCTAAATCCCCAGGCCTCCGGCAATCAACTGGCCTGGATTGGCCTGAATGATAAAACAACTGAGGGTTCTTTTGTCTGGAGTGACGGTTCGGAGGTCAATTACACCTTCTGGTACCCAAACGAACCGAACAACCAAGGTGGTGTGCAGCACTGTGCTAATTTTTGCTCTCATTTTGACTATAAGTGGGACGATTTGCAATGTGACCTTTCTGGCGTGGGTGATAACTGGAGCGTTGGAGGTTTTATCTGTAAGCTTGGAGAATGGCTTTAAGTTAAAGGCATAATTGTGACCGTGCACCTCAAAACGAACATAAAGTCGCACACACTGATTTTGCGTGAGGACTGAAAATAAGTGAAATGGGTCAACCTACCCGAACTTGATTTTTTCATATTTTCTGAAAGAGCGGGTTTTCTTTTACATTATGCTAAAATCTGGTATCATAAAACGGGCAGGAAAGTATGTTTTTTTTTTAGCAGTTTATCTCGAACATTTTTGGTAGAATAGTGTGATTAGGTGTGTCTTTAGAATCCCTTTTTCATTTCTGAAAAACCTTGTCCACACTCTTCACTTTCAACTCTAATAACTTTTGAATGGATAGCGCTACTGCTTTGAAAGTTGGCATTAATTATGGACAGAATGTGTCAGCAAGGCATGCTTAATTTCAGTTTAATTTGATAATTTCTTCATTGCTGTTACTCTGGTGGTTTACTTCCTGTTTTTTGTCCCATTCATCGCACAGCCAGCGCGGTTTGGTAAAGATTAAGCACTTGAATAGACACTGTACTTCAGAGCCTCTTTTCTCAGTTCACACTTTTCCTGAGTTTGTGCTTTCTTTCCAATATTTAGATAGGTTAGGAGAGTCCATTTGATTTGAGTTATACATCATTTTAAAGCTTAAAGTCTGCTCTTTCAGAATATGGTCTTAACTAAAAATTCATGTCAGGCGACTTTTTGTTTGTTTTGAGGTACAGGGTCACAATTTACCATTTGCAGATGAAACAAAAAAAAAACAGCTTTAGTGCTTCAAACTAGTTCTGTGAGTTTAGGATAGAAACAAGCAATGTAATAATTGAATCAGTTTAATTAATGTTAACCATTGTTTAATATACAAAATGTAAACAATAGTTATAATAAAAATGCTTCCAGACTAAATAGTATACAGTTCTGGTTTAATGAGAAAAACAATATTATTATCTCTGTATATTTTAGGCCTTATTGCAAAAAGTTCAAATGGCAGGAAATTTTGTAATACAACTGACCTACACATATGCATCAAAAGTGATATCTCAAACATTTTTAAAATCACTGCTCCCAGAGGTAAACAAAATCTTTAAGAGCTGTATGACCATGTGCAGAGGATTGTTGTTTTTTAAGGATGTAAATCTTCCAGAATCTCCCCCTTAGTACCAATGCTCAGTACCGCGGAGAAGTTACATGGATGCCCTCTGTCGCAGGTTTATTACTATTATTATTATTGTTATTATTATCATTATTTTTTGTTTGTCGCTGAACAGTCTCGGATTGCAAAATTTTAATACATTGCTCTCGAGCTGTTTCGGCACAACTCCAGTGCAGATCCTTGACAAGACAATAACATTTACAATGTAGAACTCTCTTCCAGTTGCAAGGCTTTTTTCTCCCACAGTGTAGCACATTATTATTATTGGTACTGTTATTATTATCATTATTATGGTAGACATTATTGAAAAACTAATCGTTGTCAATAACATAGACAGAAATTCTCTGTACGATTGTGTGCAACATCCGGCAAATGAAGGAGAAAACAGAGAAGAAACCATGCTCCATTTAGCGAAGGAAAAGCTTGACGTTGACTTTCACTTTACAAGATATTGATCGCAGCTGCCAACGCGTTGGACCCATGCAAAGAACGGCAGTGGGAGTGTCGACGTCAAATTCGACCCGAAGCGTCACTTCAAGACCGATATCATGCGCCGCGATCGCGTTGGCCGGACGCGTCGGACGCCCAAGGAGAAAGGAAAGTCACCGTCCGTTCATTATGAAGTTGGCGACGTATCGTGGGCGTGGTAAAAAGATCGACCGATTCCCGTAGCACCTGTACCTACAACATTTTAATGAGAAATCTATCAGGAAAGCCATAAGAGAGCTAATGTAGAAGAAGCACGCAAACTGATTATTATTGACAATTGTACCTACTCAACCCTGGGAGCTAGGTTGTCCTACCTCGCTCAATTTATAGCTAAATCTTTCAAACCATTGATAGTTTTATAGACATCCTTAGGTATTTACTGTATCAAAAGTTGCCTGAAACCAGCGTATTTGATTGTTCTCCTTGCTGGCAATTTGTCGGTAGACATCACACCAAATCTCACATATTTGAATAAAAGGCCAATTTCTGAAAAAAGAAGACGTTTTCAATGGAAAGTAGCAAAATCATGTATATTGTTAAAAAGGGTGATAGACATGATAGATGCAAAAACGATATCGGTGCTGCCTGTAGTTTCTAAACTACTGTAACGTGTTGTACATAATTATATAGGCCAGGTGTGGGCAGTTATTATTTTTTATACTAATTACGTAAAATGCAGAGGTATATTAACATGATCACCAGCGGAAGAGTGTGGATTAAGACGACAACACTCTATGCTTACTTCCCTGGTTAACGGCACAGGTGATCTGCCCAATTATGTAAATACAATGGACAGACAGAACATCGGTGAAGCGTTTGTAGATCTCCGAAGAGCATCTGACACGGCAAATTATACTATTCCGTTGGAAAAGTTGCGGGGTATACGTGTAGGTATACGTAAGCACCTAAAGTGATTTTAGGGAACATTCAAGAAATCGAAGCATTGTGACACCACGAATATTCCCGAGAAGAGCATGTTATCTCATTTGGTGTTTCATTCTGGATTCATCACTATTTGGAATCTACTTATTAAATGATATGGTGAAAGAAAGTTGACGTTTGTGATATTTACTTGTATGCTGTCGACGACATAGTGTTGTATTTTTCTGATCCCAATCGATAGACAGTTCACACACACGGCGTTACAAAAAGATTTAAAACGAATCTTTCTTGGCCCCGTAATAACAGATTAAGTTTGCATCGTGATAAAACAGCTTGCATGTTCATTGCAATCGAATAGATACAATATTTTAGATTTGAATGTGAACGCAAGAAAACTTGATCAAGTTAATCAGTGAAATATTCAGGTATCACAGTTGATGCAGAGTTGAATTGGAATGAAAATTTTCATTATTATTTATGATACACGTATATGATTTCTAGAAATAGTGTATGGTGAACAGCTTGATATATGTGTGTGTGTGTGTGTGTGTGTGTGTGTGAATCCTCTATAAATTCGTTTGTTTGTTTGCTTGTTTGTTCTTTATATCTTATAATGTATCAAACTGGACCATCCTGAAAAACAGCGGTGTCAAGATGGCTATTGGCTGAGTGAGGCTGTTATTCGCTGAGTGAGGCTACCCAATTTATCATGTGTAAAGCATGATGAATTATTATTTTACTTGCGACTATTTTTTTTTAATTGATGGCGATTTAATACCAACCAACCCAAGAGAAATATATACCTACATTCGTTAAACATTCAAACACTCAGAAACAAACACAGTACTATATTTATGTACAAGATACATATGAATATAAATAACATACAGATAAATACATAGTATATTAATAATATACATATTATACATGCATTAACATATCACTATGTATTATTCGTACATGTATATAAATTATGTATATATTTGTGTGTGTGTGTGTGTGTGTGTGTGTGTGTGTGTGTGTGTGTTACCCTAAATCACAAGACCAACAAAAAGTCACCAGACATTGTGTTTTAGTTAAGAGCAGACTCTAAGCTAAATACTGGAAAAAAAAAATTACACACTCTGGAAAAGTGTGAACTGAGAAAATAGGCTCTGAAGTACAGGGCCTATCTTAATAAGCGCCTGATCATTACCAAGCCGTGCTAGCTGTGCCATGAAAGGGACAAAACACAGGATGTAAACCACCGGAGCAACAACAATGAAGAGATTATCAAATTAAGCTGAAATTAAGCATGCTCTATCAGTGGCGGACACACAGGGGGCGCACGCTCCCTTTATTTTTCTTTAAAAACAAAAGAAATAAAAAGAAATATATATAACTGAAACCCGGAAGTGGCACCAGGAATATTAGTTGCGACTCCCCTTCACAGAATTCCTGGATCTGCCCTGCTCTATGAACACATTCTGTCCATAATCAATGCCAACTTTCAAAGCAGTAGCATTATTTTTTTTCAAAAGTTTTTAGACTTGAAAGCGAAGAGTATTTAAAGGATTTCAAGAAATGACAGGTGGCTTGAATTAAGACAAAGTTGATCGTTCTATTCTCCCTCAAAAAGGGTTGTAAAAAAAAACACTGCTCAAAGCACACTTTCCTATTCATGTTATGACCCCAAACTTAAGAATAACGTAGTAGAAGGCTAGCTCTTTCAGAAAATATGAAAAACTCAAGATTGACTCGGTTGACCCATTTCACCTTTTTTGAGTCCTCATGTAAAATCAAGGGGTGCAACTTTTGTTCGTTTTCTAAACACGGTCATATATATATATGTATATATATATATGACCGTGCATCACAAAACAAACAAAAAGTCGCACGCACTGATTTTGTGTGACAACTGAAAAGTTGAAATAGCTCAACCTAGCAAATCTTGACTTTTCATATTTTCTGAAAGAGCAATGTTAGTTTTCTTCTGCATCATATCAAAATTTGGGATCATAAAACGAAAAGGATATTGGGTTATTAGTAGTTTTTCTGGAACACTTTTTAATGGAATAGTGTGATTAGGTGTTTCTCTTTTCATTTCTTAAAAGCCCTGTTCATGATCATCACTTTAAAGTCCAATAACTTTAGAAGGGATGAAATTACTGATTTGAAAGTTGATATTGATCATCAACAGAATGTGTTAAAAAAGCATGCACAATTTCAGCTCTATTTCTTAATCCCTTCAGTCTTGTCACTCTTGTGGTTATCATCCTGTTGTTTGTTCCATTTATCGCACAGCTAGCGCGGCTTGGTATTAAAAGATTACACGCTTGAATTGACCTATTCTGCAGAGTCTCTTTCTTTCCAATATTGAGATAGGTTAGAAGAGTCCATTTGAAGTGAGTTATATATCATTTTAAAGTTTAGAGTCTGCTCTTTCAGAATCTGACCTTAACTAAGATTCCATGTCTGGCGACTTTTTGTTCATTGTGTGGTGCAGGGTCATATATATATATATATATATATATATATATATATGAAGAGTTTGTTTGCAAAAACCGATAAGTCCATATTTGCCAAATGGAGATATATGCGATTAAAGGTCAAGAAAATAAAGAGAATAATAAGAAAATTGTTGCTTCTTTTGACCATAACTTCAAAAATACACCTTTATATGTAGTGACCAATATATCATTTAAAAGGTATTATTTTGTACTTTATGACAGAGATCGTGCTTCAAAATCTTCAAAAGTGGACTTATCGGTTTTTGCAAACAAACCCTTCATATATATATATATATATATATATATATATATATATATATATATTTATATATATATATACATTTGTGTGTACGTACGATAGTTCATCATAAATAATATTTAACTATTCTACTACTCTTTGCCTGTATCTGACATTGCAAATCATCGTGAAAATGATTACCAGTACACGAAGTAGTTTTTTACTAAAGTCAGCATTTAATAGTAGGCACAAGAAATGAGTTGCATCTTATAATACCATTTACATTCTATAGGAAAGTGGAGAAATGTTCTATCTAAGCATGAAAAAACCATAGCAAGTTAATGTAGTGGCCTCTATTATTGTCAGCACAAACGTAATAATATTGACATACATAATGGGATAGGTGTTTCAGAAAGAGTGAAATCCTTTCATGAGTTGGTCAAATTTGTACGTTGGTTATACAGTATGACGTTCCTTGATCCAATCCAGTCTGCCAGAGAGTTTGAAGTGCAACGGCTGCAGTAGTAGTAATTTGAATCTTAACTTTTTCAAGTCGTATTTCAAAGGAAATGTTAAAATCATGTAATGTGTGCTTCAAGATAGCAGTTCGGAACGAATCCATCGCGTTTTTCTAATATTCTTGCTGTAAAAAGAAAAGAGAGAAAGAAAAGAAATATTAGTATTTCATTTTCAAAAACATTCAAATACCTTTTCCCTTAAAAATTCTTATCATCAATTGAAGACTTTGTTCGGAAAAACCGATAAGTCCATATTTGCCAAATGGAAATATTTGCGATTGAAGGTCAAGAAAAATAAAGAGAATAATAAGACAATTTTTGCTTCTTTTGACCATAACTTTAAAAAATGTACCTTTATATGTAGTGACCAATAGTCATTCAAAATGTATTATTTTGTACTTTATGACAGAGACCGTACTTCAAAATCTTCAAAAATGGACTTATCGGTTTTTGCGAACAAACTCTTCAATTCGTTCTCCCGGTTTAGCATTAAAAAAGTTTAATATTTCGGATTGAGTAATTGGTTGATAGAATTTTTTTTCCATTTTTAGTAGCATTGACTGAATAGAAAAGTTGTTTAAAACGTTTTGGTTTTTTTTTTTACAGATTTCTCCCCTTGTCTTGATCCATGGACACTGAAAAACATGCTGAAATTAACGCAGAAAATAATGATAGGGACAACTACCTGCTGCTTGTTAATTTTCTTATGCTTGATTAAAAGGTGATCTTTCCAGCCAAATTGATTATATTCACACAGAGCGTTCAGGTTCCTTGACCGCGTACAGAGCATAATTATTCTTAGGGAAAATTGATTTAATCTCCTAAATTGTACAGCACCTCCTTGCATGGTTATAAAAAGTCCAGATATTAAAGCCATTGTCCAAGCTTGCAGATAAAACCTCCAACGATCCACCCGCTACCCACAGGAGAAGGGTCACACTGCAAATCGTGCCACATGTAGTTCATAGCCGCGTCATATTCCACGCAGTGTTGCGCGTTATTATAGTTGTTTGGTTGATCCGTGTCCCAGGAGGTGTAATTGACCTCCGAACCGTCACTCCATTCAAAAGAACCCTCGGACTTCAAATCATTCAGTCCAATCCAGACCAGTTGTCGACCGGTGAACTGTTGATTCCAGGTAAACAAAAAAAAGTAAAGACATTAAAATGATAGGAATATCGCATGTTACATATTGTTTTTGTGAGTCTTCGAGTGGGCATCTCCATTTTTTTCTTCCCGCAAAATACATGTGTGCGTATTTTTCTTTTGAGCTGATTATAGACGGGAACATGCTATTATTTCATTTTTCCCGTTGTGTGTTTATTCAAATATATGTTCACCTTTCATAATATTATTACGTTGTATATTCTGTAATTTGTAAAGAAAGAATAATAGAGTCGCATTGAAACTAATTATACCCGTCCCTGCAATTAAGATATATTAGGCAGAAATGTCTTTATTTCAGCCTATGGGTCTAGATAATCAAAACAAATGATTCCAAAATAAATGAAACAGAATTTAATCTGGGTGAATCAAGCTAACATGATATATTGGTGAAAAGCATTTATGAGGTGTCGTCCACATATTATCACAGAGTTCATTTTGATCTCATTTCTGCATTCAAAGTTTGAAGCCCCCTTTTCTTTGTTTAATTTTGTTTCCCACAAAAGTATTTAAAAGCGAAATGGGATCAAAAGTTTCTCGTTGCAGCTATATGTACCCGTTTGTTTCGTATGGAGTCGAAGAGAGTGATAAGAAAATTCATCTCCTCCTGGGAGTGAATGGACACGAGGTGACCTAGCTGACCGGTGGTGGCGCCCTCCTCCCAGCATGGCTTCGTAAATGACTGGCATTGTCTTTCGGCCTCCTGCCACGTTACACTTTCCGCTGAAAAATACCTATGAGAGAAATCAAACATAGCTTCATGTCACCAGTTGTACAATGCAAGCATGGAAAATGATTAACATCATAGCCGAATGAATGGTTAAATCTGAATTCCACTGCGTTCCCTAACGATTGGAGAAAGGTTCGCTAGTTAAATTCGATAAGTTAGCACTTTCTCGAATGGGGAAAAAAATGGTAGAAACACAAATGCATATTGGAATATGAATACAAAAGTAATTCATGGAACAAACTGCAGCGGCTTCCATATGCCACGTGACACTTGCTGTTTTTGTTTTTGTATTTCTGGATTTTATTGATCAGAACAAAAACATTGTCCTTTTTTCATAAATCATAATTTTATGACATATACATTTTTGACATCACAAAACAAACATTTTAATAGCATTCAATGATAGTAAAATTACCAGGCGTCTGATCCTTTTTTAACTATACTCTCTAACACACGTTAACACCAATAACTCTAGAATCGCCTACTGAGAAAACGAAGGAAAAAAGAAAAAAAAAGAAAAAATAGCCTTCAATGGAAACACTGAATATTGACAAAGACAAGTCAAAAGAAACCAAAGGCACAAGAATACACACTACAATCTGTTGCTGTTGAAAGTACCTTTCAACACCATAAAAGCGCTTCAGCATGTTAGCAGGTAGGTACAGAAAGTTTCGTACTCATTTCTTGTGTTCTGAAAGCAGTGATATAAAATGTGCGTCGAGCGCAAGTTTAGGACGTTCTCAGTTGGTTCAGAATTCCATTCGATCATAGGGATTTTTGCTCTGAGGACTTTTAATAAGAAACAAAATATTCCACCCCCATATTCAGTACATATAGATAAAGCTGACGCGATTGATTTGACCCTAGCATCCAGGGCTGTTGCTGCTTTTGTGTCTTATCTTTTGTTTATTTGTTTGGTTTCTTTGTTTTTTCTTATCGAGCCCTGAAGAGCTTATCATCTTGTATCCCAGCACTATAACTTTCCTTTCAATTTTACTGTCTTTCCAATATGATATTAGGGTGCGTTTCGCTCAAACTAAAAATGTAGACAAAACATGTAAATTTGAGTGACAAACGTTAATTTTGAATATCAATTATAGATTTCACGAATCAAAACTCTCAATAATTTTGCAACAGGAATAAACAGCTGTATCGATTACCAAAATATGGCTTGAATGAAATACTATATTGTAGAAAACTTCAGTGTACCCTACAGTATACTGACAGTAGACCGATTTTCATAAAAATCATGAAAGTACATAGCACACAGAAAAAACATAATTTTAGATATTCGACGGCTTAACAAAAGCATAAAACTGACACGATGAACTTGGAACAAATATCCATTCTCCGAAATTCCGCCATTTCCAGGCGGACAAGTTCATCGTGTCACTACCAGTAACCAGGGATAGTCTGGTGGTAGTGCCGCTACCCGGAAAGCAGTAGATGACAGGTTCGAGTTCCACTGGTTCCCCTTTTCCGACATGTTTATTATTTCATAGATCAGCATTTGCGATCTTCAAATTTCATTTGTAGAGGGAGACAGTTAAATTGACGAAACTCATGCAAAAAAATAAATAAATAAATGAACAAAAACAAAAACATTCTCTTTGTTCGGGACATCTGTATTAAAACAGCTTAAAGGGATCGTACAGTTTCGGTTCAGACCTAATTTTAGGTTTCTAACATTTTTAGATGAAATAATGAGAAACCTCTTTTGAAATGTGAAAGAGCATGTAATTCTATGAGGAATTCAACGTTTATTTGATGACAATTGGTTTTGAAATGAGATATCCAAAAAAAAGAGCGATTCTAATAAAGTGTGGGACCCTCACTTTATTACGACCGCATTGTTTTACTTTGTTTGTTTGTTTGTTTGTTTGTTTTTTGATGTTTCAGTCATTCCAAACCGGAATTTCATCAAATGAACTTTGCATTCCTCTTAAAATGGTATGCTCTGTACTATATCATAAGTGTTTTCTTGGTATCTCGCAAAAAGTTAAAATCCCAATTCTCATCCAATACTGTACCATCCCTTTAAACGCATCAGGTGAATGACCCTGTTGGTACAAAATGTATTACCCCCCTCTAAAAATAACTCGTGAGGTACGATTTTTCAACAGAGTGGTTGAACGCGTTTAGTCTAGCACAGTTCGGTACGGTTCGCAGGGGCGTCACCAGCTTTTTTTCAAGGGGGGTGCGTTTTGACACTAAATGTTTACGAGATTTTTTTGGACAGACATTTGGAATATAGGAAGCTCTCAATCCCTAGACTTTTACTGTTTTTTGAGGGAAACCAAGCGGGGAAAGGGCAACGGCGCGCCGGTAGCTAGGATTTCATCGGGGGGGGGGGGGGAGGGTGTGGAAGTGCCGGAGAGGGTTGCATCCCTTATAAATGGATTATGGAATGACGGTGTGAAACGACAAATTACTGGCAGCGATATCAGGGGAATGGCATAACGACTACATACGAGCGAGCGGAGCGAGCGAGCTTGGAAATTTTGACATTTTACAGTCCCAAAAACTGCCATTTGTAGCCATATTTTTTTTTGCTTTGTAAATTAAGGGGGGGGGCGCACAGAGCGCCATTGCTGGCAATTACTGGCAGCAATATCAGGTGAATGGCATGATAATTAAATGCGAGCGAGCAAAGAGAGCGAGCTTGGAAATTTTGACATTTTACAGTCCCAAAACTGCCATTTTGGAGCCATATTTTTTCGCTTTGGAAATAAAGGAGGGGTGGGGCGCAACGGGCGCAACTGCCGGTAATTACTGGCAGCAACATCAGGAGAATTGCATAACGACTACATACGAGCGAGCGAGCGAGCGAGCTTGAAAATTTTGACATTTTACAGTCCAAAAACTGCCGTTTGTAGCCATAATTTTTTGCTTTGTAAATTAAGGAGGGTCGCACCGAGCGCAACTGCTGGCAATTACTGGCAGTAATATCAGGTGAATGGCATAATGATTAAATGCGAGCGAGCAAAGAGAGCGAGCTTGGAAATTTTGACATTTTACAGTCCCCAAACTGCCATTTGGAGCCATATTTTTTCGCTTTGGAAATAAAGGAGGGGTGGGGGCGCAACGGGCGCAACTGCCGGTAATTACTGGCAGCAACATCAGGAGAATTGTATAACAACTAAATGCGAGCGAGCGAGCGAGCGAGCGAGCGAGCGAGCGAGCGAGCGAGCTTAAAAATTTTGACATTTTACAGTCCCAAAACTGCCGTTTGTAGCCGTATTTTTTTTGCTTTGGAAATTAAGGGGCGCACCAGGTGCAACTGCTGGCAATTACTGGCAGCGACATCAGGTGAATTGCATAACGATTAAATGCGAGCGAGCGAAGAGAGCGAGCTTGAAAATTTTACATTTTACAGTCCAAAAACTGCCGTTCTTAGCCATATTTTTTCGCTTTGGAAATTAAGGGGGGGGGGGGCGCACCGGGCGCAACTGCAGGCAATTACTGGTATCTAGCAACATCAGAAGAATGGCATAAAGATTAAATGCGAGCGAACGGAGCGAGCGAGCTTGAAAATTTTGACATTTGAAGACCTGAATATAAGAACGACCCAAGTCCAATTTTTGGCCAAATTCAGTTTGACATGGGAAATTGTAGCTTATGCATGGACTCATCTTGTGTATAGATAAATCCCAATTACCCCCGGAAGTGCCTGAAATGAATGAGTTAAATCTTATATCGATGTAAGAATGAAGGACTTGGGTCATTCTTACATTCATATAATAGCGCCCTCTCTCATCCTTCTCTCATCTCTATAGCAGAATATCATGTATATGAATCAAAGAACGACCCAAGTCCATATGAATCAAAGAACGACCCAAGTCCACCACACAAAATGGCCTCTCCACAATTAATGTAAATGTTAATTGTCATAAAAATATATATGTTCTAATTTGTATATACAATGTTGCCTTTCCATCACAGTTAAATAGAATATTATTGGACAAATAAAAAAGATATGAAGTTTTTTTTTAGTTTACTCGAAATGGTCCTCCATGGCCTTGGGTCGTTCTTATATTCATATACTCATTTTACAGTCCCCAAATTGCCGTTTGTAGCTATAATTTTTCGCTTTGGAAATTAAGGGGGGGGGGGCGCACCAGGCGCAACTGCCGGCAATTACTGGCAGCAACTTCAGGAGAATGGCATTACGACTAAATGCGAGCGAGAGGAGCGAGCGAGCTTGAAAATGTTGACATTTTACTGTCCAAAAACTGCCGTTTGAAGCTATATTATTTTTTTTTTTTCGCTTTGGAAATTAAAGGGGGGGGGGGCGGACGCCCGGTGCGCCTGGTGCGCCCCTCCCCCTGGATCCGCCACTGGTAGTCAAGGGTGTGGGTTCATGTTCATGACTGGGGGAGGTATGACCAGCGAGGTGGCGTCGAAGTGACCAAGCGGGGAAAGGATGTCCAATCTGCACTTTAGAGCATCCCCTAAACTAATTGTGCGTGTTTGTTTGTGTGTGTGTATTATATGTACATGGAAAAGTTAGGAATTAGCCCAGGTCAAGTCTTTTTATTGGCAATGCAAGACATTTTTACATAGACTAGTATGTAAAGCAACACTGCAAAAGCAATGATCTAGCTTTGATATAACGAAGCGTAAGGTCCAAAGGTGCTGTACATTCTACATCACATTGCGCAACATTGTAGCGACTCTTCGTTCAGATGTACTGAGTACACTGCGCACATCCTGCTTATATGCAGAATGCCAACCAGGAATCACGCTGAATCACAATCTTTTGTCGGGTCCGGGCTTTTTGAACAATGTTTTACACTATATACCTATCTAATTATGGTTAAAAGAAATCATAGAAAAATATCTTATTTCTTGATCACCCTTTCATTCAAAAGCAGTTTACTAACACTTGAATTACTATTTCGGTAAGTCTTTTTTTTTTTTACCAGCGGATTATGAGGGGGCGCACCCCCCCCCCCCCCCCCGTAGTTACGCCACTGCTTTTGGGTGAAATAATTGGACAGATTTCTTGAATTCTACCGAAAAAGCAAGACAATCTTTTCATCGCGGGAATTATGATCATGTGGGGTGGGGCAAATGGTGCGCTTGCCTTCCAATATTTTTATGGGGGCAACATTTTTGTTTTATTTCAAAAGCAAGAAAATGTCTCATTTCGGGAGTTATTAATTATGGGGGGGGGGGGGACAAAATTGAAATATGCTTGCCCCTCCAATATTTTATGGGGGTAACTTTTTGTTTTTCGGTCCAAAAAAAAAGAAAGATAAGAAAATCTTCTCGTCTCTGGAATTATGGAAGGGGGGGGGGGGGTGGGCAAAATAATATGCTTGCCTCTCCATTTTTTTTTTTCATCTTTTTTTAATGAGGCTAAGGCTCGCTCTTGGGCTGGCAATATGGATTGGTCAGAAGTAATGTACATAGACCCTATTATATTTTGGATCAAAAATTTGTCTTCCAATGATTGGTTAAAAGAGCTTCACGTGATTATAGGTATTTTGAACTATTTTAGAGTGTTGGTGTGTTTGACACTCCATGAAGTACTATTTGCAAAATGACGTCACTTTTATGACGACATTTTGCAAATAGTATACTATTTGCAAAATGATGTCACAATCACCCTTCTTTACAATCAAGTGTTAGTGTACCCGTCAGCGTCCGGTCCCGAATTCTAATGTTCAGGTTTGCAGCGGCCATACGAGCGCTTGGATACATGCGACGGGCAACTCTGGCGGTGCCACGGCTACTACGTTTTTCAATTTCCGATCTCTCGCACTGTTGCGTATTGCAGGCGCTGCGCTGCCGCCGCGGTGCGGCTAAGCCTAGGGCCTATATAAAATGATTTTCACTTTTTATTCAGATTTTTGATCCAAAATATAAAACAAATATACTTCGCCTAGTTTCGAGTTTCTTGTGAAAACTATGGGCCTCGGTGACTCCAAACTAGTACTATTCACTTCGGGGCTGCGCCCCTCAGTGAATAGTACTAGTTTGGAGTCACCTCTGCCCATAGTTTTAACAAGAAACTCTCAAGGCCAAGTATATTTGTATACTATGTACTTGTAAGTAGCACACGTACATGCAAACGTGTATAAGTGCTCGGTATCGTAGGGATGTACAGTACGGTCGATAAATAGTAAACACTGTAGAATACTAATAGATATGTATAAAATCAGTGCTGCCAGAACCAGGGGTGCGAATTGATTTGTGTGTGTGTGTGTGTGTGTGTGTGTGTGTGTGTCCCTGGTGCAAAATATGAAAAAAATAGAAAAAGAGTAATTATTTAGCGTCCGGCGTTGAGGTCGCTCGCAGACTGATTTTTTTTTTTTTTTTTTTTTTTAAGGATCTGAAGGGGGGTGCGTTCGCACCCAACGCACCCCCCCCCCCCCCCTGGTGACGCCCATGGGTTCGCAATGGTTATATAGGTTCTCTTTGGTTCGCATTTGAACTCTCTTATGAGCCTGTCACACCTTTCCGGGCAATCCACGCAGGCTTGTTGCGTGTATTGATTCCAGCACGCAGGGTAATTTTCTGCGGGCTGACAAGGATTTGGGCGAATTTCGCGCGCGTTGTACCTATGGACGGATGCTACTTATGTTCTACTCACGTTCTAGTTACGGGCTAGTTTCGTGGGAGTTATACCTGTGAGGTGATATCGCTACGGCCCTTCTACTGGTGTTCTGCGTGGACATCTACAGACAATCCCTGCGACTCGGCAGGAACAAGTTCGAGCATACTCAATGGCCCATCACACCTTTCCGGGCAATCCTTGCTTGTGACTTGCGGGGAACAATTTTTGCTTCTCGGAGGTGTCCGCAGTTGGCTTGCAAAGTGACAGTAACCAGATATTCTTTCTTTCATTCTCTTTGCGGATGATTCAAATTTATTTTTTTCGCATAATAATCCTCTTACCCTTGTAAATACATTAAATTCTGAATCAGAGAAAGTTGCTCAATGGATAAAACTAACAGATTATCTCTCAATCTTCAAAAAACAAAATATATGCTTTTTAGCAACTCCATAGAGGCACTGCCTGTTGATATTATCTTTGATGGCACACCACTGGAAAAATGTTTCTTATGTCAAAATTTTGGGAATAACAGTTGATAAGTTATCATGGAAATTTCATCTTGATAGTATGTAAGATTATTTCACGAAATATTGGTATAATTAATAAGATTACATTTTGTCTTCCATTGTCGTTCCTGCTTACATCATATTCATCCCTTAATTGCCTTATTTAAATTACGGTATTCTTGTATGGGGAAATACATATCAAACACTCTTGGATAAATTACTTCTGCTACAAAAGAAGTCACTGCATATTATGTCACACTGCATTTTTGTCTTATACTGATCCGTTATTTTTTGAAAATAAGATGTTTAGAATTAAAGATTTGTATTTGTTTGATTTAGGACAATTCATTTATAACTGTAAATAAGAATAATCTTCCAGATATATTTGAAACAATGTTTTGAAAAAAAAAATCAATTCGTTCACAATTATCCAACAAGGCGATCCAATGAATTCCATTTGCCATTTTTTTAGGACTTTGCTGGCTCAGCACACCTTCATCTACTAGGGGCCAAAGTATTGGAACTCACTTCCCAACGACATATATAGTAACAACACAAACTTTAAATTCTTTTGAGAACAAATTAGAATTATTTCTATTGAAATCTTATGATATACAACCGAATTAGGTTCGGTTTTATTGTCTCAATCATGTCATCTTTTTTTATAGCCGTTTTTCTGCCGTTCTTCTGCATTCATACCGGTATATACACCCGGTTACAGCTCGTTATTCCGAAGGTTCGTCATTCCGAAGGCTCTTTAGTCCGAAGATTCGTTATTCTGAAGGTTCCATTGTTCTGAATTTTCGGATTAACGAATCTTCGGAATAACGAGCCTTCGGAATAATGCCACAAATGTTCGGATTAACGAACCTTTTTTTTTTCATTTTCGGATTAACGAACCTCCCGGTATAGGGAATTTGTGCGTTTCGGATTAACGACCCTTCGGAATAACGACACTTCGGAATAGCGAACCTTCGGAATAACGAACAGCACCCTATACACCCAATCCTTCGCAATATTAATCCAGGGAGCGTTTTATCATTGCACTTACATCATGAAGACCAGTGTGCTTGTGTTCGACGGCGCGTGTTGTACCATAGTCTTATTTTCCCTCTTTCTTTCTTTTCCCCCTTTTTTTCGTTCTTTTTTTTTCCTTCCTAAGTTAATATAATGTCAGTTGACATTGGTTTCTTTGATTCTGTTGTATGTATTTTCCGAGGGTCCCATACCCTACAAGCGTTGCTTTTTAGTGGGACCCTCCATTTCCATTCTAGTCTTTGTATTAAGTATTATGTATTTGTATATACGTTAGAAAAGAATTCCTGTTGTTACTCGTGATCACATGTACATTTTCTTTGAAATTGTCACAAATATGTTCTGTTAATGTATTGTATATTATTTTTCTTTGTTTATTCAATGGAAATGGAAATAAAGTTGAACTTGAACTTGAACTTAACTAGCACGTAGCCGTCTGTATTTGCGCATGCAAGTCAGATTTACCGGCAGCCAAGTTTTGAGCATGCTCAAAACTTTTTTCCGGGTGACTCGCAGGGATTCCCAGCAGAGGACCACGCAGAACACCAGTAGGAGGCCCGTAGCTGCCGCAAGTCATAGGCAGTTAACCGGCGTGCATGTTGAGGGTCAGTTACTGCCGTTCTGCTGGTTAGTTGAGAGTCGGCTGCGGCCAGAGGAGTTTCTTCACGGAGTTGTCAGCCCCAACGCGCCTGACACGCAGGTCACACAGAATATCCGCAATTAGAGCTTAAGTAGCACGTGTCCAGCAAGTATGGCACATGTTAAACTCGCCCATATCCTTGACCGCCCGCAAAAATTGTTCTGCGTGCTGGAAAATCCCCACACTCAACAAGCCCATATAGCTTGCCCGTAAAGGTGTGACAGGGCCTGAAATTGACTGCTGGCAAATATGACTTGCGTGCGCATCTCCGGGCAACAACGGGCGAGATACGTGCTAGCTATGTACTGTCATGTGCAGGTCAACTGCGGGGATCTTCGGGTAATATTATGTATGAATTCATTGTGGTTGTGTGGTTGTGTGGTTGTGCGGAAGGATGTCGTGTTAATTTGTCTTATTTTATGACTTTTGGACTGTGCTGGAGGATTTCACATCTACAGAAAGGATTCTGCATGTTTTAATAAGCTGTAAGTTGAACACCTGGAGATCAAAAACTTTATATTCTTGAGTGATATCCGATAGTTTTGTGTGCTGTTCTCAAACTGTTGTGGCAAAGAATATCATATAGTCCCACAGGATCTTTTTGGAGTGGGGTGGATTTCTTCTCGCTTACCTGTGTACAGCACTTAGACCTTTATACTACAGTGCACACGTATGGGTCGGTGACCAGCATCTATCCCTCACCGGACACCTGACTCATTTGATATTCTGCAATCCTGTGTTCTCACCTTTGGTCTGAACAATGACCCGTCAAACAGCAGCATTGGTGAAGGAAATTCTTGAGGACAATACATTTCTAACAGCATTCAAAAATGCTGTTGCAGAGGCCATTGAAGTCAAAGTGAATGAACTCCTCCATCGCATGGAACAACAGGAGGGCAAAGTCTTTGACCTGCAGTGCAAACTTGACAAGTGTGAAAAAGACCTTGATCAACTGAAGAAGGAGAGAGAAGGTGCAATGAATGAGATCAGCAAGCTCAAAACAAAAATGAATGACCAGGAGCAATACTTCCGAAGGAATTGTGTTCGTTTCTTTGGAGTTCCAGAGGTAGACAAAGAGAACACCAACGAGACAATATGCCACATTGCCAAGCAGATGCTTGGTGTGGATCTCCCGTCCAGCGCCATTGATCGCAGTCATCGGGTGCGACGAAGGAATCCTCATCAGGAAGGAATGCGCGGCAAGCCACGACCCATCATCGTCAAGCTGACTTCATACCAGCACCGCCAGGCCCTGTTGATGAACAGAAAGAAACTGAAGGAGAAAAAAACCGGGATCTCGATCCATGAAGACTTGACAGATGCAAATAGAACATTGTTGTGGGATGCCTTCTCCAGGATAGGCAAGCCAAACAGCAAAATCGCCAATGCATGGAGTGTGGATGGCAGAATCTGTGTGTCGATCAACACATCAAGTGGCGGTACTTTGAAGAAGATGGTACACTTTAGAAGAGACTTGGATAGTTTGTGAAATCTTGCCAAAATGTGAAACAGTATATTTATAATGTATGACATATAAAAAGGCCGCATTTGGCTCTTTGGCAATAGATCTCCAGGTGTAATGTATAATTCAATTTGATTTAGTTTGATAAGTATTTTTTTTTCTTCAGGAAAGCTTTTGCATACTCCAATACCCTTTTTTCCTTCATACTCCAATACCCTTTTTCTTCATAAGTCTACATCTTATTGCATTTTTTTTCAGTTGATATTTGATATGCATGTATATGCAGTTTTATTTAATGTATTTTTGTGAAAGTAATTATAACCCTGTGTATGTGTATGTTTCCTTTGTCCAAATTGTGTACTACATGTCGTAGGCAAACTGTATCAAATACCTCCAACTCAGATTGTGACGCGTGTATATTGAATGGTCATGAAGACGAAAGCATTTCCAGTGAATATGTGACTCTTGATAATGTGAATTATATTCTTCCAAATGATTTTAACGACTTGATGAATAACATTTGTGCAGAAAACAACAATGTTTTGTCAATTGTACATTTCAATTGCAGAAGTGTGAAGAAAAACTTCGATAACCTTTGCAGCATTATTGCCAGTTTTCATGTATAGCATTGTCAGAAACCTGGTTAACAGATGTTGATTCTATACATATACCAAATTATACGTTTTTTGGAAGTGGGAGAAATAATAAACGTGGGGGTGGGGTTGGATGTTTGATAAGACAAGCTTTACGGAGTAAACGGCGCAAAGATTTAGAAGTTTTTGATTCATGCATAGAAACAATATTCATAGAAGTATCTTTTAAAGCAGGTAATATCATTTTTGTTATTGTTTACAGGCCACCTGGGGAAAGTGTATATGACTTTTTATCTGCATTGGAAAAACCGCTAAGTGCAATAAGTTGTGAAAATAAACAGTGTTTTATTGTAGGTGATTTTAACATAGATCTTTTGGCCACCACTCAGCATGTCCATAGTTTTATTGATCTTTTAACATCTTTTTCTTGTATTCCACTGATTCTAAACCCGACAAGGATAACTCAAGAGACGGCTACTCTCATTGACAATATATTCACTAACAATGTTGAAAATATTTTAAAAAGTGGTATTCTTGTAAATGATGTTAGTGATCATTTAAGTGTATTTGCAATTGTCAATCATCAAAAAGATAAATGTTCCCAATTTAATTTATGTAAACGTTTTGTAGATGATAATAGTATTAATAGATTCAATAGTTTATTACAATCTGTAGAATGGAACGATATAAATGAAAGTAATGATGTTGACGGAAGATTTGATATTTTTATGACTAAAGTGTCTACTGTTTATGATGAATGTTTCCCTCAGAAAGAAGTATTGTATAAAAAACAGATGTAAATCCATGGTTTACAAAAGAATTGCAAAGAATGTGCAGAAAAAAACATATTTTGTATCGTAAATACATGAAGAACCCCACAGATTATAGGAAATCGGTTTATACCGAATACAGAAACATAGTTTCCCGTTGTATTCGTCAACAAAAGAAATATTATTATAAAAGCCGCTTTGATAAAGTACGTAAGGATGTGAAAGGGACATGGCGTATAATAAATGATATTTTGAATAAAACAAGGGACAAAGTGCAATATATACATCTTCAACACAATGATAAGGACATATCTGATCCTCAAGAAATTGTTAATTTGTTTGATAATTACTTCAGGTTTATTGGATCCGATATAGTAGATAAGATACCGAATACATCCAGTAAATTCAATGATTACTTGTGTTTTAGAAAGTCTTCTGCTTCTTTTTTCATGAAACCTATAAAGCCAAAAGAATTATTTGATGTTGTTTTAACATTTCAAAATAACAAGAGTCCAGACTGTGATGAAATTGATTCTTATGTGTTAAAGCAATCTATTCAAAATCTTGCCAAACCACTGTGCAGTATCCTTAATCTATCTCTTGAACAAGGTGTATTTCCCACATCATTTAAAGTTGCTAAAGTTATACCAATTTATAAGAAAGGTGATACTTCTAGTATATCAAATTACAGACCAATCTCTATTCTATCTGTTTTTTCCAAGCTATTCGAAAAACTCGTACATAAACGTCTTCATTCTTATTTGTGTCATGCTAAGATTTTGTATCCCAAACAATTTGGATTTAGACCTGGGTACTCAACGTATATGGCTCTCCTTGACTTTTGTGATGGAATTGCACAGGCATTTGAGAAAAAGGAGTTTGTTATTGGTGTCTTTTTAGATCTTTCTAAAGCATTCGATTGTATAAGCCATGATATTCTTTTACACAAATTAAGTTTTTTATGGTGTTAGAGGTATCGCTTTAGAATGGTTTAAAAGTTATCTACAAAATCGTAAGCAGTATGTATATGTAAATGGTTATTCTTCTCCAACTCAGAACATTAATGTTGGTGTGCCACAAGGCTCTGTTTTAGGTCCGTTACTTTTTATATTGTACATAAATGATCTGCAGTATTCAAGTAGCATTTTACACTCAATTTTATATGCAGATGATAGCAATCTATTTATCTCTGGCAATGATATCACTAGTACCTGTGCAATATTGAATAACGAATTAGCCAAAGTTCAAGATTGGTTTTTAGCAAACAAATTAAAGCTGAATATTGACAAGACATCATGTATGATATTTAAAACAAGAAACAAAGTGGTAAAAGTTAATAATATTGATATTTGTATTGCAGGTATCAGCCTTCCCACTGTACATACAGTAAAATTTCTAGGAGTTATACTAGACGATCATCTGACATGGAAATATCATGTTGAGGATGTACGTTTTAAAGTATCTAGGGCAATTGGAGCAATAAATAGAATAAGTGCAATAGTTCCTCCTGCCGTACTCTCAAGTTTATATCATACCATGATCTTGCCTCATTTCATGTATTGCAATATCATCTGGGGGAACTGTGCAAAATCTCTTTTAAACCGTATTTATATTTTACAAAAACGTGCAATAAGAATTATTACCCATTCACAGCCCCAAACCCGCACAGGTCCCTTGTTCAAAAAGCTAAAATTGCTTTCTGTGTATGAAATTAATAAATTTGTTACCTGCACATTTGTATATTCCTATATTAACAATATCTTGCCACATTTTTAGACAACTGCTTCATTGAAAACAATACTCGTATTGTATATAGTACTCGTCAAAGTAATAAGTTATATATTCCATTTTATAAATACAATGCTTCTAGACGTACTATAAGGTATGCTGGCCCACTTTTGTGGAATAACTTACCAGACAACATTAAAAGTACCATTAGTCTTTCGTCATTTAAAAGAAAGTATAAACAATTTCTTTTGATTTAGTAATCTCGTTTGACACACGCATGAATGACTTAGATAATATATTGCTTGCCTAATCACTTGTTTATTGTAATGTTTTTGTAATCTGTATAGTCCCATGTATTCTGTAAAGTTTTGTTCTGTGATAGTAATTAATAATCGTACCATTTTTAATTGTCAGGGATCAGCCTTTGAAAGGCCTTTATGGCCTATTGTTGATTCCTCCACGTGTTATACATTTATTGCATTGCATCTTGCATGATGTAAGTTGCGCTCACGTAATGCTTGTATGTCTTTTTATCTACCCTGTGGAAATAAAATAAATAAATGAAAAAAATATATATACACATTCTTTTTTTTTTTTTTTGGGGGGGGGGGGGTGTCTGGATATCGCCATCCTCTGCCCCCTCGCAAAGAAAAAATGGGGAGAAAACACATAGAATAGGCCTACAACATACACAGCAAACACTCGAAGAGACAAGTATAACGAATGCAGAGTTGTAGAAACTGTTCAAGCATAATAGCATAATATGCTGCTTAACCATTAAATACAAAGAATGTACTCTTTTTTACTAGTACTTAATGAGAGCCCACAGCTATCATAAAACTCAATATGGCAATAATGGATTGAGCCTCGTACCTGTAGCACATGCCTTGGAAACCAGTCCACAGCGGAGGGCAGCCGCACGCCCTTGCACAGGAACCCGGGAGCTTCGGCAAGATCAAACCGACAGTGACGGCAAAGCAAAGCAGAAACTCTTGCCGAGACATGACTGCTGTCAAACGAACTTGGGAATCGGTGAAATTCTCAAACGTTAATTTTGTCTTTATATTAAATTGTGTGCTTCTTTTCCTCCTCCTACGGCAAAATGACTTCGCAGGACTGTTGGTAACAGAAGAATGTGGCGCGAAATGCGATGCTGTTTAGGTGCTGCAGCTCACGCGGCTCTACCGATCGACTGAGCCGCGGCTTATTGTCCTTGTATAGTATTGTCCTAAAGCAATGATTGGCTGAAACAGGGCCTTCCGGACAAAAAAAAAAGAAGAAAAAACTGTGTCAGAACACGTTACTAGATACTGCCAAGTGGATGACAAACTTAACCCTGATCCCCCCCCCCCCCCCGGCCCTAGACACGTGATTAGCAAACGTTCTTTTGGGTTGTCCCGTTATGAACAATTATTTGGTAGTTGCTTGTCGGGGTGCTTTTGTGCCTATACGGTTGTGATATGGATATTGGTAAACGTTTATTCAACTCTGAAAGTTGTGCCACGTTAAATAACCACCCCCCCCCCCCCCCACAAAAAAAAAAAGAAACCTAAGGAGAAAAAGGCACTGGAATCAAACTGAAGGTGAGAAGTAAGAGAGATGGAAGCTGTCAAAATATTTACACACTGAAGAGTTCTCTTTGTTGTGCTTTCAAAAATTATTGGGAATCGATTTTTTCCCTCACCCTGACTGCAATACATGGGTAGATTTAATCTTTAATAACATTTGAAGGAAGCACAATATTCATAGATTACGATAAGCTTTATTTCGATACATTGCTTCAAGATACCAGTCGATATAAAGAGAGTGAAATAATTATGTAAGAGCATGTAAGTTTAAGAAGGATTCAATGTTTATTTGATGAAAATTGGTTTTCAAATGGCTGGGATATCCAAAGAAGTGATAATGATAAAAGACTACATGCCCCAACTTTATTAGGATCTCTTTGTTTCACCTTGTTTTTGGATATCTCTGCCACTTCAAAACCGATTTTCATCAAATAAACGTTCGATACCCCTTAGGATTGCATGCTCTTTGACATCTCATAGATTGGTTTCTGAATATCTCGCAAAATGTTAAAAGCTAAATCCTCACCTTGACCAGAACTGTACACATCCTTTAAGGTTATTAGGCCTATTTGCCTTTTCTAAAATATTTTTAGGGCTATGTGGCGAGTGGTTTGTGCGGCACGGAGACGAACGCAACACGCTGCCTCCCCCCCCCCCCCCCACATTCTGTATCAATTAATGTCGTGACACCGAATGAGAATAGCATTTAGTCCATGGGCCAAGAGCCGAAAAATGGGTTGTTGGTACCACCCGAGGTGGCAAAACCTTTTTGGTGTCATTTTGTTTGTCGGACATAGATACGCTTATCAAGCTATGATAGCATTTCCAAATGAGTAGCTTAGTCATAATAAATGAATTTTTAACCAATTTGGTCTCGTTTTTATATCCCTATACTTCTGAATCGAAACTAACCGCTATACAAATACGAGCACTGCCTTCTGTATGTTCACAGGTGTTCTGTTGTAAACGCGGTGCGCTTAGTCTTTATTCAAGGCAGCGAAGGGAATATCCAAAGGGTTTTGATGTCCACAACTGTCACGCGGTGCGCTTAGTCTTTATCTAGAACAATGTACCGTTATCATATCTAAAGTTCCTAATAAAAGGGATTATCTATACTGTTTTTATACCACCCTCTCAACAAATACATCAGTTTTAAACAAAAATCACTCTGTTCATTTACAACAGTATTAATTATAATGTATTGTAGTGTACCGGTACATTGTTTTTGCATAATCTTTCATTGTTGGATGGAAATAATGCGACATTGGCGTGGTATTAGCGTTTTCAACGTAGCGTTTTCACCGGAAAATGATAAATAATTGAAAAAGACGCTAAAATTCACGAGAAATTGCTTTGTTGTTGTTGTTGTTGTTTTTTTTAGATAAAGGGATATACACTGTATCATAAGCTTTGGATATTCCCTTCGCCGTCTTGAATATTAGACTAAGCGCTGTGAACATCATAACCCTTGGATATTCCCTTCGCTGCCTTGAATAAAGACTAAGCGCACCGCGTTTACAACAGAACACCTGTAAACATACTGAAGACAGTGCTCTTCTTCGTATAGCGGTTGGTCTCCATTCAGAAGTACAGAGATATAACAACAAAACCAAATTGGTTTAAAATTCATTTACTATGACTAAGCTACTCATTTGGAAATGCTTTCATAGCTTGATAAGCATATCTATGCCCGACAATCAAAATGACACCAAAAAGGTATTGCCACCTCAGATGGTACCAATATCTGGCCTGGCCCATGGACTAATTGGCTCAATGGGTCAGCGAACAACGCTGGGTCTCAAAATCACCTGACCCAAAATGGCTGTACGAGCCACGCGAGCTTCCGGATGGTGCTCACAGTGCGCATGCGCATGAAGAGAGGCCAAAAGAGCCACACGTCTTCTGGCCTCTCTCCTCCAATCACAGCAGCTCGCGGTCACATTAGGCGTTTTCACATCAGCCCGATAAAAATCCAAGCTCGAGATATTTTTCGCGATCGCAAATTAGCGCGCTATTTCATTTCTTATTCACATCAGCCCGAAGAGAATTAGCCCGAATTTTTTTTTCGAGCTAATTCGACAGCTGAGTATGTGCAAACAGCATCAGTAATGTGTGTGCCCTCTCAAAAATTCCTCATGATTTGTGTGCAGTTTGCCTCGATCAATCGGCTCACACACGCTAGGCATGATGGGATGCATCGCGCTAATTTCTCGAGTCGTTTTCACACTAGGCGTTTTCACATCAGCCCAATAAAAATCCAAGCTCGAGATATTTTTTTACTTCCCAAGTCAGAAAATAGCGCGCTATTTCAAAACATCAGCCCGATAAAAATCCAAGCTCGAGATATTTTCCAATTTCCCAAGTCAGAAAATAGCGCGCTATTTCGAAACATCGGGCTGATGTGAAAACGCCTATTATCAAATAGCGCTCTACTATCCCGCTATTTCAGAAATTTCCCGATTTGGACTCGAGAAACTTTCTCGATCAGAGCGATACAATTAGCGCGCTAATTTGTGTTCACATTATCAAATAGCGCGCTATTTCGCTATCGGGATAATTTCCCAAGTCATAAAATAGCGCGCTATTTCGAAACATCGGGCTGATTTGAAAATGCCTAATGTTTGTGTATGATGCGTACACACACACACACACACACACGTGTCTCAGTGCAGCATTGTCCCAAGGAGGTTCTCTTATACCTCCTTGATTGTCCCACACGTTTATGGATGTAGCACTGCAGTCTGGCATTGCGCAATTGCATGCACAAACTTCGTTCGTTCGGGAGTTTACGTACCATTAGGGGTTACGATCGTCCGACTTTAATGCAGTTCCAAAACTGAATGAAATAACCTGAATTTTGACGATTCACAATTCTTGTTTCAATGGGCCTTACCTTTTTTTTCATAATTTTACTATACATGTACATTTCTATGGGAACTGCTCTTTCTTTCCTACTTTTGAGCCAAAACATCCCTATTTTACAGTCAGTAATGTTGAGAGCTTTGCACTAAGATTCCGTCATATATTTTCATTTCATATTCATGTGACTGTATCACACGATGGCTATAAGAAACATAAAAAAGCTGTCCATACACTATCATCAATTTGCCCATGAACATTCCGCGTAAGATAATACTTGTGATATCATGTTTATTAATAGAGTCCATGGAACAATTAATTGCCTAAAATACCTATAAGCAGCTTAGGGTAACGCCTCAAAGTGTTGATAAGTAAAGATGAAGAGAATGAAACACTTGAGGATTCTAAGCTATGGCTACCAACGTACAGCTTCTCCTCATATTTGGGTTTTATGTTCATGGTCTCTTATCAGTTCTATCAACGACCAACTTTGCATCAGATCCACTCTTCAAGAACCTCCAGCCAAAGGTGAACTTGAACATATCTATCGAAAATGTAATGTCCCTATTTAGACACTCAAGGGATTCATTATTCCGCCAAAACGCAACACCTAAACTTGTCTGTGCTAAATTAAACCTCCAATGACAGACACTTACAGTCAAACCTGGCCTTAGCAGCCACCTATCTATAGCGACCACTGAAAATCCCCCCGAGAGAAAAAGTCCTGTTAAAGACCTTGTGTATTGCGGCCACTTGTCTAACGTGGCCAGCGGCCACAAATTTTGTTTCCTGTGGTAGATCTTAACCTGTCTATAGCGGCCGCAGACCCAATGAAACCGTAGCCGAGCCGATAATTCAGCGTATTTTCGTGCTTTGAAGCCATGCCAGTCATTCACTGGCAACGTTCAGTGATCGCCACCTCTGCATCACTCATTCAGTCATAATAATTCGATTCATTCATAATAATGCTTCGCGACTGTACACATGCTACTGTGCAACCGGTGATAAACACAGGAATTGTCCAATGCAAGAAACACACGTGTGTATACGTATACACATACATGTACATGTAGGCAATGCAAACAAAATTGGATAAATTATCTATAGCCGCCACCTGTCTATAACGGCCACTCTTTTCGCTTCCCTTGGGAGCCGCTATAGACAGGTTTGACTGTATATTATTAGTTACGGCAGAACAACACCAGTTGAAAAGAACCATATAAAGGACTCAACAAATAGCCAAGTGCCAACGGAGATATCAAGTCTTTCATAGATATGACTATGAAAACGGAACTCGTCAGGGATAAAAAAAGAAAAGAGAGAGAAATTAAATGTGGTTAGAAAAGAGAAACTAGATACAATAGCATAACTGTGATAGATTGATCCACTGTAATGGATTGAGAAACATTTACCCTGCGATGCAATAGCCGTGTGTTATAATCTAGGGAATTGAAGCACATCGTCAGTCACCACGTGAGTTCACATGAAAAGAATAAAATTGCCATTAACTTGTTGTATTAACCTCGACATTTAATCGATTCTCAAGGGAAGACGGATGTCAATTCCTTTTTTTTTTGTTCCAGCTAATATGAACAGGAAAATGAGGTACCGTGGGAATTTTTCAGCACTTTGAAAGGTGAAGACTTGACCTTGAAAGAAGAAACAGAAAAACATCTTTGAAGGTTACAACTCTACAGAATCACACATGTTATTTCCCCT
Source organism: Diadema antillarum (assembly GCF_040938485.1). NCBI lineage: Eukaryota > Metazoa > Echinodermata > Echinoidea > Diadematoida > Diadematidae > Diadema > Diadema antillarum. Next base: position 323,308 of record NW_027271492.1, read on the forward strand.
TATTAACCCGTTTTCATTTCGTAAAAACCCTGTACACACTTTTCAACTTCAACTCTAGTAAATTTAGAAAGGATGATGCTACTGCTTTGAACGTTGGCATTAATCATAGATAGTGTGTTTTGGTAAAGCATGCTCAATTTCAGCTTAATATGATAATCCTTTCGTTGTTGTTACTCCGGTGGTTTACATCCTGTTTTTGTCCCATTCATCCAACAGCTAGCATGGCTTGATAAAGAAATAGACCCTGTGCTTCAGAGCCTCTTTCCCCATTTCACACTTTTCCTGAGTGTGTGTTTTCTTTCCGATATTTAGATAGGTTAGAAGAGTCCACCTGATTTGAGTTACCTATCATTCTAAAGCTTAAAATCTGCCCTTTCAGAATATGCCCTTAACTAAAATCCATGTCTTTTTGTTTGTTTTGTGATGCATGGTCACATATGTTAGCTTCTCTTGCTGCGGGTTTAAAGTGTACTCACTCTCCAACGACACAACGAATAACTCTTATGTTTACACATGTTTACACATATGTGACACCTTAGTAACAATATCTGATTAAATCCTTTCAATGAACTGAAGAATTTTTCAGATTAGGAGAATTGAACACTATAATCATTACAAGTGGAAAGTATGACGATTTGAGTGAATTTGTCAAAATCTCGTTTAAAAGACCCGAATATAACTCGCAGAAATATGCAAAGACAAAACAGTAATTTCTCAGGAAGCAAAATCTGTTGAGACTATGTGGAAGGATCACTATCGTCCATTGAAAGGCGCACTGCATATTGGTTGAACCAGTCGGTTGAGGAAGTCCTTCTCTCAAGCTTATAGTGATCATACTAAACCAGTACACCAACATCAGAAAAGCTTCCTGAAGTTGATCAAGACCTAAACGACAAAAGAGACAATAACGATGGGAAACAATCAACCTCCTTTGCCATTTTCTTTCGAAAAGTACAAGCACTCGGCAAGGGAACAGTTTTGTATATTCTTAATAGGAGGAGCCCAAATTTACTCCGTCCACCCCGCGTCCCCGTATGCACAAAGGGCATTATGTCAATGTGAGGACAGTTACAGTGTATGAACGATATGGAAAGGCGTCTATCGTGTTCATTGACCTACTGTACAAAATATGAGTTTATAAATTTAAATCTTTCAAATCGGATAATGGGAAGTATATAGATTTATGAATTTACTCTCATTAGAGGTGCTAATTTGCTTTTATGATTTTTTTTTTTGGCCATTTTGCCCACTAGACTTTTGGTATGGTGTTCAGGAGGCCTCAACGACTTGCACTGCAGTAGAATTCAGTTCAATTCAGTTGAATACTGTTGCAATTAGTGATGGGTTACCCCCTAAAAACTGCTAGATTAACTGGAATAAATGCAGGGACGTTGATCGGATGGGGGGGGGGGGATCAGGAGGGACAGTCGCCCCTACAACGAATATATTTGGGGAGGGGGCAAACATATAATTTTGCCTCCTCCTCCCCCCCCCCCTCCATGATTTCCGAGATAAGGAGATTTTCTTGTTTTTTTTTTGATAAGAAAACTGTCCAAATATTTCACCCGAAGTATGCACCAATGCACCAATGCATTTCAACTCTAAAATACAAAATCTCTCTCGCGTGGGAGGGGGATACCACTCCAAAACCCTCTGGTTCTTTTCCCATACACTTAGTACACTATTAGACTGACAAATTTCCTAATGTTTCATCCAAAGTGTGCAACACCTTTCACTTCACTTAAATAAAAATGCAAAACTTCCTTCGGGTTGGAACGGATATCTTTCAAATAACCCTTTCCCCGTTTGGTATCCCTTCATAGATTTATTATCATTTGTGACCGTGCACCTCAAAACGAATATAAAGTCGCACACACTGATTTTGCATGAAGACTGAAAATAAGTGAAATGGGTCAACCCAGCCGAATGTGACTTTTTCATATTTTCTGAAAGAGCGGGTCTTTTTTTACATTATGCTAAAATTTGATATCATAAAACGGAGAGGAGAGTGTGTTTTTTTAGCAATTTATCTCGAACATTTTTTTTTTGGTAGAATAGTGTGATTAGGTGTGTCTTTAGAATCCCTTTTTCATTTCTGAAAAATCTTGTCCACACTCTTCACTTTCAACTCTAATAACTTTTGAAAGGATAGTGCTACTGCTTTGATAGTTGGCATTAATCATGAATAGAATGTGTTAATGAGGCATGCTTAATTTCAGTTTAATCTGATAATCCCGTCATTGTTGTTACTCTAGTGGTTTACTTCCTGTTTTTTGTCCCATTCATCGCACAGCCAGCACGGTTTTGTAAAGATTAAGCGCTTGAATAGACACTGTACTTCAGAGCCCCTTTTCTCAGTTCATACTTTTCCTGAGTTTGTGCTTTCTTTCCTATATGTAGATAGGTTAGGAGAGTCCATTTGATTTGAGTTATACATCATTTTAAAGCTTAAAGTCTGCTCTTTCAGAATATGGTCTTAACTAAAAATTCATGTCTGGCGACTTTTTGTTTGTTTTGAGGTGCAGGGTTACATTTTTATGATGATGATGATGATTATTATTATTATCATTACTACTACTACTACTACTACCGCTACTACTATGGATTGACCAGGTAAAGAATATATAATAATACGTATATCATAAACATTGCAAAGGAATACACTGTACTGTACACGTTACACAAAAGTAAAGACATTTATTATTGCCCGTAGGCATGTGAACCCACACGTGTAGCCCCTAAGAAACAGTTAACAATAATTAAAAACTAAAAAGTTATCACTCAACCCTTGATCCCCACCCTTTAACGCCATGGCCCATGTCAAACTTCAAAACATAAAACACAAAATAGAATTCTAATATAATAATAGTAGGGCCTACACTACCTTAAAAAGTGTTTGAGGATTGACACCTTCCCAGATTCCATACAAACTGTGTTTACGAGATCATTTGTGACCGTGCACCTCAAAACGAACATAAAGTCGCACACACTGATTTTGCGTGAGGACTGAAAATAAGTGAAATGGGTCAACCTAGCCGAACTTGACTTTTTTATTTTCTGAAAGAGCAGGTCTTCTTTTACATTATGCTAAAATTTGGTATTATAAAACGGGCAGGAAAGTGTGTTATTTTCAAGTGTAAATATGCTAAAAAACCTTGTTCCTTCGTATGCAAGGGTAACAATTCCGAAAAAAAGGAGGCAAACACGTCATTTGTCACACCCCCCCCCCTCATAATTCCAGAATAGAACTTTTTGTTTGTTTTGATGAGGATTTTGTTTTTTTTTTTCTTCAATAGAAAACTGTCCAAACGTTTAATTCATTGTGCAACAGATTGTTGAATTTCAATTCTGGAAATACGAAATCTCCCTCCCCTGTTAGGTCCCCTTCCATACTTTAATAGTACACTTGGGGATTGACAAATTTCAGATTATTTCATCTAAAAGTGTGCATCATATCTGCCACTTCAATTCAAATATATATTCAAAGGTTCCGTCATCATCTTTCAATTTACCTTTCCAGCGCTCGGTTCTCATCCACAGATTTAGACTCGCACACTTTGAGAATTGGCAATTTTCCGAATATTCTACACAAGTGTGCATCAGATCGTTCTGACTACAAGATATGCTGCTTTACAACATCTGTAATGGTTGAAACGGTGCACATTCTATTTCAAAAAGTGCAACTATATGCGTAGTGCCCAAATCATAATCTTGAACAATCAATGCGATTTTACGTTGTTCTAAGTGCACTTGGTCTCAAAAAGTCGTTCAACATATAACGAGACAATTTAACTTCCATACAATTTCATGGAAATGCTAGGAAAGACATTTCATATTGTCTGAAAGGTAAACATTCAAAGGCATTGTGGGAGATGCGCAAAATGGGTGCACGTCACGAGACCGACACCCACGAGTCATACAGCCCGCAAGTAATACAGCTCACAAGTCATACAGCCCACCAGTTATACAGCCCACGAGTTTGACACTGAGTAGATAAAGCCCACGAGTTCGACATCAAGTAAAATAAGCCCAGGAGTTATACGGCTCGCGTTTTTTTTTTAAAGACGGCACACATTGGGGCATGGCGCGTGTTAAACCTATGGGAAAAACGTTGGGTTAGGGATTTTGGTTATGGTTATGGTTATACGGCTCACGAGACCGACACTACGCACATAAGGCTCATGAGACCGACACTAAGCAAACAAAGCCCACGAGACCGACACTACAATTAATAGGCCCATGTAAGACCGACGCTATGCATACAAGGCTCACGAGACCGACATTACGCAAAAGAGGTTCACGAGATCGACCACTAAGCAAAGGAGGCCCACGAGACCGACAGGATGAACAGCGCCACCTATAGACCAATGAATTGTATAGGGTGTCCTGATAATGGCATACGAAGATATGAGAGATGGAGAAGAAGAGTTGCCAGGGTGCAACCCCATCAGTTGCCCCCACTCCCTCAAATGTGACCCTGCACCTCAAAACAAACAAAAAGTCGCCAGACATGAATTTTTAGTTAAGACCATATTCTGAAAGAGCAGACTTTAAGCGTTCAAATGATGTATAACTCAAATCAAATGGACTCTCCTAACCGATGTAAATATTGGAAAGAAAGCACAAACTCAGGAAAAGTGTGAACTGAGAAAAGAGGCTCTGAAGTACAGTGTCTATTCAAGCGCTTAATCTTTACCAAACCGTGCTGGCTGTGCGATGAATGGGACAAAAAACAGGAAGTAAACCACCAAAGTAACAATAATGAAGGGATTATCAGATTAAACTGAAATTAGGCATGCCTCATCAACACATTCTGTCCATAATTAATGCCATCTTTCAAAGCAGTAGCACTATCCTTTCAAAAGTTATTAGAGTTGAAAGTGAAGATTGTGGGCAAGGTTTTTCAGAAATGAAAAAGCGATTCTAAGGACACACCTAATCACACTATTCTACCAAAAATGTTCGAGATAAACTGCTAAAAAAACACACTTTCCTGCCCGTTTTAAGATACCAAATTTGAGCATAATGTAAAAGAAGACCCCCTCTTTCAGAAAATATGAAAAAGTCAAGTTCGGCTAGGTTGACCAATTTCACTTATTTTCAGTCCTCACGCAAAATCAGTGTGTGCGACTTTATGTTCGTTTTGAGGTGCACGGTCACAAATGATCAGGATCTTTAAATGTGTTTGCGTGGGTGTGTGTTTGTGAAAAAAAGAACAAACTTCAGTAAAAGTGTGCAACAGATATTTCCACAATAAACCTGCGAGGGTGTCGATTTAGTATTAATAAAAACAACACGTAATCGTCAATTAAGGTAGCGTTAGGGATTCGGAAAAAACAAGATGCATCCATGAAAACAGCTATTGTATTTCACGAAAAAATTTTACTGTTCGGAGGAGAATAACACAAGCCACAAATCGAGGTGAATCCCTGCGATATAAAACGTTTTAATCAGTTGAATTACATTATAGTTACAGAGAAAATTACAAATAGATCTTACTCCAAAACGTCTAAGGAGGAGGGTAGGATATCTGATATAGCCTAAGTAACTAGTGAATCGAGAGTGAGAGAAGAGGTAAAAAGTACATCCATCTTCTAGCCAAAAACTGGGAAAGCATATTAAAAATAGCACGATGGCATTATCAACAATCTAGAATTAATCCATACATTGTTCTTGTCCTCTTTCATGAATTCATTTGTGTTTTTTGTCTTCTTCTTTTTATGGGGGGGGGGGGGCATGAAGAATACAATTCTAATTGATAACAATGTCGCTTCCTGACAGACTTGCCCCCTAGAAGTATATAGAAGTACATATTTTATGTCGTTCATAAGTAGATGGTTACCATCTTTCACTTGATAGCGTGACGAAATTACACACGCCAGTATGTTATTTTTCCGTTCATGGAACACCCTGTACAGGTAATTGACATGTAGATGGCGCTGTTTATCCTGTCGGTCTCGTGGGCCTTCTTTGCCTACTGTCGGTCTCGTGGGCTTTCTTTGCTTAATGTCGGTCTCGTGAGCCTTTTTTGCTTAGTGTCGGTCTCGTGAGCCTTTATTGCTTAGTGTCGGTCTCGTGGGCTGTGTTTGCTTAGTGTCGGTCTCATGAGCCTTTTGTGCGTAGTGACGAACTCATGGGCTGTATGACTCCTGAGCCGTATAACTCGTGGGCTGTATGACTCATGAACCTATTATTGATGTCGGTCTCGTGAACCGTTTGACTCGTGGGTGTCGGTCTCGTGGGATGACCCCGTAAAAAACGTAAGCTATAAACACCAACGCGGAAATAATCTATTTTGTTCCATGGGTATATGCCTCTGAGAAGCCGTTCCGGCCGTCTAGCACAGACATGTTTACTTTCAGGAGATATACAAGTAATATAGAAGACATCGCTTTACAGTATCTACAGTTATATTATCAAAAGGATGAGCGTTCAAAGGCAACTCCTTGGGAAATGCCTAAAGTTTAATACCCCTACCCTCACGACATCTTAATACCAAACGACTCTTTCAAATACAGTTGTTCTAAGCGTAACGAATGCCGGTTGGATAAAAAAAAAATAGTTCAGCCGTCTAGCAAAGAAATTTTGTTTTCATGAAATGTTTCTGAAAATGACGGATGGAAGCTGTGGAGGCTGCAGCCATGGGCGGTGTTGACACCGGTTTACCGGTGGATGTTGTCTAGCCAACTGCTTGGAATGATGCGTACCCACTTGATGTACTGGGTGGCATAGGCGGCCTCAGCGTTGCAGACGTCTTGGTGCCCAGACGGACTGATTCGCAACGTCGGCCGGCGGGCCGATTGGGCAGTTAGGGTGGGGGCCCAGCAAATTGGACTCGACGTCATCGAGTTTGCAGGGGGAGGTGGCTCAAATTCGCCCACTAGCCCTGTGAATCACAGAACCGGGAGTGCACAGGGTGTCCCCTCAGACGAATCTCCCTTTTCCAACGCAAGGACACTCGCAGGAGCTAGTCGAAGGGCGCCCCCTAATGATGTGGCTGGTATCGAATCAGGCATTGTCTGATTGTTGGAAGACTCTATAACTTGCATGTACAAGAAGAGGAAGAGGGCACAGGAGAGGATTGGGTGTAGTGATGTGGTATTTCATGGTATATTCATGTTCCTTTTCTTGTATTACAGAAAACTACCTATGGATAGTTTCACTAATTATGTAGTGCTCCAATTATTACAAAATGCATACAGTTTTTGTTAGATACTGTAACCATTACGTAATCTATGTATCGTAAAAAGGTCATGTATAGTTCAGGGACATTCACTAGTATGTGAAAAGCTGACTTAGGTCATAACTCTCATCCACCGTTACATACCACACACAGTCATTTGATCTTCCTCAACTGTGGTGAAGATGTTGGCATTTTCCAAAAGTAAAAAAAAAAAAAGAAGAGAAGAAGCAGATAAGAAATGAGTAAGTGGTCATGACCACTGTGCCTTAATGGGATATTGTTCGAATCACAACTTATTTCAGATTCTTTTTTTTTTTTTTTTTTGCTTTTCTCTGTATGTACTGCAAAGAACCATTCTATTAGATTGGATGTTTTCAGCCTTTTTGTTAAAGCTGTGGAAATTTCTGGAACTTGTGCAATTCATATGGACATTATACTTAACCTGACAGCGTTAAAGTGTGATTTTTTTTTTCAGTTGCCCTATATGGTGGTGATATACAAGCATCTGTAAGTTGCCTAGGTGTGTTGCTTTCAGTATTTTTTTTTTATTGATCATATCTAACAGATTCGGATTTCAGCACACAACAATAGCGGCATGTCCACATGTCAAAGTGAATGATTTGCCAGTGATTCAGGGTCTGTTAATACTCTTAATACAAGTAGGCAGCAAGGGTCATGCCAACCACTACTTTTCGACACTTACAAGGGACACACATTTTCCACACAGGCCAGTTGTTCCAATGTAACTGTTTATGCACCACGGTGTGAACGTCCTAAGTGTCACATTATTCTGAGACAGCAACATATAAGCATGCTTAATTGGGAAAAAAAGTGTTTTTTTTTTTAATCTGTGTAACTTTGGAACATCACACACATCACCACATAAAATGCAAGCTACATTTGGCAGGAATGGAATCGCCAGAAATGCTTTCATTGCTTTAGAATAGCAAGAAACGCTTTCATTGCCTTGTGGCATTTGGTGATTAATAATTGTATCCCCCGAACAGTTCGGAGGATACTATGGATTTGGCCTCGTTGCGCCGCGTCCGCCGCAGAGATTTTCTTGTGAGCGCTCTACTGGCTGCAGTTCTTCTTCGATCATCTTCAAATTTGGCATGAAGGTGTATTATGGTAAAACAAAGACGCCTATTGTTTTTGGTGATGGCGCCCTCGCTTGTTCCGTCTTTATACATGAAAAGGTAAATTTAACAGGGTCTGCTTGTGTGTGGGACGCTGGCCTAGTTTCTTGACCGATTTTTTTTTTCACATTTGGTATGTAAATGTATCATAGTATACGAATAATTTATGAGTTGTGAGTGCATAGGGCACGAATATCGCACGAGGCGCGAGATAAGCCACTGGTCTATTCAACAAGGCGCGTAGCGCCGCGTTGAATAGACCAGTGGCGAATCTCGCGCCGAGTGCGGTAGTACGTGCCCCAATGCACGAACAAAATCATAAATTATTCGTTTTATACAACACCTTGTCCACAATCACAGTACTAAATTAGTGACCGCCAACTCAGGAAGACCCAAAAATAAATGTAACAATCAGGCAGAGAATTGCAAACCACCCTGTGTACTGCTTTCAAACACTCGTCATGATTCGACCACACAGTCACATGAATCACAAACTCCGCAGGGTCTATACCCATTATACGCTTACGTTAGATCGAGTTAGGCCTGACTGTTGGGCCGATCTGAGATGTCGGTAGATCTAGTAGTAGGTCTAGACTTTGTCTATTTCCGAAAATGATTTTGTATAAAAACACAGAAAAATAATCAAATTACGGTTTCTCACCTTGAAATGAAGTCTTGATTTTGGGATCACTGTCGTCCACGTAGCAGATCAGAGTCAAAAGTAAAAACACAGCAGTAGGTGTTAAAAGGCCGCGATACATGCAACTAGCTAGGTAAAGTAGCTGCGCGGACACGTTAACGTTGTTGCAGTACTCCGCCGCGCCTGGTATGTGAGACTTACCGGCAGCGCAGCGCAGCCGGCCAGCACGTACAATGTAGTTTGCTGGCGCTTTGCTACGGGTCCGGGTGGGTGTGAGCCACATAACTCTGTGAGCGGCCATGCATTAGTAGCCCCCCGCGAAGCCGTGCTATAGTACCTTCGAGCCATGCAATAGGCCCATGCCAGGGGCCTATTGTATGGCTGTCACTCTCAATGAGTTTGATAGGTATTTTCTATTGAATGTCATGTGACATGTTCTTGGCCAATCACAATTCAACATCATTCTGAGGTGTTGTATAATCAAATCTATGCACCTATACCTATTGATAATGCTGCCCTGACTGTTCCACCGTTTACATGGTCAAAGGTCACCCTGATCATGTCAAAATTTGCAAAAGTGCTCATTTATGCAACAATTACTTGATTGTTACTCAAAAGATTTTAATCAGACTTGCTAAGGAGGTGTATGGTTGGTCATTCTACATGAAGGACACAACAATTTGTGGTGACGGCGCCCTCAGTCATGTCAGTGTTCCGACTTGGATGCCAATGCACATTTCTTGTATATGTGACCGTGCACCTCAAAACGGACATAAAGTCGCACACACTGATCTTGCGTGAGGACTGAAAATAAGTGAAATAGGTCAACTTAGCAGAACTTGACTTTTTCATATTTTCTGAAAGAGCGGGTCTTCTTTTACATTATGCTACAATTTGGTATCATAAAACGGGCAGGAAAATGTGTTTTTTAGCAGTTTATCTCGAACATTTTTTGTAGAATAGTGTGATTAGGTGTGTCTTTAGAATCCCTTTTCCATTTCTGAAAAACCTTGTCCACACTCTTCATTTTCAACTCTAATAACTTTTGAAAGGATAGTGCTACTACTTTGAAAGTTGGCATTAATTATGGACAAAATGTGTTAATGAGGCATGCTTAATTTCAATGTAATCTGATAATCCCTTCATTGTTGTTACTCTGGTGGTTTACTTCCTGTTTTTTGTCCCATTCATCGCACAACCAGCACGGTTTTGTAAAGATTAAGCGCTTGAATAGACACTGTACTTCAGAGCCTCTTTTCTCAGTTCACACTTTTCCTGAGTTTGTGCTTTCTTTCCAATATTTAGATAGGTTAAGAGAGTCCAAATTTTGATTTGAGTTATACATCATTTTAAAGCTTAAAGTCTGCTCTTTCAGAGTATGGTCTTAACTAAAAATTCATGTCTGGCGACTTTTTGTTTGTTTTGAGGTGCAGGGTCACATATGCTCTATAAGCCACATTTCTTGTCGGAGTTTATTCAAACTTGCTATGGAGGTTTGTGGGGGGGGGGGGGGGGATTATTCTACGTATCAAAAGTTTGCATTGACAGCGCCCTCATTGTTCCGACTTTTAACATGTCATATTTCTTGTATGTGCCATACTACACGTGTACATGTAACCTCATTTCTGATGGGATTTTATTCAGACTTGCTCAGGATCGGTGAACGGATGGTCATTTTACATGTACTATAAGACACAACAGTTTGTGGTGGTGGTGCCCTCAGTGTTCCAACTTGGATGCCAGTCACATTTCTTGTGCATGCTCTATCAGCTACATTTCTTGTCAGATGTTATTAGAACTTGCTATTGGGGTTTATGGGGAGTTATTCTAGGTAACAAAAGTTTTCATTGCTCATTGTTGAAACTCTCATTGTTCAAACTTTTATAGGATGACATGTCATATTCCTTGTATATGCTATATACTAACCTCATTTCTCGTCGGATTTTATTGTATCCCGCGACAGTTGCCATATCATACAACATTCTGGCCTAAAACGTAATCCAGATGGGGTATGGGAGACGGGTTCGGGTGATACAATGTGCTCGAGTGCGAGTGCTCTAGTTATTGATTGGTTTTGGGTGGGTTTGTGCGTTTGAGCAGATTATGCCAACTTGACACGCCGCACCGTCGATTGAGTTGGGCATGCGAACGTGGCACACAAACAGTTAAAAGGAAATTCCCATTTCTCTGCATAGGGAAGATAGTTTATGCAACCTTTTGTTCATAATTTTACAAAAAGCTGTCAATAAATAAAGTGTAGGAGATGAATAGAAAATATTTTATTTATTTATTTATTTATTTATTTATTTATTTATTTATTTATTTTTAAAAATGGAGGGTTGCGGTATATGCTTTACATTCATAATTCTTTGTTTTTGCTGTTCATGATTATCCCATTTGTGGAGTGTGAGAAAATTGCCATAGAACAGTAACGATGTGAATCTATCTCTTACAGCGCAGTGTGACTTAATATAGGTCCATTGTCTGAATGAGTAATGATAACCATCACTGTAAACCTGGAAGTTTTCGCACAAGTGATTTTTCGCCCTCGGCCAGGTCAGATGAGTTTTTCCTGTTTTCAATACTGAGGAATTTAAACATTAAACAGTGTTTCATGTAACAAGAAAAGTTTTTGTGCTTGCAGTTTTGCGCTGGATTCTTGTTGCGCAAATTATGAAAAATCTCTGCATCGTGAAAATGTCCCCTTTTATAGTACTTTCAATCCATAGTGTCATGTTGCTACTACAGTTACCATTTCTGGTAAGAATTTACCTGAAATTTAATGCGATGTCTGTGTAATCTCCTTTACTCGTTGTCACCTGTCATCTGATATCCAGGGAATGTCATGTTCTTGTGGATTTTCATACATCCTACTTTGGGACAATCTACGATTTGCTGTAGGAGATAATAAAATGTCATTTTCAGTAATGGAAATGACAGAAGTGCCAACCAAACAACTTTGTCGGTTTTGTTGCCTCTTGGTATACATGTACTATATCAGATAATCTACCTCCCGGTTCATCTAACACCACTGCGGCTAACTCATTCAGTATATTATCAATTTCATCTTTGTAATGCCCGTTGGTTTTAATCCTTAATTGGTCTAATGCCCTGTTGGCGAATTATCGTTTCGTCTAATGATGAAATGCTCTAATTGCAATTTTGTCTCCCTGGATTTTTCCCATTTTGGTCTAATAAACTTTGGGTATTACCCAGACGAAATGAACATACCCCATCTGGAGGTAGACCAGCTGGTAATGACTAAGTGGCAATTGGACTAAATGGTTATTATACAAAACGGTTATAGAAGGAGCAGGATTAGACCGTGTGGGTTGAGACTTAATGGCTATTAGACGACGTGGTAGTAGACCAAGTGATACTAGTAGATCGCATTATGCTGATGGAACTACAATAATTTAAATTCTTCCCTTCCACCTCTTTTGTGTGTGTGTGTGTGTGTGTGTGTGTGTGTGTTTGTTTGTGTGTGGGAGGGGGGGGCTGTCAAGGAATGGGCTCAAGGGCAGACAACCATTGGAATGTGCAGACCAGTGATCTCTATATTTCATTTTTGTTTTCATTTCATTCCATTTATTTCAACATCCTGATAAAAACATTTACAAGGAATACAGGAACTATACATAAACAGTAAAATATTGGAACAATACAGGAAAATGTTCAACTTATAACAATTATACTACACACAAACATCATAAAAGCAGTTATTTCAGTTTGTAGGGGGGAGGGATCAACATAGACCGTTGGTCTTTATATGGCTGATCCCAAAGCTTGTATTAGAGCTAAAATAGTTGCATGAATGCAATACAAACAAGAAAAATATACCGTAATTGCATTCAACCACAAGAGGGCACTCTTGCGATCCTTTCTTGTGAGAGTAACAAAAATTAACACTATAGGGCTCACACGGGTAAATAATTCCCCATAGAGACGTGTGTTGACATTGAAAAAAAAAAAAGTAAAATAGCTGGGAGAAATGAGGTGTTTCATCTTCACTAACCTGGATAAGTGAGCTATACCCTGTCATCCATCAAATTTCCAAGGCAGGTTCTTAGGCTCAAACCCTGTCCAAGGGTCCGCAAAGCCAGACTACGAGTTCTTGTCACTCAAAATATCACCTATTTTCCGTGCATGCACCCAATGAAATAGTCCCTTCAAATTCCATGAGAAAAGCTTTCATCTCATCAAACCCAAATGCAGTTTGTAGCATGGGCGTAAGTCGGGGGGGGGGGGGGGGGGATGGTGGGGGGATATATCCCCCCCCCCCCCCCCCCGAAGTGGAGGAGGGGGGATGGCCTGTACAATCATCCCCCCCCCCCCCCTGAATTTTGAGGGAAAAAAATGGAGGAAGTAGAAATGTGATTGTATCAACTTTGACATATTGCATGACGTTTGTACGCCGGCCTTCAGACAGGTAATATAACTGAACAGTATTCTATCTTGTAGGAAAATGTATACATAATTTTCTCAAGCGCTCGCTCGCTTCGCTCGCTCGCGAGGAAAGTAACATCGACATACACTGTAAGGTAAGGCTCAGACGTTGAAAACGTCAAATAGTATAGGCCTACTTGTAAACATGCTATGACGCGAGTAACAGGGGACCATCTGCAAAATATGTACGAAAACAAACAAAGACACAAACAATAGCAAAAACTATATCGTCATAACTGAACCCCTTCCATTTCCTGAATCATACCCAGGGAAGATCAGGGGCGTCGAATCTATCGGGGGGGGGGGGGGGGGGGGCAAAGGCACTGCCCAGGGGCATTTGCCCCACCCAAGAAGTGTTTAGGCAGATAAATCATTTATCCCCCAAGCAATTCCCGAGATGAGGACAAATCTCGAACTTTCTTAATGGAAAATTGTCCAAATATCCCCTGAACTATGCACCATATCGTGTATTGCATTCACAAACATGCAAAAGCTCCGCTATACAGGATCCCTTTCGATAAACTTTGTACACTTTTGACATTGACGTATATATCCCTAATTTATCAAAGAGTGTGCAGCAGATCTTTCACTTAACAAAAGCACCCTCATATGCAAAGGCGTCGATGGGGGGGGGGGGGGGGGGGAGGGGGATGGTTCCCCCATAAAAGTGGGACAAACAAAAGCGAAAAATATAGCTACAAAAGGCAGTTTTTGGAGTGTAAAATATCAAAATTTTAAAGTTCGCTCGCTCGCATTTAACCGCTATGCCATTCTCCTGATGTTGCTGCCAGTGACTGACAGCAGTTGCGCCCGGTGCCAAAGCGAAAAATATAGCTACTATCGGCAGTTTTTGGACTGTAAAATGTCAGAATTTTGAAGCTCGCTCGCTTTGCTCGCTCGCATTTAATCATTATTCCATTCTCCTGATGTTGCTGCCAGTAATTGCCAGCAGTTTTCGCCCGGTGCGGCCCCCTTAATTTCCAAAGCGAAAAATATAGCTACGTATGGCAGTTTTGGGACTGTAAAATGTGAAAATTTTGAAGCTCGCTCGCTTTGCTCGATCGCATTTAATCATTATTCCATTCTCCTGATGTTGCTGCCAGTAATTGCCAGTAGTTTTCGTCCGGTGCGCCCCCCCCCCCCTTAATTTCCAAAGCGAAAAATATAGCTACGTACGGCAGTTTTGGGAATGTGAAATGTGACAATTTTGAAGCTCGCTCCCATTTAATCATTATGCCATTCTCCTGATGTTGCTGCCAGTAATTGCCAGCAGTTTTCGCCCGGTGTGCCCCCCCCCCCCTTTATTTCCAAAGCGAAAATATACAGCCACAAAGGACATTTTTTTTTTTGGACTGTAAAATATCAAAATTTCAAGCTCACTCGCTTCGCTCGCTCGCTCGCATTTATTCGTTATGCCATTCTCCTGATGTTGCTGCCAGAAATTGCTGGCAGTTGTGCCTGGTGTGCCCCCCTTAATTTCCAAAGTGAAAAAAAAAATACAGCCACGAACGGCAGTCTTTGGACTGTAAAATGTCAAAATTTTCAAGCTCGCTCGCTCGCATTTAACCGCTATGCCATTCTCCTGATGTTGCTGCCATGCAGTGATTGACAGCAGTTGCGCCTGGTGTGCCCCCCTTAATTTCCAAAGTGAAAAAAAAAATACAGCCACAAACGGCAGTCTTTGGACTGTAAAATGTCAACATTTTCAAGCTCGCTCGCAATTAATCGCTATGCCATTCTCCTGATATTGCTGCCAGTGACTGACAGCAGTTGCGCCCTGTGTGCCCCCCTTAATTTCCAAAGCGAAAAATATAGCTACGAACGGTAGTCTTTGGACTGTAAAATGTGAAAATTTCAAAGCTCGCTCACTTCGCTCGCTCGTTTTTAATCATTATGCCATTCTCTTGATGTTGCTGCTAGTAATTGCCAGCAGTTTTCGCCCGGTGCGCCCCCTTTATTTCTAAAGCGAAAAAATACAGCCACAAAGGACAGTTTTTTTGGACTGTAAAATATCAAAATTTTCAAGCTCACTCGCTTGGCTCGCTCGCATTTATTCGTTATGCCATTCTCCTGATGTTGCTGGCAGTAATCGCCGGCAATTGTGCCCGGTGTGCCCGGTGTGCCCCCTTAATTTCCAAAGCGAAAAATATAGCTGCGAACGGTAGTTTTTGGACTGTAAAATGTGAAAATTTTGAAGCTCGCTCGCTTCGCTCGCTCGCATTTAATCGCTATGCCATTCTCCTGATGTTGCTGCCAGTGATTGACAGCAGTTGCGCCCGGTGCCCCCCCTTAATTTCCAAAGCGAAAAAGTATAGCTACAAACGGCGGTTTTTAGACTGTCAACAATAAAATCAAAATTTTCAAGCTCATTCGCTTCGCTCGCTCGCATTTATTCGTTATGCCATTCTCCTGATGTTGCTGCCAGTGATATCCGGCAGTTGTGCCCGATGTGCCCCCCTTGATTTCCAAAGCGAAAAAATACAGCCACAAACGGCAGCCTTTGGACTGTAAAATGTCAAAATTTTCAAGCTCGCTCGCTCCGCTCGCTCGCATTTAGCCGCTATGCCATTCTCCTGGTGTTGCTGCCAGTGATTGACAGCAGTTGCGCCCGGTGCGGCCCCCCTTAAAGGGACTGTACAGTACTGGTTGAGGTAGGGATTCATGTTTTGAACATTCCTAAGTGAGATAATGAAAAGCCTCTTATGAAATATGAAAGAGCATGTAATTTTAAGAAGGATTCAACGTTTATTTGATGAAAATTGGTTTTCAAATGGCTGAGATATCCAAAAAAGTGCTAATATTAAAAGGCGACATGCCCCAACTTTATTAGTATATCTTTGTTTCACCTTGATTTTGGATATCTCAGCCATTTCAAAACCGATTTTCATCAAATAAACTTTTGATACCCCTTAGAACTGCATGCTCTTTGACATCTCATAGAGTGGTTTCTGAATATCTCACAAAATGCTAAAAGCTAAATCTTCACCTCAACCAGAACTGTACACACCCTTTAATTTCCAAAGCGAAAAAGTATAGCTACAAACGGCAGTTTTTAGACTCTAAAATGTCAAAATATTCAAGCTCGCTCGCATCTAATCGCTATTAAATAGCGGCCATTCTCCTGATGTTGCTGCCAGTGATTGACAGCAGTTGCGCCCTGTGTGCCCCTCTTAATTTCCAAAGCGAAGAATATAGATACAAAAGGCAGTTTTTGGACTGTAAAATGTCAACATTTTTAATGCAAAAAGATTTATATCCCCCCCCCCCCCTATTGCTTCGCTCCCTCACATAACCGCTCCTCCTATAGGTCAAATCCTGTCTACGCCGGTGATAGGCCCCATTATTTAGTAGGCCTTCACAGTGATGTCGCACAGGGGGAGCAAGAGCTGATATACCACGATCTAATTATTCAATAATATATTGTGAATATTTCATTTTCTTATTGTTTTTTTTTTAAGAAAAGAAAACAAAATTTTCACCAAAAGTGTGCACCAGATCGCTGAATTTCAGGTCTGAAAATGCAAAATCTTCCTCGTGTGGGAGAGGGATACCCCCCCCCCCCCATACCCACCCTCCCCCGTTCGGTCGCTCCGCTCCCTCTCACAGATATTTAAAAAAAAAAATGTATTCATACTTTTAAGGTCTGATTTTCCGCCGAACATTTATCCGACAAGCAAAAAAAAAAAATCAACAAGAACAAAAGGTCTTCATATTTTTGCTGCCACTTTCCTCCCACTTTATATTTCAAGCAAAAGAGTGGGGCATCCGATCCCTGTAAAGTGTGTGTGTGCGTGTGTGTGTGTGGGGGGGGGGGGGGCACCAAGCTTCTCCCCCCCCCCCCCCCCCCCCAAGACTGCGCCGGTCCGGTTATGGGCTTGTAATCGTGGTGATGGTGATCATCCCCCCCCCCCCTTCCCACTCCTCAGTACGGATTTACGCCGTTGGTTTGTAAACGAACTCATACTCAATATCTGCAGGTATTCAGTTTAATGCCAAACTGCATTAATGATTTTTAATTAATATTTTCTTCATGTATTTTTGGTACCGTTGGTATGAATTTGTGAAGGGGTCTGGGACATTCCATTTTATTTACAGGTGTGAGCCCTATAATGTTGGACGAAGTGAAGGGCACGTGAAGGTCTATTCCTCTTATTCCTTTCACCCTTACTTACTTACCTTTACTCTTTCCCTCATCTCAAGGGAGCTCTCTCGCGTTTGTTAATGTGTCTGTATGAGTGTACTTCGTCTCTGTCTTACTTTACTTTCTTTGCCTCGCTGTATCAATTCTTTTACTATCTGTAATATCTTTTCTTTTTATTATCATGTTTAGGGGTCTGCAGACTACAAACTCTGCTTGAAAGCAATTGACCTTTGAGGTATCCGGATATTTCCTGTAGAGATCAGTGGTACAGACAGATACTGCTATATCCGCATTCAACCATAAGAGGGCACTCTTGCAATCCTTTCTTGTGAGAGTAAAATTAGGACTCTTCTCCTCTTATCTTGGAGACACTTAGATAAATATAATGTTGGACGAAGTGAAGGACACAGGTAGAAAAATCACACCTTCATTTTTTTTTTTTTGTTGGTGAGGGCAGAACTGTCAAGTTTTTGTTTTTGTTTTTGTTTTTGTTTTTGTTTTTGTTTTTGTTTTTGTTTGTTTTTTTGGGGGGCGGGGGTGTTTGTTTTGTTTCTAAATGTACACATATGCATGAGTATTATGTGTGCAATAAAGCTGTAAAGATGTAGTTTCATTCAGATAATGGTGAAAATGTGAAATATCAGCCGAAACGATGGCCAGGGGTCTAGGAACACTACCCCCCCCCCCCCCCTGAAAAACCATCCCCCTGATAACTACCACCCGGATGATTCCCCCAGGACAATTCCCATCTAGGGCAACTACCTCCCCCCCCCCCCCCCCCCCGACAGCTACCCTCCAGGGCAATTACCCCTAGGTCAATCCCCCTCAGGACAACTACTCCTTGGATAACTACCCCCGGATATAAATTACCCCCACCCCCCCCCCCCCCCCCCGATAGCTACCCCTGGAAAATTACCCCCATAATAACTCCCTGGATAACTACCACTCGGATAACTACCCCCGGGCTAACTACCCCCCCCCCCCCCCCTCGATAAACTCACTCGTCTATCGTTAACCACAACCCCACTTTACACATCTTATTAAGGAGCTTAAAATGCCTCTAGTGCACGTCTTCCTCTTCCCCCTCCCTTTTCTCTGTCCACCGTGAAGGTTGTCTCTTCCTCTCATTCCTCTCATTCAGTCACACCATTCCGGGCAAGCTACGCGGGCTTGTGGCGAGGAGGTAGTTTCCAGCACGTAGAAGATTTTCAGCGGGCGAACAAGAATGTTTGCAATTTTCATTCATGCCTTGTCATACCGTACGGGGGGACTTCTGCGGCTTGACTTGCGGGGAAACAAATTTACTCCCCGGAGCTCTTCGCAGTTGGTCCGCACCTGACAGTATCTAGCGCGTAGTTGCCCGGAGGTGCTCACGCAAGTCCGATTTAACCGCAGCCAAGTTTTGAGCATGACCAAAGCTTTTTTCCGGGTGAGTCGCGGGAATGCCTGTAGAGGTCCACGCAGAACGCAGTAGGAGACCCTTAGCGGCAGTACTTCCCAGGCAATTCCCACGCAGGTACTTCGCAGTACCGTATGCAGCCAAGATAATGAAATTCTGTGAGATTTCAGCCATTCCATTGGAGGAATTCCTTCACTGAGTTGTCATCCCCCACGCGACTGGTACAAAGGTCACACAGTATACTCGCAAGTATAACGCATCCAGCAAGTAAGACACATGCGCTGACTCGCACAAATCCTTTTCCGCCCTCAGGAATGTCCGGTATGCTAGAAAATCCTTACACGTAACAAGCCCGAGTAGCTTGCCCGGAAAGGTGTGACAGGGCCTAAACACGGTTGCGGGTTAAAAAAAAAAAAAAAAAAAAAAAAAAAAAAAAAAAAATATGCGTGCGCATCACCGGGCGACTACTTTTGAGATACATGCAAGGTACTGTCATGTGCGGATCATCTACGGGGACCTCCGGGTAGTCAAAATTGTTCTTTGCAAGTCGCACGCAAGGCTGGTGTGACACGGCCTTTACCTTTCCTCTTTCCCTCATTACAAGGGAGCTGTCTTGTGTTTGTTAATGTGTCTGTATGTGTGTACTTCGTCTCTGTCTTACTTTACTTTCTTTGCCTCGCCATATCAATTTTGTAACTATCTGTAATATTTTTTTTAATCATAATCATTAGGGGTCTACAGATTACAAGTTCTGCCTTTTTTTTTTAGTAGTCTCCTCCATTTCCAACCAGTTTTTTTTTCTTGTCTCGAGATTATTAGGAATTTAATTGTATTGTTTATTACTGTTCATTTTTTTTTTGTCATTGCATTTTTCATTGCATCATTAGTTTATGTGAATTCAAATGGTGTAATTGTATGACTTGGAAATAAAATAAACGAAACTTTTAACTGAAACTGAATTAGGGGTATTATTTCCCCAGTAAAACTACCCTCAGATAACACTGTTGAACCCTCTTTAGGGCAATTATCCCCAAGGCCAATTCCTCCTAGGACAATATTCCCCATATATAGGGCAATCCCCCTCCCTCAGACAACTACTCAAGTTAAGTTATGCTAGGAAAAAAAGGCACGGAATAAACGTGTTATCGCCTATAATTATGTCTGCATAATTATATAATATATTTTCTATCTATTTCATTGATTATTGAATAAAAACTGTATCTATTTCGACAATGCCTATTACTGCCACCAGTTGTGTTGAGGCGTTTCTTCAATGCGATTTTACTGTTATACCGTAAGCGCTCATTTCAGAATTGCCCTGCTGTCCAATAGGCATGAAGAACTAGTATGATAAGGGAGGCGGGAAGAGATTCCCATCTCCTTGGTATAATTCCCACAGAGCGTTACCTCCCTTGACAATTACCCCTTGCTAAATTCAGACCCCAAACAATGACCCCTCTTACAATCACCCTGCCCCAGGAATATTACTTCTCCCAGTGTTGTTTTCCAACAACGTTTATTATTTCAATTGAAAACACACACACACACACACACACACACACACACACACACACACACACACTCATTTTATTTTTCGGATGAAATGGATCGTTTGGTTTTTGTTGAGACCCAACTTCAGGTTTCTAACGTCTTTTTGGTGAGATATAGAGACCTATTACGAAATAATTGAGCATGTCTCACCCATATATTCAATCTCACCCATATATTCTCACCCTCTCACCCATATATTCAATCTATCCCTACTCAACGGAAATTATCCAGACTCCTTCAAAACGGCCAAAGTTATCCCCATTTATAAAAGAGAAGATCCCTTAATGGTGAAAAATTATAGACCCATTTCATTGTTACCTGCAATATCGAAAATTTTAGAAAAAAGTAGTTTACAAGCGTCTCCACTCGTTCATGATTGAAAATGAAATATTAAATGCGAATCAGTTTGGTTTTAGGAAAGGATTTTCTACCGATTATGTTATAATCAAACCTGTTGATGCGCTTACTAAAAAGGAGCATATAATTGGAGTTTTTATGGACCTTAGTAAAGCGTTTGACACTATTGATCATGATATTTTACTTGAAAAATTACATAACTATGGTGTGAGAGGGATTACTCTGCCGTGGTTCAGAAGTTATCTAAGTCATCGAAAACAATATGTTGTATTTAAATCCACTCACTCAACATATTCTAACGTGTCATGCGGTGTCCCTCAGGGATCTATCCTTGGGCCTCTAATCTTTTTGATTTATATCAATGATATTATCAACTCCTCTCCTCGTTTAAATTTCATCTTATTTGCAGACGACACCAATGTTTTTTATTCCCACAAGGACATTGTAACACTGGTTGATACATTAAATACGGAATTAAGCAACATCTCGAAGTGGATTAGAAGTAATAAGCTTTCATTGAATATTGATAAGACATGTTTTATACACTTTCATACGTTGCAATCCCAAGCCACCCTTCCTCAAGGTATTTTTATTGATGATGTAAACATTGCTGAGAAACATTCAACCAAGTTCCTAGGAGTAACCCTAGATAGCAATCTAACTTGGAATACTCATGTTCAGAATATTACAACAGCAATACCTGAAGCAACTGGCGTTTTAAGAAGAATAAAATATTTAATTAATGATCAAACTTTAATTATGTTATACAACACTTTATGTTTACCATATTATGTAATGTACTGTATTATTGTATGGGGCAACAGTAGCAAAACAAAATTGAACACAATTTTTCTTCTCCAGAAAAAGGCTCTTCGTATATGCACACATTCAATTTTTTTGGCTCACACTGATCCCATATTTTATCGCCTAAAAACTTTGAAGGCCCATGATATACATTTATACCTAACTGCCATATTTATGTATAAACACACTCGAAATGTATTACCATTTGTTCATAATACCCTAGTAACCAATGACCATATTCACTCATACCCTACCCGTCGTTCCCATGATTTTCATTTAAGTAATCCGAAGCTTTTACTTGCTCAAAAGTCGATTAGACATCAAGGTCCGGATACATGGAACACTCTTCCTGAGGAGTTAAAACAGTGTGCCTCCTTGTTTTCATTTAAAGCAAACTTAAAGAAGTACATTTTATTACAGTATATTTCAAATATGAACTAAAAACAAATAAATTATATAAGTAATGTTGGTCTTCTGATAGCAACAGCGCATATCGATCCCTCTTTCAGTAAACCAATTTCACTATTCTAAATTCCAGCCTATCTGCTATTGTGCAACCTCAAGCACCTGCACACACATTCACCACCACCACCATCACACACCAGAGTTTATTTTCCCCTGCTACCTTCGCAGCAAAATTTATATTGTTACGAATTTAGTACGTCCTTATCTTTTCCTCGGGCCGGCCATCTTTTCAAGCAATACTTATAATGGCGGCCCTCTGCATAATCGTTTCTAAACTATAAATGTTATTCTTATCACTGCTGCATAGACATGCATTCTGTATATTAAATTTCTTTCATATCGTTGTTTATGCAAGTCAAAAGACTGTGTTAAATTTACTTTACATAATATGTCCTACATGTTCATGATTATGTACTTAATATATGTATCGTGGTTTATGCAAGTCAAACGACTTTGCGTTGAATTTACTTTGTATATTTCCTGCATTTTCATGATTATGTAACTTATGTTTATTGATTTGCAGAAAATAAAGTATCTATCAAACAAATGTAATACCCTTTCCATGATTTTCCAACCTCAACTTCCCCCTCCCTTCCACTTCACCTCTCTCCTCCCAGCCTTGTCCGAACCTTGAACTTAGTTAAAGTCGGACGATCGTAACCTCTAAAGGGCTTTTTACATTTGCAGTTTTTGCTTAGTCCTGTACCAACGGTGGGGCTAAGGGGGGCCTTAGCCCCACCGTTGGTACCGGACTGTCCTTAGGCCACTTTCTGTTAACACTTGTTTTTGCCAAAGTGGGCTACCCCACCGATAATCCCGTACTATCTGGCCCTGCAAAAAAAAAACAAAAAAAAAGCAGGGTTAGCACCGCAATTGCGGTGCTAACCTCGCAATTGCGGTGCCAAGCAAGCGAGTTTGAACAGAACGAAGAAATAATCCGGGGCTAAGCGACGGAGATGAAGCCCGAACCCCACAAAGTACAGGACTAATTATACGAGTGTAAAATGATCAGTTTTCTCTTTAGCCCTGGACAAGAGCTTAGTACGGGATTTATTGGTGCGTGCAAAAAGCTGAAAAAAAAATTGGTACGGGATTGGTCCTGGGTCAGAGAAAAAACACAAGTGTAAAAATGGTACTTAATTGTGTAACTCCTCCTCCGAACGAAATTTGTACATGCAGTTGCGCAATGTCAGACTGCAGTGCTATCCATTAACGTGTTAGTAGGGCAGATATGTAACAAAAATTGGTCGAAATGCTCACATCCGGCGGAAAGTATGAAGTTATGCATACAGGGGTATTTTGGGGCGCTGATTTCAAATATTGTCGGATCCAAGAGATCTGACCACGGGATCGGCCGCCATTTTGAATTCCAATATGGCCGCCATCACAAAACAAATTTAAAGATCCCTATCTTCAGTTCTGAATGACCTGTGGCACCAAAATTTGGAACATATGAGTGTTTT
Source organism: Diadema antillarum (assembly GCF_040938485.1). Lineage (NCBI taxonomy): Eukaryota > Metazoa > Echinodermata > Echinoidea > Diadematoida > Diadematidae > Diadema > Diadema antillarum. The sequence goes on from NW_027271492.1 coordinate 346,896, forward strand.
GACATATTGAATTTGATGACAGATTGATTTAAAGTGTCTGACAAACATCGAGTGGCCGCCATTTTGTATTCCAATATGGCCGCCTCGACGAAATATTCAAAATCCCTATCTCGATTTCTAAGTGGTGAGTGACGCTGAAATTAGGTGTAAACAAGTATTTTAACATACTGAGTTAAAATATTAACTCATAAGATGTGTCTGACAAATGCAATGCCTAATATTTTGAATTCAAATGTGGCTACGAAGACATACACCACAACTAACATTCACGAGCATGTCAAAAAGTGCAGCAAAAAGGAAGCATAATGCACCTTTCACTGACGTCACAATGTAAATACAGCACCGCGCACTCAATCAGTTACAAACGCGCGCTCAATCAGGTAGCCTAATTTACAAACCCGAGATAGAGATTTTCAACACTCCAACATGGCAACTTTGTATAAAATTCAAATTGGCTGCGGTGCAGCTTGTCAGACATATCAAATAAGTCTTTTATTGAAGTCATCATATCACCATGCTCTTATGTATCAAATTCCAATGGCTTATGTCATTCAGAACTGAAGATAGGGATCTTTGACGGCGGCCATATTGGAATTCAAAATGGCGGCCGACCCCATGGCCAGATCTCTTGGATCCGGCAATTTTTGAAATCAGCGCCCCAAAACACCAATATATTCAAATTATCATACTTTCCGCCGGATGTGAGCATCTTTTTCACATATCTGCCCCACTATGTGGGATAATACTGCCACTGAGACACGTGTGTGTGTGTATGTGTGTGTACGCATCATACACAAACATTGCGACCGCGAGCTGCGGTGATTGGCGGAGAGAGGCCAGAAGACGCGTGGCTCTTTTGGGCTCTCTTCATGCGCATGCGCACTGTGAGTTGAATACGTCCATTCGGGAGCTCGCGTGTCTCGGACAACCATTTTGGGTCAGGTGATTTTGAGCCGCAGTCTTGTTCGCTGATCCATCGAGCCAGCTCTATTCATTCGATGTCACGACATTTCATACATAATGGGGAGGCAGCGTGTTTCGTTCGTCTCCGTGCAGCACAAACCACTCGCCACGATTGTTAGGCTTTAATATTCACTTTATTCTCCCTTTAATATACCACTCTTTTCCTCCCCCTATCTCCCTACGTCTTCACTACTGCAACTTCAACTTCTAGTTCTCAGCTGCCCCTCATTTGTCACTATTTCCCTTCCTTACACTCTCTATATGATATGTCGCTTCCCTTTTCAGTTCTCCTCTTTATAGGCTCTTCTTTTATTGAGCCACGATCCCTATAAGGACTACATACACATGGTGCTACCGCAAACCTTCAATACGCATATAAAGCAGGACTTCTCGTTATAGAATCATTACACTTTTGGACAATTGCTATATTATTATGAATAAAAAGAAGTATTAACCTTCTTATCTTCATTCTCATTCTGTGTTTATGGATAGACGTGTAATGGTGTTGTAGGGATAACATTAACAGTATTTCCCCCGAAAATATGGCTGCTTAATTCCAAACTTAGAGATGACTACATAGGAAGCTAGCCCCTGCTTGAAACTGCACAGTGTGAACATGGTGTATGCATTTTAACAGTGTGATCACAGTGTCCAACACTGTTCATTACAGATGAATCATTATAGCTCGTTTCGTCGAAGTCCGTTTACACACATTGCAGCCACTCGTTTTATCTACCACTATACAGGGGATCAGTTCTTGCCATTCCTATTTAACGTTCGTTAGTTAGTTATTTAGTTAGTTAGTTAGTTAGTTTGTTTGTTTGTTTATTTATTTAGTTAGTTTGTTTGTTTGTTTGTTCCTAAAAAAACAAGTATTTCACTCTCACTCTACAAGCTCCGTCGTTTTAGTGGGTCCCTCCGTTTTTCGCCTTGTGTACGTTGATATTCCACTTTATTTCAATTTACTTCAGGCATTGCAATGTATCTTTACTGTAGGTATAATAAGGACTGCTTTACTTTGTTAAACTCACTTTGTTTGTTCTTTTATATGATTCCTGTCACTGAAGAAAGAGTGATGTATGCCATGTTATTTTTTATTGTCGAAAAACGGAATAAATTTGAATTGAATTGAATTTGTTTTAATCGGAAAATTGTTGGGCCATGAATTGTTATTGCTTGAAGAAAACTTCCATTACTACCCCAGTTTGTAAGTGTAACATACAGTCCATTGTATAACTCACCTCTATACAATGACTAGTGAACTAATTTAAGATCCTTGGGGTTATGATTGTTGTTTTTTTTTTTTAACGTTGGTAGAATAACACACTGAAACAGAGGATTATTGTTGTATCGTGGGTTACAAGTAACAAAATTTATGACTGCAAAATAAGGAACAGAAAAGGCGTGGCAGTAAACGTCTCGGTGTTTATTGCAGAACTGTCCGTCTCTAGACATGCACTTAATGTTTATAAAAACAGTTTCAATAAGTGGAGTGTTGGAATGCATGCTGACACCTGAGGCACATGCATACTAGTACAAGGGGGTTACATAATGAGGTTACATAATGAATGTCTGGATGTCTAGACACTTTATGAATATGCGATGTATATCTGTAAACACGTATGATAGAGAAAACAGACCTCGGAAAGGTCGCAACACTGGGCACATTCACAGTTTTTAATCCATTTTATCTTTCATTGTAAGAAGAGTTTTTCAGCCGTTGATCGCTGCATAAATCATCATGATTGAATGCTCCTAAACCGAAATGAAAAGCAAAACTTCCAACCACAAAAATTTTAATCCGAGAAAAGGTGCTTATCTGCCTATTGCAATTTGCTTGAAGACCTTCTCCTTATTAATTGTGGGACCAAAGTAATGATAAAAAGCTTAAAAGTGAATTGCTTTCTGACCCTGCAATTCGGCGCCATCCTTGAGCACATTCTATACATGACTATAATTATTGAAGCGTATATACAATAGGACAATATGATGCGTTAACATTATAAGCAGGACACGTAAACACATTTCCATGCACTGTTTTGGTAGAAAGTATTTATAGAGGAAAACTTAAAATATTTATCCAGGAAAAAGCTTTTAATAATGTTGAAACCCAAACTTTACATACGTACAATGTTAAGCTTTAGATACACGAGGAAGTGTTACTTCTTCGAAAAATACCAATGAAAGCCATGCAACGGACTTGCAGACCTAAGATACATTTTTTTTCTTGAGAAACAGGATACCTATATTGGGGAAATTTCAGCTTTTCACTCTGTTGTATTTTCTTTCTCAGTTGTTATTATTGATAGTGTCAGATTATCTTTGGTAAAGACAAGATGGCATTTGGTATTGCTGGCTTTTTTTAACAGTTACAACGCTTTCCGTCGAACCCATTTAAAAAGGAGTATCACTTTATCCCTCCGTTTTGGTTCTTGCTTTCATGACGCTTGCTTCCAAAACAAGTGATTATTATGTCTGTCTGTCTCGAAGTTTTTGTAACTGACGAATTTTCGTGTCTTAGGTTTCCTCTAAAAATTTGATTGTTATACTTTTGCATTAAAACTGTAATAGCAACGGCATTAATCCGTACCGAGGAGTGGGAGGGGGGATGATCGGCGATATTCACTATTGCTACAATCCCCATAACAAGCCCATAACTAACCGGACCGGCGATGGGGAGGGGGGAGGGGTGATGGGGGAGTGGATGGATCGGGAGTCTTTTTTTGACAAAAGATACAGGGGTCGAATGTTTGCATATCCCCACTTTTGCATGAGATATATAGGGTAGGAGGGAAGTGGTAGCAAAACATATGAAGAAGTTTTTGGTGTTGTTTTTGTTTTGTTGGGGAGCATTTGTTTTGCAGAAGATACAGGGATCGAATTTTTGCAGTCCCCACTTTTTGCATGAGAAATGGGGTGGGAGGAAAGTGGCAGCAAAATATATGAAAACTTTTTGTTCTTGTCTTTGTTTTGTTTAGTTTTTGCATGTCAGCCGACTTTCGGCGGATTATCGTACTTTAAAAATATGTATTTCTTCTTTTTTTTTATTTACTTGATAGGCTCACTTGTGTTATCTACCACTATACTGAGGATCAGTTCCCGCCAATCCTACTTAACGCTCGTTGTTTGTTTGTTTGTTTTTTAGTCGGGAAATTGTTGAGCCATGAGTTAGTTTTCAAAGAAAAAAAATTAAAAGGTACATTCGATGTTAGAAAGGGGATTCTTATTTTGAGATTCAATTGTTATTGCTTTAAGAAAAGTTAAATCACTACCCCGGTTTGTAAGCGTAACAGCCCATTGTATAGCTCACTTCTATTATGATACTGATTTGAGATCGTTGGGGTTATGACTGTTTTTTCTAACGTTGGTAACAGAGGATTATGACAGAGAAAACAAATTTCGGAAAGGTCGCAACACATGACAGAATTTCTTTAATCCATTTGTTTGGTTTTATTTTTTCAATTGTAAGAAGAGTTTTTCAGCCGTTGCTCGCTAAATAATTCATCATGATTGAATGCTCCTAAACCGAAATGAAAAACAAAAACCTCCAACCACAAACATTTTAGTCTAAGAAAAGATGTTTGTCTGCCTATTGCAAAGTGTTTGAAGACATTCTCCGGATTACTTGTGGGACCATCCATCATCATCATCATTATCATCATCATCCATCCATTCAGCAATCATTCAATTATTTATCACTGAATTCATTATTACGTAATGAAGTAGCCATCACAATCCTTGCACAGCTGCATGCAAGCAGCACCAACTCAATGAAGCACATTCTGTACCACTCCCTGTTCCATTTCCCTTGTCCAGCGCGTAGGCATTCTCTCATTCTCTCTTTTTCTTTCTTTCCTCTCATTCTTTTCATCTATTCTGGCAAGTTGTGTCATGTTGTTGTGTTTCTCCTGTTTTTTTCCCGTCCGGTCGTATGATATTTGTGACAAGTGTTTGTAAAAAAAGTAATTCATAAGCTTTATGAGTGTTTCACAATATACAAGCTTTGATTTTTAGTGGACCTCTCAATTTTTTTTTCAACTGAAGCATGACTTTGTATTATTTTATTGCCAATATGCGTTCTTATGTTTATCGGTATTACTTATCTATTGCAAAGGCAAATGTTTGTGTTTATGATGTAATTCCTGATTTATCTTGTGTTATGTTTTGTTGGAAAAAGAAGAATGAAAAAAAAATGACTTGAATTGAGTTGAGTTGAATTGACCAAAATAACGATTAAAACTTAGTTAAAAATGGGATTGTTTTCTGATCCAGCGCGATTCGGCTTCATCCTTGAGCACATTCTATCCATGACCGTAATTATTGAAGTGTATACAATAGGAGAGCATGATGCGTTAACATTATAAACAGGACAGGTAAACACATTTCCATGCACTGGTTTGGTAGAAAGTAGAGGAGAACTTAAAGTAATTATCCAGGAGAAGCGCATAACAACGTTGTAACCTCAATTACACGTATGTGCTATGTTAAGCTTCAGATACACGAGGAAGTGTTACTTCTTCAGAAAATACAATTGAAAGCCATGCTGACCTAAGACACACATTTTCTCGAGCAACAGGATACCTTTGGGGAATTTTCAGCTTTTCACTGTGGTGTATTTTCTTTCTCAGTTGTTATTATTGATCGGCTCAGATTATCTTTGACATAGACAATATTTTCTTTAACTGGCAATTTTTTTTAACAGTTACAACGCTTTCCGTCGAATCCATTTAAAAGGGAATATCACTTTGTTTCTTTGGTTTTTTTATTTCTTTGTTTTGCTGTGTTTTTATTTGCTTCGTAGGCTCACTTGTTTTATTCTGTTTAATCAGTTATCTTGATTTGTTTTGTTTTGCTTTGGGCATTTCTTTTTGTGGCTTTTTAGACGATTTTGACGCCCCTACCTGTCATTAAGATACCTCACACGTTTTTTTTTTTTTTTTTTTTTTTTTTTTTTTTTAATCTGCCCCTGTCACACTTTGCCGGATAAGGCAAACGTATGAGAAACAAATGTCGATTTTTGGCATCCGTCGATATCCGTTAAAAGGCTTTTTATGTCCTTCTTATCCTTTGGACTGACGTTTATCTTCCTATGATTTCCGTCAGAGCGGCCAGAAAATTTTGTGCATGCACAAAGTTTTTTTCTCGCCAAAAACGGATAGCGCAATCCGACCCTTGTTCGATAGTTTTACGTTTTCTCCTATATCTGTACTGTGCTTTGTCGTTTTCCACGCGTTTCCATCCGCTAGGCCTGCTGTAAAATCCATTGCTGCCAGAGATGGAACGGATAGAACAGCTATGTAAGCAAAATACATGTATATGCTTGAAGGTCGGAAGGACCATAACGTGGGGAAACAAACTTCTCACTCATCTGTGTCGGAAGAGAAACATTTTCAGTCAATTTATTATCATGATTGTTATAAGAATATTGTACTAAATGAGGAACTTCAGAGATCTGCACAAATTCAGGGAAACAGTATCACCTATAATACACAAGTTATACCACTAAAGGGCAGCCCTGATCAGATTTTCTGTCTTGGGGCAATGAAGCACATACAATGTGACTTGGTATCGGCTGCGGGGATAAACCCTGTTGGATATTCACAGGTTAAAAGTTGTAAGTTTTTTTGCTCTGATGCCGGAAGCTGTGACTTTCGAGTTGAAATTGAGACGAATGAGTGGTAGATCAATGTCATAAAAATTAAAACCCGTCATGTGACAAGGTTCGAATAGCACTAGGATATCTAATGAGCCATCTTATTGTTCTGCATTTGATTTGATGTATCACCTAATCGTTTGGAAATCTGTCTAAACGTGTACTAAGTCTATGGGAAAGGGACCTACACACTTTTGGGTTTATATTAATTGGACAATTTTCTATTAAAAAGCTACACAATTTTCCTACTTTCGGAACTCATAAAGGGAAATAATGACATGTTTGCCCCACCCCAACCCCATCCTCCAGGATCGACGTGCCTGCACACGAGGGAGTTTTTGTATTTTAAGAATACACATCAAAATTTCTCGTAAAAAACATTTTGAATGGAGTTCTAAAAGCTGTCCATGCCCAAAGTGTACTTAAGTCTTTAAAGATAAACCAAGCGTGTTGGGGGGGGGGGGGGGGTAGGGAGGATTAATTGAAAGAAAATATCCCCTGAAACCGATCAGATTTTTTTCTTTTTTTTTAGTAACTGAAGTGACATAGACCAAGAGCACATTCAAAAGATGAAACATTAGGAAATGTGTAGTTCTATAAGCATACTACGGGCCCTAAGGCTATAGGCATAGCACCGAACAGCTAGGGGAGGATATAGGGGGGGGGGGGGGAGGAGAGATTTGTGCCTTTACAGAATTGAAATTCGGCTATTTCGTACATATTTTGAATATATGATTGGACAATTTTCTGTCAATAAAGCCCCCCAAAATCCTCATTTCAGGAATAATTGGGAAAAAATTGTATGAGTTCCCCCTAAAATCCTCATTTCAGGAATTATTGGGAAAAAATTGTATGAGTTCCCCCTTCTCTCTCCCCCCCCCCCCCCCCCCATCTCCAGGATCGACACCCCTGCAGAGCGGACGGATTGTTTTCATTTTTTAGAATTCAGATGAAAATTACTTTTAATGATCTAAACGAAAAAAAAAAAAAGAAAAGAGCCGATCGGTGGAGGAGGGGAGATGCCACCCCCCCCCCCCCCCCACGAGAGAAATTTTGCCTTTTCAGAATTGAAAGGTGGCAATAGGTGCACAGTTTGGATACATATTAATTGGACAATTTTCTATCAAAAAAGCCAGAAAATTTTCACATCTCGGGAAGGGGGGGGGGGGGCAAAATTATGTGTTTACCCCTCAAATGGTTTTTTTTTTTTTTGGGGGGGGGGAGAGATTTTGCCATTTCAGACCGATCTTATGAGATTTATAGGTGCACACATTTTTGTAATATTCTAGTTTTGCTTCTGCCAAAAAAGTAAGGAACATTCGTATTCAGAAAAAAAAAATGTACTGGGAAAGGGTGCTAGAGGGGGATAAATCCCCTCTCACATGAGGGAGATTTTACATTTTCAGGCCTGAAATTCAGATATTCTATTAAACACATCTCTGTACACATATCTAAACACATTCATGATGGAATTCGGAATATTGCTATACTTGTTTTGGGGGACAATTGATTTGTTTGCCACCGACATTTCCATGGGGGCGAGGCAACTCTGCCCTTTGCCCCCCCCCCCCCCCCCCCCTCGATCATCGCTGTGCATGTCCATAAATGGATCCTGACTGAGTCATCATCATTAGCTAAATGATTCGGGAAATGGAAGGGGAGAAGTTCAATAAAGCCGGTATTGTTTTTGGTTTGTTTGTTTTTTGTTTGCTTGCACGTTTTCGAGTTGGGCGCTTCATGCTGCATGCTCATGTAGGCCTATATCATTTGATGTTTTCAACATCTAAAACCATTCCTTATATATCAAATTACTATTTTTGCAACGGAGCAAAGCGAGGGAGCGCTTGAGAAAATTATGAATACATAGGCCAGGGGAGATTCAGGAAATTTGAGCCACTTTTTTTCTATTTTTGAAAACATTTCCCAGTTAATCCTCGCTTGCAACAGGTGTTTGTTACCAAACTGAAGTACAGCTTTAAAGCTGCCTCGTGCCTATGAAATTTTATTCTCGGTCATGGCCTAACTCGAAATACTTTTCTTTGAAAAATAAATGTCAAGTGGGTCACCACTCCAGCAGTGTAAGGAGAGTTTAGCCATGTCTTGAGGAGAGTTGAGCCAGCTTTGGAAGACATATGCCATTTGTTGGAGATTTGAACCATGATGTCAACCTATATAGATTAAATAAAAACATTGGTTCCCAAGTAGCAGGAAACAAATCTTAGCTATTGTACAAAACTGATTTTATCTTAAATTGAAGCATAGAATCATCTATCATTTTCTGACGCCATAGCACCAGTAATGTTCAAGAATAATCCGTGTATAGCTACACTGTTTAAATCCATATGTCAAAAGCACAGATCATCAAAGGTAAATAATACGTAATAATTCATGTCATTAGGAATATGCTGATTTCCTTTGGAGACCTTTATTTCAACCTCTAAATGGGCATTTCCGGAGTCAAAATTAGATGTTTACATCATGCAAATAAAACCCCTAGGCGAGATGTGGCATGTGCATGTTGCTGAAAATCAACTTCTATGCTAACTTAGTTACTCTACTTTTTTCATATGTATTGGATCGAAATTGAAAGCAGAGTATAATCTGGTATTTTCACAGTCACGGGTACCACTACTTTAATTAGGTAAGGTATAGACGTTTAATGGGAGTTTCTACACAATAACTTTCCTTACGTTTATTTACATTTCTGTTTTTGTTGTTGTTGTTGTTGTTGTTATTGTTGTTGTTTGTTGTTTGTTTGTTTGTGTTGTGTATATCTATTAAGCTTGCTTGTGGTGTTTTCGTTCTTCATTTTGTGGCATGGTGCTCAGAAATGAAATATAAAATTCCCAAAACGGTTACCTCAACACCAAAAGACATGAGCCATGCTGTGAAAGCTAGAGTTGAGCTATGGCTAAACTCTCCTCTGACTGCGTGATTCAACTCTCCTCTGGGTGGCCATTTCTAATTTCCATTTCCTTATAAAAATATGTATCAAAATAAGCTTATCAATTATCCATCAAATTTATCAAAATGGAAGACTATGATTGGAGCTACAACACATATAAATCACTGACTAACCAACTGATGGTATGTGAATAATAGAAGGGGTGGTACCTGAAATTCAGAAATTGACTTTTCGCTGTCTTTTGATATCGTTCGTGTCCTGCCGTTTTTGTTGTTCTGTACCACATCTGCTTGCTTTGATATGCTATAGTGACAAATATGTTAAACACTACCAACAGAGTGCACGAGTGCTTGCACCTGTGAACTCTAGATAAAAGTTTGAGGGAGTGTCTCAACCCTCATTATGGCTCAACTCTCCTGCATCTCCCAAATCCTTAAGGACAGAATACTGTTAAGCTCTGTTTATCTCTCTGAAGGCTGGCGTTAGAACGTCATGTAATATGCCAAAATTATTACACTCACATTTCTGCTTCTTCCACTTTCCCTAAATTTCAGGGGGATTAATATTGTACAGACCATCTCCACTCCTCCATTCCAGGCGGGATGCATACCTCTATCGCCTCGGGATTAACGCCCGTGTGTCTAAGATTGTAGAAAATGTTCTGTAACATTCTGTAAGAGACAAAAATACAGCGAAAAAAAGGAGTAGTGTGTGCGTGCATGTGTTTTATGCGCGCGCGAGCTGTGGCGAGCACGTGTGTGCGTATAGGACCCGTCCTCGTAAAACTCACACACATATAAATAGATGCACAAGAATAAATATTCATTAACACATTGTACATTTCGATTTTACCCGCGTATTTGCATAATACTTTCTCTAGGGATTTCGTGATTCATTTCATGAAACCAACGTAATGCAGTGGAGCGTTTAATCTACTGGGCACAGTGGCCCCCACCCGATCGGCAGAAATTTGGACTTAAAAGGCATTAGCTGCTGAAATAGCATCTCATAAATCAACCGGACGCTCATTCAGCACTATATATTACAATCGGAATCGTCGCTTTTTAACGTATATTTCGGAGGCTATCTGGTGACTGACTGATCTGAATATGAAGAAACTTCTGATTCTGTGCTTGGTCATTGTAGCCATTTGTTCCCTTTATATTGAGGACAGCGGTAAATATTACCTACCATTCAATCCTTAATTTCCTCTTATTCATTCCGGATATTTTTTCTTTTGTTCGTGGCTTTTTTGTGACAGCAGAAATTGTTTCCATTTCATCTCTTTTTGGTATGTCTGAATGCGCCATTTAATTGTTCTCAAGTAAAGTGAGCGAGTTGCAGAATATAATTTATGTATATTTAATGTAATCATAATGATGCCACATGAAAGTGATACAAACACAATCGTGCATTCGAGGTTCAACAATTTTGTTTGGTAATAATTGTTCATTTGGTATAGCGTTCTGCTGTGTTTTATATAAGTTTTTATTTCTATTCTTCTCTAACTTCTTTCATGTACATATGTTTGAACAGCTTCTTTTATCATAACTGGTTTCATTCCGTTTCAGATTAAGCTTATAAATACTCCAAATGCTAAAGTCAAAAACAAACTAAATTGACTCCTGCAGTTTATTTTTAACAAATGCGAAACAATGATATTTGTTACTGGTAAATGGTGCACATCTTGTAACAAACTCGTTACGTATACAAAAGATATTCATTAACATGGTTATAGTTTGCATTCAATGAAGGGATGAACAATGTCCTATCTTGCTTTGTAATTCGGGCACAAACCCTCGTAACTTAAACCCCATTTGAACAGATTGCTTCTCACTTCTCATAATCATACAAAGAATTTTAAATTAGATTCTCGTAATTTGTTTTCTTTTATGTATTCTGAATGAAACTTATTCTCCCGATATGAAGAACATGCATTGGTTGACAAGGTACCAAATTATACAATGCCTTGCTGTTTAGATCAATAATAAAAATTACTTTTTTTTAGAAACACACAGATTTGGAAAACACAGCACAGTTTCTTTTACGATTATCTAGCATTTCCTTATCAATCATATTGATCCATACACATCTGTTTTTTTTTTTTAATATTGCATAATCAATAGTTGCTGTACATTTTCTTTTTTTGAAACTACATGTAATTTCTGACTTTATCTATTCCAAAGACCGGAAATCATTTCTTGTTGCTAAATTTCAAAAGAAGAGTATACCCCTTTCATAGCAATCTTTATAAAACAGCAAATGCTTATCAAACAAAAGTGAGTGTGTTATAATGCCAAACAATCTGATTTAAAACATCAATTGACCCACTGTTTCCAGTGTTGATATCTTTCACTGTGGTACAATACCGTATTAGTTCCCATGCCTGTAAAATTTCTTTATGATACTTCGGCATTTGTGTGTGTGTGTGTGTGTGTGTGTGTGTGTGTTTGTGTGTTTGTATGTGTCAGTGTGTGTCAGTATAATCAAAAATACTCGTGTTATTGTTATAATTCAGCAGCAAAATAATGTCCCCAGTAAATCAAGCCAATAAGAATTTTTTTCCATATATCTCTAGAGGCATTGAGAAAACAACCCAGCCATTTGAAACAAAAACTTAACAATTGTTTTTGAATATCCATCATCTTTATTTTCCTTTACTGAAATCCTCTGTAATAAAGGTTCGCTTTTCCCCATTTGTTCTTTTCCCTTTAACCTTGAACATCATATTTTCCAAAATCTTCAAAAATTTAAACGGTATTGAATGCTCCATCATCAAATTAATAACGTGACTAAGAGCTAAAGTTTTTAAAACAATAACTCGTCCAAAGATTGTCAAGTTTCTCTTTGTCCAACTTTCTAAATTCTTTGGCAACTTGAATAATCTTTGCTTTCAACCTAACTTCAAAGCTTCATCATCATTGAGATGAATACAATATCTCAAATATCTAACTGGTTTATTCGACCATTTCAAATGAAAATTATCTAAATTCCAGCGTCTACTCTGTTTACTTAACCATATCATGAAAGTTTTGTCTTTGTTAATCTTTGGTCCTGCTTCATCTCCAAAATGATGTAACTCTTTTAGAATTTTCTCAAATTAGTTTTCATCTTAAACCAAAAAACAAAACTTTTGTTCTAAATCATATTGATTATTTTTATCATGCTGTAACTGACTCTACAGACTCACTTTGAAAAATAGTCCTGGGGATAATGCTGATAGGGATTGTGTCTAACCGTATTCAAATAAAACAAACAACTAAACAAAGAGGCCAACAAACCTGACATTGATGCTCGAGGTTATTTGTGACAACTGTCACCATTGTCACACACAGGAAGGGAAAAGCAATACTCAATACTCAAAACCTGTCTTAATTGAATGTTGTATGTCTCCCAAACAGAGGGTTATGCCTTCAAGCGTCGCCAATCTGGTACTGGTGGATTCAGTACATATGCGAGTGCAATAGGTGTGTATACTTTGTTAAATGACTTGTATTTCTTACAATAACACTAGTCATGCAAATAGGTATTACCAGGTTTTACAAAAACATTTCCCACTTTTGATCCCCAATAGTTCAATATCAGATAACACTGACATTGATATTACCAATAGCTGAATAGTGTACAGTTTTGTTGGAGGTAATTTAAAAATGAAAGGATATATCAGTTTCATTAAATTCAATATTTCTTCTTAAGTTAGGTTTCAGATTCTGCTCTGTTTTCAACCCTCTGTACAAAACTTTAATTTTGCACAGCGGTCATGGGTGTGTGTGGGAGTGTGTGGTTCATAGCCAGACAATGGTCCTGAACAATGGACAGGGTTTGAATACTCTATCACATATTCATGAGAAATTCCACTATCACAGCTGGTCTATATTCATCCTGAAATGTTGTTTGTTTTTCATGTGCATGCATTTTACCATTTACCATGAATTCAGACTAGAAGTGCGCAGGGCAATCCATCACGAATTATTGATAAAGCAGACCAGAAGGAGACCAGAAGCCTAGCCAGCAGAACTCTGAAAAGGTCTTATTTTATGGTATCTACAACTGTATGTCTATTGTTCAGGTTCAAATTCGACCAAAATCTGGACCTTAACTTTAAAATCAATCATGGATTTAATGAAACTGATTCATGTTGTTATATTCAAATCAGCTCCAACTAAATAATTCTTGTACACTATTCACCTAATACTTTACATCATTGGCAGTGTTGTCGGATGTATAGTTTTCTAGCTATTAATAACCAAAGTGGGAAATGTTAGTTGTTGTTTTTTGTAACACCAAGTATTTTTTGTTGCTTTAAGTATAACATTATTCTTATTTCACACACGACCAGATGGGATTTAAAAAGATGTTTTAATGTTCTCCCGAATAAACGTTGCAACTGACGCCAAGGAATGTGCGAAAATGCGAAAATGAAAAATAGTTTGTTCATCCGAAAAGTGAAAAAAAAAGGTTTGTTGCTCCAAAGATTTGAAGAGCTTGTTCGCAAAAAAAAACGATAAGTCCATTTTTGAAGATTTTGAGGTACGGTCTCTGTCATAGAGTACAAAATAATACCTTTTAAATGTTATATTGGTCACTATATATAAAGGTACATTTTTGAAGTTATGGTTAAAAGAAGCAAAAATTTTCTTATTATTCTCTTTATTTTTCTTGACCTTTAATCGCAAATATATCTATTTGGCAAATATGGACCTATCGGTTTTTGCGAACAAACTCTTCATTTGTTATTCAAACTTTCATTGTTCTAAAGGTTCCTTATTTCGAATTACATACATGTACATACATGCACACGCATATCAACACACACATTCACACAGACACACAAACATACACATTCAATTTAATTCAATTCAATTCAATGTCGGTTTTATTGCGAATGAAAAGAGATGATAACATTAACTGCACAGACTAATCAATGCTTATAGTGTCATGGGTACAGAGAAAAAAAAATGCGTACGCATATACTACAGAAAATTCACAGTGAATGAAAAAATCAGCATGTGAAAAACCTGAATATCTGTCATATCAAGTTATCACCTTCAGAGATGTTATTGTTACTGTATCATTGGTACTGGTATAATAGTTATTCTTGTAAGCAGCAGCTTTTAAAGAAAGAATGCCCATCGGAAAAAAAGAGCCTAAGATTAACATAACTTTCGTTAGAGAATGAATGCCCATAGGAAAAAAGGAACCTAAGATTAACAGACCTTTGATTACAGAACTAATGTGAATGCCCATCGGAAAAAAAAGAAGATTAACTCTTACCTTCATTACAGTGTAACATTCGGAATAACAAAATGCAACCCAACTGTATCCAGCGCGATATTAAGATTACATGACCGTTTTTTCTCCACCACCCTTGGGATTGTCTCGATGTACTTCATGATATATTTTCCTTTCCATGTGCCCAACCAATGTATTATTGGATTGAAGAAAGACATCTCTAATTTACATGTTTCATATTATGTCCTACTTATTTCAACCTCGGACGGCGCCACGTTTTCAAAAGTCTGGGGGAAGGGGCAGTTTGTATTAAAAAACAAAAGAGCAGCGCAACTTGTGCTTCAATCTTCCGAGTTTCATCAGATAACGAGCAAAAACAAACAAACAAGCAAGTAAACCTTCTGCGCAACTTTCTGATTCCACTTCGGGGGTTGAACAAAGTGGGGGGGGGGACACAGTGGTTACACCTTTTGTATTTCTATGAATTGGACAAAAAGTGGGTGCGCCCCCCCCCCTCCCTGCTTCCGCCGTCCCTGCTAGCCAAAGGTCAGTTTCAAGCATGAAGTCATCACATTACAGTCTTTATACTTGAATCTCAGAATGGCGAAAGTCGCCCATTAAATGTATCTATGCGACATTTTCAAAAGAAAGCAACTGGTATTAAAAGTGTGTCTTATATGCAAAAAGTCTCTCACAAGACTTTCATGAAACGGTCCCGAAACTCGTCTTTGGATTAGCAGCATTTATCGTCACCACGCGCATGCGTGGTCATCATTGTGGCAACTGAAGACATAACGTCTACCCACAGAAGGCTTATATCATACAGTGGATGTGAGTGTATTAATATTTTGATTACATGCATATATAACAGAACGACTTGCATGAATAACATCCATGCAGTAAGGGTTAAGAACAAATTTATATCTCCGAATGTTTTCAGGCCAGCTTATTCCATCGATTTGCAAATCTTAAGCTCTCCTGATACTTTTGCAACTATGTACGTCCGTCCATGGTGAAAATACATGTTGGTAAAATCCCTGCATGTATATTTACATTACAAAAAAAAGTATTGAACACAACGGAGTCCTGAATATGTCTGTAAAAGAATAACAAACAATATTAATAGATAATAATTATGTACAAGAAAAAAGACAGTTACAATCGCAGATAACCTGCTTGGAGTAAGACGTTTACGTATATATTGTATATACCGGGTGTCCCAAAAAAGAGGAAGTGTGGATTTTTAGTAACTTGCGTTCTTAAAGTGATATATTTTTGACATCATTAGAAAGAACATCTTCCACAAAAGACAATGATCTCAAAATCATTAAATTCGGTTCAGTACTTTTCATTCTACGCCAATTATTGTAAATGCAGTCATTTTCAAATTTCGCCGGATTTTCGCGACTTATATAATAATTTGGGCGCTACACGCGATCCATACGGTGAATATTGTGTAAGCTCGGTGATCCATGTCAACAAAAGATACAGCTTTCACATTGGGCGCGGGCCAGGAGTGGTTCAGGAGTGGTTCAGGAGTGGTTCAGGAGTGGTTCAGGAGCTACCTCATGAACAGGAAGCAATATGTCTCTTTGAATGGTTATAATTCACAAATGTTAAATATCAAATGTGGGGTCTCACAGGGAAGTTTATTAGGTCCGCTTTTGTTTCTCGTTTATATAAATGATCTTTGTAGGTCATCAGATGTTCTTTCCTTTATTCTCTTTGCGGATGACTCAAATTTGTTATTTTCGCACAATTATCCTCTGACTCTTGTAAATACATTAAACTCTGAATTTGAAAATGTCGCCCAATGGATAAAGGCAAATAAACTATCTCTCAATCTTCAAAAAACAAAATATATGGTTCTTAGCAACTCTATAGAGAAACTACCTCTTGACATTGTTTTTTTATGGGACTCCACTGGAAAATGTTTCCTATATTAAATTTCTTGGAATAACAGTTGATAACAAGCTTTCATGGAAATTTCATATTAATAGTATATGTAAAACTATTTCAAGAAATATTGGTATAATCAACAAGGTTAAATTTTGTCTTCCTTTGTCGTCCCTTATTACATTATATTCATCTCTCATATTGCCATACTTAAATTATTGTACTCTTGCGTGGGGAAATACATATCAAACATTCTTAGATAAATTACTTTTATCACAAAAGAAGTCACTCCGTATTATATGTCATACTGCATTTCTGTCTCATACAGACCCGTTATATATATGAAGAGTTTGTTCGCAAAAATCGATGTCCATTTTTGAAGATTTTGAAGTGCAGTCTCTGTCATAAAGTACAAAATAATACCTTTTAAATGATATATTGGTCACTACACGTAAAGGTACATTTTTGAAGTTATGGTCAAAAGAAGCCAAAATATTCTTATTATTTTCTTTATTTTTCTTGACCTTTAATCGCAAATATATCCATTTGGCAAATATGGACTTATCGGTTTTTGCGAACAAACTCTTCATATATTTTTTGTTAACAAAATATTGAGAATTAAGGATTTGTATCTGTATAACCTAGGACAATTCATGTTTGATTATGATTAAAAAAAAAATCTTCCAAATATATTTGAAACAATGTTTCCAGGAAATCAGTCCGTCCACAATTACCCAACAAGGCGTTCGAATGAGTTTCATTTGCCCTTTTTCAGAACTCTGCTGGCTCAGAATACCTTTATTTACGATGGGCCAAAGTTTTAGAACTCACTTCCTAATGATATTGTAACAGCACAAAGTTTGAATTCTTTCAAGAATGAATTGAAATTATTTTTATTGAAATCTTGTAACATATTACCGGATTAGGTTTGTTTCATGAACTCAATTAAGTTATCATTTTCTTGCTTTGTATATGCATTAATCATTACACATCAACTATTTTTTTATCATTACAGTGAAATAATCTGTCGAATATAAGTTCTCCTCAATTGTGACAGTTATTGAACAATGTATCATTGTGTCTATTCTTTCCTTTTAATATGTCCGCTCTTTTGTATTTTTACTGGTATATGTACCCAATCCTTATATTCGCAATATCATTCAAGGGTGCGTCTTATTCCTCCTATACATTCTGGAAATCAGTTTGCTTGTGTCCACGATGGCGTGTGTTGCAGTTTCATTTTCTTTTTCTTGTTTCCCTTTTCCTTTTTTTTTTCTTCTTCCGTTCTTTCCTGTTATCTCATGTCATGTCAGTTTACATTGGTTTCTTTTATTTATGTTTCATGTATTTGATTGTAGTTTCATGAAGTCATTATTCGTTTTTTAATGCATTTCTGAGGGTCCCATATCGTACAAGCTCGGCTTTTTAGTGGAACCCTCCATTTCCAGTACCATGCGTGTAATATGCATAATAATGTATATACCTTAAAAATGCAATTATGTTGTTACTCATCATCACATGTATCTTGTTGATGTACGTTTATTGAAATTACTACAAATTTGTTTTGTTTGTGCATTGTATATAATTTCTCCTGTTTATTTAATGGAAATGAAAAATAAAGTTGAAAGTTGAAAAAAAGACAGTGTGTCTGTGTGTGTGTGTGTCTGTGTGTGTGTGCGCGCGCCCAATGTGAAAGCTGTATTTTTAGTTGACATGGATCAACGTGAGCTTACACAATTCACCGTATGCATGGTATGGAACTCGTGTTGCAACCAAATTATTATCTCATAGGTCGCAAAAATCCAGCGAAATTTGAAAATGACTGCATTTACAGAAATTGGCGTAGAATAAAAAGTGCTCAACAAAATTTTACAATTTTTGTTTCTTTGTCTCCTGCTGAAGATGATGTCAAAAAATATATCACTTTTAGAAATCAAGGTACTTAACAGTCCAAGCAAATACCCTGTGAAGGATAACGCCGAAATACCCTATAGAGGAAAAAACGGGAGGAACGAGCGAGCTCGCCGAACTTGGCTCAGTGCCAAGCGAATCGCCTTCACGTGTAAAGTCTATGGGAACCGACAAATCCGCTTCGACATGCGTGTGTTTAAGCACACACGGTGCATGTTGCTCACCGCGGCTTGCGCTCGTTTTCCCTCAGAGTGAAAATTATTAGTCTTTCCTTGGACCTTTGCTAGTATTGCTACTGCTACTGAAACAGAGAAAAACACGCACACACCGCGTGCCTCCGTGCAGTTAGCCCGAATGGTGATCGTATTGCTCTCTGGCTCGCCTTGCTCGCTTGGTTGTCACTTTCGTGGGCTAACGTTCGGGGCTGTACGAAGGAACCTCACTCATCTCACATTTGATATAATGCACATGTAATCACAACTGTAAATTTTGGAAATACATTATGTAGGATGAAATCGATGCTTACATCTTTATAGTATGATCTTCAGGGGACATTAAAAGATGGTAAAAACGCAGTTTATCAGGAAAATCAAATGTGCATTGATCACGTCCATGCGTCGATCTTGGGAAAGTGCTGTGACATTGAAAAGGCAGTCTCGCTCGGCATAGTGTCTGCTGTGGAAAATCACTGTGAAACACATACACATACCATCCAGGGTTCTTCGGTGGGGGTGGGGGAGTGATGTTGTTTTTGTGTTTTTATCTTAATTCCTTAGTCGGGTTTCCTCGATACCAGTCAGCTGCCACTGTCACTGAGACCATTACATTACGGTACAGTTTATCCCTAGTTTGCAGGCACAAACCCTTGTTGTACGTAGTCCAGTCAAAATATGGAATGACCCAAAACTAATTGCAACAGAAACCATTCCACTTGCATTTAACCTGGAAGAGCTATCAAAACAACATATTAAAAGTTCCCTAAAATTCGAGTGGTGGATCAATGCCTAATTTGCATAAATTCAAAATGGCTGCCAAAAAACCTATTTATGCTTATATCTTGGGACATAAAACCCACAGAAAGTCAGTTCTTGTGTCTAAATCTATGTTTTTTAGGTCAAAGAGTAAAATTATGACATCAGTAATAACTTAAAAGTATTTCTTTGAACATAATTTGCATAAATTTGCATATAGATGCATTCAAAATGGCCGCCATAATGGCTTTTTAGTATATCCGTACATAAAACCTGTAGAAAGTAAATTTTGGTGTCTATATTTATGTTTTTCACGTCAATAAACACAATCATGATGTCAGTTGTAACTCAAAGAGCATTCCTACACAAATAATTTGCATATATATGCATATAATTATATGCTAAATGGCTGCCATATGGCTTGTGCATGCCCCTATCTCTGATTATTTCATCCGTAAGTGCGTCCCTTTTGTCTGTTATCTTCACCGCCAGGAATAATTGCTGCAGTACCTATACATTCAATAGTAAGTCAAATTAAAATCTGCATAAATATACATATAAATATAATTATTCAAACCACTAATATGAATACATTTCTACTTTTAGGATATACATACATACAGCCTGCACAATGTTGATTGTGATGCCTGTATCTATTAATAAGGGCAAAGAACATTTAAATTTCACAATCTTAATGAACATCCTTACGACTAGTTGCATGAACTTCCATGAATTTGCAAGTAGTTTTAGGCCTACTCTACCACCAATGATTTCCTCAAATAAAGCCTCTGGACAATAATCAATGTAAACAGCATTGAACAGAACCAATTTTTATTTAACTTTCACTTCAGTTTGGCTTCCAAGTGTGCCCTATAGGTACTGAAAAAATGAAATCTTTGAATATTATTGTTTAATGCATATTTGTGACTACAAAATACTTTCTTTTCTTTCTTTTTTTTATGCAAGAAGGAGGTACAGCAATTCATTATGAGCTTGTTTATCTATGAGTCTATAAAAGTTGCATGAGTTTGATATACAATGTAGTAGATGTTTGGGTCATATTTTGGCGCCTTGGTCACTCAATGACTTTCTGAACAAGAGACCCATGGGTTCAGAGCTCACCTGAGTACGTATTCAAGTTTACCTTCCATGCAGTCTTGCGGACTGTTACCTAGGCAGAACACAAAAAATTTGGAAGCCTTTAGAGATCTCTAGGGCCCATGGAGACATGACATCCATATGTTTTTATTCCTCGACACTGGCGAAAGGACCTGCCAAGTCTGTAGAAAATGTGATCATGCATTTCCCAAAAGATCAAAACTTATATACAACTGGTCCCTAATGAAGTAGGTATTGCAGCGACCAAGCGGGGGCACTCCTGGTCCCCATTTCATAAAAGATGTTAGGATGGCAACTCTTGCTTGAATGGCAACTTCCAATAGCAACAGCCAATCAGGAAGCTGGATTCTTGTCGTTACTATCACAATTGCCATTCCAGCAAGAGTTGCTATCATATCAACTTTTTTTTATGAAATGGGGCCCTGGATCTGCCATGAAACATTTGAAAGTACCTTCTGCAGTATAGGGTCCCTGTCATCATGGCCTTTATCCTTTTACCCATTTCTGATTCTAGAGGGGGAAAATGCTTTCAAAGATTCCCTAATTTGGGGGATTTTGGGCATCTTGGAGTCAACATGGGGTTCATGCATGGTACTCATGTGACTAAATAATATGATATTCTATCACCTGCAAAGTTCGTTAGAAAAAAAATGACCGCACTTTTCGTGAAGATGAAAGTGTGAAAATTGGTCCCTAATTTACTACAGGCCCAAAGGGGATCACCCCTGAATCTGTCATAAGCAATCTTACGAGTACATTCACTGATGTATTTCTTCAAAGCACTTCTGCTTTTATAGAAGTAGTTTAACGCTACTTCTTCCAGTGGTTGATGGGCCGCTTTCAGACTGTTTTCTCAAAATTTCCCGGTCTCCCTCCAGAGTTTGTAGTTATCCCGCACTAGATGGCTATCTCTCTCTCTCTCTCTCTCTCTCTCAAGATTTTTTTTTTTTTTTTTTTGCGCATGTCACAATTCAACACCCAAGAGTAATACGGCCCATGAGCTTGACACTAAACAAATAAGGCCCATGAGTCTGACACTAGGCAATAAAAAAAGAGCCCACAAGTTCGACACAACGCAATTTGCCAGCTTATTTGAATTTCAATATTCCAACATCTGGAATCTTATTTTGGTCATGTTAGGGATGTTTGAACACGCTTTGCCCAGCTTTGGGTAGTTTCTTTACAATCATAGTGTACATACATCTTCAAAAGAAAGTTACATTGTTATTAAAATAAATTGATTTGTAGTTCATGTATATAGAACTAGATTAGATAACTAGATTTGCAACAAAAGTACGTATACAGCTATAGTCTTAGTGTACATACATCTTAATAGTTCATGTATATAGAACTATTCTAGATTTAACGTACAGATTCTGCAACAAAAGTACAATGTATACTATAGTGTAGAATCTTTAGCATACCATACAAAGATACAAGGTTGTAGTTGTACTTGTACGTTATATGGTGTTTTTTTTTCCCTCTCCTCTCTTAGTAATAATATGAGGCCTTGAGTCCCTCCTAACCCTAGATTTTGGTACTGGCTACCATGATGTCTAACTTACATTGCATCTGTTCATACTTCTGTATTTTGGTTATGTTATATTGTGTATATTTGCACAATAGAGGTGTGTATATGTGTTTGAATGTATATGTGTTTGTGATTCTGTTTGTGTGTGTACATGTATCTGTACATTTATGCGTGGTAAGCTTACATGTTACGATTGTATTATGTGTATTCGATTCTATGCTAAATCCAGTGGCTCATGACTTAAGTTCTATTGAAATGTTATACTATGTCTCAGATCATTAATGCTCAAGTAAATAACACTCAGTCAGAAGATGACATTAGTGTTACTAGGTTAAATTTAAACTCGGCACATTTTGATTATAATGTACATGAAGATAATGAATTACTGGTAGGCGATTCAAAATATTTCACTGAAAAACATTTTTGTGATGTTATGACTACTCACCCCCATAGTAACAAAGACCTATCCCTCATTCATTTTAATATTCGCAGCATGAATACAAATTTTGATAGACTAGTTATGCTCCTTAAGAATCTACATGACACATGCTCTGTAATCGGAATATCAGAAACTTGGTTTTCTAGCCCTCCTATTGTACAGTTTGTGATCTTCCTGGCTATCAACTGCTATTTAACAATCGACATAGCAAACCAGGAGGAGGAGTTGCAATGTACATTCCTGTATCATTGGAGTGTCAGTTTGTATCTGAACTGTCAGTTATGAGTGACGTACTAGAAACTTTGTTTGTTAATATTGTAATTCCTGGGGTAAAGAGCATGCTAGTTGGAGTAGTATACAGGCCACCTGGTGGCAAAGTAAATGATTTTGTGGAAGAAATGTCAAGAATTTTGTCAAACCCAATTGTTAACAATAAAAATATTTTTGTTATGGGTGATTTCAATGTGAATTCATTACATTATGATAATGAAAACTCTGTAAATGAATTCTGTAATTTCTTAAGTACTTTTTCTTTAGTGCCACTGATCAATAGGCCAACCAGAATAGTAGAGAACTCACAAACTTTAATTGATAATATATTTAAAAATATGTACCTTCTCCCATACGCTGGTATTGTAGTTTTTGACTTATCAGACAATTTCCCAGTTTTTGCCAAAATACCCATGACATTAAAGCATATACATGTATATGATGCTCCAGGTGATCAATATGTGAGAAAATTTAATCAGGAGAGTATATTAAAGTTTAAGAGAGAACTTGAATCTACTGACTGGAATGAAGTCTTGAGTGATACAGATGTTAATAAGTCATTTGAAAAATTTATGGAAATGTTTATGTTATCATACGATCATTGTTTTTTATTTGAGAAAAAGCGTAAACAAAATTATAAAACAAAACCCCGTTTGCCATGGATTACAAAATCATTATTGAGGTCAATAAATAGGAAAAATCGGTTGTTTTATAAGTATAAAACAAATCAGACTTTTGAATCTAAACAAAAATATATTGTTTATAGAAATATACTGACATCACTACTGCGCAGGGCAAAGAAAGATTACTATCTTTTTCAATTCAATTCTGTATGCAATAATGTAAAGGGAACATGGAAAGTTATTCGGAATGTTTTGAATGTAAACCCCAAAACTTCGTGTACCGGTATTCCAAAGCTTGTAGTGAGTGAAGAAGAAATTGAAGACAAAAAAGATATATGTGAAGCTTTTAATGAATATTTTTCTAATATATGTGTTAATTTATCACATGCCATTCCAGACATGCAGGACACATACAAAGATTTTCTGGATAATCCAAACCCCAAAACATTGTTTTTAATTCCTGTAGTAGAAACAGATGTGCTTGATATTGTAAGTAGCCTAAAGAGGAAAAAGAGTCCTGGGTATGATGGAATTAGCAATGATTTGCTAAAAGAAATTATACAATATATAGTAAGACCCCTTACTCACATTTATAATTTGTCCATCGTTTATGGTATTTTGCCCGATAAAATGAAAATCGCAAAAGTTGTTCCTATTTTTAAAAAAGGGAATCGTACAGAAATAGGTAACTATCGACCTATATCTTTACTTACAGTTTTTTTCTAAAATTCTTGAAAAACTTGTATACTCTAGACTTATTGCATTTCTTAAATCATGTAATATGTTTTCTACTTCTCAATTTGGTTTTCGTGAAAGGCACACAACATCTCATGCTATCTTGTGTTTAGTAGAGAAAATAGCATCTGCCCTAGATAATCATCTTCATACTATTGGTATATATTTAGACTATTCCAAAGCGTTTGACACTGTCAATCATGATATCTTGTTGCATAAGCTCTATTACTATGGTATAAGAGGATCAGCACTTGAATGGTTTAAAAGTTATCTTAGAAACAGACAACAGTTTGTACAACTAAATGGTATTGGTTCTAGAATGCAGTCTGTCACCTGTGGAGTACCCCAAGGGTCTCTTCTAGGACCGCTGTTATTTATTCTCTATGTAAATGATTTTCCAAAATCATCAAATGTCTTTTCTTTCTTGTTTATTTGCAGATGACTCTAGTATTTTTTGCTCTAACGAAGACTTGCGTGTCCTGTTGGAGACAGTAAATATGGAATTACATGGATTAACTAATTGTATTCATGCCAATAAGTTATCCTTGAATCTGCTTAAAACAAAATACATGTTATTCAGTAATAGAGACACCTTAATGCCTGGTCCTGTAATTTTTGATAATGTTCAGATTGAATTGTTGAAAGAGTTATATCAACCAAATTTCTTGGCATCCATATTGATGACAAGTTGAATTGGAAAATGCATACAACTCACCTTTGTAATCTTCTCTCTAGAAATGTAGGTATGATGAACAAACTAAAGTCTTTTCTTCCAAATAGCATTTTGGCCATGCTATATTCATCTTTGATTTTGCCTTACTTAAACTATGGTGTATTAGCTTGGGGTGCTACAGCCAAAACTCGCTTAGAAAAAATTTTGCTTCTTCAAAAGAGAGCTGTTAGGATTATGTCAGCAGCAAATGCACATGCTCATACTGATACGCTGTTTTATGGGAATAATGTTTTGAAAATACAAGATATTTATCTATTGTATTTGGCATCCCTCATGTATCAGATCAATAATGGTTGTGTGCCCCACGCAATAGCGTCCATGTTTGTTAAGAATGATAGAATACACAATTATTGTACAAGACAGGCTGCTTTATATCATTTCACATCAGTCAGAACCCAACTCAGAAATAATACTGTCGCATTGGCAGGCCCAAAATACTGGAACTCTCTGCAATCCTCTTTTAGACAGGCCATTAGCCTATCTGGATTTAAACGTAAGATGAAATCTTATCTTCTTGACAGATGCAATGAATCCTGATGTTTTTTTTGTATTACTGTACTTCAGATGAAATGACTTGCATAGTTATAAATATACATTTTTGTGCATAATGTGAGTCTGTTTTATGAATAGCAATTGGGACCTTTTTCAAATTGTTGTTTACTGAGGTCCTACTGTACAAAAGATTTGTGTGACATACAATTTGTGTCAAATATTTTGACCTTCTGTGTATTGAAATTTGAACCTGTATATTTTTTTTTATTTTTTACACTCTGAAATTTGTCAGAGGGAATACATACATGTGTTTCCACTGTTGTTAAAGTTCCATAAATTGTAATATTTAAATAGGGCTGAGTGTTAAATTCACATTTTTATGAATAATTAGGTATATGTAGGCTTTTTGATATAATCTGCTTTATTGGTTTTACATTTTTTTTCTTCCATTGATTAATGCTGAGCTACATCTTAGTTAAGCACTTGATATCTTGTAAGTCATTGCCTTTATTTCACCATCTTTACTCTTGTCCCTGTAACTGTGTGTCCAAGTCCAAGTTATTTTTTTTCTTCCCATTATTAAATCCCGTATTCTGTTTTAAATACATTTTTTTTCTTTTAACATCCGTTAGTGTGCTTTCTCCCCCCCCCCCCCACAATTATCATTTCATTTTCGCATATTGTATGTATATATTGTACATAGTTTTCAGGCTGAATTTTTCCAGTCTTGTGTATCTGGTGTTTTTTGTTTTGTATCTGTAAATAGGAGTTTCTGCAATTTACAAGCTTTGCTTCTCAGCAGGACTCCTATCTTTTCCACCTCATGTACTAGTATATGTTAACTCTTTTTAGCTATCGGTCATGTTTGTGTAATCATTGATTTCTTGTCTTCACCCAATACTGAGGTATTACAATTTCTGTACTTTGTTTTCTTGGTGGAATTGAACAAATAAATTGAATTGAATTGAATTGAATTGAATTATTAAAGCAAAGAAGACCAAAGACCTTTTTTCAATGCTGACCTCATTGACCCCAAATGTTTGAAGCAGGAGAACAGATACAGGGATCATCTACACTGCTGAGGGTACTGTCAAGTGTTTCATGGCAGATTCAGGGGTGTTCCCTTTAGGCTGCAGCCAGGAATAATTTAGTGAGGACCAGTTTTAAGTTTTTATCTTCTATTTGCAAACACGCATGATCACATTTTTAGCAACTTTGGCAAGTGTTTTCGCCAGTGTCATAGAATAAAAACATATGGATGCTTTGGATGCCATGTCTCCCTGGGCCCTGGAGGTCTCCAAAGGCTTCCAACTTTGGTGTGTTCTCCCAAGGTAACAGTTTGCAAGACTGCATGGAAGGTAGACTTGAGATACTGGGGAGCTCTGAACCCATGGGTTTTTTGTTCAGAAAGTCATCGAGTGACAAGGCACCAAAATATGACAAAAACAATTTCCACACCAAACTCATGTAACTTTTGTTTATCAACTCATAGATAAACATTCTCATAATGAATTATTGATGTACTCTTCCTCTCAAAAAAAAATACATATATATATATATATTGCATGTATGCATTAAACATTAAGGCAAATTCTCACATTGTATGCAAATAGATGTTTTAAACAATTCAAAGATTTCAATTTTTGTGTATCTATTGAGGACACTTGGAAGCTAATTTTGAGTTAAAGTTAAGTGACAATTGGTTCTGTTTGATACTGTTTACATTGATTAATGCTCAAAGGCTTTATTTTAGGAAGTTATGGGTGGTACAGTACTTACAAATTCATGCAACTACATGTATATAGGTATATAAGATAATCATTAAGGTTGTTAAATGTTAATGTTCTTTGCCTAACATTCTATGTATATGTATGATAAAACGAAGTCTATTCATATTAGTGATTTGAATAATTATATGTATATTTATGCAGATTTTCATTGACTTACTCCTGAATGTAGGTACTGCAGCGATTACGCCTGGCAGTGAAGATAAGAGACACAAAAAGACCCACTTACAGATGAAATAATCGGGCATGCACAAGCCATATGGCAGCCATTTTGCATATGATTATATGCATATATATGCAAATTATGTATGCAGGAATGCTTTTTGAGCTACGACTGACATCACGATTATGTTTATTGACGCGCAAAACATAAATATAGACACCAAAATTTTCTTTCTAGAGGTTTTATGAACGGAGATATTAAAAGACCATTATGGTGGCCATTTTGAATGCATCTATATGCAAATGTATGCAAATTATGTACAAAGGAATATTTTTAAGTTATTACTGATGTCATAATTGTACTCCTTGACCTAAAAAACATAGATTTTGATAGACACAAGAACTGACTTTCTGTAGGTTTTATATCCCAAGATATAAGCATAAATAGGTTTTATGGCGGCCATTTTGAATTTATGCAAATTAGGCATTGATCCACCACTCGAATTTTAGGGAACTTTTGATATGTTGTTTTGATAGCTCTTCCAGGTTAAATGCAAGTAGAATGGTTTCTGTTGCAATTTGTTTTGGGTTGACTCCATTTTTTCCATATTTTGACTGGACTTTTGGTCGTAAAGTAGTCTGCATCAAGACTACTACATTCACCACTCCGGCGCTGTCCCATAGGCCCTGTGTTGTAGCTTCTCCCTTCTTGGGAGAGGCTGCAGTGCAGTGGTGCGTGTATTAGTCTTGGCGCATGCAGGCTCATTTACGACCAACAAGGGTTTGTGCCTGCAAACTAGTTTATCCCTGTGCACTAACTATAGGCATAATCATTAAATTCTCTTTCCACCTCCCTGATGGTATGGAATATACGCTGCCATGACTGCATCGATAGCATTTTTTTGAAGACTAAGATGGCGTTTTGTGTTATATCTACTTGGGACTGTGAGAGAATCATAACTGAAAATACAGCTGTAGTTCCAGTCAACGGCGTAGCCAGGATTTCATCTTAGGGGGGGGCGGTTAGTCTGCGAGGGAGCGAAGCGACCGAGCCCGAGCGAGCGGAGCGAGCGAGGGGGGGGGGGGGGAGGGTGTGGGAGGGGGGTGTCCCCCCTGCCACGGTAAGAACTTTTTGCATTTTGATGTTGTAAATGGTGCAATTTGATGCATGTTTCTGCGCGTTATATAGACGTGAAACAGTCCCACTTGTTTAAGGCAGCAGTTTATTTTGATGTAGATTATTATTGAACAATTTGCCTATAAAATGCTATAAGTTAAATACACTTCTTGTATTAACTCTTTTCACTGAATATCATGAACGCGACTGAACCCGAGAGAGCGGAGCGAGTGAAGGGGGAGGGGAGGGTGTGGGAGGGGGGTGTCCCCCTCCCATGGTGAGAACTTTTTGTATTTTGATGTTGCAAATGGTGCAATTTGATGCATGTTTTTGCGTGTTTTAACGAGTTGAAACAGTCCCACTTGTTTAAGGTTGCAGTATATTTTGATGTAGATTATCATTGAATAATTTGCCTATAATATGGTATAATTTAAATACACTTCTTGTATTACTTCTTTTCACTGAATATCATGAACGCGACTGAACCCGAGCGAGCGGAGCGAGCGAGGGGGGAGGGGAGGGTGTGGGAGGGGGTGTCCCCCTCCCACGGTAAGAACTTTTTGCATTTTGATATTGCAAATGGTGCAATTAGATGCATGTTTTTGCGCGTTTTATCGACGTGAAACAGTCCCACTTGTTTAGGGTTGCAGTATATTTTAGTGTAGATTATTATTGAACAATTTGCCTATAAAATGGTATACGTTAAATACACTTCTTGTATTAATTCTTTTCACTGAATATCATGAACGCGACTGAACCCGAGCGAGTGGAGCGAGTGAAGGGGGAGGGGAAGGTGTGGGAGGGGGGTGTCCCCCCTCCTACGGTGAGAACTTTTTGCATTTTGATGTTGCAAATGGTGCAATTTGATGCATGTTTTTGCGTGTTTTAACGAGTTGAAACAGTCCCACTTGTTTAAGGTTGCAGTATATTTTGATGTAGATTATCATTGAACAATAAGCCTATATAATGGTATAATTTAAATACACTTTTTGTATCAATTCTTTTCACTGAATATCATGAACGCGACTGAACCCGAGCGAGCAGAGCGATCGAGGGGGGAGGGGAGGGGGTGTCCCCCCTCCCACGGTGAGAACTTTTTGCATTTCGATGTTGCAAATGGTGCAATTTGATGCATGTTTTTGCGTGTTTTAACGTGATGAAACAGTCCCACTTGTTTAAGGTTGCAGTATAATTTAGTGTATATTATTATTGAACAATTTGCCTATAAAATAGTATCATTTAAATAATCTTCTTGTATTAATTCTTACACTGAATATCATGAACACCGTCTGTTCAGCAGTCAAACAGAAAAAGCATGCACACGAGGGTGTAGATAGGGGCATATCCCCTCCCACACGAAGGTGACTTTGCGTTTTCAGACCTGAAATTCAGCGATCTGTTGCAAATTTTTGGTGCAATACTTTTTCATCGAAGTGATAAAATCACGGAATTTAGCTCTTATTCCGAATGTGCACCATCTGTGTGTATGTATAAAGTCTAGTGAGGTATATATAGAGGAAGGGGGATTCCTCCTCCCGCTCGCGGAGCTTTTGCGTTTTTAGAATTGAAATAAAGCGATCTGGGTGTAGCAACAGTCTATACTTCTATGCACGGTGGAAGGGGGAGGGGCGGGGGAGCAGGGAGAAGGCGTGGGCGAGTGTTATCCCCACCCTTCCCTTCCGATCGAGCTTTTGCCTTTTTAAGGTTGAAATTGAGATATCTCATCTACGCATTTTTGATGGAATCACCATTTGGGAAATCACACACACACACACACACACACACACACAAAACTGATTGGGGGGGGGGGGCTGAGGGAGGAAAGGGCCGATTAAAAGGCCCGTTCCCCTTATACATGAGGGAACCTTGAGTTTTCGGAATATAAGTGATAAGTCTTGTGCACTCAGAATTATTCATAATTTTTTTGTAAATCTAAAAAGTGTACTAAGCTAGGGAAAGAGGCATAGAGGGGGAGGGTTTGGGAGGGGGTATCCCCCTCCCAAGCACGAGAGATTTTGCATATTTTGAATTGAAATTCAGCGATCTGGTGCACACTTTGAGTGAAATATTCAAAAAATATCTTATTTGATGAAAGGTTGCAAAGGAGACCCGCTTCATGTGCATGCATATACAGTATACACGCATTTTTTTTTTCCGCCTCCCAAATCCCCGGTCCAAATCTTAGGGGGGGGGGGGGGGGGCGATCGCCCCCATCGCCCCCCCCCCCCCCCCCTGGCTACGCCAGTGGTTCCAGTTGAGGAGATGTGTGATACCATCGTCTTTACAGTTCGGGGTTGTACTGGCCACGGGCAGGTAGGAGAACGAAATCCATTCAGTTGCCAAAACTGGGTTTTGAAATTGCGTTTGATCGTCTATAGAAGATGTTCTTTCTCTTATATTATAGATGCGTATATACACGTACAATACTTGGCGGATGTGAAGACTGTGTGTGGCATCTCCCCGGCTGGTATGTGACGCTGTGACTTGTCTGGCCTGCATGTGGGTGTACCACTGAAACTACCCAGCTCACGGCGAGCGTGCAGCGCTCGCACGAGCCAGCAAAATCCGCAAAATTTCTAGTCATAAATCGGAACGGCCGGGGTGTAGCGGCAGATAGCGTTCCGCGGCGTTTTTTGCTCTGAAACAGTATCCGCCGGCAGATCGTGTCCTATAACACTGGCGGATACTGTTCTGAAGCGCATGTATCGGTTTATATCGTTACTTCTCGCTGTGGGTGGTTTCTTCCTCGGAATCTTGTGTGTGTGTGTGTGTGTGTGTGTGTGTGTGTGTGTGTGTGTGTGTGTGTGCTCGTGTGTGTACGCGTGTACAATTCATCTGTGCACTGTAGCTGTCTGCACCAACCACGATCTGTATTCTGGAAGTAAGAAGAGGAGAGGTTCTCTTCCGCGGTTTGGGCAAATGATTATTGTACCTCCTTTGTAGAGCGATGGAGCTTCTAGTATTTGATCGGATGATTTTATAAATACTGATATATGGTTGTGAAGTATAAGGCTATGAAGATACTGCTCAATTCGAAAATTTTCAGTGAAAGGTTTAACGTTAGAGACTTATAAATGTACTCCAGATGCAATGGAGTGTGGAGAAACTGGGCGCTCCCCTCTTAAGTCATGTTATAGCTGTAAAATGACAGGATTTTGGCTCAGAATTGTGAAAGGTCAGGAGGGCAACACGTTTTATTGATTTATCATGGTTTTGTTTTTAATATGGACAAAGACCCAATTATGTAGTTCACGTCAAGATGGATGAGTTACATTGAAGATACTACGGAAAGCATGCTTTGAGGTTTCTTTTAAAGGATACAATACAGAACAAGATTGGCATGCAGCAACATGTTCATATCGTCTTTGTTCGAACTATAAGATGATTAAAAAGACTTGGCTTTTGAGACGTAATTCCAGTTTTTAAGTGATACTGATCGATGCAACTACATTGTGTAAAATTCAGATGCACGTCTAATATGTTACCCTTCACTAACAATTGATTTCTGGAGTTTAGTGAATGATGATAAATGAAGAGCCTAGATTGTAAGAGATGAGTTCCATTTAATTCATTTGTGTGCTCTTTCTTTACTAGAGAAACACAGTCGCTGCATACCAAAACAATATTTCATCTAACCTTGTGCCGGGGCTTACCAAATGGGTAGATTGTTTTGCGTGGCGATAACAGGTGCCATAAACAAAAGTAAAATTCACTATACAATATAGATGTTGTATTCTCTAAATCGTTAATTGATGAGAGTTTTCTTTTTTTAAATGATAATAATACAACAGTTATCACAGTGAATGTAACTACTGGTGAGCGGCAGCGTGGTTAAACAACCAGTGCGTTTTACAATGTAATTTTGCTAAACACTAGCTCCAGGGATATTTTAATTAATGAATTCGCAATGCAAACATTTGTGTTCATTATTGTATATATCTTCATTTTTTAGGAGGTATTCATCATTGAAAATATGCTCATGAATATACACTTATTCATTATTGTAAATATGTTTTTGTTGAGACTGTCATACTCCCAATCGGGCGTCGGCAGAATTTAATAACATCTTACAAATCGTACAACACGTCATAGTACAATTGAGGATTAACAACAGGACTCACTTCCAATGTGCACGTAATGATTTTGGCACTTCATCACTCATTTTTTCCCAGTTCGCCTTGAGCACATTAGTCATGTGGCATTGGTGCATTAAGTAGGCCCTACCCTGCACTAAAACGATAAGTCTAAACATTCACTACGGTATACTGGACCTGTATTGTGGTATGATTTGAATGTGAATTATATTTTTATTCTACAATTCAATAATATTTATTGAAAAAAAAAACAGTTTGAAAAGTATCTTCTGAGTTCATACTGATGTTCTGTGTGAAAGCATTGGTTTTAAATTTTATGTTATTTACATGTCAGCATTTTTTTTTTTCGTTTCAGATTTTTCTTACAAGCCATATAAAAGCTTTCTTATGTACATTTCATTTTTCATCATTACATGTATTGTGAATTTTGTGCTGATTTGTATAGTGCATTTTATGTATCAATACTTTGTGTCCACGTTGTTTTGATTCGTAAGTTATGTGTTTTTTATCCTTGAATGATGGGAATAAATAGAATGAAATGAAATGAAATGAAATTATTGTGATTAAGCACCAGTGAGAGAGATAGGCCTATACAATATGTGACCGTGCACCTCAAAACGAACATAAAGTCGCACACACTGATTTTGCGTAAGGACTGAAAATAAGTGAAATGGGTCAACCTAGCCGAACTTGACTTTTTTTATATTTTCTGAAAGAGCGGGTCTTCTTTTACATTATGCTAAAATTTGGTATCATAAAACGGGCAGGAAAGTGTGTTTTTTTAGCAGTTTATCTCGAACATTTTTGGTAGAATTGTGTGATTAGGTGTGTCTTTAGAATCCCTTTTTCATTTCTGGAAAACCTTGTCCACACTCTTCGCTTTCAACTCTAATAACTTTTGAAAGGATAGTGCTACTGCTTTGAAAGTTGGCGTTAATTATGGACAGAATGTGTTAATGAGGCATGTTTAATTTCAGTTTAATCTGATAATCCCTTCATTGTTGTTACTCTGGTGGTTTACTTCCTGTTTTTTGTCCCATTCATTGCACAGCCAGCACGGTTTGGTAAAGATTAAGCGCTTGAATAGACACTGTACTTCAGAGCCTCTTTTCTCAGTTCACAATTTTCCTGAGTTTGTGCTTTCTTTCCAATATTTAGATAGGTTAGGAGAGTCCATTTGATTTGAGTTATACATCATTTTAAAGCTCAAAGTCTGCTCTTTCAGAATATGGTCTTAACTAAACATTCCTGTCTGGCGACTTTTTGTTTGTTTTGAGGTGCAGTGTCACATATGCATTCAACAATATTGCCTATAAATATAGTATAGTGATCGTCCGTACTCAATAGTTGCAGTTCTGTCGTAGGAGTTGAGCAGTCTTTTCACATTGGCTACCTGTTTTCTTCCATATTGTATAGCATATTGTTTATCGAGCCCCATTATTTTTTTCTTTTTATGATTGTTATTCCTCTCAATAAGCTGTGTGCTGCGAACCCTTATTAATTGGTGATTGTACCCAATACTTATAGTTGAAGTTCTGTGTTACTTAAGTTGGTAGGCTTTTCACAATGTCTTGATACTTGATAAATGCCCCGGATTCCTTGATTGTTTCCAGATTGTATAGCGCATTATTTGTTAGGTCCCATTATATTTTCTTTTTATTACTAGCATCCCTCTCAACAAACTGCATGCTGTGAACCTTTATATTGCTTAGGCCATGAGGTTGTCATGTATAGTGCTCAGCATTTGTATGCATGTTACTGATACTTAGAGTCACACCTTGCGGACTATGGTTCACAATAGCATATCCTATTAAAAATAAATAAAGATCATCTGTATATTATTTTGTATCCACGCTTTCCCCCCATGGAGGTGGAAAACATCTCATTCCATGATCCTGCTATACTACATTATCAACTTCCAAACTCACAACCAGCGATCTCTGCTTGATGTACCTTTTTTTTGCTGAACACAAAACGCACATAATCATTATAGACTGTATGCCATGAACACAAAAATACATATGTTTACGCCTTCATTGATTTATGATACAAGAGCCAAAGAAAATATCAAATAGCAAAATTATTCTCGTGCACAATGTATTGAACATCTACATGTCAGGTTGCACTACTGACAATCTCCATTCACTCTGCTACATATTCAAGACTTCACCCCCCCCCCCACCTCCCCCCCCCCCCCCGTCTGAGTAATAAATATTCATAAGATAATCCTCGCCTGCCTACGAAAAAAAAAGGCGGGATCTGTGCATGCGTACGTGGCCTCTTGATATACCAGGGCACGTGATCGGAAGCAATGCAACTCGGGTATGACATATTATATTTACTGTTTAAAAGATTGTGAATTCTAAATCATCTTTGACTTGCACAAATCTGAATGAGTAGTGGATTTAAATTTATCATATTTAATCAGTTCTTCAGGATCAGGGTAAAAAAAAATCCCATTGCCCATCTGTTTGTATTGAAGGATAAAAAACTGGAAACATTAACTTTTTTTTTAATTTGTCTATTAAATGACGATAAAATCGTTCAGTGTGTATAATTTGGACATCAAAAGAGAAGTTTTAGAAAAAGAAAAGACAGATTGTCCCAGATTTTTTTTCTCTGCTCTTCTTACGGTTATCCTAAAACAAAGTGGTCACAAAATGTTGATTTAGAAAGTCACTTGTAAAGTGAAGAATTCAAGTTTTACATACTAAGTATGGGAGTATATTTCAGCAATAGGTCTATGTATTAGCTAACTGAACATTAGCATAAAATAAAAGATAGGAAACGGCCATGCATGAGAAAAGATAATTATGTTATTTATGTTGTAGTCAGGATCTCTTTTGGAGATTTTGGGCAGTGAAAAATGTGAGCGGCAAACTCTATGTCAAATACCAAGGAGAGTTTATATCAAAGTCACCTAAAGCTTTCAAATTTCTTCAAATATTATTGAAAAATAGTAATTTGGGGGCTGTCCACAATTGTGCATTAGATATCTCGATTGAAATAACTTTGGGACAATTTCACATACAAAGCACATGGCTGAAGAGCAAGTCTCAGATTTATTGAAACCTAAAGCAACATGGGTGTCTTGTACGAAATTTTGATGAGATCTAGGGAGAGAGAAAATACAAATGGGATAAGAACGCTTTTATGAACACAAACAAGTGCACTTCTTTTATATAGCTTTTAGCTGTAGCGTATTCAAAGAGAGGCAGATAAATTTTTATATGTCCCTGTTGCGTATTCAAAGGGAGGCAGAATTCACTCCATCGCGTGACGTTTCATGCAGCATTTTGCTTACTAAAATGGCTGCCGTAAAGCTCGCGCAACTATTGGTAGGCAGGCCACTTGGAACCTAATCCGCAGCGCGGGACTATTCTGACAGTCACCGGATGACAAAGACCACGGTGCACGCGGCAGGAAAATAAGCAACGCTAACGTAGTAGTTAGTACAAAATCCGCCGCTGTACAGTATCTGCCGTAACTTATCGCGGCAGACTTTAGCCCACGTCGGAACGATAATCGCGGATTGAAACGATAACCGCCGGCGGATACTGTTTTAGAGCAAAAAACGCCGCGGAACGCTATCTGCCGCTACACCGGCAATGAGAATAGAGATGATGATCGCAACGCTTCGTTGAGCCGCTGAATAGCCCTGAGAGGGTATTTCAGGTTTATCCCTCACAGGGTACTTGCTTGGACTGCTTAAAATCCACAGTTCCGCTTTTTTGGGACACCCGGTTTATGCAATCATGAATTCAAAGGGCGCGTCGGATGGCCGCACAAAGGCCGCTATCGCGAAACACGGATAAAAAGTTAGATACCAAATTTGCCGATAGCGGCCATTGTGCGGGCACTCGACGGGCGGTGAGTTGGCTCAGTCGGTAGCAGGTCTGCCTCACGATCCTAAGGGCCCGGGTTCGAGCCCGAGTTTGGACTGAGCAATGTTGTGTGTAAGCATACCGTCCCCTCTAGAGAGAGGCAAAACACTCTCTACCTTAGCTAGGACATAAAATGGAGGTCCCGTGTATGAGAGAGAAACAACTCATGCACGTAAAAGATCCCACTTCATTCATTGATCGCAAAGGGCAGGGTGATCAACCCGGTGAGGTGGTCCCACCTCACATCCAACTGGACCCCATGGAAGACCAGCTTAACGTAGCTGAATATGGGCTATCCAGCCATGTTATCACATGGAAATGAACAAACGAACAAAAAAATATCAAACAAACACTCTTTTCAACACTATCTAATGATGATAACCATTAATGCAATAAGGTGTGTATGGGCGTTCAAGGTGTCAGAGTGTTTGGTATATGGACTATTATAAAAGAGATAAAATCACAATAAAATGGGTGGAAATGAGCAGAAGTCAACGCTTTCTGATTGTTATTATTCAGTATAATAAAAATATTCTTGAAAACATGATTACTTCAATGTCATTGAATTACTCTTGATTTCCGTGACTCGAGTTTATTGAATACATATGTAAGTAATAATTTTTCAAGAATATTTTTTCATCTATATAGGTATAGCAAATAGATATGATATATGTTCTGGGAGGTCCACATGTACGACAAATATACTAGAAACTATGTGAAAACGGATGAATAACACATACACACACAGACACATGCGCACACGCACACCCAAACACACGCACACACACATGCGCACACACTCTCTCACACACATACTCAGTCACACACACACATAAGAAATGACAACATGCATTTACTCAAACGATAATATGTTTTATGTCTCTCCGCAGGTGCGTTTAGCACCAGACGACGACCAAGCACCGTAAAGCCATATTCAACACGTGGTGGGTATAGTTAAACTTATTCAATAAGATGTGTTCAATGGAGCCTACTCCTTAGATCCCCCCCCCCCTCAAAAAAAAAATGTTGTATTTGCGTAACGGGCCATATGAAAATAGAGTTGGTAGGTTGATTTTTATAATTTTCATTAATTAATTATTATTTTTTACCTCCGCACCTTGCATTGAAGCGAACACTGTACGTCTCCATATGATTAAGTGCAAAAAACAACAACAAACAGATCTGAAAACGACCGAATGTTTTAAGAAAAAAAAATCATGCTACTATACACGTGGATTTAAAGACAAATGAGTGACTCGCAAGATAAAAAAAAGAAGGGAAAGTTGTGAAACTTAAATGAGAAAAGAAGGCGACTGCGTAGAAGCGATAACGACTGCACTATCGATATCAGTATATGGTGCTGAAATTGCGATGGCGAAGGTTTTTTTTTTTAATCTCTAGGGTAGGGGACGTTTTTAGGGGTCGGTTGCGTGACGTAGATGACTTGTTTTTTCCCTTGGCCTTACCTTCAGCTTATCCTTGTAGTACTTCCATGATTATCACATTATTTTTCAATGTAACCGATTGCCAGAACGTTTCCTCCAAATTAGACCCAGTGAATGTTATGCTTTATAACTCTATTCATATTGCAGATGAGGAGAAGGAATTTATGGTGAAAGTTGTAGACCCCTTGCTTGAAGCCTACGAGTACCAAGACCCCTGAGAGACAACTAACGACATCGATGACGACAACTTTTAATAGGCCCGAATTCACGATGCTGGTACAATCTTGTCCATAGTTTAAACCAAGGGCAATTTGTATGGAGCGCCAAGTGTCGCATGGCCTATTTCGCTACGAAATCAGTCATTTCATCGACAAAATGTTGTCAAATTATCATTTCTTCGACGAAATGACTGATTTCGTTATCATGCGACATTTGACGCTCCATGCAAATTGTCCATGGTTTAAACAATGGACAAGATTGTACTATACCATCGTGATTCCGGACCTTAGAGTCTGCCGCCAGGACCGAGAGCTGTTGAAATCAGATGCATAAACTATACATGGATATGATATCATGCATGTGAAGTTAGACGTGACAATAGATGGTGATAAGTTTTGTTGTTTTATGAAGTAAAGAATGAATAATGACACAGAATTAAGTTTGACTTGAAAAAAAAATGTACATGTATTTCGTGATGAAACAGCTATTACAGACTTGAAGGTGAAGGGAATAAAATCACCGTTAGAATCTTGAGCTAAATTACTCTTAGCATATGGCGATTTTATGATACTAGTGATTAAAATCATCATTAAAATCTTGATCTAAATTACCCTTAACATATAGTTGTATGGTGATTCTATGATACCATAACGGCTCATGCAACGTGGCAATTTATATTCTTTCTCTCATTTCATTTCTCTCAAAAACATCATGCTACAAAATGCATCTCGAAAGGACTCATTAAAGTAGAACACTTTAATTCATATTCATGAAACTTATGTTAGGAATGCCGACGTAAAAAAAAATGACATATAGTTCAGGATGTTTGAACTGCAGTCTGTAATCGTGAACAGCACGTCATATTTTGATTCAGACTTGAGAAAATGATAGCTATCAACAATTGCTATTTCTCCACACATTTAATTCAAATGTGTAAAATAAAAAAATGCGAAAAACAAATTAAGAAAGATACTATATCATATCATTTCGCCGCCCTCAATTCTGTCTTATCATATCATATCATTTCCACCTTTGTTGGTTTTTTTTTAATAAAGCGTTGCATTCTAAAAAGAAAACAGTAACATAGAATAAAGAATCCTTTTTCTTGTTTACCTGGATTTGCTTTTGATGCAGCAGTGGTGCTTGTTAGCAAGCTGATAAAGATGAGCGTGAGTTCTCTTTATGTATTTATACTGATATGATTACACACATACATACACATATGTATGTATGTAGGTACACAGACATTTATATTATATATATGTGAATTGATTTTAGATTATATATATATATATATATATATATATATATACATTCTTTATTATTTTAGAACGGCTTTTTTTGTAGAAACTGCCAAAATCGTAGCCCAAAGGCTAAAATACATTACAATGACGTATGAATACTTGTATCTCAAAAGTAAATGAAAGGCAGTGCCATGGAGTTGTCATACATAACATTCACATAAAAAAACACAATTAAATATGAATATATTGCACAAAAATATCACTACGTATTTAACCCAAAATAGAGAAGTACGAATGTTACACACATCCTTAATCATTAAACTTGCTCCCCTAAAAAGACCAAAAAAAAAAAAAAAAAACACGAATGAAACCTCCCAAATCATATTTTAACGATATACTTAGTACAATGTACAGTGTACCAGAATTTAAAAAAAAAAATCACTGAACCGATATTTAATTAAGCTCAATTTCTGAATGAAATCTATTCATATACCACCATAGTATGAGTACTTTTCAATCAATCATTGCGGGGGAAAAAAATCATGATTTCCTTAATTCAACCCATTTCAAAGTTTAAGAGTTAAGGCTGAATTTTCTTCGAAGACAACGAGAAAATACCGGGTGGCTACCGTACAAGGTTAAAAAGCCTCTTGATAATATAGCTGCAGGTGAAAAACAAACAAAAAACGGCGTATAGTGCTGCACAATAGCTCTAAAATGTGAGTTAGGAATAAAAATAATCACAATGAAAATGTAAATCATAAGGCAATGTTAAATATTGTGATAAAAATAAATGTGAGCTATAATGATTTCGTACTACAAATTCTTTCTAGAATAAACCGTCATCATGTCGGTTTATCGAGAAAATTAGTGACATCTCTTTATATTTGCCGCTTTATTGTAAAAGTTTTTTACAGTTGGGGTATTTTGTGATAAAACTGATCTTCGCATGCTTATGCATCAACTGTGATAATTCGATTTTTTTTATCACTGCACCCAATGTTAAGAAGTGGCTTTTACACAGAGGATGATTCTATGTACTTCAAGGAGAATGTTATAGCTGAATGAAAGAACTACTGTACTCAGAAGTGAAACAAGCGTGCAATTTTTGTTTCAGATGATGGCTTTGATTTGATAATGATATCAGTTGGTTCAGTGTTACTGCTTCAGTGCATTTTACAGATATTTAACTTTCTTAAAACGTATGCAAGTCATGAGTACATTATATTCTTATTTAATGCAGACCTGGTGTGGTCAGTTTTTTTTTTTTTTTGCCTCAAAAATGGAGATTAATTGTTGTCTTCTTTGTTGAATATCATTGTGGAACATCGTTTCATTTTTTTTTTGGGGGGGGGGATGAACAGACGGACTTACAATGTTATCATGAAAAAAAAAGTCATTGTTAAAACACTACCTGTAGCGTGACTAACTGCTCCTAATTCCTATAATCTTTTCCTCTTATTTCATCAATGTAACACCCCGGACAATGGCGCTGTTCAATAGTTACAATGTCGTGACGAAAGTGCCCCCTGAAATGTTCCGTTTCCCCTTATGTCATTAAAGGGATCGTATAGTTTTGGTTCAGACCTAATTTCAGGTTTCTAACATTTTTTTTTTTTTTTTTGGTGAGATGATGAGAAACCTCTTATGAAATATGAAAGAGCATGTAATTCTTTGAGGAATTCAGAATTTATTTGATGAAAATTAGTTTTGAAATGGCTGAGATATCCAAAAAAGAGCGATTCTAATAAGTGTGGGACCCACACTTTATTACGATCGCTTTGTTTTACTTTGTTTTTGGATGTTTCAGCCATTCCAAACCCGATTTTCATCAAATAAACTTTGAATTCCTCTAAAATGGTATGCTCTGTACTATATCATAAGTGTTTTCTTGGCATCTCGCAAAAAAGTTCAAAGCCCAATTCTCATCTCCACCAATACTGTACCATCCCTTTAATGAAACGCCGTGTAAAAATACATACCTATAGTTGGCATTTGGATCTATAGCGTTGTTCATTCTGCGGAACTCGTGGAACTCATTTGCCTAGTGTTGAACTCGGGCCCTTATTTACCTGGTGTCGGTTTCACGGATTTTATTATTATTATTTTTTTTTTTACGTAATGTCGGACTCGTGAGCCTTTTCGCGTGGTGTCGAACTCGATGGACCTTATTTGACCAGTTGCGAACTCATGGGCTGTATGACTCGTGGGCTGTAAAATTGGTGGGCGTATGACTCATGGACTTTATTTTTCAGTGTCGAACTCGGGGTCAGTAAAGCTCTTGCCAGACCTGTATAAGATCTGACATTAAACATGACAATATACATTCATGACTCACATCAGTTTCTAAGCAATTTAGAAATCTGGAAAAGGCAGTTACGATATAAGGCAGCAAAAACCATAAAACAGACTGGTATCATGATCGAATGAAAGTTAATCGTCTGGAAGGGAAAAAATGACATGTTTTTTCCACTCCTGAAAACATTTTTCATTCAGGGTTAATGTCGTTAATTAGCGGAATCACGCTCTTTCAACACTTGTAACATGAGGTAAACAAAATACACTCAGCAAAAAAAGAAAGTAAACACTCTTTCGAGGCCATATTTTTCATAGAAGATTTTGATGAAAACCAATGTATTATAAATATTATACCAATAAAGGTAGTTTAATTGACTATTAAGCTCTTAGGTTGATTAAAAAGAAATCTTAACGCGTGAGTGAGCACACTAGTTTTTGTCCTCAAAGGCACAAAATTAAAAATTGCAAAAATGGACATGTTCTCTTTCATTTGCAAATGCCCTTCACGATAACAATGACAACAAAAGACCAGTTTAAAACAATGAGAGACATGAATGAAATAGCAAAATCAAGTTTTCTTTTTCTTTATAACCTCTAAGAAAAGCAAAGTGGGAAAATAAAGGGGGAAAATAAGAATTTTCTGTCAACTCAAACTTCAAATGACATAGGAATAATAAGCATACAGGTGATTAAATGACAAGAATTTCTTTATTTATTTCTTTTAATCTAGTGGTTTAAGAATTCCTGGGACAAATTCAAGAACCGAACATTATTTACAATTTCCTAATTTGAAAAAAAGCTCGAATTTCTACCATTTTTGTTAATTATTACATCTTTTCTTATTTCATTTTAATTTGGATTTGACATAAGATTCTTTATTTTCCTCCATTATTTTTAGCCTTCTTTGATCATTTGGGCTTTAAAGATAATTATCATAGAGATCGAAGGTTTATTTTTGCAACTTAATTCAAAAATACATTTTTCAAAGCAATTTATCAAGT
The DNA here is from genome assembly GCF_040938485.1 of Diadema antillarum. Lineage (NCBI taxonomy): Eukaryota > Metazoa > Echinodermata > Echinoidea > Diadematoida > Diadematidae > Diadema > Diadema antillarum. The sequence continues at coordinate 389,620 of NW_027271492.1, forward strand.
ATAAAAATGACATCAATAGTAGGTGAAAGGTGATAAATGAAGCGCTGAACAGTAAAAATAACATTGAACCCCCTAGGCATATTATTAAAAATAACACTGGGCAACAATTTTTAACTTTTTGAATGTTGTCTTGATTTCTACAACTGATTCAGGGTATTTTTGTAGTGCTGAATCAGGAAATGGCATCCGTTTCTCTCCATCAGGTCAAGTTTTTGCGTTAACCGTTTGAATACTCAATTCTGTAATTCACATAGACTGTGTACAGGGACCACTCGGTTCAAGTGCATGGCCAACAGGTTAAATTGATTTGAAAAAAAAAATAGATCTTGTGACAAAATCGATTACATTTGTGTGGTATTATCAGCTGATTTTTGTCACATATCACCCTAAATATATTTTTAAGAGAAAAAATGTTTTTCCAACAACATATATTGATTACCTGATCTTAGAAACATCAAATACTGTAAACTGAATGGTAGGCATTGATAAAGGTAAGTATACGCGTAAATTGCATGTTGCTTCACCATTGTTCAAACTTCAGGGCTTGAACTTCCGTTTCTTCGAACTCCTGGAATGCTCAGCATCAGGGAGGTCTCTCTTCAGAGTCTAACATTAGTCAGCCATCATGACTGCGTCCCAGCGACCCTGATACCTGGTCTCCATCTCTTTCATGTCCTGATGGAATCTCTCTCCCTGCTCGTTACTCATTGAACCCAGGTTCTCAGGAAACCGGTCCATATGTGAAAGTAGGTAGTGCATCTTGATGCTCATGTTGCAACCAAGGTTTCTGAAAGCAGTCAGCATGTTGTTGACAAGTTCTGCGTAGTTTCTGGCTTTAATGTTGCCAAGAAAGTTCTTCACTACCAGAACAAATGCTTTCCAAGGTTCCAGTTCCACTTCATTCATTGAGTTTTCGAACTCTGGATCTCTGATGAGCTGACGGATCTGAGGACCATCAAAGATGCCAGCTTTATTTTTCTCCATGGACAATCCTGGAAAAGCCTGGCACAAGTAAGTGAAGCAGTCACCATCCTTGTCCAGAGCCTTGGTGAACTGCTTGATTAAGCCGAGCTTGATGTGCAGCGGTGGGAAGAGTATTCTGTCTCGGTCCACCAGAGGGTTGTTGATGACATTCCTTTCTTTGCAAGGCACCAATTCCTCTCGTACAGGCCAGTCCTTCTTCGTGTAATGCTGAGCACGGTCCCTACTAACCCACATGCACAGAAAACATGGGTACTTGGTGAAGCCACTCTGTCGTCCCAACAAAAAGTTCACCATCTTCAGGTCAACACAAATAAACCACTTATGCTAATCATAACCAATTTTCTCCAGCACATACTTCACCGCTTCATACTTCTCCTTCAGTGTAGTTGAGTGAGCGATGGAAGATTTCAAGGTTTTTATGACACTACAAACTGATCCCTTTTCGACATAATCACCCAGAACTATCGGACCCGAATACTTTTTATCATTAAAATAAACAGTTCCAGTCAAAACAATTAATCAAAATGGCATTTTACCCCCACCGACTTCTTCTAAAATGCTCCACACATGCGTTAATGTGAACAAAAACGTAAAAAACGACATGTGGCCGTAGCTCAAAAACTTGACCTGATTGAGCAAAACCAATGTGATTTTTGGATTCAGCGCATCAGGTTTACCCTAAATCAGCTGAAAAAACGCAGACAACAAATTTGTTGTTGACCAGTGTAATAATTAAAGTATATCGAAGAACAAGCTGATGTGGCAGAAGTGTTCAATGAATACTTTGTAAGCATAGGACCTAATCTTGCCAGCAGTATTCCACACTCAAACACTGATTTTTATCTATTTTTTTTAAGACCAGAATTAGCAGTCTCTTTTTTTTTTCAAACCAGTCATTGCAAAAGAAATCAAAGATATCGTGCAAAATTTGAACACTAAGAAAAGCTCTGGATGTGACGGAATCACTAATTTCCTCCTTAAAAACATCATTAATGAAGTAGTTACACCATTAACACACATTTTTAATTTATCGTTATCTACTGGCATAGTTCCACAAAAAATGAAAATAGCTAAAGTAGTACCAATTTTTTAAAAAAGGACAAAAAGACATCATCTGTGACATATTATCGCCCCAATTTCTTTGTTAACTTCATTTTCAAAACTTCTTGAAAGGTTGGTATATACGCGCACACACAAATTTCTCGAAAAGTGTGAAGTTTTTTGGAGCTCCCAGTTTGGTTTAAGGAAAAACCACAGCCGTACGAACCATGCCTTACTCACTTTTATCCATAAAGTTGCTCATGCTATAGATGATGTCTCCCACACTATTGGAGTTTTTCTTGATTTTTCAAAGGCCTTCGACACAATTGACCATGATATTTTGATTTACAAGCTACGACATTATGGTATACGTGAGAAGGCTTTGGACTAGTTTTGAGATTATTTATCAAACAGAAAACAATTTGTGAGTATAAATGGTCGTGATTCTCAGTTAAAGTTAATTTCATGTGGTGTTCCACAGGGCTCCGTACTAGGCCCACTATTGTTCATTTTGTACGATCTTCCTAGTTCCTCGCCAATTCTTTCCTTTATATGTTTTGCTGACGACTCCAATCTGTTTTTTACACACAGAGATCCTTAAACTCTTGTTAACACAATGAATAAAGATCTTCAATCTGTGCAATCTTGGATATACGCCAACAAATTGTCACTTAATATCGATAAAACTCATTGTATGCTTTTTATCAACAGTCTTAAAATCTTTCCTTGTAACATTCAGTTTAATGAAACTCAATTAAATCAAGTTAGTTTTATAAAATTTCTAGGGCTTTTTATTGACAGTGATTTGTCTTGGAAATCCCACGTCAGTTATTTAAGTAATATTCTTTCCAAAAATACGGGTGTTCTTAATAAACTGAAGAGTGTTTTTCCAAGTCAAATCCTGCTTAATCTTTATTCTACTTTGATTACTCCGTACCTTAATTATGGTATTCTTGTTTGGGGGAACGCACCTAGAAATCTTCTTGATATACTGTTCCGTGTTCAAAACGCGCCATCAGAAATATCAACCATGTTGGATATCTGTCCCACACGAATGATTTATTTTTCAAAGATAAGATACTGAAAACATCAGATTAACTTAGTTACAACGTCGGCATATTTATGTATACATTTTCTGCCAAGGAGTTAGCGGATTTTTTACTCGCATGTTCAGGAAAAACTATTTGATTCATAATTATCCTACCCGCCAAAGTGACGCATTTCACCTTCCACGTACTCGAACAATTTTCGCTAAAAAAACGATAATGTATACGGGTCCTAGATACTGGAATGACCTCTCCCCCCAAATAACAAGCTGCTCGTCTTTATATTCCTTTAAACGCAAATTCAAAGAGTCTTTATTGAGTGCATATCTTGCAGAAACTGAATAATTGCAATGTCTTATGAAATATTGTGGTATGTTATTGTCCGATCAAACATTCTTGTCAACACGCTGCAGATTCCATTTTGGTTCTTGCTGTCAGGCTCTCCGAATTCATCATTAGCAATTCCACATTCTACTTCGTTTCCCTCTCTTGATCTTTCCCTCTTCCTCTCTCTAACTTTCTATACAGAGCTTGACGGCAGGCACCAAATGGCTCAATAGCTGCACATGTTACTTTTTGTGTCTTACTGATCATATCCTGGCGATAGTTTTAATGCAACAACAGTTTATAGTGTATATACCAAAGTGGGCTTTATGATTATGCAAATCATGTTGTACTCCTGAAACCAATGATAGCTCTGTCACAGTAATGGTTCACATTTTAGTTTTTTTTTTTTTTCTTATTTGGCACCATTACATCATCTGGTCTTATCTTCTATCCGTTCTCCGTTTCTTTTTCACAAACACTGATTACTCGGGGCTTACAGCCAAACAAGCTTGCTTTCATGTAGGTCCCGTCATACTTTTCTTTGATCAACCCCATCTCGATTTCGATTTTGACCAGTTATCATTACATAATAATTACTGTGTTATCACCATGTTTATTGTTTGTGTTTTGCACATTGTTTAAAAGGTGAAAGAACTTGTTTGTTTTCTGTTATAATATCCATAAATGAGAAGTATGGAAATAAATGAATTGAATTGAATTGAATTGAATATCTTTATAACCTCTAAGAAAAGCAAAGTGGGAAACTAAACATTGCTAAAGGAGGAAAATAAGAATTTTCTGTCAACTCAAACTTCAAATGACATGGGAATAATAAGCATACAGGTGATTAAATGACAAGAATTTCTTTATCTAATTCTTTTAATCTAGTGGTTTAAGAATTCCTGGGACAAATTCAAGAACCGAACACTATTTACAATTTCCTAATTTGAAAATAGCTCGAATTTCTACCATTTTTGTTAATTATTACATCTTCTCTTATTTCATTTGAATTTGGATTTGACATAAGATTCTTCATTTTCCACCATTATTTTTAACCTTCTTTGATCATTAATTGGGCTTTACAGATAATTATCATAGAGATCAAAGGTTTATTTTTGCAACTTAATTCATGTTTCATTTTGTGTGAAATTTGTTGTTTGTTATTGTTGTTTTATGGGAGAGCACAAACGCTTGAATGACAACTTGTTCAGTTTTGCCTTTTTTATTTTTGTGCCTTGGAAGAAAAAAACAAAGTTGTTCACTCATGCGTAATGTTTCCCTTTTTGTTGACCTACCAAGTTAATAGCCAATTAAATTACCTTTAATATGGTATATAATACATTAGCTTTCAGCCAAATATTCCATGAGAAATATAAACTTGAAAAAGCATTTACTTTCTTTTTTTGCCGAGTGTATGTCTGATAGTTCAGAGCTTCATGTGATACTTTTTACATATCAAATTTCCTTTTTGGGAAGTGCTGAGAAATTCGTAGGTCCTCTTATTTTTTCCTGTTGAGTAGAGTATATTACCTGGAACGAAGAAAAGTAAAAAGAAACGAGATCCGTATCAACATCCTTCCTTGGATTGAAAACCGCTTGAACGTCGAGGTTAACATAACAAACTCACTGAAACTAGACTTTTTCGGGTGAAATCCTGTGAATAATAAAAATATTTCTTGGAGCAGCTCCTAGGTATCGTCTAAATAAAGTTGGAAATGACGGTACAAATTCACCGAAAACGGGTAAGAGGTTGATTACAATATTAGAGTAACAATTTGTACTCGATGACAAAGTCGTAAATCTTTTAGCATGTTTAATATAAGAAGATGATTTGAAAAGGATAAAAACAAGGTGATACAAACAAAATGTGGCCATGTTGATAGACATTGTCTGTATAAAAAGATTGAACGTTTACAGCTTTAAAGTGACATGACAGAGTATGAATCGGCATGATGACCATTTTATTCTAACCCATTAAACACTATGTCAGTTTTGACTGTGTAAATAAGTTGGACAGGTGTGTGCAATATCAAAGGAGAACACATTAGACGAGAATGGCTGGCACGCATCGGCACCCACACGCTGCCCAATCCGACCAAGCGACCAAAAACAAAACAAAACAAACAAACAAACAAAAACTGGTGAAAATTGAGGCAGTTAAGACCTAATGGGCAGAAACTACATGCATTTGAAAAGGTAAGAAAACTTATAGGCATGATAGGAATGGAAGAACATGGTCTTCAAAGGGGAATATTGATGGTTAAAAATGTATGGGGAAGTTTGAATATGACGCCTTTGCCAAACAGTCATTTCCACGCGGAGCGGCTCACTTACTGGGTCGAAATTAGCCCCCGAATGCTGTCTTCAAGACGACACATAAAAAAAAGGTGTCCTTGCGCAATATCAGCCGTCTACGATCGTATGCCATGTATTAAAGCATTGCTTGTGCAATTATGCATTTGGTGAAAGCTGGTTGAACTCTTTCAAAGAAAAGTGGTTTGGGTACTAGAAAGCTGAAAAGGGGTTCGAAAGAAATCACTCAAAAAATGAATACCTAACTGTTTAAGTCTGTTCATCGGCGTGCCCGACAACGAAACCCCAAGCCAATAATCTGTCATGACGCCTTCATCTCAATAGCTTTTCGGAAGAATGTTGGGTAGCACTGCGTTCATGGTCGTTGAAACAATGTAATGACCATCTTATGAAGTAGAATCAATCTTAAATTTAATCATGGGGGAGGGGGAGGGAGTCACAAGGGAGAGAGAGAGAAAAATAAAAAAAGCCTTTTTAATAGAATGTGCTGGAACAGACAGGATATAGACGCACATTCATTCCCTTTCCAAAATCAAAATAAATGAGTAATCTTTAACAATGTTTGCGCCGTTATACTACTTTTATGCTTTTGTTTGTCTTTCGTCCTGAGTCCAACTTGATTGCGCTTTCTTTCTTATTCTACATGTGTTTCTTCTCATTTCTCCTTATTCAACATTTTCAAATACAAACAACAAAGATTTTGAAGAGAATAATGTCCATCTGTTTTATCGCAAATAACCATATATAAGCTGTCAACCAATGAAAGCTCACATCGAAAGCACCCCGACAGGCAACCAATCAGTTACTTTCCATATTAGGAGCATCCTAAAAAGGAAGTTAACCAATGACGTTTCAAAGGCCGTTGGAACCAGGATGTATCCTTACCACCAGCATTTTTTTTTTTGTGGTAGTTCTTGTTCAACCACTTATTGCTTTGGCACAATCTAGGAAGATGAGGCATGGCTCGGTTCATCGGTATATTATAGGCATTTAAACCAGCATCGCGCTTCTCATGACATACCAGTATACACACAGAGAAATTACGGTTCTAATTTGCACCCTAGAGGGTGCATATCGTTGTAACACCAGCGGCTCCATTTAGGGTTCTATTTTTTGGGGTGCTTATTTAGCACCCTATATTTAACACCATATATGGTGCATATTTGCACCCCTCCATTGGGTTCCCTTTCTGCACCCAATAGGGTTCATATCGTTGTAACACCAGCGGCTCCATTTAGGGTTCTATTTTGGGGGGTGCTTATTTAGCACCCTATATTTAACACCATATATGGTGCATATGTGCACCCCTCCATTGGGTTCCCTTTCTGCTCCCCATAGGGTGAACAAAAAATCAGGTGCAAATTTGCACCCTTTCTGGTTCATATCGTTGTAACACCAGCGGCTCCATTTAGGGTTCTATTTTTGGGGGTTCTAATTTAGCACCCTATATTCAACACCCTATAAGGTGCAAATATGGACCTCTATACAGGGTTCCCCTTCTGCACCTCATACCTGCACCCATTATGGTTCATATTGTTATTGTTGTAATTTTGCACCCTATGGGGTGATAAAGTCACCGCAATATAGGATGCAATACAATTTGCACACGTCTCTATATAGGGTTACCTTTCTGCACCCCATATGTGAAAATTATAACCTTTTTTTTTTTAAACCAAAATAATTATATACTGGATGCCTTCACTGACTTCACAAACAATTACCTAAGGTAACACTCCAGACATGAAGTAAAATAGCATGTTTAGATTTACACACAGTTTCTCAGTCAATTAAATCCACAATCTTTCGAAAACTGAAGTCAGAGACTTCAATTCAACAACAAATAGAACATAGACATGATGAACACAGTGCATACTTACATATAACTTATTAACATTTTAATATATGTCTCATGGAAGAGGGACAAGTTAACAGCGATTTTCTTTTTCATGGTTTACTTTGAAGTGAACATCAAATATACATTGTATTTCTACAAATTCTAATACGAGATGCTTATTTTGTCATAACAAGGGCAATGTAGATAAAAAATGTATGAAATTTGGTCAGTACATTGAATAAGACAAAAATATTCGTTCTTTCCATCAAATGATTACTTTTTCTTCTTTTAAAGGAAGTTACCACACTGCAAAAAAGCACAAATTCGTTTTATTTAAAAAATCCCTGAAGCTTGTGCAGAGTAATAGTAAACTATGTGACAAATATCTTTCACATTGTCCTTCTACTTCTAGAATGGATCATAGATATGTACCCTGAATTTACCGGTACATCTTACGGTAATCAAAAGCACCTTTATGACGCTCTTAGACATTAACAGCGATATGTCAACTCTGATTTCTCGTAAACAAGTTATTGCCAAAACAATGAAGGGTATGGCAAAGTTCTGTCATATATATTTGAAACTCACTACTCGTACTGACATATTCCATCCAATTCCAAGCTTGAGAGTTTGCGAATGTGCCCCATTATACAATTAGTATACTTCACATTTTGTTTTTCATATACAATTACACCAATGATAAGAAAGGTGAAAAAAAAAGAATTAAAAAATGAAGAATGCACATCTAAATTTGGTTACTTTTTTATGTACACAGCTAAAGATATGTCCCAGTTATAAATCTCGGGCAGAATAGCACATCTGAAAACACTTTTCATTGCATCAAATTAACATTAACAATTCCACAGAAAATGTTACCTCAAAAAGGGAAAATAAGGTTAACCAATCAGTGGTATGACAAACTGGACATAAAGAGGAAGGAATATGTCTTGTGAGACAAGTTTAAAAACAATTTTTTTTTGATACATTGTTTTGTTTTTTTAAAGCGATGGCAACAAGAAGCACATTCTACTCAGTAGACCAAAAATATAATTACACAATGTATGCAGTTTAGCCCCAACATTCAAAATAGTGTAAAGAGCAGTCGATTTTTCACATTTATAAAGCAGGTATTGGTATAAGCACCATCACAAGCATTATGATCAGGAGCAAAATATATTATTATTACTGTTATCATCATTATTATTACTATTATTATTATCATCATCATTATCATTATTACTATTACCATCAATATTTTACAGAGATTTATGATCATGCATGAGAAATACCTCAAGTGTTGATGTTACAGTCTCACAACTCTTCCAATCATTTTAACACTTAATTTTCACCAAACCTTACACAAATATATCAGCACTTTATACAACCTACTTAAAGAAAGCTTAAAATTATAATCAGAGTTAGAGGGCAAGTCCACCTTCATATAGACCTACATGTGGAAATGCGCAGCAATAAGCCAGTCCTGAGATAGCTCATGTGCACATAGGTACAAATGAGCTTTCATTTTTCTCAGTTGGTTAGGCACTTTACTCAATTCAAAGTGACATAATGCAGCAGCTTGCCCACCATAGCCATTTATGGAACTCATATTCAAACAAAGAATGAACCTAACCAGTGTAGATGAAGTGACCAGTATGGTTCGTCAATCAACACTTCTATAGGGAATCATCTATTTTATTAAGTACTGTTTTGAATATGCTAACAAACTTTTTTGTGTGTGTGTGTTAACATTGCCAAATACCAGGCTCTCTGTCAAGTAACATTGCCAAATACCAGGCTCTCTGTCAAGTTGATGTACTGGCAGGCACCATTTATAAGGATTTCATGAATAATCCTAGCATTACAGATGCTTATCTCAGTGAAATTAAAAAACCAACCTGTCTCTCGGTACAAATAACCTTTTTCTGCACATGCTCAAACTGGTACCCCGAACTGGCTTATACTACTAGAACACATCAGTAAAAAAAATTGAAAAGCGGACATTCAGTTCAAAAGTTAATAATCTTTAAATCATTTGTGCAGTAGCAGCACAGTGAGAAGAGTTTATGATGTCACATGCATAGAACAATTCAAGGAAAACCTAAAGAGAATTTCACACTTTTTTTTCTTTTAGGAAAAACATGCACATTTCCTCGACAAGTCACTGACGTATGTAAGGGCAATGATAATAGTTTCTGCCTTCTTAAAGAGTGAAGTCCAGTGTTCTTATATATGCAAAAAAAAAGTAGATATGATATGTTGAGTTTTCTCAGGTTTTGGAACAAACTCTATTTTTCAATCCTTATATACATAAAGGGTTTGTGAGAAAATCATGCTTTTGTCAAGTGTCACAAAGCTACTCCACTTATGGCATTGCATTGCCAGAGATTGCCCAAAATTGACATACATTGTGTGGCTGTCTACTACAAAAAACAGCAGTCGACTTACTTTTTTTTGTTCCCTACTTAAACAATCAATTCAAAGTGTGCATGTGTTGTTGAAGCGCTGAGGCTATCGATGGTGAAGAAATATCTAAAATATGAACAATACAAACTAACCCCATCTAGTATGAATGGAAAGCATACTTTGAGTATTTCATATCCATTAGCAGATTCATATTTTCATCCATAATCCTCCCTCCCCCCCCCCCAAAAAAAAAAAGATAAAAGTGAATAGAAGTCAAGTTCTCTTTAGGTTGTGTTTAAATTTGTAATTTGCAAGTTCGTTCTCTTGTATTTTTCTGTTATAAATTATATTTCTTGTAAATATTCAAGGCCAGTGCATTCTAAGAAAGGGAATAACCTGACAACAGTTTAGAAGACAGAATAAATAGTTATCGCTATCTATGAAATTAGACATTTTCACATATATTTTCCAAAAAAAATGCTAATCTTCATTTCATGGAGTGGCTTCATGCTCACCCTCGGCTAAAAACAGGGAGGTGATTACTTTCTGGATTAAAATGGAAAGATGTTTCTAGAGCCGTGGTGTTTAGCAATTCTAATGGGGGGGGGGGGATTCAATGTCACCGTCTCAAATTGTATATGGTTTAAACATACATGACATATAGGAGTCTCATTATTATGCCTCCGCCCTGAATGGTGCCGGAGGCATATGTTTTCAGGTTGCCTGTCTGTCTCCCGGTCTGTACGGATGTATCTACGGAAAAAATTGATGAGCTTTCATCAAACCTGGTTCAGGGATACTACATGATGCTGATGATCTTATTGGCTTTTGGACTATATCTGCTAAAAGTCAAAGAAAATTTGAAAATAACTTTTTTGCTACTTCTCTAGTCAGGAAAATCGGTGTACTCGTGTGTACTGGTTGGTTGGCGCATTCAGTTGGGTACCTACAGCAAGGTTTCATCCTCTGCTTTCACAGGAAAGCCGACTCCCAACTTCTTGTTCTCGTAGTCAAGGTATATCTGCTCCTCTGCTTCAGCAACATGCAGCTTGGTCTTCATAGCTAATCTCATCTTACGCTGCATAAGTCGAAACTCCTCGAGCTCTAGTTTTTGATGCGTTTCTATAGCAGCTGCTTCAGCTGCCAAATAGTATGCCCTTCTGGCCATCACTCTCAGAAGAACTGGCATGGCTTCCACACTGACTTAACGAGGAACCAGGATTGACATCCTGAACATCTTCCATCTCCAGCTCTGGCATCCTATATGGCTCACCAGTCTCTCGAGGTTGACCTGCATCACTCATTCTGAAGACCATTATTGAACTTGATGCATAGCGAACTCGATGATAAATAATCAATCAAACACAGGTCCCTTTGGCCCAGTATGAGACCAAGCTAACACCATGCATCAGCATGGATCAGCAAGGTTCAACCTGTAATTGAATAAAACAAAGTTCAACATACAATCAATATTGGAATATCTACCTGCTAAAGTATGGGATCAAGTAGTTATACTTCTAAAGTGATTTACCGTTTACATACCTTGTTTGTATGACTTATTTTATGTCATGTCTAGCACATGCAACTTCTCCAGTGGATATTATCTAAATTCACATATCGTGTATCATTGCTTATGCTCTGTGACTATGGCATTGCTAATCTATAACACACACATTCTATTTTCATTGATAGACAACAAGGAGTCAAGGCCAACCTAAATTTTCTGACTTCAATCTTCATGCATGTCTTAAATTCTCCTAAATGAATTAGGAACACTATTTTTCTTCATTAGGCACATCATACATGCCTACATCGTTCTTTCTGTCAACTTCAGAAACCAATATCCAACTGAGCCTCAACTCGGCTCAAACGTAATAATTCCCATTAACGAAAATGATGCGACTATATCCGGTCACCTATTTACGTACGTACCTTGGTAACTGCGTCCAGCAGCCCCATACGCATAGCGTAATTACGCTATGCGTATGGGGCTGTTGGTCGTAGTTAGTACCTTGGTTGAGGCTTTCCGTATTACCGTGCACTTTCATTGACTTATTCGCGATGCTTTACTATATGTATGATCGCACTTCTGACATGTTAGTGCACATGTACCTCGATACAACTCTTTCGCATCAGTTTTCACCACTCAGCATTCTATGAGCATAATTCACACATATCATCATCGATTACTGTGAAATATTTTCAACGGAATTACAGTACAATTATCTACTCACAACGTTTGGCTCATCAAAAAGATTAATTCATCATCCCAACCTCACGGTCGTCTGTCCATTCCAAACGAGGAACGTCAATATGCACGTACGTATACCGCGCGACCTACGGCGTGGCGGGCGTGCGCATGCGATTTTAGCTTTGCCATTGACCAAGTGCTCAACGGTTCACGCGTGCACGCATAATACGTGTACTTGTACTCGTTTGCTTTCTCTCTATGATAACGTCATTGAAATGATATTCTTGATTCCGGTGCGAGAAGAAAAAACAAATGTTTAATTCAAGTAGTAATTTTTTTAGTACAGTATTACTGATGACACTGTTACTCTTTAACAACGTGTAGTTATATGTTCAAATAAAAATATACGATAATATCCAAAAATAGTGTGGCATTTTAAGCAAACACCATTCAACACCCACATGTCAGCTTTTGGGAAAGACTATGGAATGGTTCCAAATTCGAACCCTTCAGACTTAGCTCCCTTTAGGGTTCGGATTTGCACCCCTACATCCATCCCGAACCCTATAAGGTGCCACTTAGTTAGATTTGCTCGTAGGGTGAAAATAAGAACCCTAATAGAACCCTAATTTCTCTGTGTGTACTCGGCACATTTTACCAGTCGAAAAAGAGAAGAAGCAAAGCATTGTTGATAAAGAGGCAATTACTGTTCGAGAATTTCACCGATTTCCAAGTTCATATGGTTGCAGTCATGCCTCGACAAGTGTCTCTGTTTTGTTTTATCTTCGCCGTCGGTTTGATTTTGCCGAACCTCCCGAGCTCCAGTGCGGGGACGTGCGGCTGCCCTCCGCTGTGGACTAGCTTCCAAGGAATGTGCTACAGGTAACGATTATCACGGGAAGTCATAGTTCGCGAAAGTTTGATCTCTACCTGACATTTCGAATACTTTTTTTTTAGTCCTATACAGTTTAGATTTCAAAAGAGGAAAAAGTCTTTAACTTTAATGGTTAACAGAACGGATAAGCAGCACATTCTACTCAATTGAAAATTCTGTATAAATCAGTTGTCTCTTGCTGCGTTTGTTCGATTTTATTTCAGTGAACGTGTATTATTTCCGGGTTGTTTTTTTTTATTCCGAATTTTCTTCCATGTCCCCCATTCACTGCCTTTTGTAAATGTTTGTTTTGAGTTGGTAACTGTTCTGAAGGTGAGAGTTACCCACCTCCTGTAATCTGACATGGGGAATCAAAATTGACAGATAGCATGGTTTAGCCATTCGCATTTCTCCTAATCTTTATCTATTTTCTTCTCATACCCCCCGGCCCTCCCAAAAAAGTGTGGACCATGATTATTGTTGAATGTCGATTCTATGAACGCAAAAGCTCCCAACCACACTCTCCCCGCGCTAGGTCCCTGCGCTCCAATAAGCTTGCGTGTGCGTCAATATTGAATAAGGTTTTCGACCCCTCCCCCCCCCCCCCCCAAAAAAAAAAAAAAAAAAAAAAAAATCCTGCTAAGGCCGTGTCACACCATTCCGGGCAACCATGAGGTAGTTCCTTTGTTCATTTTCTGCTCTGCTTGTGTTGCCACGCTATGTACAGTTGTTCCATGTCTGGCAGGTGGATGTTGTACGTACCTGAAGTTAATTCATGATAATGCTGCTGGTCATCTCGATCAAGTGAAGATTATTGCAAGTTTGAAGCTAGGTTCTAAAGATTTCCTGAAATTTGTATGTTATTGTGTAATTCTCGGTGCATGTCGTGTCAGGAGTTTATTGAACGCCTGTGGCTTCATTCACATGAAATTGAATAAATGAAGAAACATTGTCGGCATGCAGTGTTTTTCATCAGTTGTTCGTATTGCCCCTTGGTCGCCGCTGGATCCGAGATTTGGCCCTCACACTTGTTAATTCGGATTCTTGCAACATCTTATTTTCTTCTCTTTTCTCATTTTTGCAAAACGTTCGTATTTATGGTAATGCGGTTTCTAGGACAGCTAAATGCTGGAGAACTGAAGGTACCAGCAATGGATTTAACCTCCCCACCACATCATGTTTGAACAGCAGGCAATTAGTGGAATAAGAGGAAGAAGGCTATGCTGAAGTAGCTTTGCAGTTACATTAATTTGTGCATACGCCCGCAGTTCGCAACTTCCCGCAACTGTAAGCAAGTCTACGCGGCCTGTATGCCCGACCTACGTTTATGTACGCAACTCTACGCCCGCTACACGCCGAATACGCTACGTTGATACGCGCTTCATACGCAACCATACGTAACCCTACGCTGAGACTACGAAAATCCTGCGCGGATCATCACAATTATTTTTCATGAGTACGCAGCCGATTTCGGCGTAGTCGCTACGCAACTCTACGCAACTCTACGCAAAGCTTGGTGTGAAACCCCCTTTAGCGGCAGTACTTCCCAGGCAATTCCCACGCAGGTACTTCGCAATCCCGTATGCAGCCAAGATAATGAAATTCTGTGAGATTTCAGCCATTCCATTAAAGGAATTCCTTCACTGAGTTATCAGTCCCCACGCGACTGGTACAAAGGTCACACAGTATACTCGCAAGTATAACGCGTCCAGCAAGTAAGACACATGCGCTGACTCGCACAAATCCTTTTCCGCCCTCAGGAATGTCCGGTATGCTAGAAAATCCCTACACGTAACAAGCCCGAGTAGCTTGCCCGGAAAGGTGTGACAGGGCCTAAACACGGTTGCGGGTAAAAAAAAATATGCGTGCGCACCTCAGGGCGACTACTTTTGAGATACATGCTAGGTACTGTACTCACCGTCCATTAATAAATTGTGCAAAAGCAATGACTGGTTGAACCATAAACTTCCGAAAGACTGCCAGTGGTAGAACTGAATCCTGACTCTCACAGCCTATGCAACGTCCTTGGTCAACTTCCTTTTAGCAATATATATATATATGGTTGGGTTGCTCCCAATTCATGATTAATGATGGATTTGTTGCCTGCTGTAGGAGTGCTGTCAATTATGAATTTTGATTGGCTAACTGCTTACCTGATTTTTTTTTTCGATATGAATATTTATGAACATCAAGATCTGTGTTGTTTGGAGTTGTGCGAGAAAGAAGTTTAACAAAGAGAAATATGAAGGCATAGAAGTAGAAGAAGAGAGACAACGAAATCATATATGACTTATGACGACAGATAGATAAAAAAGATTAAAATATTCTGACCTATTCAGAGTAAAATAATGTCGTTCTTATCTAAGTCTTTTCTACCCTCATTATCACCATTTTTTAATTCTTTGCCGCCCGGTCTGTTTCTACCTAGGTGCCAATGCCTTCCAGTAAGTGTTGTATTATTTGTTTTCCACTTGAGTATCGCCCATCTTCTCACACAAACTTTTATATACCACTTATTTACACCGTCAAAGTTGGCTGAGTGTTGCGTGTTTTAAAAAAGCGGATCATTCAGCTTAGATACCCATCCACGTTCTGCCATACCACTCTCAATTTGTGAAGGGTAATCAAGTCCACGAGACCTTCTTCCGCCGGCAAAGTGTCAACAACACATGCTTTTTATCATTCATTTTCAGATTTGTGGTACCTTTTTACGTTGTTACGTGCTGTAAAATTTACAACCTTTTCAGAGTACACTGCCTGATCTTTTCAAAAGAACATGTACCCTAATTTATACATGTTGTAAAGATCTTCACTTTTTCCCCCTTTTCGGAGAATTATTTCTAAGGTCATTTCCCCATATGGTCGATACCTGCTATAGCGATAAAGCGTTAGTTTGCTTGTTACAATCACATATGATTTCATCTTAAAAAAATTAAAAAAAAAATCAGTGAGGTTATGGTGTTAACCTCGACATTTGAGCTGTTTTCAATTCAAGGAAGGATGTTGATATGTATCTGGTTTCCTTTTTTCTTCGTTCCAGCCACAACACCCTCGTAAACAGGAGAAAAAAAAAAAGGACCTGAGATGTTTCAACACTTTCAAAACAGGAAATTCGACCGTAGCATGTATCACATTAAACTCTGTTTCCTCACACATGCTGGTGTGTAAAAAAAAAAATATATATATCAGATGGCACTGTGATTGATATGAGCAATGGCTAAGTAGTTCACAATTTTGTTGAAGGTGATTTACAAATGAAAGCATAAATCAGTTTCATTAAATTCAAGATAATTTCAAAGTTACCGTTAGATTTTGCTCTATTTTCAACCCTCCATACAAAACTTTTACTTTGCACAGGTGTCAGTTGGGGTATAATAGCAATTATGTAAGTGTGTGGTTAGCACCCTGACAACGGTCCTGAACAATGGCCAGGATTGGAATGCTCTATTACATATTCATTAGAAATTCCACTCTCACAGCTAGTCTTCATTCATTCTGAAATGCAGTGAATGCAAGCATATAAAACATGTTGTCACCTTTTTCATGTGCACGCATTTTACCCTTTAAGGCCGTGTCACACCATTCCGGGCAAGCTACGCGGGCTTGTGGCGAGGAGGTAGTTTCCAGCACGTAGAAGATTTTCAGCGGGCGAACAAGAATGTTTGCAATTTCCATTCATGCCTTGTCATACCGTACGGGGGAACTTCTGCGGCTTGACTTGCGGGGAAACAAATTTACTCCCCGGAGCTCTCCGCAGTTGGTCCGCACCTGACAGTACCTAGCGCGTAGTTGCTCGGAGGTGCTCACGCAAGTCCGATTTAACCGCAGCCAAGTTTTGAGCATGACCAAAACTTTTTACGGGTGAGTCGCGGGAATGCCCGTAGTGGTCCACGCAGAACGCCAGTAGGAGACCCTTAGCGGCAGTACTTCCCAGGCAATTCCCACGCAGGTACTTCGCAGTCCCGTATGCAGCCAAGATGATGAAATTCTGTGAGATTTCAGCCATTCCATTAGAGGAATTCCTTCACTGAGTTGTCATCCCCCACGCGACTAGTACAAAGGTCACACAGTATACTCGCATGTATAACGCGTCCAGCAAGTAAGACACATGCGCTGACTCGCACAAATCCTTTTCCGCCCTCAGGAATGTCCGGTATGCTAGAAAATCCCTATACGTAACAAGCCCGAGTAACTTGCCCGGAAAGGTGTGACAGGGTCTAAACACAGTTGCGGGTAAAAAAAATATGCGTGCGCACCTCCGGGCGACTACTTTTGAGATACATGCTAGGTACTGTCATGTGCGGATCATCTACGGGGACCTCCGGGTAGTCAAAATTGTTCTTTGCAAGTCGCACGCAAGGCTGGTGTGACATGGCCTTGAATGGCCTGTCGGACACGCGAACCCCGCCTCAAATACAAGTTTAGAATGGTATTTTGGTTTTTGCTTTCGCTCTTGGTTTTATTGTATAATTATGATCTTTTGGTGTGTGGAGGGGAGAGGGCTTTGATTAGTTCCATGACTGTGGAACAAACATGTACAGTTTGTAGTATTTAGTGCCATCACCTTGCAGCTTCATTAAACCACGACAATGGAAGTGTTACAAACTAGTTGGTCACTAGCTCGTGACTTGAGGCTGACGATAGAAGAACTAATGCTATTTTTACACATATTTTTTTTTTCATGTCACATTGTCTCACTTAACTCATTCTACATTACGAAAGAACCTGATATGTTTATGTATTGTCGAAAATGGAATAGATCTGAATTGAATTGAAGCAGCAAATGCAATGTGTTCATGCATCACGAAACCAGCAAAAATCGCACGAAGCGATTTTACGTGAGTTACATGATCTTGAGTATTTCATATTTTCTGAAAGAGCAGTTTGCATTATTTCAAAGATTAAGGTCATAAAATGAATAAGAAGTTTGGCAGCCTTTCTGTTTACATTAGTGTAATTATGCAGGCATATTTCCATAGAGGCCCCCTGGGTTATCTCTAAATATCCTTTACACACTGTTCACTTTTAGCTCGAATAACTTTTGAAAGGATGGGGTTACTGCTTTTAAGATTGGTACTAAAGTCGCAGACGGAATGTATTTATAGAACATAGAACTACGTAGTTTCATCTTAATCTGTAATCTCTTCATTGTTGTTGTGTTTTACATCCCGTTTTCCCCATTTATTGCACTGCTACACACACAGCTTTAGCAAGATTTGAAGCGCTTGAATAGACACTATTATCGTATCCGGGCAATTACCCCGAGAGGGCAATTACCCCCCGGCTAAATACTGGTTAGTGGTAAGCTTAGAGTAACGATTAGGGTTAGGGTTAGGGTTAGGGTTAGGAGTTTGTGTTAGGGATAGGATTAGGTTCAGGATTAGGATTAGGATTAGGGCCAGGGGAAGGGTGCGGGGTAATTGCCCAGGGGGTAATTGCCCTAGACCCCACTATTATACTTCTGAGCCTCTTTTCTGAGTGCACAATATTCCAGAGTGTGTGCTTTCCCCCAATATTTCTAATTGAGTATATGAATATAAGAACGACCCAAGTCCATGGAAGATCATTTCGAGTAAACTAAAAAAAAACTTCATATCTTTTTTATTTGTCCAATAATATTCTATTTAACTGTGATGGGAAGGCAACATTGTATATACAAATTAGAACATATATTATTATGACAATTAACATTTACATTAATTGTGGAGAGGCCATTTTGTGTGGTGGACTTGGGTCGTTCTTTGATTCATATGGACTTGGGTCGTTCTTTGATTCATATACATTAGATTCTACTATAGAGAGGGGAGAAGGATGAGAGAGGGCGCTATTATATGAATGTAAGAATGACCCAAGTCCTTCATTCTTACGTTAGTAAGTTGATAAGATTTAACTCATTCATTTCAGGCACTTCCGGGGGGTAATTAGGATTTATCATTTGCACACAAGATGAGTCCATGCATAAGCTACAATTTCCCATGTCAAACTGAATTTGGCCAAAAATTGGACTTGGTCGTTCTTATATTCATATACTCAATTATTTAATCCATTTGAACTGAGTTATAAGTCACTCTGAAGCTGAAATTCTAATGATTTTTTAGAATCCGCCCTTCACTGAAAATCCCCGTCTGGCGACTTTTCATTGGTTTCGTGATACAGGGTGACATTTACATCGTTTTTGTTAATCCGTAAAATATCAGAATTGAAGTCTATGTGTTGCGTATTTTTGTCAATAATTTTGTATTACAAAATGTACTAGTCATTGCTGAAGCCATTATTCACCATTATTTTGTAGATGAAGCAAGAACCCAGCATCAGTGCTTCAAAATAGTTCTAAAATGTGAGTTAGGAATGGAAACAACAAGTGTAAACACGTTAATCACTGTAATCAATGTTATAAAGTTTATGTGATCCTGCATCACAAAACCAACAAAAAAGTTGTCAGACATGGATTTTGAAGATTCTGAAAGAGCAGACTCAGCAGGCTTTAAAATGACGTATAACTCAAATAAAATGGACTTTGCTATGAACCTATAAATCTAGATATTTTAAAGAAAGTAGGCCTACATACTCTGGAAAAGTGTGAAGTGAGAAAATAGGTTCTGAAGTAAGGTCTATTCAAGCGTTTAATCTCTACCAAACCGCGCTAGCTGTGCGATGAATGGGACAAAAACAGGATGTAAACCACTAAAGCAACAGCAATGGAAGGATTATCAGATTAAGCTGAAATTGACCATGCTCTTTAAACAAATTCTGTTTATTATTATTGCCGAATTTCAAAGTGGTAGCAGTATTCCTTTAAAAGTTATTAGAGTTGAAATTGAAAAGTGCGCAAAGGATTTTCAAGACATGTAAAGGGGCCTCTATGACATATCTGATCAAACTACTCTAAAAAAAAAAACAGGTTGTAGAAAAGCTTCTGAAAACAATCACACTTTCCCTCCCCATCACCGATGATCGTAAACTCAGGCATAATGTAGAAAAAGAATAACTCTTTCAGAAAATATGAAAAGCTCAGGATTGACTCGGTTGACCAGTGTCACCTTTTTAGTCCTCACGCAAATCAAGGGGTGAGACTTCTTGTTGGTTTTGTGATGCACGGTCATATTGAATACAAGATGCGAACAATATTTGTAATGAAATTATAATGGTTAAAATAAAATTAGGCCATTGTCCCCGTCAATTTCTGTACATCAAGAGTTCCTTAATTTGTTTTTGAACAATAGATATACTGTAACTTATGTTTGCATATGCACAAAATAGTTTGTTTATTTTTATTTTGCATTATGTCCAAAAATTTTTTTTGGATATTTGTTTTAACTGTCAGATTCAAATTATACTGTGCCCAATTAGTTCGTTCAATTGACTTTGTATTTCATTTGTGTATGAAAAAAAGAATTTCAGAAATAAAATCAAAATCAAAATCCAATCAAAATTGTTGCTTTATCGTATAGAGTTATGGTTTATCTAGAAAAATAGTGATATCTCCTTATGTTTTAGGCCTTATTGTGAAATTTTTATAGGTAGGATGTTTTGTGATACTTCTGACTTACCACTGATGACTCAGACATGTCTTTAAATCACTGTTTCCTATGGTAAACAGTACAATTGATACTTTGTAGGCTAGAATTATGTCTTCTCTTTCTTCCGTGTCCTACATTTCTTGTCAAAACCTTATAATTTCGGTCACAAAATTTTTGAAAGTCTATTATTCGATGCAGTTTGACTCTTAATTTGTCTTCTAAACTCAAATCTTTATTTCCCCCCCCCCCCATTTTTAGGTAGCGCGGATAAAGTGAGTGCGGATTTACTGAAGTTAAAGGGACTGTACAGTAGTGGTTGAGGTGGGGATTCATGTTTTAAGCATTCCTAAGTGAGATAATGAGAAACCTCATATGAAATATGAAAGAGCATGTGATTGCATGCAGGATTCAACATTTATTTGATAAAAATTGGTTTTCCAATGGCTGAGATATGGCCCAAAAGTGATAATAATAAAAGGCGACATGCCCCACCTTTACCAGGATCTCTTTGTTTCACCTTGTTTTTGGATATCTCAGACATTTCAAAACCGATTTTCATCAAATAAACTTTTGATACCCCTTAGAATTGCACGCTCTTTGACATCTCATAGAGAGGTTTCTGAATATCTCGCAAAACGTTAAAAGCTAAATCCTCACCCCGACCAGAAGCCTTAATTTCACCAATGTAAGGAACGCAATTAAAAAAAAAAATCATATCAATTCTATCAATTTATTCGTGCAAGATGGTAGTCAGTTAAAGGGATCGTATAGTTTTGGTTTAGACCTACTTTCAGGTTTCTTACATTATATTTTGGTGAGATAATGAGAAACCTCTTATGAGATATGAAAGAGCATGTAACGTCATGAGGAATTCAATGTTTATTTGAAGAAAATTGGTTTGAAATGGCTGAGATATCCAAAACAGAGCGATTCTAACAAAGTGTGGGACACACGTTTTATTATGATTTATTTGTTTTACTTTGTTTCTGGATGTTTCAGTCATTCCAAACCAGATTTTCGTCAAATAAACTTTGAATTCCTCTTAAAAATGGTATGCTCTGTACTCTCTAAAAAAAATCGAGTGAAAGTATTTACTCTTGAAGGAGTGAATATAAAAGAGAGTGAAGTTAGAGTGAAATTGGAGTGAATTTCGAGTGAAAGTGTTCATTTTCACTCATATTGGATCGAGTGACCTCAGAGATCACTCGAAGATTTTGGAGTGATCCCTGAGGTCACTCTTCAACGAGTGAATTTTCACTCGAAATTCACTCCAATTTCATTCTAAATTCACTCTTTTTTTGTACTCCCTCCTTCAAGAGTGAAAATTTTCACTCGATTTTTTTTTTTAGAGAGTACTATTTCTTAAGTGTTTTCTTGGTATCTTGCAAAAAGTTAAAAGCCCAATTCTCATCTGTACTGTACCATCCCTCAAATATACAGTGTACTTAATACACTATACACGAGATGATTAGGTGCATTACTTCTGATGTGAATAGGTATTTTTCAGAAAGTGTGACGTGGGAGGAGGCCGAAAGACAATGCCAGTCATTTACGAAACCATGCTGGGACGAGGGCGCCACCACCGGTCAGCTAGGTCACCTTGTGTCCATTCACTCCCAGGAGGAGATGGATTTCCTCATCACTCTCTTTGAATCCGTACGAAACAAACGGGTATGTATTTAAAGCTGCAACAAGAAACTAAAACTCCCATGTTTTTTTTTTTTTATTAAGTTACTTTCGTCTCTGGTGAAATTTGAATAAAGTGGTAGCAAACTTTAAACAGAATTACACAAAGACCAGTAAGGGAAACTCTCGACTTTCCCAGATCACTTTTTCGAGATCGGTGCATTCAACGATGCGTGGAAGAGCGCGGTGAGTGGTCGTCGCTTTGTGTTCTCTTTTCAGCCGTGTTTGCTTTCAGAAAGGCTCTTAAGCCAGTCCCAGTTGCAAGTACGAGTGATTCTGTGTGTATACACCGCATCACAGTATGCTATAAGGGTACACTGTGCACATGCGGTCTACGATCACCAGCTATATACCCTCTCTAGATCACTCTTTCTCCCCCTCTCTCCCCCTTTCACCCTCTCCTCCTCTAACTCCCCCTCTTCCCCTCTCTCCCCTCTCTGTAAGCAATACCAATCTCTCCTCCTCTCTCTCTCACTCTCTCTCTCTCTCTCTATCTCTCTGACACACGCATTTTTCAGCAGGGGGAAAAAAGGACAGTGGCCGCGGCTCAGAGGAAGCTAAACCTGCTATTATTTGAAAACTCATGTGTCTTCTTTTTTCTAAAAAGCGTGAAGCCAACATAGCATGCGCATTTTCTTGCTTCCAGTATAGACGAGAAATTCAATTTTCTTTCGTATGCGTACAAAAATGAACCTTCATGTTGGCTATTTTGTATGATTTATTTTCTGAGGCGATGTCAGAGACGGAAAAGACATCGCCAGACATTTATTTTGTACAATCTCGCTCATCGCGGGAATTCTCGGCGATTACCTAATGCCACGCTCTATCTCGACTTTCAGGAAACGTCTTCTTCCGGAAAATCGAGAGTTCCCCTGCCTGAAGAGGAAGGAAGTTTCACCTTTAAAGACACAAATGAGATAGCAATCACAATGAACTGTTCACCTTTATAAACAGAAATGAGATAGCAATCACAATGAACTTTTCACCTTTAAAAACAGAAATGAAATAGCAATCACAATGAACTTTTCACCTTTAAAAACAGGAATGAGATAGCAATCACAATGAACTTTTCACCTTGAAAATCAGAAATAAGATAGCAATCACAATGAACTTTTCACCTTTAAAAAGAGAAATAAGATAGCAATCAAAATGAACTTTTCACCTTTAAAAAGAGAAATAAGATAGCAATCAAAATGAACTTTTCACCTTTAAAAACAGAAATGAGATAGCAATCACAATGAACTTTTCATCTTTAAAAACAAAAATGAGATAGCAAACACAATGAACTTTTCACCTTTATAAACAGAAATGAGATAGCAATCACAATGAACTTTCACCTTTAAAAACAGAAATGAGATAGTAATCACAATGAACTTTTCACCTTTAAAAACAGAAATGAAATAGCAATCACAATGAACTTTTCACCTTTAAAAACAGGAATGAGATAGCAATCACAATGAACTTTTCACCTTTATAAACAGAAATGAGATAGCAATCACAATGAACTTTTCACCTTTAAAAACAGAAATGAAATAGCAATCACAATGAACTTTTCACCTTTAAAAACAGGAATGAGATAGCAATCACAATGAACTTTTCACCTTTAAAATCAGAAATAAGATAGCAATCACAATGAACTTTTCACCTTTAAAAAGAGAAATAAGATAGCAATCAAAATGAACTTTTCACCTTTAAAAACAGAAATGAGATAGCAATCACAATGAACTTTTCATCTTTAAAAACAAAAATGAGATAGCAAACACAATGAACTTTTCACCTTTAAAAACAGAAATAAGATAACAATCACAACGAACTTTTCACCTTTATAAACAGAAATGAGATAGCAATCACAATGAACTTTCACCTTTAAAAACAGAAATGAGATAGCAATCACAATGAACTTTTCACCTTTAAAAACAGAAATGAGATAGCAATCACAATGAACTTTTCACCTTTAAAAACAGGAATGAGATAGCAATCACAATGAACTTTTCACCTTTATAAACAGAAATGAGATAGCAATCACAATGAACTTTTCACCTTTAAAAACAGAAATGAAATAGCAATCACAATGAACTTTTCACCTTTAAAAACAGGAATGAGATAGCAATCACAATGAACTTTTCACCTTTAAAATCAGAAATAAGATAGCAATCACAATGAACTGTTCACCTTTAAAAAGAGAAATAAGATAGCAATCAAAATGAACTTTTCACCTTTAAAAACAGAAATGAGATAGCAATCACAATGAACTTTTCATCTTTAAAAACAAAAATGAGATAGCAAACACAATGAACTTTTCACCTTTAAAAACAGAAATAAGATAACAATCACAACTAACTTTTCACCTTTATAAACAGAAATGAGATAGCAATCACAATGAACTTTCACCTTTAAAAACAGAAATGAGATAGCAATCACAATGAACTTTTCACCTTTATAAACAGAAATGAGATAGCAAGCACAGTGAACTTTTCACCTTTAAAAACAGAAATGAGATAGCAATCACAATGAACTTTTCACCTTTAAAAATAGAAATGAGATAACAATCACAATGAACTTTTCATCTTTAAAAACAGAAATGAGATAGCAATCACAATGAACTTTCGGATAAGATGTGAACGTAATTATTTAAATTCATGAAATTCCTTCTTCGAGATGTTTTCATTGCAACTGATTGGCAAATTGCCGTACGTCGACGCAAATATGCACTGAATTAATCAGTGTTTTAGTAGTAGCCATTATAAAAGAAATCATGGGCGTACATAATCGAGCAGGATTCGAACCTAAGACAGTGGTTGTTACTTTCACACATTGACACATAATTATATAAAAAAGTAGACTCTAATTCTCCCGTAATCCCAATTGGAGAAAAATAAATTGCTCGTATACATACATTAAAATGCATCCGCTTAATGACGGATTGTTTGACCCGAACTTTGGTTGAATTTAAAAGTCGCATTTGTCGTGTATTAAATGTATGGGATTTAGTATTGTCTCTCGTCTAATCTCGGAGAAGGTGTGCGTATGTATGTTTCCTTTTTCAATATGATAATGTTTGCTTTCATTTCTCTCAAAGAAAAGAGATACATTCTGATAACGCAGGACACATTCTGTACATGCACAGAGATAAATTTTCAAATCTTCGCACGAAAGAAATATGCGATTTTTGATAGGTATGTAATTTCTGTTGAATTCTTTTCTTTGTTTCTTTCTGTTTCTTCTTTCTTTCTTTTTTCTACTCTAAATGAACAGGTCTCCGGCAATCAACAAGTCTGGATTGGACTGAATGATAAAACAGCTGAGGGTTCCTTCGCCTGGAGTGACGGTTCAGAGGTCGATTACACCTTCTGGGCCCCAAACGAACCGAACAACCATAGTGGTGCGCAGGACTGCGCCCATTTTAGCCTAGAATTTAAGCACATGTGGGACGATTTGCAATGTGACCCTTCTGACGTAGATGAAAGCATAAGAGATACTTGGATTGTTGGGGGATATGTCTGCAAGCTTGGAGAATGGCTTTAATCCGTTTAATACTGAATTCTGAAACCCCCATAAACTTGATACACAAGCCACGAGGTTCCTGTACTGAACGGCTTACGTTAAGAGCTGCCTGTATAACCAGGGAGGTTGTTTGTTTGTTTGTTTGTTTGTTTGTACGTTTGTTTTTTAGGGAGGGGAATCCCCAAGAATCTCCCCCTAGTGCCCACGAAATGCACCATTTCTCAATGACAGCAAATCTAGCGAGCATACAATTCACTGTCCCTTGCTTTATTGTCGCTAGTATTCCTTTTTCAGTCTTACATTTTGTCATACGTGTACTTGCACATCCCATTTTGTTTGGAAAGTTGATGATATTGTCAGTTCTCTACTATGTGTGATCTTCAAAACTCAGATCTCATTGCATTCATTGCAATCTTTCCCCTTACTTGCAGAACATTTGTTATCTATATAATTATTATATAGTTTCATTTTACATTCCATGTCATTTTAGGGAAATCTGGTTGGTGCGTGATTATTTTAGTGATTCGAGTTTACAATCTGCTATCACGCTGCACCTGCCCTAAAGTTCCCATCAAAGCACTTAGTCAAAGAAGACGTACGCCACCTACGTTAAAACGTTGTCTTGATCGCTACCACGGAAAACTGACTAGTGCATGTCATCTACGGACAGTGTCTTTATCTGCGATAAAGGTGTGCCTCACTTAAGGGGCATTTCAGACGATTTCGTAATTTCACATCATGTATTACATAAATCGACACAGCTCCATATGTAGATTTGTGGAATTTATCGTGGTTCTTGAACAGAGAAACAATACTCTGAAAGACCATTGAACAAATTACACTGAACAATGATGATGACATAGGAGCCTCACATATTTTAGAAATGTAGCGGTGTAATTCCCATTACAATACTGCTAGTTTGCAAGTTCAACTGTGTATAATGTTTGCATGCCTTCTACTTTCGTTCTGCTTCCTTGAGCCACAACTCATGGATTCTTATGGTGAGGTTGCATGTCATCATCCTTGTTCATTGCAATTTGTTGTAAATTTTGAAAACACTCTTATTCTTCATCCTAATGATTATAAATCCTGGAACTCTGAACTCAATATGACTAGTTTATAGTTGTTCGAATGTAAAAATCTGGAAATTATCTGGAGGTCTCCCCTTTAGTTTTCATACCAGTAGCATGACTTCATTCATCCGTATATAGATCTGACATACATAATTCAATTCACAAGTTGAGCAAGGTATATTACTGTTGTCTACCAGAAAGAAAACTGACAACATGAAGCAAACTCACCTACTATTCTTTTTGAAGAGTCCACATCTATTTCCAGCTTATTTCCGGTGACGATGACAATCTTCTGAGCTCATCTCCTGTATTTACTAGGAAAAGTACCTGCCACATTTTATCTTTCTCATTTACATGTTATGTGCATGTTTATTGCACAATACTTTTGCGTATGCTGATCTGTTTGTGCAATGTTTTGTTATTATTTTAATCATTGTATTTGTTAGTCTTCATATCTTTAAAATTTGTACTTCTGATTGAATGCAGCAATAAACAAACCCCAACCAAAACAAAAGTAGACATTTTTGTAGCATTGTACATAATGCATTGTAGCACTCAAAGACATGGCTGTTTAATTGCACAAGATAGCATAGCGATACTACATGAGCTTCTAGGTGATTTTTTGCTTTTTTGCTTTGTTTTTGTTTTGTGTTCTGAAAGTTTGCTAGATTGATTGATTTATTACCATGCCATTAACCCTTTCCCCCTCCATTTTCCAAGCATGAGGCACAGGAAAGTATAACCACCATACAAAAACATCACAAACGATCAACAGGTGGCGTTGATCTTATGCTTAAACGTGGAAGACAAGTTTAATAATCTCGGTAACATTCCTTCATAGCGGTTTAAAGAGTTAAAAACTCCCATAATTGTAGTGTTTGCAAAAACCAAGAGAGAGAGAAAGAGAGAAAGAGCTTCATTTGATCCTGAACTTCAAAGCGAAATTTCTCAAATCAAACGTATGAGGAGAGATGTGATTTTCTGTCACTCACGTCAGTTCAAATAGGAGTACAAAGTTTGATGGGTAAGATGTATAATCTGAAGTCACAAAATCTTTGCTTAAAAATCTGACCTTAGAGGCATAATTTACCATTTGCAGATAAAACAAAATAAGTATTGTTAGATACACAAAATATGAACAACAGTTATAATAAAGATTTTTCCAGACTAAATATCTATAATTCTTTATATTTTAGGCTTTATTGCAAAAATGTTAAATGGTAGAATGTTTTGTGATACAATAGACCCACACATATGCATCAAATGTGATATCTTGAAATAAAAAATTAAATCACTGCTCCCTAAGGTAAACAGGACCTTTAACAGCACAATAGAATATCTCAAAACTTTTTGTGAGATATCAGAGTAAAAATGTCTATGTCGATGTGTTATGACTACATGTGAAGGTATCAAAGCTACTTTGTTTTCTTCTGGAAAGATTGGTTCCCCGCTTATGCCATGATATTTGATATTTGATATTTGATATTTGATATGTATATATATATATATATATATATATATATATATATATGGAGAGTTTGTTTGCAAAAACCGATAAGTCCATTTTTTAAGATTTTGAAGTATGGTCTCTGTCACAAAGTACAAAATAATACCTTTTAAATGATATATTGGTCACTACATATAAAGGTACATTTTTGAAGTTATGGTCAAAAGAAGCAACAATTTTCTTATTATTCTCTTTATTTTTCTTGACCTTTAATCGCAAATATCTCCATTTGGCAAATATGGACTTATATATATATATATATATATATATATATATATATATATATATGTGTGTGTGTGTGTGTGTGTGTGACCGTGCACCTCAAAACGAACATAAAGTCGCATACACTGATTTTGCGTGAGGACTGAAAATAAGTGAAATGGGTCAACCTAGCCAAACTTGACTTTTTCATATTTTCTGAAAGAGCGGGTCTTCCTTCACATTATCCTAAAATTTGGTATCATGAAACGGGCAGGAAAGTGTGTTTTTTAGCAGTTTTTCTCGAACTTTTTGGTAGAATAGTGTGATTAGGCGTGTCTTTAGAATCCCTTTTTCATTTCTGAAAAACCTTGTCCACACTCTTCACTTTCAACTCTAATAACTTTTGAAAGGATAGTGCTACTGCTTTGAAAGTTGGCATTGATTATAGACAGAATTTGTTAATGAGACATGCTTAATTTCAGTTTAATGTGATAATCCCTTCATTATTGTTACTCTGGTGGTTAACTTCCTGTTTTTTGTCCCATTCATCGCACAGCCAGCACGGTTTGGTAAAGATTAAGCGCTTAAATAGACACTGTACTTCAGAGCCTCTTTTCTCAGTTCACACTTTTCCTGAGTTTGTGCTTTCTTTCCAATATTTAGATAGGTTAGAAAAGTCCATGTCATTTGAGTTGTACATCATTTTAAAGCTTAAAGTCTGCTCTTTCTGACTATGGTCTTAACTAAAAAAATCATGTCTGGCGACTTTTTGTTTGTTTTGAGGTGCAGGGTCACATATATATATATATATATATATATATATTTAATCTGCATGATAACTGTATATTGTTCGATTCACTTTCTACAGTTGTATAATAACTTGATTTGTGTAATTCCTGCACCTGATGCACAATACAATCATATTACATGTACACTTTGTACATTGTATTTTCATGGTAAATCCATGTCAAAGTGCATGGTGCATTTGGAAAACAGCTTTGTACAAGTGAATCGGTTACCCCTGCAGGATAAAATGAATAAAACACTTAAATTAATGCACAAACTTCCTTGGGCACAGATTACGGAAAGAACAAGTTGTCTGGTGTATATTCAGTGATAAATACGGAATTTATTACAACGTTATACAAAATAATGTTCTATAAAGATTATATCACAGAGCTTTAAAGTCAAACAGTCAACCACTAGATAACGTAATGACTCCTACATTCTGATTTTCTTTGTTCTTTTTCATCACAAAACATTCACTCATGCCTCCAATATGATTAATATTCAAATTGACTTAAGTCTCTTGTCATGATAATGTGTTACTGGGTAACACAACGGTTATATGTCGACATCGAATCCGACAAGAGTTTCATGCCATCAGTCAGAGGGGCTCTGTCAAGTGTCAATGCCTTTGAATAGCAAAGCGAGAAATTATTCATGAATATGGCACATACATGATACAAAAGACTTTATATTCATTGTAAAGGTGAAGTGCAGCACAATCTACTTTCACTTAATTTCGTTAATGTGGGTTATATTTTGTGTTTCTTTCTTTGCACGTAGAACACAGCAGACAGTTAAAATGGTGATGACGTCATCACAGCTAGATGAACAGTTAATCATAACATGAGTCAATAAACATCGCCAGTCTACGTCATGTATTATTATACGTAAACTGAGAAATAACATGTTGCAAGAGGGCAAATGATATAGGGCGCAAAAATGGACAGTATACATGTAAAAAGGCAATTAGTCTTTGACTGAAAAAAAAAAGGTATAAACATTTCAAGCCACTGGGTGTTGTTCTGGCTATATGAGTTCAGCTTGATAATGGAATGATTAATGATTATTAACCCACTATGGCGTGAAGTGATCAACTTCGAAAGATTATTAATTAGGTTTTTTGAGGAAACACTGATTCCACCAGCGGCGGTGCAAGTCATTCCCTCAATTACATAAATGGGTTCCAATTAGAGCTGGCAAGCCACCGAAATAGCAACGAAGAAAAGAAAAGAACACAACAACAACAACATCGGAGCTTACACGTTCCACCTGCAAATTGACATTCACGGGTCAAAGAAGAATGCTTGCCCTTTCATCATATTCTGCTCACGGATCGATAAAACAACAAAGACAGCGGAGATGATACATTCATATTGTGTTAAACACATTTCAGCCGCGTGTACGTGTGTGTATTATTGTGTTCACTGGGTACACCATACGACAGTACCCATGAAAAAGCACCAATATTATACAACCCGTCATTATTCATCTTACAACCCGTTATTGTGTCGTTACAACTGGTCAATAAAATAAGAAATAAAACCAAAATAGGGAATTTGCATCATCAATCACTAACTGGAAATTTAGCTCTTTACACACTGTTATATCTGCAATGAGCGGATGAAAATACTACCAAGTGCCCCTTCTGTTTGAATGTGTGTTTTTTTTTTTCACTGTGTAAAAGGCAAGCTGACTGATTCATCGATTATTATACTTTCAACTGATAGACTCGGAGTAATCGTTCTTCACACTTCAAATTTTACCTAAAAAAAAAAAATAATAACCTCCAAAAACGGTACAATTGCACAGTTCATTGATCTCGCATATCATTGTGGAAATAAAATAATTGTTATGAGATATGATTCTTTTAGTTACAAGAATGCTAGAGATATAATTCCTATATGACATGTGTGATTGATATAAAATGCGCATGTGTAATAATGATATTTGAACACTACTCAACTTCTGGTATTTCAAAAGAAATTTCTCTAGCCAAGACAGTACGCCATCAACAAAGCCATTTGCTGAAAATTATGCTCATCTGAAAGATATTTACTGCCCTTGACCACTAGGTTATAACCTCTTCTTGTGTTGGATATGACAAGGATAATAGAATGTGCACTAAGACAAGTGGGAAATAGATGTATTGAAGTAAAGATACAAACACAACTTTTTTTTTTTTCAGCAACAACATATTTTATAGCGCTATAACTCCCCGATGATTTCTAAAGAGGATAGTATACATTGTACTGATCTCTTCGTCTTAAGCAATGAACACACCAGCTGGGTAAATGAAAACTACAAAAAAACAAAGCAAGCAACTGGTTGCATACTGATTAATTTTATACAGGTTACTGTTTTTTTTACTCGTATTGTGGGCCTTTTGTTTTCTCAACGAAGCAGAATTGATGACCGGAACTGCTTCTCTGGCACACAGGCGGCCATTGGCACGGTCAGATCTGTATTGTCTTGACGTCACACCTGCCAACAATTTCCCATAGACACACGTATCAAAAATAGACATTAAAAGATTATGTAATATACACGTAAGATACAGTGTCTTTTCACTTTAACCCTTGTAATTTCTTTGTCAATGAGTTTGTTTGTTTGTTTTTATTTACACACATACCTACGGACACCTAGAGTGTCACACAAACGTGTTGCACTCCAGTCCCACAATATGCGGTGAGTTGCATAAGCTCACACTCCACTTGGAAGAAAGACTACGGTCTACCACTCAAATATTTCACGTGTTTTCTGAATCTACGCCGAAACAAGCGTATCCAGCAGCTTTAAAATGAGGTGCATTTTGTAAAGGGAATCACCCACATCAAACACACCTGAACAATTGTTGACTATTTTGTATGTTATAATTATTATTATCATTATTAGGCCTATCATTACCACTATCGTTTTTATTGTTATTATTACTATTGTTGTTGTTATTGTTGTTGTTGTTATTATTATTATCATTATTATTATTATTATTATTAATATGTGACCGTGCACCTCAAAACGAACATAAAGTCGCACACACTGATTTTGCATGAGGACTGAAAATAAGTGAAATGGGTCAACCTAGCCGAAGTTGACTTTTTCATATTTTCTGAAAGAGCAGGCCTTGTTTTACATTATGCTAAAATTTGGTATCATAAAACGGGCAGGAAAGTGTGTTTTTTTAGCAGTTTATCTCGAGCATTTTGGTAGAATAGTGTGATTAGGTGTTTCTTTAGAATCCCTTTTTCATTTCTGAAAAAAAACTTGTCTACAGTCTTCACTTTCAACTCTAATAACTTTTGAAAGGATAGTGCTACTGCTTTGAAAGTTGGCATTGATTATGGACAGAATGTGTTAATGAGGCATGCTAAATTTCAGTTTAATCTGATAATCCCTTCATTGTAGTCACTCTGGTGGTTTACTTCCTGTTTTTTGTCCCATTCATTTCACAGCCAGCACGGTTTGGTAAAGATTAAGCGCTTGAATAGACACTGTACTTCAGAGCCTCTTTTCTCAGTTCACACTTTTCCTGAGTTTGTGCTTTCTTTCCAATATTTAGATAGGTTAGGAGAGTCCGTTTGATTTGAGTTATATATCATTTTAAAGCTTAAAGTCTGCTCTTTCAGAATATGGTCTTAACTAAAAATTCATGTCTGGCGACTTTTTGTTTGTTTTGAGGTGCAGTGTCACATATTATTATTATTATTATTATTATTATTATTATTATTATTATTATTATTATTATCATTATCATTATTACTATTTGTAACCCCAGATTAACCGTAGCAGCTCTGAGAAGAAAGAGTGATGGGGCTGGAGCTGTGGACACATGTAGTCCACTTCCTTTAGAGGTGTTAAAGGGTGTGTACAGTTCTGGTCGAGGTGAGGATTTAGCTTTTAACGTTTTGCGAGGTATTCAGAAACCACTCTATGAGATTTCAAAGAGCATGCATTAAACCTTATATTTAATACGCTGATCTTCACGACCAATTCTACGTCACAAACTGCATCCCCATAGCAACTGTAACAAATTATCCCCACAATGTAGTTAACCTTCTCCCGCCTACAATCCTAACATCTTGTTGTCATTGAGCATAAATAATAATGTCAATGAATATATTGCAAACAACAACCCTCATTGGCATTTAAGTGCCTTACTGCTGTGTTTAATACAAATCAACATCTATAACTATGATATCATGTTACCTACAGAGGCCTGCACT
Source organism: Diadema antillarum (assembly GCF_040938485.1). Classification (NCBI taxonomy): domain Eukaryota; kingdom Metazoa; phylum Echinodermata; class Echinoidea; order Diadematoida; family Diadematidae; genus Diadema; species Diadema antillarum. The sequence continues at coordinate 423,133 of NW_027271492.1, forward strand.
TTTTGATAACCAATATATTTGCGCGTTATTGATTTCACCGTTGTAGTTCGGATCTTGCTGCAGATATCATCATTATGCTGTCAGCTTCAAATTGGCAACTCTGAACTTTATTGTACAGAGTGTAGATTCATTTTGTTAATCTCAACAGAATCAGAGGACATTGAATTTGATATTTGTCATCTTGTAATGTTGCCCATGTAAGAATCAGTAATGAATTCGATAAGAACGAAGAGGCGCTTAAAATTTTCGCAAAACGATACAAATCAAATCATATGTGCACACAAAGGGTAAAAGTAAACAAAAATACGTTTTCTTATGAGACATTGCAAAGAAGAATTGTTACGATGGAAAGATACAGTGCACCAGACTGCAAAAATTTGCTTTGGGGGATATTATTTGTTTCAAACGTCATTTTAAAGACGTTTTGTTGTACAATAATGGCATCCTTTTTGAAAGTTACAGTGACTGCGAGTGTGCGTGTGTGTATGTGCGTGTACATGTGCGTTTGTGCACGTAATGATTATAACATATAACCAAATCTATAGATGTAAAGATGCAAATGTATAAAATTCATCTGGTAGTTTCGTTAAGCAAGGTTGTAGTTTTCGATAGAATATCGGGAAAAAATACGAAGATCAAAGATAAGTTTAGATGCACCTAGACATCTACAAGAGAACAGATATGTAATAATATTATCAGATTAATAAAGCTAAAAGAAATTAATAAGCTCCGAGGTTGTTTTTTTTTTCTATTTTCAAACACGTAGATATTGAAACTCGGACGGCGATGTAGTTATGCCAAACCTTATACTCGCTCCGTATTCATAAATTTTGTATGCAGCTTTATCAGGGAACGTGGTGGTCGGAGGCTTGGATAGTGTGTTTTATCCCAGCTCAAAACCAATTCACAAAAAAGTCGTATTATAGGACCCCTTATCATGATAACAAACATAATAGTCGGGGCGTCGCGTGGGCATTTTTTAAATGATATTATGACTCACCAAGAATCCGCCACAGAAACTGAACAATAGATTCCATAAGATTTTAAAAAATCAAAAGAAATTCTTCGTGTTACAGATTGTGTGCAATTATATATCAAAGTTATACACGCGATACACAGAGAAAGCACACAGGGAACAGGAGTCACAGTATATTCAGTACTTGAGAGCACCAGACAAACATACAAATAATTAATACAAATATTACTAGAGTCACTTTTTTTTTGTAACACACATACGAAAAGGCAAGTAAACTGTGGTGTATAAGGCATTACAACATATATTGCATGGATATCAAGGTATGCAGAACTTCTCATACACACAGCTTGGTGAATGTGTTCTCTCTCTCTCTCTCTCTCTCTCTTTCTCTCTCTCTCATAGTGACACAATAAAACAAAATTAACTAGGTATGGCTGTAATATCCAAGAAGTGAACCTGCTTCTTATCTTCCAAACCATAATTCTGTCCTCACTTTCTCATGTGATTTACATAATTGACTTTATAAGTTTGTGCAAGGAAAGGTTAAGCCGGAGTAGAGAAAGAAGAATAGTCAATAATCAAATTTCAAAGGAAAAATGCATACACATCATCAATATCACTTCAATTAAACCATTGTGTTGTAATATTGTAATGGCATTCATCGACAATATTTAGTACATTAATTTTATCAAAGTATGATCATCAAAGTATTATAATCAATGTGCATATCATATCGAAAGGATAGATAAAGACTTCAATAGTATTGTGAAACAAGTCTGTTTGCACTAGCTGCAGTTAGAGTTACCACTGGTGATAATTTCAAGGAAATGTATCGACGATTGATGAACCTATTAGCTGGTGTGTTTTTTCACACGATTTTATAGTCTGGTATCGCACTGCATGTCATTGAAAGGTGGGTTCAACAAGAGTGCGTCTTCTTCAGAACCTTTTTCGTCATTACCCGTCCCAGAAGATATTTGCGAACCCGTGGAGTCCTTGTCGTCGGCCGATTCAACATCATCATCCAACGTTCCAGCACAGACGCTCTCTTGAGAGCATATATCGCCAGTCGGGCATTGCGCACGCCGCGCTTCCGCTTTCAAGCTTTCGTCGCTCTCGCTCATGGACTCTGCCAGGTAGACTGGTCCGATGTAGTCCAAATCCAGGTCTTCCCTGGGTAAGAGGACATAGGAACGCCCGTCCCTTCGCCATCTGATGATGGATGGTGATGTAGGCGGACTCGAAGCTGAACTGTCCGTTGTGCTGGGGTCAGTCGGGGTCTGGGTGGAAGCGGTTTTTCGTTTTACGAATCGTGCGCGATCATCGATACGCGCAGGAATCGCGTAGGAAGAAGGGGAGGGGAAGAAGCTCGGTAAGTACTGCTGAGGTGATGGTAGACGGTAAATGGGGTCGGCCGTCCGATGAAAGGCGGGGTGTTGCGACGACTGTGTCTGGTGCCTCGGTGGATATAGGCGAAAGTCGTCGTAGCAGTAAGGATAATTGTCAAACATGTATGGATACCCGTTGAATCTGTTGCTGATCTTGCTACCCTGGAGACCCGGACTCTGCAAATATGACTGTCTCTCGGGCGGCATACTCATCACTCGAGTGACCGCCCGAGTGTAATATTGTTCACTATCGTTACGTGGTGCTCTCGGCATGTGTTTGATATGACTTCGCAGGTATGGGTCATACTTTGTATGAGGGTGCATGTCGAAAGATTCGCTTTTCTGGAGTGCAACAAGTGGAACGGTTTCATTTTCCATTTCGAGAATGACCGGTGTAGCGTCTCGAACATCGGAGTCTTTGAACCGCTCTCTCCTGAGTGCCTCGTCTTTGTAGGCGAGGAGATTTCTTGCGCTATCCTGAGACATAAAACTCCCACCTGCATACCCTGAGTCTCTGGAATTGTTGCCGCTGTTTCTTCGGCCGTGCATGCGCATGAGTTTCTTGCGGCGATTGGCATCCACGGCGGTGCTCCCTGATTCTTGCGAACCGTCCCTGACGCTGTCCCTCATGTCTCCAACATTGCTTGGCAACGAGGTCTGTTCCGGTGATGACGCTCTCCTACCAGTTCGGCCGCTAGTGAAGTGGAGAGGGGAGTTGTTCCAACTGGTGTCCGATGTGAACTGGGTCTCGGTGTCCGTGCTAAGGCGTCGCGTTCCTCGGTGCTCGCCTTCAGGATCTTTGACATTCATTACCGGATTGTCATACTCGCTTTCACCGTGCTTCTTTCTCTTCCGCTCCGTGCCGAGGAGTTCGGTCTCCGAGGTAAAGGAGTCGTCTCTGGTCGTGGCGGTAATGTCCTTTCCCAGTGCCACCTCACTGGAGCACGCACCGATCTCGATGAGGGCATCGCGCGTTCGGCTTTTCCCGGCGCCAGGATCAGTGGTGAAGGACGTCTCTCCCTCTCCTCTCTCTCCCCTTCGGAGCTTGCCGATGGTCGGATTCGGGTGTGCCCTGACTGGTGAGCCCTGATGGCGGGTGGCGATTTTCCCCTTGCCTTTTTTGCCGTTGGTCATTCGGACCCGAATTTGAGTGATCGGCGCGGGAGGTGACCGATTTCCCTGCAAGATCAAGTAAAAATATAACAGAATTAATGACATTTTATCCTTTCTCCCTACTATATCATTCGTCTTGGCTTTTATGAGCAGTAACTTGATTTGTAGACACTTAAGATATGTTACGTCACTTCTCTTTAGACAAAGGTGCGTGGGTGTGCGTTCTGGGTGAATGAGTTTCGATGATGAAACCTTCTATGGCCCTCCGTAGGTTGTTGCTGTCTAATGACTTTGATGGCTAAAGGCGTTTAATTTACACAATGAATTAATCATTTAGATAAGACTTTGACATCTTTCCGAAAGACTTGAAACTTTTTTTTTCCCCTAGAAATCGTCTGTGGATGCTTTGCCTCAAATAATAATGGCTGCTTCCTGCCTTCCTGCCTTCCTATGCATTCTACATCTCTTACCTCTTCCTAGTGGATGATACTTTTTTGTAACAACGTTTCCTCGCAAACATTCAAACTATTTGCCCATTGCAGGTCCTTTTTTTTTTCTTTTTCGTTTCATTTTACATACGGTTAATTCTCTTCAGTGTCATGGTGTCAGCGTCTTACGTCTGTATGACGAGGTTTATCTTTAACACGGCCAAGGCTTGTAAGAGGACACTCTAGCTCCAACAAGCTCTCAAAATTTGGAAACGCTGCTCTTTTCGCTGTGCAAATTTGATTTCTATCGGAACAGCAGGCCATACAACAGGTTTCTAAAGCCATTCAGAACCCCCTCCCCTCCCCCTCCTTCTTTATTTCCCCTCTACCGCCAATCCATCAGTGTTCACACTCTCGATCGGGTCTGTGGAAGGCACATATCCATCAATAGGAGGGTTTGAGATGACACTATAATGTGCCTCTCTTCCCCTCTGGGCGAGCATCGCGGGAGTGTCGGGCGATTGCCATGACAACGCTGCGCGACATCCTCGGAAACCGTTTTCTCATCTCAGCTACTGTGATGGTAATCATTCTCCAGGTCCCCCGCCGAAAAGGATCCTTTTTATTTCATGCCATGCTTCTTGCAGCACGACCCAAACGAGTTTGCTGATATGGCAATCCACTTTCGAATGTGGCATCAAATCAACAGTTATCTGACAAAACATCTTCGCCTGTCTGAAGCTGCTTGGTTGAAGGACCCTCGAAAACCGTGCCTGCTATGATTACTTTCATAACGCGCACAATGCATTGAGGAGTGTGTTACGTCACCGCGGTTGTCGTTATGTAGATGTCTCAAGATCGAGTGCTCGCGGTAGGGTTATCAGAAAGAAAGATTACTTCACGGCGCTCGTATGCCGGACACGTCAATTAACATACAAGGAAACTGTTAGATGTTGAAAGACACGATATACAGACTGTATCAGATTGTTAACAAAGGAAAGTATGATTAACTTCAGCTACCGAAGGGAAATGGATGTGCTTATGATCCTGAAAGAACGTTATTGGGAATAATGTCCAGGAGGAAAAACATCCTTTGTGTGCTTTGAGTGACGACTGGCATAGAAAACCTCTTAGCATCGACATTCTGTTCAAAGTCCCTGTCACTGATAGAGTTAAGTATACCCCTTCCCCCAACACACATACTCACACACACACACACACACACACACACACACAGACCAAAGAAAATCTCATCAAGCTTCTCTCTGCTCGTTGCTATCTCTGCATCTCCATCGCACAGACCATCCCGGGAATAATTATGTAAATTTCGGCTGACTGAGAACTTGAGACAAAAGATACACTAGATAGATAACAGATATTAGATACATTGCAAAAACGTAACATGGCCTTTTGCCAGACGGAAGCTGATCGTTCAATGCAAGGAGATATTCACAGCCTTGGCAAGGTGTGTACTTTCAGCACGTAACAAAGAAATAGCTAAATCCATCCAACTGTCAAGTTCTGTTCCCCATAGATGAAACGGAAGAGTCACCAGAAAGAGGAATAGCTAATGTCAAGCTTAAATAAAAAGACGGCAAATGTTCCCTGCGATTTTTTTTATATCAACACGAATGGTACGTGCCTCCTTATCGCGCATGTATGTGCACTCATGAATTTCGGTGTTTTGCCACAGTTAACACAGATCACTGGAATCTTTCAAATGAAATTACAATAAGAACATCTTCCCCACATTTTATTTAATCTAGTGATATCATTATGATAAGGAAAGACTCCTTTCCTTTTTCCTTGTCTTTTTTATGGTGCCTCATTGCCTCAATTGCCAATGCCATAACATTTAGTTTTGTGCGAAGTATGACAGTGGTCTAATTCTATTTGGTGAATGTTAAGGTGTATAATAAGTAGGCCACATAGTAGCCTCATATCATGATCAAAAAAGGGCCAATGGTTTTCAATGTATATTCTTGTATTGAAATTGAAATTTGAATCAAAATCACAGTCCAAATGGTGTGAAATGGATGTAATGAGAGAGAGAGATAGAGAAAGAGTCTCATTTGGCTATTCTATCGGCCGTATTGACCTATAAGAGTAGATTTGGCAATTTCTTTACCTCTCCAAATTATATTCTTCGAAAGAAGGCCTTTAAATCGGAATCTGAACGGATTTAATTTGGTTTAGAATATCGTCATGATGACAACAAAATGGATCTTTTTAATTGTTATTTTGTCTTGATTTTGTGTTGTCAACTTAGAGATTTTCTATTTGAAATGAAACTGGCATATCGTTTGCATTCAGAAGGAACCAAACTTTAAAGCCAAAGAAAGGAGAAAATCAGGGAAAAGCTAAAGTTGGAATTATCAAATATTCTGGGCTTTACAGAAATAGAAATTTTCTGGGTAGAAGTGTGGTTTTGAAAAGCCGTGTTTTTGTTTTTAGTGGGTCTTTTTATGTTTATATATTAGTAGTCGTAATTACAAACCCAGTTTCGAAACATGGCTTTGAGATACGATTCAAAACCGTGTTTTGCTAGTAACAAAATTTTGAAAGTCTGGAAAATGCAAACGTGATTTTAAGCACGATTTATATGTCGTCACAGTTGCGCGGGCCCTGTTTGACCAATGTAATTGCCAAGGGACAAGCTAAACACAAAGAGATGCACAATATGGCACAGTCTGAGCGAGCTAGAAAAAAAAAACGATTGGTATTCAAGCTGTTATAACGCTCCCCTTTCAAACCATGTTTCAAAACCGTGTTTCATAACCATGTTTCAAAGTCGTGTTTCAAAACTGTATTTCAAAACCACGTTTCAAAACCGTGTTCCTCGGTACGAAAAAAACAAGCAAACACCTTATCAACGCAGCCAACGTCGAAATTTGGCAGACTCTTCCTCCATTTTTTTCTCGGTGAGATATATCCACCTCTCCACCCCCTCCCTCTTTCGCTCTGTCTCCCCCTTGTCATTCGAACATCCACCCTAGAGCGAGGCGTGATTAATGAAGGTATCTCCATCGGTGGCACACTTCTCGTGGCAGCCGGAGTCCCGTCCGCATTTTGTGAATTCAGAACTCGTTTGTTTCCCCTGGCAAGCATCACGCAACCATTTAACCTTAACTCCGTCGTTACCATCGGATAGCTGGTGAGACCTGTACTGGTAATGGTATTTTGAAATGATGGCACCGACAGAGTTAAAGATATTCCTTGTATATCGTCAGAGGGAAAGGGAGGCCGAAGGAGAGGATGACAGAACCGAACGTGTCAGTCTGCTTAAAGGAATGGTATATAGTTTTGGTTGAGATGGGGACTCAGATTTTTTTTTTTGGCGAAATGATTATACTTTTTTAACGAAAATCTGTTTTTCGGATCTCTCGGCCATTCTGAAACTATTTTCAGAAAACAAACTTTAATTTCCTCTTAGAGTTGTATGCTCTGTTATATTTCATATAAGCGGCTTCTAATTATCTCGCAAAAAGTCAAAAACTGACTCCCCAGCTCATCCAAAACCTATATCATCCCTTTAATAATTCCGATTGGTCTTAAAGGGAAACTTCGTTCTGTGTTGCCAAAGCTGAATTTTGAGAGTGAAGTCAAACAAAGAGACTAATAAAAAGTCGAGTAAAGGTTTGATGCTTAATGGAAATATGAAATCTTCAAGCTAGAGATTGTTGTGCAAGTAGGTGATATTCATCACAATAACTTAATGACGACCATTATCATGGTGGCGATATCACGACACCAAAAGTGTTAAATCAGTGTGTACAAAATGGTATGTTATGATATATTATTTCAACATTTAAGCAATTAAATGTATGTCATTCCCCTGCATGAAGTTGTCAAGCTCAATCCTTGGATATCCAAAACGGTTCGATACGAAGAATTTAATTTCTTTTCTGCTTCTTCTTCTACTTCTTCTTCTTTTTTTTCTTCTTCTTCTTCTTCTTCTTCTTCTTCTTCTTCCCTTCTTCTCCTTCTTCATCATCATCTTCTTCTTCTTCTTCAAATTCATGTCAAAAGTACAATAATAATATATTTGCGTACATGATATTGTGAAACAGGAAAGTTGTAGGACCATCAAAATTATACTCATTGTGTAAATTGAAATAAGTCTCTGTAATCTGTCTCACTGTGCTGGGAAGACATGTTTAAGGCTTTAAAGTCCCACAAGTAGTTTTCATCTTCTCAGTTTTTGTTGGATATCAGTAAACTGATTGTTCGGTTTGTTAGATTGTAGTCCGGGAGCCGTTTGTGTGTTTTGAGTGCTGATTGACTTAGACAACCCCACAGCATTGTATACACACTGTGAAAAGTCCCTAGCACAGAAAGGGTTAAAAGTATTGTTACCCCCGCTAAGGGAGGAGGTTATGTTTTCGCTACCGTTTGTTTGTTTGTCCGTGTGCAAAATAACTCCAAAAGTTGCGTATGTCTTTAGATGATTTTTGCAGGTAAGGTTGAAAATGACACAAGGAACAGATGATTAAATTTTGGTAATGATCAGGAAACTTTTATGGATTTTATGAAGGATTTTCGATATTTTGACAGGTAGGGTCAATGAACTTGGAGGCAAGCTGCGCATTTTTGAGGTTTTCATACGCGCATTGAAGTGCGCGCCTCGCAGTTGAGGGTTGATGACGTAACGAAATTAGGCTTCTATGTTGGGAATTCGAACGATTTTTAGCATGCATACGTATGGGTAGAAACAGATGAAAATCGCTGATCTCTATGGAAGAACAAGATAATTGATGGGGTTTAGCTGCTTGGCGGAGGTTTGCGCTCTCAGAGTACTTCTCTAGTTTACCATTGGGAGCAGTGATTTTAAAAATGTTCGAGTTATCACATTATCTATGCATAAGTGCACGTTAGTTGTATCGCATAACACCCTATGATATACAATTTTTGCAATAAAGCCTAAAATGTAAGGAAAAATCAAAATTTTTCTCAATAAACCGTAACTGTAGACGGTTTATTCTAGAAACAATGTTATTATAGATATTGTTCACATTTTGTATATTCATCGATACTTAACATTGTTCATAATGTTTAAAATCTTTTTACATCCATTATTTCTATCCCTAACTCGCATTTTAGAACTATTTTGAAGCAATACAGCTGGGTCTTTGTTTCATTCATCTGCAAATGGTAAAATATGCCTTTAAAGGTTAACTTGAGGATGGATGGAGTGTCTTCCAATCTTCAGATGATAACGCGTCTTATCATTCTCTTGCAAGCCCTTAGAATTTCCCACTATGCGGACTGTAAATGTTGCCTTTCAAGCAAATATACCAGAGCCCTCCACTAAAATATACTTCCTCACATTCTTAGCGAAAAAAACCCTCTTATATTTATTCAAAGACAGTCGAAAATACAATGTTCTTTCATTGCCACCTGGGGCCCGTACAGTTGCATAAAAGTTACTATTATGGTAACTTTGCCATCCAATGGTAACTACCATGGCAACAATACTCAACAGCCAATCAAAATCAAGAATTCCATCGAAGTTACCATTGGATGGCAATGTTACCACTATAGTAACTTTTATGCAACGGGTCCTAAAAGGAAGACTAAATCCGCTCCCAATCGTAATGAGAAAATGTTAAATCTATTACGTGTACATAACATCTCAAGTTTACAAACACCCATTTTGAATAGCAAAACCTGTTTCAAGAAGAAATCCAGAGCAGTAGGAAAGACTAAAAATTCTACGTAAAACAATAGAAATTTGATCGAAATCGATTGAAAGTAAAGCAAATTTTGAAATTATTGATTTTCGCTAATCTTTACAACACAGTTTTTGAACAGTCATATGAATATGGAAATGCTGCATTGATGATGTCATCTCCTCACGATTTGTTATACATATTGTACATAAGATTTTAAAATTTCCTCTTTTTTGGGGGTTGTTTGTTTGTTTGTTGAACGCAATCATGATCTAGTCTCAACTTCTGTTATGTCTGAGTGATCATACGTTTCACTGATGTCCGAGTCTCATTCGTTGCCCACCGGGCTTCATTTGAAAAACACGAATAGGCCTAGCACAGATCAGCGAATTATGTGCATCGAAGCGTAAGTTCACCGGTAATTGTCATATCCGTGAGATTTTTCAGCTTTGTGAGCACTTACATAGAGATTAGTGAAAGAGCTATAACCAAATTCTTTACGGGGATTCTCGTAAAACATATCCAAGCCAGGCCAGCCTTCTCACGAAATATATACCCCACCCTACCGGGTCTTTAACGCTGCATGTGAAATCAGTGTTCGACGATTTTGTACGTGTTGCATACACTGCAAAAAGTCCGGTGTTAAATAGTGAACACCGAGCTGGTTTTAAATTTTCGGTGCTCATTTATGGTGTTAAATCAACACCTCCGGGTGTCATTTCCAGATTTTAAACTGTTTTTTGAAGAGTTTCTTAGTAACTGCACTTCTTGTTGATCTTTGATTTAAACAAGACGATCATGAATTTTACATTAGAATACTAGATTTTTGAAAAAATGTGAAAATAAATTTACACCAAAGTAACACCAGCTGGTGTGGTCTCTTATTGAAGCTGGACGGGTGTTAAACCATTGATATTAACACCAACAAATATCAAATCAACACCATGTGGTGTCATTTTTTAATTAACACCAGTACAGTGTCAAAATAACACCAGGTACAGTGTCAAATTAACACCACGAAGTGTCAGGTGAACACTTTTCAACACCATCACAGTGCATTTTCTACACCTGTGGGTGTGGTCCTCTATTGAAGTTTGATCGGTGTTAGATTTAACACCCGTGGTGTTAAATCTAACACCGATGTTTTTACAGTGTAGGTCGGTATTATAGGCATACAAACCCAGGTTTGAAAACACTTCATGAGGAGACTACACATGGCAATGTCTTTAATTCACTTCATAAGATAAACAAACGCAAGCCACTGAAATGTCAAAGTGGATCCCTAAAGTCACCCCTCCCCCACTCCTTTGAGCTTTCATCGCAGGTTGTCCAATCTTCCAGGTGATTTCACCGCCGCCATCCAGCGGGCGGACCGCAGTGCCGCCCCGTTCCCCCGGGAAGCCGCGAGAGGGCTTTGCTCGCGCACGATCGCACCGGTTTAATGGCGGTCTTTAGTCACCCGTTTGCTCATGCGTGACCGACTGCATGAGGGACACGGAAGCAACCGACGCAATTATGGACTGAGCGTTTTAGGTATGTGATATGTGCATATGATTGTAATAATTAGCTGCCTCAGCTACTACAGTACATAATATATTATATAGATACGTTTACCAATGCTGCTACTACACCTCGAGCACAAGAACACGAGTTAGTATTCTCTAAAAAAGCAAAAGTATGATATACTTTTTTTTTGTCACCATTGCAAAGCATACACAGTTTGTATACATTCACTTTATGATTTGTATGTCCTACAAATTGTGAACAATATGACTTATGAAATGTAGGTTATTTACATTTTTTTTGTATTATCGTTTGTTTGATGGAAATAAAACGCAAATGAATTGAACTACAATAAACCTGTCAATTGTTAACAATGATAAATGCATACATTGTAATTGTAATATCTTTTGCTGGACGGAAATAGAGCACAACTGAATGAATTTGAAAGGAAGTGAAACTACATTGCTTTTTTTTTTTATTCCTGTCATGTTACAACTCAAATGATTATATCATGTATGAATATAAACATAACAGAATGAACGTATTTTATCATTTTTCTCTTTAGTTCATAATTCTCTACCTTGTCTTTTTCACGCCTCACAGACGAGTTTGCTGTCTCTGTTGAACGTTCTTGTTCTTTTTGTTTTGTCTAACTGTTATGTTAGTCTTGTTTCATTTTGCCTTTTCTCCTATAGATTCTCCTTTAGTCGTGTTATTGCTGTCCCAGTCTCGTTTCATGTTCGTTCGTGTGTATTTGTCTCTATTGTTGCTCTGTCATCTGAGTGGGCGTCCATGCATTTTTCTGTGCTTCCTATCGAGGTTCTTTTGCAGAAGGGCCCAGGTTTTACCAGCTTTGTCTTTTCAGAGGGCCCTTCAATTTTTCGCATTTTTGCGTATTGTTTACTTCACATTGATCACTACAGTTTTCATGACAATGTATGATTACTATAAACCTGGTTCCACAATCATTAATTGTGTATACTTTTTCACTTCACCTTGTTTTGCTTACCTTATTCTCTGTTACTAAAGAAAGTGATATGTATTATGTTTTTTCAAAAATAAATAAAACTTCGAACTGAATTAAATTCAATCGAACTGCGCAACATATATAATTTTGATCACCCTTGTCTTATTCGTATTATTAAAAACAAAAACTATAGTCCGCATTGAAAAGTCCTTTTTTCGTAATGATTGATCACCGTCCGACTCGGAGAAGGTGGCAATATGAGTGTATTCCTTATTATTCGATTTTTGTTGTGTTAGGAGGAAAAATCAATGGGGGAAATAACTGTCAGGTATGCATGTATCTTTATACATTATGCAGGGAAAGTAGGCCCACTTGCTTTTGCTATAATTGCTTGGCCGATTTTGATTTAGAAAAGCTCTAGAGAAGTTTGTGACGTGTTTCCAATCCAGGACCTTCCAATGGCGACAATCTTTTTGATGAAAGGAGAAACCCTGTCTAAGGTAACAAATCAATGCGCCCAAACTGTCCCTTTCCGTTGGAGTACAACCCCTGTTCCTTAAGCTCTGCATGTATAAAGCTAAGTACCGTCATTATTCCTACTATCATCTGACTATGACTGTTCCTGTGTGATACACTCTTATATCTGAGGCATTTGATATCATTGCAAACCGAGGGAAACAACCTGGCACCAAGTATTGTAGTATGTTCGGCTTACACCTCACTTGCGAGAAATTTCCATGAGCGTGGCGCTGAGTCCACAACAAACGAGGTTTCATATTTCCGCGTATATGCATTAATAGCAAAATGGTAATATAATTCTCTACGGGCCAGATGACGCACTTTCGGTCTTAAGGGAGTAAAAGCAGGGAAGGAAAAGTCGGAGGAGGAGATCGTTATGATCACTCATATAGGCCTACCTCACGTCACTTCTCCTTGGTATCGACAACCTTCACGTCTGTAACGAGTAAATATCGTCGCACTTCACCTTGTCACGCTTCATTACAGTGCACACCTGTACGCTCTATCTTCAACATGCTGAATAGGAGATGTTTGACTCCTGACTGGGAGCGACTGATAATATGTGCACCGTTTGCGTATTCATACCGGCAATTTGAGCGCGTTCGTGGTTAGAGTGCGTGGAAATGGAAGAAAGGTACATCCAGCACTACACACAACAGTTGTCAGCCATAGCAGCTTTTTAGCTTTGTAAAAGCATAAGTCAAGAAGCTCCGTCTAGTAACGGCAATGGTTCTGTGAGTTATCGGCCCCATTTTTTTTCGATTTTACGATTAGCGTGAAAAACGACACAATCAAACACACACACAGACACACACACATACACACACATTATATATGTATTGTGCATGTGACACTATGTATAATATAATTTTCGTTATATTCTGCTCTACTAATGTAACATTTAAGGGACTGTTCTAGAGTTTCCATTTCAGAGTACATGACATTTAAAGGAGAACTTTAAAAATGTCGTAATTTGAAAGAATTCGTCTTCATACGAATGCTCCACTTTCTCTTTCTTAGCATTCTGCATTCACTGAAAACACGATATGTTTTGGAGAAGACTCCCTTTCCCTTAGCCCTTCAAATCCTTCGGTAAATTTGTTGCAAAAAGAAAATATGTCATTTCATTCTCATCAAGGTGAAAACTTTGAGGTTAACCAAACATTCTACATTGCAGAAAGATTGTATTCAACCAGTTAAATATATTACATTTGCACAAAATCGGAAAACAAAATACAAAACAAAATCGAAAGGAGCTTTAAGCTCCTAAAATGTGTTTGCCAATCTAAGTACTAGCTACAAACTTAGAAGCATAATAAAGAATAGCACCAAATTACAAAATAATGATTTCTGGGACTTCATCTTTGAATGTATTTTTCACGTCAGCCTCATGAGGATACCTTTTGACAAAACGTATACGAGCAGGTATTATTGATAGAGGGAAATGGGATAATTTTAGAAAAAAAATCAAATTTTGTAATTTTCTGAATCGAATTCACATCTCTCCATCTCTCTTTTCCTTCTTTCTCATTCTTTGCTAACGTCCGGATATTTGGTCACAATACATTCATTAGCGGCAAGAGTATATTAATCTATTATGGATATTTATGCATCAATTATAGCAGAGAGAGAGAGAGAGACTTATATGACAGAGAGAGAGAGAGAGATTAATGTGTGTATGTATGGTTGTGTATCTCCTATGACGAACGTCTATGGAGTGTCATGAAGATTAATCACGATACCTTGAGCAGTCCTTGCTGGATTATCAGATAGCGTCTTTGTTGCACTGACAGGTATCGTAATGAATGGCATCCTTGGCGCAAAATACGCTTCCGCAGCACCTTAATGACAAATCCTTAATATCACTACTTGCCAGAGGCGCTGCTAGTGAGTATTTGCTTAACCTATCCGGGCTAGACTTTCGACTTTCTTCATGACACTCCTTAGACACTCCTGAGACATTTTTTTTCTTCACAGAATGTATAAATATTTTTGTATAAACTATGCCTCATCCTGTAATGACTACAGACATGAGCATTTTTTTTTTGCTACATGTGTATCATTCGAGAAAATGCATGTCATAAAACGTATTTCTAACGTATATCTTCTAGTATATTCTGTTGAAGACAAGTCAAAATAAATTTTGAATTAAATTGAATTAAATTGAATTGAATTTGAATTAAGTTGAATTGAATATGAATTAAGTTGAATTGAATTAAATTAAACTAATTCGAATTGAATTGACTTGAATTGACTTGAACTGAATTGAATCAAATTGAATTAAACTGTATTGAATTGAACTAAATTGAATAATGTTGTATCTATCGCGGGGCCCTGTTTTGTCATCGTGTCCATTTCTGTATAGTTATCCTGTGACAATGCAGATTTGGAAGGGGGGGGGGGGCCTGCATTTCCAATGTTGAGAGCCAAATACGAGTATTGCTGTTTTTCTCACCACGGTCAGTGTCCTCATTCATACAAGTAATTAGGTCTATAGTTTAAAAAAAATGACAGAAAACATTCGAGACATTCTCTTAGTTGACAGTACTCTGTGAAGCTCAGCAAGAATATTTATCATGAAGCAATTTTTTCACCTTTTCTCACTGTAGTATGACAACAGCTGTGAGGATCAAATAATAGATATATACACATACATTTTGCATATATATATATATATATATATATATATGTATATATATATATATATATATATATGATATGATATGTTTCTCTTTCTCTATTGTATTGGATGAAACTTTTACGGTTGCTACAGTTTAGAAATAAATGGTTTTGCTTCGTTTTCTTTTATTTTTGTCCTGTACGTTAAGCAGAATATGCAGGCAGTGCTAGGATATGTTAATAAAACAAACCAATAGATCTCACGATCGTTATTTGCGGATGTTCTTTTTTTTTATTTCTCCCTCTCCCAGGCGCATTATTGCCCTCCTCGAACATTTACATTGCCTTTAGTGCATCAAATTGATCTTGTGTCTGTCTTTCAATCTACCCTGCTATCTTCACCTCACACTATCAGTCTGTCATTAGATCCGACTCCCCCCCCCCCCCCCATAACCATGCCATAACACACACACACACAGATACAGCCACACACACACACACACACACACACACTAACACACACATACTAACACACACACACACACACACACACATACAGCCACACACACACGCACAGATACAGCCACACACACACACTTTCAAATGAACGATCGGACTGGAAGAAGTCAAGCTCATCACGTGACCCAGATTCCGAGGGATCCTAGGAGTGTCACATGAAGAGACTCTCACGTATATTTGAGATCACTGGAGGGAAAGATTTAAAGAGTAGCTGCTAGATCTGTACGATGAAGGCATTGTTTATTATTTGCAGATGAAACAAAAACCCAGCTTTAGTGCTTAAAAATAGTTCTAAAATGTGACTTAGGGATAGAAACAACAAACTGTAAAAATTTGAATCAGTATAATTGATGTTAAGTATTGCTCAATATGTAAAATCTGAACAACAGTTATTTTTCTGGACTAAACCGTTTACAGATACATTTTAGTGAGAAAAATAATGATATTTGGGCTTTATTGCGATTTTTTATATATGGTAAGATGTTTGTGCTACAACTGACCTATAAATAGGCATCAAGTGTGATATCTTTTTTGTTGTTGATGTTGTAATCACTGCTCCCAATGGTAAGCAGTACCTTTAATGTCCATGAATGATTCATCTCTGAACTACGCATGGAAATTGATGTGTTATGTTCTTCTGTAGAGAGCGTTCCTATTACATTAATTTCTTGTCTTCCTTGTCTTTAGATGAGAAGTAATACAATAACATAGACTTTTCATCCGTCAGAAATACCAACTTAAGTGTTTACAATTAGGGATATTTTGTCTATCCTCGCGCGAAATTAATAGGAAGACACATGCAACTCACTCATTCACTCACACACATACATATATACACACACAAACACAAGCACACACACGCCACCACCACAGCAATAATTATAAAAAAGTGTTGGTTTTGAACGACAAAAATGACATCCGTTAACAGGGGAATGGAATCATCGAGAAGCGTGATGACATAATTACAATTGATGTAGTCAATGTCACTTTTGTATAATCATGTCATTTACAGTAATATCATAAATTATTTTAAGATAACTATTGATATGATTATTGTCATTATTGCAACTAAAACAATACGATTTGTTTTTATCAATGGCACAACTATTTTCATTTCAAGTATTGGTATGTGTCCATTCATTTTTGACAGAGTTAAAGGAATATTTCACACGGCTTTAATAATTTTGCATCATCGGTGATTACATAGTACGCATATCTCGATGGTGCCATGTATAGATTTTTGGAATTCATTGTGGTCCTTTAACAGAGAAACCAATGCTCTGAAGAACCTAAAACTTACACTGAACAAGGATGATGACGTAGGAGGCTAACATAGGCCCATTCCAATTATGCAGCAATATAAATTCCATTGCAATACCACTTGCAGAAAAAAGTTCACCTGTGTACACTTCACGCATGCTTTTTTCTCTTTTCTGCTTCCTTGAGCACCCAATCATGCATTTTTATGTGAAGCTGTTATTTACGTCATCATCCTTGTTCACTGTGATTTGTTATGAATCTTGAAAACATCCTTATTCCTCATCCCAATCACTCTAAATTCTGAAAATCTGTACACACTATAACCGCTCTATAACTGTTCAGATGCGGAATTTTAAAAAAAAAATCATTTTGAGGTTTCCTTTAACTTCATTCAGCTGTACCGAGAGGACGCAGCTACGGCAGTTCACCGCCATTGTCACTCACTGACTAAAAAAACAGCGGATGTACAGGTAAACCCAGACGAGACATGCGCTTAGCTATACGTGTTGTTGAAGGCAGTTGTTTGGAGACATGATTGGTTTTGCTCGAAATCAAACTCGCCCCTTGTCGCCCGCCCACTCTGGAAAAAGCGGAATGCTGTATCCGATTTCCATTTTGACAATCTCCAATGCGTAGGATTTGATTATGGCGGTGACGAGTAGGCTGTACAGTAAAACGCAGTCTTTAATGCATATTTGCAAAACTACATGTCTTGTTTGGTAATTCGCTTTTTTGTATTCATATTGTATACAAATTATTCAGGGACATACATCATTATTGCTAATTCAATTATCGGCATGTTCTTATTATCAGTGTTATCGCTGCTATCGTTGCTACTATCGTCATTATCATTATCAGTATCGATACTTTATGGTCACCATCATTAGTATCACTAATTAACATGGAATTTGTCGTTGTTATAGTTATGTATTCACCACAGCTTAGACTTTCGAACTGTTCAAATTAAAGCCCTATTGAAGTTGTAATTGTCATTTACAATGTTTCATTAGTGCTTTTCCTTTATAGTCTATGCAAGACTTCGGTAGAAACTGATGGTCGAATAACGTTCACGATATTATCCAGTCAAGGATGGCTCAGTATTCTGATTGCTAAAAGAAACCATGAGGTGTATATCGCATACAAATAAGGGAGTTGAAAAAAACCCCGAAATATATCTCTCTATACTCTGTACATGAGGAATTAGATATAAGTTTTAGATCCGCTATTCATGAACCCCGTTTCACCTGCATGCAGGTGATTCTTTTTTCTTTTTTTTCTTTCTTTTTTTTTTTTTGGGGGGGGGGGGGGATTTGGCGGGGCGTCGTGAGAAGCAGTTCTGGCTTCGACCTTTAAGGCTGCGTGCCCGGGATGACTCGGGTATCCGATCTCGCGAACTTGCCGGCGGTTAGACGAGGACCATGACTTGCGCTGGTGTATATACAGTATATTCCACATAATATATATTACATATGCACAGTGCTGTATCACGGAGAGAATGCTGTCGTGTAACATAGTATCTCCTTTGTGTTTCTCTTCTATTTTAATTTCTCCTTCAACGTACTCCCGTCTTACACGCAATGCGAGATGCCGATTACATCCCCCGCGAATTCGGCACCGTCCTGAGCTGTATACATGCTTTGCGCAGCTGGTCATGATTGTACGCGGATTCAGGGAAGGTAAAGTCGACACAGGTGAAACCTACCGCAGCTAATCGATGATAACATGATGCGATAAATACACCAATGTGATGACGTCGTATACTGGTCGCGGATAATGGAATCAGCAATGAAAACGAAGACTGTTGTTTCGAGAATAATGAGTGCTTACCTGCTTCTTTGTTTACTTTGTGTGTTTGTTTTTTTTTCAACTGACAATGATAGAGGATATGGTTATTGATGATGCATCAGGGTGAAGTAAAATAATACATAAAGTGAGTACAAAAATGAAGGGACCTACTAAAAGCACAAAGATTGCAGAATGTGCATGGACCTTCCGGAAAAGAACATCAATAGGCAGCACAGAAAAAAAAAAAATCTGGAAGCCCACTTAAAAGACAGAGTAGCAAACAAACACACATACACACACTCTAAGAAACACAATTATGATGATGATCAAATTCTATGGAGTGTGTGTGATTGAGCGATGAGTATTAGCAGAAATAACGGCGACTACATTTTGTTGCATTTCTTGAGTGTCGCTCCAAGTTCAACCGTACAGTTTAAACCATGCATCCGTGGCATTATTGCTGTCAGTGCACGCGAGTTTCGAATTGAAGACCGAGTCGAATCCTCCGTATGCGTTGCAAGACTAATGATAACAGAGAGCTATACTGTGCGTGCAAGGAAAAGTGAATTGCCTTTCCCGCTTTCCAGATGATGATGTACACGGCGTATGTATACAAACGACAAGATTGATAATCCCAGCTCTATGAAATTACGAGAGATGTATACATTATTCAAATGCACATTTCCATATATTGTGCTTTTTCAATTGTAAATAATGTGTCGATCTGCGGATATTTGTTATGACTTTTTTGTTTTACCAATAGGCCGAAAAGATCTTAATATCACTGAATTAAGAGAGGAATGTTGTCGCAAACAGATAAAATTTGTTTCACACCCGCCCTTTCGAATTATCTTTATAATTCTCTCTCAAGTTCCTTGCCTGTTTTTTTTTTTATTTATTTTTTTATTTTTATTTATTTATTTTTTATTTTTATTTTTATTTTATTATTATTATTATTTTTTTTTTTTGGGGGGGGGGGGGTTGCAGCATATATACATGTAGAGGTCAAGGTATTCATTCATCTATTCATATATAAAGTATAAAATCCTGGCTGCATTTACCTTTTACGTAGCCTTGCAGTTCATTTCATTCATCTTTTGGAAGAAAAAAAAAAACATGGGCTATGGTTTCTACGTGGATCCGCCCTTATTAACTCGCTCACTATATAGACAATTCTTCCCTAGCAGGGAGGGTTGCCAAACATAACGATAAACTCTTGATATCAACATAGGCCCCTAGCTTTAAGAGTTGAAATACAGTTGACACGTGAAAGAAGCCATATTATGTACATATTTCCCGATACTGCTCGCGTAATGACGCGACAAGCATGCATTTCTGATTCCTAGCTGTGCGCTGAAAACCAGCATTACTGATTTACTAATTACTGCATTTTGTTGACGCCAAACTATGACCAGTACGTTCTTTCCGATCTGTTTTGCCACATCCGTGTGGGTTTATCTTCTTCTTCTTCTTCTTTTTCCCTGACTCCTGTATGCAGAAAGGCTTGATGCGTCACCAAAACACAAAATGTAATGTTGCAAACGCACTATAACTATACAGGTCTGAAGACCCATTATGTTTTATGCATTACGCGATATCATACTATTAACAGCCGTCTCTCAAGAGTGCTATTGGTTCGCTCAGATTCTTATTGGTTGTTGTTGGCTTTATTTTTCATGTTCTTTGTAATTCATCTGAAAACACATTAGAACTTGTTGGAATGATCGTGTTATCTAGAAGCGGGGAGGAGGCACGGAGCGCACATACCTGGTTTCTTCGAAGGGCGTGCCGGCGTCTTCTGCGGCGTTCCTCGGCCTCTTTCCTCGCCTTTCGCACTCGACTCCTGTATCAATCAGACAAGTGCATTGGCTAACTTACGACATAGGTAACCATAGCAACGCACTACTATCCAAGGAGCCAATTTAAAAGAAGTGATCAGCTCATTTCTGTTCAGTCATATGGCTGCATAAGCGTTCACGTGCGTGTAAATGTGTGGGCTTGGTTGCAGGGACTTAACGGAGTTATTAAATCTTAAAATTCTGTATTTCTTTTCTTAATATCAGACCGCTCTTATGATAGTACGTATCATAAGAGCGGTCATAAGCATTACAAATATATTACATGTATTACGTAAACTTACAACTATGACTCTGAAAAGACAGTGTACAAACTTTTAAACCCGATTCAATTATAGACGTACACACCCACAACCGCCCAAACACACATATACACCGAATGTAGGTCATATACAAACATACATAAATATTAATACATGAAATAATATCATGCACCTTTGATTTGCAACTTTTGTGATTATACTCGTTTTGAACATAATCATCTAGAATATGTATAGTCTTGTTTTCCTATAACGTGATATATTTTACACACTTTTTATGTCTTTTTGTTAAAAATAAGAATGAATGCATAAAATGAAATGAAGTATTTATTGAATGTATAATTCTATGAAGAAGTTGATCGCAAAACGGTTTAATCGCCATTTTTAACAAAATTTTATCGCAAGATGAAGCACAAAACAATATCATTTCATGTGATATTATTAGCTATTACATAACGAGGAATATTCTTGAGTACGATGGTCAACATTTCGTGGACAAACTCACCCGATTCGAAGCAACAGTGCCGTGAAAGCAAAGCAGCCGATTACGATGGACAGCGATGTGATGAGAACCACGTTGGCCCAGGACATGCCTACAGGACACAGAATGGGAGAATTTCATTTTTACAAAACCGGTAGAATAAGATTATCAGGACATCAAGAGGAGGGAGGGGGAGAGAAAAGGAGTGAAAGAGATTGAGAAGAGGGAAAAGGAGACTACAAGTGAGAAGCAGAACAGAGTAATAACATCATTCTAAAACGTATACTCTGATGACTGTCACGAATCTAATTCCAATATATTGCTCATGAAAATATGATTTCAAAAGAGCATGTTTTTTTTTTCAATTTACGTACAATGTTAATCAACATCTAGCTGATAACTTTACTCTTGATATCAAATGTATATATTATAGGTATAAGTATATGTATATATATATATATATATGTATATATATATACATATATATATATATATATATATATATACATATATATATATATATATATATATATATATATATATAAAACGCTATTTCCAGCCATAAGGGGAAATGCGGAATGTATAGCAGTTTGGGGGAATTTTGATAAAAAGCATAATGATATTAATAAAAAGTGCAAATACTGCCTTTTTTGAAAAAAAAAATATGCATTAATATGTGCTAAATGAAGCAATGAATTGACAAGAACACAAAATGCATCTTATACCACTGAATTCTGAATGTTTATGAGAAAATACAAATTTTTTAAAAAGAAAAACCCATACTTACGTTCCCCCATGACCCGTTTTCTGTGCACATCCAATATTGTATACACCCAGTTTTTGCATCGCTGACAATCTCCCCTATAAATTGTATTGATGGTACAGTCCTCAATCTACACACACTACGCTATCTGTGTCCTACTGTGGAGTAGCCCTTAGGCCCCACATCACTGATAAGGCATTGAAAAATACACATTTTCACATTTTAATGAATACATGACTGTTTTTTTTAGGAGAATGAACGTCCAACACATCAAGTTTCACACATTAGTATACAATTATCATTATACCTATTACTCTTTGTTTTTTATACAGTTTTGTAAATTCTTATGCACGGACTTGCTGAAAAAAAAAACAGCTTCAAAGATGATAGCAGACTTTTTGCTCTGTTGAAATGATTAGAATGAAATGAGATCAAGATAAAATCGAAAATATTAGCGCCCTCGAGGACCAATGGAATAGCTATAGGTTCATGCGAGGAGAAAGAAAGAAAGAAAGAATGATAGAAAGAAAGATAGATTGAGAGGAAATGAATGAGGAAAGATATATAGAGATAGAGTAAGTGAAGAAAAGGGAGGAGCCGAAAGAGAGAGAGAAGGTTTGAGTGAGATTGTTCAAGCGTCGTTCGATGCTTGATATGCGACGTTTTCATCCGCTGTGATATCCTCTGAAATGCTCAACGTAAAGTGGAAATCTTAACGGCAGGTGTTTCATAAAGCTCTTTACATGACAAACTAACTCCCGTAGTTTAATGTATACCACTGCAAGACAGTTCAATCACTGAGATACGGTAAATGTTTCCTTTAAGAAAAAAATAGATGAAATTTGATAAATCTATACAATGATAGCAACAACAAAAACAAAAACAAAAAACACAACAAACTTTCCATATTAGATTCGCTATAGTTTAGTCTGATCTGAATCACACATAACCATTATGTATGAAATAAGGAAGGAAACTTGCTATACCCACAATAAGAGAGAGAGAGAGAGAGAGAGAGCAGAGCACATGTGTAGTTGTATGCAGGATAACTAGGACCGGTATTCCTGTTGGTTGAAGACGGAATATTATCAGCATGTGCAAAAAAAAAAAGGGACAAAAATTAACTCAGTGTCCGAATTCTTGTTCAAACATTAATTGTCTGATATAAGTCTCTTTTTTTAATGCACTAGAAAGTTACGGTTTCAGTTTTTAGCTTAGTTTATTTTCATATTTTAAAAAAAAAATCGATACTATAGTAGTAACACCAAATATACAACATGCCGAAAACACGTCTAAAAAAAAATACATTGCATACAGTAAAAGTTGTACATTGACGGTCATTGTGCCAACGCATTGTATTACTACTAGGTACGAGGTGGTAGCAGGTACCAGGTACTGTCATACTCATTAGCTGCTTCGTTGTTGTTGTTGTTGTTTTTTGTTACCTAGCGATTTGACGAGGCTCCATAAATTTTCACTCGCATGAACGCGATATCGAAATATGAAGGGATTACAATGATCATGGTATCTTGAGTACTGTCTATATTATGTGCTGAAGGAAAACCGCCCAAGGGGATTCAAACAAAAGGCTGTGTTGTCAAACAAAACGATGCCATAAAGCATGCGAAAAGTAGTGTTGAGTCTTGAAAATATTTTGCAGACCAATATCATGCATATGAATAAAGTAGAAAATGTATACAACGGCTGAATATTCAGCATTAATTAATCGTGGAATACAAAAGGGGGAAACATATTGTTCTGAACTACTTGAAAAGCAAGCTACTTGAACAACTCTTACATGCTCCATGTGACATGATTTCGTCATTTTACATGAACAGGAGAGCATGATAAGAATTGTGACATTAATTATTAAGAATAGAAACCAGTAGTAATTTCTTTTTTTAATACTTTTATCAAATTACACAAATAAAGCGACAGAAAACCTGCAGTCTATTTTTCCCTCGCATAAAAGGGCGCCTCACGTAAAGAAGTGCTATTTCTGTGCTGTGTAATTGACCGTGTCATGAATGAACCATGTCTACTTCTCATGCCCCCCCCCCCAAAAAAAAGGAGGGGGGTCTATAGGATGGCAGCACATTCATTTTAAATTGTCATTCATCTCATTTCGAGCCGAGAATATTCTAGGCATACATATCAGGTAATATTTTAATGCGGTCGCGCTTCTTCTTCTTCTCCTTCTTCTTCTTCTTGTACTATACTATATTTTCTGTTTTTACCGCGTAAGCCAGTATGGGATATTTTCCCCTCTTTTTTATGGCTTGATTCAAAATGGCTACGGTGCCTTGGTAAAAACATTTGAAAAGGAGTCGGAGGGTCTGGGTAGATTTGACACAAAATGCATGCCTTTCTGCAAGAAATCATTTAAAGAAATCACACCAGCAACTCAATCACTCTTCATTTGAAAATACATAAGAGGCAAGCTGCAGGCACATTATATGCAGCATAATCGCTCTTGTTCGTCTCCTTATTTTAAGGGATGGGAATCAAAATTGGACGTGTTTTCTTTTAATCAAAGATACCACTTTGGTTTTAAAAAAATACTTAGAGAAGAATATGATAGCTAACTTTAGGGGGTTTTGTACTAACTATCAAAGTTTGCACCAGAGGAATAACTCAGTTTTAAGTATTACTTGAATATCCAAGTATACATACATATATATATATATATATATATATATATATATATATATATATATATGTATACAGTTAACAACAAAATTATTCATACCCCTGGGAAATTTTTAGTTTTGAGGAGATTTCTTACAAGTAAATGATGGAGTGACGGTGATTGGGTGTTATATCTCAACATTTCTATTGTTATGCAAATGAGGTGAAACTGGAATGAATGTTAATTTATAGAGGACAAATAAGAGTAAAAGGTTAAAACCCAATCACCATCACTCCATCCTTCACTTGTAATAAATCTGCTCAAAACTAATAATTTCTTAGGGGTATGAATAATTTCGTTGTTAACTGTTATTTGTATATAAAAAATATATATATATACTGTATGATACCTTGCATCTCAAAACCAACAAAAATCACCTGACATGGATTTTTAGTTACGGACAGATTCTAAAAGAGCAAACTCAAAGCTTTAAAATGATGTATAACTCAGCTCAAATGGATACTCCTAACCTAATCTAAATATTGGAAAGAAAGCACACACTCTGGAAAAGAGGCTCTGAAGTACAGAATTTATTGAAGCGCTTAATCTTCACCAAGACGTGCTATAGTAGCTGTGGGATGAATGTGACAAAAAAAAAGGATGTGAACCATCGGAGCAACAACAATGACGGGATTATCAGATTAAACTGAAATTATGCACGTTGTATTAACACCCTTTGTCCATGATTACTATTAACTTTAAAAGCAGTAGAATCATTTCTTCTTATGTTATTAGAGTTGAAAGTTAGGAGTGTGCAAAGGTTTTTAAGAAATGAAAAAGGACTCTTCAAGACACACCTTATCACAGTGCTCTACAAAAAAGTGCCCACGAAAAACTGCTAAAAACACAATCTCCTGTCTGTTTTATGATCCCAATCTTTAACACAATAAAGAAGATTTTCTCTTTGAGAAAGTATGAAAAACTCAGAACGGCTAGGTTGACCCATTTTACCTACAATATATTGTATATTTCCAGCCCTCACACAAAATCAAGGCGTGCGACTTTTTGTTCGTTTTGTGATGCACGGTCACATATTGATATACAACAACATAGTCAATGTGTCTTTTGTGTGTTATTTATAACATTTAAGCATGTAGTAAATTTTGATTAATTATCTGTCAGAATGTATACTTTTCTGTTTATGTATTATCGGAATATGTATGTATATGTATATTGCTATATATGTATCTGAAATGTCACACCATGTGAAAACTGAATTTCCTTTTAGGATAATAAACCAAATCAAACTAAAAAAATCAAAAACATTATTATTGTTATAATTATCATTATTATTATTATTATTATTATTATTATTATTATTATCATTATCATTATCATTACCACACAGAAATATGAATTAATGGGGAAAGGGATTATATTTTGGAGATAAATAGACAAACAGAATCTTCATTTTCACAATTTTGAATC
Source organism: Diadema antillarum (assembly GCF_040938485.1). Taxonomy (NCBI): domain Eukaryota; kingdom Metazoa; phylum Echinodermata; class Echinoidea; order Diadematoida; family Diadematidae; genus Diadema; species Diadema antillarum. The sequence continues at coordinate 449,356 of NW_027271492.1, forward strand.
AATATGTTGCTATAAAGAGGTATACACAAAACCCAGGGCCTTGGAAGAAATGTCAACGTGTGGGTCTCCATTCTACGTCATGGGAGCTTTTATGCATTACATTTCAGCTAAAACATTGGATTACTGCCAAACAAACGGTGAAGAATTAAGGCTTCGTCACACCCGAACAGAGAGTAAGGTGGTCGCCGCGCCGTCATTAAGAAAGCAGTCCAGGGGATTTCGGGGGTGATACAGCTAAGAAAAAACTTTAATAAATTGTTTCATATCTAATTAAGATTTTTTTTTTTTACGTAACCGCCATGAAACAAAGCCTATTTTCCCCTGAAATGGTTAAATTGCCTAACTGAAAAATGTCGACCATAGAACATGTAAAATGTATTTAGGGCAATGAGTAATGACTTTATCTGGCGTATAATGATTGTAATCCATTACTGAACTATAAACGAAATGATCGTAAGGAATCAGGAATCATTTTGTTGTTTCCTATTTTTCCCCTGCAGCAGAGAGGTGGATATCCCACCGGGTACCCGGCCTCATAGCCAACAATAAATTCAAGAAGCCTACCAGAGATTTGTATAATAAACAAATAACTCTCTTTTTGTCGTACATGATTTATTATGGCTATCTGTATTCTAATGATTGCTCGTTCGACCACTTCTGTATTCATTTTCGACGAATTGATACGCCAGGGACGACGAAATAAAGGACGCTCAGCACTGGATGACGTATGTTCGCTTTCCCGCCAAAAGTGATCCATCGGGTTCTTGTCACGTGTGATTCAATATTGATAAGCTGCCGGATTGTCGAGATTGGCTGGGTTTGACGAGAGATAATTCAAAGCACGTACGTTTGTTCGGATAGAGAGGCGGGATTGCTCCTACAGTGGACATGGTGGACCTGTGACAGGGTAGAACCGTTAACAAGACAACTCTCGACGTATGAAGAGAGCTGGACGCCAAATGAAGTAAAAAAAAAAAACAACCCCAAAACAACAGCAACATCATGAAAGATTCTGAATAGCATTTCGAGTTTTGTATGTTCTTTCGTATGCTTACCGCTGTTTTGCCACGCAATATTCTCAGCGAATTCCGGTTTCATTCGATTTGAGAATATGCGCTAATGCGTTTCAAAGAATTCAACACAAAACAAATATAAATTATGGACATATTTACTGAATATGATATGTAAACCTTACTGGTACACACGAAACACACACGGTGTCATCCACACACGCGCACCCACTCACAAACCAACACAAGCACACGTTATTATGTCGGCAATATCTCAAAAGGTAGTATACCTTTCCAGGAAGTGCCTTTGGGATGAACCAAAATGTCAACTCGAACTAACTTATCCGATTATAGTCGTTGCACAATGTTAGATACATAGACACGATATAAATCTCCTCACAAGGGACATAATACGTACTGAAGGAATTTGAAACCACTAAATTTAATATTAAAAGAAAAGTTTCCCAAGATAAAGACAGAGACAAGGAAGGGTTCTCTCCTATTTTTGACTATTTCTACAACAGGGGGTGATTCAAACTGTATAAATTCATAGAAGTGGTCTATACCCATCTGAAACGGAATTTGAGGTGTGCAGAAAAGGTCGCACAATCGTAGTCTTAATACTAAAACGTACTTGCTTTAGGTAGTGTATGGATAATATAAATAAAATCACGTAAATAGCTTCGACTGGCTTCGAGGAAATGAAGTGGTGAGATCTGCATGGTATGATTGACCTACACTCCATGATGGTATTGAATGATCTAACCGTAATAATCTTATATATAATCGTAGATCATTATATCATACACTTCTTGGGTAAGTGTTTGTGTTTGGTTGAGCGCGTGTTCGTGTGTGTTAGATATTACATATACATACAAGCGTTCGCTAGTTTTCAAGGGTGAAAATAAGAGTGGCATTGTATGTGTTCCTGAGAAATTGTTCGCTTTATCCTGAAAATTTCATTTGGTATTTGATGTTGCAATGTGGTTTTGTGGGAAAGTAGTTGTGTTGGTTATTACTTGATGCAGAAATAAACATGTTGAACCACAAGAGTTGGTGCCGGTGTGAAAAAAAAAGTTTCCTAAATATATATTTTCCATAAGAGAGTCAGGGAGAGGTGAGGAAGGTGTACATTAAATGCAGGTCGGGTTGTCGGGTTGTGGTCGCGTCTATGTAAGTGTATTTATCTGTTAATCTATTTTTCGGTGGGCTTTCAAGCTTCTTCGTCTTCTTCCTCTCTCTCTCTTTCTCTCTCTTTAAACGATGATTCAATTTATCTTTCCATTGATGTTCTCTTCCAGAGGGGCCCACATTCTACAAGCTCTGTCTTTTTAGTGGGTCCCTCCATTTTTGGCACTTTACGCAAGGTTATACATGTACTTTATTTCGACCACTTCTGTTTCTTTTTTACTGCAATGTATAATTACTGTAAGGTTCCTTAATTATCTTATAGTCTTTTAATTCTACAATGTTCTTCTTACCTTATTCTCTGTTAACAACGGAAGTGAAATATATGTGGTTTGTCGAAAAATGAAATAAACTTTGAAATTTAAAAAAAAAACTGTGTTTATATCTATTACAAGGGGCCTCATATTGTCCGCGCTTCCTGTTATCCATTGCAATTCATAATGCATAAATGTCATGATTTTTATGAAAACAGGCTCCCTGGTGAGGGAAATCATGTTAAAAAAATCATGGGCAACTATCATTATAATTAGTATGGAAATGAATGTAATTAGTCAAATTACGTTGAACTTCTACTCCGCTATATAGTTCGTTGAATGTCTGTGATTGCGTGGGCACACATTGCACTCAACTGCATTAAAGAAAATAAAAAGATGAACTTTCAGTGCACTAAGTGTAACGTTTCATAATTGATGGAACAACACATTAAAACTCATGATTGTTATCTGTAAAATGTCGGGTAACATTACAGGAAATACAGGCAACCTGTTGAAAAAAATGCATTGATAGACATCCACAATGGACCTAGCGGCGTTGAAACAAAGTGCGCAGGCCTTGAACAGACACTGACATAATAGCATTGAAAACACACACACACAATCATGCACACACGCACACACACACACACACACACACATACACACACAAACACACACAACACACACACAAACACACACACACACACACACACACACACACACACACACACATACAAGTAAATTACCATTTCACTGTGATGACGAACACAGGATGCGATAATTTTAGACCAAGAGTCGTATGAAATTACGCAGTTCCATTTAGACTTGGCATTTCAGGAATTCACTATTTGTCATAAAATTTGACAAATTTACTGACAAATCATTTAGTTTAAAGAGAAAAAATGGAAATTTGTCCTTTAAAAGGTCTACGTCAGTGTGACTTATTCTATATCAACAATACTGCTGCCGGTAATTCCGGACGTATTTTCCTGCGTGTGGTACATCGAGTTTGAAGGACCCTAAAGGGAGAACAGGTGGATTAGAATGCAACCCTCCGAGTGACAACAGAATGGGAATAAAAGAGCAAATGGGATTACCGGGCATGCATTTCATCTGCTCCAACCTTTTAGCGAGGACACTGTCTATTTCAGGCGGGAATAATTACCAGCATCTATGTCTTGTCATATCTTCTCCATTTCTGTCATTTCTGTCACTTTAAAGTAATGTCCAGCGGACCCCCCCCCCCCCCCCAAGTCATTTCAGATTGAATTACATGATGTCCTTTCGTTTCCGCAGTCAGTTGCCTTGGAATAGTGATAATAAAATCTATAATTAGGAGAGCAAGATGAGGCTTTATGTAACCAGGTGAATTTCATTAATTCTGTGACAATCCTTAATTCCACCCCATCCACCATTACAAGGTATCTCATTATCTTTACACCTGAAATAAGAATTAAAAAAAAAAAAAACATCATGGGTCCAAGATCGTGTGGTTGGACAAGTATGCACTATTTTGAGTCGAACTAGCCATCTTTCTTTGTTTTAAGAGGCTGACACAGGACTGGCCACCTTCGCAGCCAAAAAACAAAAACAAAAACAAAATAAACAAATAAACAAATTAAATGCCTTGGTCCTCTGCCTTTGCTTGTTCGCTTCTTCGACAACACGCTCCAACGGAGAAAATTTTTTGCCCGATATGCTGCCACTAGGTTGTCTTCTTGTTCTTGTTGTTGGTGGTGGTGCAATGACGGTAGTTTCGTTTTGTTTTTGTATGGTAGTTGTTTTCTTGTTTGTTTGTTAGTTTGTTTGTTTGTTTGTGTGTTGGTTTGGTTTGGTTTCTTACCGTAAGGTTAGCCACCTCCAATGAAGGGTTGGTTTCTGGTATAGATTCGCTCATTAGCTTATGTGCCAGAGACTGAACCATGCTTTACCGTCAGCCCGATGTTTGTTTTGTTTTGTTGTTGTTGTTGTTGTTGTTTTGTTTTAACGGTGAATTTGCCCTATTTCGAAGATGCAAAGGGTTTTAAGATATTCAAGATTTCGATATTCGGAATTTTAAATTCGTATGTAAGTCATTATAAAGAATGACAAATGAAAAGAAAGGTGCAGTTTTACCTTATCCAAGGGATAGCGCATCCGAATCTTTTGTATTCTTGAGCATTTTGAGATATTCAAGACGGCAACCAAAAACTAAGATTCCCATATATTTATTCATTAATGGTGAAAAATGTGTAAAATTAGATGGACAGAACTTGGAGGGAGGGCATTCCTGACATGCTCTACGAGGATCCTCATTTCTCTTTGAACACTGAAGCAAATCAGATGGGATTTTTCGCATGATGTGGATAATAATTTATAGTTTCATACCTTGAAATTGTATTGGGATTGACTCACTATGTTCAAATATATCATTGCTGAGAGCCCCGTTGAATTTTGTTGTTGTTGTTGTTGTTGTTGTTTGTTTGTTTGTTGTTGGGGGACATAAGGTATATATATCTTTCTCTCTTTATTTCTCTCTGTTCGCAGTCAATATCTAATGGATGCCAGTCCTTCAGTATCAAGGAAATTCATGGCGTTTGAAAGATATAATATCATAGTTTTTGGGTGGCTTCATTCGGTATGGCCTCCCATTGTGCGCGCAAAATTGACCGTGATTTGAATGCCTTGGGTATTACGTCTCAACGCGCCATTGAGATATCAAACAGCGAGGACATGTCAACCGAAGAAAACCAAACACAACAAAAGCAGCAGCAGCAGCAACAACAACAACAATGCATCATCGCAGGAAAATGGCGATGACTATGTACTAGCTCGTTCTGACCGGGATTAGAATGTGTTTTTTCATTACGCCAGGATACAAAACAAAACACAAGCTATATGCAGAAATACGTTTAAAATATAAAAATTAGCAAGCATGGTAATATAGACAGATAGATTCGACTTGACTGTATTTAGTTTTAATTAATTTTGGGGGTTTTCAGACAAAGTAACATAAACACGTGCATTCCGTGATACGTTATGACAAATATATGATCTTACATAATTAGATAAAGAATATAAAACAGTGGATTAAAAAAAAAATGTTATCAACTCAAACAAACCAAAAACAATCACAGAAAAACACATGACTCCACCATCAAGCAACTGGTTGATCTTGAAAAAAAGCCTAATTAACGCAATTGACTTACTATTTCGTAAGAAAAAATATAGAAAGAAACCGGGAAAGACACTAAAGGTGATGGTTGGCGGATGTGAAACCACTCCCGAGCTTTGCAGGAGGTCGCAGTATAGTGCATGACATGGAGAAAAGGTTACTGCATGGAGAGACACCGGGAGACTGGACATGCAGACAAATGTGAGCAAACACAACCTGAGACCGGTGTGAAATTTGCGAGTGATGTAAGAGAGCGCACGTGTAGCCTTCTGTGGGGAGCATCAAGTTTCGTCTGCGCAGACGAAGAACGTGCTCGCGCCGTTTTTCTCCCTTCGACCAATGCTTCGACGTTGTTTACCAAGCAGGAGACACAAGAGCACGAGATAGACAGCCAGTGCCATAAAGAGAAGAGAAGTGAGAGATAAAAAAAATGATAAGATTGAGGGGGAGAGATTGGGAGAGAAGACTGCGCAGAATTGACCCTTCTGATCGTTCGATCGAATAACATTTCGTCGCACGACATTGTCGTCTGTACTTGAAGTTAGGAGTAACTGTAGATAGATAGCGGCTTCGATTCGCAAATGATTTGCTTAAAGCATGCGCAGTGCAACTGCACCGTGCGCATTTATGTCACGAAATGACACCAACACCCTATAAACAACGGTTCGTTGTGGGAAATGAGTGCTAAATATGTTTGATATTAATGTCTAAAGTTTTAATTTGGCAAAAGCGCAGCTAAAAATAAACATCGTGCATATGTTTATGAGATGTATTGTTTTTGATCTCGAGGTGACAGGCAGATGAAACTATACCGCATTCTAATGATTTTAAGAAATATCCCGACAGGATACACCAGATGGACTAAATCTTGGGTACCAGAAAGTCCTCCAATGTCGTCTGGTAATGTTGAAGAGGCTACGACGAGTAAAAATGACGACATTATACTGCATGCACTTAGCAAATAGATTGTAATAGTTCTATACTACAGGTGCAATCACGTAAACATGTTTATAAAACCAAGATGAATAGATACTTGTACAAATCACGCACGAATATTCGATTATTTATCGCAAAGAGCATAGTTTAACCCTGTAAAATGGTCCCGCCTAACATCCAACTAAACCCCATGGACGTGATGGAAGACCAGGTATTGTAGCTGCTATCCAGCCATCTTCGTAGATGGAAATGAAACAAATAGGCCTATTAACAGCTGCATGCAAGTCACTTAAGTCACTGTATTAAAGTAACTTGGAGTTTTTCTCACACCTTCTCCCCCCCCCCCCTCTCTCTCTCTCTCTCTCTTTGTCTTTAAGCCCTCTTTTCCTGAATCTCTCCACCATTATTCATCTTCTCGACCGGGGACCACCAATGGCGGCGGAATAAAAAGCATGAATCTAAAGGCCATCAGATTATGAAGATCCTTCCATTGGTTTAGCTGCTAATCGACATGACGCAGAACTTTGCCCTTGGGACTGAACACGCTGTAACTATACATTAAGCTAATCCTTGTCCCCCCCCCCCCTCTCTCTCTCTCTCTCTCTCTCTCTTTACGTTCCGTTAGGAAATATGGGCACTCTCCGTCGTCCCTGCTTTAAATGGAACAAGCGCGATCGCATTTACTATTTTTTTCCATAATCGATTCCCTATATGAAGGCATAGGCATATCCCACATACGTTGTAAGTAGAGCAAAACAATGGAATGACACCAATCTCGACGCTTTTCTTATTATCCATTTCATTATATTCATGGTCTTTCTCCCAGTGGCGCAGCAGCAACAGGTTGGTAACGAATCCCGTGCGCATTTGGTATATAGGTAAGTTGGACGTGAGGAAGCTCTGGCGCCAATTTGGCGCCACGTCATTGGAAGTGCGGCGCGCAGTGTGTGGCGCCAATTCCATACGCCCCTGTTGATCCCTGTGAGGGATCGCGGAAACACGCTCGAGAAGGGAATAGTGGTTGGTGCTGGCTGCTGCGCTGTGCTAATGTCCATGCCGCTTAACGGCCCCACTCTTTTCTCTCTCTCTCTCTCTCTGCACTGACTTGGGTCCAATCATTCTTGAATGCTGATTACTGTTATGAATGGTGACCATTTACCTCACTTAATTGCGAATGGACGGGTGTGTTGTTTCCAATGTCAGGCACGCGGATAATTGGTTCTAACTGTCCCAGTTGTCAAGACGATAACAATACAATCATTTACGAACATGACACGCATACTTATTCCTGGTGTGGGATTTTAGTCACCAATTTTCCACTGCCTTAAAGTGGGTCTTCTGTCAATATTTGTAGGGGTTGCTAGAAGTATCCATAGCGCTTTTAGAGATATTCCTCGTAAGACGTAATTCTTTAAGTGCATCAGGCAAAGGAAGAATTGATTTTAAAATCGTTTTCTATGATGCTGGTCTAAAAGAAGTTGCGGTGTTATCAACCACAGAAATATAGAATATCTTCAATATTTTCCTTGAGTCAGCATGGACGAATAATGGGCTGAAACAAAACCCCTCTTGATTTCGAGAATACGGTGGATATATTGGTGATGTGATGTATCGGTGCAGATACACGTACACAGTCGCCAGACAAGAAATAACATTCTGTATGAATGTTCATCTGGTATCAAGCAGTTGACGCGATAAGCTTGAGAATCATTGATTCATTATGAGCCTCCGACTTATTGATTTACCCATTAAGAGGTAAACACACAAAAGCCAATGGAATCAAACAGCCCAGTTCAGACAGCAGCTATGATTACATTGTAGCAAAAGTAATCATTAGACTGCAATGTCAGGGAGCTGCAAAAAAAAATGTCATCTTCCATTACACAGGTATTATTGTGGTAAGCCTTCCTTTGCATATATTATGAGGTTAATTTATGAAATGCACCTTTTGAATCACTTCCATCTGTTGCAACTTTGTGAAAACAGAGTGGTTTCTGTAGCCTAGTGTAGGTGTATTGCGCCACATGTAAATGGCCATAGAAGGTTATCCTATTGGTCCCTATAAGTGAGCTCGACTTTGTAACAGCACCTGGTTTGGTTTTTCTGATATGTAACATATATATATATATCTATATATATATCTATATATATATATATATATATATATATATATATATATATATATACACTCAGCAAAAAAAAAAAAGAAAGTAAACGCTTTTTCAAGTTTAGATGTCTCATCAATTTTGGCTGAAAGCTAATGTATCATATACCATATTGAAGGTAATTTAATTGGCTATCAACCTGGTAGGTCAACATAAAGGAAAACTTTACGCCTGAGTGAACACCACTGTTTGTCTCTTCCAGGACACAAAAGTAAAAATTGCAAAACTGAACAAGTTGTCATTTATGCTAATGTGCTCTTCCATTGAACAATAAGAACAAACAACAAATTTCACACAAAAAGAAACATTAATTAAGTTGAAAAACTAAACCTTTGATCTCTATGATATCTTAACAAGCCAAAAGATCAATGAAGGCTAAAAACAATGGAGGAAAATAAAGCATCTTATGTCAAAACAAAATTCAAATGAAATAAGAGAAGAGGCAACAATTAACAAAAATGATACAAATTTGAGCTTTTTCTTCAAATTAGAAAATCGTAAATAATGGTTATTTTTTTTTAATTGTCACATGGATTCTTTCATCACTAAATTAAAAGAAATAGATAAAGAAATTCTGCTCATTTAATCAGCTTTATGCTTATTGTTCTCTATGTCATTTGAAGTTTGACGTGAAAGAAAAATATTCAATTTTTATCTTTCCCCTTTAGTTTTCCACTTTGTTTTTCTTAAAAGTTATAAAGAGATAAAGAGAACAAAAACTTATTTTTCCTATTTCATTCATGTCTCTCATTGTGTTAAACTGGTCTTTTGTTGCCAATGTTATCGTGAAGGGCACTTGCAAATGAAAGAGAACATGTCAATTTTTACAATTTTTAATTTTGTGCCTTGGGGGACAAAAACGAATGTGTTCACTCATGCGTTAATTTTTCTTTTTAATCAACCTATAAGCTTAATAGCCAATTAAATTCTCTTCAATATGGTTTATAATACATTGATTTTCATAACAATCTTTTATGAAAAAATGACATCGAAAAATGTTTACTTTCTTTCTTTTTTTGCTGAGTGTTTATATGAGATATGAGAAAGGAAGGAAAAAACGTTGCGTAGCTTTGACATCATCATTCTTTTCAAATGTCAAATGTCAGTGTTTGTGTGTTTGTTTGTTTGTTTGTTTGATTGGTTGGTTGGTTCTGTTTTGCTTTTGTTTTTGTTTTTGCTTTGTTTTGTTTCATATCTTTTTAACAATCCGGTTCATTAATGTACATGTATTAACATTTGTGAGTAACTTTCTCCGGAGCTCACCCAACAACGATCAACGCAATTTAATCTGTTCCAGTTTAATTCAATACTTGGCATCCACATTGCATGCATGACTTGCTGTTGTTACGTCGAGCAACCTCGAGCAAGATTTCTTGGTTATCAGGGGCAACTATGGTATACAGTAAGGAACTCACAACGTTTAATGTGTCTTCACTTGGTTTCAACAATAGCAGCGCTTAATTTAGCTTACCCGAAAGCTGTTTATTAGCGAAGTCCTGGTGAAGATGCAATATCAGAAAATCAATGTAAGAAATTTTGTAAGTCTTGCGTGGTGACGGGAGTATGAAATTTGGAAAAAAAAATAATTCTACAGCTATGTGCGGTTTATTACATCAGATGACAAAACAATATTGAGCCTCAGGCGGAGTTCTGTGAGTAGAGAGGAAAACTGTCATACATAATTATATTATGGATACCAGTACGTATTTACAACTATAGATAGACAGATAGATAGACAGAAAAGGGGAAAATGCATATATTTTTTTGTTTTATTTTGGGATTTGTCTTCTTCTTTTTCCTTACAATGGATAGCCTGCCTCCGTGTCCACTAACAGTTTCTTATCCAGTACAAGATTAGACGTGTTTTATTAAAGTGAAAAAATCGGCATTCTTATTTCAGACGATTTTGACCTCTGGAATGGCATCGTCCCTGTAAAAAAAAAATAATAATAATAAATAAAAGGAAGAAGAAAAAATGTCGTATATTTCATTTCATTTTATTTCATTTCAATTTATTTACATATCTCCCAATGAAAAATTCTGCATAATTTGATATAGTAAATGAAACCTACTTAAAATATACTTAAGAGTGTGTGAGTGTGTGTGCATGTGTGTGTGTGTGTGTGTGTGTGTGTGGTGTCTGAAGGTGTATGTACATAATTATTTCAGTATCAAAGGCCGTCGTTTCATGTAGCTGAAAATCTCAAGCAGGTTGCAATCTGAGCATACTAAGATGCGGGGTCCTTATTTTGAGCGGTAGTCAAATTCTGAGTCAAGAATGGAATTTTCCACACTTAACGCCCTCATACCCGTCTTAAGGTCATACTCATTACTATCTATTCTTATAGCCCTCTATGAATTTATAAGCCCGCCTCATAACTCTCAGTTATTAAGGGTGATACCCATTTTATGGCCGCCGTGAAAACGTAGATGAGTTTCTGGCGGGCATTTACTCTAGGTCCGTGGTTGTTAGGCGATTTCAAATCTTATTCCGCGCGGGTGCCGTGCCCTGGCCTATAGGAAATTGTTTTTTTTTTTTTTAATGAATTGCAGTGATGTCTATAAACTATGCGACTAATATTGGATTCATTGGAAGACTACAGTGTCAGGTATTCGCCAGTCTATGCTATGATATATTGACAATAACAAAACTTCAGATTGTCGTTAATCACTATTTCCTACAAATTACAACACAGATTGATAGAGTTGTTGTAGTTTTTAAATGCGATAAGTGATCATTATTAATGGCAATGTTGATTTGAACGTTGACTTTTAGAATTGTGAATTAGTTCGATTTTGTGTCTGTCATAAATTAAACATCAAATCAGAATGAAGAGTTGTATTGGGTATAATGTTGATCAGAATTTTTTCCCATTGGGAATTAGGTTTGAGTAGTAATACTGATGAGAATCCAGGAATCTAGGACAGTTTCATTGTATTTTCAGACAGAAAAATAGAAACAACTTTCATGAAGTTATTTTCTGGAGTGAACCCATAACCGAAGTGGATCTTAAAGGAGAGCCTTCTTGAATTCAATAGAGTACCAAAGTGTGATGTCACAGCCATTAATCTCCATGGAAACTGGTTCTAAACAACGTCACCTGACCCGCGCGTTTCTTCGCGCGTATATACCTGGTTCCGTAACCCAAGGTATTGCAATAGCATGTGACTTCGGTACTCTATTTGAATTTGCCAGCCTCCTTAAAACATGTCAAAACGGCTTATGTTGTGGGGGATGTTTGGGCACATGAGAGTCATCACTGATGTTTGAATAGAGTCATCAAGAATATGTTATCATGATATGACAAGATCCATCTTAAAATCTAAAAAAAAAAAGATAATTCCGTAAGTATAACACAACGGAGGAAATGAATACCTTTAAACGTCCTGTTTACCTTTGAGAGCAGTGATTTAAAAATGTTCAAGATATCACTTTTGATGCATATCTTTAGGTCAGTTGTATCACAAAACATCCTACCATATACATTTTTTTTTTTTGCAATAGAGCCTAAAATGTAAAGAGATATCACTATTTTGCTCATTAAACCATAACTGTAGCCGGTTTTTCTGGAAACATCTACTATTGTTAACATTTTTATTATTTAATTTAACAATACTAAACATCGATTATACTGATTCAAATTTTTACATCGGGCGTTTCTATCACTAACTCACATTTTAGATCTACTTTCAGCACTAATGCTGGGTTTTTTTGTTTCATCTGCAAGTGGTAAGTTATGCCTTTAAAGAAGGTTGTATACAAAGTACTTGACATACAGTAAAGATCTATGCATCGCAGACGACTGACAAACTTACAAGGCATTTCCTTTTTGTAAGTATGTACAGTATGTATCTCTCTCTCTCTCTCTCTCTCTCTCTCTCTGTTTTCCCCCTTTCTGTCTTCTAATTTGAATATTTCCTTTTCCTTTGAAACGCCTCCTTCTCTGTCCACTGACGTTTTTCTCAAACAAGATCAGACTTGTTTTTGAAGTGAAAACGCCGGAAAATAATCACAACATTCTTCATGTTTTTATTTTCCTCTGGAATCGCATGGTCTCATTCTTATAAAAGACGAAAAAAAAAAAGACCAACACAGAAAAAAAAAGTTTGGACAGACAATTTTATGTGCTCTGACAACCATCAAATCTCATGTTTCAAACGCAGGCTGTTTTGAGGTAAAATGACATGAATTGCAATCGACTGTTGTGTCACATATCACTGCAATCGATCGTCTTCTATGGGCACTGCTATCCAAATTAATGGGCATTCAATAACCCGAGGTCAAATCAGATAGGGGAACAATTGCATCGCAGCCGTACATGCAGTTTAAGTCTTGGCATGATACATAATTACAATGTCTTCATCCATCAAGCGCCCCGTACATCCGCAGCTGTTTATGATACATACATCGCTCAAGGGAATGGCTGCAGACGACAGATTTAGACGCTTTACATTGATTTGGTTCAAGAGAGTGTATTGACACACGTTCTATTCTTAGCGCATCACAAAGCGCGCGTCGACGGAAAATAACCCGCTCCTTTGCATGTACAGCGACGGCTTCCCTCACACATCAAGTATCTGCAATGCCACAGTCAGTCCCGGCGAAAGGAGGATTTTTGCCTCAAATTTCTGATGGTTTTTTTAGAATGCCAGAAATCCTATCAGCTTCCTAGCATCCAATCAACAGTTGATATAGAGTGTTAACTTTCTCTGGATAGGAAAGGCGTACATAGTTTACTTGTCAGTGTTTTGATAAAGATGATGTGTGTCAGAGACTGTTTCTCTCAAAAGGCCTGAAAAGCTTGATTGCATTCTCATGAGAAAAAGTGTCACTACTGAGCTGTTACACGAATATGGGAGAAAATATCTTCTCGATCTGAAATGATTGAAATTTGATGTATACAGGAATGATTTATATAGCACAATATGTTTGTAGGCTTACACGATGTACGTATACATGACAATAATATATACGTATGTTGATATATTATAGAGATGTCTGGTAACTCTATACGGCTTCTTTTTTCAGAATTCCATATACATCATGCATCAAAAAAAAAAAAATGTCTCCGGTGGGGGTATGACACAAGGAATGGTCAAGAAATGTTGTCGGGAAAAAAATTTGAAATTTCAAAACGTAATATATTCCTTATTTCTTGTCTGATTTTTGTCATTTTTGTATCGTTCTGTAGGGAATATTTTTTCTCTTATTTGAAGTTTGCTTATTTTTGGGATGGATTTCCGCTTTAAAGACAACACTTTAATCTGTATATTAATCGTTATACACACGCACGCGTGGTTACCCCTGCATTCAGATATGCAACATTGATAAAACATTACTTTTCATATCAAAATCAACGTGTGATTTGATGCCGTACTATACATACACATGTACAATATTGATGTACGGTGTGTATACACATTTTGTAATCTTTCTTTAATTCATGTGTAATCTATGTATTCCTTAGGGGTTTTTTTTTAATGTGAAATTGGAAAATAAGTAAACAAACAAACATACAAATATACAAACATAGTGTAAATATAAATGATATTGTAATAATATATAATAAACATAGGCATATCAATAATTATTTATGCAATGCATGACCTTTTTCTTTAAACCTAGAGAGACGTCAAGGATACTTGCAAGTGAGTGAGTGAGTAAGGAAGAGAGTGTGTGCGTGTGTGTGTCCCTACCAGGCACCTTTAGTCTCAAGTTGTGTATTTTTATGCATTATCCATCTCTCTCTTTACTTGTCTCGTACAGTCTCTGTTCCTGCTGAATATGCTCGCAAAAAGCCGCACCCCAATGAGCGAAAGCTAAAGAAAGAAAGCAAAGAAAAAAACCACCAAAATCCCCCGAGTGACATTTTAAATGTCACGTCTATTCATATTCGTACATGAAAGGAAGTACAAAGAGTGAGCGCACTTCCTTTAATCTCCCTCCTCTCCTCTCTCTCTCTCTCTATCTATCTCTCTTTTCATGTGAATGAAATGAAATTGAGCAGAAAAATATGAAAAAGAACTTGTTAACGGCAATATTTTAAGTACCTCGACAGCAGGCCAACATTCATGTGTATTATTACGTGATCTGAAGAATGTCTTCCGCAGGGAGGGAATCATTATTTCAACGTTCGAGAGATTTAATACCTCTGATTTCATATTGCTGTGGGACACTGGTGTATTCATTTTCGTTTGCAATTACCCAATCTGGCTTCTAAGAACATGAATGAATGCAGAGGATATGTTAGTAGGTCTATATGATATGTTTAAATAAGATAGGCAAGATTGTCGCCGTGATGGAAACGGGCGAGAGAGAAAGAGAGAGAGAGAGAAAGAGAGAGAGATAAAAATGGGAGCATTTTGCCAACAGTAAATATGTATAGTATAAAAGGCTTTATATCATTTACGCATCACAACCTCACTAGTAAAACAAGTTCAACTGTGTACATTACGTAAAAACGAAATGAATATAGAATATTGTGTCGATTTAATCCATATGAAGTGAAAGGTAGCTAATGAACTTATCTTCATTTCTCTACGCGTTAAAGACACAAGTGGCAAGTTCATACACAAGGTTAACTACTAGACACACAAAAGAAAAGTCGGTTTAAGTTAAAATAACAAGACTAGTGAGCTGACAAGGTAGGCCTATCCTGTACCAGGTGATTGTAATTTTTAGAAAGAAGCGTTGCATGCAGAAATCCAGGAGAGTGTCTGCAACAACTGCCTTTATCATTCCTTTGCAGCTTGTATCTGTACGTTTATTTGATTGTCTTTTTTTCACCGTAGGAAATGAAAATATTGGTCAAATTGACTGAATATTTTTCCCTCATGTATTGACTCTATCTCGCGCTAAATAAAAGCGACACTGTATGGGATGTCAGGGTGAAACGTACATAACAACCGCCGCTAATTCTATTTACAGTAACCTCAGGATTGATTTGATTACTGTCGTTTTCATTAGACGAGACGTCTGAAACGTCTAGCGAAGGAGCTATCTGCATTGTCTTTGTGCAAACTGCTGGTAAAGCAGTTGTCGTGCTTGCATTCGCAGCCTTTGTTTTATGTGCAACTAAAGTACTTATAATCATGATAATTGCTAAACACACAACCATTGCATGCATTATTCACGGAAAACGAAATGGTGGTTAGCGAAACGAGCCTTGTTTTCCGAAGCGTGTGTCATTGATTCAAGAAGGATTTACCTGTATTCGTGTCATCCGCTGCCTGTTCTGGCGTTCCTACATCACTCAAGTTACCCGTTCGCGTCTCATTGGTAACCAATGACGTCACCAGTGACGTAATAATAGCCGGATTTCCATCCTGCGTGGAATTTGCAAATCCCGACACGGTCGACGTTTCGTTGTGGAGGTAGAATTCCGTGCCGTTCGTTTGCTGGAGAGCCAGCGGCGTAGGGTGAGGTGGCAGGGGATGGGATCCATTTGGGGAGGGCAGATGGGTGTGGCTGGGTGTGGTCGGGAAGGGCGTGGTGGTGTTAAGGTACATTGGCGGTAGCAGCGATGGGTCCGAATGCGAAGACTTTTTGACTGGCTTCGTAGACGGAAGTGTTGGGTGTGTGTCAGTCAGTGGGGTCACGGTAGACGTCAGCGACATGCTTTCGAACAACCCATCCTCAAAATATGACACTAGAACAGGAGCAACGTAAAGCACTATTGTTAAGATCCCCACACTGTAATCCCAGTCACACGCGACCAAAACTGTCAAAACTTGTCGTTTGCCTTTCCACGCTCCTAGCGAATTGGTGAGCGGAAACTTGGAATAGAGCGCAGTAGGCTTAATATGCAGAGGCACGTGGAAAATTCTGCTTGCACGTTGTGAAGCCCTGTTTGCACGTTCCATGTCCACATCAAGTGAAGATGTGAAGAAGCCCAAACATGTATCCAGTCCTCTGGAGTACTTGATAGTCCATCTTCTAAATCGCATGTCCGTATTACAGGCCTCTCAATTAAGTCATACAACTCTATTGGCTGTATCTCTCATCTCCTGGAAATTTTCCTTTTCGTTTCTCCAGCCGGTTTTTGCTATTATTGTTGTTGTATTTGTTTAAATCTCCCATTTTTCACCTTCTTCCGTAGATTGCACCACGTAGTGGAGGTAGTACGCAAACAACCTCCTGAACAACATCGTTAAATGCAAGATTCAAACTGAGCTGACATCATCCTTAAAAGCGTCCTGCCAATGAATCCAATGGGCAAATGCGAAATACCCTGCGTCTAAATACAAAGGGGCTTTTTTCCGCACTTCATGTCATTTCAACGCGCTGCTATCAAGCAGATTACTAATGGTTTGTTATTTCACCTCGAAGTTTGAAACGAGGGGGAGGGAGGGTGGACGTACTACGTGCCATGCGACAGAAGAGATGGCGTCGGTCTGGGCGGTACGAGAGTTTGTTGGTCTTATTCCCCCAATGTGCAGCAGCAATTACGAGAAAGTGTGCCGCGCGTGAGATTTTACGCCGACTGCTCGCCTGACGTGCTTGTCACCCGAAGTGCCACGGACGCTGAACTCGTCCGTCTGTGATTCGCCGTCCGTCACTTATCCAACGTGCGCGAAACGGGCGACGCGCGGATGAATAAGCTTCAGAGCCTCGAAAGTAGCAATTAATGTGCGACCAGAAATCTTTCTTCGGGAATACGAGATTGATATTCTGATCTTGCTTCAATGCCACACTTATAACAAAGACATAATTAGATTTTCCTGTACAGAAGAAAATGAATAAATAAAAAAAACATGCCGTAATGAGGCAGCAGAGTTTAACGAGAGCGATAGAGATACACTGAAAAACGTGGATAGATGATTTGGTTTCGTCATTATATTTTGTTCATGTCATCGTTCTGATGGCATTAGAATATTGTTCAATGTTGACAGTGATTGCCGTCTTCACAGGGATAGATTCTTTCCTTACAAATTGCAGACAGTCGAGTGCAGCCTTGCTTCAGTCATTATTAATCAGCTGAATTTAAACACACCAAAAAGTAAAATGACATAATCGGAGGAAAAAAACAACAACCAAGACCAAACTTCAGAGTGAAGAGATGATGATGCGAGGAAAATACTTGAAAGTGAGTTTGGTAAGCATTGTAATTGCTGACATTCTTCGCGGCGGGGGAAGTTGTATGAAAAGATAATAATGCACAATGGTTTCCGCTCTTTCCTCTGTTGCTTCTTCAAATTGCATACAATCAGCGACTCTTGATGATGGTGACACATCCAAGCACAGATAAGTTCGAGTAGCGACGGTACAGAAAAGGTCATGATTTACGTCTGTAGAGGCTCTTTTCATTGGTTTACATATCTTGTTATATATATATATATATATATATATATATATATATGCGTGTGTGTGTGTGCATGTGTGTGTGGGGGTGTGTGGGTGTGTGTGTGTGTATTTATGTATATATACCAAGGTATATGTATACATATATATATATATATATACATATATAATTAAATGCATTTACACGATTTTCTCCTACATGATTATACAAATTATAGGAGAGGCCTTGTGAATTTTCGCTTTTTTTCCTCATCCCCTTCATTTCTATGCAACGCAGCAGGCATAATTCATGACGATAATCGCTGTGGCACTTCAACCCAAGGCAAAGTATAATGACGATGATATCATTGGCTTGGTATAATGACCAAAAAAGGTTTTCTGAACCAAAGAGTGTATTCGGCTCGGGGGGGGGGGGGGGGGGAGGGGGAGGGGGCACTGGAGGAGGAACCAATACAATGGATTTTCATTCGTGTGATAAACAAAGCGACGCGTAAAATCCCTATCACCCCCCCCCCCGTATGCTCTGCCATGTATTGTTACAAGCTGTCCAACTTTTTTATGATTACACATACGAACGTGTTCACATACTAATACACAGTTTGTCACATGATCCCTTATTTTTGCATATTCAAATAAAAAATGACTATGAACATATCTTATGTCTCAGTTATCTTTACGTTTTGTAAAATAACGTACATATTCATACATGTTTTTGTTTGTTTCCAATATCAGGTGATGAAAGCAGAATCAGAAACATATTCTGTTGATAAGGTTTAACGACCTGATTTTAAGCTCAAGTTGAATTGCATGTCACTGTATAGAAAAGCGAGTAATCTAACATGTATCTAACATGCATATCATGTATTAACAGTATGACCAGTTATGACTGTTGTTGTTGTTGTTATCGTCATTATTCATGACCTTTATTTTTTAGTCAATTGATTATAATGTCCTCACGGTTTCCACAACATTTTCTTTTCTTTGTACAAAAACGACGTCAGATGTTTTTCTTTCCTTGCATGTTTTGTCCTTCTTTCATGAATCTTTTTTTTTTCCTTTTATGTATCGTGCCCTAACCGGAGCTTTGGTCCGAGCCTGATAGCTAGAAATATCCAACCAACAATTACTATTTCCTCCCCCCCCCCCCATTTTTTTTCCGTTTTTCCCCTCCTAAGTACACACGACACTACCGCGTCAGACGTTAATGCGTAGCTAATGCTTAATTCAACATTTAAAAAGGGTTCACATAATGGTTTCCTATTTGGATTTATGAAAAAAAGCTTTCACTTCTTTTTTTTTTCCTTTCTTGTCTAATGAAGATCGCTAAATGATGTATGTATTCCAGTGTACCCGGACGAGACTTGTCTTAACAAACAACAAAAACGTAAAAGGAAAACATCCCTGCCGTATGACGTAGGCCTATATCTTTTTGAGAGACATTATTCTATCTTAATGAAGTAAAACTTGCCTGGCTTGTGGAGAGCTATGATAAATGCAGTGTCACACAAAGGAAAGCGATGTAAGTTCCAACGAATCATTTTTGTAATCTAAAATGTTTCGTTTGTTTTGATTTATTAGCGAGTGTCTCATATTTTGAGAAAAATGATTAAAACAAAAGGAGAACGAGTGTAATGATAATATATTATGTAAATATTTTAGATCCTGGTTTTTTCCATTTAAGAAAAACATCGATTTGTTTATTCACACATTCAAGCGGAATGTGCAGCAACGAATGAAATCAAAACAAAAAATGGAGAAAAAAGTGAGTGAGGTGTGTGTGTGTGTGTGTGTGTGTGTGTGTGTGTGTGTGTGTGTGTGTTTGTATGAGTAGGCCTACTTAATAATGTAAAACGTGTAAATGTCTATTGGGTGTGTCTTTTCTCCACTAACAGAACTAATTGATCTACGTCACTCACTGCTTTGTCGAGTGATTGATGGCGTCTCTTTGTGGCACCTCGCTGCCTTCGACTGCAAATCTGGAAAGCCTAGTGAGAAGCTGATCACGTGACTTCCACACTGCTAATGAAGAAATGAGTGCCGTTGATATGAGAGGATTCTACCGATGGCTGTCCCATATTTTTTTTTCCTCCTTCACAAACATCACTTCAACTCCATGTCGGCCGCTGAGCTCATCGCCTTGACATTTAGGCTAGATCCGCTGGCGTGATAAATCACGGACAGCGCAATTTTGGCGGCAGTCTGACAGCTTAAAATTTTGTCGCCGCTTGATCGTCTTCTTCGCGTATTTCAATTGTCATGTTAAATGAATCTCGTACTGGACATGGTGAATACGTCAAACTTAACACACTAACACACACACACGCACACCCACACACATACTTACATTCATAAACCTAATACATACATTACGCGTGCACTGTCCAAAATATCTAACACACGCATTAATTAAACGCTTTTGTTTCCCTGATATTAGACCAGAGATGATATTCAACCATACATCACCTTCTTATAATAATAGCCTGTGGCGGACACATTTCCACGTGATTTGTCTACTTGGTTACTTCTGGTAGGATTTTCGTTCTCTCGGCACTGAGTGCTTTAAGTTCGACAGAAATGCCGAGGAACAGAAGTGTTTTGTTTTTTGTTTTTTTAAGCTATAGCTTTGAAGCCCGAATAGTATTAAAACTCAACTGCAACATGTTTTCGACCACTCGATTTTCTGATTGGATACCGTAATTGCCCCATGAACATACAAGCAATTGAGACAAACTGCCATCATTGAAAATGATAAGTGGACAGATTTTAATGCCGTCGATTTTAAATGCGTGTGTATGTGTGTATGTGATTGTGTTTGGGGTGGGCGAAGACAGGAGTGAAATAAATAGTATTATTCCCGTTGCCGTGGTTACGTCTACCTTGCATTAAGTCAAATAATCTTTTTCCTCCTTCCTTTCAAGGAATCATCATAGTTATTCAAAAAGAAAACAGGTCCTGTTGTCACCGCAAGAGACGACGTTGCTGTGAAATTCAATGATAAGCATGATCTCATCTCACCGCTATGCTGTTGTTTCTTTTTCTATTACCCAACCCCGTTATCATTATTATTGTACTATTAAACGATCAAAGTAGTAACGAAAAAAATGCTAGCCTGAGCAATAATACACCATGAAATTCAGACGGATATTCAAGATTCAGAAAATCTTCCTAATTCTTGTATACCAAACACTTTGTCACATCATGGCAAAACACGGGCCAACATACATCTGTACATACAGGACTTTATAAAACTCTACATGCTATCTATGCTCCTTAATCAAAGGAGCGTTATCGAAGTGTAATACCCCCCCCCCTCCCGCTTTTTAATGATATATGATAACTATTTCTACGGTGGGAACTGCACTAAAAAAAAAAATGTTACATGCAAATTAACCTGGATGTTGATTCCTCCGCTAAGAAGTCCATAGGTTTGTGAACAAAAATTATGATAACAGCCATAATTGGGTAGATGATCTAGCAATTACTGTGTCGTGCCAAAAAAGCAGGAGATCTGCTTATGATTTGTGTGTCGGAGACTTCATCAGTCCACGTCATCATTACGTCATCATCATTTGTAAAATGGAGTTGCTATCAATATCACTATTATGTTTCCCGACGGCATGCTAAACTTCGAAATGGTATACATATTGCCATTACGTTTGGTTTGTATGTGTGTTTTATTTGCTTGTGTGTATGTGTTGTTTCTTTTTACTATTTTTAGGTCCGAAGTTGAAACTTCTACCATCCACTTTAATAGAGTGATTTTATTCTGCCCCCCCCCCCCCCAAAAAAAAAAAAAAAAACCCAAACAATCAGATCTACAAGTAATCACTGATTCTCCCATAAACCTTACTTCTTCAAATTTAGTTGTTGAAGAATCGTTGACACCAAACTTTATACCATAGTGCTTCTACTTCGAATCTGCTTTTTTTTAGACGATGATAGAAAAGGCAACATGCATAATTTTGTGTTTTTACTGGAGAAAACATGATTCAGCTATCAAAAGTTAGAAGCGAAGAGTATACAATTTCCTCCAGGATTTCGAAACGCTTCAGTAATTACATGCATTTCTATGAAGAAAGTATAAAGCAAAATACGATTTGTGTTATTGATATATGCTAGATTACCTATTGTTCATAAGAAATGGAAAGCACCATTATAGCTTCTAAATATAAATTTGCCCTCGATCGCCGGATGACTGGATTTCCCTTTCATCCCCATTTCCCGTCCCCTCCCCTTCTCTTCCCCTCTCCTTCTTTCTCTCTTTCAATCTCTAGCTATATCTCTTTATCTATCTCCGCTTTTCTTGTTTTCCTATAGATCGCAGACTTATTTTTTTTTCCTCAATGCATTTCTTTTTTTTTTTCATCTCTCACTCAAAATGTCATCGCTGAATCTGCAAATCCCCCTCGCATAAGCAACGAGTTTGAAACCATGCCGTGTTGAATGCCGGTGAATGCAAGCCAAGTAAGCGAAGCGTGAAGAGGAATAATGAGATATTCCTCTTTTTTTTCCAGTCACAGGGACTGCATCAAGAAAGAAGAATGTTGCCATGGTAACACCTGTCAGCATCCTAAAGGACCCTGCCTCATCCTTCTCGCGGAATTCATCTCTTCTCTAAGTCGGTCAGAAGAGGAAGTAGCGAGCAGTTTTTGTCGTCACACTTGTTGACTGCTCCACCCCCTGGAAAGAAGAGAGAGAGAGACAAAAAAAAACCCAAATCATCTCTTTATCCGACGACACGTTCGATACAGTCTTTATCTCAATAATTGTAGTCTCGTTTTCAGGTTTCTGACTGTTTTTCCTCCTTCAATATTTCATAATTAAAACCTTATTAGACACATTATTGAGCATACAATAATAATGATAATAATGTCGATGATAATGATGCTGATGATAACAATGATGATACTTATAATAATAATGATAATGATGATAATAATAATAATAATAATAAAAATAATAATGATAATAATGATAATAATTTTAATAATAACA
Source organism: Diadema antillarum (assembly GCF_040938485.1). Classification (NCBI taxonomy): domain Eukaryota; kingdom Metazoa; phylum Echinodermata; class Echinoidea; order Diadematoida; family Diadematidae; genus Diadema; species Diadema antillarum. Next base: position 472,359 of record NW_027271492.1, read on the forward strand.
CAGACAAGCAAACACACATACAAAATAAGGCAACTGTATTACGCATGTGAGAATTGTCCAGAGTTCCATATTTCCAAAATTAAAAACTAGCCATACATAGGCGGAAGATCCCATTTGGCTTGAGTTGTTGCTTACGGTATAATACGGGTGCAGAGTATATAAAGCGAGTATATCATGGCGATCCGTCAAGTCAACACTAATTCAATTTGCACACTGCAGAGACTGCCAACTTTATTTTTTATATTTTATCAACAGTTGATCTTTGGGGATATGATTTTTTTTTTCCAGTGAAATCAAAACTTAGCTACAGCAAGTGGAGTAGCACTGAAATCAAGGAAGGTGGACAGGAGGTTTACAGAATTTGCATTTTAATTATACGGTTTTCTCGTTAGGAGCACTCGAACTAACATCTTATATGAATACAAATGAGGGAACAAATTGGCTTGCTGTGATTGATTGGCTTGGGTTTCCTTCATGCTTTTCCCCCCTTTTTATGGGGGTGGGGTGGGGGTGGGGGGTGAGGGGAAGGGTCTTTCGACGTGGGAGCTCTGCAGCTCCCAGTTTCATTACCCTGTCTTTCCAGGTAGGAGCATTCAGCCCATTTAACCTGCCGGCTTGATTTATGTCACATTCTGTTTCCCGTCCACACAAGAGAATTAGATTGGGGGACTCGTATCTTACATTATACGGAGCGTCGGATTACTTTATAATTCAGCAGGCGAGTAGCAATAATGATATTAATTATAACCATAGTATAAATTTGATTCGAGTAAGTGCTGTGTAATCCTTCATTCTGGCGCCACATATAATCACCAAGCAAACATTCATAACCACCCTGGACATCACATTTGTTTATGACAGTAAGTTAAGTCTTGCTTCAACCAGTTAGAAGTAATAAGTGTATTTGCCTTTGGACCCCATGAGATCATGAGATTAATCACTGTGGTATTCATACATCTTCAAGAGCTGCTGGTATCAACAGTCTGCGCGGAGGCACTTTTTTACTAGTTTGTGCGAAGAGAGAGAATGAAAAAAAAAATAAAGAACGTGATTAAGAAACACTCTCAGGGCAAACACGACACTCTAGCAATGCAGGAAACACTTAGAACTCCAAAGGTTAATTTCCCCCTTAGTTTTCTGGACGCATTTTTTTCTCTTGTTTTTTCTTTGCTTTTCTTTTTTTGTGTGTGTGTGTAAAACTCTGCATATGTGCATATTCGCACATGACGAACGAAAAAAAAAATGTAAACAAATATATTAGCAATAGAAAAGGGGAGAAATTGAAATATGATTCCGTGAATACTACGATAAAAAGATGTGCATAAGTGCATCATGAATGACAAATTTCAGACATTTAATGAGCATTTCAAATGAGGTTATTTCAGGGACTCAGATGAGGACATAAGATAAAAGAATTACAATAATTGTAGGCACAGTTAATGGCATAAGCATGTAAATATGATACATTAAAGGCATTATTTACCATTATTTGCTGATGAAACAAAAATCCATTAACAGTGCTTCAAAATAGTTCTAAAATATGAGTTGGGGATAGGAATAATAAAAGTAAAAGTATAGTCATTATGTTTTGTTCAAGATACAAAATGTGAACAATAGTTATTACGAATATGTTTCTGGACTAAACCGTCTACAGTTATGGTTTATTGAGGAAAATTGTGATATCTCCTTGATTTTAGGCTTTATTGCATACGTTTTATATGGTAGAATTTTTTGTGATACAACTGGCCTACACTTATGCATCAAATGTGATAGCTTGAACATTTTTTTAATCACTGCAACCAGTGGTAAACGGTACCTTAATTGAATACACATATATACATACATACATACATACATACATACATATATCCATACATACATACATACATACATACATACATCCATACATACATACATACATATATATTATGCAATACAAACAAAGAGAGCTTTTCGAATAAGGCAATTTGGCCGTTTTGTTTGGAGTTGGTGTAGAAGGGTGCCTTTCCTAACAAAAATCATACGGAAATAACAACAGTGAGATGCGCTCATCCCACGTGAACAAGCCAAAGGTTTTGTAAGCAATCATTTTAGAATCACCCCGTGTAATCAACACTCATCCCATGCAATGCCATCGCCTGTTCATGGCGGCGTATCCTCGCTAATAACTCGCAGAAAACTGCGCAATTGATTAAACATCACATTATCCGTCTAAGAGGTTAGGATGGTTTAAAAAAAAACATACAAAATCGCATTGAATGCTGTTAACACATTTCCCCCTTTAATCTTTGAATTGCGTCATTAAGAACGGCTTTCGCCTCTTACAACCGTAATTGGATAATGCATCCATTACACTAATCAAAACCGGCCGTGTCCATTTTCAAGCAAGCTTTCAATGCCTTTGCCATTATCACAGTCGTCGAGGGCAATATTCGTCATCCGGGTTTGTTGGTTCGATCAGCAGATAAGAGCAATATAACACTGACTACTTAAGGGCGGGCAATGTAATTTTGTCCCACGAGTGTGACGACAAATTGACGAGATGAACACGTACATGCAAAACCGGGATGTCGATATTCTTCCCATTACGATAATACATGTATTATGCTCCACGACCGTGTGTCATTGACATGCTAGATGGCATGAGTTAAATGACGCAGCGAGGAGAACTGTCATGTCATGTTAGTCTTTGAAATGGCTGCTCAATATTAGTCCTATCTCTTACACTAATACTAGACCCAGTTCCAAAAAGCAGTGTGTCATAAGCGATTGAAAGGGAAATTCATGAAATGAGATATCCGTTGTTTCCTTTTTATTAACTTTGCAACTTCTTAATCCTGTCATCATTTATTGAGTTTAAATTTTTTAAGTTTATTGGGTTACGGTAAACAATAACAACAACACACATGCGGGCGCGCACACACACACACACACAACAAATAATAACAAATCCACGAATTCTTAGACGGATTAGGAGACAGGTGCCTTTTTGAGGGGATAATGTCAAAAAATCAATACATTTGTTTAACGTTCCTCGAAGACATACTTTTCTCCCTTTTTTCAGAAGTAGGAGGGGAAGGGGGCTGAAGAAGAGGAGGCTTGGGGTGGACATTGCAGGTACTGTGGAGGGGTGAGGAATCTCATTTCTTTCTCGTGCTTTGTATGCTTGATTATATTCGTGACGAATGTCACGAGTGGTGCATAGAGAGCACTGTCTAGAAAGGCAAGGTCGTAAAAAGACATGTACACGTTTACGGTATAGGCCTCCCACATGTACTTACCTCTATATCTCATTATCTCTTTTTTAAGATCAATGAAAGTAACAATAAAACGTATACTGTTTGCAATATGAACAGCACCTTTCCAATTGCAAAAAGAAAAGAAGAATAACTCGTTGGTCACCCTCTTTGAGTTGATATTATGATAATTATTATGGTGCACAACGCCGTGAACAGGTTATTGATGAAGACGACGGCAATAGATGGCGCTCTACACACTGGCCCACCAGTGCCAACCCGAGCCCTTTCAGACCAGTTCGGAGTAAGCGGTGAGTTAAATGTAACCGAATTATCGAAACGAAATAGTTGAAGAGTGTTATCGCAAAACGATCTAACTCCATGATTAAAGCTGCTAAAAAGCAAAGATCATTATAAGAAATATAGCATATTTTAATTAATAACTTCTAGAATTCTCCGTGTTATGTGACAAGTCAGATATTTTAATAAGGAAAGGTTTATTTTGCTCTACTGATGATGGACTTACTTTGAAATGTATTAAAATGGCGCGTAGGTCATCATTTTGCAATAAGTCTCTTCAGTTGTATAATAAAAAGCTAGATATTACCCACTATACGTAGTCCATCTTCTTGCTTCTTGGAATGTTGAGAATCGTCTTACACTGCGACGTTAGAAAAGTTATGATGCACGTGCAGTTGTCCATGATATTGCTCATTACACACCTTTGAATATCATTGTTTTTCTCACTGTCCTTTGATCTTCTAACTCGCATAATGCAATTCCAAAGTAGCTTACCTGTAAATAAAGTGGATCAGTCCTAGCCTTATCACTTTTGTCGCAACAAAGATACTAAAATAAATCTGGAATATTAAAACATATCAACTAGATGATGAGGATGAATCTTTTTTTTTTTTTTTTTTAACTAAGAGAACTACAGTTCGGCCTATTAGAAAACACGTAGGCCTACACCTTTGTATGAAGCTATATCCGGGGTTTAGGTGCAACCCCCTCCTTTTTTTTGGGGGGGGGGGGGGAAAGCAAATTTCAGAACTGATGGAGTAAAGTCAGTTGAGGTACTTACATGTGTGAAACACGAAAGACAATGAATCTTTGTGTATATTTTTTAAGAATCATTTCTTTTTCAAAATTGGCTTCTAACACATGTGCAAATGAAAAAGTATTCACAGGCATGAGGCAATATCAAGTCTGATCGATAGAGCAATCTATTCTAATCAAACATACCAAATAATTTGGTATGTTTGATTAGAATAAATTGCTCTATCGATTAACAACACGCCAAAGTAGCCTGTTCAAGAAGTAATTATTAGATCTTGACCAGGCTGCTTTGGCGTGTTGTTTATAACAATTTCCAGATTTATTTTGACATTATTCTAGTAGCTAGTCCACTAAATTGGTGCAAGGCCATTGAATTCATTTAAACTATGGACCTTGCACTTGGTATACAGACACCCACACATACACATTATGTAACAACAAATTTGCATCCACGCACTCAAGGTCAAGACAAAATACGCCCATACACCTCATAATAGTTTTAGGCTTACTTATTTATTTCTAACAATTTTCGACCGCTTTCAAGATTGTCAATTTTTTCTTACTTCCATTTCTTCATTTTCTTTGAAACATTGGCTGCAAGTGATTTTAATGGCCTTTCGGTGACAACACACACACCCATGTACACACGCACATGATATATCATACTGTCACATGCATACAAACACATACAAGCATAATGCACATGTATTTTCTCTCACGCACGCACAAACGTATAAATAATTTGCTTCCGCCCCCCCCCCCTCCACCACCACCACCCTCTCTCTCTCTCTCTCCCTCTCTCTCTCTCTCTTTCCCTCTTCGCCTCTCTCTCTCTCTGTCTCTCTATCTCTTACGGCCTCTCCCGCCTGCATTCTTGTTCATCGATTCGTGAGGTCAATAGAAAAAGCCGCTGACCTCTGACCCCTGACGATCAACATGTCAGATACTGTCAACGAACGGGACGTTGAAGGAGAGGATAACAAGCTGTGTTGGTTGTGATAGTTTCTGAAACCAGACCCAGTCTTTATCAAAATATGATAATATCACACTACACACACACCAACACTTATACCAGGGAGGTGCTTTTATGCACCAAAGTATTCGCGACATGATATACTATAAAAGTATTATTATACAGGCATACGTCATAGGCTCATACGAATTGAGTTCAAACAATACATATAACTACCAAAAGGCATATCAAAAGACATACTAGTATTGCACACATCCATACATCTGCACACAGGCACGTATACACACAAATATCTGATATGCACGCACACACACACTGTACATTCATTCTTATTTCGATAAGGACTTGAGGAGATCGCTCCATACCAGTCATGACCCTTTTCTCTATTGATATCCTTCCAAAGTTAATTTGAAATAAATAATCGAAAGTCCCACTTTGTAAATCACTCATATTTATCATCAATACATATCATCTGCCCGTGTGGAATTTGAATTTGTAGCATTTCATTGATTCTTTCGAAAAAAAAAATGTGGAATATAAATACCAGTTTATACAAAAAAGAAATATTGTGAACACAATTCTTTTAGATTATGCATGACACAAGATGTAAAAGATAATAAGAGAACAAACATGAGTAACAGGAAAAGAGAGAAAAACGAAAAATAGCAGAAATGTAATGAAATTATGCATGTAATGATAAAACATTAATTTGTAAACAACAATAGGACCTACAGACAATCTACATATACTAGTCTTTTAGAAGCTAAACAGAGCAGGCTATCACTGTTCTACTGCTAAGATGAGTGTATTTAAGTCCAACTCTATTTGTACCGTCTCTGAAAATGATAAAATATTTGAATAGAAGAAATAAAAAGAAAAAATGAAAGGGGCGCGTGCGTCCCCTATATTTTTTTTTTTTTCATTTTGCTCCCCCCCCCCCCCTCCGGAATTCCTGGATCCGCCTCTGAAATGAATGTTTAGAGGTTCATCGAAAAATATAGATGCGACTGTTATTTCTTTATTCAATCTTGGGACTAGAACCCAATGCCGTCTACAAACTGTTCTGTTCGCCTACAAACGCGCTCAGATATTCTGCAACGTGTTTTGAGGATTCAGCAATAATTACATCAAAAGGCGTTTATCGCCCATCCTGGGAACACTCCGAGGCTACGTAGCTGAGACCTATTCTGGAAATTCAAACCATTGTCTTCTGAATTAATACTGGGCTTTATTTCAGCCACTCAAGACATTCATGTATAACAAGTGCGAGGGATTAATGCACGCGATAGATATCGCTTCCTATAATCTCATAACATGTTTTATTTTGTGTTTTTTTCACAAAGATTTTCGGACGACTCTGTCCGCAAAGGATACTGTTTCCACCTGTTTCCTTGTGTTCTAACCATGTAAGGTGACTATCATAACAAGACTACCGAAATTCGTCTCCTGACCACGCATACTAACAATTCGGTGGGAAACCTCCGGAACTTATACTGAAAACAAAAATGTAGTTCTAAGGGTAACTGCCGAACTTCCTTTCAAGAAACACGTACATGGCTGTGATGTTTCCAGATAGAGGGTGAAGGAAATTCATATTCGTCGAAAACATGAGTACATGCTGATACAGAGGGGCAGAGACGTTGGGAATCATAGCTCCATGGTATGCAGGTAAGAAAAGTTCTTTTCCTTTCTATTCGCGGCATGCGCGTGCCGCGTAAAATGGCAATGCGATAACATAACGGCAGTTATAGAAGCTGGCTAGCTATCATTGTGCATCATGTACTTTTTTTACTAGATCCCTTTGGTTGGCTCACAATGCAAAATAGTACAATTAAGGCATGGGAAGGTTTACTTTGTACATTTTACGTCAGGGCTTCGTTAGCAAACGCGTCTCATGGCAATAATCATATCCATGAAAGTGAATCAGTGAAAAAAATGTCTGGGCAGCAAACGTGGATGGGCTTATGGTTAAGACTGAGTACTGGTAGGTCATAGTGTCTGGGAATCTTGACCTACAGACTGTAACTATGCGTGATTATTTATCACAACGAGTAAAACGTGACAATATCCGATATGAGTGTAAGAAGTTTTAAGAAGACTTTTGCTTTTGACATTCATTTTTGTGTTATTTCATTATTTTTATTTGCTTTGTTTTTATTCATTTTTCACATATACACAACATCTTTTACGTTTGTTGTAAACCGAAACACCTTACCACGTAACAAAAAGAACCGCAACAACTCTGAGTGACCTCCATGTGTCCTTTATACGAAAGTAGTATAGTTGGCGAGCTCACAATTATTGGTATTTTGTGCTATAAGGTCAAAATGAATGATGCTAACAAGCACGTGAACATGTAAGATGTGAGAACAAATTAATATTCGAAAATTTTAGTTAACTACTGCATGTGAAACAAGGGAAGAAAAAAAAAACCCAAAGAAACGATCTTAGTTTAAATAAAAAATAAAAACAATCAATAAATTGATGAAAGAGCAGGCGCTTTGAATCCATTTCTTTTTCTTCAGTGGCCATTTGAAAAATGTAAATGAATGCTGGAGAAGAAGAAATGCAACATCATACGCCTTGACTCCATGAGGCCTGTACATAATTGTCCGATGTCTTAGACAGGGACGTACGTGCTGCCAGAACTAATATCTTCAAAGCACGGTGTAAGGTACATCTCTGATACCTTTCCTTCCCCAAACAATATACAAACCGTGTTGTTCAATGAAAACCCTCACGATACTACATGTATGAGTTTAATCAGAAGGATCCACACCACCATCCCCTTAGCTCCATATAATAGCGGAAGTTATGGAAGCAATCTGCAGCCCATCAGTATACGCGTGTAACTGACAATCGATTTGGACGTGCTGCTTCTAATATTCCCACAATAAAATGTATTCCATAAAGTATAGTCTTTCCATGCCAGTTGCAATCACATTCACAAGGAGTAGATGGATCTATGAGCGTTGAATATCAAGAGTTGTTTTCGACTACTATAGGAGTGTGCAAAGTGTACCCTTTTGCGTATTTACATCATGGTTATCTTTAATGCTCTCAATGACCTTTTGATTTGATCCTATGTTGAGGATTATTATCATTCCTGAATGCAGTTTTTAAGCTAGATATGACACTAAAACAGGTTGAAACACATTAAGATAAAATCGTAATTTTATGAAATTTTGAATAGAAAGAAACGTTTTGATTATTAAGACAAAATAATTTGCAGCTTTGGAGAGAATTCTAAGTATTCTTATTTTTCTTGCATAAAGGAAGAGCACCTTGCCTTTTACCTAATTTACGAGGCTGGAGAGTATAAATACTTACGTTAGTTTATCACGCAAGTGGAGGGAAATATTCACGTTCCATGAAAAATAGTAATTCATTAAATTTTGTTTTCATATTAGTAACACTCTAGTAGCGCCAGGCCGACCGTTGTATCCTTCCCATCCAGCTGTGGCAGGACTTTTTAAAATAATTTTTGAACAGAGTTGTCCGATTTCCCCCCTTAATTTTCACTGATGTGTTCTTTACTTATAAATATTTTTGAATTCAGAGAAACTGGCATATACACGTATATAGGCATATCATGATATTCACTTCTTAGTTGAATTAAATGACGAATCGGTATGTGACATTCCGTGTGATGGATTTGGCAAAGCACAATGTTCGATTACATTCCTGACAGCAATCATTCTCAGCTCTTGTGTATTTCCAACCTTTCAAGTCTGAAAACGTGTCCTGTATCCACCGTGTGATATTGGGATCACTGAGAACGGAAACTGAAGAACTTATACACCTGGGGTCGTTCAACTTGGGCCCCGATGCCGTGTCTGCATATAATGTAAGCCCTATATACGTCAAAATATTGGTCTCTTCAGGGTGAATTCTAGTTCTGTGTAATACATCATAGACGCTTTGTTATTCATTGCCGGCTGTTTGAGAATTTCCTCATATCTCTTGTTTGTGTCACCGAGATTTATGTAAATTCTATTTAATCGCCTTGTGATACAGTCATGCTTTGTTGCTGTAATCAAATTCGTTTGCATGTTTGTTTTTTTTTTCTGTCCCGTCTATGCCTTGTAATGTCTGTCATGTCCAGAATGACTTTCGTATCTTCCTTTTGTAATTCTTAAATAATTATATGAGTTTTCCATAGCATACAAGGTCTGATTTTCAGTGGATTTCTCAATCTTTTTTTCCCCTCAGAGCGTGGATAATGTAACTGTCATAGAGGACCCTTTTTCGTATACCAGCATAAAGCTAGAAATGAAATATAGTATCTCCCTACAACTGTGATTTTTATCTCCCTATACAACTGTGATTTTTTTTTAATAGATGCAGTCAATAACTTTGACTATCTCCAAAACGGAGCAGATTAACAATAATGTTAACAGACCATCATTCGTTTACTTGTTCAACTTGTGCAATCAGTGTTCCTCGATAGGATGGGGGGGGGGGCAAAATATCCTTTACCCCCCGCCCCCATATTTCCCGAGATAAGAAGTTTTCCTTGCTATTTTGACAGAAAACTGTCCACTTCTACAAACATAAAATCTCTCTCGCGTGGGATACCGCCTCCCAACACACAATGCAAACGTTAGTTATCAAATATCTGTATGGGCCATGAAAGAGCTGAGATTTAGAAGACAAAAAAAAAGAAAACAAAGACTAGAAATGTCGCTAAGGCGACTGGTATGCCTCCACCACAATGCATGAATCTCCTAATAGGTCTATAGTACATTGTGGACAATGTGTGATTACATTTTCACAAACTTGGCAAAATATTAAATTGACAAGTTTGTCACAAATGTGTTAAATGTTCACGTTCTTGACCTAGGTTTAATTGGAAGAATAACAAGGAGAGCATGTGTTTGGGGATTTAAGGACTTTAACTTGAATTTGACCCATTCATAAGTTTATGCATTATTGAGGTATTAAGTAATTTTCAAGGTATGGAGAAAAAGTGCAATTTCTGTATTGAAAAGTATATTGTTAACATTTTCATCTGGCCTTTGACCCTAAAATTCGTAGGATAATTACTGTCAGGCAGAACATGCATAAATATGTAGTAAGTTTCAAGATAACTTGAGCCACTTCCGAGATAATTATGGAGGGAAAAGTTATTTTATTTATTTATTTATTTATTTATTTTATACCAAACCTAAAAAATCTAAGCAAGCTATTTCTTCATTTCTTAAATGATATTAAGGAGAAACCTATTTTTATGTTCTGATAATTTCCCTATTAATGAATCATATTATAGCCTCGTACAAGTGGCGCGAAGAAATGAATTACTGTTCGGCCTACAATGTATTAGCTAAATAGCATGCACAAAACGTACGAGTCGATCATAAGGAGCCATTGCACAGACTGTGTGGTGCGATTACCTTTTATTTATAGACAAAACTTCTAAGAATAGTTCAACGAAAGAGCATGATAATACTATATAGGTCCTTATACATTTACAAGAGACTGCTTGAAGCGTGAAGGAAGAGAGAGGGAGGTTTTGCTGGTAGGGTACTAGTACAGCGTGGATAAACATTTTTTTTTTCATTGAGCTTTGTTCTGATAAGAAAATGATTGTTCAGCTAAGGGATACGTCAAAACAAAAAAGAATGTTGGTCTGATAGTCTGCAAACAAACTGTTAATGTGTATGCAGGGGACTAAAATGGAGCTATGAATGACGTAAATTTCATTTCATTTATCTATTTCATTCTCATTTTTCTTTCAACAAAACATAACACAAAGTAAATCAAAAGTACAATCATAATCAAATATACATTACAAAGTATGACATTCAATGGTTATTAACAAACTAATAAAGATATCCACACATACTGGAATTACAAAGTTATGTTTGCAGGGTAAAAATGAGAACTAAGAAGTCCACTAAAAAGCATTGCTTGTAGATTCTAGACCACTCTAAGATATCTTAAAAAATACTTATTATAATTACAAGTACGTAATGCATAATGCAAAAAAACAAAACAAAAATACAATAAGACAAAATAAAACAAACAACAGAGACACAACAACATGACATGACTAAACTGAGGGGAATATACGAATGAAAGGATTAGACCAAAAACAAAATCAAAGGAAGGAGAGAAAAAGAGAGGGAGAGGGAGAGAGAGAGAAGGAGAGAATGCCTACACGCCTCATTTTGGAGTGACCTCAGGGATCACTCGAAGATTTTGGAGAGATCCCTGAGGTCACTCTAAAGGGCTCACACGGGTAAATAATTCCCCATAGAGACGTGTGTTAAAATTCAAATTTAAAAAAAAAATCTGTAAAATAGCTGGGAGAAATGAGGTGTTTCATCTTCACTAACCTGAATAAGTGAGATATTACCTTTCATCCATCAGATTTCCAGGGTGGGTTGTTCCGCTCTAATTCTTTCCAGGGGTCCGCAAAGCCAGACTACGAGTTCTTGTCACTCAAAAAATCACCTATTTCCGTACACGTACCCAATGAAATATAGTCCCCTCAAATTCCATCAAAAAAGCTTTCATCTTCCAACCAAAATGCAGTTTGTAGAGGAATTCATACTCAATATCGACAGCTATTCAGTTTTTTGCCAAACTACATCATTGATTTTTAATTAATTTTTTTCTTCATTTATTTTGGTATCTTTGGTACGAATTTGTGAAGGGGTCTGGGACAGTCCATTTTATTTACATGTGTGAGCCCTATAGTGGAGGTCATATTTCTTATTTGACTTTTAAACATCATAAATGTGTTTTTTATGATATTTGCCCCTACATCATATGAGAAATTACACATTCAAGGATTATAAAGCTTCTAAAAGGGACACTTTTGGAAAATCATGCCCTTTACTTTTTTTTTAAAATAAATCTTGCAGTGTTGATCACTTCTTCATAAGATGAATACATAGATCCGGGCAGTTATCGTTGATTAATAATAATAATAATAATACATTCTGCTTATATAGCGCATGTTACACTGAAGTCTCTATGCGCTTTACAAAATTTTCTATAATAACAATACAATTAGAAAATACATATGTAATACAATACAACTAACTACAACAACAATAAAGAAATTAAGAAAAATGAAATAAAAAAAAGAAAAATAAAAAAAAGTATTGATTAAATAAATACGTCTTTAGTTTATGGGGGTGTCATCATCACCTTATAGCCTACAAAGTACTTGATAAGACTTTGTTTTGTCAAACAGACTAGCTTTATTTATTTTGAGCTGTTTCAGTGGTAGCCAAAACAAAGAAATACATTAAAATAACACAGTCATTCAAAGTTGTGTGATACGGATGACTGACTGCTATGTACTTAGAATACCCTAATGACAAGAACATAATATTAAGAAAGGAAATTGTAGCAAGGCAGATTTGGGGGGGGGGGGAGTAGAGGAGAGAGGTAGAGGGGGGGGGTAGGGAGGTGAGGGGAGGGAGGAAGAGATCTGACAAAATACAAGATACACAATACAAGAATAACACAGTCATTCAAAGTTGTGTGATATACTGATGACTGCTATGTACTAAGATCTAGTACCACAAGAACATAATATTAAGAAAAGAAATTGTAGCAAGGGAGATTGGGTGGTGGAGTAGAGGAGAGAGGTAGAGAGAGAGGGGGGGGGGTAGGGAGGAGAAGGGGAGGGAGGAAGAGATCTGACACAATACAAGATACACAATACAAGAAGTCATTCAAAGTTGTGTGATACTGATGACTGCTATTTACTAAGATCTATACGGTACCACAAGAACATAATATCAAGAAAAGAAATTGTAGCAAGATAGAGTGGTTGGGGGGGGGGGGGGTAGAGGAGAGAGGTAGAGGGAGGGGGGAGGTGAAGGGGGAGGGAGGAAGAGAGATCTGACAAAATACAAGATCAACATAAACCAGCAGAGCTTGTATGGGATGATTACTTCCCATAGACTTGCATGTATTGCGTGCATTCTCTATAGGGCTCACACGGGTAAATAATTCCCCATAGAGACGTGTGTTAAAATTCAAATTTCAAAAAATTCTGTAAAATAGCTGGGAGAAATGAGGTGTTTCATCTTCACTATTTAAGGTAAACCTGAATAAGTGAGATATTACCTTTCATCCATCAGATTTCCAGGGTGGGTTGTTCTGCTCTAATTCTGTCCAGGGGTCCGCAAAGCCAGACTACGAGTTCTTGTCACTCAAAAAATCACCTATTTTCCGTACACGTACCCAATGAAATATAGTCCCCTCAAATTCCATCAGAAAAGCTTTCATCTTCCAACCAAAATGCAGTTTGTAGAGGAATTCATACTCAATATCTACAGCTATTCAGTTTTTTGCCAAACTACATCATTAAACTACATCATTGATTTTTAATTAATTTTTTTCTTCATTTATTTTGGTATCTTTGGTACGAATTTGTGAAGGGGTCTGGGACAGTCCATTTTATTTACAGGTGTGAGCCCTTTAACGAGTGAAAATGAACATTTTCACTCAAAATTCACTCCAATATCACTCTAAATTCACTTTTTTTTGTATTCACTCTTTTAGGAGTGAATATTATCACTCGATTTTTTTTAAGAGAGTATATAATGTGATTTTTTCATTGCGTTAGGATGTTACTGATGATGAATCTTTATTTGCTGTTACTTATATAGATAATGAAAAATAGATATCTCAGCCAGAATTTAACACACACACACAAAAATGATAAATGACGCTTGAAGAATATAATAATGGAGATTTTTTTTTTCAGAACTTAAGGAATTTCAAAATTTAGAGCCGGTATACATAAATGTATTCTGAGCTAAAGGTTCTCAAAAGGGGTAGATGAAACTCAGACCGCCTAGTAGGATGATCATGAAACCATTGATTTCGTGGAAACACTGAATTAAAACTATTGGGGAGAACATTTGTGTTGTAGATGAACATGAATTGACCCAGTTGAAAAAGAAACAAATCTTTAATTTTTTAAATCTTATATTTTTGATGTATAATGAATCTGAGTGGCGAAACCCCAAAGATGATACGAAGTAGGGCCTACTTTTTTGCAGTAACAATAATTCATCTAATAAAATTTGATGGGCGCTGCCCCATGCTAAAATTTCGTATTTGAGATAAGGTAATACGATCTTAACAAAGACGACGTTGGAATGTGATACCAATATTACGCGTAATCATTTTACTTATTTTAATAACATGAGGCCTCCACGAAAGTTTTTCATCTAGTGTGATACCAAGAAATTTTACATAGGATACACGATCTAATCGAGTATCATCAAAATGATATCCGTGCTTAGTATTTATAAGGATTTACTAAAAAGTGTATACTTAATTTTCTGAAGGTTTTATGAAGATCTTATCCACTGAGTTACTTTTTTTTTCAAATCAGAGTTGACGGTGTCTACGAGAGTAACAAGGTTTTGCTGAGAAAAGAAAACATTTGAATCATCGTCACAATGCATAAATGAGAATATGTCAGATGATTTGCAGAAGTCGTTGATATAAACTTTGAAGGTGTCTTACCTGTCACGTTCCGTAATTCGTTTACCCCAAATAGTGCAATCCATGCCTACAACACTAGATGTGCCAACGAGATATGTTTACCTTTTTACGGATATAAGTTCTCAAAGACTACAATAAGATACACAGGAGCAAAATGCTGTAATCAGTCAGGCACAGGCGCAGAAAACTGCGCCTGTCGAAAAGCGCCGATTTCTGCTATCATGAATATTATAATGACAATACCCATCATGCCACGCGATGCTCGTAGTGTAAAAGGCATGGAGAAAATTTAGGTGATGAAGACACCTAATCGATATTAATTTCGTACGAAAATTCTAACCTTGACACTTTTCTGATATTTCCTCTGTAGTAAGCCAAATACCTAATCTTGCATAATAATCATTTCTAGGGGAATAAAACCTTGACATCTGGCGTAATTCTGGTCGGAATACATAATTAGGTAAATGTTTTTTGAATGACCACCGGTTTGCCCTCTTTTTAGCCTTGTGCAACAGGTGTTGGCTAGTGTAACAGAAATGTACTCCTTCCTATCAGACCTTCCTCTCTCCCTTCTCCTCTCTCATCTCCTCTCGTGGCTTCTTTCCCTTTCTCTCCCCCAGCACAGCCACCTTCTATCTCTCAACGCATCATCTCTTTCCCCCTCTCTCTTCGCTGTGGTACTCTCCCCGGCAGGTTGGGTTCTTATCTCTGTTGAGTAAACATAGATCAGCAGTTTAAAACAAGGAAAGTGTTGTGAAAGTGCGGCCAGGCTCTCTGTGGGGCCTACCTCGTACCTCCCTGGTCTTGAACTGACCATGGGCAAAGCACAGAGGCAGGGGCTTTGCGATAGGTATTGCAGTTTTAGATTAGATTCCAGAGAGACAGAGTTATACAAGAGAGCACATATAGTTAAACATGAGTTATCAGAGTTAATTGCAGATGATTCTGCAAAGGAAGCAGAACAGCGTAACATCGTAACAGCAAGGTAATCCCAATGACTCCTACTTCATTCTCAATCTCACTAGCCTATTTCTTGATTTATAAATGAGCTATGGTCAGTGTGGAGAGACCTATATAGCGCATGGTGTTTGTTGGTGAGAGCGTGTGGCTCTGGATGTGCCTGATGCATGCTGTATTTCGATATAATTATGGTGATACAGTGTAGTACACATACATACTATCGTGTTTTGGCAATTTGTCTTGCATACAGTACTTAGTGCACTGCAAATCAGTAAAAAGCAGTAACGGGCGCCTGGTACACAGACGATATCAATGGAACCGACTGTTCGCGGAAACTACGAGAATCGATTGTACCGGGCACACTTGCTCGGCGCTCGGGCGGATAACCCCAAAGTAGCAGTTTTCTGCGCCTGGCGGGAGGCGCAGTTTTCTGCGCCTGTGCCTGACTGGTAATGAGTTGCCAACTTCTATTAAAGAGAGTCCAACACTGTCATCTTTTAAACGTAAATATGAAATGTTATTAATACAAAGTGCAACTGAGTAATCATTGTAATAATTTTGCCACTTTTTTCCTTTTTTTAATCGCTGTAATGTTTCTAAAATTGTAATTTGTTGTTTTTGCTCCTTAATGTATATTTGATGGAAATTGCGAACTATTTATTGCTTGTAAGGGAATCGGCCTCGATAGGCTTCATACGGCCTTTACTGATCCCTCGCGTGCTATGTTTGTATATATTTTTCTCTTCTGTTTTATTGTGAACGTGACGTTTTCTTTTTAGTATGTGAAATAAATTTGAATTGAATTGAATTAAACTATAAAAAGTTAAGGACCTAATTTATATTACCCTGAGGGACACCACATTTAATAATTGAAACCTGAGTTATTCTCGTTCAGAGAATTATCGTTTTTCGGTTCTCCTGAACTACTCCAAGGCCTTCTCCCATAATGCCATATAATGTGACAATTTATGGATTAAAATTTCTTGATTCAAAGCTGTTGATTTAAAGCTATTATAACTCGAGATGAATAACATTTTCCTTTTTTTACTTTTCTCCTTATTTTTCTTCTTCGCACTCTCAATCTCTTCTTTATCTTTTATTTATAATTCTATTTTTTATCTCTCTCTATTAGTCTACCGCTTTTACCCTTTTTACTTTTCATTCATAAAGATTCCATTTTGGGGTATATTAAGCCATATTTCTGTCTGTTTCCTGTCAATTCATGTTACATGTAGTTTACTATTTATAGCTGTTTTTCATTTTCTTATCACTATTAAATTCTGTCTATCCCATCGCCATTGGCTTCACAACTTTTACATAAGCATGTAATGTATTTCCATTAAAAAATGTATGTACATGTATAAATGAAACTTAATGTTTACGATGAAAAAATGTAACTTTTTTGTGGAACACCAGATTTCGGACATAGGTGCACTGTTTGGATATTGAAGTTAGGGCATCAATATGAGTCAAAAATTTACGTGAGTTTGTGATACCACATATTTTGCATGCACTGAATTTCTTTCAAGGGGAGGGCTAGTAACTGATCAATGGGAATCATGCTCGGGGATGATTGTTCCAATTCTAGTGGGATTCATTAAAGAGTACATGAATATATATATTGTTGTATGAAAATTCTTTGCTTCACAATGGTCTCATATTCAAGTAATGTGCTATTTAGTTCCCCGTTATACTGTATAGGCATGCTAACCTGGAAATATTAAACTGCTCATTACTTGAATATGAGACCATTATGAAGCAAATAATTTTCACAGAACAAAAAATGTACTCTTAAATGAATCCCCCAAGGATTGGAACAATCATCCCCTAGCATTCCCACTGATTCCCAATGATCAGTTACTAGCCATCCCCTTTTAACAGAAGATCTTTTTTTTTGGGGGGGGGGGGGCGCAGTCCCTATCATGAAAAGGGAAGGCATTCAATATTAAACGGATGGTACAGTTTTGACTATAAGATGGTGTTCAGAACAAACAAATAATGAGAAACTTGCAATACTAAAGAGCATTCAAGTCTTTTAGGAATTCAGAGTTCATTTTACACAAATTAGCTTCAAATTGCTGAGATGTAGCTACAGTGCGTATAAAAAAGCCATAAAGCCATATATCTCCTCTTTCCAATGACATCTTATTTATTCTTACACGGTCATGGATGGCTGAGTAATCATTCTTTTTGGACAATGGGTCAAATTGGACTTTGGACCAAGTTTCAATTAGAGAGACCAGCATAAATCCTTTTCAAAATACCTTCTTCTTTTTTTCTTTTCTTTTTTTTTTTTGATTGTTCAGACTGGTGAGACATACCAAGGGCCCTTCTTCTTTGAAAACAACCGCAACCAAAATGGATGCTTACAAATTGATTGGAAATAAACTATGATTGAATTGAATTGAAAAAAAAAATGTAAATGAACATGTGATTCCTGAATTAATAGAAAATTTTCCTGTGCAATTGAACAAAGGGGTGTGTTCAGACTCCTATGGTGGGCACAGGATGGCGCACAAGCCCATCGACTATAGTTGCAGTAAGAAACAGATTGGCTGAGGTATTTGGAAATCGGGTGATTGCCTTGTATCATGATGTGGATTGATGGCCACCAGAATCTCTGGATCTGACTTCTTGCGATTTTTCTTCTTTGGGCTTATTTCAAGGGCAAAGTGTTCATTACCCCTCAACCTGACATTGCAACTCTGAGACAAAGAATCACTGATAAATTTGAAGCTCTACGCCATCAGGCCACAATGATTCGTAGGGCTGTGCGTGAGATGGAGAAAAGAGCCAATCTCTGTGTGGGAAGGAATGGTGGCCATGTTGAGGGGCATGGAATGTTATGTTAAAAGAGTTATCCAAAAAAAAAAAGATAAGTTGTGATTATCAATTTCATTATTCCATTTGTTAAGTTAATTTCTGATAAGGTGCATTGATTCTTGCAGTGTCTAAACGTGGTCCCAAGTCCAATTTACCCATTGTCTAAAAAGAATGATGACTTAGCCACCCATGACCGTGTACATGCATTTTAATAAATATCACTTTGAAGAGGAGATATATGGTTTTAAGATGTTGTTACTCACTCTGGTGTAAAGTTAATACAAATTTGAAATCAAATCTTGTTGCGTTTTTTTATACGCACTGTATAAACAAAGAGACCCTAATTAAAGGATGGACCCACCTTATCTGCCCACTACACATGTATTTTTTTTTTTCAGTCCAAACCGATTTGGTATAATGTACTTTTAATTTCTCTTAGAATCGTATGCTCTCTATTTCAAATGTGCTTTCTAATTACCTTGCAAAACGTTAAATTTTCAATCCCCCATCTCAACCAAAACTATACTGGATATCCCTTTAGAATACCTTGCCTGTTTGAAGTAATCTCTGTGTATAGGTAGACCACCTCCCCAAAAGAGAAACACACACACACACACACACACACACACACATTCATACCCACATACACACGGACACAAGATATGATAAAGACAACTGAACACAAAAAAAAAACAAAATTCATCCCATCATTTTTAGTTGTTACAATTGAAAAAATAAAGAACCAAACGAACATGCATGTATGACGTTGGCGTTTATATTGGTCGTTATATCGCACTACAATGATTAGACTCTGTGCCCTGAAAATAGACATTAAAATGAAGGTGGACTATTTGACCTCATACGTATGTTTAATATAAAGCTCCTTGTATTACAGTATACGAATAATTTATGAGTTGTGAGTGCATTAGGGCACGAATATCGCACGAGGCGCGAGATGTGCCACTGGTCTATTCAACAAGGCGCGTAGCGCCGCGTTGAATAGACCAGTGGCGAATCTCGCGCCGAGTGCGATATTACGTGCCCCGATGCACGAACAAAATCATAAATTATTCGTTTTATACAACACCTTGTCCACAATCACAGTACTAAATTAGTGACCGCCAACTCAGGAAGGTCCAAAAATAAATGTAACAATTAGGCCGAGAATTGTAAACCACCTAGTGTACTGCTTTCAAACACTCGTCATGATTCGACCACGCAGTCACAGGAATCACAAACTCTGCAGGGTCTATACCCAATCTACACTAACGTTAGATCGAGTTAGGCCAGACTGTTAGGCCGATCTGAGATGTCGGTAGATCTAGTAGTAGGTCTAGACTTTGTCTATTTCCGAAAATGATTCTGTATAAAAACACAGAAAAATAATCAAATTACGGTTTCTCAACTTGAAATGAAGTCTTGATTTTGGGATCACTGTCGTCCACGTAGCAGATCAGAGTCAAAAGTAAAAACACAGCAGTAGGTAAGGCCGCAATACATGCAACTAGCTAGGTAAAGTAGCTGCGCGTACACGTTAACGTTATACTCCGCCGCGCCTGTAAGGTCTGTGAACTTACCGGCAGCGCAGCCGGCCAGCATGTAGTTTGCTGGCGCTTTGCTAGTGTGAGCGGCCGTGCATTAAGTACCCCCCCCCCCCCCCCCCCCCGCGAAGCCGTGCTATATCATAAAATTGGTTCAAGAATGTAGCCAATAGGAAGCGCTGAAATGAGTCACGTGTGCTTTGGTTACTCAGTCCCATTGCACTGCGTGTTAAATCCTATTGCCGATCGTCTGTGCGCGCGGCGGCTCCTTTGAATTGCATGCATACGCGCTGTCAATCCTGTAAACAACTTCTAGTTCGGGCTGCCGGCCGCCGGCCTTTCTTCCCTTGTGCATACCAGTAACATGTGTGGCGTACGTATACTCTTATACGTACAGTACAGTAGACCAAGCGTTGTGGGACGGGACGCGTACATGGAGTCACTTTGAAGGGCAAATCCAACGATTTAGCAGGTTAATTCTCACGCCGTTTTCTAAGTATGTTGTCTAGTAGGCCTATATGAGGAGTCTATCCAAGTCTTTAAGGTAAAGGGTGCATATTCTATGTAAAATAAGTAAGTTTTCATACGGGAACTTAAGTGTCCGGAAACCCAACCCCCCATCATACTTATATGTGCGGGATTTCCGAGTGCGACGTGCGTAAATGTTTGGGACGAACATCTTCGGACGTCTTGACCCACAAAGGTACCGGTACGTGAAAAACGCTGAAAAATGTTGTTAGTTTTTGAATTTTCGACCCATTTTATAAAACAAATGATGCACAGGGTTATTTCGTGGCGTTAGTGGAGGCGTATAGCTCACTCTCGGGTATTTACAACTATCCTGTGCATCATTTGTATACCTTCGAGCCGTGCAATAGACCCATGCCAGGGGCCTATTGCATGGCTGTCACTCTCAATGAGTTTGATAGGTATTTTCTATTGAATGTCACGTGACATGTTCTTGACCAATCACAATTCGACATCATTCTAAGGTGTTGTATAAGTAGCATGCCGAACATCCCAATTGAGTATATGAATATAAGAACGACACAAGTCCAATTTTTGGCCAAATTCAGTTTGACATGGGAAATTGTAGCTTATGCATGGACTCATCTTGTGTGTAAATGATAAGTCCTAATTACCCCCGGAAGTGCCTGAAATAAATGAGTTATATCTTATATGAATGTAAGAATGAAGGACTTGGGTCATTCTTACATTCATATTATAGCGCCCTCTCTCGTCATTCTCTCTATAGCAGAATATCATGTATATGAATCAAAGAACGACCCAAGTCCATATGAATCAAAGAACGACCCATGTCCATATGAATCAAAGAACGACCCAAGTCCATCACACAAAATGGCGTCTCCACAATTAATGTTAATATTAATTGTCATAATAATATATGTTCTAATTTGTATATACAATGTTGCCTTCCCATCACAGTTAAGTATAATATTATTGGACAAACAAAAAAGATATGATTTTTTTTTAGTTTACTCGAAATGGTCTTCCATGGACTTGGGTCGTTCTTATATTCATATACTCAATTGTTAACTCATTCGGTTATTTGTTTCAAAATGATTCAAATCAGAGAGAGGTTGGCATGGCCAAAGTCACATCGTGCAGAACTCTACGGAGCAGTAGAGTTCTGTGACTGTATCATGGCCACCATGACGACGAAAGATACTAATAAGGGAGGGGAAAAAAGGAATCGCTTTTAGTGTAGTCTGGGTTTCAAATTGGCAACTTCGCTTGGTTGGCTGGTCAGAGAGATTTGTAGAAGTTCATTGGCTGTAGAGGGAGACTGGAAGAGTACATTTTACTGAAGGGGTGTTTCCCCATTACCACTTTGTATACATTATATGGTAGAGACCCGGATCGAATAAGCGGTGGGGGATCTTATCGGCGGTGAGGCAAAAATCCCGCCGATTCGATCCGGGGGATCTGATAGATGTACACTGTACTGTATACCGGCCAAAGTCCGCCGATAAGTTCCGGCGGAACTTATCGACTGGCCGAAAGATGGCCTGTGCATGTGACACCAGCATAACAGCACCACTCACAGAACTCTGTGGCACCACTTCGTGGCGGAGGCATAAAAACGTAGTCTCGGTGCTTTGTGTCACAGGCGCGCAGTGCACCTTTCCGCTCATGCACGCACTTGTACTGCACTGCGCGGCTAGGGATTGACCAACGTAATAGTAATACACGTGTATACATAATCCCACAAAGCTAAGACTAGAATCGTTCATAGCTGCTGCACACGTACATTATGTACGTACGTAGGCCTAGTCTGACGTCTACACACTGATCAGCTGAATACTGCGAGGAGCTAATGTGAATTTTAGTTGTTGTTTCTTCGGTAGTTTCTGATTCTAAAGGAAAAAATTGATCCCATGTCGACATGCCGTTTTGCTGTCGGTGAGTTGATCTAACCGTTAAACCGTACGCCTACGGCCCTAGATACAAATAGTAACATACAGTAGGCCTACTTGCATAGAGTACATGTACGTGTTGTAGGCCTGTGTAGGCATCCATGCCCGCAATGGGTGATTTCAAGTTCGGTGCTAGTGCTAGTGCTAGTGCTGAGATAGCACTAGCACCGGCGATAAAACCAAACTTGAAATCACGTCGGTGTTGGGAGTTGACCTCAAAATTATGACGTATTTCCGGTTGCTGGTGCTGGGCTCGGTGTTGAATGTCGTCTGCTGAACCGAGCTCCGCCGTTTGTGTTAGCGATTTACGTGCTTTTTCTCCATTGACTAACACTAGCCCCTAGGGATTAACATTTTCGTCATTTCAAGTTCGGTGCTGGTGTTAGCGTTGCCGTGCGAGACTCATATTCACGTCCATAATAGTGCAAAGTCTATGCTAATCAAAGAGATTATACCACAAGAGGGCGTAGTCCAGTGGTGAGGCAGCCGCGCGAGGGAGCTGCCATTTCGCGTTGTGGGAGCTGCCATTTCGCGTTGTGGGAGCCGCCATTGCACGGATCCTGTACAGTTATTAATCAGTAGGTGGCAGCGCACTGTTTAATGCGCTCGACTTGAATATTCGGCGCAGGGACCTTGCGTTGTTTTATTGTGACGTCACAATGGTCATGTTTAAGCGTCATAATGGTGCTGATGTTGTTTGATTTTATGGCGTGAGTGGGAATGTACGTGAAACAAACGTCATAATGCTCAAGTACTGTCTAGTCTACACCCAAGTTCCCATTGTTTATTTTGCGAACAACAAAGAGGTCTGGACTCTACCAAATGGTTCAAATGATATGATATCATCGTAGAAACTAATATTTAAACAATTAACCACATTGTGATTCTGAAAATGAAAATGTGTAATGAAGAATAACATATCATTCCAGATATGATATGAGAAGATATGACTTGAACGTAGACTTAGATCCAGTGCCAGGAGCTGAGTGTGCGCTCCCTCTTCAATTTTGGACGCACTATTTGTACGCACGCGTATGGTGACTACTTACTCTATAGGTATAATCTCTTTGATGCTAATGCAGTGGTCGCCCACGTAACGTACACGAACACTCTCGACATGGCTTCATAAATCTGAACCTGGGAGCAAAATTAAGATAGTTGTATTTTGGGGAGTGGATGAAATTTGTGGCATTTTTATATTTCTTCCCCACTATGTCCCTAAAACTAAGCAATTTTGGCTACATCTTTTAATATTTGACTGTAATCACGCGCAATCACTTTTTTCGTCGCGCAATTCTCGCGGAGCTCGCGGTGCTGTGATTCCAACACCTAGTGCTGGTGATCGATAATTTTGATCGGTATCGCCTCGTTAATCTGACCGTCGGTGTTGGAGCTCGATTTAACGCTGTTATTCGGGGGCTAGCACTAGCACTAGCACTAGCACCGAACTTGAAATCACCCAATGGCAATGCGTGCCACACAGAATGAAAGAGGACGTCAGGCAGTTTGCTGACATACTGTAAGTGTCTGTTATATGTAGGGGACGGCAAGTCCAATCTATTTACGGGCGCGGGGGGGGGGGGGGGGGGGATACTAGTAGTTGCTGTAGACTCTACATTGTGCTATACTGTATGAATTGCCGTTATAATTCATGTAAGCATTGTTGGCTTCTCTTTTGCTCTATCTTTGGTTGAGTCTATGACAGCCTAGCCGGCCCGACAGAAACCGTGCGAAGCATGGGTTCCTGTGCGCCAGAACCTGTGTATTAAACGTTACAGCGACAAGGCTGTATATTGTTAATGACAGCCGAAATCCCGAATTTAGGGGTCTAACGTTACAGTTATAGTACAGTTTACTATCCTAGCACTCCTGCACATGGCTTTGTTATGTTAGAAACCATTTTTTCCCATTTCTAACAGTAACACTTTTTTATCAAGAGTAAGATTTGGTAATCTTAAAGGAATAGAGCCTAGCGTCTTACGGTCTAACACTATAGTCCTACTAACTGTTAATACTATCTATCCTATCCAAACTCCAATGAAACCTTGGAAAATCGCCGTACCAAGTTCCGATTGAAGTACAAAATATTACCCTATCAAAAATGTCAGAGACCCGGTTCAACACGGCGACAAACAGGGCTGGGCCGGTCCCAACGTTCTAGAGATGCCTTCATCAACAAGACATGTTACCAGCATTCATTCTACCCAAGGACAACCAGAGAATGGAACTTCTTACTATAATAGTGTACCAGAGACAAGAAGTATTACCAACTTAAAGAATTTCAAAATTATGCTTGACGCAATCAATGTAGAAGAGCTGGTCAAAGAAGCTCATTTAAGAATTTAAAATCTTATGAAATAAATCCGTTCACACCGACTGCGCGGGATTAGACCTAGTCACTTACAGCCTTTGTAGCAGGCGCGGCAGTGATTGCGTAGAACCCAACCAGAACTACAACAAGGGGCCCGTTGCATAAAACTTACCGTTGAATTTCAATGGTAACTACCGTCAAAATTAGGCGTCACAGCCAATCAGCATCAAGGATTACAAAATTTACCGCTGATTTGAAGATTTACCGCTAGAAAGGAGCGGCAAGTCCAGCGGTAAGGGTTTTATGCAACAGGGCCCAGAACCAGAATTTCCACTGCTGATCGACATCACATCCGATTCGTCCGTTTTTGGTGTAATAAAGTACACATTTCTTCGACTTCCTACTGATGTATGTTGAGGGTTGATTATTACCCATGCCTTCTGAAAGAGAGAAGTGGAGTGTTCTTTTGTTATGCGAGAAAAATGGAAATATGTTGAATTTTCTTTCTTCTTTCTTTAAATCGTTGTACTCATGTGACACCCCAAGCTATAGTCTTTTCTTCCAACCGTGACTGAGCAGAAACTTAAAAAAATCATAACTTTTGAACGGATTGTCCGATTTTGCTCAAATTCTCACTGATGTGTTCTACTAATATTGCTGCATTCACTCAACATACGTGTCCATGAAGGTGAACTTGTCCTTTAACGTGCGTGAGTCCCATCCCCCACCACCCCCCCCCCCCCCCCCCCTCCAACGACATGTACGGTTTCTTCATCTGGGGCCTGTCTTATAAAGACTTGTGATAGAAATCAATCACAAGTTTTGTGAGAGCTGCAATGCAAGTTGCGATTGATTCGGGGACTTGTGATTGATTTGACGGTTTTATAATACGGGGCCCAGGAGTATAGTGGAAACATTAAATCTAAATTGCACTCCGAAAGAGGCGTAAAGTCTAAAGATATTGATAATAAGTCCCGACAATCATTGACATCGTGAATTCGCTTCTGGACTGACGCATAGCTCATGGCAACCCGTGTCAAATATAATGAAGGACTGTAAATTATGCCTGATCTTGTCGATTTCGACCCCAGTTTGAGCCTACATCAAGTTCTTAGCAATATAAGACCATTATTAGATTGGCGATACAGTCACCGTGCATCCTCTGTTCTCTCTCCCTCTCATCTATTTTCCGTTTTTTTCTGATAGTTGCAGGCCTCCTCCGCAGGATCTCGGGTTGAAGTGATTTCAAGGTTCAGCACGTACGAGTCAAGCAAACATGGCGACAGGAATAGGGCAAGGACTGGTAGGTATTAGACATTTGATTTTTGTCTCCCCCCCCCCCCCCCCCCCCCCCTCACAGCCACACACACACACACACACACATACACACACACATACACACACACACACACACATCCACCATCATGCGGAGACGTTAATGTTCTGCTGTAATACGTGAAGCCCAAACGGTTGCAAAGACAAAGAGAGAAAAAAGTGAGCATGACTTTGTGTGATAATCTGCACTTTGTATGGTATATAGGCCTAATGTATTTTGTTTGACGGTGAGTGTGTGGGGGTGATTTTTTCGTGCGGTAGGGGCCCTATTTGCATATGAAAGCAAGCAAACAAACACACAAATAAACCGAGCCTTAGTGCTTCACAATAGTTCTTTAATGTGAGTTAGCCGTTAAAAAAAAAGAACCAACGTAAAAATGTTAGATCATGATAATCTATGTTAGATATACAAAATGTCAACAATAACTTTATTAAAATCGTTTTTAGAATAAACCGCCAACAGTAAATAAGTTTTATCGAGAAAATATGTGGTGTCTCCATTATATTTGCGGCATTATTGCCAATTTTTTTTTTTCATATGGTAAAATGTTTTGTGATACAACTGAACGATACCAGGTAAAGCATAGTGAAGAGACAATTCAAACGTTATTTGTAATCACTGCTCCCAGTGGTACACAGTGGCTTTGTCAACCATTTCCTCCTAACCTGACCTGTTACACTCCATAGCAAAAGCTATTTCCCATTCACAGACAGGCCTTCACAGTTTGCCGAAAAAAGTGAGATGCATATTATTCAACAATTTTCCTCTTCAATTTCTAACTAGAGTTTCAGTGACATCATCAACGCCCATTTGAAACTGAAATGATCAAGGTTGAATTCATTTTTGAAGTTTTAAGTGGTTGGAAATCAATTTAAGTTTTCCTAACCGCCGTTTGCAATCTATTCGGTGTGGAAATACTTTTGTATCATTTTTTTTACTGTTAAATGTACTCAGGATCAACCCCATTTGAAAGGAAAATGAAACGAAACAGAGCAAATAATTGTATAAAGGCGGTCCTTCTTTTATAACAACGCATAAAAGAAAACAAACTGGTGTGAATAGACTAGTAAGTGCTGGGAACATAAATATGAGGATAACTTGACTGGCCAAAGGGAAACATCAAAGGTTCAAAATATCATTATGAAAACGAATTATTCAAATAGGTTCCGTTTATACAGGGGGGGGGGGGGGGGTTAGCGCTCTTGGTTGGTTAGATGAAGGTTCAATGTCACCCATCCCCACGTTTCTCGGGTCAACAAAAGAATCAAGTACTGGTAAGTATGATAGATTTGATGATTTTCTTCAAAATCAGTGATGACATTAAAGTGATCTTGATTTTTTGATCAACAATGTATACATTTACATTAGAAGGAAATAGGCTGTCATAACACAATTTCAGTTGGGTAGCGACAGTAATACGAAGTATTACACCCCCCCCCCCCCCAAAAAAAAAGAAAAGAGAGAGAAAAAAAAAAAGGTGCACCGAAGTCTATGATAGGAGCATGCTCGATCGTGGTTGCTACGTATTCTTTTTTTTTCTTTTTTTATAATCGATTATCGATAATTGACAAATAGGGCAACAGCAGTACTCATAGAGCGTGTTTATACAGGAGCCTCTCGCATCGGCGCGCATGAGCCGGTATTTTACCTCCCGCATGAGCGTTTATTTCTCGTGTTTATACAGAAGTCAAAATACCGGCTCATGCGAGCCGATGCGAGCCGATCATGCGAACGGACCTCCGCTGAACCGGACCTCTCGAATTTTGGGGTCAAGCATAGGTCACGTTCGCAGTGCAGTTTATTGCATGATGGGAAAAAATGAAAAAAAAAAATCAAGATGGCACCGGCAAAGTCATCAGGACCACCAAGCTTGAAGGTCATTCTTGTAACGTTCCTCTTGACAACCACCCGGCCAAATGATCAATTGAAATCCAGTTTTTCAGTAAGTTGGAGAAGACGTGGTTCGATCATGACATATATCAAAATACGCGCTTTCCGGTTACCTCACGAATTTCGGTCGTCTGTATAAACACACAGCAAAATACGCGAGGCTCCTCTCGCATCGGCCACCTCAAAAGGTGGCGGACGGAACCTCTCGCATGAGCCTGCATTTGGCGGCGTATGCCGGCATACGCCGTGTTTATACAGAGCAAAATTCGAGAGGTCCTCTTGCATGAGCCGGCATGAGCCGGCATGAGCGCGTATTTTGCTTCTCTGTATAAACACGCTCTTTGATCTTCTGCACTATAGAGTGAAGCTTGTTAGAAAGTACGATTTTAGGGCACGATTGATCGTCACGAAACGTTCTACCTACCCACAATGCTGAACGGAATGGCTCTTCTGGGATAAAAGTCTTGAACTACAATTGAAATCATTCTAAACTGTTGATCTCAAAATACTCAATAACAACGTGTCATCCTGGCAAATAGCGTCAGCCAAGTAAGTTTCTTGGTAGATCCTTTCGATGTATTCCAAGCAAATTCCAATGTTTATATTCATGTAGACCATATGTTTTCCAAAGTTTGGCAGTATCCGTTACTGATCCTTTTCTTCCCAACATGCCCAATGTGGAATTCTCTCCCTGCTACTGTTTTGACTGTTTGTTTGTTTATTCATTTTAAGAGTTAGACTTGCGAAGAATGTTAAGACAGGGAGACAGTTAAGTGATCATCCCATTATCATGTTTCTTCTCCTTCCGTAGAAGCCAAAAACGATCGGCTTCTTCTTTGCAGCTTGCGGTTTCCTGTCGTTGGCCTACTACCACCGAGCACTCCATTATGACTTGCACTCGACAGACATGACAGATCGTGAACTTTCGTCGGCTCGTCTCGGCGAGTACATAATCCCGACCGTCCAGGGGGACCGGGAATCTGGGAAGAGGTCCCCGTTTGCTTGGGGAAATAATCAGCAGAGACGTTACTCAGTCAACAAGATGCCTCGGACTGAATTCGTTATGGGCGAGCAAATAGGAGGAGACGGTCGTTCTGACGTCACAGGCGGGATTCGATCAAGACTTGGCTTGAAAAACACCCCGAATCGCTCCATGCACCAATCGTTGGCCAATCGCACATCACTAATGCATAGAAAGATAAGTCATGGTAGGAACGTCATCGAGGAACTCAAATCCCTTGAGAGGACACTTGATGCGGATTTATTGAGGAGAGAGGCGTTGGAGGGACTGCCGCTAAATGCATCTCTTCACGTAAACGATGCCGACTTCCAAGGATTGCTGCGGAAAATCCGCGAAGAACACGCGGATATGGCAGCTATTTCAAGTCGGAAACCGTTGCTGACATATAACCGTTCGGCGCTCCCTAGGAATCTGACTCGTCTTGGTCGAATGGTATGTCATACAATACTTTCCTCATCATCAACCCATCATCTACAGGTATGGTCTGCCGAGTCTATGCTCATAGCATGAGTGTATAGCCAACCCAATATCCATTGGCAATGATTCCCAAAGTGCATGAATGTAGTGTTAAGCGATTTCTTGCAACTAAAAACAGTATTTGCAGGCTTCTACGACGCTTTCCTTCCGGGAATTGGCTGTGACATTTATGGCGCATACTCCATTTTACGAAGATATCAATTTGTCTCTGTCGATGCAATGCTGCACACTGGCACTGGTTTGACGGTCTCTGACCAGTAAAAATCACTGTCTGACCAGTAACTTTAAATTTCAGAAATGGACCAATAAAAACATAGAAAAACTGGGTACAGAGGGGTCCGACAGACAGGTAGGACCAGTACAAAAAAAATGGGTTGGTGTGCAGCCCTGCTAAATGTTTCAACACGTCATCCTCCAGGAAAGCTATCACGCATAGTTCTCTTCAGGTAATGAGATTGAAATACATATTACTGAACAGATTCAGATATTTTCTTCAACTTCCGCCAATGGTTCGCCTGATTCAAGCGTTGAATATCATTTTTGGAAATCTCCCTTACCACAAAAGTGACCTGTCAAAGCAGAGGTCGCACTTAACTTTTTTTAACTAGCCAGGTGGACTACTTAGAATCAATTTTGACACTGAAGCAATATTTTGGCTAGCCAGACGGACTAGTAACTTTAGAATTTTTCGGTTTTTAGCTAGTCCGACGTGGTTTCGGGTGGCCAATGGCCAGCGGACCATCGCCAATTTCGAACCCTGCAAAGATGCTATCACCAGATAATACTGTATTTTCCAATACTTCTTCCCTGCAATCGTGTGTCCTCCTTTGAACACGAGTGATTTGAGTTTCTTGTGTGTGTGTGTGTGTGTGTGTGTGTGTTTGGAATGTGTTTTTTTACCTGTTTTCCCCTTGATGATCTTAGTGATCTTGGCGAAAAAAAAAAAAACGTACATGAGAAACAAAAACAGGAAAACAAATTATGAATTTAATATGTGTCTACCACGCCAGTTTTATTTTAGATTTACATCTCCTACTAGCTCTTTCTCTCCCTTTTCCCCTTCACTGAATTTTGACACTCGTTGCTCTTTTATGACCCCATTATTTCCACCCTGATACATTCAGATTTTTCGCATGGTGCCGAAAAGGTTTTTACCCGACTACCGAAGTCCGTGTTTCTACTCATCCACGGACGACCTGGGACTGGTGTGTCTGCCCTACTTCTTTGTTGCCGGATTTCCGAAGTGCGCCACCACCGATCTGTACAAGAAACTCTTAAGTCACCCAGACATCGTTGAGGCGTGGAAAGAGCCGCACTGGTGGACGCGTACGACATTCACGAGTATGGAAAAATCACAGGCTGTTTACACTTTGGCAGTCGGGATAAAGAAACTGTCGGAACGGGAAAATGTAATTTTATCAGGAATTCTGTTATACTAGTGTAGCAGTGAAGTAATAATTGCAAAAGAGTAAAAAGGAAATCAATTATTGCTAAACCGTCGATTATATAGATTGGGAGTAGCAGAATAGAATTTAAAGGGAAATTTCATCTTAATATTCATGTGGATTGAGTGAATGCAGCAGTATCAGCAGAAAACATCAGTGAAAGTTTGTCATAAGTCGGGCAATCCATTTAAAAGTTATGAATTTTTGAAGTTTCTGCCCAGTCACGTCTGGATGAGAAGACTCCTACAGTTTAAGGAAGTCGCATGCGTAGAACGATAAGGAAAATATGAAGAGAATTCCACAAAATTTTACTTTTGTAAAAATGTGCACATTCCCTTGACTTGTCACTGGTGTAATTTAAGGGATCTATCTTTCTCCCTACATTATGTGATAGGCAAGTAAAGTGATTTTTTATTATGAAAGAAAAACCAAAATATGGTGAATTTCATTTATTCTACTCATGTCACATCAAAGCTATTGTAGTCTTCCTATCCAGCAGTGACAGCGCTGATCTTCTAAAATGCATAATTCATGAATGGATTATCAGATTTTCCTCAAACGTTCACTGACGTGTTCTACTAATATTGGTGCATTCTCTTGATCATTATATTGACTACATTAAGGTGAACTTGTCCTTTAAAACTCTTGTGGAAATTGAAATATATGCAATTCGTCAATGTTCTCTCTCTCTCCCTCTCTATACCTTTGTACTTTCTCTACGCTCTACTTCTCTCTTTCTATCTCTCTCTTCCTGTGTGTATCTCTTTCTCTCCTCAATCCAGGAGCAAGTGTCACCCACTACTTTGGCCATCAAAGAAATCTAATCAAAGAAATGTTTAGAAGTGGGAACAAGCAGCTTATAACACGTGAGTTCCTGAATATCATACCAATTCTTTGGTCTGAAGTATGTAAAAATGTCTATTATTGAAAGACAATAGTCGCAGATACGGTAACCACTCTGTCAATATTGACAATTATTTCACTTTCGTTACCTCAGCAACTTTCCTTAGCTCAGCAACCATTGTACATTTTCAATTATTGTCTCTCTGTACAAATTTACATGCATTATTTTTGTCACAGAAGAAAGTAAGATTTATGCTTATTGATTGTTCCATTGTGGAAAAACGAAAAAAAAAAATGTGAACTGAACTGTGCTGAGCTAAACTGAACTGAACCACAAATTACATCTTACATTCCGTCTCTGCGCATCTTTGGATTGACGAAACTGCTCTCCAATCGGCAATAGTGAATGTTGGTTTGTTTCCACCTGTTTCGAAATCTATGTGGTCATGTTAGTCAGCATCATTGCATAGGGGCGGTTAAAAGGGATGGTACAGTATTGGTGGAGATGAGAATTGGGCTTTTAACTTTCCGCGAGATACCAAGAAAACACTTACGAAATAGTGCAGAGGATACCATTTTAAGAGGAATTCAAAGTTTATTTGATGAAAATTGGGTTTGGAATGAGTGAAACATCCAAAAACTAAGTAAAACAAAACGATGGTAATAAAGTGTGGGTCCAACACTTTTTAGAATCGCTCTGTTTTGGATATCTCAGCCATTTCAAAACCAATTTTTCATCAAATAAATGTTGAATTCCTCATGGAATTACATGCTCTTTCATATTTTATAAGAGGTTTCTCATTATCTCACCAAAAAACTTTAGAAACCTAAACTTAGGTCTCAACCAAAACTATATGATCCCTTTATTAAAGCGGAGTGCATTAACTAGGGTGTCGCGTCCCGTTTCTGCGTGCTTGAAATAAAGTGCGCACACATGTGGGCATTGGTGGGAAGTGTTCTTCGAAAGGAATGCAGAGTGCACTCATCCATCGCTCCAAACTTCGATTTGACAAACTTTTCCATTGGTCTGGTACATCTAAGAAACACAAATCATAAACGAAAAAAAAAAAAAACATTTGTTATTGTAAATTCCCTGAGAGTTGCCTGCGGGCTGCCATAGGTAAGTGATGAATAAATAAGATAGATAAACAGAGACGTCTTCTGATCACCTTTTGCCTATTGAAGAATGTCAGTATAGCCAATGAGGTATGTGTGATACCTCCTTGGCATAGCAAACCGCAATTCCATCGACAGTACAATAACATGTGAGAAAGGTCAGTTGATTGACACTCTCGTGTTTTTCGTCGTACTGCGCATTCCCATGTCGAAATTTTATTATGATATATTGTGTATATTACCGTGAAAGAGAGAAAATTTTATTACGTATTTAATTTTGTTGTCTATAAATATCATACTTTTTTACTTATTTATTCATCCATTCTTTCATTTGTATATAATTGTTGTCTCTATCTATCTATCTATGTTTATGTTTATCTATTTTTCATTCATTTAATCTTGCAGTTGATGCTTCGGCGAGTACATTGTGGGATACAGCCTACTCCATAGGCAAGTTTTCCCTGCGCGCTCCTCTTCCGTTCACGCACGCTGACGTCATGCGCGCACTTCTTCCCGATGCGCGTTTCGTTGTTCTGCTACGCGCACCGTCTGAGCGGCTCTACTCGGACTACATGGCATTTGACAGATTTTGGCGCAGGGAAAAATCGCCGGAGGACTTCCACCGCCGCCTTATACTGTGCCTTGAGGACTTCCGGCAATGCATAGAACAGTTCTCTTTCAGGACATGTACTCAAATAATCTCCCAATTGGTAAGTTATCATAATCTCCCAATTCTCGCTATCGCCAATGACGTAAAAAGTACCCGGATGTTGATTTAAGCGTCATTTACGGTGCATTATGGGATAGTCCGGTAGCAAAGTCACTTCCGTTCGTACGCGCGTGATACGTGACTAATGCTATTTACACACACAACCGACTGTATTCTACGTGTACTTCCGGTTTTCTCGACTTGAATTACAGCTTTAATATGATTTGAAATTTCTCCATTCTTAAGAAATCGCAGTTAATACGACTATTGGTTGTTGCTGCGAAGCTGCCATGTGTTGTTCGCACGACAATAAATGAAAAAAATCTGCAGAAATAGGACCCTTACTGGCATGCGAGACGTGACGTGGCCGCGTGGGTGAAGTTTGCGGGTGACTCCACAGCGCAGTACGTGCACGCGCGACTTACGTAGTGGTAGTATTATAGTGTAGTAGCACTAGGTAGTAGGCCTAGTGCCTAGCTACGTACATTGTACGTACTTACTTGGAAGAAATTGCGTCGGAGACAGGATAAGTTCGAGATCACTGTTCGTTCCCGATTGTGTTCGCGACATTTCGACAGAGAACAAATAAAAAAAAGATGGGCATTCCATGACGATATACTGTATATCCAGGTGGGTGAATATTTTCCAGCATATTTTCAGCGTATGCAGAGATGACTGATCTGTGATGTGCTCATCGATCGCATGATCGAGCAGTACGCCGTACCGGTATGTGTTATGTAATTAGCTTATGCGCTGCGTGCAGTGGTGCATGTTGACCGAAAGATCGGTCTGTATCTGTCCGTCGGGGAATGTTCCGCGGAGACTGCGTCTGGCTTCACCGATCCCCTCCGTCTACGGAGGACAGCGTTAATGGCAAAATATAAAAGAGTCCTCCGGACAGACGGATCTTTCTGTCTATCTGTCTATGGTGAATGCTAATGCAAGGCCGGCCGCCGGCGGGGACTACAGTGTACGAGTATGACAGGCCTGGCCGCCACACTCGCTGGCTCGTAGCTCGGGCGGTACAGCGGCCTATTGGCCTACTAGATACTGTACTAGTATCCGTGGTCGGCGCTGCGCTATAGGTAAGGTACACGTACGCGCACGCTAGCGTTGTGCAAATTAATGCCCCGCGCCGGAAGTGCCCTTGCTACCAAGTGCACTAAATCTTGACGAAAAAGCCACATCCGGGTACTTTTTACGTCATTGGCGATAGCGAGAATTGGTAAGTTATCATACACACAAAACAGTAGGGCCTAAATGTCGACAAACTTCAGAGCTGGACTTCTATAGAGCAGGATATTTATAAATTGGAGATCAGGCTTCAGTGTGAACATTTAGTAAGAGTACGTTCACATCGCATGTGATATTGATCGTAATGCACATGAAGATGGATGTAAATGGTCACATAATTGAAAAACAAAAGACAAACAAATCGATACATGTATATGGAAAAACAGGGTTCCCTCCGAAACGTGAAACAACCTTCATAAGTACCTTTAGATGACACATGCAGGCAGAAATTTTCCATACCACACAACAACATCACTGAAATATCATTTGTTTTGTATTTACACATTATTATTTCTTTGTCCTGCCACGCAACCCATATAATTCGTGACATAATGGAAGCAAGCTCTTAATTCCATGATACAGGTTATGTCACATTATCCATTGCATACCAGAGGCTGAATGTGGGCCTTTATTCCGTCTACATCCGGCAATGGTTGGAGCGATTTCCACGCGAACAGTTCCACATTCTGCGAACGGAGGACTGGGCCAAAGACCCCGCGAAAGAACTGGCTCAAATCTTCGCATTTCTCGGTCTATGTACGTGCAAGTTACGCCTTGGTATGGTATGGTATGGTGTGGTATGGTATGGTATGGTATGGCATGGTTAGGTATGGCATGGTCTGGTATGGCATTTGGTATGGCATTTGTTTTATTATTATGATACCTTGATAGTTGCGTAAAACAGGCCCCTACCAATGGATGGCCCTACTCAGCGATGACGACATAGCAAAGATCTAATTCACAGGAAAATGTGACTTGCTACGCCTGGAAAAAAAAAACAATAAAAGAGTGAGACATTCTGAAATGGTAAGAATAAACATAAGCAGGCAAATACATTAAACATTTAAACATTTCCTGCAAAGTGAAAAGGATGCGATTACTCTCTAACAAAAATCGAGTGAAAATATTCACTCTTTAAAAGAGTGAATTTAGAGTGAAATTGGAGTGAATTTTTGAGTGACCTCAAGGATCACTCGAAGATTTTGGCGTGAAAATTAACATTTTTACCCCAAATTCACTCCAAGTTCACTCTAAATTCACTGTTTTTTGTATTCACTCCTTTAAGAGTGAATATTTTTACTCGATTTTTTTTAGAGAGTACAATCGTATGAAATAGTGGATGTAATTGCAATTAGATAAAGAATCTCAAAATTTCAAATCGGATTCCTCCGAAGTGTAATAAACCAAACCTATACCGATGCTGTGGATAGAGCGGGGAAGTATATGATCTTAAAATCTTGTCTATGGCTGTTTCCCGTTCGCATTGCAAAATCATGGCTGCAAGTAGGCCCCAGTGCAAAACACAAGCAAAACAAGCGTACGCGTACACGTACACACACACGCACAAACACAAATGCTTTCTCTCCTTACAATATACATGTATGACTGTGCGTTAAACTACTCGTAGAACCGGATTATTTATACACTAAGAAGGACTTCATATCAAAATCATTTGGCTTTCTTCTTTCTTTTATTCTTTTATCTCCTGTGCCATAACAATACTTGCTTTCGCATTTTTGTTTTGGTATACAAACTATAAATTTCAAGCAATAAAATGCCGAAAAGGAGAATATGTACTGTATGTATAAAGTGCTATGCAAGAGGGAGAAAATGCCTTGCTATTTTACTTTCATATTTGACTTCTTATTTTGTACGTCACTTCTTTTTTCAGACCCTCTCCCGTCATCTGTCCTGAAAAATGTTACAGCGCAGGGAAGAGCAAACAAGAGGAGGGACCCGGATGTCTTGCTCGGACAAATGATGCCGGAATCGAAGCGACTCTTAGACGCGTTTTACCAGCCGTTCAATGAGGACCTCGCCAGACTGCTCGGAAACGACGACTATTTGTGGCGAACCGCATGACGTTGGAATGGCTCATCCTGGATTTGCGCACCGTTTGTCAAATGCCCATGCTCACAATGTATATCGTTCAATTGCCCAGCTTCAGATCTGAAACTGTAAAGCAAGACTTCCTGCTGCAACAAAATGTTGTGAAATCATGGCGGCTATTAGAGAGCTTTTGTTTGTTTTTCAACCAATCAATAAATCGATTTGTTGGATAATGATTGCATGTGTTGAGTTCGTAGAGGTGTGTATAATGATGGTCATGGGGGGTGGGGGAGACCAGTAATGAGCAAATGCTGCTAGATTAATACTGGTTGTTTCTTTAGATTCGTCTCACAAGTCATTTACAGAGGGAATTGCAGGAGTATTTAAATACTGTCTCGCCCCAGTAAATCATAGCAAGATCTAGATCTGCGTCTCTAATTCTACGACGCGGCTATTAGGCGATTTTTTTTTTTTCTGCACACATGCGCCAAACAGCTTTCTCCATTTTCTACCCGAGAATAGGCGCGTCTTAAAATGTTTACAGTCGCAGATCTAAATTCCTCTATATTTTCAAAGATTATGCATGTTCTTATGCAAAATTATTTGAAATGAAAGGAGAGATTTTCGCGTTTCAATTGCCAAGAAATCAACCTGCTGTACCCCAGTCCTTAGATGGGCCCAGAGTTCTCATCTAAAAAACGTTGTTATAGAGGTAGATAGGCTTCTTCACTCAAATTTTGCGAGCGTTATGTTAATTCACGCTGAAACAAAATGATCCCTCTGTATTCGACCGAAAGCGTGTGTAACTTGTAGCTGAGGTGTATTCTACAGAGAAATTCACCTCATCAACCGCGCATTGTTAATAAGTACATTGTATTCATCGAACTGGTCTTTGCTGTTTTGTTTATGAAAGTTTCCGCTCTTTACTTTGGAATCTTTGATATGACAGATTACGAGGCCGGGGATAGCTCACTTTAAAAGCAAGTATGAGACTTTAACAGAGGTCCTACGATGTCACTATAGCTGTGTTGATATTCATGTCCATAATGTATCCTGCAACGTCTTGTATAACATGATGCACATCCATACAGACACGTCCACTCATTACATCAATTTCTTCATGGCCTATAAAGAGACGCTCCCACCCCCTCTTCCGTATTCTCCTACAAGTGTTAGATTACCATGCGACGTTTCTCGTTTTATTACGAAAACCCAATCTCTTTGGTAACAAAAAAATAAAGGAAAATCATAAAGCATTTACTGTTTAATTCGATAAAGCACAAGTTGATTGATTATACCACTCTGAATATAAGGAGAAAAATTATGATTATGAATCAGGTTATTAAAATTCCAATAATCTGCACAGATCAAAAATGTAACAAATAATCAATGATAAATTTGTAACAGAAACATGAACTTCATTATCAAATAAGCATAACCCTTAAGAAAGTCAGATACAAATTAAGTAGCTGGGAGCTAAAAAAAAAAATAAAAACTCTGTAATTGAACAAAAAAATACATAGGAACTGCAAAGGACTCGAATGAAATGAACACTTCTATACACAATCTTTTATTACTTAATCCTACCTTATTAAACACTAACACTGAATAAAAGAAATAGTCAAAAATTAGGAAATACAACCTCAACCACAGAAAAGTATTTTGTAGACTTGATCGGCTACTACATCCTCGTGATAGGGATTGCAGCTTTAACTCGCCAAGCATTCAAACGGCAAATGTACAACTTTTTGTGCTTGGATTCAATTTCAACTTCATGTTGCCTCGTTCATTGCGAGACATCTTGAGCTGAAACAAGGAAAAGGAAACCAGGAAAAGTAAAATTAAAGTTGTGGGGTTTTTTTTGAGTGTGTGTTTGTGTTCATCTCAGTCATTTTAAACAGTGTAATGTCTTCCGACGCAAAATACTGGATGCAGCAGACTTGAACTTCTTGTTACTGCAGAGAAAGATATATGGCATAGCCGCTGGATAGATGGGCATGAAGTAACCATAAAAGTATAAAACCGCGCGGAAACGACCAACATTGTAATTTATCGGATTAGTATCTGCGAAAGCGCACATCCGAAAAATCATCGGCACGACGAGTACAATATACATTGAAACCATCATCTTCACGATGCGCACTTCACTCTCCCCAAGATGACGATTAAAGTGAGGTCGAATGCTCCTCGCGAGTATTATCGTCCTCAGTCTCACTGAAAACTTTTTTCTGTTGATCGATTCCTTACCCTCAATGACAGCTGATTCTGGACGAGAACAAGACCGCTGATCGTTGATTACTATCCCGCCACTGTGGGAAGTCCCTACTGTTCCCGAAGAGGATGATGCTACATCCTTGAGAGTGGTCAGTTCCGCAACCTCCAGTCCGTTAGCGCCCGAGACGCGGAAAGGCTCCTGGTGGTGACTGCCGTGCTCTTTGCTTTCTCCAGCGCTTGGTCCAACTCTGCGACTTTGTATTCGCCTTCGACTCTTACCAATGGCTCGCAGCGTCAGCGCGTGCATTATGGGAATGACTACCATAGGCACATACGTGATGCCAAATGCAAGATTGTAGAGAATCGTATAGACTTGAACCAGGAACTGATCGTAGACGCGTGATTCTAGGGATGTGATCAGAAACCAAATGGGTGTGGTAGTGATCACAGCTCCGACCATGATCCCGATCATAATTTTCGCCAGTGTGCTCCGACGAACGCACCACACCCTGAAAGCTGTGTGAGGCCTGGTGAGCAGGAGCCAGCGGTTGATTCCCACTGAACAGAGGCTGTACATCGATATCACGTTCGCAGTCTGCAGGAAGGCGAAAGCTGACATGCCCGCCCAGTAGTCGCCGCATAAAAAGGCCGAGATGTAGATAGCATTTACAAAAAGCGACGAGAATAGATTGATGGTAGAAGTATGGACCATAAGGACGTTCATGGAATGAGCTCTAAGGTGTCGATGGACAAAGAATGCAAGGAGAACCAAGCCGTTTCCCAGCGTTCCACACACAACCATTGCTACGAAGTAAACGAATGCACTTGTTCGGATGTAACCCAGGTCTGGTAGGGTGTGGTCGTAAAGCTGGTACTCCTGCTTCATCTCCGACTCGGTACTCAGAAGAATTTTGGTGACATTTTCCATTGTGCCTACTATAAACAAGGAAGTAACAAGAGCGAAATAAATGTCCGATTCCACGCCTTCCGCATGTGAAACTCTTGGAGGAGACTTACTAAAACTGAGAGCCACCATGGAGCAGCTAAAGCTTCCGCCCTGAATATCGCTGACAGCGCAATGCGTGTCTGCCGTGGACGCCTCGAGAGAAATAATACAGCGTACATGTTTCAACCAAAACCACCCTGCTGTAAAGAAAGAAGACGCCCCTACTCTTTTAGTTGTCAAGAGACGGAAATGACATGCAATCTCGGCATCATTAATGATCGTAGTCAAAACGGTGATAGTATATTTTTGGTAGTGTTTGCGAAGATAGTTCCAGGGTAATTAACCGATGGAGCTCATGCTTTGTTAGAAATTCAATCTATCATTTTTAACTCTGTGCCATGATTGATAGAGCCAATAACCAGCCAGCGATTATCGCCCTGTCCCTCTCTCTCTCTCTCTCTCCCTCTCTTTCTTTCTCTTTCTCTCTCTCTTTCAGTACTTTTTTTCTGTAATTATGTACAAATGATCGTTTCGTGCTGGATAGTGCCTCCTTGAATTATCTGAGGTGCATGGAAACGTCATGAATTTTCAAAGATATTTCACGCTGATGATGATATCACCGCCCATCACTTAACCTCATCCATCAATATCAATCGTTTTGCTAACGCCTACTAACCCTGTAATATTACAGAAAGATTATTCTCATACTCTTTTATGCTGCATATAGGCCTACTCTACACAACCCTATGAGGAAAAGACATGCTGGTGCGCCCTCATTTCCGGGCGAGATTGACAACTGCTGTCGTGCTGCTCTAGCACAATGCCCCCGCCCCACCTACACATTTTTTTTTCTCTCTCTCCCTTTAAGGGACTAATATGCTCTAGCATCGTCTTTATTTCCTGAGTTGACAATGCTCTCTTGCTGTGGCAGTGTCAGCGGGATAGTTGTCTCGCGAGATCCGCGCTTTATTGATGTCCTAACCAGAAACTCAAATCAAGGAGAAAGAAAGAAAGAAAAAACTCACAAAAGGAAAGGTAGTTCACACGGTTTTCAAACAAGTGCGTACACTCTGTTGTTGGTACGAGTTGGTCAAACACTGCGTTGTTAGACCTATTGACATTCACTATAGTTTCTTTTCATATAATATGTAAACAAGCAAAATATACCAGATATGTTAGCTGAGATTAATAATCTTCAGATTGTTCGTAAAGATGGCGTCGTCGAACCTCAGTAATGGAAGGCAAAAATGCACCTCCTATAGATTCATTTGAGGGTTCATAAAAATGCAGCTGTTTGAATGATTACAGCCATTTGGAAATCCATCTCTTGAACCTGTTTGGTCCAACATCATAAGTAATGCACGAGAGATTGACAGCACTGCAGTAAAATTGCTACAAAGTGACACAGAGGATGTCCCCGGGACATCCAGAGTACAGTCTGTACGATTCTGAAACCCGAAGGTGAGGAATGAAAGGTGCAGCCATGGAAACCTCCAGGACATCCAATTTCAACTACAAAGACTGGATGGTTGCCGACTGTTCAATCTCTGCGCAAGAAACCGGAAAATGCTGTCGAATCATCTTCGTCACTTGAGGAAGGGGTATCATAGGATCAACGTTAATTTTCCCTATCCGTTAATCAGATGTTACTCTAACATGGTTACCGAGCTCGACGGTTGACTAAACTTTGATATCCACGCCTGGTTGTCCAACAGAGACTTGCTTATCTCCCCTATAAAAGGTTTGGAAGCGCAGAAC
Source organism: Diadema antillarum (assembly GCF_040938485.1). NCBI lineage: Eukaryota > Metazoa > Echinodermata > Echinoidea > Diadematoida > Diadematidae > Diadema > Diadema antillarum. The sequence goes on from NW_027271492.1 coordinate 514,055, forward strand.
CCTTCGCTCTGGACACTAGCGACAGGTTGTCTTCAAGGACGTGATGAGCTCACTTCACCATTGACCGAACAGATGGGCGACTACGACTTCGTTGTTCATGCGCCTGTCGGTTGTTTCTCCGGCCTCTGGGACTGCCGATCCTCTAAAAGCTGACAAATCCCCACCAATTTCCCCGACGAGCAGGGCATCTTTGGTGACAATTCACTGACTTATAAATCCCGGCCCCCATACCACCGCATGAGTTCCGCCGGCAGGGACGTCTGCCTGCACAAACACGTGATATTTTGGATGGTCTTGAGGTTAATACAAGGAAATATTGGAAGAGCTATGCACAAATAATGGACGAGTTGAAGACGAGTCCAATATTTTGCTTAGCGAGTCCAATATTTCCTTGTATTAACCGAAATAGGACATCCAATATTATCATTATTATCCTACAGGGGATTTTAGCAAAGAATATTTTCACTTACCCTTTCTGTCTCCGAGTGCTGTATGGTCTCCTACTTGATCCTGACATGGGGTAGGCCTATGGTACACTCTTCAGTAACACAAAGAAATCTAAGTCTGAGAGAATGTCAATTCGAACACCAGTCTATTTATAAAATAAAAAGACTTCCATCTCTATTGGAAGTTATTGTAGTTGATGGTTATGCCTGTTGCTGCAGTTATTAAAGACCAGGGGATGCATTTCCATACTTGTGGTTGTATTGCCGAGAAGCACTGGCCATGTTGATATCGTAAATTCGCTCCGGTTGAGGACCAATTATGTCATCAATCAATGCAACGTGGGAGTCAGAGAAAATAGGACTCTCTTCTTGGTCCTGTTCATTGTACTCATGTAGATCTAGGCCTACCTCACTTTCACCTGCTCTTGTTTGTTTGGGTCCTGGGTCTTGACGTGATGGTTGGTCTTCATGTACTTCTGGATCATCACACACGTCTGGAGATACACTGGTCTTATCCCGCGAGTGAGTAATTGATGAAATTTATGCATCAGACAATTCTCTCTTACGCTTGCCGGTAACTAGTCCAGTGTAGCTTCCGAGGCTAGCCTCATTGTGATGCCCAGAAATGCTGCAGATATCGTGGGCACTGAATCCCGTGCGATCGAGAATTGTGATAGCAGTGGCACGAATACAGTGGTTGGTACGTGTAGATGAGTGACAATTCAGCTTTCTTGCTAATAGTAGACATCATTTCGCCCAGTGTTCTCTGGCCCACTGCCATGTTTTTGTTCCAGGAATTTGTCTTCGCCTATGGTGCTTCTGAAGTGATAGGTGTCTGGAAAAGGGCCTTGCATTTCGGGTTCAGTTTCGAAATGTACTTTTCACAGGAAGATACTGGACACCCAGGCTTTCCCTATGAGTACATACGTCCTGCATCTATTCTACTATCTGGGTTGTCTTCTCGTGTTTTCTTTGTTAATTCGTCTTTACTTTGAGAAAGGAACTTTCTTCCGTTGCTGTCCTGATCTACCTGAAAATGATCTGGAGTTAGGTCACGAAGATTTTCACGATCTCGACGACAGATGAATAGCATCAGTTCGAAGAAAACTTTGTATTGGAGACCTTGAGGAGTATCCTCATCAAATACCCCTGATTTGTAGAGCTGATCTATGTCCTCCTGTGAAATAGGACTCTTATGGGTTGTATCTCCCGTTCCGAGTGGCTTCAACTGCACGAGGGCAGCTTGAAAAGCAATATTTGCCTCACTGAATTAGACAGCTTTAGCTATGTCCATAATTCTCACGTCTTTGCCATCAGGACTTTTTAAGTGTCTGTTCAAACCTTGCCTGATTACCAGCAGGCCATCCCTTTTGTAGTGATCTCCGTCTACCTTTCTGACTTCTAGATAGAACTTTCGGAGAATATTTGCAAGATCTGGTTTGTCAAGCTGTTCGAAATCGGTATCTAAGTTTTTGTTTTTGTTTGTTTGTTTGTTTGTTTTTTTCACGCAGATATTCCTTGAATACACTCACCGAGATCTTGGTGGCTTTGTGCGTATTCTCACTGTCCTTTTTATTTAGAATTTTTTCATAATCCTCGGCATCCAGATCTGCAAATCTCCGACGAGCTGTAGATCTATCCATGGTAGCCGTCATGTTACTGTTACTAGTGTTAGGCCGAGATCTAGCTAATGTAGACCAGAATTAGACGTTATTAGATCTTGTATCCGAGATCTACCGTGTTATAGATCGTGAAAGATCGAATGAACACATAACGTAACATGCATGCGCATGCAAATGCAAGCGCGTTAAGCGGCGGCCGGCTTTAATGGCTAATGTGTATCGCGCGCGGGCAGGGCTATCTAGCAGTAGCGCTGAGCTGATCAATCGTCGCCTGCACAAAAAATAAATAAATAAATAAATAATGCAACTTGTTTTCATCAAACCTAAATTTAATTTCCTGGCATGAAAGTGACATTTTAAGAAATTGTATGAAAAACAATTTTAACTAATTAATATATGAAATCTGTTTGTATAAACACAGAAATTTAGAAGGAACGACATTTTAGTTAATTCGTGATTGACCAATCACAGACGTTTTGTATTTCATATTTCTGGTCATCTCGCATATCTCAACCAATCACAGTGCAGGTTATAAAAAACTTTGGGGAATCCCCTCCTGCCCTCCAATATTTTAAATATTGATCCCCTCGGCAAAAAAAAATATTGGTCGAGTTCAACAAACTTTCTAAGTGGGTCGGAAGTTATGACGTGCGTCGGCAAAATAACACTTGTATTTGGGCTCTAATAATTCTCTGTATGGATAATAATATAATTTATCATCTATATAGGACGTTTTAGCGGCGCATTAAAAACGCGTATTGTAGTCCGCTCAATTTTCCCCGTTCAATATCAGAGCATAATCAGTTGAACGAAACGCGTAGGCCAACGTATCAATTCCCCATAGGCTATCGTTACTTGCCATTCAAGATCACACGATACATATTTCACACGTATAAAATAGCGGGATGACGATCGCGATCCACAACTCGAGTTTTTTTTTTTTTTTTTTTTTGCGAGCGTACACACGTACAAAATTAGCGGGATAGCGATCGCGATCGGTATCCCGCTAATTTGGCGAGCGTCCACACGTACCGAATTATCCCGCTAATTGCCGAAAGAGATAACAGGAAAGCCTGCAAACTGGGTCACGCAGCGCCCTTCTCTATCACTGCCTGCGGGCACTTTCCTTTGCCCATTGTCTTTTACGCGTCAGTAGTGTGGTTCGCGCGCTGTTGTTTTGGTGCGCCATTGAGGTGAAGGACCTCTTCGCAGAGGCGTCGCTGTAGTGATGTGCGCATTGCATGATGGGATATAAAAACTCGAGATTATAATCCCAACCGTTCACGCGTACCAGCGCGGGGCCAATTATCCCGCTAATTGATGAACCAGCGCAAGATTTCTTGGGATTAGCCTCGCGATGCGTATCCCGCTAATTTTCGGGGTTTTTTTCTGTCCACACGTGTAAAAAACTCGGGATGACGATCGCAATGCAAATCTCGAGATTTGTATCCCGCTAATTGGTGTACGTGTGAACCCGGCTAATTTATTCAATTCTGTCTCGTTTTTTGCGCGAGCGCTTGCTGAATGCGTAAACGCTTGCTACTAGTGCGCGTCATTTTGTTACAATTCACAAGCGCACAAACATCTTGCTAGTTGTTTGTTTCATACACAGTTTTAGGGTCTTCGCCTTTTCAGCGCTTGGATGTGACTGCCGAGTCAACTTCCAAGACGAGTAGAAGCCGAGTAATTTTGAGCAGTTTATGCTTGCTCTGCTTGATTGTATACAGAGACTCCAACCCCAAGCACCTTCTGATCTGGAGATTCTCCCGCCCGAAACCCCTAGCAAACGGGAGACTCCAAGTTGATGTGTGCGAAGCGCGAAGTTCCTAGGATTCTAGATGTTCTCTGGTGCTATCTAAGGCTTATTTTTCAACATACGATAGAAATAAGTAAGAAATCCTTTCCACCGGGAGACACAGAGCCAGGGCGGGAGAAATCAAATCTCAAACGGGAGAACGGGAGATTGTGCAAAAATGGGCTTTCGGCGGGAGACTCCCGTCGAAAACGGGAGAGTTGGAGTCTCTGTGTATAGATGATAATAATTATATTGGATGGCCTTGATTCATGGAGTACCAGGGAATATTGCACTCGTTAGGGTCAATATTGCACTCATCCTCGATTGGCAATATTAGCCCTAACTCGTGCAATATTCCCTGGTATCCCATTCATAGCCATCCAATATAATATAAATATTACATGGCGCGTTCCCCGGCAGGGTACTGGAGGGCCGGAGAAACAATTAGCAGGCGCATTACCCAGGAAGAACTTTCGTGGTGACCGCATCAAGGAGACGGCTCAAGGTTAGAATAGCAGTAATATAATAACTATAAAAAAAATAAGGTCTTATTTTTTATATCTAGGGTAGCCTCTGCAGTGTTGCTTCTGCTCTACCAGAGGGCCCTGCCATTACTATTACCTCAGCGTTACACCTAGGTCGAGAGGGACATGGTGGGTAAAAACAGTTTATCCAAGGAGGTAAGCACTGGGCGGGAATCAAACTCGGGTCCTCCGATTGGGAGTTGAGAGTCATATCCATCAGAGCCTTCTAATGTAATAGAAGGCTCTAGTATCCACTATGCCATAGCGCCCCCTCTGGTGGCTCAGGGACGTTATTGACGGTCATCCATTACTGCATGTAGAAGAAGAAAAAAAAAGCCGCCACTGGCGCTTCCGGAAGGAAAGTCACGCTGTCGTGTCCAGGGATATCTTGGAGTTCCTCTGCCTTCGACTGCGCGACTCCTTGAGGTAGAGGGCGTAGAGCGCAGTTGCCATGGTCATCTTGCTCGCCGGATATGATCCCTATAAAGCATACGTGGGATGTCCTAGGCCGAGCCAGCAGTGACAGTAGCCTTATTCCTCAAACTGTGCAGGAATGGGCCGACGCTCTGGTGGAAGATGAGATGCTATATATTGACAGTGTCGACAGGCTTGTTTACTGCACGTCACAAAGTCTGCAGGCCCCTGATACGCGCCAGGGTTGAACATGTACTCGCTATTTCATAGTGACCGAGTAACTGCAAAGATTTTTTTTTTTTTTTTTTTTGGGGGGGGGGGGGGGGGGGGCAAGTCGTCTGTCTTTTTTATTCTCCAGACAGTAACCATTCATGGCTCACAGTTGATAAAAAAACGCTGTCAAAATGTGCATAAGTAACATGATAACAAGCACACCATATTGATATGACAATTTGCTGAATAAAGAATCCCATTTAAATTGGATAGTTTGAAACAAAGTGATTGACAGACAAGTCGACGTTGCGGGTTTGAACTCTCATTGTCTGCTTTATTCCTGATTTTGGTCCAGGACCTCCGTCAGTGGCGAATACTGACTGCAGTAGGCAGCAATACAATTTATATTTTGGTACATTGTATACACATAACTCTAGATCCAGCTTTAAGGAGACATGGTGTAGATTAGCGATGTCAGCAGGAAAGCATGCGATTGAATGGGATAGAACTTGCGACTGAATGGGACTTAGCATAGATTTTGAAAACATTATTGTCTCCCTGAAAGCTGGATCCACTAGGTATAAAGTAACATGTATAGATTTTAGAGTCAAACCTGCATTAGCGGACACACTTACACACACACACACACACACACACACACACAATCACGCACCATACTACAGACTCAGTCAATAACGACTACATGTCTATAACGGCCACATAGGTTTGACTGCAGTGTATACGTAGTTATATACTGTGTGTATATATCTATATATATATATATATATATATATATATACTGTATATATGTGACCCTGCACCTCAAAACAAACAAAAAGTCGCCAGACATGAATTTTTAGTTAAGACCATATTCTGCAAGAACAGACTTTAAGCTTTGAAATGATGTATAACTCCAATCAAATGGACTCTCCTAACCTATCTAAATATTGGAAAGAAAGCACAAACTCAGGAAAAGTGTGAGCTGAGAAAAGAGGCTCTGAAGTACAGTGTCTATTCAAGCGCTTAATCTTTACCAAACCGTGCTGGCCTTGCGATGAATGGGACAAAAAACAGGAAGTAAACCACCAGAGTAACAACAATGAAGGGATTATCAAATTAAACTGAAATTAAGCACGCCTCATTAACACATTCTGTCCATAATTAACGCCAACTTTCAAAGCAGCAGCACTACCCTTTCAAAAGTTATTAGAGTTGAAAGTGAAGAGTGTGGAAAAGGTTTTTCAGAAATGAAAAAGGGATTCTAAAGACACACCTAATCACACTATTCTACCAAAAATGTTCGAGATAAAGTGTTAAAAAACACACTTTCCTGCCCGTTTTATGATACAAAATTTTACAATAATATAAAAGAAGACCCGCTCTTTCAGAAAATATGAAAAAGTCAAGTTCGGCTAGGTTAGCCCATTTCACTTATTTTCAGTCCTCACGCAAAATCAGTGTGTGCGACTTTATGTTCGTTTTGAGGTGCACGGTCACATATATACAGCTCGGAATTTGCTACAATTACTACATTTTCAAATATGACGAGGATACAGTATTAAGTTAAAAAGAACTGTACTTTATGAAAATTATGTACATGTTTTTGTTTTCTTTTTTTCTTTACGTTATAGAACATGCATTTCTTTAAATGTTCATTCGAACATATACAAAAGACATTGTATCTGCATGTCTACTTAAAATTTGATGTTGGTCTCCTATGTACAAATACGATCAAAATTCAACTATGTGATCCCAAACAGTGAATCTATCTCTATTTCGTGGTACAGCAAAGAACACGAACTCCATTTCCTTGACAAATTTGTCCGAAAGATCCACGCATGTGTTTGATATGAAGCCTGATTTCCGATATTTTCCCTAATATTTTTGTTTTTTTATTGTTCCATATTCCACATTTCAACAAATACGTAAAACATAAACATCACAATTATACAAAAGCATGGATGAATTGTCAAGTACAGCTTATAAGACAATAAAACATGTGAAATATGAGGAATCTACATAGAAGCATTGCTTGTAGGGTGTAGATTCCCAGATGCGGATGTGAGATTAATTCTTACTTGGTATCTGTAATTGAAGTAATGACAATTTGTGAACTGGAGAAATATAAACGTCGAAAAAGAAAAAAAAAAAGAAAAAACAGAGAAAACAATGTCCGCGGCACAAGACTTCTTGAGAGTTGCGTGATCACCCGAGCGGGGTACAAGTCAGATGCAGTGTCCAATAGCAGAGATACCAAATGTGTACAAATGAAGTTCAGGAGACAATACAGAAATCACGAGTGAGGCACATGTTACATAATCAATAATGTTAGTAATGCGAAGTATGAACAGAGAATGTCGAGGAGGATTGAAGAATAGCTATAGATATGAATTCAGAAAAACTAGTTTTAAGTTTATGCTTAAATGAATTAAGAGACTGAGATTTAATGATACTCTATCCAACCCATTCCAAAATTTAGGTCCTGTAGTGGTTATTGTTTTTAAAGCAGATACGGTCCGTACAGGAAAAATATGAAAAGAATCTTTTTGTCTAGTAGGGTAAGAATGAACTTCAGTATTTTTGACAAACATATCAGGGAGACCACCTGAGTTTAACTGATACATAAATGACCCGATATTGAAATGATATAAATCCTGGATCTAAAGTGTTCTACTGGAAAAGAATAAGACATTAGTGTGTTCCACAAATGTGGCGAAGTTATTATCCGTATAGCTCTTTTCTGTATCAATAATAAAGAATACAGTTGTACAGCAGTTTCCCCATGCCAGGGTTCCATACCCTATATAAAGCAAAAAAAAGAAAAAAAAAAAAGAAAAAGAGTAGAATACAATGAATGGAGAACATGTTTAGGAAAATACTGTTTTAACTTATACATAACATCTACATTTTTTGATAATAGTTTACGCAAAAAAATCAACATGCATTTTCCATGTCAACTTACAATCAATATAAAGACCAAGAATTTTTTTTATGTTCCACCTGGTTCAATTCCACGTCGTTTACAGCCAACTTGCCCGGCAAAATATTGATTATATTGTTAAAAACCATGAATTTTGTATTGGTCAAATTCAATGACAATTCATTAGCTTAAATTCTCTTAGATACTGATTTTAATTCAGTATTAATGGTATTCAGTAAAACATGAGGGTTTCGATTTGAATAAAAAATGCTGGTGTCATCGGCAAAAAGTAGAAAATAGAACAGAGAGGACGAACAGCGAAAGTCATTCATATAAAGAAGAAACAGTAAAGGACCTATTGGGATCCTTGCGGTACTCCACAAGTTATAGGCTGTGAACTGGACACATGGCCATTCAAACTAACAAATTGAGTTCTTCCAGTAAGGTAACTTCTAAACCACTCCAAGGCCCTTCCACGAATCCCATAGTGTTGTAATTAGCACAATGATATTTCATGGTTGATTGTGTCAACGAAAGATACCTACTGTGTGACACTTGGCATCTATTGCTTTAATAATTTTATCTATCATTAGTAAAATAGCATGAATTATGGAATGCTTTTTATGAAATCCAAATTGATTTTTATCTATTGCATTAAAGTCGTTTAAGAATTGGAATACACGTGTATACACAATCTTTTCAAGTAATTTAGAAAAAGAAGTTGATAACGATATTGGTCGATGATTTCCCAGTTCATCCTCTCGGCCCTTCTTGTATATCGGGATAACTTTAGTGATTTTCATTCTAGTAGGCACTACACCTTTCATTAATGACAAATTGAATATGGGCGAGAGGTACAACAATCTCATGTACAACATAAGAGGATAATTAGAAATTCCATCATAACCAGTATTATTTGCAATGTCAACAATTCCGGATTCTAATACAGGCATATAGAACAAAGATTGATTATTGCGATGACTTAGATACGTAGAATACGCGGTCGTTTCCGGAATAGCATCAGCTAAATTAGATCCAACGTTCACAAAATGTGAATTAAACACTTCAGAGATTTCGTTATCATCTCTTGACCCGATATCATTTAAACAAATAATAAGGATATCCGATTTTCTTCTGAAAAACATTATTAATAACTTTAATATTTACTTTTAGCAGCATCAGTTTCTTGAGACTTGAATACACAAAAGAGCTTATTTTTCCTATTGATAGACCTCAACAAAGATTTCAATATCCATGGGGATCGTGGTATCTTTTTACGATTTGATCTAGATTGTGATCTTATTGGAAAATGAAAAGAGAAAAGAGGGGCGATCAGATCAACAAACTTATCATATGCGTCATTAGGCTCACTCGCATTAACAACCACTGACCAATCAATATTTAACAGGCTTTCCTTAAATCTTATACTGTTTTGTTCAGACATAACACGAGATGTAGAATTCATTTCCCAAGTTGCAGGCTGAAAACGATTTAGTATAGAATAATGGACTGGAAGCAAACACTGGGACATGATCAGACATATCCGAAACTATTATACCTTGATCAGTTGGATAATCAATATTAGTAAATTGGATAAGTTGGATAATGAATATTAGTAAATATATTATCATATTATCATTTTTCATATAACATGAAAAATATAGCTCCATATTCTTACATAGACTATCCATAGAAGTGCCATTCTCAATGGTTTTTTATATGAAATATATAACATAATGTGTGTGAAAGAAATCAACCTTAAGGCGGACGTCACTCTCTATATACGTTTCCTTTTAATCAAGCTTTTGGCCAGTCTTGGTCTTCATCAGAATTTACCAAAAGGACACATTACAATAATGTCTAAATGGCATAATAGACCGCTATTATCTAGGTGCAATATCATGCAATGCAATGCCAAATACTTTCATGAACTTGTGATAACAATATAATTCTTTTGGAATGATAACGATAAACAACTTTGTTCGAATGATTCGAATACTTCAACAGGGATATGCAATCTAACATCATCTCGTCAACAGAAATGCGTTGTATAGTATACAGAAGTAAATAAATCTATTGGAAACAAAACAATGCAATATGATGTTACAAATGAATAGTAATTAATCGAATGTTGCAAAGTAAATTTGAGTTGATAGGTGTCTTGAGTTGAAGTCATTTTTTTTTCTCCTTTCCGTTTAATTTCTTCTTCTGTTTGTTGGTTTATGCACTCGGCCTTCGCTAAAGTATCAGAATGATATTTGGAGAACAAATCACGAGCAAGTTTCGACTCAGTGCGCGGAAAACGTTCCCAAGAAATTCCACCTTTTACTTGTTTTTATTCACCACTAAATTAAAAACGGCACCCGGTGTTGACGACGCTTCCGAACACCCGCGCCTGTTTGCCGATTGTTTATTTATTTTTTTTTTGGCAATTCCATTTAGCATGCGAATGATATGCGAAGGATACGAATGTCCAAATAAGGCAAAGTCTGGTATTCTTATTTTAGTCTACAAAAGATTGCTAAACCGGCGCGATGATTCGGAATCGTCCACTGTTCTCGAAGTTGTCTTGAAAGCCTCGTCATATGCGCACGACCTTCGCAAGACGATGGATGTTCGCAAAATGCTCCTGAAAACCCCAAAACCTGATCATCATGAGCCCATGGAAGATCTCCAGGAGACAATATCACTCAGTTATTTTAAGCACTTCAATGTCTTCCGACGCAGTATACTGGATGCGGCCGCCTTAAACTTTTTGTTACTGCAGAGAAAGATGAATGGCATAGCTGCTGGGTAAACGGGCGTGAAGAAACCGTAGAAGTATAAAACCGTGCGGAAGCGACCAACGTAGTAATTTGTCGGAGTAAGATTGGCTAGGGCGCACATCTTCAATATCGTCGGCATGACGAGAACAACGTACATGGATACCATCATCTTCAAGATCCGTACTTCACTCTCTCCAAGATGATATTTAAAGTGAGGTCGGATGCTCCTCGCGAGGATCGGCCGTAATCTCCTGGACAACTTGCTGTGGAACGATCCCCTGCCCTCAGTGATTGCTGGTTCTGCGCCAGAAAAAGACGGTTGGTCGTTGGTTACCAACCATCCACTGTGGGAAGTCCCTACCCTTCCCGAAGAGGATGATGCTACATCCTTGAGAGTGGTCAGTTCTGCAACCTCCAGTCCGTTAGCGCCCGAGACGCAGAAAGGCTCCTGGTGGTGACTGCCGTGCTCCTTGCTTTCTCCAGCGCTTGGTCCAACTCTGCGACTTTGTATTCGCCTGCGATTCTTGCCGATGGCTCGCAGAGTTAGTGCATGCGTTACAGGGATAACTATTATGGGCAGGTGCGTGAGGCCGAATGCAACATTGTTTAGGACCGAATAAACTTTAATCGTGAGCTGATCATTAAGGAGTTTCTTGGGGCAGGCGACTAGCATCCAGATGGGTGCAGTATTGATCGCAGCTCCGGCCATGATCCCGATCATGATTTTCGCCAGTGTGCTCCGACGGACGCAGCACATCCTGAAAGTTGTGTGAGGCCTGGTGAGCAGAAGCCAGCGATTGATTCCGACCAAACAAAGGCTGTACATTGATATCACATTCACAGTCTGCAGGAAGGCGGAAGCCGACATGCCCGGTCTAAAGTCGTCGTATAAGAAAGCAATGCCGTAAAACCCGTTCACAAAGAACGATGCGAGCAGATTCATGACAGAAGTATGGACCATGAGGACGTTCATGGAATGAGCTCTAAGCGGTCGATGGGTAATGAATGCCAGGAAAACCAAGCCGTTCCCTATCGTTCCACACACCACCATTGTTATGAAATACACGAATGCACCCGTGCGGATGTAAACCAGGTCTGGTAGGGTGTGGTCGTAAAGCTGGTACTTGTATCTCATCTCCGACCCGGTACTCAGAAGAGTATTTGTAGCGTTTTCCATTGTACTCAGAAAATAAGGAATGTGCAAGAGTTGTTTTACTCTGCGATCAATTCTGAATCCCTCGTAGCAGACTTTACTACATCAACCTGGGAAGCCACCATCGAAGTAGTTAAAGAGTAGCTAAAGTTTCCGGCTGCAAGTAGCGCTGACTCAGAAATTGCACGTCTATCGTCGACGCTTCGAGAGAAGAAATACATTTTTCAACCAAAATAATCCTCCTGTAAAGAGAGAAGGCACCCCTCTACTCTTGATAAAAGTGATAAAAGTGATTAAAGTGACAGACAACCTCGGCATCATTCATGATTATAGTCATATCTGAGATGGTGTCATTTTCGGCAGTGTTTGTAAAGATTGCCGTTCCAGTGTAATGGACCGATGATGCTCATGCTTTGTGGAAATGTAATCTGTCATATTCAGCTATGTCATGATTGATACAACCAATAACCAGCCAGAGATGATCACCCTGTCCTCTCTCTCTCTCTCTCTCTCTCTCCATCTATCTATACAGGGTGGCCCAAAAAGAACGGAACGCATAAGATTTTTAATTGTAGCAATATTTTTCCTCATATGTAATCATTTCGCATACTATTAGAAAGGCCATTCTTTTTCCAAAAGAATGACACCAAGTTCTTTAATTTTGGTTAATGCATCATTGTTATAGGACCATTTTTGTTAAACCTTGCAATTTTCAAAATGTGATCATTTTGCACTCTCAGAGACACCGAAATTAGCGAGAATTCGGCCTGCCATAGAAGCAGTAACGTTCACATTGTGTGGAATGTGGATGTCAATGTCCGTTACCATTGTGAATGAGTCGACCTGACAACAGTAACACTGTCCGCCCCACATTCCGCACATTGCGAACGCTACTGGTTCTACGGTAAGCCGAATTCTCACTGGTTTCTGTATCTCTGAGAGTGCAAAATGATCACATTTTGAAAATTGCAAGGGTCGACAAAAATGGGCCTAAAATCATAATGCATTAACTGAAATTAAAGAGCTTTGTGTCATTCTATTGGAAAAAGAATGGCCTTTTTAATAGTATGCAACATGATGACATATTTGCAACGATATTGCTGAAATTAAAGATCTTAGGCGTTCCGTTCTTTTTGGGCCACCCTGTATATCTATCTCTCAGTACTTTTTTTGTAATTACAATATATCTTTTCGCGCTGGATATTGCAGCACTTATTGAGGGGCTTGGAAACACTGTCAGTTACTGTAGTTTGAAAGATTATCATTTTACGCTGATGATATCAAAAACCCATAACCTGCGCTCATCTATCAATATCTTCCTTTTCGCTCACTCCTATACTAACTCTCTGGTTTCCTGAGAAAGCTTATTCTCATGTTAAGCTTATCTTATTCTATACACAACCCTTACAACTCATGAGGAAAAGACGGCGCGCTCTCATTTCCGGGCGAGATTGACAACTCATTTCAAACAGTATTACCCCCTCCCCACTATTATCTATTTTTTCCCCTAGGGAACGCAATATGCACTATTAAATGCTCTTCGGGTGTGGCATTGTCAGCGGGAACGTTATCGCAAGAGCCTTATCAATGTTGTAATCCAAACTCAAATACACACACACACACACACACACGAAGAAAGGTAGCGCATACATTTCAGTGGTTCAAGTCAGTCAGCAGACTCTGCCGTAGGTTAGATAAATTGAGGAGGCATTAGGCCTGTTGACATATATAAACCCTTCAAAAAAGTTTGGAAATTTGAGTTTGATCAATCATTTCTCATTTTTCCTTAGAAATGATTTATTTGTGCTTAGTACCACATAAAGATTGTTTAATTCTCTTTAAAATGATACCATACATTACTTGTTCTGATTATCATATACACGAAGGTGCAGTTCTTACAAATATGAGGTAAAGTCAGAATGTAAAAGCTGCAAAATGGCCCAATTTGTGACGTCCCTAATGGAGTTTCCTCGTTATGAGTGAGTTCCCCATTGTTTCTTCCGTGTTCATTTACTGTTTGTTTGTTTGTTTATTTTATTTATTCACGGTTAAAAAACACATACAGAGTGTGCCCGCATTCAGCTAATAGCTGTTTTTCAGCGAGGTCGTGATATACATTAAAACAATAGATAAGAACAATGAAATACAATTAAACAAAACATAAACAAGATTGAACACATTTACAGTATTGAAAGAAAGAAAAATACAAGGAAAAAAAAAACCAAGAAAAAGAAACCGTAGTAACCATGTAGTGACATAAGAGGACATAGGTTAATATTCAATATCTACATGATGAAAGAAGAGAGCCGATATTTTCAATTTTACAGATCTCTTTACCAAAAAATTTCAAATCTGTTATAAGTCTGAGATTGTTGGGCAATGTATTAAAAAGCTTTGATGCATGATATAATGGGCTAAGTTGAAGAAAATTTGTGTGAGGTCTTGGAAGAGCAATTTGTGAGTTAGCATGACGAAGGGCATAGCCAACATCACTATTGAATTCGATCAATGAAGATAAAACAGGTGGGCCGAGATTATGAAGTAAGTTAAACAGATTAACCAAAGCCTGTTTGACCCAGTATTCTTTCAGCTGATCAATCTTGAGGGTTTCAAAGAGAGCTTCAGTGTGAAATCTACTATTCACTCCAAGTACAGATCTTAAACATCTATTTTGTAAAATCTGCAGCTGTTTTAACCGAGTTTGTCGACCATTCATCCAAATAGTGCTGCAGTAAGTGAAGTGAGGCTGGATTAAGGTTTTGTAAAGTATTAACGCTATCTTTTCATCAGTGAACTGTCTTATTCGCTTTAAAGCAAAATACATCTTTAAAACCTTTTTCTTCACATTGTTAATTTGTGGAATCCATGAGAGATTACAATCCAGCAAGACCCCAAGATATTTGCATTCCATGACTCTAAATAATTTTTTGTTATTTAGACGAATATCAACATTACAGAAACGACTCAAGTTTGACTTTGAACCGATTAACATAAACTGACATTTGTCAACATTGAGCAGCAATTCATTATTTGAAAACCATGTCATAGCGGATTTCAGATCCTCATTGATTACTTTCTCTAAAGTAATCAGCATTTTTATGGAGTGAAACCTGTATGCGTTCAACCAAACAGATAAACAAACAAACAAACAAACACACACACACACACACACACACACACAAACACAAACGATCATGACTCAAAACATTTTATTTCACAGAACCTCGCCACTTTAATCACAACATAGACATAAAGAAGTGAAATGGCATGTAATGGTCTTGATTTTATTGGAGTTTTCATCTTTGTCTTCATTTTGTCGCTATTTTGTCTTTACTTTAGGTTTACTTTGTCTTTATATTGTCAATGAATATGATCGGGACTCAGTATCTGGTGGACGACCCAAGTGCTTGCACCACCGCCTGGCACCGTGTCCTCATGTTGTTGATTAGCTTCGTGATTCGCTGCTGAGGAATGGCGTTCCACTCGTCAACCTGTATCTGACGGAGTCCTGCCAATTGTCGTTGCATTTGTGACCCTCTTCCCCACAGCTCGGCCAAGTTGAGCCCGAAGATGTTCTATGGGGTTGAGGTCGGGGCTGCGTGCAGGCTAGTCAATTCTAGTGATGTCCTCTCTATTGAGAAAGCTGCGCACAAGTCTCGCTCTATGTGGTCTTGCGTTGTCATCTTTTTGAAGCATCTCAGCTTCAATTTGCCCTATGGCGCGGGATTTTTTTTAACATTGTTTATACGTGGCATAATGTACAACCATAAAACTTGATGAGCTATCAAATTGCCTGGCATGGCACAACTGAAAACTTGAATGTGAAGTTAAGATGTCTATTCAAATTTGCCTTCATGGCTGACCAGTTGAGAACACAAAAGAACATGTTCTCTATTTACTCTTCACGACCATTCTCATTCATAAGGACCGTTCTTGTTCATTTTGCAACTTTTCAATGCAGACCTTATCAGACACTTTTGAGTACAGCCCTTTACTTGACAGCATAGTCTTAACAACGGCGTAGCCAGGATATGATCTTGGGGGGGGGGGGGGGGTTAGTCTGCGAGGGAGCGAAGCGACCAAGCCCGAGCGAGCGGAACGAGCGAGGGAGGGGGGTGTGGGAGGGGGTTCCCCCCTCCCAGGGTAAGAACTTTTTGCATTTTGATGTTGTAAATGGTGCGATTTAAGATGCATGTTTTTGCGCGTTTTATCGAATTGAAACAGTCCCACTTGTTTAAGGTAGCAATATATTTTCACGTCGATTATCATTTAACAATTTGGCTATGGTTATATGGTATCATTTAAATAAATGTCTTGTATTAATTTTTACACTGAATATCCTGAACACGACTGAACCCGAGCGAGCGGAGCAAGCGGGGGGAGGGTGTGGGAGGGGGGTGTCCCCCCTCCCATGGTGAGAACTTTTTGCATTTTGATGTTGTAAATGGGGCAATTTCTTTATCGACGTGAAACAGTCCCTCTTGTTTAAGGTAGCAGTATAATTATTTTGATGTAGATTATTAGTGAACAAATTTCCTATAAGATGGTATGATTTAAATACCCATCATGTATTAATTCTTTTTAATGAATATCATGAACGCGTCTGAACTCGAGCGAGCGGACCCGAGCGAGCGAGGGGAGGGGAGGGTATGGGAGGGGGTGTCCCCCTCCCACGGTGAGATCTTTTTGCATTTTAATGTTGCAAATGGTGCATTTTGATGCATGTTTTTGCGTGTTTTAACTAGTTGACACAGTCCCACTTGTTTAAAGGTTGCAGTATATTCTAGTGTAGATTGTTATTGCACAATTTGCCTGTAATATACGTGTATATAAAATGGTATCATTTAAATAAAATTTTTGTATTAATTCTTACTCTGAATATCATGAACGCGACTGAGCCCGAGCGAGAGGAGCGAGCGAGGGGGAAGAGGAAGGGTGTGGGATTGGGGTGTCCCACCGCGACGGTGAGAACTTTCTGCATTTTGATGTTGCAAATGGTGCAATTTGATGCATGTTTTTGCGTGTTTTTAAAGAGTTGAAACAGTCACGCTTGTTTAAGGTTGCAGTATATTCTAGTGTGGATTATTATTGCACAATTTGCCTATAATATATATAAAATGGTATCATTTAGATAAACTTTTTGTATCAATTCTTACTCTGAATATCATAAACGCGACTGAGCCCGGGCGAGCGGAGCGAGCTAGGGGAAGGGGAGGGTTTGGGAGGGGGGGGGGGGTGTCCCCCTCCCATTTGTTGGAATATCTGGACATTTTTCAATCAGAAGAGAAGTGTAGCAAGTCTGTGGAAGGAGATTCTGTATAATTTTCTGATTGCAGTTAAACGTTTTGGTGCACACATTTTGTGTCATATTTTTCATTTTCAAAGTGCAGCCACAGTCTACTTCTATGCATGGGGGGGGGGGTGGGGGCGAGCAGGGAGAAGGTGTGGGCGAGTGTTATCTCCAACCTTTTGCCTTTTTAAGGTTGAAATTGAGATATTTCGTATACGCATATTTGATGGAATATATGGAAAACCATTAAAAAAAAAACTTGATGTATGTGTGGGGGGGGGGGGGAGACTGAGGTACGAAAGGGTCGATTAGAAGGGGAAATTCCCCTTGTACATGAGGGAACTTTGAGTTCTCGGAATATAAGTTATAAGTCATGTGCACTCAGAATTATTCATAAGTAAAGCTAAAAAATTTACTAAGGCTAGGGAAAGAGGCACAGAGGGGGAGGGTTTGGGAGGGGTATCCCCCTCCCAAGCACGAGAGATTTTGCATATTTTGAATTGAAATTCAACGATCTGGTGCACACTTTAAATGAAATATTCAAAAAATTATGATCTTATTTGATGGAAGGTTGAAAAAGGCGACCGCCCCCATCGCCCCCCCCCCCCCGCTACACCAGTGAGTCATAATGAGTGAGATGGAAGTACATGTAGAATTTAAATCCAACAGCGAAGTTCCAAAGACTGAACTATCTCTGTGCAATTATTATTGCTTCAGCACAAAACAAGAACATCATTTAGAGAGGCATTGTTTTCATTTCATGTATTTCCACAACTTGCACAACTGGTTTTTAAAAAAGAAAAAAAGAATGAACAATACAGGACAACATGTCAATCATATGCAATACAGAGTGTGGAGGAAGAAGCATAAGGTCCACACAATGTGGATTATGCAACGGTCTAGTGATTTCGTGTTCATCAGATTCAATCTTCTTCTGCTTCCATTAAGGACAACAAAGCAAAGTTCATAATCAAAAACTATGACAAGCCTGCGCGGTGCCACCACTTTATATAATGTAATCGAGTATAGGCCTTTCTACCAAATTCAATGTATATTTTAGTGAATCCTTTAAAATGTGAACATGAAAATGCTTAACAACGCAATGAAATCTAAACATCCACCAAATGGCAAAACGGGCGTTCCAACGTCAATAAAGGTGAATGCATTTTTTGTTGTACCCAAAAATGTTTGATATCCAACCACACTTAACAAACATGCAGTCTGATAGATTTCGAATTACTTAATTCGCTTCTGGTGATTCAAGTTTCAAACTATGGTACCAGCCACTTTTAAAAATTTCCTCGACCTTAAACTCGGAATATTTTTTCAATTAAATTGTAATTCTAAATCAATAAATTTAGTTACTGCTATTACATTTTGACGTTGTATGATTTAAAGTAATGATTGTATATATACTGTAGTCTGTACTTTTCGAAAATACTTCCTTAACATGCCAACGGGAGAAGACGCCAAAATTCTGAAGGGCTCAGTATCTAAATCGCTTAAAACTATATTTTTATCGGTCTTTTTGTGTGCAGAATTTGGTGTTTTTAGACCAAACTATGCATGCAATATTGTTTCACTCTGCCACGGGAATAGCTTTATCTTTCAGCTCGCAGAGAGACGAAATAGACGTCTGTTTTGTTTTTATAGGGTACATAGATACAATGAAACAGAACGTAGATTTCTTTCCCAACTGCTTCCAACACGCCTTTTTGTTGTTATTTTTTAACTCTGCCTCCATTTTAAGGCTGATAAACAGTATCTATAAACCTGCCCATGTATTCAAGTTTGACCGTGACCGTGGCGGCCAGTCATGATTATACGGCTTGCCCACAGATATAATAAGAGCGTAACAAAAGAGAGGAAATGAAATTATCTTCAACATGGAAGCTCAAACTTTTGTTGCGGATGCATGATGGATGAAACAACTACTCTTTATCTACCGCCCACTCAAGTGAAAGTGCTATGAGAACAACAACAATATGAGGCTGAATGCGGCAACGAGTACATCGAAGACAGCGCTGTCGACCCACGTTTACCAAACGGGTAGTTTGCAAATGAACGCTTCGATAGTGTACGTTAACTCCAAAGTGGGTATACAGGCCAGATCGTTCCAGGTGTGTCCCCAGTCCGCGCAGAAGGAGATACAGTCTTGCTCGCCCTGATAGCTGTTCGGCTGTCCGGGTGCCCAGTTAAGGTAGTCAAGGGGTGAGCCGTCGCTCCAGGTGAATGTATTTTCCGTGACCCTGTCGTGCAATCCGATCCAGACCCTGGTCTTAGTGGACACCTGCGAGAGAAACCACAAGCAAACATCAATACATGCAGGCTCAGTGCAGGGGAACGAGGAAAAGCAAATGCCCAGCTAACATTTGGACGTTTTCTGAACGTTCTTGAAACGTTCCAAGTTCGTTATTTGAACGTTTTGTCAAAACGTTTTCAAAACATCTTTTTGTGGAAGGTTTTCGACGTATTTAAAACGTTTCAGATGGACGTTATAAAAACGTTTTGTTAACGTTTAGAAAACCGATAAAAAACCTTTTGGAACTTTTAAGGACCTGCAGAAAAATTTTTGGACGTTGTAGACGTCAGTAAAGCCTTTTAAGAATATTCAAAACGTTATGTGGACGTTCCGCTGACGTCTAGAAAACCTTTAAAAAACCGTTTTGAACGTTTAAAAAAAGTTTTAAGAACGTTTAAAAAGTCTTATGAACCGTTCCAGAACATTTAGAGAACCTTTCATATCCATCTAGAAAGTTCAAAAAACCTTTCAAGAACGTCTAATGTTTATTTTTATTGGGTATCAAAAGAGAAAATTATAGTTATGAGATTATACAGGCACAATCTAGGATTAATGTGCCCTAATCCTCATCCTATTGACCGATTCGGGTTCGTTGAGGGCAGCAGACATTTTACGGCACAGGGCGCAGCCATAGTGGGTGTATCGGTGTGTATCAGCCGACCCCCCCCCCCCCCCCCCCTTGCTCTCCCCCACCCCCGGGCAAAATGTTTATCACGCACTTGTAACAACGGTTCGCGCACTAGCAAGCATTCGCGCACTCAGTACGAGACGCCCATTGGCTAACGCAGTTTTTCATTCTGCGCGCGTGCTAATGTAGGGAGAGGGGTGGGGGAGTGCGGAGGGGGGTGGGGTCGGATGATACACCCAGTATGGCGCTGCCCATGCCAAAAATACACATAGCGCGTCACAGAATCGGTCAATATAATCCTATCCTAAACTGTTCCTATTGTCCTACCACCTATACCTATACTACATCTTATTCCCAATTGAGAAATGTGTATCACATTCTTTATATACCAGCAAAATGTTTTATAAAATGGGTTCAAGAATGTAGCCAATAGGAAGCGCTGAAATGAGACACACCTCCTTCCTTTACTTCAGTACAACTGCACTGCCTGTAATCCTATGGTAGATTGCCGATCGTCTGTGCGCGCGGCGGCTCCTTTGATGAATTGCATGCATACGCGTACGCGCTGTCAATCCTGTAAACAACTTCTAGTTCGGGCTGCGCTGCCGGCCGGCCGGCCTGTCTTCCCTTGTGCATAACATATGTGGCGTACGTACGTATACTGTACTATACACTTTGTACAGTACAGTAGACCAAGCGTTATGGGACCGGACGCGTACATGGAGTCACTTTGAAGAGCAAATCCAACGATTTAGCAGGTTAATTCTCACGCCGTTTTCAGAGTATGTTGTCTAGTAGGCCTATATGAGGAGTCTATATCAAGTCTTTAAGGTAAAGGGTGCATATTCTATGTAAAATAAGTAAGTTTTCATGCGGGAACTTAAGTGTCCGGAAACCCAACCCCCCATTATACTTATACTGTATGTGCGGGACTTCCGCGAGTGCGACGTGCGTAAATGTTTGGGACGAACATCTTCGGACGTCTTGACCCACAAAGGTACGTGAAAAACGCTGAAAAATGATGTTAGTTTTCGAATTTTCGACCCATTTTATAAAACAAATGATGCACAGGATTATTTCGTGGCGTTAGTGTAGGCGTAGCTCACTCTCGGGTATTTACAATGTAGTGCAACATGCACTCGGCTTCGCCTCGTGCATGTTTCACAATTGTAAATACCCTCGAGTGCACTACGCCTACACTAACGCACTCTATCCTGTGCATCATTTGTATAGTAATGCATGAAGACATGGTTACTTAGAATAACACACGCACCTTAATTAGCATATTAACATATGAAAATACCTCTTCATAACACAATTTGAAATTGTGAATAACTGAACAATAATGTATAGGTAAGTTTATTTTTAACACAGACAGTTTGAACCCATCATAAATCTTTAAATTTCAATGTCTTTCATCTATTTCTACTAGTTTTCAAGTCATATTTGCATATTAGAATATTCATAAATACGCATGAATATTCATTATAAAGAGACTAATGACGAACACGTAGCGGACCAAATAAAAACGTTTTTAAAACGTTTAATAAAGACAAAGTCGACGTAGCAGACCTAATAAAAACTTTTTGTGGATGTTTATAAGGACGAAGACGTAGCAGACCTAATAAAAACTTTGTGTGGATGTTTATAAGGACGAAGACGTAGCAGACATAATAAAAACCTAACGTCCATTGACATTTTAAAACGGTTTCCAAAAACACCTGTGCTTTGCGGTAAATGCTAAGTCCCAACTTTGACGTTGTATGCAAGTTTTAAAAACGTCCATTTTATACGAAGACGTACGGAACCTCAAAAAAAAAAAAAAACGTTGAGGAAACGTTCTGAAAATGTTATGTGTTTGCTGGGTGTGTAGAGCTACATTTAATTTACTTTTTAATGCCATTGGCGCTTTCACCAATAGGTGTATGTGAACGACTTCAAATTTTGTAATGAAATGCACAGGGCTGAATTAATTATTTTGTACTTATTATACTAACTCAACATTTTCGTAATGAGTGCTTAAGAAGTGCAGAATTTGTTTCTCTTTATTGAAATTGCAATTAAAAGATCACCAAATATGTTTTTATCAATACATTACTCTCCTCCGATGCAATCGCTAAAGAGCGGATATACGATAAAAAGTAGGCCTCCGCGGAAATGTCGGAAAACCGAATGCCCACACAGCAATATTGTGCTTAACAATCAGAGTATAGTTTACATTTAATACACAGAAGCAAGCATTGACGGTTTTCACTAAAAGGTGTCGTTTGGCGTGAGTACTGTATAGGATCTGAAACCCTATATAACAAATATGCTGCTCAAGATTTCATGTCAACAGTAAATGGGGTCTAGGTGTGTTTCTCTCTCTCTCTAAAAAAAAAAAAAAAAATGTTGTTTTTAATCGCTCCCTGTAATTTCTTCGTTTGTTCGTGATTTGTTATGACTTGCTTCATTTAAGTTTACAACTACTCCATTGTAAGTCGAGCTCACCCGCTTGTTCCGGAGCGTTTCGTAGAGAGACACAATGAAGTCCGTTTCCTCCTGTGAGTGAATAGAGAGGAGATGGCCCAGTTGAGGTGCACCGTCTCTTTCGTTACATGGAACAGCGAAAGAGCGGCAGTGCAGCTCCGCTTCGTACCACGTTGTGTTCTCCACCGAGAAGTATCTGAGAGGAAAATAAGGCGAATCAAATCGAAGTATAATTTTGTAAAGTTGCACACCACGCTCAGCTTGGCGTTGAGGAAAAGAGCAAAAACATGAATAGGAATGAATGAAAGATGTTTCATCACAGTCAGACTCGAGAGAGGTTTGGAATCTTCGAATTTTCATGCTTTCGGAAATTGGTTTCAACACCACTGCTCACAAAATGTGATTAAATTGGCAGTGTTAACACTGTCTTAACTTCATTGAAATCCAACTGAACTGAACACATTGCATCTTTCTAAAAGTTGTATTTCGACTTGGAATCAAGAAAGCTTAATAATCGTCCTTCACATCAAACTATTGTACTTTGGAGTCTTAGAATAATCTAATAACAGTGACTGTATTGTAAAGAAAGAAGTATCATCGATTAACTATTGCTTGATCATTGGCGAATTTCGTTATATGTGGGTGACAGCATTTTTTTCTTCTTCTTCAACTTGTTAGGAGAGCAGTGAGAGAATGACAACAGCTATAGCGTCTCTTCATAATGCGTGTAGGATTAGATGGGAATTCATGGGAATCTTATTAACACTCTGTAACTTTCATAAGTTCACTATGTTAAATGTCCACTGGATGAAACCACTGAAGTGGAACTTTCCCCACCTCCCAGGTTGAAGCCAGTTAATTGTCAATATCGGCTATATAGGTGAATGAGTACCCACAGTAGAATAATTGTACCAGATTTGGCAGTTCAGTGTCAATGTACGGGCATGAACTGTTCAAAGCAAACAGTCATATAAAACATCAGACTATGTATAGGCAGACCGAATGCCGCATAGCCAAATTATATCCAAGTTGCTAGATCAGAGATCCAGTAGGAAAAATCACATTTCGAATATTGATCTCAAATGTTCACAATGTTAAAGGAGACCTCCGAATGATTTTCATATTTTTGCATTTAAACAACTATAAATTAGTTATACTGAACATGCTGAAGACAGAGTTTCAGAATTTGTGATCATTGGGATGAAGAATAAGAATGGTTTGAAAATTTAGAACAAATTGCAATGAACAAAATTGATGACATGGCATAGTCACCATAAGAATGCATGAGTTGGGGCTCAAGGAAGCAGAACAAAAGAAGAAGGCATGCATAGATTATACGCAGGGGAACTCGCAAGCAAGCGGTATTGTAATGGAATTACACTGCTACATTTCTGAATGTGAACCTCGTATGTCATCATCCTTGCTCATGCAGTGTAATTTGTTTCAGGTTTTTCAAAGTATTGTTTCTATGCTCAAGAATCACAGTAAATTCCACATATCTATACATGGAGTTGTCGATTTATGTACTACATGATGTCAAATTATGAAAATCGTTATAGAGCTAACATGAAAAGCATAAAGCCATTATTTGACAATCTTATATACATTATTTGTATTGTGTGAAATTGATATAAATTAAACATATCATAGAATGGACATAGATACATCAAACACCAAACTACATGATGTCACGAAACTCTGTTTCAATTCAGCCGTAAATGCACATAAAAGATATATTAAAAAAAAACTTCCATGAACTTTATAATTCATGAATGTGACTTTCCTAAACGTATTTTTCATACGACTAAACAGAATTTTCTGGTGATAAGTTATTAATTTTTCTTTTTTGTTTTAAAAAATGCAAAAAAAAAAATATTTTTCAAGGAAATTTTTAACTCTATCATAAGTCATAAAAACAATTTTACCATACAAAAATGCCATTCTTATACTTTTGCCATTGATTTGTTGCAAACAATATATACTCATTAAATTTTAGAATTAGGATTAACTGCTTGAATTCATTATTAAGGCTGCACAAACCCTTGAAAAATAAACAAAGATTTGTCCTATTCTCACAGAATTACCTACAAACTTTAGTCGTTTAGAGTGTGTCCAACCTGACATTCATGACAATGCGTACTAAAAGGGGGAATATAATATATTCTCCGTAATTCTGCAGCCAAAATGAAGAATGGTTTGATGACCAAAATGTAGGGTTTACCTAAAATCAGAGTTTGTACTGTAATGTCTCCATTGTAGAACACTGACAGTGATCAATCAATGTCAGAAAAGATACAACACGAAACCAATTCTCTCCGGACCCTCATGTTTGATTCCATGTTCCTTGAAAACAAAATATCCCACCCTGTACAATCCAATTAATTCCACTTGCCAGAGACTAGGACTATTTTCACCGTCTCTATTCATCTCACTCTTTTTGTGTGTGTTTTCATTTTGCCCAATATTTTGGAATTTTCTCGATAACAGAAAAGAAGAGGTTTTAGGTTTTAATACTTGACTTTCATATAATTTGTGCTTTGTACTTACTCTTGGCAGTTGCTTGGCAGCAAGTGAATATTACAGACAACAGGACGGTATGGTATAGGCCTATAGGCCTATATTAAAATTTTATGCAACAAAACTTATTGAAATCACCTAATTAAGCCTGCATGCTGGGTAGTGTCATATCTGTGTTTACAAAGTATGATGAAATTGAGGAAAATTGATGTTAGTGAAAAGCAATGCCATACACAGAATAAAAGTCAAATCAAATCAAATCAAATCAAATCAACTCAAATTAAATCAAATCAAATCAAATCAAATCAATGTTTATTCTGATCACCACTCACCAGTAGCAATGCCCCTGGAATGCGGTCCACAACGGTGGGCAGCCACAACCACCGGCCTGGGTGCCTTGCAGCGCTGCCAGTGCAAACCCGAAAAAAACCAAGGGGTAGAGCCTCACGAATACAGAAAACATTCTGCCGAGTTCCTCGTATCTGATAGGTCAACACAAACACCAAGCTACTCCTTGGCTACACTAACTGTGGCAAGTCCAGCGCTTGATCTTTATAAGGTGAGTGCTAGTGATAATCCCTACAGATACATGGTGTAATGTTCTGCGGAACCTCTATGTCTGTTTTGATCATCAGTCGGTTTGTTTTTCTTAGTCTGTCGTGTGTGGTTCATGTTTGCAGGAAGAGCGCCGACCGCTTCGGGAGAAATGAACTTCATCGTATTTACACAAACTATATTCTGATTTCCAGCTACATCCTGTCTTGATACCACGTAGGCCTATGGATCATGCTGGTTCATGTTTGCAGGAAGAGCGCCGACCGCTTCGGGAGAAATGAACTTCATCGTATTTACACAAACTATATTCTGATTTCCAGCTACATCCTGTCTTGATACCACGTAGGGCTATTGATTATGCTGACTGATTCTTTGATCGCGTATTCTTTATGCGTGACATTATATTCAAATACATTTCAACATATATTTTAAGTAATTCATAATCCACTTGTTACTCAAATGAATAAAATTATCGATAACAGAAAAAGAGCAGAACTCCAGAAATTGGTTTGTTCTTCAAATACCAGTGTAAACTGCTGGTATTGACACCATGATCACATGGTTATTATGCTCATTTCTGGAGTTGTGATGCGTGTAGATACACACACACACACACACACACACACACACGCATACACATCTATATATAATTACAAATGAAGAGTTTGTTCGCAAAAACCGATAAGTCCATTTTTGACGATTTTGAAGTACGGTCTCTGTCATAAAGTACAAAATAATACCTTTTAAATGATATATTGGTCACTACATAGAAAAGTACATTTTTGAAGTTATGGTCAAAAGAAGTTAAACATTTCTTGTCATTCTCTTTATTTTTCTTGACGTTTAATCGCAAATATCTCCATTTGGCAAATATGGACTTGTCGGTTTGTGCAAACAAACTCTTCAAGTGTATGATGTAACGAGATTCGGAGAATCGGATTCAGTTTTTGCTATAGATTACAACTTCTGAAATCGATTGTACCTTAAGCAGAGAAAAGGTTATTCCTATTCAAAGGGTCGTTTCAAGGAGCTTATATATGCGTTATTATGACTTTAAATATTTAATGCTAATACATAGCTAAGTTAGGATCATTTTGATATCTGCACCTGTTTCGGTCGATGGTACATGTTGTTTGTTGGTAACCATACACGAGAAATATGCTTAAAATTTATAATTGTTGCGTCATAGGTGAACCAAAGAGCGTGTTATAAACTAAGAGGGTGCACTCGCGCTATTTTACACGTAAAAATGTGTAGTACGCTATGGAGCCCAACGGCAGCCATTTTAGGAAGCAAACCGCTGGCTTATCGCGAGCGTACGTGACTTATAAGGCTGGGTTCACATAGTATACGGTATATGGTATTCGCTATTCGCTATTAGCTATTCGCTATTCTCTATACGCTATACGGGCATGGCGGGTCACAGAAGGTAGCACACGCGTGTCCTACATTCTTTTGCCGCCAATTCCTGAAGTTAATTTCTGTAAAAAAAAAAAAAATAACAAAACTCATTGATATTCGAAAATAAACTCTTTTAGGACTATTTGACTTAAAGAAGAGAAATCACCTCTGCAAATTATTGAAATTCTAAATACAACTTTGAATGATTTTTTAATGGAGTTAGTTCAGCCAGTCGATTGACATGGGGTTATACACACTAAATATTAAATTTTATCTATTTCTTTTGGGGGGATGTTGGGGAGGGGATTGGGGAGGGAGAATGTAAGTCGAAATACTGTATATGTTTGCAAATATTTGTTTTAACATTTCAAACATGTATCAGCCTAATTGATTTTATCAGTTATTCATTAATTACGTCATTTTTATGGGGGGGGGGGGTAGCTCAATTCTACTACCCCATCCCAGCTCTGTGAACTCACAGCAAAAGTAAAATAATAAAGAAATTATTTTATAAACAATATTTTTTGGATTAAATCGATTTTCACATTATTTGTAACTTATCATAAGAATGACTATAGTAATCAATAATAAATATTCCAAGAAAATGAGTACCAAGAAATCCTATAATTTGTTACTTACCTTATCTAACCAAAGCACACATTCAAAACACCAGCTGCCTCACCCGAACAGGATGATATACGCTGCACGAAAGTCGAACAAGCACAATTCCCACTATACTGTATAATACGCAGCTATACGGCATTTTCGAATAGTGCCCTCTTGTGACCCGGTATAATCCTATTGTTCGATTCAAGCTATTCGCGTGCCCTCGAAAACGTGCACCGTATACCCGATTAGTGTCCTCCTATGTGAACCCAGCCTAAGGAGTGAATTCTGCCTCCCTTCACTTTCTCCATTTTAAGGGGGCAAACAGCAGTATTAGTCGGGTACCTAAGGGGGGGTCACCATGCATCCCCCCAGGACTCCTCGAAACTTACATTTTCAGGATCCTCATGACATACCAAAACATAATCAAGATGTTAATAGGAACGAAAAGTGGCTGTTCTAGGTGAAATTTAATGTATTCTATTGTTTTTCATAATTTCTTATGTATTTCTTTGTTTTTCAACTTTTTCAACTTTTGTTTTTTCTTTGTTTTTCTATTGGAAATTGTCACTGACCACTTTTCTACCATAATTAGCACAAAACTAATCAATGAAAGTGATTAATTGTAAAAATAATCAGGTTTTCATGACTTTCATGACAGAGCACCTGTTTTCCATAGGAAATGTACACAAAAGCACAATATTGTGCCCGTTTTGGGACGACATTCCGTTACAAAAATGGGCGTGACTTCGCAAAAGTATGCGGGGAAGTTGCAAATTTGGTCTCGAAAGTTGCGTGAGACTTGAACAAAACAAAGTCAAGTAAGTTTTGAGGAGTCCTGGGGGGGGGGGGTGCACAGTGACCCCCCCCCCCCCTTAGGTACCCTACTGTGTAAGCCCTACATGTAAGCACATATATATTACATACATACATAAGGACGGGGGGGGGGGATCCGCCCCCCCCCCCCTCGAAGTTTCGCGCTATAAATCGGTCCCGAGGCTTCTTGACTTTGTTTGGTCAAGTCTCGCACAACTTTTGAGACCAAATTTGCAACTTCCCCGCATACTTTTGCGAAGTCACGCCCATTTTTGTAACGGAATGTCGTCCCAAAACGGGCACAATATTGTGCTTTTGTGTACATTTCCTATGGAAAACAGGTGCTCTGTCATGAAAGTCATGAAAACCTGATTATTTTTACAATTAATCACTTTCATTGATTAGTTTTGTGCTAATTATGGTAAAAAAGTGGTCAGTGACAATTTCCAATAGAAAAACAAAGAAAAAACAAAAGTTGAAAAAGTTGAAAAACAATAGAATACATTAAATTTCACCTAGAACAGCCACTTTTCGTTCCTGTTAACATCTTGATTATGTTTTGGTATGTCATGAGGATCCTGAAAATGTAAGTTTCGAAGAGTCCTGGGGGGATGCATGGTGACCCCCCTTAGGTACCCGACTATATAGCTTTTTTTAAGATCTAAAAATTTTCATTTAGAAGAATCATATATCCCCCAAAAGGAAAACAATGAAGAAATGCCCATTATTTTCAAATCTGTAGTCCCTCAAAGTTCGAGCTGAAACGCCTTTCTGCCTCCCTCGGCTCCCCTTCCCCTTCTTTTCCTCTCTTTTGCCCCTGCTCTCTTGGCCTTTTACACCTTTGGGAGGGTGGGGGGGGGCAGACGCACTTGTTCCCTGGATTTTTTGTTTTTATTTCTGAGAATCGTCCTCCTGTATTTTCAAACTTTAATATTCTTATGTTTCTTTCATTTAAGCACTATATTGATAGAGCTTGTATCTGCAATGCGAACATGTTCAAAATATTACAAAATTTTGATTGAAAATTCTCAATTATTCCACCACACTATGCGTCACTACATCGTTGAATTTTAAATCTGAAAATGCATGGGCTCCCTCCCCGGCCCTTTCGGTCCACCTCTTACACATTGAAGAAAGGATCATAAAACCATTATTGGCTCAGAATACATTTATATACACAGGCCCTAGATTCTGGAATTCATTAAGTTGCGAAATAAAAAAATTATCCTCCTTTGTATTCTTTTAAGCGGAAGTTGAAATCCTTTCTGTTAAACCCTCTCTGACGTTTCGTTTTTATTAACCAAGTCCCAACAACCACAGGGTTCATCATCCAACCATCAATCAATGAATCTCTGAATTCATTATAATGAAACAGCCATTATAATCTCTGCACGGCTGTATGCAGCCACCAGCTGTTTGAAGCACCTCTTCAATTCCCTTTTCAATTCCCTCTTTCGTTTCCTTGATCAGCGTGTAGGCATTCTCTTTCTTTCTTTCTTCCTTCCTTCCTTCCTTCCTTCCATTTTCCATTCATTCTGTCTAGTCGGGTCATGTTGCTGTGTGTCTCCTATTTTTGTTCCGTCTTGTCTTAAATTATACTTGTGCTAAGCATATGCAAATAAGTATTTCGTTAGATTTTTCTTGAGTGGTTCACAATCTACAAGCTTACTTTTTGGTGGATCTCTCAGTCCTTTTTTTTTTTCAACTGAAACATAACCTTGTATTATTTTGCGTATACATGCATATATATGTAACTTTATTATTGTATCACTTGATATCATTTGCAAGTTGAATGTACAGTATACGATTGTGATATGATTCCTAATTTATACTGTGTTGTGTTCTGTTGGAAAAAGGAGAAGAATGAAATAAAATGAAATGAAATGAAAAACAATGATCCTGGATGAAGAGATCGCGAATGATAATTAGCCATTCACATTTTCCCTATATTTTCTCAATTTTTATTAAAAATTGCAAATATTCCACCAAAAGCTCCCTCGTGTGGGAGGGAGATATCCTGTAATTTACCCCCCCCCCCCCCCGACCGACAACTTGGATCAAGAGGTGACAGACACCGGCGTATAGCCAAGGGTGGGTGGGGGAGGGGGCAATGGGGCGATGGGGCGATGGGGGCGGTCGCCACCCCACCCCCCCCCCCCCAACCCCACCCCGACTTGGACCGGGGATTTCGAAGGCGGAAAAAATATAAGATTGCGCGTATACTGTGTGCATGTGCATGAAGCGGGTCTCTTTCTCAATCTTTTATCAAGTAAGATCATAATTTTTTTCAATATTTCACTCAAATCATGTACCAGATCGTTGAATTTCAATTCTAAAATTGCAAAATCTCTCTTGCTTCCCCTCCGAAACCCTCCCCCTCTGTGCCCCTTTCCCTATAGCCTTAGTACATTTCTCAGATTTACAAAAATTCTAAATAATTATTCTGAGTGCACAAGACGTATCACTTATATTCCGAAAACTCTAAAGTCCCTCATGTACAAGGGGTAGGCCCTATATCCCTTTTAATCAACCCTTTTACTTTAAACAGGCAAAAGCTCCCTCGTACGAGAAGGGTGGGTGGGGATAGCACTCTCGCACGCTTTTTCTCTGCTCGCCCCTCCCCCTCCCTATGCATACAAAATATAGACTATGGCTACACTTTGAACATAGACAGTTTTTTAAATATGCCACAAAATGTGTGCACCAAAAAGTTTAAGTGCAATAAGGAAATACGGAATCCCCCTCGTGTAGGAGGGGACATGGGGCTTATTCCCTCCCACATCCTCCTGCTTTGTCTCCTTCCACAGACTTGCTACACTTCTCTGATTGATAAATCTCCACATAAATCATTCCAACAGAATTGTGTGCGCCAGATTGTTAGATTTCGGGTCTAAAATTAGAAAAAAAATCCCTCTTATATGGGAGAGGTATATCTTTGATTTTGATTTGATTTTGATTTATTGGTTTCTGTATCATCATTGTACATATACACATTCATGTACAAACATAAATATAATAATATATATAAGTATTTTCTTGTCCATTGCCTGTGTACAATGTACAGCAAAAGTACAACAAAACATACAACAATGAATAATACAGAGGGGCTACAGCATAAGCGTAGCTTGATTTGCGTGCAGCCCCCGTAGCATAACATAATAATTATTATAATATACATCGGAAGGAGAATAGGAGGGAGGGATGACTTGCATAGAGATAAGATAGTTGAAAGGAGAAAGGGAAAGGAGAGGTTTGTCTGCTTTCACTAAAGGTTTATACAAAGTAAAATCACCTGTATCACTGATTAGCAAGACATGACAAAATATTTCCTCACCGAGGTACAGGTGGACAGTTGATGCAGGTCATGGTCGGTTACATAATAAGATGGCAACTGACCATTATGAAAGCGAAACATACAGCCTTGCCACCCTCCGATTGCTTGGTCCTCTCTATAGACTAAGTAAACTTTGGGGAATGACAATTTCCGAATTTCCCACAAAAAGTGTGCTTCAGATCGCTTTATTTCAATTCTAAAAACGTAAAAGCTCTGTCGAGCTTCCCCCTCTCACACCCTCCCCTTTTATAGACTTTGTACATAATTATAATACACAGATTGATGCACACGCGGAATAAGAGTTCAATGTCGTGGTTTAGCTATTAACACTTCCCTGAATAAACCCTATTTATTTCCATTTTTTTTGGGGGGGGGGGGGGCTAGAAAAATTAAAAGTAGTGTTGTATCCAAAGTTTGCCCCAGATCACTAAATTTCAGGTTTGAAAATGCAAAATCATCTTCGTGTGGAAGGAGAAATATCCCTTATCTATACCTTCGTGTGCTTGCTTTTTCTGTTTGATTGCTTACAGCAGACATCGTTCATGATATTCACTCTAAGAAATAATACAAGAAGTTTAGGCCGAATGTTCAATAGTAATCTACATCAAAATATACTGCTACCTTAAACAAGTGAGACTGTTTCAAGTCGATAAAACACGCAAAAACATGCATCTAATGACACCATTTTCAACCTCAAAATGCAAAAGTTCTCACCGTGGGAGGGGGACCCCCCCCCCCCCGCTACACCGTCCCCTCCCTCCCCCCTCCCCCCCCCCCCCCCCCGGTCGCTCCGCTCGTTCGGGTTCGTTCGCTTCGCTCCCTTCTTCCACCTCCCTGTTCGCATACTACTGAGTAACCCCCCCCCCCCCCCCCCCCACCCTCTAAGATCAAATCCTGGCTACGCCGGTGCAGTGGTGACAGATACAATGATTCAGCCAATCACTGTCCCAGAATCTCTTTGCTTAAAAATATTTTACATATCATTCCAACAAAGTGGGCACCGACATTGTTTAATTAAAAAAAAAAAAATCTTGAAAAAGGGGGGAAGTGGCGTAGACAAGTCCTCAGGTCATACCTCTAGGTTTAATTTGCGGCCAAGAGAGAAAATTTTAATGTACTAAAGGCGATTGATGTACGTTCAACCCCCCCCCCCACCACACACACACACACACACACACATACACACATACACACATACACATTGCCATTTTACCCAGGAATATTTTTCTATTAGGGCGAGAATATGGTTGTTGTTAGGGATTAGTAATGTGAAAATGTAAAGTGACAGCGACAAGGATGACGATTATGATAAATAAGATATGATACTAAGAAGAAGACTGCCATGACTGCATGATAAGAATAAATTTTCATTTGATTTCATAATTGCATTTACTCCAGAACGGCAAATGATTCAGCCGAAAGGGCTCTTCCTCATGTCCGAGCACAATAACAGTACATAATAACAATAATACCACGCATACGTTTAACTTTGGTCCATGTTAATTCCAATTCAAAATTTATTTTTACCTTTCCAACAGAATGTACGAAGAAATATGTGAAATTTGACATGCGTGTCGTTGAAAATATACACAGCGATCCGGCCATATGCAGGGATAATAACATGTCCGTGTGATCAGTACAAAAAAAAAAGAGACGTACAATTCACAAATTTTAAAAGTGCAACACAGCGATTTTTGAACATCGCCACTACCTTGAATGACTCGGGATTTTAGCAATTAAATGAGTAATTCTCAATCCATAAATTAGGTTACTTTTATTACATTTTGATAAGATAAGTAGTAAGATTGAAAATAGTGATTGTATACTATAGTCGGTACTTTTTGAAAATACTTCCTTAACTTGCCAATCGGAGAAGACGTCAAAATTCTAATGGCTTCAGTATCTAAATCCGCTCGGAATACATTATTTCAGTCTTTTTGTGGGCAAAATTTGGTGCTTTTATACCAAACTATGCATGCAGCATAATCTCACTCTGCCACCGGAATGGTTTTATCTTTCATCTCGCAGAGAGATAGATGCGACCCTTACAAAAAATAACCATGAAATTTACGGTATTACCATGGTAAAACCTCAATTGCCATAGTAAAACCATGGTATCGATGGTATTACTACGAGTACCACAGAAAAACAATGGTGATGCATGGTGATACCACAGAAAAACCATGGTAAAACCTCAATTGCCATAGTAAAACCATGGTATCAATGGTATTGCTACGAGTACCACAGAAAAACCATGGTGATGCACGGTGATACCACAGAAAAACCATGGTAAACTATCAATACCATGACACGACCATGGTACTGATACATATACTATAGAATAACTGTGAAGTCTATGGTATTTCCATGGTTTTACCATAGGCGACACAAAATAACCATGGTAATAGTATGTTATAATTTTTATACCATAGCACTACCATGGTATTACTACCAGTACCATGGAAAAACCATGCCATCTACTGTATTTGCCTGGTATAACTATACAGGTACAATAAAATAACTATGGTGATGCCGGGTTATGGCCATCATACCAAGGCATCACCACGGTATTACCACTTGTACCATAAAATAACCATGGTATATAAGGAATTTCCCCAGTATCGCTGCACTAATTAACCATGGATATACCATGTAATAACCATCATACCATGGCACGGTTCTGGCACTACTAGGCCTACTTGTACCATAGAATAACCACGGAGATACCATATGATAACCATCATACCATGTACTACAACCACAGGGTCTTTAATCGTACCGCAGCATATGTAACCATAGTCTTTTTGTCATCTTCTGTATTTCTAAGGGTACACAAAAATAGCCATGGTGATACCATGGTTCAACAACAACATATCAATTATGATATTCTTATAGCTGAAAGGGACTGTACAGTAGGTACTGGTTGAGATGAGGATTCAGATTTACAACTTATTTTTTTCTGTTAGATGATAAACCTCTCATGAAATAAAGTGTATGAAAGAGCATACACAGCTGTAATTTCAAGAAGGATTCAACGTTTTGAAGAAAATTCGTCTTGAAATGGCTGAGATTACCAACCCCCCCCCCAAAAAAAAAAAAAAAATCAAAATGAAATTGACAGGCCCCATCTTTCATTAGGAGCTCTTTGTTTTAATTTGTTTTTAGATATCTCAGTCATTTCTCAGCCTGTTTTCATTAAATAAACGTTTGAGTCCTCTTCTGCTCTTTATCATTTCAAAGAGTGGTTTCTAAATATCTCGCAAAATGTTACAAGCTGAATCCTCATCTCATCCAGTACTGTATACTCCTTTTAAATGTCAAATAATGACGAAAAAAGGTACATTCTCTACTGGTATCACAAGGGAAAAATGGTCCCATTATAGCTATCCGTTTGACCCAACTTGTTCAAATAGTTGCAAACTGGAAGTAGGCCGATACTCGTTCACATTACCATGGTGTGAATTACCATACAATTAAAGATGAAAATTAATACCAAGTCACGCCATTCCAGCTGACACTAAATTGAATGAGCTGGCACACTCTGAAAAAAAAACCCCAGTCAATTCCAGCTGAATATTATGGCCTGGCTCTAAATCATTGATTATGAAGTTTTATTTGTACCAACTGGAAAACATGTCGTTCAACTGGCAGACTCACTAGTTGACTCCACTTAGACAAGTTGACTCCAAACTAACATTTCATTCCAACTGACAGACTGAAACAAATGAAATAAACTAGGCAATTGTCTACCAATTAGAATTCATTGACATAACCTACAGATTCACCACTGGATTCCAATTGCAAGAAACGGAATAAAGTGTCATACTGAAATATCAACTACCCGATTCCTGTATAGATACAATAATTGTATTGAACTTGACTAGACACAACTGGCAGATTTACCAGTTGATTCCACTTGAAAGCGATGGAATGGACTGGTACACTGAGAAAACATAGATGACTCCAGTTTGAACAAATGGATCAAACTGTGATGAGTGAGTTACATGTGTGTAATAACAACATACCTAATAGTAGTAGCATAGTGGTACTGGTGATAATAATGATGATGATGATAATAATAATAATAATAATAATAATAATAATAATAATGATAATAATAATAATAATAATAATAATAATAATAATAATAAGGTCTTATCCAGGAGAGCCTCTCCAGTGTTGTCGCTGCTCTATACCACAGGGCCCTGCCATACCACTAACAGTTGAACTGTTCTAATGAAAATGACAGATTAAAAAAATTAGATCTATTGTGTAAACTGGAACATTAAAGCCTATTGGTTGATTCCAGTAGGAAGAAATAGACCAAAGTATGCCCTTAGACAAAGTGGGATCAACTGGACACAACAAGCAGATATTTCAGTTGATGATCCACTTGAAAGAAATTGTGTGAAATGGCATACAACAACCAGTTGATTACAGTAGAAACAATGAGTGCACATTCGAGTTCGACACCCACAAATCATACAGCCAACAAATCAAACAACCCATGAATTTGACACCTAGCGAACAAGGCCCACATGACTGCGACACTAGGTAAATAAGGCCCACGACACTTTTACAATAAGCCCCATGATGCAATGTCGAGCTTGTGGGCCGTATGACTTGTGGGATGACCCCGAAAAAATTGGACCAATTTGGTGCAGGTTGAATCGACTGGACACAACTGGCAGATTTACCAGTAAGAACTGGCATACTAAAACATCAACTCCATGATTCCAGCAGATTCAACTTTTTTGAACCAGGCTCTTGTATACCTGTTGCAAATGACTTGACACAACTGATAGATTTATTCAACTTCAAAGCAATGCGGATTTAACCTACATGCACTTTGATAAAGTTTAGGCTGTAACAGTTAGTAGAACCCAGCCGGGTAATGTATCAAACTGGCATGACTGGGGAAGTTCATACCAGTTCATCAAATCTGGCAGTTTTACCAATTGATTCCACTTTTTAAACGATTATAAACGTACCAATACATTACAGTCAAAACTATTGGACCATTATGAGTATACTTGCAACGAATGGGAAAAATCAAAATATATATCAACCGATTCTAAAGGTAAACCCCTTAAACTCTAAGGGACGTGGCAGGAGAGGGAAGGGCGGAATCCACCCTCGATGTTTCGAGTCTGCGATGGAAGAGACCCTGTCATGAGACATTTTCCTGACTTTTTTTCAAGTTCAACTTCAAATTCATTGTTGTTTTTTCCACAGCAAAATAATCTATTTGGTGAACATAAATCTCGCTTTCTTCAATGAAAGTAGAATGCATGTAATTTGTACAGAGAAAGCAATAATTGAAAACCTAAAGTAGGGGTACAATGCAGTGGTTGCTGAGGTAACAAAAGTGAAATAAATGAAATATGCATTGTGTGAAAAAAAGCAGGGACCCACTAAAAAGACAAAGCTTGTGAAGTACGGTCCCTTCTCCGATTGAAAAAAAAAAATCGACGCAAAGATTGATTGAAAACAGCAACAAAGAAACTCTTTAAAAATCTGACTATTCTTTATCGGAGCAGATCCAGGAATTCCGTAACTGGGGTGGGGGTGGGGATGGGGGAGGGATCTGTCATGGTGCCACTTCCGCAATTAAAGGGGGCAGACACGCCCATTTTCATTTTGTTTTCTTTTTATTTATTTATTTTTATCTTATCAAAAATTAAAGAAGGGGCCCCCTGGAGCTATCACTGCTGTAACATTAATCACTGCGATTGATTGATCTTATGCTAATTATGGTATAAAAGTGGTCAATGAGAATCTCATAAGAAAACAAAGGAAACAATAAAAAAACAAAGAAATACATTTGAAACTCAAAAAAAAATCATATACACAATAAATTGGCTTTTGGAAGTCCTTTAATGTCTGATGCATGGTCTTTAAACATGTAAAAACAGACTTACAAATGATTAAGAAATAGACTCT
Source organism: Diadema antillarum (assembly GCF_040938485.1). Lineage (NCBI taxonomy): Eukaryota > Metazoa > Echinodermata > Echinoidea > Diadematoida > Diadematidae > Diadema > Diadema antillarum. The sequence continues at coordinate 551,768 of NW_027271492.1, forward strand.
TAATGCTTTTAATTAGGCTAAAATAAGATGATGGGCCTAATTTGCACAAATAATTAATTGATGAATTAAAATTAGAAATTGACAATAAAAAAAAATATTATAAGATATATAACACATAATTTTGTAGATTACAATGTGGTTGTAACTTGGGCCAAATTTCGCTACGATCGTAATACTAATGGTCGAGATCTTGTGGGGGGGGGGGGGAGGCGAAATTCCCTCCCAAAATGCAATTTTTAGCATTTATAGCCAAATAAGCCTGGCCCGTTAAAGATAAGCAAAGTTTTGGAACTAATTCACATTGTGTGTTATCTCATACAAATTCCAAGTACGACCCAAAATATTATACCGGTATGTTCATGTAATAAATGTACTACAGCCTGTATTTAGTATATGTGTGAATGTGTGTAGTGTGTGTATGTGTGTATGTGTGTGCTTGTGTGTGTGGGGGGGGGGGGGTGTGGGTGAGTGCAAACACCCGGTTAGTACTAATATATCCATGGTACCAAGAACTGACTTCTTCCCATGCAGTTTAAACCTCATTAACCCAACTGGAAAATGTAACACAAGTTGATTCAAGTTGCACGAACCATGTTTTGACTTGGTTTCTGTATCGCTCATGAATATTCATGAGAGAGCATCTAACATGCAAAAGGTGAGAAAATAGATAAAAGACATAAAAACCCAAAGTATATATTCTGGGTTTAAACTTTGAAGTATGTTGGGAAATTTCTCTTTTGTTACCAACTATTTTAACTTGTGTTATAACAATGCATATTCATATTTTGATAGGACTAATATCATGCATGACATGTAGTTAGTAACCATGCCTTAAACCTTTTCAGATATCAGCCCATATATAAAGAACTGATACACTAGCAATGTATCTAGGAATAGGATGTATACTCTAGGTATACAGATAGGTAGACCTGTATAGATTAGGATGTAGGTCTTGTACAATAGTGTAGAAACAGGTGTATGTGATTCGATGCCAGGTTATGTAGGTAACATACTAGTACTGCATGCTGTGTAAATACACGACCATTAATGTTATTTTTCTTTTCAAATTGTAAATACCATGGTAATACCAGGGTAATACCATGGTAATACCAGGGTAAAATCACCTCAGAAATACCATGGTATTGTACCATGGTACCGGTACCATGGTATTTGGTAAGCACAGTAATACCATGGTAATATACCATGGTACATGGTAAGAGCAGTAATACCATGGTATTTTGCCATGGTAATACCATGGTAATGTACCATGGTTTTACCAGGGCAAAATTACCAGGTTTCCATGGTTCATTACCATACCATGGTATTACCATGGTAAAACCATGGTTCTTTTTTGTAAGGGGAAATAGACGTCTGTTTTGTTTAAAAGGGTATATAGATACAATGAAATGAAATGTAGATTACTTTCCCAGCTGTTTCCAACACGCCTTTTTGTTGTGGTTGTTTTCGAACTCTGCCTCCATTTTCTGATAAGAATTTTCTATATTATACCTGCCCATGTATTCAAGTTTGACCGTGACCGTGGCGGCCAGTCATAATTATACGGTTTTCCATCACAGATATAATAAGAGCGTAATAAAAGAGAGGAAATTATCTTCAACATGGAAGCTCAAACTTTTGTTGCGGATGCATGATGGATGAAACTGGTACTCTTTATCTACCACCCACTCAAGTCAAAGTACTGTAAAAACAACAGCAATTTGTGGCTGTATGCGGCAACGAGTACATCGTAGACCCACGTTACCAAACGGGTAGTTTGCAAATGAACGCTTCGACAGTGAACTCCAAATTGGGTTCACAGGCCAGATCGTTCCAGGTGTGCTCCCAGTCCACGCAGAAGGAGATACAGTCTTGCTCGCCCTGGTAGCTGTTCGGCTGTCCGGGTGCAAAGTTACGGTAGTCAAGGGGTGAGCCGTCGCTCCAGGTGAATGTGTCTTCCGTGACCTTGTCGTGCAATCCGATCCAGACCCTGGTCTTAGTGGACACCTGTGAGAGAGACCACGAGCAAACAGCATCAATGCAGGCTCAGTGCAGCTGCGGAACAAGGAAAACTAAATGTGTAGGGCTCCCTACTATGATTATTTTCTTTAACTCTTTATGTGCCACGTTCGCACGCCTGACTCAGTCAACCTTGTGCCAAGTTCGCATATTCTGCTCAAACGCACAAACCCGCCCAAGCCCATCGATAAATCGTCAAATGCCACAGTACACTGTACAATGAAAAGGTTTCACACGATTCCGTTTCTCTCACAATCAGCTCGCATTTTATGTAGTGATTGACTATTAAATGGTGTTTCCTACTCGATTTGCGAGTAACTCTTAAGTTTCTGTCACTGTGTCATGTGTAAAAGTCATGCCTTTATAATAACGCATTTACTAATTAAAGAAAACAAAAATCATAGATTTGTCATTCAATCTCTGTAAAAGCAAAGCTTGGCATTTCCTCTGCAACTTTGCTCACCACCATGTCCAGAGTAACAGAAATATATGAGTTATATAGATTTGAAAAACAGAATTCTTTTTCTCAAAGCATGACTACAATGGTACCTCAGAATAATGTGGCACACAGGGGGTTTCCACCATGGCACATAAAAAGTTAATGCCATTGGTGCGTTCACCATTAGGTGTAACTGAACGACTTCAAATTTTTTAACGAAATTCGCAGGACTACATTCATATTATACTAATACAACATTTCATTACGAATGCATAACACGTGCAATGTATGTATATCTTTATTGAAACTGCAATTAAATGAGCACCAAATGTGTTCATACCAATACATAGAGTTACTCTCCTCTGATGCAATCACTGAAGAACGGATACATGACAAAAAAGTAGGCCTCCACGGAAATGTCGGAAAACCGTTTGCCCAAACAACAATATTGTGCTTACTATCAGAGTATAGTTTACATTACACAGAAGCAAGCACTGAAGGTTTCGCTTAAAGGTGTCGTTTGACGAGAGTACTGTATAGGATCTGAAACCTATAATAACAAATATGCTGATCAAGGTTAAATGTAAACAGTAAATGGAGTCTAGGTGTGTTTCTCTCTCTCTCTCTCTCTCTCTCTCTCTCTCTCTCAAAATTGTTGTTTTTAATCGCTCGTTTATATAAATTCTTCGTTTATTTGTTATTTGTTATGACTTGCTTCATTTGAGAGCACAACTACTCTACACTGTAAGTCGAGCTCACCCGCTTGTTCCGGACCGTTTCGTAGAGAGACACAATGAAGTCCATTTCCTCCTGTGAGTGTATAGAGACGAGATGGCCCAGTTGAGGTGCACCGTCTCTTTCATTACATGGAACAGCGAAAGAGCGGCAGTGCAGCTCCGCTTCGTACCACGTTGTGTTCTCCACCGAGAAGTATCTGAGACGAAAATAAGGCGAATCAAATCGAAGTATAATTTTGTAAAGTTGCACACCACGCTCAGCTTGGCGTTGAGGAAAAGAGCAAAAACATGAATAGGAATGAATGAAAGATGTTTCATCACAGTCAGACTCGAGAGAGGTTTGGAATCTTCGAATTTTCATGCTTTCGGAAATTGGTTTCAACACCACTGCTCACAAAATGTGATTAAATTGGCAGTGTTAACACTGTCTTAACTTCATTGAAATCCAACTGAACTGAACACACTGCATCTTTCCAAAATTTGTATTTCGACTTGGAATCAAGAAAGCTTAATAATCGTCCTTCACATCAAACTATTGTACTTTGGAGTCTTAGAATAATCAGATAACAGTGACTGTATTGTAAAGAAAGAAGTATCATGGATTAACTATTGCTTGATCATTGGTGAATTTCGTGATGTGTGGGTGACAGCATTTTTTTTTTCTTCTTCAACTTGTTAGGAGAGCAGTGAAAGAATGACAACAGCTATAGCGCCTCTTCATAATGCGTGTAGGATTAGATGGGAATTGATGGGAATCTTTCGTATATACTCTAATATGTTTTGTCCACTATGTTAAATGTCCACTGGATGAAACCATTGAAGTGGAACTATACCCACCTCCCAGGTTGAAGCCAGTTATTTGTCAATATCGGCTATATAAAGGTGAATGAGTGCCCACAATAGAATAATTGTACCAGATTTGGCAGTTCAATATCAATGTACGGGCATGAACTGTTCAAAGCAAACAGTCATATAAAACATCAGACTATGTATAGGCAGACCGAATGCCGCATAGCCAAATTATATCCAAGTTGCTAGATCAGAGATCCAGTAGGAAAATCACATTTCGAATATTGATCTCAAATGTTCACAATCTTAAAGGAGACCTCCGAATGATTTTCATATTTTTGCATTTAAACAACTACATATAAATTAGTTATACTGAACATGCTGAAGACAGAGTTTCAGAATTTGTGATAATTGGGATGAAGAATAAGAATGGTTGAAAATTTAGAACAAATTGCAATGAACAAAAATGATGACATGGCAGAGTCACCATAAGAATGCATGAGTTGGGGCTCAAGGAAGCAGAACAAAAGAAGAAGGCATGCATAGATTCTACGCAGGGGAACTCGCAAGCAAGCGGTATTGTAATGGAATTACACTGCTACATTTCTTAGATATGTGAACCTCCTATGTCATCATCCTTGTTCAGTGTAATTTGTTTCAGGTTTTTCAGAGTATTGTTTCTATGCTCAAGAATCACAGTAAATTCCACAAATCTATACATGGAGTTGTCGATTTATGTACTACATGATGTCAAATTATGAAAATCGTTTGGAAGGTCCCTTTAAGTAGAGCTAACATGAAAAGCATAAAGCCCTTATTTGAAAATCTTATATACATTATTTGTATTGTGTGAAATTGATATAAATTATACATATCATAGATACATCAAACACCAGACTACACGATGTCAAGAAACTCTGTTTCAATTCAGCCGTAAATGCACATTAATATTACATATATATATATATATATATATATATAACTTCCATGACCATTATATGAATGTGACTTTTCTAAACATATCTTTCATACGACTAAATAGAATGTTCTGGTAATTAGTTATTCATTTTTCTTTTGTGTCTTAGAAAATGCCAAAAATAACTTTTCTCTGAAATTTTTTGATTTATCATATGTCATAAAAACAATCTTTCCATACAAAAAAAAAATGCCATTCTTATTCATACTTTTGCCATTGATTTGTTGCAAAAAAAAAGTATACACTCATCAAATTTTAGAATATCAATTTCATTGCGTTTCGTATATATTGAAAAAGACTAGGATTAACTGCTTGAATTCATTAAAGCTGTACAAAACCCTTGAAAAATAAACACAGATTTGTCCTATTCTGACAGAGTTACCTGCTAACTTTAGTCGTTTAATGAGTGTGCCCAACTTGATAATCATTACAATCAGTACTTAAAAGGGGAACATAAAGTTTCCAAAATTCTGCAGCCAAAACGAAGAATGGTTTAATAACCAAAATGCAGGATTTACCTAAAATCAGAGTTTGTACTGTAATGTCTCCATTGTAGAACACTGACAGGGATTAATCAATGTCAGAAAAGATACAGCACGAAACCAATTCTCTCCGGACCCTCATGTTAGATTCCATGTTCCTTGAAAACAAAATATCTCACCCTGTACAATCCAATGAATTCCACTTGCCACGGACCAGGACTATCTTCGCAGTCTCTATTCGACACACTTTTGTTTTTTGCTTTCATTTTGTCCAATATTTTGGAACTCTCTCAATACCAGTTATGAAGAGGCTTTAAAGGGGAAGGCTAGTAACTGATCAGTGGGAATCAGTGGAAATGCTGGGAGATGATTGTTCCAATCCTTATGGGATTCATTCAAGAGTTCATTGTATATCTATTGTTGTGTGAAAATGATTTGCTTCAGAATGGTCTCATATTCAAGTAATGTGCAGTTTAATGCTTCCAGGTTAGCGTCCCTGGTCAGTGACGGAGCATTAATCTGCACATTACTTGAATATGAGACCGTTCTGAAGCAAATCATTTTCACACAACAATAGATATACAATGAACTCTTGAATGAATCCCATAAGGATTGGAACAATCATCTCCCAGCATTTCCACTGATTCCCACTGATCAGTTACTAGCCTTCCCCTTTAAGATGTAATAATTTTACTTTCATATTCAGTGTGCTTTGAGCTTACTCTTGGGAACCGTTCTGTGTGAAAATCGATGTTTCATGAATGTGTTTAAATATTACAGACAACAGGTATATATAGGTCTATACACTGATTATTTGTGTAACAAAACTTGTTGAAATTACCCAATTAACTGTGCATGCTGAGTAATGTCATATCTGTGTATACAATATATGATGAAATTGAGGAAAATTAATGTTTATAGTAAAAAGGAGTGCCATACAGAAAATAAAAATCAAATCAAATCAAGTCAACATCGATCTGATCACCACTCACCTGTAGCAATGCCCCTGGAATGCGGTCCACAATGGTGGGCAGCCACAACCACCGGCCTGGGCACCTTGCAGCGCTGCCAGTGCAAAGCCGAGGAAAACCACGGGGTAGAGCCTCACGAATACAGAAAACATGCTGTTGAGTTCGTCGTGTGCGATATTGTCATCAAAGCAATCACCAATCCACACTGACTACGACAAGTCCAACGCTGGATCTTAATAAAGTGAGCGCAGGTGATTTAAGCCTTACAGATACATGGTGTAATGTCTGCTGATCCTGGAACCTATATGTCTGTTTTGATCATCAGTCGGTTTGTTTTTCTTAGTCTGTCGTTTGTGGTTTATGTTCGCAGGAAGAGCGCCGACCGCTTCGGGAGAAATTAACTCCCTCGTATTTACACAAACATTATTCTGATTTCCAGCTACATCCTGCCATGATACCATGTAGGCCTATTGAGTATAATGACTGATACTTGACAGTTAAGGGCTTTTTACACTTGTGTTTCTTAACCCCGGACTTTCTCTGACCCAGGACTATCGTTAGTCCCGTACCAATTTTTCAGCTTTTTACACTTGCCAATTAGTCCCGTACTATCTCTTGTCCGGGGCTAAGGAGAAAACTGACCTTTTTACACTCGTATTTCTTAGCCCCGGACTTTCCAAACCACATGAATATTCATAATTACGCTGTGTACTGTACACGTACACGCACGCACCGGCAGCACTTGATTACCTCGTTTCTGATTGGTCAGTGAGGGTCGGACTTCGTCTCCGTCGCTTAGCCCAGGATTATTTTTTCGTTCTGTTTACACTCACTTGCTTGGCACCGCAATTGCGGTGCTAGCACCGCAATTGCGGTGCTAACCCCTGCTATTTTGCAGGGCCAGATAGTACCGTACTATCGGTGGGGCTAGCCCACTTTGGCAAAAACGAGTGTAAACAGAAAGTGGGCTAAGGATAGTCCCGTACCAACGGTGGGGCTAAGCCCCCCCCCCCCCCCCCCCCCCCCCTAGCCCCACCGTTGGTCCGGGGCTAAGCAAAATTTTACAAGTGTAAAAAGCCCTTTATTTTCTTTGATCGAGTATATTCTTTATCCGTGACGTTATATTCACATACATTTTAACATATATGTTAAGTAATTCATAATCCACGTTTTGCTCAAATTGATATTATCAATAACAGAAACAGAGCAGAACACAAGAAATTGGTTTAATTGTTCTCCAAATACTGTAAACTGCTGGTATTGATACCATGATCACATGATATTATGCCGATTTCTGGAGTTGTGATGCGTCCGTCTGTGTGTGTGTGTGTATAATAATAATAATATTAATAATAATAATATATATATTATATAATCAATATATATATATATATATATATATATATATATATTGATTATGTTGTAACGAGATTCGGAGAATCCGATTCAGTTTTCGCTATCGATTACAACTTGTTGGCATCGATTGTACCTTTAGCAGAGAAAGGTTGCGCCCTACCTGTATTAGACTGGTCATTCTAAGGAGCTATAAGATGCGTTACTTTGGTTTGAATTGGTTTGGAAGGATTTTTTGTGGATGTTCCCAAGTAATCTGAAGAAAAATAGAAGAATATTTTGTTAAAAAATGAATGGAATGTTTCTAGATATTCGCATCACCGCAAAAGTGATGATGAGGGTGTCATAAATCAACACAAATCAATATGCATTTGGATTTCAGTGGCCCTTTAAAAGCACACAGCATTTTTTTTTTTCAGATTAGTGGTAACCAAAAGTTGATGGGGCGGGGTCACAGTAATACCCCCTCCCCCATTTATAACACGTGGACACTCACTCAGACACATTTAAACTTAAAACCTCTACACACACACAAAACCACCGTTGAAACAACCTGTGCTATACCTCTTCGTTTATTTCCTCGCAATTTTTGACAATTCATGTCGCTGTATTCAGTAAAGGCCGATATAGATTGGACACACCTTCTCACCTTCCCATTAAAATTGCCGAGGAAATATCGTCTGCTTTCAGCAGGATATAGCCTAACTTGAAAAACAGAGATGTATTTCCGTTACACATAAAAGAATATACGAAAGTGATATCACACTGCCTCCAAAATGACGATCAGGAATATCCGTTCTGAAAGCGATAGTTCCTGGTCGCTTGTACACAGTCGTTTTAAATACTCCTTGATGGTTATGTTACAAAATCACAGCATACAAATAATAATTGATGAATTCGTAATATTTTGTATCTTTAAGTATATACTTGTTATACACCGGACATTCTTGGCGACCCCCCCCCCCAAAAAAAAAGCTAAAGACGCCAATTTTATCCGTCGTTAATCTTGAAGTACAATATGTGAAAAAATACAAAGTTCTAAGAGAAAAGGCGGAATCGTAATTAACGTGTCACCACTTTTTTATGTATTCGCTCAAAAACCAAGTGAATATTTCTACAACAAAACTATAAGTGCTTCGTTAACGACGTACTTGTCAAGTACGTCGTTAACGAAGCAATTATAGTTTTCATTGTATGTTTTTGAAATGTTGATTTATCAGCATCATTGAGAGATGTACTGAATTACAGCTTTATCTCTGTTTACAAACGAAAATGGATATCTTCTCTCAGCAGGAGATCACCTTTGTTTATCAGAATTCTTTTTTTTAAATTCCAAAATAAACTATTTCAAACAGGGACATTTTTATCCCATAACACTGGGTTGTAGTAACTTTCGACTCTTGCTCGATGAAGATAATAAAAATTTGCATGTAGCATGTTTTTCCTTTCTCTTCCTCATACATGAATTTGTCATCTCTTATTGCCAGAGTTGTTTCTCAGACTTTAGATCTCTTATGGTTTCTCTGGTGTACCTTTGAGTGGGTGATACAACATTTGCTCGTGCGACAAAATTGCTCCGGTCTTATTTCCTCGATGGACATTAGGTTAGGGTTGTGATAGAGTTTTATGTCTAGTTTGATGTGAGGATTATAGTTAGGTTTAGGGTTACATTTTTGGGGGTATAATTTGGGTTTGGCTGTAAAAGCGTGCAGATATTTCATGGGAGCAATGCATTGTAACAAGAGCAAATGTCACTGAACCCTTTGAACGTGCTCGTCTACTGCAAAGATGGCATCGCTGTCATCTGTGTGATGTAACAGCCAAATTCTTCCTTAGTAAAAGAGAGGACCAAGCAAGTCCAGCGATGGCATCTCAACCGGGCGGCGAGAAGGCATATCGATGCTCTGTGTAGACAGTCAGAAAATCAATCAATCAATTAATCAATCAATCTATCAATCAATTAATCAATCAGTCAATAAGTAGATGTATGAATATCTATATGAATAAATGAATAAATATAAACTTACGTATGTATACATACATACATACTTGCATGCATACATTATAAGGCCAACAAAAATGTTTGTTTGCCCTTAATTGTCAAAACCCAAGAGGGTCGGTAGGTCGGGGTTTTTTTAATACCCTTTTTACCCATGTAATTTTGTAACTTTGGCAGGGCATCTCGTAATACACTCATCCTTCTGGCAATACTTCGAGTTCTAGTTCAACTTTGTACAGGATGTGGCGCAAGTTTAATGCACTCAAAACTCCAAGGGATTCATTCAAATTTACGTCTTGCCAGGGCCCGGTAGGCGAGGCAGAAATACTCACTGACAAACACCTATAACGTTCATTTGCAAACAGCTCCAAAAAAGTACCTTCCAGTGAGATGCTGGCAACTGAACTCCAAACAGTTTTGGTGCCATGACAGCTGGTAACGGATGCTGCAAAAATAACCATCTTGGCAGTCGCGCTGCGCTGCGCCGCGGCCGGTATGGTAGCTAGCTAGCTAGCGCACTACCTATGCACGTGAGCCAAAAAGATAGGTAGCATGCAATGCATGCCATAAAATGTAGCCTGCGGCCCCGCGCGGCCCGAACACGGTTACGACGGGTCGATTAGATGAAAAAACATTTTTATTTTTTTTTTAAATTCTTTCTTTAGCTTACAATGGATAATTTGGGGTTTAAAACCGTTCACAAATTTGCAGAAGATGAAATTTAAGGAAAAAATAAACTTGAAAGAGAGAGAGAAAAAAAAAACCCTACCCGAAATTTGATTTTGCGAAGGGCAAACAAACCATTTTATTTTTTTGCCTAATCATAATGACTGTGTGTGTGTGTGTGTGTGTGTGTGTACAACACATAAGTGAATAAGGACAATAAGGGTTAAGACTGGGGATGGGAGTGGTGGGGCAGAAGAAAAGTAATATCGTCTGGTTGAAGAATTTCACGCTACAGTATAATTTTTTTTTCAGTATTATTTATCTATTTTTACCAAGTGTGAGGAGGAGGAGGAGGAGGTTAAATTCTCCATGTCTGCAGATAATACCATGCAGACTGTTCACTCACACCACCAATTTGAAACTGTTGTAAGGGGTGTATACAATATTATAACATATTGTAAAATATAAGAATATTTTTTCCCCAATATATTGAATATTGTCTCACCTCGTCGCTGCAATACGATGGAACAGTAAACCATCTCTCTGGATCTGGTATCCCAAGGGTCATGTTCATCATTCCGCCAGAGTTCATCACGAAAACTATGTGCCAAAGGTCATTTCGGCGAAAAAAAAAGCAGAAGAAAAATATTTTAAAATGTGTTTCTTTCATGACCAATTACTTTCTTTTTATTAAGGTTGTTTTGTGTGTAAGTGCACGTTTGTCTTTCTTCTCAATATTAACAAGGGTTACGTATTCCCTTCAGAGTATGTCTCAAATAATGTGGGCTCAATATTGCTCTGCAGATAGATATTTGCTCTGTTTGAATCGGTACTGAAATCGAGATTGAAGAAATATTAAAGACTTACTTTCTGGCCCCGGACCCATGCTGAATTTGCCTGTGAATATCTTGCCCAGAGGAAAGCAGGTTTCTTGGACAACACTGAGATGAAGCGTCCCCCTGCAGCCGCGCCCGGAGTGATGGGAGTTCCAACCGTACTTCCAGTTATCCACTGGCACTCCGTTCGGACCGCCGATAACGGCACTTCCGGTGTACGTTCCGTTCTCTGCAAAATGATAATAAAAATAATAATAATAATGATAATAATAATAACAATAATAACAATAATACTAACAATGATAACATTAACTCCCAGGACTCATAGTTGCTAAGTTGGCCTCAAAGTTGCTGTCAAATTACTCCGTATTATATCCTTGGTCACTCGACATCACTGACTCCACATATTCAGCAACTTCTCTGGAACAGTTGTCAGCCTACTTGGACAAAAATGAATATGTGATATTTCTGGAACGTGGAGTAAAAGTGGATTGGAAATGTGACTCTCAAGTAAGTTTTGATACACCATTACTCGGTTAGTCCCACGTGTTCAACTCTGAGATGTAACTTGTGCACACTCTAGTCTATGGGGCTCAGCCAGAATTTGACCTTTTGAAACTGTACCATTAGAAGCAGACCTTTTCTCTTGATCACCTGTGAATACCAGACTTAGAGGCACACCCTATTTCCTTCTATTTTTGTGTACCTGGTTGCTACTCTTCTCATTCACTATGCCTACTGAAGCTTCAACAAGTACCACCACAAGACAATCAGCTGCTATCGCTACTCAAGTGATGGCTGATCTGGTGAAGAATGAAGAGTTCATTCACTTGCTGGAGAGCATTGTTGGCAATGCGATTGAGAAGAAACTCAATGAGCTCCTCGAACAAGTGCAAGGGGAAGTGTTCGATCTGAAAAGAGACCTGGAAGAGAAGGATAGAGAGGTTAAAAGGCTTGGCGAAAAGGTTCTTCACCAGGAACAAAACATCAGCAGATTGGAGCACACAGTAGACAGCCTGGAACAATACTCACGACGATCATGTCTCCGGATCTTTGGCCTGGAAGAAAAGAAAGGAGAGAATACCGACACGCTGGTCACCGAGGTCATCCAGTCCAAGCTGGGCGTGTCCCTGGATCCAGTGAAAGACATCGACCGATCCCATCGCACTGGAGGCACTCGCGAGTCTGCCTCACAGTCTAGTCGCTCATCCTCACAGAAAGCCCGTCCTCGACCGATCATCGTGAAGTTAAACAGCTACAGAAAGAGAAAAGAAATCACCACCAATCGTAGAAAGCTCAAGGGATCAGGGATTGTCATCGCAGAAGACCTGACAAAAAGAAATCAAAGACTGCTGTCACTGGCTCGTGCTTCAAAGAACATCACAGCTGCCTGGTCCTCTGATGGACGGATAATTGCCCTCATCAGTGCCTCAGGTGGCAAGACAGCCACAAAACTGATCACCTGCGAAGAAGACATCAAGAAATTACATTGACAATAATAGTTGAATGAAGCTGCTTCATAGTAACACTTAATCACTCTTACAATGATATACTTTTGATTACTTAAATACGATGTATACTTACCTGTTTACTACTGTCTATATAAAGTATGCATGTCAAATACAATCCTCTACTCCGATTTATGTTATTCTTCTTATCATTTCACTGCAATCAAGATTATAGAATTTGTATGTCATAAATTGTGTTCATTATTACATGTCATGTACTTCACGATGTACCAGTATTTTACTATTCATTACCTTGTCTCCAATATCTTCTGTTCTATTCCTGCTTCTCGAAACTCCAACAGCTATGTCAAATTGCTTGTGTTCAATAATGTGAATATTTTGTCTTTCTGTTGTATATTCTTATATGAAAAATATGTATATGTATGATACGATCCATGACGAACAAAACTTACCTGAATCTTATTTTGATGTGCCCGCCTTTAACTCAAAATATAAAGATACCAAGTTGTCTGATTTATTTTCGTTAGTTCACTTTAATTGTAGAAGTTTGTCGAAAAATTTCGATAATTTGAATATGTATATAAGCACTATTGATCATCATTTTAAGGTAATAGGACTTACTGAAACTTGGTTAAATGAATCTTCTTCAGTTGAAGCTTATAATTTAGATGAATATAATTTACTTTGTAATAATAGAATTAACAAACGAGGTGGTGGAACAGGTGTATATGTTCATAATTCCTTACATGTATTTATTAGACAAGAGTTGACAGTTATATCTGAGTCATTTGAAAGTATTTTTGTTGAGTTAGTAAATAACAACACTAAATGTAAAAAAACAATTGTTGGTGTGGTATATCGTCCCCCAAATTGTAATATTGATACTTTTTTGAATGAATTTGCAAAATTTTTACATAAGGTAAATCCGCGTGTATATAATTGTTTCATAATGGGTGATTTGAATTTAGATTTAGTGAAAATAGGTTTAAATTCCAAAATTGATTTATTTATGGATATTTTGTATGGATTTTATTTGGAACCTTTGATTAGCAGTCCCACTCGGATAACTGCAACCTCTGCCACTTTGTTGGACAATATATTTACAAATGTCAATATTTGTACTCACTCAGGAATTTTGATTAGTGATGTAAGTGATCACCTGCCAATTTTTTGTATGTCTTCATCCATTGTCCATTGTACAAACAAATCACCTCCCATTTATGTAAAACGTAATATTACTCAGTCAAATATGATTGCTTTTTTTAACACATTGAAAAATGTTGAATGGGAAAATTACATTGGTGTAGGAAGTGTTGATTTCAAGTATAATAGTGTTTTGCAAGTATTCAAACATATTTATGATGAATGTTTTCCTTATAAATCATATGATTTTAAGAAGAAGAATAAGAATCCATGGTTGACTAAGGATTTGATTAAGCTTTGTCGTAAAAAATTAAGTATGTATAAAAAATATGTTAAGAAACCAACCTTTTATAGAAAAGAGGTGTATAATAAATTTCGTAATTATGTTACACTTCGATTAAGACAAGCAAAAAAGAAATATTTCAATGAAAAATTTTATCAAGTGAAAAATGATATTAAATCAACATGGAAAGTTATCAATAATCTTTTAAAAGGTACAAGAAATACCAAAAGTAGTTTAATAGAAAGTCTTGAGATTGGGAATGAAAAAATAACTAATAATAAAAATATAGCTGATTGTTTTAATGATTTTTTTGTTAGTATTGGGGAGAAACTGCAGATCTGTAATGATAACAGAAATGAAAATTCATATGATAAATATTTGAAATCTCCTTACAAAAATAGTATATTTTGTAAGCCAATATCAAAAAAAAGAAATAATAACGATTGTAGAGGAAATGAAAAGTAATGTAAGTTCAGGTGTAGATGGTATAGATATAAAAGTTATAAAGTTTGTAATTTCTGTTATATGTGAACCATTAAGTTTTCTTTTCAATGACTGTATGTCTGTTGGTTTTTTTCCATCAAAAATGAAAATTGCACGTGTAACACCTATTCATAAAAAGGGTAACCGTAATGATATTAATAACTACAGACCAATATCGGTGTTAACTATATTTTCAAAGATATTAGAGAAATGTATATTTGATAGATTAATTGAGTTTATAGATAAACAAAGTATTTTGATAAAAAGTCAGTTTGGATTTAGAAGGGGTCATACAACAGCCACAGCAATATTAGATCTTGTGAAAAAAATAAATGATGCTATTGATAATAAAGAATATGCTGTAACAGTATTTCTTGACCTTACTAAGGCTTTTGATGTTATAGATCATTTCATTTTATTACAAAAATTATATTATTATGGTATACGTGGCCCCCCATTCAAACTTTTAAGTAGTTACCTTAAAGATCGTCAACAGTTGACTGTAGTTAATGAAATTGAATCTGATATCAGAACAATTAATTGTGGTGTTCCACAAGGATCGATTTTAGGTCCTCTTCTTTTTCTTATATATATAAATGATCTACCTTTATCAACTCAACATTTAAGTTATGTTTTATTTGCTGATAATACCAGTGTATTTTGTAAAGGCTCAGATCCATGTAAACTGTTTGATATTGTTAATAGACAATTGTGTAATATTAGTGATTGGATGGAAGCCAATAAGTTGATTTTGAATATAGATAAAACTCATTATATTTTATTTGGTATGCGAATTATAACAGACCACAATTTGCAATTGTATTTTAAGAATATGAAAATAGATAAAGTTGTAAGCACAAAATTTTTAGGAGTAATTATAGATGAAAGATTATCTTGGAATTATCATATTGATTACATAGCCAGTATTATATCAAGAAACATAGGGGTTTTGTATAAATTACAGTATCTTCCTAGAAATGTCCTTAAAATGTTGTATTATTCTTTGATTTCACCACATATTAATTACTGCAATATTGTGTGGGGATTCACTTTTAATAAGAATATTGATCGAATACATAAATTACAAAAACGGGGAGTGCGTTTAATAACCAATTCAACATATGCTTCCCCCAGTTTACCTCTGTTTTTAGAAACTCAAATATTACCCATTCAAGATTTAATTTCATTAGAGTCTGCAATATTCATGATTAAACTTAATAATAGTTTTCTCCCTGATGTATTCTCTGATTATTTTACTCTCAATAGTTCAATTCATGATTATAATACCAGAAACGCTCAAAGTATTCATCCCCCATTAAATCGCACATCTTGTACGCAGTCATCAATATTTTACAAAGGTACTATTTTATGAAATAATTTAAATATAGTTTTCAGGATCAGTAAGACCGTAAGACAGTTTAAAAGATTGTATAAACAACATCTTTTTGATGCAATTAAGTTACAAGTTCAGGAATAGTTAAATATGGAGTTTTCTTCTTTTCTTCTCTACCTTCATATCTACACGTATCCGTTTTTTTATTGATTCAAGTTGTAAATCTTATCGTATTTTGCATTCATGTTTGTTTCAACTCAGTTACAAACCAATGATTATAAATGATTACATATATTTACATCACAATATTTCTTAAGGGATCATTTTCAATAAGCCTACTTTGTGCTTCTCATGATTCCGCCACTATCATATTTGACACTATGTATTTTTGTTTGTTTGTTTGTCTGTCTGTTTGTTTTTTTATGCAAAGTTTGTAAACCAATTATGAAAGTGGAAATAAATGAAATGAAAAATTAATAATAATAGTAGTAGTAATAATAATAATGACAATAATTACAACAACGACAATAATAGATACCCCTCCCCACTCAACCGTGATTCTTATTGAATAACAACAAAAACAAGTTTCGGAGGGGAGAGTACCTGCAAGCCAACACAGTCACATCAGAACTGTCCTGCAAGTTTATTACCAGGGAGGTGGAATTATCTTTCCACCTTCTGATATTGATACAGTATACGAAAGGTACATGTATTAGGACTCATACCTGTAAATAAAATGGACTGTCCCACACCCCTTCACCAAAGATACCAAAATAAATGACGAAAAACAATTAATTAAAAATCAATGATGTAGTTTGGCAAAAAACTGAATAGCTGCAGATATTAAGTATGAATACCTCTACAAACTGCATTTTGGTTGGAAGATGAAAGCTTTTCTGATGGAATTTGAGGGGGCTATATTTCATAGGGTATATACGTGTACTGAAAATGTGTGATTTTGGGGGTGACAAAAACATGCAGTCTGGTTTTGCGGACCCTTGGACAGAATTTGAGCAGAAGAACCTACCCTGTTAATTTGATGGATGAAAGGGTATATCTCACTTATCCAGGTTAGTGAAACTGAAACACCTCATTTCTCCCAGCTATTTTACAGAATATTTTGAAATTTGATTTTTAACACAAGTCTCTATGGGGAATTATTTACCCGTGTGTATAGAGAATGCACGCAATGCACACAAGTCTATGGGAAGTATTCCTCCCATACAAGCTCAGCTGGTTTATGTTGATCTATTGTGTCAGATCTCTTCCTCCCTCCTTCTCTTTCCTACCCCCCCCCCCTCTCCTCTATCCCCCCCCCCCAACTCTGCTTTGCTACAATTTGTTTTCTTATTATGTTGTTGTGGTACTAGATCTTTGTACATAGCAGTCATCAGTATCACACAACTTTGAATGACTGTGTTATTTTAATGTATTTCTTTGTTTTGGCTACCACTATGAAACAGGTCAAAATACATAAAGTTAGTCTGTTTGACAAAAGAAAGTCTTTTCAAATACTTTGTAGGCAATAAGGTGAGGATGACATCCCCATAATCAAGGATAACTGCCTGCATCTATGTATTCATCTTATGAAGAACTGATCAACAGTGCAAGATCTATTTTTGAAAAAAAAAACTCAAAGGGCATGATTTTTTAATGTGTCCCTTTGAGAAGCTTCATAACCCTTGAATGTGTAATTTCTCATATGATGTAGGGGCAAATATCATCAAAAACACATTTATGATGTTAAAAAGTTGAATAAGAAATATGACCTCCACTATAATGATATCACTCACCTCGCAGACAGTTGGAGGGCTCCCTCACTGAGGACATCGTGCGCTTCTCGCAGTACTGTAAATCATCCAAGATGATCCACGTGGATTTCTGACAGGTCAAAGGTTATGAGAAAGAGAGAGAGAGAGAGAGAGGGAGAAAATAACTAATATCACTTCCTCAGTTCATTCTCTTGTACATCCTGAAACGTTCTGGTCAAATCAACTTTTCCTTAACTTTTTCAACATTTCTCTACTATAATATTCAAGTGGGGACAAGGTACTGTTGCTGTCGATGAACTGTTGGTAGTCATTTACAAGTCTGGGTTTAATCGTAGACGGCGAGGTGTCACAATATTGGGGTGTTCTTAAAATTTTCTGTAGATTTTGATTTTTTGTGCTGTTTCCCCTTTTTGGGGGTGCTGAAGACGAATCCACTTGTTGCCATTTTTCTAACTGACGTCTTCACCCGTTGCCATGGCAACGAGTTATTTTCTTTAAAGGAATGTGTATTCTTTATTAAACATCATAAAAACATGCAGTAAACACCGAAATAAGTCAATATAACATTTCTTTAATCAAATTAAAAATCACAATTCTTATAACGCCATGGTTACCTAATAGCAAAGATGGTTGACATGGTAACAACTATTTTTAAAGAAAGTAGTAATACTTTCATGAAAAAGCAAGAAAATGTGACAAGATCGAATGGAATATTGATTACTAACTACTATCTTGACTATCATAACTATCAGCTTTTCCCCACTACGTTCATTTCACTTCCTTTTCGTTACTACAGTAACAACATGACAGAAGCTGCCCTTTAAAGAAAAAAAATAGGTATTTCAGTTAAAAGGAAAGTAAGAATGAAATAAATCGGTATATAATACATTTCTGTAAGAGTTAGATTTTTTGTGTTCTCTCCCTTATTTTGGGAGTGCCGTACACGATCCACCTGCTGCCATATTTCTAATTGACATCTTTAGCCGTTGCCATGGCGACAAATTATTTTCTTTTAAAGAACATGTATTCCTCATTAAACATTTTAAAAACATAATGTAATTTCCAACAGATGTCAATATAAACATATTTCTTTGATTAAATCAAAAATCACAATTTCCGAATATCACAGCTTCCTCATGGTGATCACGGTTGTCATGGTAACAGCTATTTTTAAAAGAAATAATGACTTCATCTAAAAGCATCAAAACATGTAAAGATTGATTGAAAATTTTATTTCATTACCACTTAGAGTCTAACTATGATTATCAGGTTTTTTTATGCTCATCCCACATTATTATCGTTGCTATGGCAACAACATGAGGAAAACTTTCTTTCATAGAAAGAAGAACTGTTTCATTAAAAAAGGAAAGAAAAAATAAACAAATGGTCAATTTCAGTTAAGTTTAAATCTTTTGTGCTTTTTCATCTCTTTTGGGGATGCTGAACAGGAATGGACCTGTGGTCATTTTTTTAAATGACGTCTTCAGCCGTTGTCATGGCAACAAATTATTTTCTTTAAAAGAACATGTGTTCTTCTTTAAACATTATGAAAACATGCTGTTAACACCAAAATGTGTCAAGACAAACATGCCTCTTTAATTTAGTATAACATCACAATTTTTAAAATTTCATGGTTACGTCATAGCAATGACAATTGCCATGGTACACTAAAAAAAAAAGTGAAAACACAAAGTTTAGTCAGCTTCCTAAATTTCTGATCACATTGCACATTTTAAAACCTTAAATATCCGTAATAATGATTAATATTTAAAATGGTTGCCATGGAAATGCATCGATTTTTTTAAGGAAAAAATCTACAAGAAAAGAAGTAAATCATGCCTAAATTTTGAAGTTTAACAAATGAGCAAGACTATTAGCCATATATCATTCTGTTCATGGAGCATCATTTCTGTTCCTATCGCAACAACATGTTGAGGAATAGATTTTTTTTTTTCAAACCATAGATATACCTAGGGAATATAAAATACAAATAACAAGCAATACATATGTGTAAAAACCTCCCCAAAAGTTCAATTTTTCTCGTCATGATGTACTAACAGTACTCTGTTTTAGCAGTAATGTCTCCAAGACATTTGATAACCTTAAATGACTTTGATACTTCCTCTATAGTGATTTCCAACAGATTGCTATAGAACTTTAATCCTTAAAAAACATTTTTCTCATGTTATTGCTATGGCAAACAAAAATGATGTGGAATGAACGTTGTGAAAACAAAAGCTGATAGTAATTTGTAATGAATATGCTACTCAATCTCGTCATTTTTTCAATTTTTTTCATTAAAATATGAGTATTTTCTTTTTAAGAATTGTTACTATGGCAACTGTCATTGTTATGAGGTAACAATGTAATTGAAAAATAAAAGGAATGTTATAATTAATTGAGGAAAATGTATATATTGACATATTTTGGCCCTAACAACATGTTTTTATGATGTTAAATTAAAAACACATGTTCTTTTAAAGAAAATAATATGTTGCCATGGCAACGGCTGAAGACATAATTTAGAAAAATGGTCGTAGGTGGAATCCTTTTCAGCATTCCAGAAATAGAAAAAAAGCCGAAAAATTAAACTCTCCAAAATTAATAATTCATTTATCTATTTTATCTTTTAATGGGATACTTCTCCTTTCTAGGGAAAAAATGTTGTTGCCATAGCAACGATAATAATGTGGCATGAACGTTGTGAAAAAAGCTGATAATTATCATGGTAATTTGTAATGAGTATGCTACTCAAATTTTTCATTTTTCCATGCTTTTTTATGAAGAAAATAATTTTCTTTAAAAAAAAATAGTTGTTACCATGGCAACCGTCATTGCTATGAGGTTGCTTTGACAGTCAGAAATTGTGATCTTTTAATTTGATTGAAGCGATACGTTTATGTTGACCTATTTTGGTGTTTTTAGCGTGCTTTTGTAATGTTTAATGAAGAATACATGTTATTTCAAAGAAAATAATTTGTTGCCATGGCAACGGCTAAAGATGTCATTTAGAAATATGGCAACAGGTCGATTCGTGTTTGGCACTGACAAAATAAAGGGAAAGCACAAAAAATAACACTATACAGAAATTTATTTTCTATGGACGTATCTTATTCTTGCTTTTCTTCCAATCGCAGTGTTTATTTTTCTTTAAAAGGCAGCTTTTGTCATGTTGTTGCTATAGCAACGAAACTGATGTGAAATTAACAGAGTGGAAAAATAAGCTGATAATCAAGAAAGTAATTTATGATTAACATTCCACTCAATCTTGTCATGTTTTCTTGCTTTTTCAGGAAAAATGTGATTTTTTTTTCTTGATAAATAGGTGTTGCCATGGTAACGGTCATTGCTTTAAGGTAACCATGACATTATGAAAATTGTATTCCTTCTCAATCTGATTTAAAAGGATTTATAATGACATATTTCGATGTTTACATCATGTTTTCATGATGTTTGATGAAGAATACATGTTCTTTTAAGGAAAAAATAATGCGTTGCCATGGCAACGGGTGAAGACGTCGGTTAGAAAAATGACAACAAGTTGATTCGTGTTCAGCACCCCCAAAATAGGGGAAATAGCACCAAAAAAATCCTACATAAAATTTTAAGAACATTACAACTCGCCGTCTACTATAAAGGGATGGTATCGTATTCAGTTGAGATGGGGGCTCAAGGTTTTTTTACTTTTTAGTTTATATCAGGGGGTCTAAAATTATGAGAAGGTAAGAATATGAATACAAAATAAAGCAAACAATTCTAAACGAATGCTTGGTTCCAACTTTTTAAGACCACTTTCAGTTTGGATATCTCATACAGCCATTTAAAAACCGATTTCCAATTAACTTTGAATTCCTCTCAGGATCGTAAGCTCTTTTATATTTTATAAGTGAATGAGTATTTCAACTGCTGATGGTCATTCCGTAGGGTCGTCAACCTGAAAGTGAAATATCGAAAAGGCTCGTTATTCTAAGTGTTTTCGTCAACTTGAAAATGAGCTCTATTTAGCCGAAAGTGAGTTCAAAAACGTTCTCCTTTTCGCCTTTCATTTTCGGATTAACGCACCTTGCACATATCGAGCCTTTATATTTTCACTCCGGATTAACGAACCTGAGAAAATAAAACGTTCTTTTTCATTTCTGGATTGACGAACCTTCAGAATAAAGAACCTTATCTCATTTTCAGATTTAACGAGCCTTCGGATCCGAATAACGAAAATTCAGAATAATGTCACAATGTTAGGATTAACGAATCCTATCTAATTTTCTGACTAGTTTTAATGAACATCTAGTTACATTCAGAATTCGTGTGTTTCGAAATAACGAACCGGCTACTTTATTTTCGGATCAATGAACCTTCCAAACAACGAACATCATTAGCTGCAAATACCTGAGCGAACTTCTGGATAATCCGGGAGTACGACGTTCGGAATCCGATGGTGCTCATCATGTAGAAGCCGAACTCGCGAGCAGCGAAATCGTAAGCTCCATACAGATACATTTCCCCATTCCTCGTACCGTGTCTGGGATCCGTCTCAGACCATACCATACCTGCGTTATTATGTATATGTGTACATAATAATGTATGTATTACTACGGATCATGCTAGTTATTCGAATGGGTCAAACCAGACGGAACGAGTACATTCATACTAATATCCTTCGTATGAACAATATACAGCGACAAAACACAAATATACTAGGACAAACACAAATGCAGAGATAGGCTGGATTGAACTGAAATGTATTATACGATAATGAGCATAACCCCCCCCCCCCTTAAAAAAATGAGGTTCGTAATTGGAATACATGTAGATCTTTGAAGTCTGAAAGAAAACTAGAAAAGAGGTATTTCGTTAAAAAAACCGAGAAAAGTGAGACAGAGAATATATAAACACTGTTTCAAAGCAATCAATGATGAAATTATCTTGTATGCTTTTGTCTTCAGCGACGTTCCAAAATCCGGCTTGTATATTGATTTGAATAGACAAAATGGCAAAGCCGGGGTGGTTAGATGGGCCATCGTACCGAAAAACGGATGGACTTAATAATCACGCATCTTAAGGATATTATGTTTAATAAAAATGACAAGAGATAAATCCCTCTATGAGACAAAGCAAGTTGCATACTGTCCTGTTTCTCTCTTTCTCTGCAGCTATTTTAACATCCAATACTCGGCATAATATGATGGTTGAAGTAGTTTTCTTCTGTAAGATTTAGCAGTCTTTTGTTCATGCTTCGGTTCTTGAGAGAGCGAGAAAAAACACACAAAATAAATCTGACTTTTGTTTTATGTTAACCCTAATGTGTGTCCGTGTGCGTGTGTCTTCGTTCATAAGGGCGTAACTTTTGATAAAGAATGCTTCTCTGATGTTCATTCTTTTAATCGCTGATTGTAAAAACTTACTGAGTCCGGACATGAATTTGTCGGGGGCACAGCACGGTTTATGGGCGTTGACCACCGCTACAGCAGCCGCAACCAGAAAGACAATCAAGTGCATCTCGATCGGGTCTTGCTGCATGGAATTCAGACAGGAGGAGGAAAACATGATGATACCAGGGACGTGTGCTTCTAGTCTTGTTACCATGGTTACGTAGGCTGAAAAGCCGCTGTCCGAGACCAGCCTCGATGGTGGACGGTTAAGTGAAAAGCGTCCTTCTGGACGGCAGGCTCATTTAAAAGGACAAGACCACCTTAATTATTATACATGTGGATTGAGTGAATGCAACAATATTAGTAGAACACATCAGTGAAAGTTTAGGGGAAAATCGGACAATCTGTTCAAAAGATATGAAATTATTTTTTAAAGGTATCTGCGCAGTCACTGCTGGATGAGGAGACTATTACAGTGTATGATGTTATATGCGTACAACGATATGAAGAAAATGAAAAGAGATTTTCACAAAACTTCACTTTTTGAATAAAATGCACATTTCTTCGACTTTTTACTCACATATGTTAAGGGTAATATTATTCCCCTTGCCTTCTGAAAAGGAGAAGTCAAGTGTTCTTTTGTTATTCGAGAAAAGTGAAAATATGTTGAATTTCTCTATTCTTTCTTTATATTGTTGTATACAATGTGACAACACAAGCTATAGCAGTCTTCTCGTCCAGCTTTGAGTGTGCAGAAACTTCAAAAATTCGTAACTTTTGAACGGATTGTCCGATTTTCCTCAAACTCTCACTGATGTGTTCTAGTAATATTGCTGCATTCACTCGATCCACATGTCTATGAAGGTAAGCTTGTCCTTACCAACCAAAACCGTACAATGTGCAACTCCTCAAGGGATCATCTGATTATGTGTATTCCTAAAACTTTCATTCACTGTGTCTCTAAGCTTTTTTTATTCATTGAATCCACATGTTCATCTATAAGGAAACTTCTGGACTTCCCCAAAGCCGCAACATTAAAAATCGTTTGAAATTTACGTTTGAAAAATTATTCTATCATCTCTCCTGTAATCACTCACCGAAGCGACTCTAGGACAACAGTAATTACTTTTATAAAGATGTGATCATGGTATTATCACTGCATTAGATGAGTTCCAGGCACAATGATATATATTTTTTTCATTTCATTTATTTCCACAACTTGCACAACTGGTTAAAAAAAGAATGAACGATACAGGACAACATGTCAATCATAATATGCAATACAGGGTGTGGAGGAAGAATCAAAGGCCATTGACCTGTCAAGGCTTCTCCCTAGTAAACAGCAACAATTATGACACAATACAAAAAAGAAGAAGAACAAAACAAATCAAAACGAATCAAAACAAGACAAAACGAAAACTACTGATATGTACATATATTAGCATAAAGGAAATTATTACAGGAAGGCATTATTGCACGTATATGAATTTACATCATATTCTTTATATTTTCTCTTGAATGCAGATATAGAGACACACTGCTTAATATTATTTGGGAGACTGTTCCACATCTTAGGGCCAATATGTATTATTGTGGATCGTGAGAACTCATACTTGAAATTGGGCAATCTATAATCTTCCCCCCGTCTTGTACGATATCTACTTACTTCATTATTCTTTACAAAATCAAAATCATAAAAACATGGCAACATATTATTTCTAAACAGATACATAAAACAGACAGTTTGGGACTTATTAATATCAAATATTTTCTGAAAATTTAATTTTTCAAATAGATGACTGGAATGCGAATATGGTTTCGAGTTCGTTATGATTCTTATTGCACGCTTCTGAAGAACTAAAATTCGATTCAAATGGCATATTGCGCTGTTCCCCCAAATGATATTGCAGTAGGTAAGGTGCGGCAAGATCAAGGTTTGATAAAGTCTAACAAGTATGTTGAACGGTAAAATATGTTTTAGCCTATTCATAACACCGATTGTTTTCCTTATCTTCACACAAACCATATCAATATGTTCCTTCCACATTAATTTTTCATCAATTACTACACCCAAGAATTTCACTGACTTAACAAAAGAAATCTTACAATTATCAATACATATATCAACTTCATTTACAATATATTTGTTTCTAGGCTTAAAAAGCATACATGTTTTATCCACGTTTAATTTAAGTCTATTTGCTTGAAACCAATCATTAACTAAACAAAGTTCATGATTAAAAGTTGAACAAAGAACATTCATATCATTACCAGACAAGAATAAACTAGTGTCATCTGCAAAAGCAATAGTGTGAAGTAACTTACTTGAAAAATGCAAATCATTAACATATATAAGGAATAATAAAGGCCCTAAAACAGATCCCTGAGGAACACCAATATTTACACAACGATATGTAGACGATATACCATTTATGGACACATATTGCACTCTATCGCATAAATAACTCCGAAATAAATTCAATGCAGTACCTCTGATACCATATATTTCCATCTTTTTGATAAGAATACTATGATCCATACAATCAAAAGCTTTAGACAAATCTAAAAATAATCCAATCAAAAACTTCTTATTTTCAAAAGACTGTGCTATCATATTATTTAATTCCATTAAAGCCATGTATGAAGAATACCCTTTTCTGAAACCAAATTGTTTCGAATATAAAATATCTCTTTCAAGTAAAAATTTCATCAGCTGATTATATATCAACCTTTCAAATATCTTCGAGAAAACAGATAAAAGAGAAATAGGTCTATAATTTGTTAAAAGATCTTTATCACCTCCTTTATGGACAGGAATAAGTTTTGCTATCTTTAAACACTTTGGAAACACACCATCCTTTAAAGATGTATTAAACATATTGCACAAAGGATTTACAAATAAAATAATACTCCTCTTTATAACATAACTGTCAATATCATCATATCCAGGACTTTTACCTGTTTTTAAATTTTGTACAATTTCGAGAATATCACATACTTGTATAGGCCTTAAAAACATAGAGTGAGGATTATTACTTGTTGATAAAAATTTCGTAAAATGTGAAGAGGTAGATGGAACTGTATTTACAATTTTTGAACCTATATTACTAAAAAATACATTAAATGTATCAGCAATGGCATATTGATCACACAGAAATTGCCCGTTCGGTTGCAAAATGCGATATTGCACTTTTTCCCTCACCTTACAAAGAAGCCTGTTTATAATTTTCCACGTACCTTTAATATCATTATGAACATTCTTAAATTTATTATGATAATAATTTCGCTTCTTTTGACGTAACACAGCATTAACTTTATTTCTACATGCAATATAAACAGCCTTTCGATACTCTGTTGGGTTCTTTAAATACTTCGAATACAATACATTTTTCTTATTACACATTTTCCTAAGAGTATTATCAAACCATGTTTTTTTATATTGATTACACTTCCGTTTACTTTCAATATATGGAAAACACTGATTATAAAATTGAGTTACCACTTTCATAAATTTATCAAATTGATCATCAACATTCCCCTGCATTACATCATTATTCCAATCAATCTCATTTAACTTTTCACAAAATTGCATCATATTATTATCACAAATTTTGCGTTTATAAATCTTTTCAGAACTTTCAATATTACCGAAATCATAATGACAAAATACAGGCAAATGGTCGCTTACATCTGTAACTATAATCCCTGCCCTTTTGACTATTTCAGGTCTACTTACAAAAATATTATCAATCAGTGAACTTGAATATTCAGTTACTCTAGTTGGTTTAAGTATCAATGGACTAAATGAGTACGTCTTCATAATATATAGAAACCAGACTTCACTCATCTTGATCTTGTATATCTGTTGGCCAACTTTACATTATAACATCTCATGAAATGGAGTATGGGGAAAACAATGGCCATTTCTTTTTAATCATACCCTTCTTTATCATTTCCATTCTCCTTAGTCAAGAAATATCATGATAGGATGACATTAGGAATCAGCACTATTACCATGCACTTGTTGCATGTTTGGCTTCCTCATAGCTCGGCGAATCCTGCCTAACGTTCCTTTATCTATGGAACAGCAAACGTACGCGTAACACGATCTTCTGCGAGTATTAATAGCCATACCACCGAGTGCTTATAAAATACTGTCCATGTTACAAAGTCGAACACCTATATCCCCGTCTTTCTTCTTACATCCCATTCCGAAGAACTTACAGAATGTGGAATTTTCTCTCACCAGCCTTGATTGTTACCTGATGTCTATGCTCTTGTCGAAAATGAAATAAAACATTGAATTGAATTGAATTGAATTGAATTGAATTGATAGTCCTATGGTCTGTTTCAGGTCAGCAGGAAATGCACATTGCTTTCTTGAATGATGCAGTTATAGCTTGTATTATTATTATATTCAAGAGCCGCTTACAGCTACTTTATCCCTCCCCCCCCCCCCCACACTTTATCCTCCATCGATCATGTCAATTATAAAGCTGGTATATTACACAAGAAGCTGGTCGACTATGCTTTGTTCTCTACTGATATGATACAAATCATGATAGATTTTTGTCGTCCTTTCAATTTTCTTTATGACAACCACAGAAAGTAGCATATTATAAGAAGCATGATGAATAAAAAACGTTCCTTCTACTCACCTATCTGCTTCCGCCTAAGAATCGAGAACTAACTGCAGAGGACTTGAAAGGATATGTTGGTTCCCCTCCGTCACGTTCCGAAGTGGCGCTGGGTCAATTATGCCGGAAATTTTTTATCGTCATTAGATTTATAGAATTATTGCAAACACACTGAAAACACTACAGTGGGCATGCGCTGAAGTGAGGTATCGAAATAACATTAATACACGCGCATGATACAGGCATGTCTCTGTTGTCGCTATTGATCAACAAAAACCGAAACTGGCCCGTCGCGCCAGGCACAAAGTGTCTCCTCTTTACATCATAACGTCATATTAACTTTTCAAGTGGAATTCGAAGCACAAGACTACATGAACACGAAGGACTCCTCGAGATTTGTGTAGGCTTTCCGATATCAAACTTATGTTGACGGGCTCTAATTGCATCCGAAAGTAAAAACGCGACTCAATATCGAAGGGCAAGTTACAGTCCAGCACTATATGTCAGTTGAAGAGAGGAGTGTAAGCAGCAACGCGTGATCTGTAATGAATAGAAAGATTCTAATCTTTTGTCTTAACAGCTCATAAAACTGACAGCTTTCTGATCATAATGGTGATGTGAGAATAATATATTCGTTTTAACCTTGTCATATAGATACGGTTTAATCGTGACAAGCGCATTGATCATAATTGCTGACACTGACTGAAGGTATGCGATACCAAAGATTGTTTATTGCTGCCATTATCATTTATCACTGTTGTAATTATCATTATTATTATTATTATTATTATTATTATTATTATTATTATTATTATTATTATTATTATCTCATCATGATCATCATTATTAGTATGATTATTATTGTTATAATTAGTATTACTACGACCTAGTACTACTGCCATTAATGATACTATACTCTCTCACAGTGGCGGATCCAGGCAGGTGTGCACCGCCCCCCCCCCCCACCTTTATTTTTTGTAATAACAACAGAAATAAAAAGAAGAAAGTGGGGGCATGCGCCCCCTTTATTTTTGTAAAGGCGCCCCCTGTTTACAGATCCCTGGATCCGCCCCTGCTCTTATTATCATTGTTACATATAGGTGATAGAATCAGTGATGACAATGGATTTCTTTGGAGGCCAGATGTTTCGAAGCTTTGGACATCTATGTCTTCCTCAAGCTTTAACAAAATGTCTGCTCGGCAGAAGTGTCTGTCGCATATAGATCTTTTGGTGTGGCAGGATGTCATACCTGAGTCAAGGGTAGGCTATACAGCATTTTCCACTACATGTCTATGATATTATGTACAGTATTAACGTGTATTTGTCAGTCAGAATCATGGCACAGTAAACACATACACTTTGTGCTGAGAGGCTCTTCGTAATTATGGATTCCGAGGAGGAAAGGAATGATTATTTTAGATAGTATAGTACTGTACATTTTCTGAGGGGAGTAGCCACAAATTCCGAAAAACTCTCGTCCTGATATACCGACCGCCATGCTTCACGAGGTGGCAATTTTCCGCGATTTTTATTTTTAAGCGGATTTAACCGTAATGCCGCTGATGTTGACAGGAGAATACAATGTATAATAATATTATGAGTGAGACTGATCTGCAATGCATCATTTCTAAATATAGTAAGATACTACGCATCTCCAATATTGATTGAGTTAACGTGGGTTGTGAGCTACAAGACCGTGAAGATGTTTTAATTATGGGGAATTTAAAATTCATCTTTTAAGTTTCTATGTAGGCCTAATTTGGAACGTAAAAGGACAGACCTAACGGCATAAGCTGAATACAAACAAGGAAGCGTTGATACACAGCAGCCTAATACGAGGATTTTTATTGATGAAGCATACTACTAACCATATGCTAACAAATTTGCAGTCATATAGGCAATCTCACTTCCTCGTTTTGTGATGGGTAACATTTCCTGGACGTGTATATTTAGAATAAAGGAAGAGGAATTATTTTTTTCACACTGAAGTGGTCATGGAGAATTTACTGCTTAAAGTGAACGAGTAAGTTTTTGAGTAGAAACACTCGCCTTAATACCAAAATATCAAGGTGTGATTCCACATAACGTTCTAACTTGCTTAAAAGAACTATGACGTGTGTGGATTCATGATACGCTCAACATCACTAATGTGGTCCAATGAATATCTTAATTATGTGATACATGTTATTGTTCTATTTTCCGCATGTATATTATCTTGGATACGCCGTGACATCATCCAGTGGCGGATCCAGAGGGGGGGCGCAACCGGCGCACGCCCCCCCCCCCTTATTTTTCGTTGAAAACAAAAGAAATAAAAAGGAAAAAATGAAATGAAACCCGGAAGTGGCGCCAGAAATATCAGTCACGCCCCCCCCCCCCCTTTACAGAATTCCTGGATCTGCCCCTGCATCATCTGTCAAACATTGCGAAGGTGCTAGCAATATCAGCACATATTATTATAATTATCATCAATTATTATCATTTTATGCTCATCAAAAGATATTGGAATGCAGCTAACCCAAAATGTGAACATAACTTGCATTTTCAAAGAAATAATTATTTTTGTTAAGCATACCAGTAACATGAAAATAAGTTTTGTCGTGTTGTAATATCGCGGCAACGGCGACATTTTTTAAAGGAAAATGTAAATGTCATTACGCTATTTTTGCGCACAAACAAATGGGAGAGCTGCGAGTTGACGGCATAATCGCATCAAGTGAGATAACTTCCTTGTTTACATCAATATCAGTATTCCTACTTTCTTGTCAGATTTCTTTCACACTGGAGCGACGCGCTCTGTAACTCGTCATTTCCTACCAATCCAAATTAGTGCACTGTGTATATATGCGACTGATGGTGCACACAATTACACAAAGGTGCACACACACACACACACACACACACACCACGCACACTCCTTTTTAATGGTATTAAGTCACTGCCGTTCAAACAAGACAAAGGCAATATTATAAATTGTTACTATTGCAACAAAGTAACACACAAAGCTACACTCGCACACACCTTTTTATCATTCACTCATAGAAACAGCCCTTCACATGACAGTGCCGATCGATTCACTTTTTGGGCACACATTGTGTCGTCACATGTATTCTCCCTCCCCTTCCCCCCCCCCCCCCCCCAACATAAAAGAATGTGCCATGCATGCAGGGAGTTAAATATATTCCCTCTCATTTTGTGGCATTCATGACATCGGGGTAACATGTAACAACATGCACGTCGTCAAGTCAAAAAAAAAAATCTGGTTCTGATGAGTCTATCACTATTTAATGACGATCGTGGTCATATCAAACTTTGTGTCAGAGGTCAACCAAGTTCCTAAAAATTCGCGATGGCAATGTCATCCCTGACTTCAGAAAGGCATACACAGTCGACAACGATAACATTCCTAGAAAATTGTACACAATTTATTGAATTAGATGCAGATGAATGATCAAAACTATAAAATACGGTTACAATACTATTTTGATAACAATATTTATCTGAAAGACTTACGATCTGCAGTAGGTGTAGAAAACGTGCATATTACAGAGTACTTTTTTATGGATTCATTATAAACTTCAGCCACGAAAAAATGAATGCATACATGAATAGAATGTAAAGAGAAAGAAAACATGTAAGTGAAATGTAGTGTAAACATTAACTTATTAAAATTTTTTTAGGTGTTTGAGTGCAAATTCAGCTTTATAAAAATCGAAATTTGCCAGCAGTATTCAAAGCATGTGGCAATGAGCAACAGTCTACCGAAAAAAGAAAGAAAAAAGAACCAAAAAAAAAAAGAAAATATAAATTTCTCTTCCATGTTCTGCATGTGACAAGAGATTATCATATATTGTATTGGTACACAGAATCCATTTCTGTGCAAAATACATGATAGACAAGAAAAGATACATAGTACAAATGGTGTCAAAAATATAACTCAGTACTGGCAATTAATTTGCCGGTCCTTATACATCTCTGTGTATATTATTATTCTCTATTGCTCACCTCCCCTTCTTCCATTCTCTTCCTTTGTAGCACGTCTAGCTAAACAGCAGAGTATAGAAATGTTTTATACATTTGTAACAAGCAGTCAAAAGCAAACAATAACACTATAGCAATCACAACAACAGTATGATTTTTGCTCCTCCGCCATAACTAATTTGCTTTCCTTGTTTTGTTTCTGTTTCTATTTTTGTCTTTGTTTTTGTTTTTGTTTTGCTGTGCTTTTTTTTTAATGGGTAGGGGAAGGGAAAGAAAAGGTGATTTCATCTCTGGTATACAGGAGCAACACATCAGCCTCTTGTTTACCCAAATACACAAAGAGTGAGACCCATCTCAACTCGATATCTTTTTTTTTTCTCACTAGGTGCAGTCACACTGGCAAGAGATCGAGAAGTTTGGAGGGCGTGGGGGAAAAATCCCTAGTTGGACTGGAAAGTTTCGCACAAAGTTTGTGGTCACACGGGCAAAACTTTGAGGTCTTAAAGATCGCAATCTTAAACTACTCGATCTTATGTCAGTCTACTACGTATTAAAATAAAAGATATATTTTAATAGACACTTTATGTGCCCTTGCACTGAACACACATAAACCATAACTTGCCAAGATTGGTGTTCGGTTGATATCACCCTGAAAAACAATTTAAGAAAGCAAGCAAACAAGTGAACAAACAAAGATCCCTGTTTTACACATACAAGAGAGTCAGCCTGAGCCCATCCCCTGGGTAAAAGTCAAACGAAACAAAATACATACACAAATAGGCCTGACTTCACGTATGTTAGATGGAGACACTCATATGTGTACCAATGACATAATTTGATCCAACCTCACTTGTAACACAATAAAGATTTACTTGGCTAGATTATGCCTTTTGATGCCACCATTCAATGACATGACATCTGTGCCAATACGTTAAAGGAGGCCTCTGGAGGATTTTCTGATTTTTACATTTGAACAACTGTAAAAATAGTTATACTGAAGACAGAGTTTTAGAATCTACAATAATTGGGATAAAGAATAAGAACATTTTGAAAATTTAGAACAAATTGCAAAGAACAAGGATGATGACATGGCAGAGTCACCATAAGAATGCATGAGTTGGGGATCAAGGAAGCAGAACAAAAGAAGAAGGCATTCATAGATTATACATAGGTGAACTCACAAGCAAGCGGTATTGTACTGGAAAAACTGCTACATATCTGAAATATGTGAACCTCCTATGTCATCATCCTTGTTCAGTTCAGTGTAATTTGTCTTAGGTTTTTCAAAGTATTGTTTCTCTGCTCAAGAACCATAAAAAATTCCACAAATCTATGCATGGAGTTGTCGATTTATGTATTACATGACGTGAAATTACGAAAATCATTTGGAATGCCCCTTTATTAACTACACCATGCCACCTCCAGCTCCAATTCCAGCTCCATCTCTACCTTAATGCAGCCTCTTCCCCTCGTCTCAGAAGAGGGAGGGGATGATAAAGTCGCCAAGGTCCAGCAACTCTTGACCACTCTTGGAAGACATGTGACCGTCCTGCTTGAAGATACAAGATACAAGTACATGTATGAAATCATCTTTAGCTATAGATTTACTAATCTTTGCTCAATCAATTAAAGACTGTGTAGTCTGGGGGATTTGTGGGTGGTTCATTTCATTCATTGCCCAACTGATTACTGTAAAAGTGGAAATTTTCGCAGTGCTGAAATTTTCGCGCATTTCACGCAACCAGAAACTAGCGCGAAAATAAAAACACGCAAATAATTTTTCCTGCCATATGTTCCTGTGCACGATGTCTTGATTCCACGGAATTAAAAACACGCAAAACTCTTCAGACCCGGCCAAGCGCGAAAAATTAGTCGCACGCAAATATCCACTTTTACAGTACTCAGTGTTCTGGTAGTAGCCATGATAAAAATCACAGGCAGTACATGTATTTTAGTAGTAGCCATGATAGAAATCACAGACAGTAAATTAGTAGTGTCATGATAAAAATCACAGGCAGTCTTTTAGTAGCAGCCATGATAAAAATCATGGGTATACATATAATACTCCAGACGGATTTGACCCAATAACCTCCTGATTACTAGACAGACATCGGTGCCCACTAGACTTCAAAACTTTGGCCTGATTGCCAGTGCTTACAGATGGATGGTATGATCAAGGGCAATGGAGGGAAGGACAGATGGACAACCCGAAGACACAATGCTTCCTGCAATACTTAAAAAATAGAAAAGAAATTGGCATTCAAATATCCCATCAAATACATATTTTTTTTCGAGAGTTGTCATCAGCAAAACCTCAATATTGACAACATTGATAACAGTTACAAGATAATGATCATTATTTGAAAGATCAATGTCTAAAAGGTTCATCAAAGAGAACATTTCCGATCACTTCACATGGCCTGCACAGACACAGAACACTTTTTAGAATTCAAGGAAGTAATGGCTTTCATATCACTCATATTGCACAAGAGCACATGACATGCTATCATATTACACAGCAACAAAACTATCAGGGCTATAAATTGCCCATTAAAGCTAGAATCTATTTTTGGGTGAGTTTCCGGGGGGGGGGGGGGGGGGGGGGGGGGGGGGGGGGGGGGGGGGGGGAGGGGAGGGGAGGGGTGTTTCATAAAGCTGTTTGTAAAGTTACGAACTTATGAGCGACTGGCGATCAGCTCTAATATGCTATTTTCAATAATTCAGCACAAGAACTGATCACCATTCACTCGCAAGTTGTTCACAACTTTACAAACAGCTTTATGAGACAGGGCCCTGGTTGAGTACTGAAATTGGAGGTTGTTGTGTTGTGCTTAAATGCAAGGTATGAAGTCATGTCACTGTAGGATAATTATTCTATCAAATTCATACACAGTGCATCAATGTAAAATCAATGCACATGGAAAGTTATACATTTTTTTTGTTTATCAAGGTCAATCAAACTTTTTTTTTTTACCAGGATGCAGAAAAGAACACATTTATCACGATTTCTTTTCAAAATTATCCTACGAAAAAAAAAGAAAGATATTACTATATATGAGATTTTGATTCCATAAAAAAAAAGAAATACTAAGAGCTCAACACATAGTCTTTTCACCCACTGAGGACAGACTGATTTTGCTACACCACCCATTTCCCATACACACCTGCGCGAGTATACTCGGGACTTGTCCTCAATGGGTTAACCATTATGTTTTTTTGAAAGTGATCATTAGATCTCTTGTGAACTGATGTACCAATGCAATTTCATGTATGCCCAAATACACTTTGTGCCAAACTCTCAGTCAACATTCTACAGCAATGTGTTTTAAGAGGAAGTACGTACAAAGAGCAACATATGAAGTTTAGAAAACAGTGAATGCAGCAATAGAATTGTGAAACACAAAAAGTGAAAGTTTAAAGTGTTCTAAAATATACAAGTTGTGATTAATTCTGCTTGACACACTCTCTCATGTGACAAAATTACAATGACATATGACAGGAAGTATACAAAGAATTTCCCACAATTCAATATCTCAAAGGAGTACATGTATTTTTAATAGTTAAGAGTCCTTCTGAAGGTATGGAGAGTGACTGTAGCTAAACTTAATAGCAGTAGTGAATCAAATTGAAAACACAGTTAGATGAAATCATGTTAGGTTAAATAAATTTTATGTACATACACACACACAGATATCCATGCCCTTTGGAGGGGCTAGGTTGAGCGCTCTTTCAATCTCCCCGGAAAAAAAAAAAAAAAAAAAAAAATTATCTAAATTCTTTTTGCATTTGAAGAGTCTGTTCGCAAAAACCGATAAGTCCATTTTTGAAGATTTTGAAGTACGGTCTCTGTCATAAAGTACAAAATAATACCTTTTGAATGATACGTACATTGGTCACTACACATAAAGGTACATGTTTGAAGTTATGGTCAAAAGAAGCAAACATTTCCTTATTATTCTCTTTATTTTTCTTGACCTTTAATCGCAAATATCTCCATTTGACAAATATGGACTTATCGATTTTTGCGAACAAACTCTTCATTTCCTTCATGTTCTTCTACTGCACTTTTGTGACATGGCAAGTTGATGTGAAGTTCCCATCCAGAAGTGTAACACAGATTTAACCACATTTAAAAAAAAAAGTTATTAGATACACCATGACAGTGTTATTCAAGCAAACTTTCACTGCTGTGTTATACTAATCTCCCTGCATCTACTGAATAACTACATGTTCAAGAAAACATCCCTATTTACATCAAATTCATTGTGATGACAAGTTTGTAAACTGAGAGCAATGAGCTGTCAAAATCTGCCAGAAGGATGTACATGTAAGTATAAAAGGGATGGTATGGTTTTGGTTGAGAAGGGGATTCATATTAAACTTTTTGAGAGATAATTAGAGACCACTTATGAAATATTAAATAGAATACAATTATACGAGGAATTAGAAACTTATATGAAGAAAATTGGTTTTGGGGCCCTCAGAGGCCCTCATAAAAAGTGGGACCAACATTTTATCATGACCACTTTGTTTTACTTCGTTTTGAGATAATTTTCATCAAATACACTTTCAATTCCT
This sequence comes from Diadema antillarum, assembly GCF_040938485.1. NCBI lineage: Eukaryota > Metazoa > Echinodermata > Echinoidea > Diadematoida > Diadematidae > Diadema > Diadema antillarum. The sequence goes on from NW_027271492.1 coordinate 588,081, forward strand.
TTTGAATGCTCTTAAAATTTCATAAAAGTGGTTTCCAATTATCGGGGCAAAAAGTTAAAACCTGGATACCCATCTCAACCAAACCTATACCTTCCCTTCTTAATGAAACTTACCTCATTGCAGAACGAGGGGAGATTGAACCACTTGCCAGGGTCTGGAATGCCAACAGTCACGTTTGAAAACCCTGAAATTTCCATCATGCCAGCTGAAAATCAAGAAGAATACATTATGAACACTCTCCTCTTGCAGCAATTAATGAACACTCTCTTCTTGTGGCATTATGATTTTTATACCAGGTAATATTAAGGTGTTGGACATAATGTTGCACTGATAATTAGATATTCTTTGGAGTAGATGATAATTTAAGGCAAAGAATTTTTTCTAAACACTTTTAATAACTTGAAATGTGAATGTGGTATATAATATGCTATAAAGATTATTCAAGCAATTTCATGGAACAGGGGAAGGGGGTATGGGGAAGGAAGAGGCATGAGAAAGGTGGGTTGTTTGGAGAGGAAGGGATATTGGAAAGGTGGGTCATGTAGCCCATGGGGTAGGGAGGGGTATCTATCAGTGGTGGATCCAGAGGCCTGAGGAGGGGGGGGGGGGGGAAGCACACCGCACACACGCCCCCTCTTTATTTGTTGTTTAAACAGAAGAAATAAAAAGAAAAAAATAAGATGAAACCCAGAAGTAGCACCAGAAATATTGTTTGTGCCCCCTTTTACAGAATTCCTGGGTATGGAGAAGGGGAGGGGTATGACAAAAGGGAGGGAGTATAGAAAAGGGGGTGGTAAAGGTCAGTACAGGTTGTGGGAAATTGAATGGATTATGTGAAACGGAGGGGTATGAACAAGGGAAAGGGTAAAGCGAAGGAAGGGGTGTTGGAAAGGGGTGGAGTATGGGGAAGGGAAAGGACAAATGGTAAGAAAGGGTGTGGTGAAGGGAGAGAATGTAAGAAAGGAGAGGGACAAAGGGAAGGAAAATGCTTCATGCTGTCACTCATTCAATTACATCTGTTCAGAATTAACTCTTTATGTGCCATGGTGGAAACCCCCTGTGTGCCACATTATTCTGAGACACGAAGGCAGTCATGCTTTGAGAAAGAATTCTGTTTTTCCAATTTGTATTTATAACTTCTACAAATTTCTGTTAAGATGGGCATAATAGTAGGCAAAGTTAAAGAGGAATGCCTAGCTTTGTTTCGATATGAATTGTATGACGACTCTATTTTCAATTTGTCTTTTAATGACCAGTTGCTACATTACTATAAAGGCATGACTTTTGCACATTAAACTGTGACAGAAACTTAGAATGTACGAGCACATCTAGTTGGGAACATCGCTTGATAGTCGATCACCACAAAGAATGCAAGCCGTACACGACGTATATGAGAGGAACAAAAGCACGAGAAACGCTTTCATTTTGCCGCGGGATTAGCAGTAATTAGAGGTTTATCGATCGGTCTTGGCGGCTTTGTTTGTTGAGCAGAATATGCGAAGTTGGCATGCCGTCGACTGAGTCGGAGGTGCGAATGTGGCACATAAAGAGTTAATCTAAAAATATACATAACATACAGTTTTGTACTCTGAAGAATTTTGGAATCCAAGCTGATTTCAAGTAAGGGTCGGTGGTCAATACATTGACAAGGAAACCTTAGGCTCACTGACCTACAAGAGGCATGTCACTGCGGCTCCCCTGGAATTGACTGCTGACAGGGGTGCATATTCCTGAGTTGTTGGTCTTCCGCACCCCGAGATTCACAATCCCTTGCCGTGGGTCATCGGGTCCAGGAAAGTAATAAAAGGAGCTGACCGTTATCCCATCCACTCCTCCAATGATGCCATCACCAACAGGCACAGCTCCATCTGAAAATTGGTTACGTAAAAAAAAAGTTTATCAAAAAGATCAACAGACCAAAGGTGAGAACTACTGTGAAAGTGAAATTTTCTTTTGCGATCTTGAAATTTTTGTGCAATTCATGCAGACATGCAAATATACTTGCTTGCCATATGTCCCAGTAGTTAATATTCACTTCAAGGCTACATCAAAATGCAGGACTTGGGTGAGAAGTTCCTGCAACAATCAACAACTCGTATCTAGAAAACTAAGTAGACAAAAAAAAAATACACAAATAAACAGATAAACAAATAAAACATAAAACATTCTAAACCAACAATATACGTACATAACTGAAACATCTACACACCTCACAAACAATTCAAATATATTTTTTTTAAATTCATCCCTCCACACATACAGAAACTACTCAAACTAACTAACTGACTACCTAACTAACTAACTGACTGTAGAACTACAGTGTACATTAATCAATAAAATAAAAACTAATTTACATAAGATATAAAATGAAACAAAATGAAAATGAAGAGTGTGTCAGCATGTGTGCTTCTCCCAAGCGTTGGGTTAACTATTCCATGCTTATAGATCTTCTGTCCAGGAAAAGAGCTCCAAATTCTTCACAAGCACACACATTAGACACACACATCTCACATGCTCCTGGGGCAGTGTATACTCACCTGGAATGCATCTGGTAGGCACAGGTTTGAAGGCGGGCTGCTTGACACACACCTTGTACGAATCAAAGATGGCCCACTGAGTGTCCTGGTGAGAATTGGTAGAGATTGAAATGAGATGGAGAGGAAACAAAAGTGAACATGAGAATCAAAGCAGGGCCGGCAGAGCATTTTCAAAAGTGGGGGCGCACTTCCGGGTTTGATGAGCTAACAAGCCAAAAAAAAAAAAAAAAAAAAAAAAGGGGGCCCTCAGCTCATATCTCCCCTTCCACTTCCAGATTTCTTCTGCCAAAGTGATGACACCGTATTATGTATTCCTTTGTATGGTGCACAAAAAGTTCTGCTAACCATGCAAAGTATCAAATGTCTTTCCATAATTTACCATTATCTATTAATTTTTAGTGATCATGAATTCTGTAATCTCATTGGTCAATCACACTCAGACCAACCACTGAATATATTTTCCGTATTCCGTGATATGACATCATGATATTACACAGCTAGCTGTGCGTGTATGTATGCGCGCATAATCAGCTCGCGAGACATAAGGTCAACATGGCTAGGCTGACAGCTGGCGATTTCAACATCATTCACGAGAGGAAATCAGCCAGAAGACGGTTAGCACTTACACTTAAAGCTAAAATCCTTACCCCCTGCTTTTTTTACAAAATATGGGAAATATCTATGGTCTGGTGCCATATTCGATTCGGCTTTCAGCCTCATGGAATATGGCACCAAGCCGTAGGTATTTGCCCGTATTTCATGAACAAGCAGGGGGTAACTAATATCACCTCTGCCAAGGAGGATTATGTTTCTCAGCAATAGTAAGACAATCTGGTGGATAAAGGATGACACTTATTAGCACTGCTTGAAATCTAAATAAAAGGCAAAAATATGGTCAAAACTGTATCAACAAGCCTTGAAAAGTACATTGTAGAAACTCACTCCCCTGCAGATAGGGCAAAATTAAACCTTTCCAGCAATATCTCACTTGTATCACAACAATGAATATTCAAGAAGTTATGGTTAAAGTCATCCTGTATTTTCTTATCATTTCTTTGTTTTTGGCAGCTATAATAAAAAATATCTCAACTTAACAAGAAAGGAATTAGCTCGTCCTGCGATAAAACTCTACAATTAGTGACTTTGGGGTTAAAAAATGATCCAATTTTTGCTGCACGAGTAGACTGTATATATGCCAAGATTACATTCACACTCCTAAATGCTAAGTGAGACATACAGCATAAAAATTATGCATAATGGGGAAATAAAGAGAAACACTATCTGTAATATGAGATTCAACTACAACTAGAAACGCATGTACGGTAAACAGTTAATATTTATCTCCACTCATACTTCACCACAGTTGGTTTCCAGTGTCTCATTAAAAGCAATTTATTGTTATTGCCACTACATTGTATGTTTGCTTGATTGGTGCGGCACAAAACCTGTTATCAGTGAGCACACTATCTAAATGCCCTTACTGGCACAGATATGGTTAACTGGCGTTCGCTTACTGTGGTATAGTTCTGGATTATTCGAAAAGAGATCTGCGTCCCATTCATGTAGTCGATGTACATGCCAAAGCCGAAAGTCATCGCAGAAAAGTCAAAGGCGCCATAGATGTAGCTAGTCAACCCAGAGCCGCCTTTGAAGTACTCATACTGCCCCATGGAGGTCCCTACAATTTGAAGCACACAATATGAACACATTTTCAAAAGCAGAAATATAGTATAAGTCAAAGTCTTTGAAATTTGCATGATATCACCTTGAATGAATTCAAATTGAACAGGTATTACTATTGTATGGGAACAATTGGAATATACATAAGTATACTGAAGTCTGTCTTTTTGTAAACGTCATTGAGATAATGTGATATAAAATGATACTTAAGATAGAAATTACTCTGTCAGTAGGTAACAGAGATCTGATGTCAGAGCAAATTCATTGTTGGCATGTAGCATTTTTATCCCTCATTTATAAGGCGGCATTATCAAATTACCTTGTTCGCAGAAAACTGTTTTGAGCATTTCTTCTCAAATAATGTATAGTTTATAGAACTCTTTTCCATTTTAAAAATCTGTGCAGCTTGGTCCAAGACTGAGTCTCTGATATAGTGTAAACATAAAACTACGATTACAGTGAGGATAAAAATTAATGCTACTTTTTACAAAGAAAACTCTAAAAAAAATGCAAAAATCTGTGTGACAATATTTATCACACTCAATCTTCAAACAGACAGAATATATCAGGGGTTGCAATAAACAGTCAGTATGCACACATCCTGCTGGTATTTGAGGTAGACCCATGTCTTGCTAGTACATGGTTAATTCTCAAAAATTCTCTGTACTAAAGTGTTGTTTTCTTATAAATGCATTAGAACATCTTCCTACAATCATAAATTTGACTGTTTCTGTAACTAAATATGAAAGGGCATATTTAAGAGGAATTCAAAGTTTACTATTTGGATGAAAATTGGTTTTGAAAAGGCAGAGATATCCAAAAACAAAGAAGCCCTATTAAAAGGTGGGAAAAGTGGTCCTAATTAAAGGTGGGACACACTGTTCATTAGTACTACTTTGATTTATTTTGTGTTTGGATATCTCAGCCTTTCAAGACCAATTTTCATCAAATAAACTGTGAATTTCTCTTAAAATTGCATGCTCTCTAATGTTTCATATTCAAGTTGTTTGTAATCATCATGCAAAAAAATCCAAATCTGAATCTCCTACCTCAACCAAAACCACACCATCCCTTCAAAGTGATTCACATACAAGCTCCACTTACCGATTCCTGCCATGTACTGCAGGGGTGCACAGCAAGCTGACTGAGCATTGGCTGACGACACAGCAACTAGGAGAGTGGTGATGGCAAATAGCTTCATCTTCAAGCTGTACCAGATCTATAAAGAAGAAGAAAAATGGGGAAAAAAAAAAGAAATCAAAAACTCATCCAATTAGCTGTGATCAACATACAGATGATAAGAAATCAATACAAGTTGTACATTATAGTCTTGCATGTAATATGGGTACCCTTCTCCTTGTTAAGCTATTCTATTTTTCAAAAGGGTCACTTTGGTACATTGTACACTTCCATCATCAGGATCCATTTTCACAATGCAGATAAACAGGGAGACGCAAAATTAACACATCTTGTATCATATTGCAATGTTTGCACTGGGCCGGATTTCAACTACTGTAAAAGTGGTTTCATTCGCGTACAGAAACTTTCGCGGTTTCCATCGGTTCAGACTTTTTCGCGCGTGTTTAAATTCGCGGTCGGCAATGATAGCGTTGTACAAGCGACAAGTTCAAAACATTTTCGCGTGATGTTAAATTCGCGGTTCAACCTCAAAGCGCGAAAAGCGCGAAAATAAAACCACCGCGAAAGAATCCACTTTTACAGTAATGGACTTTAGTTCAGCACTACAATATCCATGGAGTTCAGTGTCTTGGCAGATACGATATTTACATATTTGAATGTTCCTCTTACATACTAGAAGTTGTTTTAAAGCAGGGAATAATTTTCCTGGTAACGCATGGCAATTTGCTATGCATTTTTACAACACTGCTACACAAACTATCTTTTGTGAAGCAGTTTTCTTCCATAGAAGTGTGCAAGATACCATTTGAAATTTGAACAATTTGTTCATCAGCTGAAATTGCTAATCAAATTTGAGTTGGAAAATTATTCCCTGCAAAGCATACATACATCATCACCTACAGTGCACCTGATGTTTAAATATACACATCACCTACAGTGCAGCTGATGTTTAAACATGCACTCTACCTACTCTATTTCTTTTCAAATTGTATATACCCTAAGTTTTGTATATTCATTTCGAATCTAAAACCAGAACAGCCATTCCATGTAACTAGACACCAGGACCTTAAAATTTCAAGTTCAAGCAATTATGAAAAAATATTTATATTTGCGTAGGTATGTTCAAAGGGTGTAAATCTAATTTTTCACGTCTTTTCACTTTCTAACAGCCGAGTTACACCTCCCAGAACAAAGATCACATTTACTACAAAACTGATTCCTTTTTGGTACTTTTTTTGATTTCCCTATTCAAGGCAATTTCTATTATCTATAGATTCATATTTTTTTCACATAAGCCCTAATTTTATACCCATTTTTCCATATCAAGTTGTTTTTTTCATTTATATGTAATGAGTTTGACAATATTTTAGATTGAAAACACCCTCGAAATGTGTCTCGCGAGTCACAAAAATATGTGTATATTTTAGATTGCTTGAAAAGTAGTCGACTGTATGAATTGTAGCTGGTAAATAATGAGGATCTCAGAGTCCTCAATCATACCAGAAAGTAAGGTTTCTATTTGTAAACCCCTTCAATGTGAAAAACACCTATGACAAAATTAAAGAACAGATGATTGAGATTTAAAAAAAAAAAATCTGCCTTGATGCTAATCATGTAAGATGTTTAATTTGCCCAATTAAGGTAAATGGTTTATGTCAATTAATAAATAAGTAGTTTTATGATAAGTAATATATAGCTACAAATAACTCGAATTGTCAACTTCCGTTTGGTTGGTCAATAAATAAAATGGTAGGAGGTGGGTGGCCGCCTCGTCAACAAAATTGAAGTATAATGCATCAGGAATTCTTCATGAAATTTACAACTACTTGCACTGTATGTCAGCTCCACTTCTGTGAAGTTCTTGGAAGATTGCTTCATAAAGAGACAACAATCAGCGAGTTACATTGTATGAATATGACAAGAAATGGCTTCAAATCTTCCTACAGATTTTGCTGTCCTCCAAATTGACTTCCCTGAGAATCATTCATGCTCCAGTTAAGATGAAGTCCAATCTGCCATTTGGAATCAGGTGCAAATAGCTCTCTATGCATCAATAATGTGGCCCCAGGAGAAAATTATCATCATCAATGATTAGGCCTACTTAGACCATGACAAAACAGTATGATGTTGTACACTGTAGTTTTTGTGGATGAGCTTCTGTCAACGGTCATGACGGTCAGCAGAGAAGTGAATTGGTCAAAATATGGTTAGATGGTCCTGCAAGCCAATTCAAAATAGATTTGTTATCAGTGTCCTACCTATGCTGATAGAGAAACACAACATTGACCTACAATGTAGTGTGGAACTTCAGTGCTACTAGTCATGGAAAAGATCCGGTTGACAAAGATATTGGGGCAGAGCTTCGGTTATATGTGAAAAATCAAAACTTGCGCTCTATTTCCACTGCTGAGGAATTTTGTCTTGCTGTATTTTTTTTTAAACTTTTCCTACAACTTTCATCACAAACAACAGGAAGTTGAAGATTGTTTAGAGGGTTTTTACCTGCCTGTCATCTTTGGAGTATAGCTGCACCACATGACTTAATCATCACTTCATTATATCACCTACAAAGAGTGAATATCTTGTAGCAAAAGGGTTCACTTCTCAGAGAAGCAGTGGTAATGCTATCCGATAATGGTGATTAGTGACGATATTGGGCCTGCAAGTGCAGGCCCAAAAGTCAATTGGCTGATGGTGGCAGTTGCCTTTGAACAGCAGAAAGCATCCCCAGCATCTATGGCATAAGCCTCCAAATTGGTCAGAAGTGACATTGTAAGTTTCTGTCACGGTTTTATGTGCAAAAGTAATGAATTTACAGTAATGTAGCAACTGGTCATTCAGAAGACAAATTGAAAATAGATTTTTCATACAAATTATATAGAGGCAAAGTTTGGCATTCCTCTTTAACTTCACTTACTATATATATGTCCATCTTAACAGAAATTTGTAGAAGTTATACAAATTGGAAAAGCAGAATTCTTTCTCAAAGCTTGACTACCTTCGTGTCTCAGAATAACGTAGCACACAGGGGTTTCCCCCATTGCACATTAAGAGTTAAGGCTGGTCCCCCCCCCCCCAACTTTTTATAACAGAACGCCCCTCAACAGGGTTGTGGCACAAAAACAATATACCACACCACTAGTATGTTTGTTTTTTCTAGGTGTCACTTCTGGGGTGAAAGAAAAATGTGGGGAGGGGGAGGGGCAAAGTGGTTATGTATTCCTAGGTTCAGGTGCAAAAAAAGGGGCCCCTCCCCCCCCCCCCCGATTTATCACCTCTGTAATTGAGACATAACAAAGTAAAATCTAAAGCATGAAATATTGTGTCAGTTTAGTTTAGGTAATTGAAACATAACAAAGTAGTATAGTTCTGTAATTGTACATAACAAAGTAAAATCTAAAGCATGAAATATCGTGTCAGTTTAGGTGCACTGCAGCCCACTTCGCGCTCAAACCAAAAGGAGGTAGAGGTACATCCATGCTCAAACTCAGGAGGTAACTCTTTACCTATCCCCGGGGCGCTCCTTGTACACGATAAGTTATACAGTATTCGGGCTGGTTACCCTTTACCCCACCTATATAGAGCGCTGCCACACACACAACTGTGCGGTTAACCCCATACGCCCGACGTTATTACACTGCCGATCGATCCCTATCAGGATTTACTTCGACAGGTAGACAGTCTAATTAGTATGAATTACAGGGTTGTGAACGGAGAACTCTGGTGCTAATGAAGTATAAAACTAGATAATCTATTGGTATATTAACAAAAATACGTTGAATAAGAGCGAAGCAGTCTTACCAACATTCGTCTTGAAACAGAGTACCTGAGTACATGGGTCTAACACGGGAGTCGAGTCCGGGCCTGAGTGTAGAACAAGTGTGACACCCAGCTGTAGTACTGGCGGCCCGGTGGCTTGGCGGGGGCGACAAGCAGCTCCCCTCGAATACAGCAAAATTCTTCCAGGGTAGCGGTCAGTATGCGATACGAGTATACAGTCACGAGTTCGTCTAAAGTTGGGAAATGACGTAATGTTTACGGCAGAAGTGACGTAATGTTTACAGCAGATTGAAGCGACTGTTTGATCAATCCACCTGTATAACCATCACAGCCCAGAATAGCAATGAGAACGCCTGCTGTTCAATACAGAGCAGTAATTGGCGCTATGTGAAAGGCCCTGAACAGCATGATAATTGGCAAGGACTGTTGACATATTATTTATTTATTTATTTTTCTTTTCTTTTCTTTTTTGTCGCGACAGTCGCAGGCTTTTAATTACAACCCCACCCCGGTACTTTCTTGGCTTTACAGTCCCACCACTCCTACAACCGGCCCTACCACTACCACCACTGTTCAAATCGTCCACTGACCACACCCTAGCTGCTGCAGTCTGAATCCATAACCTTTGGCGGATTCAGATTTTAACATTTTTGCGAGGTTATGAAATATAAACGAGCACTCAATTCTAAGAGGAATTCAAAGTTTGAGTGATTCCGTTGAATTGTTGTTGAAAAGGTAGAGATATTATTTTTTAAGTAAAACAAAGTGGTCCTGATAAAAGTGGGTCTCACCTCTTGTATTAGGATCACGTACTATGTATTTGCTCTCAAAATCAATTTTCATCGAATAAACTTTGAATTTCTATTAGTATTGTATGTTTTTTCATAATGATCTAATGACGTTTCTCATTATCTCACAGACAGGTTGTAAACCCAAAGCCCCATCTTAACCAAAACTATACCATCCCTGTAATTTATCGCATGCATGTATAATTGTAATGGGTGATACAGATGGTTCAAAATCTTCTATTGTGTTGGGGGTTTTTTCCGCAAGTTTAAAATTGTTATTCCCAAAGAGAATGTCCCAAGTTGAGATAAAAGCACTGTTGACTTGTGAAGAAAATTGAGTGGGTCATAGAGATTCAATGACATGACACTCCATGCCATCAATGTATTAGTAAAGATTTTATCAAATATAGGACAAAAATAAAGTATTGAAATTTGGTTGAGGAGTTTCTGCGCATATTCGCGTTAGGAGTCTCAATCTATGGGGAGAGACACAAGTGATTACATTGCCTCTCAAGTCACTCTATGGGGTTTTATTGTATCGAAATAACATCATCGTATCCATTTCTTTGTCGAAAATTTGATTAAAACGATAGATCGGTGGCGGATGGGGGGTGGCACCTTTATTTTTTCTTAAAACAAAAGAAATATAAGATAAAAGAGAATGAAAGGGGTGCTTGTGCCCCCCCCCCCCATTTATCTTCTTCTTCTTTTTTATTGTAGTGGCACCCAAAGAGATTATAGAATCTCTTTGGTGGCACCAGAAAATTGTACTGAAGCCTTTTTTTTCTTGCACCCCCCCCCCCTTTACGGAATACTGGATCCGCCCCTGTAAACCCTTTTCCCTTTTACAAAGCCAATAGGTGGTTTTGTGGAGTTTTTTACATTTTTTATCGACGACAGGACAATCTCTTCGAAACTCAGAATAATTCTGAAGAACGAAATAATGAGGTTATTTCGTCATCAATGCATGTGATGATGTGATTGTAATGATATTGTAGGAGTACACAATGTCATATTATATTCTGAAAACATGTGGAACCAGAACTCGATTGTATCAGTTACATTTGCATTGGTATACTGTTCTGTTTGTTTGAGTTTCCTATGTGTACCAATGTACATTAAAAAAAAAATACATGTATATTCCTTGAAGAGCTTGAATGGGAAGACAGACGATGCCATTTCAATTTTCTAAAGGTCATCATTCAAATAGAGAAATTTGTTTCTTTTTTTCTAAAAATACTGCACTTCCAACATGTAACAAGACATAATTTTGAAGGTAGTCAAATTGACACGCTAATTATTCTATTTATTTCTCACAAGCTTTAATCTCAAATTAAGCTCAGACTCAAAGAAATGGATGAATCTATATTGGATTATGATCTCAATCTTCAATCAGATATCTAAACTCAAAACAAATCCTAAGTAACGCTCACGTCATGTGCTAGCTTAAAACAGAGACTAGAGGCACTATTTACCATTTTGTAGATTAAAATTGCCTGCTTTATTTAGAGTGCTTCAAAATAGTTCTAAAAGGTGTGTAAGTGATAGAAAAATGTAAACATGTCAATCAGTAGACCTTATGATCAATGTAAAGTATCTTTAAATGAGCACAATTTTAACAACAGTTCTGTTAAAATTATTTCTAGAATAAACAGTCCGCAGTTATGGTTTATAAAAATTGAGGGGAAAAAAAGTGTCTCCTTTTCTCCTTATACTTGATGCGTTATTGCGAAAGTTTTACATGGTAGGATGTTTTGTGATACAATTGACCTAAGAATGTGCATGAGCTATTTGATAACTCGAAAATGTTATTAGATTACTGCTCCTGATGGAAAACAATAGCTCTTAACAGAATAGACAGATGCTCAAAGATCATGAAGGCAATGCTCATTCTACACTGTTCTAGATTTACAGTCATACTTGATACACAATAAAGAGCGCCCTCACTTGACATTCTCCCTTCCTCATTCCGTCTCTCTCTCTCTCTCTCTCTCTCCCTCTTTCTCTTGATGTCAGGAACTGTAGCAGCTAGTTTTGCTTCGAAAATAAAATAAAATCAAAGACTCAGATGTAGTCTGATCTTTCGTCAGTTTATTCATTTTTCAAAGCATGCCACAGATTTCCGTTCTCATCATACACTAAAAAAAAAAAAAGAAACGTGTAAGCCTAATGATCTGCACAATAATATTTTATTCATCCGTCTGTGTATGTGGTACGTGTAGTAGGCCGATTATACGATGATAAATTTAACTGCGATGATGAGACACTGAGAACATTCAATTTATTGGTTTATATGCATCACAATATGTAAGCTTGATTTCTGGTGGGTGGGTGTGTGTGTGTGTGTGTGTGCGTTGTTTTTTATCAGCTTAAATGAAGAAACAGTACATTGAACCGTTCAGTTGTAATGTTGTATGAACGAAAACCATGGTGTCAAATTATCAATACTGTTATTAAAGTCGTATCAACTTGAATCAGGTATGATACGTCAGGGTCTACGAGTAGATGGTGTAGGTGCCATAGATTCCTCCATCAATTCTAGAAGAAACGCGGGATGTGGATCTTGCTAAGGTCCGGCATATCTTTGGGAAGGGCTGATGACGTCATGTTGCTCTGTGAAAAGGGGCAGTACCGGTAAATGAGTCTTATAGGTTAAAATACATTTGACATTACGCAGCTTTGAGTAAAATCTTTAATAATTCATATACCAGTAGTCAACAAAGAGTACAGTGTAGAATGAGCGTAGAGGGCGCTGAGACTATGCGCTAATAAAAAAAAGGGGGAATTCTTCTATTGGTAGGATGTATCACCTAAGCAATCACAACCACAAAGATTTTAATGACAAGGAAATGACAACTTTGCTGCAAGAAAACAACAACAACAACAACGTGCGTATCATCTGATTAAAACGTCGTCGGATGTTAATGATATCAATTCAATTCAATCATAGTTTATTTCCAATCATCGAAAATCAAAAACATAGTACAAAGTATACATGTGATGAAATAATATTGTTCAAACGTTTGCAAAAGATTCATGTAATATATATACGAGACAAATTATAGAACAACATATTTTATTATGTACAATAATTAGGAAAAACACTGTATAAATACTTCGTGGGCGAGCGGAAAATAAATTCGATTATGGAAAATAGTGATCCACTAAAAAGCAAAGCGGCTTGTCGGACGTGGATCGCTAGATAAATAATGAGTAAATGATATACTATTCTATAACAATATACATGTAATTATTTTGAGATACACCGGTTGGGAAAAAAAAATATAGAATACCAATGATAGTGCCCGGACACTGTTCACTGAACCACGTGTACCGGGAAAATATGACAAGGACCAATGAAATTGGTAGACAGGTATGGAAAATATTTAGAGCTTTTGCTATACGATTGCAAATTAAGAAGGGGGGAAACATGATGCTAAACGATATATATATATATATATATATATATATATATATATATATACATATATAATATATATATATAATAAAGTTGGGAAAAAAAAAACATTAAAAAGGTGAAAAATGGACAATGTCTGACCTGTTTCCGGCAGAGTTCAGGGAGTCGTAACCATCGTTCTGGGTCTTCAATTCCGACTTTGGTGTCGATAAATCCGGAAGTCTCGAAGATAGAAGCTATAGTGTAACAAAGTCAGCATAAAAAGCAGCTAGATTAGCACCGTGATGTATGTCAATAGAGGATAGAGGCAACGGAGTTTCACCCTTCTTTAAAGGGGATAGCTAGTAACTGATAAGTGGGAATCAGTGGGAATCAGTGGGAATGCTGGGGCATGATTGTTCCAATTCTTGTGGGATCCATTTAAGAGTACATTATGTATCTATTGTCGTGTGAAAATTATTTGCTTCAGAATGGTCTCATACTCAAGTAATGTACGTGCAGTTTAATGGTTCCAGGCTAGCATGCCTGTACAGTGATGGGGTATTAAACTGCACATTACTTGAATATAAGACCGCAAATAATTTTCACACAACAATAGATACATAACGTATCTTTAAATGAATCCCACAAGAATTGGAACAATCATCCGGCAGCATTCCCACTGATTCCCACTGATCAGTTACTAGCCACCCCTTTAAATAAGTTATATAAGGGAACAGCACCTGAACAAGCTAAAGTGCAAGCACATTAGTTCTCTGTGTTCGACCAGAGAGGTCACCTCCATGGTTGGACTTATAGGGCCTACATCTCTATACAGTTGGACTCAAACAGTATGTATATTGCTAGGACCAGATATGATACAGTCATGTACTCGTATTGTTGTTCCTCTCGACGCAGTATACAGTTTAGTGTAATGTGATTCCTGATGTAGAGTGCTAGAGTTAGCCCAATATGGCATAGGGTCCTTGGTGATTATCATGGAGCACTATTTAATGATACGCTCCATATAAGAGAGCTGTGATTAGGATTACACTTGTGAATCTGTTCAATGATGAAAATGTGACTGTTAAAATTGATAAACTGTCAAACAAAATAGTGAAAGTGGTCCGTAAACCTCCCCCCCCCCCCCCGAACCCCATCGAGGGAGATTGAGCATGCACATTGATAAAAATCTACTCGAACAATAGCATTGGCATTAGTATCATGATAATGGGGTCTTATTTATCTCTTTCGTCTTATGAAATTACCATAATCATCATCAACATCACCACCACCATCACTATACAATGTCATCAATATAGGGAGCTTCAGATTTTCGCGACGCGGACGTTCAGAGGGGGAAAAAATGTTCAGCGCATCCGCACAAAATCGCTTATCAAAAATCGATCTCGCGTCGTCTGAGTTTTCACTATGCGTTCTGGGCCATTTTTGCGTCCGCTCAAATCACGACGCAGAGAGCTAGTTGATGCAATGATCCTATGGGGCGCTATATTAGTTACACTGTACTTCGAATAGGCTGCGTCCTTGCGTAATCTGAACCTACTTCGCAGCACGTCGACGTAGGTACAGAGGAGAACGGACGAACGCAATCGTTGTCTAAACGTCCGCCCCGAAAATCTGACAGCTCACTTTAATATTATACTTACAGCCTTTGGGTATGTCGTTTCTCGTCCCGAGGAAAGAAGAGCCGACAAAGAAGCACGAGTCCTCGGTCACCGTGATGGTCGAAAGTCCCTGAAGAGTCTCCGACGGTTTCTTGTAGTCATAGGTGTAGGACTTCACCTTGAGTCCGTTTGGACCGCCCGACACGAAATTACCGTCATATCTAGAACCCTCTGAAGAAAAATACAATAATTCACTAGGATAATGATAGTGAAGATAATAATAACAATAACAATGAAATGAAAACAATAATATTACTACTAAAAATAATAATAATCACAAAGCGCATTTACATGAGGTCATACTTCCAATGTCTGCCAACATCTGAACATCTTTGAACACGAATACTCCCGATCCCCCCCCCCCCCCCAAAAAAAAAAAGTATCAATGCTGAAAATGGCGTCATAGCGCGCTCGAAGAGATGAACTCTCCAAACTCGGCGACGCCACACGAAAGGAATATGAAACAGTTGTAATATAGTATTATCCCTTTTTGGTAGCAAAAATACATACATCTATTATTGAAAGTTGAATACATGCCTATGTTATAACTCCTGATTTATTTTGTATTATGTTTTAATGGAAAAAGAAAGCATTGAATAAATGAACTAAATTGAATTGAATTGAATTGAATTGAATTGAATTGAATTGAATTGAATTGAATTGAATTGAACTGAATTGAATTGAACTGAATTGGATTGAATGAGCAATTTCGTGGACATCGCCTGGACTATTCACATTTCTAAATTTCCGAGTGAGCTCATTAATAAAAAAAAAAACACAAGATGGATTTACATACTAAAAAATAGATGATATCTATAGCTTTACAGCTGATTTGCTTCAATGGTGTAAAATTCGGGGTCTTTCGAATCATCGCTTACTGCGAACTGGTCTTTTAATGAATGAATGAATTCACTTGCCGTGAATGCAGTTAGATGGTTCGGGTTCATAGGCTGGCTGTTCCAAACACAGTCCTTCGTTGGCAAGGATGACCCATTGAGTTTTCTGTCAAAGTTAGAGAGTATTTCAGGAAGACATATTTATTTATCTATTTATTTATTTAGTTATTTATTTATTTATTTATTTATTTATCTATTTACCTATGTATTTATTTATCTATTTATTCTAATTCATTCATTTTTTATTTATTCATTCACTAATTTATTTACTCATTCTTTTTATTCTCACAGGGTAGCCCATTTAGTTAGAAAAAAACAAACAAACTGATTTACAATGGGGCCCTGCATAAGAACGATACAACTATAATTAAACATAGAATATTATATTCTTGCCATGTGGTATTGTTCAGACAATCATTTCTGAGGCCATTGACCTCGTCAAGCGTTTGCTTGTGATGATGGTCCCCTGTACTTCTGCTACACCTAGAGTTTCTTAATTTTGTCTTTGAACGACAGATACACGGGATCCTACGATTGCACAAGTGTATGCATGAAATAATGCCTGTTTGTTTTCATTTTGCATTGTGTTAAAAAAATGTTGAATTAATCATTTACCAGTTTTAACCATTAGATTCAAATTATATCATAATGTATTCAATTAGTTCGTTCAATTGACTTTGTATTATTTTGATTTTTGTATGAAAAGAAATTCAGAAATACAATAAATCAATCAATCAATCAAAATACAAAGTTACATACTAAAGTACAAAATTAAAGTAAATAAAACAAGAAAAAGAAAAAAATGACTTAAAACACTCAATAGAGAATAAGAAAAAAATACAGGCAAAACATATTTCGCAAAACATTTTTCAACATTTGCAACATGCAAAGTACATTATAATTTAATTCCACGCTGTACGGACCTGATTTCATGAAGCTGAATAAACTCACTGAAACAGAACATTGGAAACCTCATCAAATCAATGCAGACAAAGAACGCAGAAAGTCACAGAAATCAAGTTCTTCTGGAAAGATTTAACACAATGCAGACACAGAACTAACGAAATTAAGGCTGTTTTTAAGAGCTATCCACGTCGCACTACGATTCGCCG
This sequence comes from Diadema antillarum, assembly GCF_040938485.1. NCBI lineage: Eukaryota > Metazoa > Echinodermata > Echinoidea > Diadematoida > Diadematidae > Diadema > Diadema antillarum. The sequence goes on from NW_027271492.1 coordinate 605,096, forward strand.
GAAACATGGTGTAAACGTAGCATTAGTTTTCTCCTTCCTTGACTTGCCGCACAAATTCATAGTATTGGTTCACCCTTTCAAAGTGGCGAATCCAGAGGGGACGCACCGGCGCGCGCTCCTCTTTATTGAATGTTGTTAAAACAAAAGAAATAAAAAGAAAAAAACCCAGATGAAACCCGGAAGTAGCACCAGAAATATTATTTGCGACAACCCCCGCCCCTTTAGGGAATTCCCCGCCCCTGTTTTTTTGTGAGTTTTTTGTTTTTTTTTGTTTTTGTTTTTAGATAATGAGAGGACTCTTATGAAGTATGAAAGAGCGTACAATAATTCTATTATCAAAGAGCAATTCAAAGTTTACTTGACAAAAATTGTGTTGTTGTTTTTTTTTCCTGATTGGAGATATCCGGAAACAAAGAGGTCCTAATGAAATGTGGGGACTACCTTTTACTGAGATCATCACTTTGTTTATTTATTTATATCAAAATTTTTTTTTTTTATGTCTCAGACATTTTCAAAGCCGATTTTCATCAATTATCTTTTAATACATCTTAGAATTGTATACTCTTTCATGTCTCATAAGTAGTTTCACATTAGTTTCAAATTTGTTTCAAATGAATTCAAAGGGAGTAAATCTTTCACGATAGCACAAGTAAATCATAATTTTTCACATTTTCACGTCCCCGAAATACACAAGCACTTATCATGTCAAATTATAGGGTCAATTTAGTAATTGACTTGAGGGTCGGATACTGATTTTCATATTGAAGTTAATATTTTACTTGCCCCTATCTGGCAAGCAACTTGTAGCATATCTAGTTGCATGACATATAATCTTACTAGCCCCGGCTCAACGGACACCCAACTGTCAATGCCGAACCTTGTATTACTCTATATGTACCTCGGCGTAGTGTTGGATGATCTTGAAGAACAATGTAGTGCCGTTGAGGTAGTCAACCGATATGTCGAAACCAAATTTTCGTTCTTCAAAATCAAAAGCACCATAGATGAACGTAGTGGAAGGTTGAGTGCCCTCGGGTGACGTATAAACACCAGTAGTGCCTGAAGTTATTAAAGGGATAAGGGAAGTTATTTTTCTTTTATCTGTGAAGAATTCACCTACCCTATACAATCGATACATGAGAAATACGTTGAAGTGAATATACATGTAGCTCGATATCTTCAAAATTGTAGAGTGTAACAACCTGATATACAAGAAATAAGCTATAGGCATAATGGTACGCGACGTAAAACAACGTAGATTACGTGCACGACAACAATCATAACAACGATAATTGTATCTTCCAAAGGATTAATTAAGCAAACAAAATAGTGGAAGGTTTTGGGCGTTCTAAAGCATCTCGGTGCTTCTCAGAAGCAGAGCTAAGACTGGATTATTCAAGCCTGCATGGATCCATATAGGCCTAAATAGTTGAAATGATTGGTAATGCCATCATTTTCACTCTTCCTCTTTATAATGATGATGATGATTATTATAAATAATGATAAAAATAATAATAATAATAATTATTATTATTATTATTATTATTATTATTTATTACTATTATCATTATTATTATTGTTATTATCATTATTATTATTATTATTATTATTATTATCATTATTATTATTATTTGTATCATAATCATTATTAATATTATCCTCATCATTTTCTTCATTTTAGGGGCACCATTATCATCATCGTTTTGTATGCAAGTTGTGCAGGCAAAGCCCCCTCCCCCCCCCCCCCCCGAAAAAACCCCAAACAATTCCGTTGTCGCCAACAAAGCAACTACGTGTAGCAATAATTGAAGACTTCATTAGCTTGGCTAAATTTTATTTTGACAAGTCCTATTCTGATCTCAGCAGCTTATTACCGATTCCTGTCATGTATTGTTTTGGAGAGCAGCACGGCCTCTGTGCGCTGACTGCAGCAGCAGCAACCAGGACGAGAAATACTTGAAGCTTCATCTCGAATATAGGGAGCAGCTGTCGGGATTGAATCAGGCAAACAAAATATATAAAGTAAATAAGACAATATTATATACATATGAATATATATATATATATATATATATATATATATATATATATATATATATACATACATGCATACATACATACATTACATACATACATACATGCATACATATACATATAAGCGCCATTATGAAAGTAATTGCCTTGGTCACAAAAAATGTAGCACTTTATGCATCAAGTGAAAAGAGACGCAATATGATTGTCAGTTATCAAATCTTACTAATTTGATACATAAATGCCCTAATTCATTTTGCTTCTCCCTGAAATAGAGTCGGCTTTTCCAGGTGATAAGCAAAACCAGAATGCTAAAGGTGATCCGAGAAGTATAGTTTGCGCCAATAAATCATTCGTACTATTCAAAAATTAGGGAAAAAGAAGACAACTACTATCACCAGCAAACGACAGAGGAAATTTGAGACATCCAATTGATACATAGATACGTACATCGTGATCATCACCCCATTAAATGTGCCAATTACTTTGGATGTCACAAATCCCACTGTCTTAAAAAAAAGAAAAGAAAAAGAAAAAGAAACAAATATGGGGGTTAAATCCCCTTAGATTTCCCTCCCATCCTGTTCATTTGATTTCACTCTGTAACAGAAACGGTGAGATACGTACGATTTCCATTCATAGCAGCAAAATGTCTTCGATAATCAACTTCATAGTGATGCAGCACTATATACACGAGTATACGATTAAAAAAAAAAACAACTTACCAATACGCCAGAACGATGACAAATGTATATAGACCTATCTCTCTCCAGATAAAAGCCACCAACGAGAAATGACGTCCGTTTAAGCCGCGGCTGGCTTTTTAACAGAATACGGGACTCCTCGTCATCTCAAATACGTAAGATCCCAACGAACAACACACACCAGCAAATATTTACTTGCACGCGCACATTCGGTAGAGTCTAACGCCATATTGACACATTACGTAATGTTGGTCATGTGGGACAATCATGACGAAGCAATCGCTTTTGTACGCTAAATGGCTATTGTGCCTGCATAGTGTACAAGAAGTATTGTGTCTATATGGGGTAGCTGTGAACTGCATGTCTCATTCATTTCATAGTCATCCTTCCCAGACACTACATCCATTTCACAGCCACCCTTCCTCAGTCAAGCTCCTTATCAGTTTTCTGGTTCCTTTCTCTCGGTCAAGATCAACTAATCTTCTGACATGCTAACAGCCACTTTCTATTCCCACTTCCTTTCAGCTCCCCCCCCCCCCCCGCCGCCATTTGTTTTTACCACATCTCATAATATAAGCGACGTATACAAAATCAATGTATAAACAACACCGGAAAGTCGAGGGAGAGATGTTTTGTAAAAATGTACAGTGTTAATGCATTGGATCATATCGAGGAATAGTGAATAAAGAAAGACTCTTAACATTCCGAATCCAACGAGAAGCAGCACCAGTCATGCCTCGATCATTCTTCTGAGTCTATAATCATCTAACTACCCCCAAAACACAAAAATGGCCTTCTTATTGTATGACAATCATTTATTATTTAATTGCAATTCTATTCATTCTGTCAATGAAAGGCAATTTTAATTACAAGTTTTTTATATTACGTAATACGTCTTTTTGATTTATTGCTCTTTTAGCATCTGTATAGATCTAGATGGCCCATAAATGCCATAATGGTAATGATCATCAGCGCAGAAAAAAATGATAATGATAAAAGTATCAACAATCATAATGTATACCGTTATCACTATCATCCGTCTTGATATCATTACCATTATTATTGATATCATCATTATACAGGGAATGCGAAGTGTGAAATTCCGAAGATTAACGAAATAATGAGGTTATTTCGTCATCAACGCATGTAATTGGAATTATGTATTTTTGTAGTTGTACACAATATATTATTTTCTGAAAACATGTGAAACCAGAACTCGGTTGTTTCAGTTGCACTTGCACGCACTGTTCTGTTTGTTTTAAGTTTGATAATGTGTACTAATACATAAAAGAAATAATATATTCCTTGAAGACTTTGAATGCAAAAACAGATGATGTCATTTGAATTTTCTATAGGTCATCATTAAATAGAGATTTTTTTCTAATAATACTGTACTTGCAAATTATAACAAGAAATAATTTTGAAGGTATTCAAATTGACACTCTAATTATTCCATTTATTTCTCACTAGCTTTAATCTCAAATTAAGCTGGGATTCTCAGAAATGGGTAAATCCATTTTTTTGTTCTTATAATCTTGAACTTAAATCACATATCTAAACTCAATAAAAATCCTAAGTAACGCTCATGTCCTAAACAGAGTTTCGAGGTACTATTTACCACCTGGATCTGGATCTGGATGTAGTACAGTGCAGGGACATTTCGGTGTAAGGCACCGGACAAGAGAGGGCGCGTGGTACTTTGAATAGTCTGATCGAAGATAACTTTTCTCAATCTTTGCTTTGAATGCTTCAGGTGATATGCTATTGACAACTTCGGAGGGGAGCTGGTTCCCAGCCAGAGTTGTTTTCACAAAAAAGAATTTTTTTTCAGTTGCTCTGTATTACAATATCTTACCGAGTAACACTTTATATGATTTGCAATGTATTTCTCTTCAATGTTGTCTACGTTACAATCTTCCAATTTCTTTGCTGTGATATTTCGCTTTGGTCTTAAAGAAAGTTTTCAACAGGCAGGGCTGGGACCAACCCCTCGACCACTTTGAAGGCGGATGTTAATCTCAGGACCCATTTTACAGATTAAAAAAAAAAAAAACTGCTTTAGTGCTTAAAAATAGTTCTAAAACGTGAGTTAGGGATAGAAAAAAAGAGAGAAAAAATGTCAATCAGTAGGCCTTATAATTAATGTTAAAGGGATGGTACAGTATTGGTGGAGATGAGAACTGGGCTTTTAACTTTTTGCGAGATACCAAGAAAACACTTATGAAATAGTACAGAGCATACCATTTTAAGAGGAATTCAAAGTTTATTTTATGAAAATCGGGTTTGGAATTACTGAAACATCCAAAAACAAGTTTAAAAAAAGTAAAACAAAGCGATCGTAATAAAAGGTGGGTCCCACACTTTATAAGCATAGCTGTGTTTTGGATATCTCAGCCATTTCAAAACCAATTTTCATCAAATAAACGTTGAATTCGTCATGGAATTACATGCTCTTTCATATTTCATAAGAGGTTTCTCATTATCTCACCAAAAATGCTAGAAACTTGAAATTAGGTCTCAACCAAAACTATACGATCCCCCTTGAAATATTTGTAATAGTATACACAATGTAAACATTTGTTTTATCAAAATTGTTTCTAGAATAAACTGTCTACGGTTATGATTTATCAAGGGAAAAAAAAGTGTCTCCTTTTCTTCTTTTATACTTGATGCGTTTTTGCGAAAGTTTTATATGTTAGAATGCATCGTGATGCAATTGACCTACTTTTAACACATAGGCATGAAATTTGATAACTGGAACATGTCTACTTTTAAATCACTGCTCCCAATGGAAAACAATAATTCTAAACAGAATAGACAGAGGCTCAAAGATCATGAAGACAATGCTCACTCTACACGGTTAGGATTTCAGTCATACTCAGTACACAATAAAGAGCGCCCCCACTCGACGCGCTCCCTCTTTTTCTCTCCCTCCCTCTCTCTCCCTCTCTCTCTCTCTCTCTCTCTCCCTCTCTCTCTCTTGCTGACAGGAACTCTAGCAGCTAGTTTTACTTCGAAAAAAGAAATAGAGTCAAAGACACAGCTTTAGTCTGATCTTCGGTCAGTTTATTCAGTTTTTAAAGCACGCACAGCTTTCCTTCTAATCACACTTTTTTTTTAACGTGTAGGCCTACAACTGATCTGCACAATATTTTGATATGTGTATGAGGTACGTTTAGGCCGATTATGCGATGATGAATTTAACTGCGATGATGAGACGCTGTGAGAACACTATTGGTTCACCAACACCACATGTAAGCTTGGTTACTATTGTGTGTGTCTGGTTTTTTTTAATCAGTTTAGATAAAGAAACAGTAAATTGAACCGTTCAGTCGTAATGTTGTATGAACGAAAACCATGGTGTCAAATTATCAATACTGTTATTGGAATCATATCAACTTGAATCAGGTATGATACGTCAGGGTCTACTGATGGTGTAGGTGCCATATGTTCCTCCTCAATTCTAGAAGAAACGCGGGATGTGGATCTTGCTAAGGTCCGGCATGTCTTTGGGAAGGGCTGATGACGTCATGTTGCTCTGTGAAAAGGGGAAGTACCGGTAAATGAGTCTTGAAGGGGAAAATGCATTTGACATTACGCAGCGTTTGAGTCATAATTACATGTATTTTAACAAAAAGTATGGTGTAGAATGAGCGCGGAGGGAGATGCGACTATGAGCGACTCAGAGCCGTGAAGTTACGGCTCTAGAGCGATTATAGACAGAGAATTCCTTCATTGTTTAGACTATCAACGAAGCGGAGAAGACAGCTTAGTTGTCCTAATTATTAGATTGATTAAGAATTCCTTTACAGACACGGGTAAAACTTAATACATGAAAATTAAAGCAATGATAAGGAATCTCTTGTATCACCTATGCAGTCTAGAACCACAAAAAAAATATTAAAAAAAGTGACAGGAAAATCACCACTTTGCTGCAAGAAAAAGAAAGTAACGTGCGAATTCTCTAATTCTCTGATTTAAAGAACGTCGGTTGTTAATGAATTCAGGAGAAAGGCAACAAAAATAGTGTGTACTATGAAAGCAAAATATAGGTGGGGGAAATACACGATGCTGCAAAAATAAATGTGATAATCAGGATGATGCCTAACCTGTTTCCGGCAAAGTTCGGGAAGTCTTAGCCATCGTTCTGGCTCTTCAATTCCCACTGTGATGTTGATTGATCCGGATGTCTCGAAGAGAGAAGCTATCATATAACAAAGTCAATAATAAAAGCAGCTGGGTTAACATGTAACGTAATTCAGGGGATAGATATGCATCGGAGTTTCACCCTTCTCTAATACACATGAAAGTTATAGTTTATTAAGTGAAAGGCACCTTAATATGCCGCGTGAGGCTCAAGCACGTGTTTAAGCACAAGTTTATGAATCGAACCGGAAGGCCTCCTCCCTGGTTGGACTTAAATTAGTACATCCAAGGAGATTATATACAGTTTGACTCGAACGGTTTATGTGTACTAATGCCTACCATTAATGTCCCGCTCGACACATTTATAAGTTATAAGAAATGTGCGTCCTGCGTGCTATGGGGTTACCCCAGTAGTATATGGTCCTTGGTATAAGAGCATGGAGCACTATTTCATAGCTATACCATGTTCCGTAAGAGGGCTGTGATTAGGCCTACATTTTTTTTTGTGTGTGAATCTGTCCAACGTTAAAAATGTGAGTATTATTCGATACTGTCAAACAACCCCCATCGAGTGAGGTTGATCATGTACATTTAGAAATAAAGATTTGCGTGAACGATAGCATTAGTAACATAACTGTCTAATTTATCATATTATAATGTATATTATGTCTAATTATCCTTATCCTTATTTTCCTTATGAAATCATTACCATAATCATAATCATCATCATCATCACCATCACTCTCATTGTCATTATACTTACTGCCTTTGGGTAGGTCGAATCTCGTCCCGAGGAAAGTAGAGCCGACGAAGAAGCACGAGTCCTCTGTCACCGTGGCGGTCGAAACCCCCTGAAGAGCCTCCCACGGATGGTACTCGTAGCTGTACGACTTCACCTTGAGTCCGTTTGGACCGCCCATCACAAAATTACCGCCATATCTAGAACCCTCTGAAGAAAAATGCAACGACTTACTATGATGATGATAATGATAATGATGATAATGATAATGATAATAATAATAATAATAATAATAATAATAATAATTATAATAATTATAATAACAATGATAATTGCAGAGGTCATACTTCCAATTCCTGCCAAAATCTTTGAACACGGGTGATCCCCGTCCCCCCCCCCCAAAAAAAAAAAAAAAAATCACTCTACAGCTCGTGTAGAAGAGTTGAACCTCTTAACTCGGAGACGTCATAGAGTGGAATAATTATAAGATAGTTGCAATGCTATCCCTTTTTGGTTGTGAAAATACATTATCATTATCATATTCAATCGTCATCTCTGGTCATTCATTCGCTTGAATGTTTTGGCGTGATGCACTTTGTAATATTCGCATGCATGAATATACGTTGTGATACTTCATTACTTTTCCTCTTTTTTTTTTCTTTTCGCTAATCAGTTAGGATATACATACTGCCCATGATCAGATAAAGTGTCTCTGAGAAATACGATGTGATGAAATACATATATAGTTGTCATGAGACACACAGTTGTAATGGGCAATGTCATTGCAGCGCCTGAACGGTTGCATTACGTTGTAGTGAAAGAACGTTCGGAAACATCCACGGAACTTTTTAACACAAAAGCAAATGGATTTACCTATGTAAACTGCGAAGAAGTCTATTGTATTAAATGATGAATGAATGAATTCACTTGCCGTGGACGCAGTTAGTTGGTTCGGGTTCGAAGGCTGGCTGCTCCAAACAGAGTCCATAGTTAGCAAGTATAACCCATTGAGTTTTCTGTCAAAGTTAGAAGAGTAGATGAAAAAAATCCATGTTGCATGCGGTTGATTGCACGAAACGGATTAAACTAACAGAAACAGAACATTGCATATCTTATCAAATCCATGCAGCCAAACAACACGGGAAGTCACAGAAATCAAGTTCTTCTGGAAAGATTTATCACAATGAAGACACAGACGAAAGTAAGACTGTTACTATTTTTTGTAGGCATCCTTGTGACTAAATATTAAATGGCTAGTGGCATTAATAGTTTCCTTCTCCATTGACAGAGGATTCAAAGGGGGTAAATAAATTTCTCAACCATTTTCTGCAGGTCCGAAATTAATTCTGCCTTCATTTGCCCATCGGACAAGTAAAATCATTCATTTTCACGTATTTGCTTGCCCTAAATGAAAACACGTTTTACGGGACCTACAGTCAAGCTACTATATGTACCATGATATTGCAGATGGAAAAATCAATGTTTTAGTGCTTCAAATAGTTCTAAAATGTGAATTGGACATAGAAACAACTAATGTAAAAATGTTAATCAGCATAATCAATATTAAGTATTGTTAAACGTACAAAATGTGAACAATAAAACTTTTTGTTAAAATACTTTCTAGAATAAACCGTCTGCAGTTATGGTTTATTGAGAAAATTAGTGCAATCTCCTTATATTCGAGACTTTTTTTTTGCAAAGAATTCATGAGATATAGGATGTTTTGCTGAGCTACTATCTAAAAAATATCGAGTGAAAATATTCACTCTTGAAGGAATGAATAACAGAAAAGAGTGAATTTAGGGTAAAATTGGAGTGAATTTTGAGTAAAAATGTTCATTTTCACTCGTTTTCGAGTGACCTCAGGGATCACTCCAAAATCTTCGAGTGATCCCCGAGGTCACTCCAAAATGAGTGGAAATGAACATTTTCACTCAAAATTCACTCTTTTTTGTATGCACTCTTTCAAGAGTTAGTATTTTCACTCGATCTTTTTTAGAGAGTATGCACAAACTGCTGCAACTCGCACTTTAAAAAAAAAAAAAAAATCACTGCTCCTAATGGTAAATTGCGGCTTTGAAACACTGTTGCGGAATTGACATGAGAATCAGATTCCGATTTTCATATACAGGTGTATAAAAGCCCAAAGTTTACTTGCCCCTCTGGCAAGTAACTTGCAGCATAATTCTACATCTTCACTTGCACGACATACAGTCTTACTGGCACCGGTCGAGCGGACAAGTGCCAATGACGAGCCATGCATTACACACTCTCTCTAAAAAAAAAATCGAGTGAAAATATTCACTCTTGAAGGACTGAATACAAAAAAAAAGTGAATTTAGAGTGAAATTGCAGTGAATTTTGAGTGAAAATGTTCATTTTCACTGGTTTTGGAGTGACCTCAGGGATCACTCGAAGATTTTGGAGTGATCCCTGAGGTCACTCTAAAAAGAGTGAAAATGAACATTTCCACACAAACTTCACTCCAATTTCACGCTAAATGCACTCTTTTTGTGTATTCACTCCTTCAAGAGTGAAAATTTTCACTCAATTTTTTTTTTATTTTAATTTCTTTTTTTTAGAGAGTATACCTCGCCGTAGTGTTGGATGATCTTGAAAAGCGTCGTTGTGCCGTTGAGGTAGTCAATCGACATGTCGAAACCAAATTTTCTTTCCTCAAAGTCAAAGGCCCCGTAGAGGAAGGAAGCAGATGGCTGAGTACCCTCGGATGACGTATAAACACTAGTAGTGCCTGATGTTAAAGGCATAGGGGAATGTATTTGTCATTTATCCGTAAAGAATACACCTACCCAATACCATCGATTCGAAAGAAATAGGTTGAGGTAAATGTACTAGTAGCTCGATATCTTCAAAATTATAGAGTGTAACGACCTGATATACAAGAGAAAAAACTATAGGCATAATGATACGCAGACATATATTGCGACGTAAAACAACGTAGATTACGTGCACGACAACAATGATATCAACGACAATTGTATCTGATTTAATAAAGCGAACGAAATAGTGGAACAGTGATTTTTAATGTTCCAAAGTATCTCGGTGCTTCCCAGAGGCAGAGCTAACACTGGATTGAAGCCTGCACGGATGATAACATTACAGGCCTAAATAGTTGAAATGATTAATTGGTAACACCATCATCATCATCATCATTATCATTATCATTATCCTCATCATTGACAAAGCCAAAACACAATTCCGTTGTCGCAAAAAAAAGCACCTACGTGTAGCAATAACTGAAAACTTCATTAATTTGGCTAAATTTTATTTCCACAGGCCCTTGATTATGCTGTTGTCAGCAGCTTATTACCGATTCCTCCCATGAATTGTTTCGGAGAACAGCATGGCCTCTGTGCGCTGACTGCAGCAGCAGCAACCAGGACGAGAAATACGTGGAGCTTCATGTCGAATATAGGGAGCAGCTGTCGAGATTGAATCATACAAAATATATATAAAATAAATAAGACAATACATATATATATATATACACATTAGCAATCATGAAAATAATTCCCTTCTCTGGTCTTAAAAGATAGCACTTTGTGCATCAAGTGAAAAGAGGCGCGATATGATTATCAGTTATCTAATCTTACTAATTTGATACATCTATAGGCCCTAACTAATTTTGCTTCTCCCTGAAAAAGAGTCGACTTTTCCAGGTTATAAGCAACTCCAGAATGCCGAATGTGATCCGAGAAGAAGTCTGCACCAAATAATTCAATTATTCTTACTATTCAAAAATTAGAAAAAGAGAACACAACCCTTACCACCAACCAAACAATTGACAGTGTAAATTTGAGACAATTTTGATACGTAGATACGACGTCGTGATCGTGGATCATCATCCCATTAAATGTGCACATCACTTTGAATGTCACCAATGATCCCACTGTCTTTAAAAAGACTAGAAATGTCGACACATGGCGACTGGTATGCCTCCGCCATAATGCATAATGCTCCTAATAGGTTTATACTACAATGTATGATGTGTGATAATAGTTTCCCATAACTGGCAAAATATTAAAGTGACATGTTTGTCACAAATGTGTTGAATGTTCACTTTCCTTGAACTAGGTTTAATTGGATGAATGGCCGTACTGTCTAATAGTACAGGTATTTGTGGATGTGAGGATTTTTACTTGACTTTTGACCCTTTTATAAGTTCATGCATTGAGTAATTTTCAAGGTATGGACAAAAAGTGTAATTTCAGTAAATTTTTTTAGCATGTAACCCATCCTTTGACCTTTGACCTTATGACCCTAAAATTCCCTAGAGAATCACTGTCAGGTGCAGAACATGCATAAATATGCTGTAAGTTTCATGATACCTTGAGTCACTTCCGAGACATGGACGAAGAAGTGAAATTTAGCACTTTCACTTGACCTCTGACCTTTGACCTTTTGCAAGAAACTTCCAAGAGAATCTCTATTGGGTAATACATGTATATATGAAGTTTATTATCCTGCAGGTATTGCATAAATACAGTGTATGAGGAAAATAGTGAAATTTTGAGGAGTTGACCTTGATCTTTGACCCATGACCCCAAATTCAATAGATAATTACTGCCAGTCAGTACATGCATATGCACTAAGTTCCATGAAGATACCTTGAACTATTGCGATATAGACCAAAAAAAAGGGAAATTTTGACATTTTCACTTGACCTCTGACCTTTGACTGCATGACCTGAAACTCTCTCTGGAGAATCATTATTTGGTAGTACATGTATACACCAAGTTTCAAGAAAATACCTTTAGGCACTGCAAAGATATGGGGGAAATAGTGACATTTTGAGCATTTGATCTCGACCTTTTGGCCTTTGACCTTGACCATGTGCACTCAACAGCTGACAGGCACAACTTCGCCCTCTCATACATGATATATGTCAAGTTTCATTAGGATACCTCCTACGGTTTTGTAGTTACGCTGTCCACAAAATTGATTACGGACGGACGGAAAGACGGACGGAAAGACGGATCGAAGGACGGACGGACGGGCGGACAATCCAAAAACATATCCGGCGACACTTCGTGGCGGATTCATAAAAAACAAAAACAAAAATGGGGTTTAAACTCCCGTAAATTTCCCTCCCATCCTGTTCATTCGATTTTACTCTGTAGTAGAAACAGAATCTGAGATACGTACGATTTCCATGTTTTCAATAAGCCAGGTAGGTGGTTCTCTTCCACCTCCCTGGATAAACCAACTACATAGTGGTGCAGCACTACACGAGTACAATATAAAACTTACCGATAACGCCAGAAAGATAGCAAATGTATACCTCTCTCCAGATAAAAATCACCAACGAGAAATGACGTCCGTTTGTGTCGGCTGGCTTTATATATGAGAACCTCCAGTGTTACCAGAATTCGGGGCTCTTCGATATCTCAATTACGTAAGATTCCAATATAAGAACACGATCCCAACGGACAACACACACACCAGCAAATATTTACTTGCACACGCACATTCGGTAGAGTATGGGTAGAGGTTCTTTTTTTCTTCTTCAACGATAACGCCCTATTGACACATTACGTAAACGAAGCAATCGATTTGTACGCTAAATCGCCTCATTTATGCCATATTATTGGTGCAATTCTATATACATTATAGGCAAATTTCCATCAACAGTGTTGTTTTTTTTTAAATTGCACAACAGGTCGTCTCAACCCCCCCCCCCGCAGCATCAGTATAGATGGAGATGGTCCGTTGCACTTATATCACTATCTTCGAATGTCAAAATGATAATCATCATCAGCGTAGCAAAAATGACAGTGATACAACTTGTTATTATATCAACAATGGTAATATTGTTGTTATCACTATTATTTTCTTATTTTCATCACTACTATTATTTTCATTGATACCACCATTATTGCTACACAGGGAATGCAAACAATACGTTGTCACAGATTCCTGTCCAGCTTACTGTGCCTTACAATCGTGACTGGAAAATCTCCCAAAAAAAATAATGGTTCGGAGGCGTATCCGGGCAATTACCCCCAGAGGGCAATTACCCCCGGCTAAATACTGGCTAGAGGTAAGTTTAGAGTAAAGATTAGGGTTAGGGTTAGGTTTAGTGTTAGGAGTTTGGGTTAGGGTTAGGATTAAGTTCAGGGTTAGGAGTTTGGGTTAGGGTTAGGATTAGGTTCAGGATTAGGATTAGAAGTAGGGCCAGGGGAAGGGTCCGGGGTAATTGCCAAGGGGGTAATTGCCCTAGACCCGTTCGGAGGAACAGGTCCCGTAAGTTGATATGCCGTAATCTATTGTCACGTGATGCTACAGAATTGAGAGAATCCCTGTAAAAGCTGGATTTGTCTTTCTGTGTTTTTATCACTAGCGCAAACAGGGCGGGAAGAATATTGTGTTCAATGTGCAGAGGTCGTCTCTTCGTATTACGTAATGTTTGGGGTCCGACGATGTAAATAATCCTTATGCGTTTAGTTTCGAAAGCAGAGACCTCCTATGCCAAAACAATTCAAATCACTTAAAAAAAAAATCACTTTAAAAATCAATCACTTAAGTACTGCGCTTTTGTTTTTGTTTTTTGTTTTATTTACCTACTACCATTCTGCATAGTTCATATTAGGATTTTTTTCTTTCTTTTTTATCTAAGCACAATGAACATTCATGTATACACATAGGGTACACATCCTGCTGCTTTTGGAGCTATTGCTATTCTCATTCGCTCTTAGAGCGGTCAGCAGAGATGAGTACGATCTTTTCATAATTTCGCAAAGCGCTATCATAATCATAAATTCAGGCGTTTATGTTTTATCATGATACAGTACCAAAACTATGCACACTCGTGGTATATAAGAACTTGATTGATTACCACAATTGGATTGCGGCTTGATTTTTGGTTTATTTTACACCACTGTGGAGATGGCTGTCGGCTGGGGAGTGTGTGTGATACCTAAAACTATTCGGCAACCACCTTATGGTTAAAACAAAAAAATACAAAAAAATGTCTTCTTGGGTATTCTTCATTCAGGGTATAGCCTATTCAGTGTTGACACTGTTCTACCTTAGAGATCCCTGACAATATCATTACCCTAGCGAGGTACCCATTTCTACACCTGGGTCGAGAGGGACATGGTGGATAAACACATACTGTCCAAAGACGTAAGCACTGAGCGAAAATCGAACTCGGGTCTTCCGATTGGGAGTCGGGAGTCGTCTTGATATCCACTATACCACAGCACCCCAATTATCTTCAATATTTTCTTTGTATATCTTATGATGAAGAGGATCCCCAATCACAGGTCTGCCATCTCTGTAAATATTTAGATTTCTGTCAGTTGGTACACATATGGGCAATGATGTAAGTCTGGTGCACACTGTTTGGTGTATACCCTACCCTGGGACTGGAATTAGGTCATTGGCTTTTATTTTTCTGCAACTGTTATAAAACCTGGGGCCCGTAACTGCTTAAACCTTCAAGAGAGTGGAGGTCATGAAACAGCCTGTCCACTAATAGAATGTGTGCTTTTCTTTTCTTTTTAATTCAAATACAGAATGTCTCTATCCATAATATACATGTATATACATGTAAATAATATATAGTGAACATATATACACTTATCTCCCTCTCTCTCTAGTGTATGTGTGTGTGTGTGTATCATTATGATAATATATTTAACTTCACTACATAACAAAAAATAGATTCTCATGTAATTGGATGGTTGGTGTAACGAATCATATAGCACCAATCATAATTTTTGTTGTCATCATCAATCATCATATTCTTATCAATCACCATAATTTGCATGGAAATTCAAGGAAATTGTAATAATAACACTTTTATTATCATCTTCATCATCAACATCGTCATAATCACCATCACAATTACCATTATGATTACAATTATCACTATCAAAATGTCATCATAGTCATCAATTGGACTGAGACTGTGTGAACATTTCAGGATATCAAAGGCTTATAACAATTATTTATTAAAAGCATTCTTTCTCCCTCTGACTTAAGACATTTTATAAAAACATTTGCAAGGTCAATTCCAAGCAAGACAAGTAAAAGAAGAAACAAAAACACTCAATGGTTATGGTGATAAGCAAGATACCGCTTTTTATTTGGATACTTTTACAAAACATACACAAGCAATTTTTTATAACAATCATCATTTTGGTGATGAACCAACAAAAGACAGCATTCTGAAGCCTGCGAGGCTGAGCCAATGTGACTGCAGCCAATCATAAATCACTCTCATTCAGTCTTACTTTAAAATTAACAGGAAAAAAAAAATTCTGACGTTTGTTCTTGTGATGATACAAAGCGACGAGCATCTCTCCTGTATAAACTGGCATCAAACGAAGCTTCCAAGTATGTGTGTGTGTGTGTGTGTGTGTGTGTGTGTGGGTGTGTGTGTGTGTGTGCCTTTTGTTACGTTTTGTTTATTTTTTTATCTATACAGTATCACATGCCATTTTTGTGCTTTTATACTCTTCGAAAGAGTGTGACACTTACACTGTAAAAAAAAAAAAATGACATCATCTCTTTGACAATACCGGTCAATTGTTTCTTTTTCCCCCCTCAAGTCTTCTTCCATCTGTACTGAAGCTTACTCTTGTCTATTCCACTGCATAAAATATCACTGAACACCCTGAAATGCGCATAATCCACATTACTAAGTACATGTATCTATATGTTTCTCCATCTTGACAAACTCAATAGAATGCACTCAGTGACTGATGTATCTCAAATATCAAATATCGTACTCACACAACATTTTTGCAGTTCTCGAAACCTCATTGGCGCATTACGTGCTCTGTGATACCAGTGCCAACATGAATTAGCGTGCAATTATCTGCTTATACTTTCCTTTACTCAGCGTCTATGTGAATCAATGCTATAACTTGTACAGCATCAACAGTTAGCAATGTACAAAATTTATGAATTTCATATCATTATCAAATTGCACTCTCAAAAGTCAATTTCACAAAAATTTCCACTGTTGCAGTATATCACAAAAAAATGCACTACTCCTCTCTTTAATCCTTCCTGGGCTTTAAAGTGCTAATCAGCACAAACTCCCCATAACACTGTACAAACTGTCCAAAGTTCATGGCACAGCAAAACTGAAAGAAAGAAAGAAAGAAAGAAAGAAAGAAGGCTCTATCATTCCAACCCCTCTTTTTTCCTGCATGTTTCTGTGAAGGCATTTCATCCCCCCCCCCCCCACTCTAGCACCAAAATCATTGCTGACAACACATCCACAAACTGAGCACTGTGAAACAAGTTATGCACACAAAGAACGATTTAAGATTATGCCAGAGTGGTCGTGCCTCCGTGATGAAAGCCTGGGGTACATGGGATTTGGCAACCTTTGAAGAACATATCTGGGGAAATTCTGCATGTTATATACCGGGAAGCATGTGATACTATTCCAGATTGCACAGAAGTCCAATCATGCTTCATCACATCTTCATGTCAGGCTGTCGGGGTTGAAAAAACTGGATTAAAACCAAGCAAATCAAACAAACAAACAAGTTCATCTATTCATTGCATCTATGCTTCACTAGTGCCTTTAAAGTTTGTTACAATTACTTCATTATTTGTAGGCCCTACATGCACCGGTGGTGTATGTACACTGTACAGTGTAAACCATGTACAATCTTTAAAGTGAAAGATAAAATATAGGCAACAGATGTGAATAAATGAAATAAGTTATGATATCAAGGTTGTTAAACATACCAGGGATATCACTAAAGTCTGGTGAATAATTAAGTTGAAAATGTGCCTCTCTCTTTCTGCTTTGTTTGTTTGTCTGTCTTTCATTCCAGATAAGGAAACCACTCGGACTCTTTCATGTCTGTTAGTGCATTTATTTTCTTGTATGTACATTGACAAGAGCAGGTCATATTTATCGTTGAATTTGTGATGACAAAATACGATCTTCAAAACTCTTCTCAAATTTTTCTCTTACTCAGCAGGAATTGTTGATAAAAGCGTGTGCAACACAGCAAATATGTGTGGCGTTATTTTGGCATGATCAGCAGCATATCCAATCGGAACACACACTCCCACTCTAGTCAACTCTTGATCAAGAAGGACTGAGTTTCTTTCAGAATCTCAACATCAGAGTGTTTTAATTTACACGGTACTTTCAGCTGTAAGGTTTGAAGGCTGCAGGAATCAAGGTTTCAAATAAGCTATGCACAGAGGGGAGTACTGTAAACGCTGTAATTTTTGCCAGGATTTGACTTTCGTGAATTTTGTAATTCCATGCTGAGCTGCAAATTTAGCAACACACAATAATGTCACCACCTCATCTTGATCGCTTCAAATTTGCAAAGCAAACTTACAGACATTAGCGCACTTACAATAGCCTTGGAGTCAAATCACGAAAACAGCATCTCCCGAAAATTTCTGTGAGCCTTCTCATGCATAAAAAATATTTGTGTGTGAGAGTAACAGCTTTCACAGTACATTACATTTCCTAATTATTTATGTGAATTTTGATGCATCATAGTTACAAGCAGAGTTACTCTCATAACAATTTGATCGGTTCCTTGCCACTCTCCCATCTTCTATTTTACAATCTTCTCAACAAAGCATCTTCATTATGACTAGACTTTGCACTGCTGATATTAAAAGCAACAAAACAAAACAAATGTTAAAGATGAGACTCTTCAGGCACCCCCCCCCCCCCAAGAAGAAGAAGAAAAAAAGTTGTCAGGGCTTCTGAAATAGGGTTAAGTAGTTCCCAGAAAATAAACATAAAGTACATTGAATCTTTCATTAATAAGTTGACCGAGGAATTGTAAACTTACACACACAAAAAAAGAAAATATTAAATATTTTATTTAGAGAGGTACAATATAACATGGTTTCACGACAAAAGAGACAGGCAAATGGCTCTAATTCATATACTGCTAGTTCACTTCTGTAGAGGAATATCAGTGCTTCTTATCTTCACATGGAAGTCAACAATGCTATCATCTTAAACCGTTCCATATGGGAACCTTGCGTCCTGCATATTAAGTCTATAGGCATTTCAGAATTCAGTATGGATCCCGTTAATAAACCACTTTTTCAACTGTCTCCACCCTAAAGCTTCTACGTAGTTTCCCTAATATGTTGATGACATCTTGACATAGGAAAACGTAACAGGTGCGTCCTACTGCTGCTTGGTTGGTGGTCAATGCCTTCGATTTACATTGATGCCAATGTTGTGCATAAGAAATAAAGACAGAGCAACCCCCCCCCCCCCCCCTTGAAATTAATTCGAATACACCGTACCGTTGATACCTACAGACTTATGGGTGCAGAAATTGTTGTTTTCCTTAAAACGAGAGAGCTGGTATTGTACAGATTTCTGAGTATACCTGGAGCACCATATTGCTGCTCTGTAAGAACTTTTCACATTCACATCTTCATTCCTTCAACTCTTGAAGTAAATCAACATTTAACATAGACATAAAAAATGTCTCTCCATTCTGCTGAAGAGCTTCATTGCACACTTGTTGTAGTGACTGGGGCAGACCCCAGTGAGGTGTGAGGTGCACCGGATGTGATGGAGTCCAGAATTCTGGGGAGGATGGTCTGTGTCTTCGATCTCCTCACCAGAATGGGCACCTTTATAGTGAGACAAAACAAAACGCAGAGGAAATATGTCAAGTCTGTTAGCATGTCTTTGAAAGAGACAGTCAAGACACAGACGAAACATGGAAGAGATGGTCATCCTGGTTCTAAAGCAACACGTAACATGAAAAACTCGCAATCACAGCATATTACGCACAAACCCTGGTAAGATCTTTGATTCATTCTGCATTGTCTACTAAGACAGTCAGCACCTACACGTGCATTGCCAGGTGAAACCAATTGAGGCAGAATGGGTCAAAGCAATGTCATTTGGGAGTATTTCTTCAAAGAAAATGAAATAAATAATTCAGCCACAGTTTAACACTCATCTACTTCTGCTTTTTTCATGCAGAGCTTTGAAATTCTAAACAACATCACTGTAAAACATAGTACAAAGATGGTAATTTACTTATGAATAAAGACATAAAAAAGACAAAGAAAAATACCAAAAGACCTATACCTGTAATCATTTTTTTTCCCTTCTTCTTTTTTTTTTCTGTTCTACCATCTGAAGTGTAATTGACATGCTATCTCCATTATGTCCTCCTCTCTCAATGTTTGATGCTAAGCAATCAGTTACTCATTAAGACACACAGAAAAATGTTTGTCAGTAGACTGATTACAGGAAAGGTTTGTATGCTTGCTAATATCTTCAGCAAAGCTGATAAAAAGGGATAAGGGGAATTAAATGGCAGCAGACAAGGCTGTACTTGAGGCAGTATTATGTCTCTGTGCTGCAGTGTTTCTTGAGTGCAGAGGCACAAAGAAAGACAAAATCGAACTGAAATTCAATTTGTGGGAATGGCACACGCAAAAGATTTATGGTTAACTTGGACATGCTTCACTAGTCAAAACACTGTATGCTCTGCAGTCGGTTAATCAGTGACGAAATGTTTGAAAACAACTTCAAACACAACTTCCAGGCACAGTTGTTTCTGAAGATCTACACTGTAGGTCTCTAAGAGGGAAGGTCCTATGAGGGGGGCTTCTACCAGCACCCTTTGGGGTTCACCATACACATTAACCCTTTAAACCCAAACTACACATTAGAGGCAAAAGAACCTAAATACATGTATATATATTTCCTACCATTTTAAGGTGAACTTCTCTAGAAGTAGACTTGTTGACTCTTGAAATCACACTAGATCCCATTACAATTTCTCCACAATCACTGCTCAGTTTTGGGATGATAATGTGCGTGAGATAATAAGAGGTTTCTGGATCATGGCCAAGTGCATGAGAGAATATACATGAGGGGGTGATCTAATGAACAATGTGCCAAGGGCAGGGGCTGGGGATGGGATGAGGAGGTGGGGGAAATCTTGGGTCCCCTTGGTACTCACCATCCGATGTAACACTGACACAGGTTCTCGTGGGAGGTGGCCTGCTGGATGAGAAGCTCCACCTGGGTGGGTACGTCTACTGGGTCGTCCGTCGAGAAGTCACATCCTGCAAGATGGAGGAGTATTAAAAGAGGAGTTTGATTGAGAACATAAATTTAATAATACACATCAATCATACAAAACAATCAGAAAAAAAGTTTTTTGTTAACTAAGGAAGATCTAGACAAGTGTTAACACTGTTTCTTCAACAAGAGATTGTTGAGTTGCTGAATTAGTATTCTGGGACAAGTAGACTGTTGTGTATTTGTATTTCTGTTGATGTTGTGATGATGTCATATGAATGATAACTTTAAGTTGGCATTAGTGAAAGTTATTCTTCCCTCGCCTCAAGCACCATTGCGTCCCAGTCTCGATCCATCTTTTTCCAACATGGGCCGAATGGGCCACAGTTACTTTGTACAAATAAATATATTCATGACACAGCGTACCAGTAAGATAATAATTACTGCTCCATGTAGATAACACATGGACTTGATGTCACCTGGACATCATGGAGTTTTGGTCTGTTAAAGGCTCTCACCTGTCAGTTTATCCTTGACTCTGTTGATGATGGAGATGGCCTTCTTGTTGAGGGCTTCAGGCTGAACACCTGGCTCTCCGTCTGTCAGACAAGCATGAAAGAGACATGGAAACGATGATCCATAGTATCACTATGAAACTAAAGTACTGTAAAAGTGGATATTTTCGCGTGACTAATTTTTCGCGCTTGGCCGGGTAAGAAGAGTTTCGCGTGTTTTTAATTCCGCGGAATCAAGACATCACGCACAGGAACATATGGCAAGCAAAAATATTCGCATGCTTTTATTTTCACGCTAGTTTCTGGTTGCGCGAAATGCGCGAAAATTTCCACTTTTACAGTGACAGCAAATAAAATATACAACATAACAACAACCGAAATTAGAGAAACACTAGACCTCCGCCAGGCAGCTCATTTCTACCACAGATCCTGTTCTTCTATACAGACCAGTGATTTCCACCTATACGTAATATGCATGCTGCAAGTATCTCCCAATACAGAAGCCCTTGTTACGTCATCAACTCGCAGCTGCGCGGTGCGCCTTGCCTTAGCAGAAACTAGAGCACGCACTTTGGTGTGCATATAAACACTTAAAAAATGTGCAGCTTGAACTCCCAAGTTCACTGACCCTACACTGGTACCTGCCAAAATAACGAAAATCCTTCACAAAATTCATAAAAATTCCCCGATCACTACCAAAATTTCATCATCTGTTCCTTGTGTCATTGTCAGTCTTTCCCATAAGTTTCATCCAAATCCCTTTGTAACTTTCTGAGTTATTCCGCACAAGGACAAATAAACAATCAAACAAACTAACTAACAAACCAAAAAAACAAACGCCAATGAAAACATAACCTCCTCCCATGGTGGAGGTATAGTACACAGCATTATAGGACTGCAAAAACATTCCTGTCCTATTTTTGTGGCACAAATGTAGATCAGAACATGATTAGTATCTCTAGTTATCCCCAAAATAAAGACAGAAAATCTAATATCAATCTAACTGCTTACAGTTCATTAAGTATTGTGAAGCATCAAATGTGTCTGAACTGATGAGACATAATGGGAGAATAATACAATAAGAGTGATATCTACATAAACATACACGGCTATTTAAAACTATATTTGTATTATGGTAAGGGAAATCTATCGAAGTTGGAATCCCTGGGTAAATTCAAATTCATGTCTGTTGCAATAACTGTTCACTATCTCTTGATCAGGACTCCTACCTATTAAGGGGAATTTAAGAACAGAGCTTTGAGAACATTACATGTACATGCTCTCTCTCTTTCTTCTAAATACATGTACATATTGCTCAACACAACTAGCCAAACAGCATAAGGAAGGACAACATCCATAGGACACCTGAATGAGAGAGAGAAGTTAGCATCTTTCATGGGTATCCCCGTTCTTCTCCCTTACCTTGGGACTGCACGCTGGAGTCTGCCTGTCCTGTCAGCTTCTTCTGTTTGGGTGTCTCCATATCAACGTTGTCCAGCAAGTCTGTAAGAGTTCATTTACATTCAGAGCTTAGAATGCCATCTAAAGGAGAAGTACTATTCACAATTTGGATGGTAGAACATAAAGACTTCACATAATTTCTTTTTCTGATGTTCATTTTTTTTTTGTCCGATATTCAGAGCTTTATAATATAGTAATAGTTGCATTTATGATGAAATTTACATGAGAAACATGATATATCACGCACATTTATCTTTGTCCACTCCCTGCAATAATGTTACTTCTGGTTGCTGGCTTTGTCAACATTTCTATGGTATGTGTGCGTCTGTGTGTTTTACTACAAAGTGAGATAAATTATACTTTAATGGATAGTTTTTGACTATGAAAAATTTGAAAATTGCAAAGTCAGGAGATACAGATGTGTGACTATTTCCACGCACATTCGCGGTGATGTTTAAAGATCGGTCTCAACAACCACTCACCTCCTGTCCCTGATTGGCTGGTGGAGTAAGCACCTGACCTGGCCTTTGACCTCTTGCCCTTAGGAGCTGTGGAGCAATGAAAATGGCAAAGAGAAGGGGAGATACATGAAATGCTCATTCTCATCTTAAGCATAATGCCATTTAGGAGTTTAACCTGTTCAGGACAAGCTGATTTTACTGTAAGAGTTTTGCTGCACACATTTCCCATGGACACCTGCCCAAGTACCATGTACATTGTATACTCTGGACTAGTCTTCAACAAGTCAAGCCAGTTTTTAGTCATTCCATCTACTTTCAACAACGGAAAGTCTAAGAATAGTGATTCATATCATTTGCCATTTTCTGGTCTTTCCCGTTTCATGGCAAGTTTTCTCTTTTATTTTGCTTGTCTCTCTTTGACATAAAATAAACAGAAAAAAATCTCACTAAGAGACAGAGCTACAGATGAAGAAAGATAATGTGACAAACATTCAAATAAAGAGGAGTCAAGCTTCGCACAACGACAGTGTTGCAAGGTCATAAAGATTGGTCAAGTACGTTTAAAATATTGAAAACAAACCATGGACAACCTGAAGCAGCCTATGTACAAAAATCATTGACAATGATTTTAAGTTGTTACGACATGCATTTTTTTTCGTAACAGTCCAACCAAGAGCACATCCAGAACTGGCCTTCTGGGGGGAAAATCTAATCTGTCAAATGCTGGAACGGAGCGGAAAGTTCACTCACTGTCCATCAGTCTCCAGTTGAGCAGCGGGTCGTAGACGAAGGCCTCCAGCACAGCCATGATACTGTCCTTGTGCTCCCGCAACACCTGCATCACACTCTCACAGGTGATGCGGTAGTTACCATCAATACCGGTCACCTGGGGTGTGGGGGGGGGGGGGGGGGTGGAATGGAAAAGAAAACAATTCAATTCAATTCAATTCAATTCAATTCAATTCAATTCAATTCAATTCAATCCAATCCAATCCAATCCAATCCAATCCAATCCAACCCAACCCAATCCAACCCAATCCAATCCAATCCAATCCAATCCAATCCAATCCAATCCCATCCAATCCCATCCAATTCAATTCAATTCAATTCAAATCAATTCAATTCAACCCAATCCAATCCAATTCCACAATCTGTTCATTTTTCAACAGAACACATGTGTCATATTTAACGGATTCATAATCTTTTATCATGATCCACAAAGCTTTGAAAGGCAAACTGTGTATTGCATGTGAGTTGCAAGCAGATAATGAGAGATGAGCAACTTTTTTTTTTTTTCATGAGATGAATACGAGAAACTCCAGAACGAAACAGAGGAAGGGGGAGTGAAGATGTATGTGTGAGAGAAAAACAAGAATTAGACGAGACATAAAAACAGAGAAACAGATGATGAACATTAACAGGGGAGCATCTCTTCCTGTTGATATCATGGGATACATCAGAAGAGAAAGAGAAGAGAGAGAGAGAGAGAAGTAGATACATGTACATATAAATTAATTGACAAGCAAGATTAGGAGACAAAGGGAAACTTGAATATATTTAAACATCTTGTCTCCATGAAACCTCATGAGTCAGAAGGACAGAAGACAAGATGAGACAAAACAGACTGACAGACACGGAGGAGGGGAGGGGAGAGAAAGGGGGGGGGCAGAGCAGAGAAGAAGAAACAGATATGCAGACAGACAATCATAATCAATAGGAGCACAGACAGAAGGGAAATTCCACATGTCATCTCACCTCCATCGCATTGATTAGCATCCTGGTGAGGCGGAAGGGAATCTTCTCCGGGAACTTCTCTCTCGTCATGGCAACCTGCATCAACGACAACAACAACCACCATCACAACATCCTGCCTCATGTTCCACTGCCATGAGACAACACCGCAAGGGTCATCAATTAAAGTACAGACCATCCACATGCATTTCATATTGAAGGGTAATTTAGTTCCAAGTACAAGTTTGGTCAAATACAATGTAAATTCAGCCAAACCAAACAAATTAAACGGTACATATTTCATCAAATCGGAAATTATGTAAAAAGTTGATGGTGTTTGTGGTGGGTATTAACTCTTTATGTGCCATGTTCGCACACCCAACTCAGTCGACAGTGTGCCAACTTCGCATATTCTGCTCAAATGCACAAACCCGCCCAATCCGATCGATAAGTTGCCAAATGCCACAGTACAACGAAAGCATTTCATGCGATTGCGTTCCTCTCGTCTACAGCTCGCATTTTATGTGGTGAATGACTAACAAGCAATGTTTTATACTGGATTTGCGTGCAAATTCTAAGTTTCTGTCACTGCTTTGTGTGCAAAAGTCATACATCTACAGTAATGTATCTACCGGGCATTTGAAAGAAAAACAATTATAGATGTATCACAGAATTTACATCAATGCAAAGCTTGGCATTTTCACTACAACTTTGCTTACTTCGTCTACAATTTAACAAAAATGTATAAATATTATATTGATTTGAAAAAACAGATTCCACCATGGCACATAAAGAGGTTAATAGTCCAGACTGCCCTAGCTCCACCATAAACTCAACTGATGCTTGGCAGTCCTACAAACAAGTCCCCTAAACTTGGATCTAGTATCATGTTTTGTTGGCTTGTTGCCAGAAGGGCATTAACACTGTACACAGAGTCTATGAATTGTTTTAACACACATTTGCGGTGAAACTCTCTACCAGTCTCGCTTCGGAATTGTAACAGCCTTAATACCTTCAAATCCAAACTGAAGACTTATCTTTTTCAACAACTTTGTGGATGATGTGTGACACATTGTGGAAGCTGGGGTTTTTGAATGTTTCTACAGATAAATGGTGCTATAAACTGTAAATGCTGTTTCATCATCATCATCATCATCATCATCATCGAAAGATCAGGTCTTCTAGGACACCGCACCTCGAAACAGTCGCCGAAGTCGATGTGGATGATCTTGCCGGTGAGGCGGTCAAGCATGAGGTTGGAGGGATGCCGGTCACCCAGCCCTAGGATGTAGCCCACCATGGACATGACGGCCAGTGACCGGGTGTAGTTGGTCCTCCTCTCGAACCAGACCTTGGGGGGAAAGGGAGGGAGGGAGGTGGAGGGGGCATTGAGCATGACAAATATTAGAACAATGCTTGAAGCAGTCTGTATTATAGCTTACTCTGTTCATCTTACCAGTATCTATACTAGGTGAGTCAAGCAAATCTTACATAATTTCTGTTGTACAGCAACAATAACTGTTTATCTATTCTTGTCTGGGAAAGTCTAAAATATGCAGAGCGTACCACATGCCATGTAAATGCACAGTGGTATGTGATATCCATGAATGATCAATCAACAATGTGTGCATAGCATCATCTCCTTCTTCTTTCTCTCCCTCTTTCTTTTCCTTCTCATTCTCCTCCTCTTCTCCATCTTCTTCTTCTTCTTCTTCTTTTTCTTCTTCTTCTTTGACAACTTCTTCTCCATCTTCTTTTTCTTCTTCCTCTTCACCTTTCTACCCCCACTGCACACTATCAGCTGCTTTAGTACAAACTTCATGGATTTGTGTTTACTGCATCAATGACCTTCTTGCCCTATTAAACATCAAATGTATTCACAAGGGTATTGTAGGTTTGTGGAAGCATCTGTATGTTCTACTGTTCCCAAACTTCTTATCTCCATCAAAAGACGCATATGAATACAAAGAATTGTGGCCATTCACTAATATCATCCTTTCTTGACTATTATGTGTATTTGTGATCTGTATTGCTTTGGTTTGTCTGTAGTTTTGCTTTTGTAACTCTGTGTAGGAATTTCTCAGTGAAATGAATATCTACTGGAGGAATTCATTTTAGGACCACGTTGCTCTATCTCACCTCGGAGCTGGGGCTCTTGAGCCAGAGCAGCTTAGCCAGGTCATCACCCTGGGTGTAGTCCAGGGCGTGCTCAAACACCTCCACCTTCTGCATGAGGGTCAGGTGCTCGTAGTCTGGCGCCATCTATAGTTCAGAGGGGGTACAGTGTGTGAGACCTTGCTATGATAAAACTTGCAAAATGACTGTGAGAATGTGGTCATGCAAGGGCTTTTCTTATTGATGTCTTCATGATTTGCAGAACCACAGAATTGATACTAAAATCTGTCTAGTTTTCAAGCAGTTTTGATACTCTAATTCATGAAATTCTTCCATCGAGATGTTTTCATTGCAAATGATTGACAAATTGCCCTACATCGAAGTAAATAAGCACTGAATTGATCAGTGCGTAATAGCCAAGATAAAAAATATCCTGCTCGAATATGTACGCCCATGATTTTTTATCCTGGCTACTACTAAAAGACTGATCAATTCAGTGCTTATTTATGTCGATGTAGGGCAATTTGTCAATCAGTTGCAAAAAGATAATCTATTCATTATAAATGTTAACAAAACTGCAATCTGAACATCACAGAACATTATATGACCATGACATAAAAATTATCAATCGATGTTTCCCTCTACAAGTATTGGGATATGGGATATGAGTATATTTTTTTGGCAAGTGCATCACATTGATGAAAGAAAGAACACGATACTATTTTTTGTTGTTGATGTAAATGCAAAAAATCACTGTAAATCGATGCAAATAGATGAAACAAGGGTCTTAACTTGAAATGTACCTCTTTCTGTAGAAGTACATGACTGTAAGCAAATAACAAGCATGCTAAACTCATTACATAATATGGCTGAGGTAACGTACCCTGAGCATTATGCGGTGTTCAATGTTGAGGAGGATCTTCTTCTTATCCCTATAGTCCCTGATGAGGGTGTGGAGGGTATCACAGTGACGCACCCAGCCGATCAGACCTGAGTTGGTGGACAGGGGTATGGCTGCATACCGCTGGATACTGTTCAGGGGATGTAGAAAACAAACAGTAAGTTAGAATTATCATTACACTCTTTTGATGCATTCACCGAAGGACTGCTAAAATTGTCAACTTCTAAATGGAAGAATCCACTAAATTTGTGATACAAAAATCATCTTTTATTTTCAATGAAAAGCTTTTTTACACATCCTTACGCAGGTACCCTTTTACATGTGCCTTAATTCTCCTAAATTCACACCCACATGTGAGGATTATATATTTGTAATTGCAACAGACTATCCTGGCCTACACTGTGTAAGGTTAGGGTTACAGAGATACAAACTTGCAGTGTGACTGCATTGAGAAAGTTCAGAAGCAAAAAAGCGCAAGAAGGCAGAAAACAAGTGACCTCATGATATCTCCACAGAGATTTCAAGAATGCTACATGAACAGAAACAGATATTCAACAGCATATTGCAGCTAGATAGTCTGAAAATCACGATGGTATTCTCAACTAAATTTGATAACCTGAATTCACAGTGTAACAAATGTGCATGGAATGATACAAGATGCCAATAAAAAGGAATGATGTGAGACAGAAATAAATAAAGAAAGAATTGACGTTGAGATGTGTCAAAGAAAAAGATTCTACTGTATAAAATCAGTAACTGGAAGCGTGAAAAACAACATCAAAAATAGATGAACAAATGTGACTTCACTGATGGCTACTCTTGAAAATATTATCAGAAATTGTCTACTGTTTTTCATGAAATGACTTTGAAGTTATGAAAATTGAAAAGAAAATTTGTGGTGTTGTTACAAGCACAAATAAGCAAAACTCATATGTGCAAAACAAAAAACTGGAAAGATAATAAGAAGCAGCAAGAAGGCGGCCATGATGGATATGTAGAGCAGAACACAGATCTTACTTGAGATGTCTGCGGAAGGTGTCCGGGTTGTTGGCCAGTAGGGTATTGACCAGGCCAAAGAGCTGCATCACTCTCTCATCCTGCCTCAGGTCCTCATGACCTTTCAAAAGGTACATGAACTCTGCCCCATCACTCCCTATGAGAAAGGAGAAACATGGATACCAGATCATTTCATGAATCCCACAAACATCAGACCCACGCCATACAATCTACACAAATTGTATTTGTATCTATCCACACATAGAGTAGATTGAAACCTGGATTATCCCGTCAGCTTGAAATTCATTTAAATTAGCATCTGGGTACCCCTCCCAAAGTCCATTAGAAACTGGTACTACATAAATGTGAAGTGAGTAGAAATCGAATAACTAGTGTAAATGTGCAATAAGTAGAAGTTCAACGCAGTTGACAATGTACTTCTGCACTGTTCTACCTCAAGTGGATCGAATCAGTAATCAGTAATGGATCATATTTGATAATGTATATCATCCATGCCAGCTTTTTCAATAAAGTCATTTATTATTATCAACACCTACTATGCTGAATAGTAGTAATGGAATAGAATGGAATTTGTCTTCTCTGTAATTCTATGACAGCAATTGCACGTTGAAAGTGGTAATATGCTGGGAGAAATCAATAAATTTGTTAGTGCAAGCATATCCTGACGCAAGAGACAATAAATGGAAAGTAAAAATGCATCTATATATCTCCCTCTGAAAGAACCTACTGAAACTGTTACTGTGCGAGTTCTGGGATTGCAAGTTCTACATTTGATATCAAAAGTTACAAACCTATGTTCTCCAATAATCTCCTATCTTCAAACCACGTCTTAATCTTACCAAAGATGCTGAGCTTGCGAGGGCGCTGTTTGGACGTGATGACCTGCAGGGTGGACTGGACCCGCTGGATCTTGGCCACGGGCCGGTTGGGGTCGTAGGTGCCCGGGACGGCCAGCTCAAGGTCACGGCACATGAGGAGCTTGGGGGAGACCAGCTGGAGTTCCAGCTGAGTTAACTGGAGGGGTAGAAGGAAAGGAGTAAGAAGAAAATGAGAGTGTAACTGTAAGCATGTGTTTACAATGTATGTGTGAAAGGAAAAAGAAAGAGGAAGGGAAGGAGAGAGAAAAGAATGAGCATAAGAGGGAGAGGGAGAGAGTTAAAGAGAATGGGAGAGAATGTTTGCAAAGGTTGTGTGTGTGTGTGTGTGTGTGTGTGTGTGTGTGTGTGTGTGTGTGTGTGTGTGTGTGTGTGTGTGTCTGTGTGTGTGTGTGTGTGTGTCTGTGTGTGTGTGTGTGTGGGTGTGCACACAAATAGATATAATATATACAAATATCTTCATTGAATCTTATTAAGCTCTTTCCTGGAATTAAGGCACTGTACAGGCTGTTATTTGCACAAATTTCACAAATCAGTGGCAGACCGCAAAATTAGAAAAATGTGAAAATGTCCCCTTGCGTTTGGATAATAGTGTACTTATATTGTATAATAGCCTCGGTATTAAATCATTTTAAAAAATCCCATGAAAATGATAGTGACCTCCTCATTCGTGAGAACATACCGTATGCAAAAATACCTGCTTATGCAGTGTACACTTTAAAGTCACAGTCACGCCGGTAAAGCCAGATGCATGGACTTAAATTGTCTTTCTTGAACATGCCCTTCTTGCTAATGGAATGCTGCCCCCTTTTGGCCAAGTCAAGGTAACATGGCCAACAGTAACCTTGACTTAGCAAAGAAATTATCAGCTTCACAGATCCAGAAGTGTGGGGATACCATCGAGTGGAAAGGCTTACAGGCCTGGCTCGGATATATTCAAGAATTCCTGTAACATATTCTGAAAAGCTTCAAAACTGATCTATGTGTACTAACCCATTGAGGACTGGCTAATTTTGCTACAACACGCATTTCCCATAGACACTTGCCCGAGCATACTCGGGACTCATCCTCGACAAGTTAAAGGTCCTGTTTACCTTTGGGAACAGTGATTTAAAAGAATTTCAAGATGTGACAATTAATGCATATGTGTAGGTCTGTTGTACTACAGAACATCCTATCATTATACAATTTTAGCAATAAAGCCTAAAATATAAGGAGATATCTGTATTTTTTTCAATAAAACCCAAGCTGTAGACGGTTTAGTCTGGAAATCATAATATCATAATAATAAGAATATCATAACTATTGTTCACATTTTGTATATTTAACAATACTTAACATCGATTTCACCAATTCAAATTTTTACAGTGATTGATTCTGTCCCTAACTCACATTTTAGAACTACTTTAAAGCGCTAATGCTGGGTTTTTGTTTCATCTGCAAATGGTAGATTATGCCTTTAACTCTTAACGTGCCATGGTCGCCGAACGGCAACCTTAGTCCTGACGTGCCATGGTCGCCGATCGGCGACTAAGAAGAGCGAGAAAAACATTGATCATTTAAGTTCTTCTGGTACCGTAATGTGTTACACCAAGAAACTGTTAATGATATGTAGTAGTAGCTGATTAGCATAGCCATCGTTTCCACTAAAAATGGGAGCATGCTTACATTAGAAAATTTTGAGTAATTACACGATTTTTCAGCTAGATGTATTTTTTTCGTGTCGGGAAAATCCGCAGAGAGCGCACCCTCTGCAAGATGTGTATGGATCAAAAGTCTCATTGGTAAACCACACGTGAGTATGCTATTGAATCTGCGTGTATTGTCTATGCGGTTCCAGTCGCATTGTTCCGCTTGGCTGCTGTCCTGCAGGAAGCTCTTTTGATTTTGTCCTTCAAAGAGGGTCATCGGTCAAGTCTTTCATCCTTTTGTTTTGGTGAACGTCACTAATCGTCCCCACGCTAGCATAGGAATTGCACGTGGACAAAGACCGATTTCAATAGAGTACCTGCGCCCGTGGTCCGCTTAGACAAAAGAAGGATTAGTAGGCTCTTCCTTCTCAAGTGGACAAAAGACACTCTTCCAGGGCCCGGGACAATCACTTTAGTTTCAAATACAGGATCTGGGACTAAAGGACTCAGATTTGGGAATGAATTACAGAGGCAGAAAGAGAAATTGCTGAGACAAAATAAACAGCTAGTATCTTTGGAATCATACAATTCTAGAACGCAATTTTGAAATCATTTGAAATGATGTTGCTCTAAAACTTTCTCACAGAGTCAAGGGAGCGTTCTATTGAAGAAAAAACATGACTGACTCTTTTTTTCCATACTACACAGAAATTGCTAATAATTTTTCTGATGTATCAATTATTTCTGCAATATTTCAGGTTCAGATAGATACCATGCCAAACTGACTACATGACATGAAAGAACAAACATTTCTTGATATATGTTGTGTAGAACTCAATTCAAAACAGTCAATAGTTTCAGAGATATGGCGGTTTTAAATTTCATTGTCAGTGCAGTATCGAAACGTTCTGGCGTTAGGTAAAAACCTCTGGCACGTTAGGGGTTTTGGGCCTGGCACATTAAGAGTTAAGTATACACAAAGCTGAAGAATCTCGACTGGATGGGAACATTAGCAATGAGCGTACACTTCAATGCA
The DNA here is from genome assembly GCF_040938485.1 of Diadema antillarum. Classification (NCBI taxonomy): domain Eukaryota; kingdom Metazoa; phylum Echinodermata; class Echinoidea; order Diadematoida; family Diadematidae; genus Diadema; species Diadema antillarum. The sequence goes on from NW_027271492.1 coordinate 637,486, forward strand.
CATATTCACTGACCGGTGCTATATATGGCTTGAAATGTACCCCAGTGGGCAGTGAATTACACATGTAATTGGGCCACCCATGAATTACACATGTAATTGGGCCACCCATGAATCCACACACACATGGGTCTTTAGAAGTAATGTACAAGCTTGTAAATACTGGGATGTTGGCCTGTGGTTGCCAAGCCATTGTCAGGAAAGCTGCAAACACTTTGTCCCGCAAAAATACAGAAGTTACAAGATGAAACAGGAATGTGAAGTCGCTTTCTTTCGCATACAATTGCTCAAACACATGCATCTTTAACCCGTTGAGGATGGGCTGATCTTGCTACAACACACATTTCCCACAGACACCTGCCCGAGTATACTCGGGACTCGTCTTCAACAGGCTACTTTCAAATCTTTCTGCAAACATGCAGAAGTACAGATTTGAGATGACCAATGTTAAAGAGGCTCAACCAACCCCCTCTCCAACCTACCTGAGGTAGTTGCTTGGAGATCCTCCTGAAGACGTGGTAGTAGAGGTCCCAGGCCTGGGTGAGGTCCTTCACGTTCCTGGACCGGGAGTACTTGCGGCACCATTCCTGGGCCTCCATCAGGTCCCTACCGTAGGCCTGGTGGAGATGAACGTATCCCAGTCATTACAAGGAGCACTACTACTAGTTACATCAATATCATCACTACAGTGAACTCCTGTTACAACGAAGTCCTTAGGACCTTCAGTTTTCTTTCAATCTATTGAAAGTTCGTTATAAACAAACAAATAAACAATAAAAAATTATAAAGCAGATATGGTTGCGGCCTGAATTTTCACTTCGTTGTAACTGAAATTTTGTTACAATCACGTTTATTATAATGGGAGGGCACTGTACTTTCTATTACAACATGTACTCCTACTGTCCTTCCAACCACCAATCTCTCACTACCATCACTACTGCCACTACTGCTACTGCTATTAACTACACGTACTACTACTATTACTACGTACCACTGCTACTATTCTACAGGTACTGTGACTACCTTTTCTTCTTCTATAATCATCACTATTTATCATCATTATCACTATTGACATAATCAGAATTAGGAATATTGTCATCTTGACATGATCACCATACTTCTTGCTGTGTCTGTTAGCTTTGATTAATTTTTTGTTTTAATGTGTACCATGTTGGCTAGTTTTCACTGCTTTTCTTCCTCAATATAATGATAAACCTATTCTCAGGGTAACTAACTGGCTTACTGTTTGAAAATTTGTCATGTTTCCATTTCTTTTTATTTTAAGTCTTATTTCTAACTGTTTCCAGCAACATTGGATAAAAGGAGAAAACAAAATCTGACCCAGGTAGGTGTGCACTTTCCCAATGACCCTAGGAGTTAGCACGTAACTAAACAAGTAGAAAAGTCTTCTGTAAATATCCTTGGTAAAAATAAGAAATGTTTATTATTGCCAAATATACAGACAACAGGAGGGTCAAGTTGAGTGATGGAGTTTTTTTCCTGCAATGAATATTCGTGCGTGTCCTGAAACATGTTGTGCACTCACTGGTCCTGGCCAACAGTCTGCTAAATTTAAATGTTGGAACAAAGCAATTTGTGTTGTATGTTGCTGTTCAACTCTTTCCATGTTAAATACTGATAAATATTGCCAAATATATGTATAAGAAAATAAAATATAAACATTTAATTGGGACTATATTTGAGTGTGTGAGTGCAGCCAAGACAATGTCATACATGGATTACTGTTTAATTTCTCAATTTGAAAAACATATTAATAAAACAAAAATAAAAATCCTAACTTTGCCAGACATGAAACATAAATAGATATGGGATAATGTTGTGACAGAGGAATTACATTTTTAATGTTGCCGTACATCCATGTTTATCATTTTCCAATCTATCTGCTGCAAACTTTGCCAAAAAGCTGTGCCTGAAAATAAACAACAGCCTTATCCTTATAAAGATATAATTAGGCCAAAGTCTTGTGGTAGCATGGCTGCAGCCAAAGTCCCATTGTATATTGATTTCTGTTTTTTACTTCTACATTTTGGTTTTTTTCCCCCAAATCCTTGCCAGGCATGCGACATAATATGGAATAGCTTAGGGAGGTGCAGGATGGGGGGGGGGGGGGGGTCTGGATTATGCATGCCAATTGAAGAGGACTGTTAAAAGTTGTCATAATCATTTCATTTATAGCAAGAGAAAGGGACATTTGGGAGGGGAGGTGAGCGGGAAGGGGAGACCTAGGTTAGAACAATCTTTCAACTGCAGGGGTTTCAGGCAGCAAGGTTTACAAACATGACATGTCAGGCTGGATTTCTGGGCTGGTGGCACCTGGGTGTCTTTGTCACCATATGCAATTTTGTGATGACATAAATACAGGTCTAGAAGTAGGTCAACCGATCTTTAACAAGATATCATGTTTGCACTGGTATTGGTGGCATAGAAATTTCTGCATGATATACTGAGTGTTTGTGATTACACTGACAGGTAGGTACAATGTGGTAATTACTATCTATCATGAATTTCACTTTTTTTTTCAATTGAGTTTTTTTTTAATCAAACAGAGGAATTTGTCGGCTGATTGATCACTCACATTCTCACAACGCTGTCATCTTTGATTTCTCTTCTTCCTCCTAACCTCTCTACTTTAGAATCTGTCTCCCTCTCTCTGATTGATCAATATACACTGTACCTATCTTTCCATCTATTTATCTATTATCTATCTATTTCTCTATCTATCTACATATCAATCTATCTATCTACTTGAGCATTTTTAATTCATCCATCCATTTATCAAATTATATACCAATGAATGTCTTTCTATTTATTTATCTATCTATCCAGTTATCTGTCTATCTATCATCTATCTATCCACACTGAATCTATCTATCTATCTATCTATCTATCTATCTATCTATCTATCTATCTATCTATCTATCTACTTACCTACCTACATGTACCTGCATGTGTTAGTGTCAGTAGGAAGATTATTCTCGTTCTGAGTAACACATACTATTATTCTTTAACCCTAATCAGGCTGGGCTTTTTTGGCTATGCCATATCTGGGGGGGGCGGATTCCGCCCCCCTTTCAGATCTCGCCTATGGAACGCGTGATCGCGCCGAAAATCGGCACATGCGACGCCCGCGACGTATACTATCAAAACGTATGGTTGCTTTCTCCAAAAAACTGGTCTTATATTTTATATTAATTAATCATTGTAATTTATGCATAAAATCAGTTTGGGGTTCTAAATCACTTATTAATGCTCTAATTAAGCTAATTTCTTTTTAAAAATGTTTCTTATATCATTCTCCTGAGACATAGGATAAAAAAAAATCTGTATCGAAATCAATTTCTTATGTATTTGATTGTTTTTTTATTTCTTATGTATTTCATTGTTTTTCGACCTTTTGTTTTTGTTTGTTTTTTGGCCAAAATTTGTCACACACATTTTTCGAAGCTTTATTATGCTAAAAAAAATTAATTTCGTCCATTCTAAGTCAAGATATGATTTTTTATGTGAATTAATTGAAAAAACACAATTTGCATTGGATTTGTACACAAAATCACGTTTTGGAGCAATTTTGGGGTTGACAAATTTTTTTCGAACGGGCGTCACGTCGAAACGGTACGCGCGGGCGCAACAATTTTGGTCTCAAAAGTTGCGCGATACTTGAAAGAAAAAAGTCATGAAACATCGCGGCGGGAGCTTATCGCGCTGCGAAGATATTGCGCAAAACGTCGAGGGGGGGCGGATTCCGCCCCCCCCCCCCCCCCCCCCCCCCAGCCTGATTAGGGTTAAAACACATTATCAAACAGAAACATTCATGACAGGTTTGCAATGGTCAAATTTTGTCACCTGCAACTGCTCAATTGTTGCTTCGCATCCACAAATCAATCCCTACACCTATCAATCTACCTTCTCAGGTTTCTTTGAGCCATTCCCACCCTCGATGAGACTAGTCTCTCTCCGCCAGACTTTTCCTACAGTACCTGATTGAAAGATGTTTCCTTCATGGTCTGGGGTCCCCTCTCCATCATGGCGTGGAGCGGTTCCAGGACCGCAAACATCCCCTTGACGTTCCTCTCGCCGAAGTAGAGTCGGGAGGCCTCCTCCAGTCCCTCGTGCCAGAGCTCGTGCCAGAGGATGGCGACGCGGATCAGCTCCTCGCTCACCTGATGGACCAAAGACGGAGATCGTGTCAATCTTTTTTTCTTTTTTGCTGAGGTGAAATGCAACTAAACGAGCCTGGAAACGCATCTACAAAAAGCACATCATTGCTGGGGTGACAAAACTTTGTATCTGAAATTTTGGAGAAAATCACTTTTTGGGATTAATTGCTGGATAATCAGTTAATACTGTATACGCCAAATATTTTGCGAGGTTTCTATTTTCGTGAATTTCACAAGTCTGGTGCTAATCGCGAAATTAAAGACACATAAAAATATTGACTCTGATCCTGATGTGGATGTGACGTACGCATGTACATTTCTCCATTCAAAACAGGACTCCACGATCACAAATTTAACCATTTGCAAAATTGTTGGGAATTCCAGATTTGCACAAATTTAGACTTGCGAAATATATGGCGTATACAGTGATGTCCTAGTCCAAAACCCAGCTGTCTTACCCCCATAAATGAAGCCAAAACAGCATATCAAAGGAAAGGAGATGTCATTTATAGTGATTTGGTTGCCATGCTTTTTTGCTCACCTGAACATACGACAGTTTTGGAGATACAAGATTTTGTTGCCCCCCAAAAGCATTATGCATCATCTCAGCTCTGTATAGAAAGGAAATACGTGCTTCTTGCAGAGTGCAAAAAACATCTTCCTGTCATCAAAATATTAACTTGTAGTAAAATTGGATGAAACACTCATATTCTGCTTGCCCTGTCTCAGTGATACCATGTTGACTATTCATGATTAGTTACCTTCGCTATTAAAGGAAGGTTATGTTTTCATTGGCGTTGGTTTGTCTGTTTGCAAAATAGCTCAAAAAGTTGTGAATGGATTTGAATGAAACTTGCAGGAAAAGTTGATAATGACAGAAGGAACAGATGATTAAGTTTTGTAGTGAACCAGGAATTTGTGTGGATTTTTGACAGATTTTTTATCTTTTGCGAGATACAGTCAATGAACTTGAGAGTTCAAGCTGTGTGTATTTGAGCTCTGCATATGTGCTCTAATAAAGTGCATGTTTTGCTTATGCGAGGCATCGCGTAGCTGCAAGCTGATGACGTAAACAAAAGGCTTCTATGTACTGGGAAATTTGAAGATTTTCAGCACGCATGTATGGGAGAAAATTTGCTGCTTGGCGGAGGTCTACACTTTCAGAGTGCTTTTCTAGTTTAGAACAGTGTGGCTCTGTGGATTCAGTTTAAGACATCTGTTGGAATAGAGTCATTAAATGCTACACAGGTGTTCTGTCTCATGAACACTCACAGAAAATTCAAGCAAAGTGAAAAGCTCAAAGTTCAATCAAGATAGGGGGAGGAACCTCCACTGGAAGAATGCTAGTCATTCATTTCTAGAAGTCAAAACTGGCTTTAAACATTATGTAGCAGTAAAAGTGAATGAACGGAAAAGAGAAGGGATAATTTAGAATGGCAAAACAGTGACAAGAAAAACAAAAAAACATGACAGAGATGTGACAGGGTTGTGAGAGCACTTGCAGAAAAATGTAAGAAAAAAAATCTGAAACTTACGTAGAAAACTACGAAGTGCATTAAACTGTAAACATTTCAATGCATTTGAACTGCAAAAGGTCTTTAGAATGGGTTTTAGGCAGAGTAAAAAAAAAAAAATCTGAAATCAGATTAAACTCTAAACTCTCACATCACTGATGTGAGCGAAAAGTTTTGATGGACATTCTCACCATCATGGCCTGTTGGACCAGCGTGTAGCTGTGTTCACACATGTTCTTGAGCACCTTGTTGGCGGCATTGTGTCGGGCAGAGCTCTGCGACTTTGAGGCCACAGTCAGGGGGTAGATCAGGGCCTGAGAAGAAGGAAAGGGGATACAGATATTAAAGATATTTACAACTGGTTCATTGATTTAAAGAATAATAACTACACATGATGACACTAAATGATGGTACAGTGGTCTTGATTATATGCTCAAGGAACATCTCAAATCAGAAACTCGAAGATTCAGCCAGACCTACGACACTTTTGCCTTTTAGCATGAAAACTTTCAATGACTTCAACATTTTCTTCTCTAAACATGCAAATGGTGGGTACCCCTTGAGAAATGGAAAATACAAACAGATATGATTAGTACACAGTTCCAGCAGGACAAGGTGAATGGTCTTCTTATTCAAAATCATTTGTATCAAGCTCTCAGCTTTTGTAACTACCTTCTCCCCCTACCCCCTCCCCCTTAAAAAAAAAAGAAAATAAAAGAAAAGAAAGATGAAGGGGAGACCACACATTTTGCATTTTCATCATTGTGCACAAGATGTACAAGATCTTAGTCAGGTTTTCCAAAATTGTGAATGTGTGCACTCAATTGTCCAGCTGATTGGGCATATGCAAAACAACAACAAAAAACAAACAAAACAAAACAATAAAAAAACAATTAACCTAATGATGTTCAGCCATGACTTTACAATATCTTGTTGCAGTATAAATGGAAAGCACACATGTTACAATTTTTAATGTCCCAAATTTTGCCAATATTAATTTTTTTAGAAGGCTCCTCCTAAATTGGCCTTACCTGTGGATGCTGCTTGCCAATGTCTATGAGGAGCTGTTGGATGAGACGACCCACAAGCTGTCTGGTATCAATCCTGGCTATCAGCTGGGGTATCACCTGTTGCACCAGGAGAGATGGAGAGGGGGAAGGATCAATAAGAAAGGGAGGAAGACAAAGAAGTAGAAGAAGATGGAGAAAGAAAAGAAGCCAAAGAATAAGAAGAAGTAGAAAAAGGAAAAGAAAAAGAGAATGGAGAAAAATGATTAAGAAGAAGAGAAAAGAAGGGAGGTGGAAGAAAAACAAAAAAGAGAAAGACAGAGTTATCAAAACTTGGAATCTTCATCTACTTCAGTGTAATTTTATCACTGTGACATTAAATGTACAGTGGGTACACTAATGCCACATCAAAACAATTTGATGCACTACTGAATTCAGGGTATTGCTGATAGTTTCTTTTCTATATTACTGAGATTATGAAAATTTGATTTGAACAAGTCTTGGAAATTCTATGCCATAAGTTGAAAAAAAAAAAAAACTTGAAGAGATATAATGTGAAATCTTGTGACAAACATGACTATAGCATATTTCAACACTATGCCTTGTTTTCTCAAAGCATACATATCATATACACTGTCCCATGTTTGTGGCATCACATGTTGTGATTATGAAGAGTAACAATCATTCTCATGCCTCAAATACCCCTGGGAGGATATTCAGATATAGAATTACTTGACCACACAGGATTAGAGCAGCTTAAAACTGCTTCTGAATTTGTGTCTCCCTCCTCTCTCCCCCTCTTTCTTCTTCTGTTCATATTTCTTTTGCCCCATCTCTCCCTTTCTCTTTCTATCTTTCTCCATATTTTTTTCTCTCTCCAACTATATATCTCTCTCTCTAACTTTACATATCTCTCTCTAGGTCTATATCTCTCTCTAACTCTACATCTCTCTCTAACTCTACATCTCTCTCTAACTCTACATCTCTCTTTAACTCTATATCTCTAACTTGCTATCTCTCCCATATATCTCTCTTTCTTTATCTCTCTAACTCTATATCCCTCCCTAACTCTATATATGTATCTCTCTCTAACTCTATGTATCTCTCTAACTCTATTTCTCTAACTCTATATCTCTCTCCAACTCTTTATCTCTCTCCAACTCTATATCTCTCTCTGACTCTACACCTCTCTCGAACTCCATCTCTCTCTCTAACTCTATATCTCTCTTTGTATGATCCCAAATAATTCTATTAATGGTCTGTCAGACAAACATCATACAAAGACATTGCACTGTCACATGCTTAATCAGCTAGCACCATTTCTGAATTGGCTATGTCCTGATCACACATCAAACTGTCACAAGGGTATGACGGATCCCACGCTACTTATTGCCAATATGAAATGTGTTATGACTTAGGTAGGCTTCAAGTGGTCACGACAATAACAGCTAAACGATGCAATAATTAATGCTGTTTGTCACGGACAGCTCTCATCCTCCCTCCCCCTATCTTTCTCTCCCTGAGTAGTTGGTAGGAGATATTACCATAGCAACATCACACACAACATGCTATAGGAAGTGTGTTTCAACACCGCATATGATATCCTAAGACGTGGTAGCTTCCATCCTATTATCACTGGGAATTTCCAAATTTCATTAACACCTCAACAACGAACAAAAACATTTCATAAATTCCAGACCTGGCTTTTGTAGCCCTCTTGGATGAACAGTTGGCATTCCTTGCTCGTATATTCAGCACGAATACTATATACTTGGGTTGATAGCATCAGGACATGCTAAAGTAGACTGAGACCCCGTTTACAGTGCGGGGCTGGGCCGAGCCGCGGCCGAGCCGCGGCCGAGCCCCGCAATTTCGTCCGTTTACACTGCCGGGCTCGGCCGCGCTTTTAATTCAAACCTTTCAATATTTTGTCGCAGTGGCGCTCTGCTTGTAAAAAAACGCAATTTGGTATAGTCCGGTTTTCAGACCCTTTGCCTACTGGATTCCGTGGCGACGAAGTCGCCGTTCGGGCAAAGGCCTTTGCCGAAGGAAAAATCCTTTGTAGGACAAAACCACCTTAAACTACACTAGTTTTCGACGTTGAGGGGGTTAATATCCTGAATAGCGAAATAGTACGGGCAGAGGGTCTGGAAGTCAGACTAAAATTGGCCGCGCATTTGGCCCAGTTTGCGTTTACACTGAGAAAAGGATGGGGCTCGGCTGAGACCACTTCCAGAGCGTGGCCAAATGCGCGGCCTGCGCGGCCAATTTTGGCCCCGCATTTGGCCTTTTGCGCGTTTACACTGAAATGAAAGCGGGCTCGGCCGCGGCTCAGCCGCGGCCGAGTCTCGCACTGTAAACAGGGTCTCAATCATTACTCATGGGACCACACACATAAAACATTACCAACATTCAATACTTCTTCCCTTCCCCCCCCCCCCTCCAAAAAAAAAAAAAAAAAAAAGAAAGATAGCATTAAAGTCTCTTGCATCTGTTGGCCCCCACTTTTAACCATTTGCACAGTTTGTAAAAATAGATCAAGAACCACAAATGAGATCCTCCGTGAACTCAACTCTGCTCTTCCTTCCTGCCCTGGTGGAAAATTGATATTTCCCGAAAGGATGCCCCTTCATAACACCATTCCCTCTCTGAACAATTAGAAAAATAGAAAGCAAAAGCCCCAGCCTCCGTGGATCAATTGCGTGGGTTTAATTTTCACAAATTTCACCGATAACATTTTAGATCACGAATCTAACAACACACGAAAATGTTGCCATGCGCTAGGGTAGCAATGCATTTACGTTAGTGTTGGTGTCAATTTGCATAAACAACATCTCGCCAAAATGTCTCTAACCTCCTAATTCACAAAAAAATCTGTCCGCAAAAATAACAGCTTATACAGTCACAGGCTTGTGGAGTGAGGGAAAACAGGTCCCCCACAATGCACTTCTAATCTTTGGTAAATTCATAAAATGCCCCGATTTTACACCATGATACTCTGATAATGTTCAATGTTATTTATAGTATTGGATAATATCCAGATGTTTTATATATTTTGTTTACATTTATTTGACAGCAAAAATATACCAACAATAGGTAATTCATACATAATACATAATGATTTGTATCAGAACTTTATTAGAAGATATTGAAGTAGTGCAACTTTGCACGCATTGTTCTCAACAGAATTATTTTCGGAAATGCACAAATTAGTAGGTATTGAAATAAGTGCAACTTTGCACGCATTGTTCTTAATAGAATTATTTTTGGCAATGCACAAATTAGCAGGTATTGAAATAGTGCAACTTTGCACGCACTGTTCCCAGGAGAATTATTTTCGGAAATGCACTTGGCCTGAATGTTTCATGATCCCAACTGAAATTGTTGACTAAATTTTAAGGATATATGATGCAAACTATTTTGGTCACTACTCTATGATTTGCTCATCAAAATTTGGTCCAGCACGATCTACTCTACGTACTTCTTATATCCCATCCCTCCTGTTTGCTTGTTTGTTTTTGAGCGTTTTTTTTTTTTTTTTTTTTTTTTTTTTTGGGGGGGGGGTTAAAATTTCTCAGACTTAGTACATGACAATAACGAAATTCTACAAAGGTGCACAGATTCCATCAAGTTGAACTCATATATAAACTGTATACTACTGTCTCTTACAGATTCTATTCTTTGAATACTATGAAGACCATGCTTTAAGTTGGACATAAAGTGTTACTGCTATAGAAGCATTATTTTGTCTTTGTTTATCAAAGTCATGGAGTAAGCCTATAAAGAAAGCAATAAATGTGGTGTTCTGTATCAATTGCTTCGGTGTAAAAATGTCACTGGTAAAAATGTCAGAGGTAAAAATATCACTGAAGGTGATTAATACCCCCGCCCCGTGACGACAGTCTTACCCAAGGAAATTACAGCACTTGGTGAAAACATGCATTGAAGACAGTATATGACATGGCATAACACACACTGAGATAACTTATTTCAAAAACAGAATACATGCAATAACAGAGGTTAATGTGTATTGTACTCGTCAAAAAGTTGTTATCTTACAAGTTCAATCCGCAAGATCTTTCCTTGATCTTCTGCCATTTAAATGCCGTTACCATGGCAACGCAGCTTCCGACAAGTCCGAAAAATATGTCTTGCACATCTTCCCACCAAGACTATTGTGTGTGCCACATTTCATAAGCTTTTGTCAAAAACTGAGGAAGTAGTTCAATCCACAAGATCTTTCCTTGATCTTCCGCCATTAATATGCCGTTACCATGGCAACGCAGCTTCCGACACGTCCAAAAAATATGTCTTGCACATCTTCCCACCAAGACCAATGTGTGTGCCACATTTCATGAGCTTCAGTCGAATACAGAGGAAGTAGTTCAATCCGCAAGATCTTTCCTTGATCTTCTGCCATTTATATGCCGTTACCATGGCAACGCAGCTTCCGACACGTCCGAAAAATATGTCTTCCACATCTTCCCACCAAGATCAAGGTGTGTGCCACATTTCATAAGCTTTGGTCAAAAAACTGAGGATAAGTAGTTAAATCCGCAAGATCTTTCCTTGATCTTCTGCCATTAATATGCCGTTACCATGGCAACGTACTTTCGGGTACTGTCAAAAAATGCGTCTTGCACATCTACAACCAAAGGCACACATCTGTACCAAGTTTCATGGAAATTGGGCAAAAACTGAGGAAGTAGTTTGCAACACAAAATTTTCCATCATTTTGGCTCATAATATGTGAGCTGTTACCATGGCAACATACTTTTTGTCACTGTCAAGAAATGTGTCATGCTGACCTATATCCTAAGACAAACATTCAATATGAATTCCATGAGAATTGGAAGAACACTGATGAAGCAGTTTTGCCATGAAGCATTTTGCCCTATATTTTACCAATAACATGCCGTTACCATGGCAACGCACTTTTTGCCACTGCAGAAATATGTGTCTTGCACATTAACATATTCAGATGAACATCTGTACCTAATTTCATAAAAATTGATCAAAAACTGTGGGAGGAGTTCACGACGCAAGATTTGTACCCATTTTTGCCCATAATATGCCGTTACCATGGCAACGTACTTTTGGGTACTGTCAAAAAATATGTCTTGCACATCTACAACCCAAGGCACACATCTGTGCCAAGTTTTATGGGAATCGGTTGAAAACTGAGGAAGTAGTTTGCGACGCAAGATTTGCAACGGACCGACCGCCCGACCGACCGCCCGACCGACCGCCCGACCGACCGCCCGACCGCCCGACCGTCCGCTGATTCCTATATACCCCCTTCAAACTTTGTTTGGCGGGGGTATAAAAATGTCAGTGGTAAAAATGTCAGAGGTAATGAATTGTCAGAGCTTTAAAAAAGAAACAATTTTGAAAAAGATTTTCACTGTTTGTGTGCTTGTAAAATTTTACTCTTTCTTTTCAGGCTAACTTTTAACTGGTCTTGAATTCACCTTTAAAGGGATGGTATAGTATTGGTTGAGGTGAGGATTCAGCCCATAACTTTTTGCAAGATACTTAGAAACCACTTTATGAAATGTTAAAGAGCATAAAATTCTAACAGAAATTCAAAGTTCATTTGATGAAAATCGGTTTTTAAATGGCTGATATATCCAATATCAAAGTAAAACAAAGTAATCCTAATAAAAGGTGGTTTGTAGGATTGCTTTGTTTTGGATATCTCAGCCGATTCAACACTAATTTTCATCAAATAAACTTTGAATTCCTCAAAAAATTGCATGCTCTTTCATATTTCATAAGAGGTTTCTCACTAGCTCAAGAAAATTCATCATAAAAAAAGTTAGAAACCTGTGGCCCCATCTCAACCGAAACTGTACCATCCCTTTAACCCACTCCTAGGGAGGTGAATTTTAAGCGAGGGAGCCTATAATTGATCTCATAGTAAACTGGTCCCTGTAAATAATAATCAAGGGTCCTACAGCCACAGGATTGTTTCAGGTAAACTCACAGACACCTCGATTACACCACACACTATGCACCACACTTTTGGATTTTATCATCAAGAGGTGCTCATCGATCAAAAGAACCAGACCTTTTCCATGAATGACCTTGCACTCTTCAAGGAGCAATTTATTTTATCATTGCTGTTGGTTCTGGTACACGGATAGGTAAAGGCCCCATTCCACTGACCATCAGAGACTCATTTGATTGCCAAAATGCAAAAATTTCAGGTGGTCTGATGAGTTCTGGTGAAATCTGATCTGAGAAGCTCAGCTAGGAGATTCGCACCGAGGTTTACTGACGGTGATACCAACGCAAGAAGAGTGCTAGAACCAAGACTCAAATTAACCTGTACGATGACTGTATAACTGTCAGAAACTTGAATAACAGACTGTCATTGATTTGGACGTTGACTGGACACACATCTGATTGACATGATACTTAATCTGACACTGAATGGGCTTGTGACTGGAAATGGAATACAATGGCAAACTAAGCTCTGAGCTTAGTTCCTTCATCAGAAGATCTTGCTTCATTGGATCACATCCGACACTGACCTGGTAGTCAACTAACACAAGTTGGATTCACAAAACTCTTCTGCTGAGTGACCAATGAGAAAAAAATCTCGGGGGGGGGGGGGGGGGGGGAAGGGGGGTATATAAATGGGTAGAATGATAGCGATTGAAACAGAGGACACTTGCATTCCATAGGATAATGGTCTTGAATAAACGATGAAGGGTCAAGTTGTTTCCAAAGCACAGTTTGTGGTGGCTTTCCAACTGGGTACTCATTGGCTGTATATCCAGTAAATTCCATGAAACAGGTGTTTACATTTAAAAGAAAAAGAAAGAAAAAAAATCAGGAGAAGAATATTTCTGAAGGTGGAATGCCACGTTAGATTGGATTTTAAAAATCCTTGCCAAAAGCACAAAGAAAATTTCTGGGGCCATATGTGACCCGCTACAACAAAATGATCCTAAAGTCGGGCGGAGTCGATTATTTGAAAATTGCATGACAAAATTCCCTAATCTTTCTGCTTTATATTGATATATAACACATCTTATAAATATAATCAGCTGCGGAGATATCGATGTTTAAAAGAGAGCATGTCGAGACGTCTTGGAAATCACTATTTCAAGAAAAGCCCCCTAAAAGTTTTCCTTGTGACGCAATCGCGATCAAGGGACACGCAAGTCAGTTTTCACCTACGGACAATAGAAGGTAAGCCCTAGCAACCCCCGAAATGCTCATTCAAGCACAGCGTCGGCGGTCTCCTCACTAACCAATCAGTGACCAGGATGCCAGGAGAAGCGGCTGGGCATAGCGCACCCCGCCCGCACGCACCAGTCGACTGGGCAGACTCTTCACACTTCGGTTAGCGGCAAGCAGCAAACTGACCAATGAGATCACTCTGGTCATTGTTAGGGGCGGAGCCTATCTGTGGCGCTCAATCCAAATTTTCAAACCAGTGTCTGCTTCGTTGAAATGCCAAAAAACATGGCCCAGAAAAACGCTATTTTATGGTCTTTCCTTTCATCATTTTGCTTCAAAATTTCGACAGATGATAGAAGACATGTCAGACTCCAATAATATGTCAAAATCAGAAAATCGTAAGTTTTGACCAATTATGATGCTCTGACTTAAAACTCGATTTTCACGGCTTCGACCGTGCGCGACTTTAGGACCCTTTTGTTGCAGCGGGTCACATATACAGGCACTGTAAAGTAAATTTATTGTCTTACTTTTGGTATTGTTATTGCATGTGACACTCTGTGGAATCCAATAAACTCCAAGAAGATGGGATGACTTGTTACTGATAATGTTATTATTCCCCCTGCTTTCTGAACGAATTATAAAGTCAAGTGCTCTTTGTTTTTAAAAGAATATTATACAAGAGTAAGTAAAATATGTCGAATTTTCTTTATATATCCTTTGCATCGATTTCCATATGTGAAGTCATAAAGTGTTGCAGTCTTCTCTTCTTGCAATGGCTGCACCAAAACTTCACAACTTTTGAGTGGATTGTCCAATTTTCCTAAAACTTTGCTGATGTATATTCTACTAGATTTGCTGCATTCCCTCAATTCAGATTGACAATATTTGGGTTTCATTCTCCTTTAACAAACACACTGTCATTATCTTGCATTGCCAGAGGGCTGTAATTGTAATGAATACAACTAACGTGAGTTTCGGAAGGCATATATCACTGTACGTCAAGAAATCAATATAAATCATATCTACATTCAACACAACTGGCCGCCTGTCTCTCAAAGTACGCTATTCTCACGAAATTCCATACCATATTAAAAGGGACATTCATCTGGTTGCCATGGGAGTTGTACATGAAACTGAATTATATTGCTGCCATTAATCTACTACGGAGGAATCGGCATTTGAATCTTTTCTATAGAATAGCTGGGCTTTTCCCCCAATACTAAAGGAATCCACTGAATTGAACCAGACTGGCAAAGAGTAAAAAAAAAAAAAAAAAAAAATGAGTTAACAAAAACCATGCTAACCCTCAAAGCAAGCACACACAATGCCATGTGCCCTCTTGCTGAATCTAATTCTGTCCCCTCCCCACATTTTTCCACCCTTCTTCTTCTTCCTCCTCCTCCTATTCTCCTCCTCCTCCTCCTCCTGAGATTTCTGTAAAGGCTGTTCTTTGGAACATCAGTCAGAATGTTCTGCATGAGTCAGAAAAGTTTTGGAGTCATTAATCATGGACTGGACTGAAATCATACATCATAATTTCGGCTCCTTCTTTTATTGGCAGGCAATCCTCAAGACACCGATCTAGTGGATTGCTTCTACTCTTGAGGATATCATTTGGAGATCGAACACTTCTCTTCCCAAGCTCTGCACGGATTTCACGACCTTGTCTATATCCCCAACTCTGGACATGAAACGAAACTTTAAAAAGGAAACCCAAACCCAAAGAGAAATGTGGACTGAGTGAAAGCAGCAAAATTTACTAGAACATATTCAGTGAAAGTTTGAGGAAAGTCGGATAATCGATGCACAAGTTATGAATTCTTAAAGTTTTGGTGTTGGAACTGCTGGATAAGGAGACTACTAGAGGTTATGAGGTCTGTGTGGATGACAATATGAAAAAAATATAAAGGGAATTTCACAAAAATTCCTTTTTCATGAAAATTACACATTCCATCAACTTGATACTGACATATATATGTAAGGGTAGCAATTATTCCCCATGCTTTCTGAAAGCAGTTAGTCAAGTGCTCTTTCATGATGCTAGAAAAGTTGTGGAATTTTCTTTATATTTTCTTTATATTGTTGTCCACACATACATCATAATCTCTAGTAGTCTCCTCATCCATCGGTTCCAAAACCAAAACCTCAAAAATTCATAACTTTTGCATCTATTGTCTGATTTTCCTCAAACTTTCACTAATACTTTTACTAATGTTGCTGCTTTCACTCAATCCACATTGCTCTTTGCGTTTGGGTTTCCTTTAAATATGAGCATAATTGATTAACCCTCGCTCTCATCCATCAAAAAGCTGCACCTTCTCCGTGGACTCCGGGTGATAAAATACCACGACCAAACAGCTGGTGCTATCTATTACTTCCTTAAACAAACACAGACCATTTTCCAGTATGTGACCTTGATCCTTAAATGATGAACTGTCAGAGCGGGGACAGCAATGTTTACAGGAAGAGCAGTTGTTTTATCATCGTTTATATTTCTCTTCTTCTTCTTCTTCTTCTTCTCAGTAATGCTTGGTGATTAACCCCCTGAATACAGAGATGGGACATGGTGTGAGTTCACCGTATGGGGTAGAGCAATATCAGGGAGGTGAAGGGTTTAATAGATAGCCTTAAATACACCCTTTCTCTGGGTGTGTGACTGATCTGTATAAATGATGAAACGTCAGAGGGACGACAGTCATATTAACATGGTCGACAGTTTGTTTTATCATCATTCTTATTCTCTCCTTTAATAGTTATATCAGATGGTTTTACAACCCACTGTCGTTACCGTGTGAGATATAGCCATTATCTCAGAGGTAGGAGGTAATTAAGGTGACATACAATGTCTCTCGAATGTCTGACAATCACAAGTACTGTAAAACCAAACATTTTTGCATGCATGAAACTTTCTCAAACTTTGCAAGGAGCCAGGATTCGCGAAAGAGAAATGCACACAAAAGATTCTGTCTACACAATAAATGGAACACCAGTGGCAAATAGCAAAGTTTCATGTAGTAAATGTTTCTGGCTTTACAACATGCTGCATCTCTATCTGATTGCATACTTTGAAAGTTTAAAAAAACTCACATAAAGATGATAAAAAAAAGGAGTACCCAAATAACAATGCCTTTTTTCATTGAAATTGCTGTCGTAAAAAAAAAAAACTCTACCTTGTGCATATGACAATCCAATGTGAGTATTCACTGGTAGATGACATAATTTGACAAAGAACACTCTTATAGGCCTTTTTCTTTTAGGTTCACAACACATTTCAAAGTTCAAATCCAACAAAACATCCCTAAATTTAATGTGGAGAATCTTCCTAATAAGAAACAAAACAAAACAGTGAATTTTCACAATATCTCCCAATCCAAACATTCATGGAAACTTAAAATGGCCCTCCCGCCCCACCCTTGGGGATCTCTACTCACTATACCTCAACAAAAACTCAAAGAACACAGTACAGTTTCACCTTTGTCAACACATCCCAACCCAAAATATATTTCAAAAGTAAATAGGGTCAGAGGAATAGGAAGGGATGCACCCTACATGTTTCGTGAAAGGAATTCAACTTCATTAAGAATGGAAGGAAACTGTGCGGCAAGTCTTCCTCTGAAGGGGTTTCACCTAACCGCATACATACACTGGGGACACGCTTGAAGCCAGAAAGAACATTAAGCTTTGCCATCATACGTATACAGAGCATCCATTGTACCCTGCAAATGCGAAAGAAACTTGGGTTACGCGACAACATGCCTCAGATGAATGCTGTCACAATTACACATTCTGTGTGGCAACATCAGCATTCAATCCGGTCCATTTTCGTCAAATTTGGCGCACAATGAGCGCAAAGAAAACTTGAGAGATTTCAAATGGGAAGTCACCCACCAGGGCAAAGGAGAAGAATCCCCACACAACAATGGATCATTGTGAGGAGAACCATCGCTGAGGGCGAGTCACATCATCTCTGAAAGGGAAACCACATCTTGGGCCCAGACAACAGAGCAGAAAAGAGGGGGGGGGGGGGGGGGGAGGGGGGACTTGCCCGAGTACCAGGAATATAACGAAGTACACATATGACAACATCCCCTCATGCAGTGTCTAGTGTTTGACGAGGGGTATTTGAAGGTTGTATACCCTTTTATTTGTGCTGCACAGGGTCACTACTGAGAAATCGCAGATTTGAATGACTGGGATATAGGCCTAGCTTCTTGAGCTCCCTGATCGATTTTCAGGATGAAGAAGTATGTACATTTGAGGTGAGAATAAATATGAACAACAACGGATGAAAATACATCAGTTGCAGGCCTACAAAACTATAAATCACAAAGGTACATTTGTACTACCATATACATTTTGTACATAAATCAGCACATTGGCATGCATCTCATACTGATTAACATAATCAGAAACAGAAGGATGTTTAATATTCCACTGAAACATCAAATTTCAGGTTTTAATCTTATGACTGCCATAAAGACTGTGATGGCCTTTTAGAGAATTCCAGTAAAATTCTGCTCGTGACAGATGACTTTACATTTCATGGACAAAAACTCAACATCAATTGATTTGAACCAGTTGGGCTGGAAAGAGATGTAATAATAAACTATCTACACCTGCACCTGGCAAGTATTTTGGCACCAAGGCTAATGTCAGCAAAGTCATTCATCACACAATGCAAAAGTCCACAAAACAGGAAGCACACGAAAGGAAAGAATTTCACTATAGTTTTAATAATGAGCAAAGGAGATCATTTCAATCAAGGTTAGAGTTCTTGGAGTAACTGCGAAACAATCTTTGGTCCACTGCACATATTTCTGACTTGATCATTTCATGCTGCATCTCATGGTCATGAGCTCAGATAATGAGGCAAACAGTTTATCATTGGGAGGCCTACTAGATGAGCTGTGACACTTAATGGGCTTTTTGCATTTAAAGGGATCGTATAGTTTTGGTTGTGACCTAATTTCAGATTTCTAACATTTTTTAGTGAGATAATGAGAAACCTCTTATGAAATATGAAAGAGCATTTAATTCTATGGGGAATTCAACGTTTATTTGATGAAAATTGGTTTTGAAATGGCTGAGATATCCAAAAAAGAGTAATTCCAATTAAGTGTGGGACCCACACTTTATCACGATCGCTTTGTTTTACTTTGTTTTTGGATGTTTCAGTCATTCCAAACCCGATTTTCATCAAATAAACTTTGAATTCCTCTTAAAATGGTATGCTCTGTACTATTTCATAAGTGTTTTCTTGGTATCTCGCAAAAAGTTAAAAGCCCAGTTCTCATCTCCACCAATACTAATATTAAAGTGTGGGCAAATTTTCCCTCACAAGAAGTTATTTTGTGGTGTGTGTTTTTTCTCTCTCTTTTTTTTTTTTTTTTTTTTTTTTTTTTTTGCTAATAACACTGTCTCTGCAGACAATGCCAAAAATCAGCTATGGTACTCTGTGTGTGTATACATGTGTGTGTATGTGTGGGTGTATGAGTGTCTCTGTGTATATAACTCAATAGTCCAAGCAATCTATGGGCCCTCTGAAACAAAGACATTATTTTGAAATTACATTGTACAACGTACTGCAATGTTGCAATGATTGACCTCATCTGAGAATATCAAGGGCACAAGCATAATTATGTAATTGTGGACAGTTCCTGTTCAGATTCAGTGACAAAATTTTGCATGTAGGCCTACATGTATTTTGGGATATAGGACCCCTACAACGTACCTGGGAAATAACTTATGAACTGCTTAACTCTGATAACTCAGAATTATTGAATTATGTGATTGTTATTTATATCTTTTCTGTAATACTGGATGGAATCAGCTTATACACTTCAAGAAATGGGAGGGTGAAGTTGCAAAGAATACTGGATGAATAATGAGATGAAGAGATCTGGACTACAGCGATGCAAAGCCATTAGGGATATTTTGCTTTAAAATTCTTCAAAGCAAAATAGGGTGAGTGTGAACATCATCTAATCACTAACCCCCTTAAAAAAAAAAAAAAAAAAAAAAAAAAAAAAAATCTGTCCCTTGAACACTGGGTAAAACAAGAGTGCTAGAGTGAGATGGGGACAGAAATGAAGACGACATGGAAGGGATCAGGCAAATAGAGGGCCTCCATCGCGGTGTTGGTGTGGAGAGGGGGAAGCAAGGACGCTAGCACTGACACCCAGATGATACGTGATGACAACGTGGATGTTGGTTATCAGCATCCACACACGTGTGCTGTCATCTGAGGAATGCTGCCACGAAGTAAATTGTGACAGCAGATTATCGCTCATGTAAGCAAATGAGCACTTCAAGCACAAAAAAAAAGGAAAAGGAAAAGAAGAAAAACAGAGGACTCAGTGAAAACTTTAGGTTACTCAGACAAGCATCATGCTAAAACGTTCACTATATATGTGGTGTGCTTACATGAGTCTACATGTTACTGCCACATATGCAAATGGGTTCACTGTTTTTAATAAATTCCATTGGATCTCAGGGTTTTTTTTCCAACAATAACTGATTTAAATCAATCAAACACACTGGCAGAGGCACATCTTGTGTTTCTTCTGCTGGGTCAGTGTTTGTGGCACCTGTTTCACACAAAACTCAGCAATCATTGCCAGTTGCAATGAAGACAGGTACCACAGTACATGCTTACAGCTAATTGGATGTATCATGGCTGTCGTCATGGCAACGCTGCAAATTACTGCAACTGACTATAATTGCTGATTATGGGATGGGGCCCTGGGTCATTATTAACAATTAAGTCCACCTGTAAGTGAGCTCTAGGAGCTTCAAAACAAATTATGTTCCAAGGTTTGGATTTCTAAGAGATATAAACACGAGTTCAATCCCCTGAAAGAGGGATTGGTCAGCCATTCATTGTCTATGGAAAGCCATGTGTTGTCAACTCCTTCACAGAATTCTTTCTTTTTTTTTTCACCTAGAGACAGGATTACATTTGTTGTTTTTACTAACTTTCATGCTTGAAAATAGCATGTGCACACTTGGCTTACCATACACCAGTGGAGTTCCAGTCTTTGCAGACAGAGTGGCATCCATTCACTCTGCATTCTACTGAAATTTATGGCAATCAATTGGGAATCTTTGTCACTATTGTAGAATCATTCTATGTGTGATTACCTGATGCTTATATTATACATATTTGAAATGTTAGCATCAATTGTTCATACATTTGAAAATATATGATATGTACGTCGAGACTTTGTTAACCCATTCCTCCATGTTTATCCCCCCATCCCCCACAAAAAAAAGAGAGACTTACAAAAGAAAAAGAAATGAAAATTATGCTTACAGGGTCAAATGTTACAGATTGTCTGACTAAACTGTTCCATCACTTTGCTGATGCATTTGATATATCACTTTGGTTTTTCTATCAGTTCACTTCTATGTCTTAGCCCCAGACACCTCATTCAAAGTCATTTACACTCAGTACCCCCATCAGCATTCCTCAAGAGAGTTTGAGCATCAGTGGCTCCTCTTTCCAGCATCAGCTGCTAGGTTTGACGTCATCAGGCTTCCATCAGGAAATGGGTATGTGAGGAGAAATCCAAAATGATTCAGGATATATCTCGCAAGTGTAAGAGGGAGAGGAGGGGGCGGAGTGCAAGTACTTTTGATTCATGTCTACCAAGGAGACTGTGTAAATTTAATATACTGCATCAATATAAAACTGCCTCTCCAAATCCAGAATGCATCACTGCTACTTACAGTACATGTGATGCAATATTGTGGGCAATTATTTCACGCACAGCCAGAGAACTACTGACTAATAACCTTGCCACTCTTTTTTTTTTTTGGGGGGGGGGGGGGAGGGAGGGTGAATTGTAGATCAAAACTTGTAACTGATTAAAGAGTGAGAAAATGAAGGATATCTCTGGCGATTCACTGCCCACGCTCCACAGCCCTCGGCTGCCCTAAACCCCTTCCGGATTACGACGCTCCCTCGATGAACATCACTGATATAAAGACAGATTCCCTCTTGCCAAGAGACACGCCCACCTCATGACTGGCCTGAGGACTGGCTGGATGATATTCTGGTCTCCAGGCAACCAGATGAAAACACTTCAAAGGAGATGCTACATTGTACGTAGCTACCTCTGTAGATGTATGTGACAACGCATGGACTGCTTTTATCTACTCGCCATGCCAATATGTCTGGATAGGTCATTGCCTTTCTACACTCGGCATCATTAATGTTGACTCCAAGAAATAGTTTGGCTTTCCATAGATTAAACACATGGCGCATCAAGTTCTCATTAAGGCTGGTTCATACCTCAATGACAGCATCACAGTTTGTTTTTGGAATCGTATTAACGATTTCAGAGCAGACAGCCGGTATAATTTGTAAACTACACTGAGATTACAATTTTGATAATTCCATGCTGAGTTCTTGGCATGTGTTTTGGGGGGCATTCCAAACTAAGTCTTTGAATCTCTCAATACTTTGATGAAGGAAAAAAATAAGCACCTTGGCATCACTGTAAATGCCATAGGCAGTGCTGGAAATGCCTAACTTTTAAACAGTGCTGATCTAAACAACCAATTCTATGTCTCTGTACATCTTATTTATAATTCCTGATGACATGATCAGACAGAACTTCGTAATACACTCCCAAAATTTGTTTCATCGCTAACTGTCATGATAGTTTTGCTACAGTCAGGTAATGTGATAAAGAACATAGAAAATTCTTTTCAGAATTCATTTTCAATTGAAAATACAAATTCCTTCTACTTATTACTGAGACATCACAGACTGTTGTAGTCTTCTTATCCAGCAATTAATGCACATGGATTTACCTAAAACTTCAAAAATTCATAAGTTAAGAACAGATCCTCTGATTTTTGTCTTCTTCACTAATGTGTACCTTTAATATTTCTGCATTCACTCAGTCTACTAGTGTTATTTGCAGTAAATTCCCCTTTAATTATTCTCCAATGCTTGCATGTCAAGAGGACTGTAGCTCCACTTCCGTGTTCTGATGAGTGTGGCCCTGAGACGAACCTATAATCATTGGGAGTTTCAACAAGTTTATTTCTGGTCTACCCATCTGCACATATACAACATGATCACTGTTCGGCTTGAAAACATGTTGCTGGAGAACATAGTTGAGCTATGCGACTCATTGGTGCCCGGACATCTGCTAATTTAAGGACAAAGACAAATGCGCAGACTGATGATTTTAGAAGAGACAGTTTAGATATGTGATATTCTTGGAAAGATTTCCCAGACAGGCACCATCAGCAATAAACTAATAGATTCACTCGTCATGTATGCTATTAATTCAGGGGCTACACGTATATTAAGCCAGTGATCATAGTTTAATTTTATGTTGATGGACATTCTTTATATTACGAATGTGAGTGTTCAGAACTACAGAGTGTAGCACTTAAAGGGATTGTATAAATTTTGGTTGAGACCTAATTTCAGGTTTTTAACATTTTTTGGTGAGATAATGAGAAACCTCTTATGAAATACGAAAGAGCTTGTAATTCCATGAGGAATTCAACTTTTACTTGATGAAAACTGGTTTTGAAATGGCTGAGATATCCAAAACAGAGTGATTCTAATAAGGTGTGGGACCCACATTTTATTACGATCGCTTTGTTTTACTTTGTTTTTGGATGTTTCAGTCATTCTAAACCCGATTTTGATCAAATAACTTTGAATTCCTCTTAAAATGGTATGTTCTGTACTATTTCATAGATTTTTTTCCTTCGTATCTCGCAAAAAGTTAAAAGCCCAATTCTCATCTCCACCAATACTGTACCATCCCTTTAACCCACTGAGGATGAGCTACAATGTAATTTTGCGATAACATATATTTCCTACTGTCACCTGCCCGGGAATACTAGGGAGTAGTCTTTGATGGGTTAACAGTGTTCAGATAACAACAGAATATGTTTTACACTTGGCAAGGGCCTTCTTTGCAAATTTTTCATATTGTTTGTATGTTTATCAACTTCCACTTTGTCTATTTAATGGTACCCCTTCAGTTCTTGCAGTATCGAAATTCCCTCTTTCCTTTTTCAACATCATGTACCATTTATGTCAATAGCATTTATGTATTGTATTTATATTTAAAAGAAATATAATTGTCTGTCTGTCCATCCATTTATATCTATATAGATACATTGTATGTATGTGTGCTGTTGCATCACTCTCTCTCTCTATCTATCTCCTTTGATCTAGCCATCCAGCTATTTATTGATCTATCTATCCATCCATCTGTTCATCTATGCATCTACTTCACATCATTCATGATACAGAATGTCCATCCACTGCACTCAAATTCTATCTATCCTCAAGTCCGTTCATCTTCTGTATCACCTGCCCAATCAGATACTTTCCCTACCTATATCAAGGAGAAACCTGATGGGCGGGTCACTCTTCTGCCCCTCTCCCAGTGCAACTTGTGCCCAAATTCGAGACACAATCGCTAATTTGATGACAGGCTATCACACTGACATCCAATCCTCCTAAGTGGGTTACTACACAAAGTGAACAAGTAGAAACAAGTTTCACTCTTTATTTGGGGGCACGGACAGATAGTTTCCTCTCAAACATCTGAGGATGGCTTTGATGAAGTGACAGATGCCGAACATTATCTTTCGGAACCATCTCCTCTCGCGAGGTAGAGAACTGGGGCATCTTTTCTTTTCAGAAAGACCAGGCTTCCAGGATCCCTTTCGAACCACTGAGTCAGGACACATGATAGTTACAGCTCTTTGCACCTGCTGTGCTGGAAATGTCATTCTTTCTTATGTCCTGGAACCAGGTTGTAAAGCAAGACAACATTCGAAAATCTCTCACACGATTCATACTGAATAGTGCGATAACTCACCTGGCAATGTTGCAAAAATCCCAAGAACAAGAAGTACACATTTCTAGTTTTTCTTACAATGCAATCCCTCATCCCCACGTGCCTCCCCCCCCAAAAAAAAAAAAATGCATAAAACAAAAGACCTTTAGTGAGCCTAGCACTTATAGCATTTCACCTTCATTGCACTCCTCCTACAGTATGTCACCCTGATATTTAGTTTAAAAGTTCTATATGATTCTTCCTAAACTGACAATTGTTTCTTCCTCACATTCTTCGTATTGGGCTCTCAATCTCTCAATAAAGTGTTTGAAATCTTTGCTCTAGAGTTGACATGGGTGCACTTTTGATTCCACCAGAGATGGGTGATTTTTTTTTAATGATACATGTACACACATGTCATCACAGGACTGAAGACCAAAAAGAGGGCTGCTCACAATCTGTCCATGATGGGTCATTAATGCTCCTCTATTCTAAAATGACAGCTCAGATCTTAAGGTGCAAAGGTAAAGATAGTGTTGCATGCTGTTAGTATAAAGAAAAAGAGCTACATCAACCAACATTTCACTACAATTAAATTTTGTGCATATACAGCAACGTAATTCAATAACTGTCACACTGAGTGAAGCTGCAAAAGATGTTTGAAATTAAAGGTCACAGAAAATTGACAAAAAGCTTTGTGTTATGATCTGGGGTGTGTCTTGAAAAGGTGCTATGTCTCTATGTTACTGCAAAGTACATCAGAGGTAAATGAGTCTCTTGTTGATATTCCAGAATAGGGGTGGGAGAGGCGACGCCCATATGATGGATTGGCAGCATGGCGTCCCTTTATGACATCATGAATATATGGGGCCAGTCCAAGCTTTTGAGAGAAGAGAATGATTAATAATGAGGGCAGAACACATACT
Source organism: Diadema antillarum (assembly GCF_040938485.1). Lineage (NCBI taxonomy): Eukaryota > Metazoa > Echinodermata > Echinoidea > Diadematoida > Diadematidae > Diadema > Diadema antillarum. The sequence continues at coordinate 663,122 of NW_027271492.1, forward strand.
GGGGATCCCCTTTCAAGCAAGAACCATCAACTAATGTCTATGACATGAGGGTATAAAGGTCAAAATGTGAATCAGCACCAACTGTCTCTGTGCTATGGCATGGTGACAAATGATGATTTACTAGTATTTGATGGTTCCTTGGAACCATCTCTTCTATTTGTGGGTTATCATTAGTCATCTGACTGATAGAAATGGAGACAGAGGTCAATGTGCATGCAGGCCAGTTCTCACTGGGGAAAACATTGAAACATCAAAAGTGGTTGAGCTTTTCATTCACACGGCAATAAAAAGTCCCGAAGTCAGAAATATTGCCACATCTCTTCAGATGCTGCTGTATGCAAATACGTCCATGTTCGATGATGTCATGATAGCCTGAGGGGCTACTCCACACTCTGCATACAGCAGGATGGAGAAATTCAATATTGAGTTGAAATCTTGTCACAAATAAAATTGTTTTTGTTTTGCTTTGTTTTGTTAGCTTTTTTTTTGCGGTGAGAATCCTCACCATAAAATATCACAGCCATCTGGACGATGTTTCAGGTGACTTCTTGGCACAGCTGCCCTGCAACTGTCACTGAAAGGATGTGATTTTTCATTGCTGGTGAGAATAACCTCAATGTGGAGTCTTCCATCTATACCAAATGTGACCAAATGAAAAAAAAAAAAATGTGTCAAGCTAATTCACATTTTGAATTACTTTAAAACGAGGAATGTTCGCATGCATTTTAATTTCGCGAGCGCCAACATTCGCGAAAATAAATTGCATGCGAAAGTTCTTGCCTACACACAATATGTATTGGATGCCAGTGGCAATTCGCGAAAATTTCATGCCACAAGAAAGGCTGTCGGCTCCAATTCGCAAAATTTTCATGCCGCGAATATATCGTGTTTTAAAGTATGTGGACAAAAGGAGCTGTAAAGCACAGAAAGCTGATTGCAGTGAAAGAATAGAAATGAATTATTTCTGCCATTGTGATAAAACATAAAAGAAATAATTTGTAAACACTCAAGCCTGTTTTCCTTTTTTTGATAATATCCTAGGTCCATCATCCCTCTATATATTTGCATAGTAAGCAAAGAGACAGGCAAGTATTGACAACAAATAAATCAATAATAAATATTTACACCACAAAATAAAGTTTCCCAAATGCATTTTGTTTTGTTTGACAAGGCAGAGCTCTGAGGTTAGAACAAAACTGCCCTCACAGGCACTCAAAATTAAACTGAACTTAATTATCAAGTATACCACATAGACTTTCTTTCAGGCAGTGAACTACAATCTTATTTGGCTAGTAATTGGCATGGCAGTATGCTTCTGCATTTCTACATGTACCTCTCAGAGAGCAGAATTCTGAAATACATGTATGTCAAGTCCACATCCCTATCAGATAATCAGCCAATGTACATGTTGGATTGTGGTCCGATGCATTTGACATTACACCTCATTTTGAAATCACAGTGGCAAAGTTTCTATGCATGCGGATATATGGACTTTTATCTGTTAAAAAAAAGGATATTCCTGTCCTTTTTCTGTTTCAAATATATTCCTTTTCTGTCTGTTGTCCTTTCCCTGTATTTGAAAAAAAAAAAAAATTCCAAGACCAACTGGAAGTCTTATCTACAAACTGTAGCTCTGCTAGATTGGCACTTGGGGTGACATCATGAAGTTCATTTCCTGGGATGGATATTTATAGACTAGGAGGGTCTCCCACACCGTGTAATGGATTGAAATGTTCTTTGAAGATGGAAAGAATGTGCAGACAATCTCTCGCCTTACTTCCAGATGCTACAATGTCTACAATGGAGCAACATGGTCTGTCATAGGACTATACTCCAGTTGCTTTTTTATATCTTCTTCTTTTTTTTCGGACACAAGCAAATGTAAAATCCTCGATTATTTTCAATTCTGAGTGCGTTTACATTACTTTATACTTTATACTTTACTAGATTGTGAGAGTCTTTTTCTGGGGCAATGCTTTTGCCAGAACTGGTCACAACTATTAAAAGACATTTTCAATTTGTTGTTTAAGATGTAATACATGTTTCAGAGCATGGCATCTAATTTAAATCATTGTATTCAGAAAAGCATCTAATGGACATTCCAAACTCCTTGATATCTCTGCTCCATCGCAGTGAACTTCGCTCGTAGACCATTTCATGGTCTGCCTTCATAATCGTCTGCAATTAATTTCTCTCTCAAAAGAATTATTGCGATGGGGACTGTCCAGGGAACTCCATGATATTTGCCACATAGTGTCACCATGCTCTTTGACATTTTGCGGCAATGAACTAACCCTAAATATCGCCATGGCAACCTTAAGGGCCTATCAACAAGCAGTGAAGAGTGAAATTGAAAACTGGGTATTATAGGAAGAAATAATTCTTGAACTTCTGCTCCCTTTTGCTCAACTACTACACTGTACCTGCTCACTAAAAACAAAGGAAAAGGCTGCCACAACATGTCTCAGGATTTTTCTGTTTTTTAATCACTCCGTAGGGAGTCTAAGCATAGATCATGTATTTCCTTCCTGTAATAAACATGAATTAGCGATTAGTTGGTTCTCTTGATTATCGCGTACTCTTTCGGAGGAAGAGCTGGTAGGATGCCAAGGAGTGGATTTTCCTCTTCGTTTCAGCACACCAGGAAGAATGCTTGGGTTACGATGGGGGGGGGGGGGGGGGGGGGGGGGGAGGATGGCAGGGATGGCTGTCAAACACAGGACAAGCCAAGCTTACCTCAGGCCCAGCTGCATTTCTTTTTTCTCTCCTTCTCGTTTTTCCCCTTTATTTTCCATTTCATCTTATGGAAAATATTCTGCTGTACTCAACATAAGCAGATCTTTCCTCATTAGGCGTTTTCACATCAGCCCGATAAAAATCCAAGCTCGAGATATTTTTTAATTTCCCCAAGTCAGAAAATAGCGCGCTATTTCGAAACATCGGGCTGATGTGAAAATGCCTACTCATTCATTCATTCATTCATTCATTCATTCATTCATTCATTCATTCATTCATTCATGCATGGCATTCATTCATTCATGCATTCATTCATTCATTCATTCATTGACTCACTCATTCATTCATTCATTCATTCATTCATTCATTCATTCATTCATTCATTCATTCATTCATTCATTCATTCATTCATTCATTCATTCATTCATTCATTCATTCATTCATTCATTCATTCATTCATTCATTCATTCATTCATTCATTCATTCATTCATTCTTTCTTTCTTTCATGCAAATGTGTGGTACAATGTGTCCGGTTGATAACATTTGCTGACTATTGCCTGTTACGCTGAGTGCAGTAGAATATCTTCCACAGATATGCTCTGCCAGGATGCAGCACATTTCCTAAACTAGCGTTCCCTGCTTGTCAGTAGGATCATCATTACTACTTTTCCAAACTTGGTTTGGGTATGGAAAGTTTTAGGGAATATAGGGAATTGGAAGCAAACAGCTTGACTCTCACAACTTGGTAAGTCAGATGCCGAGGTGACGTACAGTACACCGTATACCAGACAAGGCATTACCACAAGTACAGTGTAAAATATAGGGGACTTGTAAATCACTAATGGCCAGGAGGAACAATACGAGCATTGCAGTGCCTTCAAAACCAATTTACTGTCCAAGTAATTATGTTGAATGATTTTTTTTTTTCTGCCCAGCAACACCATGTCTGGTTCATGCAAAAGACTTCATCTTTATGATGGGGAACCAGTTGAGAATAGATGAGTGCATGTATTTGCCATCACCAACACTTGGTACAAGATTATTGCATTTGTCAAACTGTCGATATTGAAATAGAATACTGAGGTAAGAATATTCTAGTTGAAAAAATGAATAAATAAATAAAAATCAGTTGATGTGCGAACAACGTCCACACTCAGCACTGTGTCCTATTAAAGATCTTTAATTTCTTTACATTTTCTTTACATAATTAGTCGATTGTTATGCTAAAACTGGGGCAGTTGTCAAAAGTTCAAACAGAGTCTGCAATTGTAGACTACAGGAGCCCATGACTGCGACCTGATGAGGACACATTCTGAATATCCTACACACACACTGCATGAAAAGAGAGTGAAATATAGGTATTTGTAAATGGCAGTATACAGTACATGTAGTTTTCAGACACTACCAGGCAGTGTTGTCTGATACACAAACAACGCTTCTAATGAGACAATACTGCAAAGTGTGTCATTTACCCCATGAGGAGTTTGGAAGATTCTATAAAATACAATGCAAACAATGAAGAGAGGGCAACCCTGATCTGTATACACGTACCTGCTGCAAGCAATACTGTATACGCCGAATATTTCGCGAGGTTTTTATTTTCGCGAATATCGCAAGTCAGGTGCTATTCGCGAAATTAAAGACACGCAGAAATAATGACTCTGATCCCGTAACATTATATTCAGCACAGTCCTCTATGATTGCGAATTTAACCACTCGCGAAAAGTCTTGATTCGCGAAAATTTAGACTCCCTAAAATATATGGCGTATACAGTATCTCCCATGTGGATTTTGATGAAGTTTACTTTAAAATCATCATTTTATCAACCTTGCTTTTATAATATCTAGTAAGGTCTGGTTTGACCATTCCGTGATCCTGTCTAACCTTGTAAGAAAACAAGGAGACAAATCCAATGAAGAGGTTATCACCCTGGCTGTGACTCAAATTCAACCTACCAAATACATCAGATAGGCCTACCATACCACCATAAAATAGCAAAGCCCAGTTTCGTGTATTGCTCATCATTACGGGATAAACCTGCATGTCTTCACCATTCTCCATGGGGTGCGCGTCCAGGCAACCACAAATTGCGCAGGGTGGAAAATTTGCAGCAACCACCAGTAAAACAACATATGGAAAGTGTCTTTAAAACTCTTCACGTGTGTCCTTGTTAGAGTCAGAAAGGTTAATAGGATGGCTTCCTGTGCCCTTGAGATGCTGGGCATTGGACCTAGTTTTTTCCTTTCATCAAAAGAGAGAGGGACGACAAAAGATGCTGTCCTTCCTTGGAAGGTTTTAACCCGTTGAGGACGGTTTGATTTCGCTACAACACGCATTTCCCAGAGACATTTGTCCAAGTATATTCAGGACTCGTCCTCAACAGGTTAATATGTCAACCTATCTGCTGTTAGTAAAGCAATGTGATGAAACAAAGCTGTGTATGAAATAGCAATCTTCATCATCATCATTATCATCATCGCCACCACCACAACCAAAGAGGACGTGGAAGAGCCGAGTGGAGGAGCAGCTTGGGGAGGCTTGCTTGAGGAAGGAGGATGCCCCAAATTGGGCGAGATGGCAAGAAGGTGTGAGAGCGATCGTTGTGAGAGTGATGGAACTCTAGTCATTCCCGTTATCGGGGATAAACCTGGATCAAAAATGGAGGATGAGCAGATCACAATCCATTTCATTTTCACTTTCACTAGCACAATCATAATCATAATGATAATCACTATCACTCTCATTATGATCATCAACATCAATAATTTCGTTATCATTATCAAAAACATCAGTGCTATAATTTTGCATCATCGAATCCTGAAAAAAGGGGAAAATGTGATAAGACACTGCACACAGTTTGAGGTATGTTTCATAGAATTTTTCAAAACATAAAACTTTTTTTTTTGGGGGGGGGGGGCAAAACTGTAAGAGTAAAGAAACCATGATAATGTAAGATGGGCTTTATGATGTGAGGGCTATTTTTTTTTCTTTTTTCTTTTTTGCAGTCACCCAATCTTATATATTCTGATTTTTAAAAAAGAAGTGTTATTCATAATGGATATACTAATAGTTTCATATCATGAAATTCCTATTTCAAACTTTAACTCAATTGGGCCTGTTTTGGAAATTAGTTTGAACTCCACATTCAACTACTCAAATGAACTCCATTAATATTCAGGCAGCCCATATTATTCTATCATCAATTCCTCATCTACTTTTGGGCTTCAAGGCCTTATCTGTATTACCAAAATCAAAAGAAGAAAAAGAAGTAGTAGAAGAAGAAGAAGAACAAGAAGGGAAGATCAAAGAACATGGCACTTTCCTTTACAATTTCAATGTTTCTATGGCAACCATAATCAAGGAGTGAGTGATAAGGAATAGATGTTCACTGCTCCTCCTGTAAAATGAAATCTGCAGGATGGGGGACAAAAGTTTGCAAGGTAGATTCATGTTTTCTGATGGGATACAGTTAACCCTCACACGACTAATTGAATCAAATCTTGTTATACAAACTTTGTACAAGCAGACAGACAGTGACATTGCTGTTGAATTTAAAGGTTGCAGCTCTTGTATTTGAAATAATCCTGTCACATATTTTTCTTAAATTCTGTCATTTTTGGTGACGTCTGGTGTCCATTCCTAACTTTTCAGCCATCTGCCACTTCCAGTCTTATGATCTGACCTTACAATTTATGTACGATGACAGACAGTTTGTACATTACATCCCTCAACAGTTAGTCTCTATTTCTTCTTCAATTTCTTGTGATTTCACAGCAGACATACAGGCATTATTTGATGACCCTGAATTATCTGCCTTGTGCATAATCTCCTAACCTGATGACTAATATCATTTCAGGGTGTAATATGTTTAAGAGCCAGTCCCAACTTTGCCTCCCTGGAGGATGGAGTTATGGAATCAGGACTTCTTGAATGCACCCTAACAGGTAGCTGAGTGATCATGGAGCGGGGGTTTCGATTAGCTCGATCAATCGGGACAGGGTTGATCGCAACTTGAACTAATTGGCCCCCAGACAAAACATTTCCGCTTGTTTTCTGTGTTCAGGAAAACAATCCTCCCACAGGACTCTGTATTTTCACACGGGGGAGCATTCATGTTTTGGCAAGAATTGAGTCCAATGTTTCTCCTTTATCGATCCTGTAACTGAAGAGAACAATGTGGGTATGGTTGTACGTGCCCTCCAAGGGAGAGAGGTTAAGTGGCTAACACCCGTACCACACCCATCACCATCCTAGGTTAAAATGTTGCACATTCTCATGCACAGTCCACCCACAAATGGCTCCAGCAGGTGTTTCCAAACACCGACAATCCTTGTTGAAAAAGTGCCTAGATTCCTCCATTACCTCAAGGTCATGTGACAGATAGAGATGCGCTCGAGGAGACAGGAACCACCTTCCGTGATAGGCGGAGTATGATCTAAAGGTTCCCGCTTGTGGAACATCTATCGCAAAGGATGCCCTTCAATGAAACATGAGCAGAGTTTGATGTTGATGACGAGGAGGAGGAGGAAGAAGAAGAGGGCAGAGATGATATTGACTGTGATGCTGAAGCTAGTGATGATGAAGATGATGAAGATGATGATGATGATGGTGATGATGATGATGATGATGAGGAGGAGGAGGAGGAGGAAGAGGAGGAGGAGAAGGAGGAGGAGGAGGAGGAGGGAGAGGACAGAGATGATGTCGACTGTCATGCTGATGATAGTGATGATGAAGATGATGATGATGAAGATGATGACGATAATGATGATGATGATAATGATGACAAATATGACAGTGATGCCAACAATAATGATGATAAATGATAGGCATGTCAGTGTTTTTGATACTTGCGATATGATGGCCACATGATGTGGAATAGAGGAGATAGATGAACAAGGGTGATGATGGAGCTGGTAGTGGTGGTGTCACTTTCGGGGCTCAACATGAGCAGTGGTCTGCTGGCCCATGGCCACTAAAATTGGTATGGGGAAACCAAATCTATCTGGGGGGTCCTATGGGTCAACTAAGATTTAAAATGGATAGTTACTTTTGCTTTTATTTCATGCCACTGCAAATCTTTTCAGGCTGCCAAAATTTCAGTCTTAAAGATTTAAATGGCTGAAACAGGCCACCAGGTGAAAAAGTTATTGTCAAGCCCTGCTCTGGTAGGTACATGTATTTGCAATAATGCTGACCACAATAATGAACATGTTGATGACAAAGATGACGACGATAGCAAAGAAGATGGTGATGTCAATTTTGTTAATGATTGCTGTAAATGATGGACTACCATAGTGATGAGGCTGATTGCAATATGATGGTGTCGGCAAAGATTGTGATGATTACTGTCATGAACGCCACAGTCACAGAGCATGATACGATGATGAAAATGCCAAAATGCAACCAAAAAACTCCAAAAAAATTTGAAAAGATAAGAAATGGAATCATCTAGTTCCGCGCTTCTCAACCTTTTTCAACCTGAGGCCCCCTTCGGCTCCTAAAAAAATTTTTCGAGGCCCAGCAAGACTGAATACGAATCTCATTTCATTTCATGTTTGGCCGCCATTGCGACCCACCCGCAAGAGCTTCAGGACCCACTGGTTGAGAAGTAGGGATCTAGTTTATGTTGTGTGGATCATGCTGTCGTAACAACTTTTTGTTACCATGAGGCCCTCTCATGTCCTTCTAAATTTGCTATTCAGACAAAAACTTTAACAGTTACTGCAACAACAACAACCTCTTGGTGGCAGACAAACACAAAAGTATCAAATCAGCACCAGTGATCATTACTGTATTTCTTTTGTATATGTTCATGTTCTATTTTAACTGAAATTTCCCTGTACAAAGCTGGCAAAAGTTTGTGTTTTGCCTCTGTCAACGCAAAGCAGGAAAATTGATGGTGACAGTAGCCAATTTCACATCTTTACGCCATTTACCCGAGAATGTTTATGACTTTGTTTGTGCAGTTTTCATGGTGATATTTTCAAATACAAGTTGCCTTATCTGGAGTAATTGCTGCCTGTACACCTGTAAAATACATGAAAAAAAAAGGGCTAGCAAAAATCTGCATCAACTCCCCTTCCTACCAATTACAACAACAGGCAACGACCCCCACCTGTAAAATGATCCATAAAGCAACCGCCATCCCGACAAATGGATATTATGCCATTGAGACCTCGATGACATTAGACTCACAAAGCGGCTTTGGAAAGGAAAACTCATTTTGAAAAGACTATAAACAGGAAAAATTTGTCTCAGCGGAAAGTGAATATGAAAAAATAAAAACTTCAATGATTCAGTTCTTGAGAGTTTGAGCTTGCTTTGCAAGATACCAAGAAAACACTTACAAAATAGTACAGTGCATACCATTTTAGGAGGAATTCAAAGTTTATTCGATGAAAATCGGGTTTGGAATGACTGAAACATCCAGAAACAAAGTAAAACAAAGCGATCGTAATAAAATGTGGGTCCCACACTTTACTAGAATTGCTCTGTTTTGGATATCTCAGCCATTTCAAAACCAATTTTCATCAAATAAACATTGAATTCCTCGTGGAATTACACGCTCTTTCATATTTCACGAGAGGTTTCTCATTATTTCACCAAAAATGTTAGAAACCTGAAATTAGGTCTCAACCAAAACTATACGATCCCTTTAAGTTTTGCTCTTTTACAGTACCATTCAGAAAATGTTTACAAAGAAACATAAAGTGGGGGGGGGGGGAATAGTTCTCCGCAGGGACCTTGTAAGTGCTGGCAAACATTGCAATGCGATACAAAATAATTGGCATCCAAGGAAACTTTGTAAATTTCAACGTCCTCTGCTTACATTTTAAAAACAACAGAAGGAAAATTGCGGTAATTACATTGTGTATTGAGGTCATTGGTCACGTGCCATTTCATGTCTAGGTTCTAAGTTGTAGCATTCCCCCTTTAGGTTTTTTTTTTACTCTCATTGTAAATTACAAACAGATTAGTTGACAAAATACTTCGTTTCTAACACGCATCACAGCCAGCAGAACTAACTATCTTCCCATCATATTTTCTTTCTCATATGTTATTGGGTAAGAAGAAACCAAAAAAAAAAAAATTGCTGAAAACGATTTTTGCTTGAAGTGAAAGATGAAAGTGTGGAGGCTACCCCAATCACCTCCACCTCTACCCTTCCCCCTATCCTCCATATCCCTCACCCCCACCCACCCCCCCCCCCCCCAAGAAGAAGATAGGAAACTATAATATCAAATATAGCTTAGTTTGACTGATCTTTCATAACTTTGTTTTGCCAAGACTGTGGGACACACTTGCAAATGACGTACAGCACCACACACCTAATCAGTTACACCATTCAACACACGCTGTGTGAATACTGCCCCCTGTCTTTTCAAAACACTGGGTTATCAAAATGCATTACACTCACATTCTATCTAGTCTGTCTTCCAGGCACTAAATTGTATTTCATTATCCCCAAAAGCATGGCAGGTACATTATCAGAATTCAATAGACTTCAAGAGCTCAAGGTAGCGAAGCAAAAGGCCCAATTCAGATTTTCTTTCAGTTTCTTTGCCTTCTAGACGAGTACGTTCTGACGCGACAATTCATCTTGACGAAAGCATTCATTACAAAATGCTTCAAATACTGAACGAGAGAAAATTATTGCGGTGTGGAAATTTTCACGCATTTCCCAAGATGGGTTGTGAGTACAGCTGTAGCTTGTTGTTACATCCTTAGGGAAAAAAATAAAACGAATGTAAATTTGAAAGCATAGGTAAATTAGCCCACAGAATTGTAACTAGCAGAAAGGACTTTTAGCTTAGAGAAAACTGCAGCTTAAGGGCTATTGTCATTAAAAAAAGTGAGATGAAAACCCGTGATATTTCATGCTCTTGCCTTCATTACTTCAAAAACTCCTGTTAGCTGAAAAACAAGGAAAGAAATCAGAATGTTTCTGGAAGAACTGTGCATGCCCAGTTTACTCAGTCAACATGCTGAGGTCACATTGATAAATTTTTCATTTTGCCTCTGACGAAGATTCTGCTAGGATCGAAAGCTCAGGCCCCCTTTGACTCCATTTTACTCCATTGGCTCGCCTTTATTGGATAAGCAGTTCTCAGCAGCTTTTTTTGCTACATTGATAAATTTGTGGCGTAATTCACTGCTCTGTGCATTCTGAGTACAGAAAACCTTGCAAAGTTCCACGTAAAGTTATAAAGTTTAAACTCCTGACTTGCGAGTCTGCAAGTTTGAATTCAGTGATGCCGCAAGGCAACTTTCACCTTAACTTTGCGAGTTTTCAAGTGCAATGATTGTGGGCCTAGTAAAGGAGATAGATTGGGATGGAATTGATGTGAAGGAAGACACCCAGGAGAGACAGATCGGAAAGAGAGAGAGAGATCTAGCGAGAGACACCCATGACCTCTGACCCCGTGATTGAGGATGGTTTGGGGAAGATGTCAGGGTGAATGAGGTGGGATGGGGAGAGAAAACTTCATTACAGGGGGCTCTACCTTGGAGACTTCACTACTTTAGTCTTCAGGCCAAAGAGTCCAAAACTCCCCCTCCCCTCCACCCCCCTCACCCCCACAAGAGAAAAATTATAATAAAAAAGAGAGGAAAAATGATGACAAACTTGGGGTGTAGTTATATTTAACCTTTTTTGGCCATAATCAGTGTTTTGGAACATGATTAGTACAAAACACTGTTGCGTCCCAACTTACTTTGATATGAACGTTTCAAAATGGAAAAAAAGATGCATTTACAATCAAAACCACTGTTGTGTCCTGACTTACTTTACTATGAACTTTTCAAACACACAAAAACATGCATTTACAATTGACCATTCTCTCTAACCACGTTTACTGGGGATGCATTTTTATGATACTGCGATTCTCTCCAAGTACATTTACTGGGAAAGTATAAATATGTAAAATAATGAGTGTTGAACAGCAAGCTACAGTACAATAGGGGTTTATAGTTCTTCAACAAAGCACAGTGCATGTTTGCTATCAAAATTGGCTTTCTCGAGCTCGAAAAAAATTTGGTATAAAAATTAATCCCCACAATTAAAATATGCTATTGAACAGCGATTCAAAATGCTGATTCTGTCTTCATAAATTGAGCATGAACACACCCTTACTCTTCAAGCTCATGAATTTATTGAGTTTCAACTACTCCACACCCCCCCCCCTAAAAATAATGGAGAAAGAAGAATAGAGATGACAGAGTAGAATCTGAAAAAAAAAGAAAAGTTTTCCAACTTCTCTCAAAGGGTAATGGTGATTGGTCAGTCCTTGAGTCAGCAAAAATTAGCTGGCCAACAAGACCTCTATGACCGCCCCTGCTGGCATTCCGTAAATTTTTGTTTTTCCTTGCATTCCAAGGCTCTATTTTCTACTCGTCCCAAGTTTCCTCATTCCAAGTTAATTCAGATGTTTACTGGAGTGAGACTCTAAGCACTCAGTATCAAGCTAGCATGCCACGTGGTACATGCAACCCTATCATATCATATCATATCACACAGCAGGCCCACATTGTATACCTTGAACAGGTAGATTTGGATGTTTTGTTCAAGGACATGGAGTTGAGAGATCATCATTTGTAAATTGTTAAATAGAGAATTGTAATTTTCATGACAAAGAAACACTTTTGTTATTGCTCTCCAAATATTCCTTTTTCTTTTTCCAAAGTCCCATGTTTCATCACACCTAAGCCTGGGTTTGAACAAATAGGCATGAAGTGAAACAGTTACAGTCGTTTATTCTGAAGGTTCGTTCATCCAAAAATGAAATAAGGTTCAATCATCTGAAAATAAAATAAGTTTCGGTACTCCATATATTTGTTAATCTGAAAATTGAATTAGGTAGTACATCATTCCAAAGTTTGATAATCCAAAAATTAAATGATTAGGTTCCTTATTCAAAAAGTTTGTTAATCCAAAAATGATTTAAGGTTCATTAATCCGAAAACGTAAAGAGGGTGCATGCTAATGAAACTTTGGAATTACGAACCTTATTTCATTTTCAGATTACCCAACCTTCTGAATGACGAACGTCACTCAAATGAAACATTTGTCACAAGGCTTCTCAAACTGCCGCTTATGCACTCACCATTTTGTAGGAGTTTCAAGCCATTTCCTCCTTATGCCCTTATGTCACACACACACACATATATATATATATATATATATATTTTTTTTTTTTTTTTTTTTTTTCTTCCTCTTCTTTTTTTTTTTTTAGAGTCTGAATCTATGTAGGTTTTATCCAAGATACCTAACACTCTGTCACTGGATGGGAAAATATGATTGTCACATATAATTGGACACGACCTTGAGTATTGTCACAGGAAATCGCCAACTGCATGTTTTGTGCTCTTCACAAAACATCTTTGGGAGTTTTGTCCACACCTCTTTGGAAATCTGTTGATTCCAAATAATGGTGCTATCTCACAACAAGCATATCATCAAAAAAAAAAATAACAACAACAACAAAAACAAACGAACATCTTGGTTGCATCCTGAAAGAGACTGTTTCCTCCACTGTTGAGGAGGCATTTAAAGAAGCAGTCTTCAGAGAAATATTTTGAGATTTGTTGCAAATCTGACAAAACTGTTAGGATTTGGCCAGCATCACTTGCTAAAAACTAACAAACACTGTACACGCTAAAGCATCATAAGCACTTCATGCGGTGACAGAAAATAATGTAGAAGTGTGGAAATATGGAGAGATGGATTTTCGGTTCAGCTGACAAGGGGCACTCACTACTACCTTTATCCCTCCCAAGAAAATTGTCTCAGACTGCCACTGACTTTGTAATGCAAACAAGCTGCGGATGCCCATGAGAGTCTTAATTCTTGAAGACCCTGCAGTCATATGCAACCAAAACGTGGCATTGCAGTTGCACAAATTTGACTTCTCCCTTTCAATAAGAGCTTATACATACCCTCAAGATTGCTGCCAAGTGTTGTCACGACATTATCTATCATGAAAAAATCTCATGAAGTCTCTCAATACAAAAAACAAAAAAACAAAAAACAAATCTCTAGATCCCAGAAAAGAACTCTGCTCATGCAGTGTGCGTCGACTCCTCAAAATGAATTTGCTGGCAAGCGCTTTCAGATATTGGGAAGTAATAAAATCTGAGATATTATTCGCTCTCACTGTTGCTGCTTTCCACAAAATGCAAGAAGAAAAAAAAAACAACAACTAAGGGGCAGAATCTCTCTACAGTTCCCACTCCCCCAATTTTGTCTGTAGGCAGTACACTATTCATGGTCAAGTTCTCACCAGGTGAACTTTTTAGGACCCATGAGGGAACAACCACACACTAAGATGTACATGTGGGACTAATCAGGCGCGGACGGAAGTAATTCAACCCATGCTCGGCGGTAGTGTTTTCCGATAATACCTGCTGACAGGCGCCTGTATTAAATGTAGATGCAAAACATCTTTCATGCATCTGAAGAGGTTGTATGCTGATGCATAGCATTACAGACATACAGACATATCTGGAAATTCACACTCTGGTCTATTTTCACGGAACCATTATCATGAGAGAGAGAGAAGACATGTCAGGTCTTGTGAGGAAATATACCACTGTACAATTGGTGCTTACTTCGCTACATGATTCACACTCAAATCTCGCATGCATACCTTGTGCAAAGTTTGAATTACCACCTTGATTATCACGGTATTTTGTGATGTACTTGGTGGGGTATTGCGCAATGAATTTTTTATATGCAATAATCACATTACTAAATACCACAGCATTTCTTGGCCAATGTGAATGCACCAAATATGATGTTGCTATCATGCTTACAAGCTGGCAGGGAGTCAAGTTAAAAAAAGACTATCATAAAACTTTTCAAAACATTGTACATTATTCTGAAGAATCACACGTACCTTTGTCTCATTATTTGTCATTTTTGGATTGACACCATATTTTCTTTTCCTCCCGATGGAACTAATTTCTCAGATCAAAACAGAAGGAACAAGAAAACAACAACAAAATGTCTACTAGAACACTTTTACCTTTAATGCATAACGCTTACTATAAGGAGATACTGCTGATTATGACTGTTTTGTTGTTGTTCTTTCTTTTGTGATGTATGCACGGAACTCATGTTATGAAATGTGCAAACTACTGTACCCCAGGAAAAGACCCACTATGCACTCGCATTATACAGACAAACACCATTAAGTCACAAAATACAAATCACAGTCCAATAGGAACAAACAATCGTGCCTCAGATACCTTCCATGGCACGACAAACTTGGTATACCTAGAAAGAAAAAAAAACTTTCACAACCACATTCATCAAGATGATGAAGGACCAATGTTAACAGGGTCAAAGACTAATGTAGTTGGGTAGCGACATTATTCTGACGGCTCCGCATCCTCTCAGACAAAAGCTATAATGAAATTCCGCCAAAGTTTCGGTCCAGTATTTGTCGTCCGGAGGAACATCTCGTATCTCTACCATCTCAGGATCGTTTTCGCAATTTCATGGGTGCTGCAAATAATGGCCCTCTCTTTAGCTGTGAAAGGCTTTTCACGGGAAGTTCAATGTCACGCTGTGAAGGAGGAGGTCTAATTTAACCCATCTTCTGCCTATCGGAACAAAAAAAAAAGGTGTTTTATGCATTCAGCTGATATGGGGAACTACATTAACTGAGCAGTGGAGAGAGGTTAATCAGTTGCAGTAAGCATGAAATTGAAGAAATTAGAACCGAGAACAGCAATTTGTGAAATGATTAGAAAACAGGATGAAATTCTAAATTTGGGGTTCAGCAGCTGGGACTATTAACCAAATAAAAAACTGTTCGCACTAGTGTATGTGTGTGTGTGCGTGTTTTTAAAAGTAAACGTTTAAGAGAGACAGAGAGAAATGTACAAACACATAACATATCCCACCTGCCTTTCTCGTTATGTGTGCACATACAGTAGCTATGTGTGTGTGTCTTCTCATATAACACTGTAACAAAGTCAGGACAAAGGTGAGTGGCAATACATGCACATGCCACTGTTCGAAGTGTAATACACACCATTTCACAAATTCTTTATTTCAAGAAACACAGACAAGACGATGACAGAAAAAAGAAAGCAACATAATCAGACAGCAAGAAAGATTTGGAGAAGAAGAACCATGAAAGGAGAACAAATTACAGGGAGTCAGAAAAGTGGTGTCTATAATGGAAAAAGATAAAAGTTCCAGGGCCAAACCCCATTTTTTTTTCTTCAACAAAGCTTCACATGAACTTCATCTGTCATCATGAAAACACCCACACTCTCTTGTGCCAACGGGTAACCCCCCTCCTCCCTCCCCTCCCCACCCCCCCCCCCAAAAAAAAGGAGAAAAAGAGCCCACAAAAGCTCGAAGTCCAAAGCATCCACAAACTACACCTACGCCAGCCACATAATAAACATGGGACTTCTTCATCATCATTGATCGGTCTCCAAAATTCCCTCACGTCCTACCAAACATCTCTCTCAAGCTCCCAGACACCAGCCGGAGGATTTCGCTCCACCAATGTTTGTGACAGGAGGAAGACATCCGGATGGATCCAGGGGAGACAATGAGTGATCCCCCGCATCCAGGGGGATGGCTGACATTAGGGACGTTCCTCTTGTAACATATTTCGCGCCATTTCAGTCCCCTCGTTCCTCGGACAGGGTGTTATGCTTGTCTTCACAAATCGTAAATCCTTCCAATTTTCACACAATCTTGGCATCTCCCGGGTCACCGGGGCATGAAGAATTGAGACACGCTAGGTTTGATGTCGAATGGAGGAATCGAAAGAACAAACCTAGAGCTGGCATTATGTTCTCAAGAAAGCTTGAAGAGCTCTTGCACTGGATGTCATCCATATCCATGCAATGACCTTCAGAAGATGGAAAAAAATAATCTTTCATCTAAATCGACACAAAGCGGGCATTTGAAGTGTTTGTATGACATCATAAAATCAAACCATACTGGTTAAAAAGAAAAAGAAAAAGAAAAAAAGATGGGTGGGGCCAGACTGCCAGGGTATTACCAGGCAAATTTTCTACATTCTACACCAAGGCTACAACAAGAAACAAACATGCTCTGAAAATAATGCGAATGACAGAAATAAGAACTACATCGCTGAGGAACTGTTTCTTTGAACAGATTTCATTTGCTTGGAAACAATTCTGGGTATACATTGTACAGTGCAGCTACATGCCAAGACCTCACAAACAGAAGTATCTGAGTGGATGTTACAGATAGCTTCCTTTTAGAAGCACATTGATTGAAGTCAGGGAAGTCTGGACAGTCAACACTTACATTGGAAGATGTGAGAAAAGTTTTCTCTGATACAAATTGCTCTCTGTTAAACAACAAGAAGAAATTGAAAATGAAGCTCACTACTGGCATCTGTCTGAATCATTCCTCTATCTGTGAATTCTACCATACATCAATTACACCTTTCTTGAGGGAACAAGAAAGGATTTTTTTTTTTTGCTTTGCTTTGCTTTGTTAACTCTCAGGTAAGACACACAGCCATGTACGATGTAGGCCTATGACTCTGTGGTAGAGAAAATTTGACATGTTCACCAACAATGTGCCAAATGGTGCGGTGACGGAATGATGGAATGTCATCACAAACCCTACTACAGCCAGGAAAGGGAGATGATGAGGGAGCAAAGGAGAGATCATAGGACAGCAAGACTGAGAGAAAAAAAAAAGAAGACAACATTTGAGTGCCAGCTGAGATGTCAATCACCAAAAGCAATACCTATCATAGCCCTCAGATCACCAAAGGCACCAAATGACATTATTCCTACCCCACTCTGATCTCAGAGCATGTTTTCACTTTTCATGTATACCTGCATTGTCCAGCAGCAACAACAGCAGCAGCAACAACAAAAGAAGTGACTGGTTCTAATGGTGGTATTGAAAAAACTCAATTAAAGTACAATGTGATACGAACATGCACATGTACAATGTACAGTGTGTATGCTATATATGTCTTCTTATACATAAACAGAAAAAGAGACACATAGTTAGATAGATAAAGATAGATAGATATAACTGTAGATAGATAGACAGATAGATAGATAGATAGATAGATAGATAGATAGATAGATAGATAGATAGATAGATAGATAGATAAATGGTAGGACTATATGTTCATATACCACATTTTGATATATTGGTCTCCTCTTTCAAATCTCCCATCTTTGCTCCTAATGCAGTCCTCTAATTTATCTGCTGTTTATCTCAAGAACTCATGTCAGAGAAATTCAGAATAGCGTGGCATGAAAACAGTATCTTATCTGACAACCTTATATGATTTAAAGACCCCCCCCCAAAAAAAAAAAAAAACAAACAAACAAACAAACAAACTTTAAGAAAAATGGTACAAAACAAGACATGAAGGAAGATGTTTGACCCTATCCACTGAATGATGTCTTCCTACCATCCAGATACAATCAGAATAGGGGAAATCCAGGCTTGCCGTCAATGGATGAATGGATGGATATTCAGTATCTTCCAGCTACCTGTCACTTGAAATCAGCGTGGTGTACACTGATTCATCTCTTGAGGAATGAAAGAAGAAGATGTGAAAGTAGGAGGAGGTGACAGAAGATGAAGATGAGTAGCAGAAGAAGAAAGGAGGAGGAGGAGGAGGAGGAGGAGGAGGAGGAAGAAGAGAGGAGGAGGAGGAGGAGGAGGAAAAAAGGCAAAGAAGAAAAGGTAGAGAGGGAGAACAGAAACAGAAAAGAAAAGTAAAAGAGAAGGGAGAGAAATAAGGAGAAGAGAAGGATCGAGGCAAAGAAAGAGGAGGACAAGAAGGTGAAGATTAAGAAGACAAAAAAAATGGAAGAGGAGGAAGAAGATAGAAAGATGATGAAGACAAAAACAGAAGAGGATCAGAGGTAGGAGGAAGAGGATCGGAGGAAGAGGAGGAAGAAGAGAAGGAGGAGGAGAAAAAATATCACTTAATTTCTGAAAGTGATCAATGACATGTTACCAACTGAGATGCCTATAGAATCTGCATTTATTCATAAAGAAATCTTTTCATGTGACATGCTTCAATTCGCCTTTGTAGTCTGGTGTCCACATTTGTAGAATGAGGACACAACAATGCAGATTATTCACCCATTCTTTGGCCTCATTTACTGTGGTGGGAAAAAAAGGGGGACAACAATATAATTAATCTACAACTTTTTTAAGTCATCAATGGGTACCAGTATACTGCAGATGGACTCAGTACACAGGCAGATATGTGATATATTTTTGTGTGTGTATGTGTTGGGGAGGGGGGTTTACATTATGAAAACATGCTAGATACAGAGAAGAGGTTTACCAAAGAATTTTCAGACATTCATGGCTACATGTTAAATGCATTCCACACTTCCAAAGGACCTCAACCCGGACTTCTTTAGGCGTTTTCACATCAGCCTGATAAAATTCCAAGCTCGAGATATTTTTCGCGATCGCAAATTAGCGCGCTATTTCATTTCCTATTCACATCAGCCCGAAGAGAATTAGCCCAAATTTTTTTTTGAGCTAATTTGACAGCTGAGCATGCGCAAACAGTGTCGCATTATCAAATAGCGAGCTATTTCGTGATCGGGTTAATTTCCCAAGTCAGAAAATAGCGCGCTATTTCAAAACATCAGGCTGATGTGAAAATGCCTATTCTTTGTTACAAAGTGATGTAACGACATCTCACCTTTATTATGTGTCAGAAGCTGCGTGAGAATTGGGTGCTTCAAAGAAGTGTTCAATTTTGCACTCATGGTTCGCAAAACTGGCAAGGGAACTCTGTCAATTTGATTTATTAATATTTGATGATTCTTCTTGACAGGAATGCCGGTTTTTCATAAAACAAGGAGACATACCAGTGGGTTATCACGCTGTCAGCTCTTAACAGGTCAAGGCTAATCCAAGGAAATAAATTATGAAGCCTTTTACAATGAAAATTACTTCTCTTTCATCTCACAAAGGAAAGACAGGGGGTAGACCAGGGGGGTGTTGCAAGAAAGTTGCAATCAATTGCAAATAATTGCTAACTTTGAAACAACCATTCTGATTGGCTCAGGGTCTGCCCTATTACGAAGACATGCATGCAACAATGATTTTGATTGGCCAGTGACAATCAGTTGCAAGTTGCGTTTAAACGCAAAGTTTCTAGCAACGGGGCCCAGGTGACCTAAAGTTTGACAAGTTGGACTCCATCAAGCAAAATGAAGGTGCCAGGTGGGGATCTAATCAAAATTAGAGTAATTTTTGTTTTCTCTGGTGGCAAATTTGTTTTAAACTGGTCTTCATTAGCTACTAAAAGGACAGTGCCTCAGGGTGTCCAGAACAGAAATATAAGTGGGGTCACTGTGTTTTAACAGTGAAAAACTGATCTTCTCGTTCACTGGTAAAGTCTATAGCAATTGAATCTAAAATGCTTGGCTATTTTTTTTTTTTTTTATATTTAAATAAAAAAAATATACCTTGAATGGCAAGTATGATATGCAAAAAGAAAAAGGATGAACAAAGTAGTTGAGTAGTGGTGCTTTTCTTTTCATATTCGTGAGAAATATAGAAGAAATTTACAAATTGTGTCTGGTGTGATACATTCCAGGACCTATATGTGTTGACAATCAAATGACAGACATAATCTTTCTCTGAAGCAAACAAAAACATAAAATGAAACATTCCCCCACCCCACCCTAAAATGGGCACATTTCAATGTCTGGTCTATTTTGGATACATTTTTGTCATTTCCATTCACACTTCATGAGTCTATATGGGCCTATATGACAAGAAATAACTACGAATTGCAGAGTCAATAGATTAAAGCAGACATTGCCTATTTGTTACAAAAACAAAAACAAAAAACTGTGCTATATGTGCAATTTTGAAGGTCTAGAACTGATGGAAATTGAACAGAGTGTGATGGCACCTGAAACATTTTGAGAGGAAGAGTTAATTGTTCATCATTACATGCTAAACGCAACTCACTTCCTACAAATAAAGCAATAAAAATGTATTTAGAATTGAGAAAAAAAAAGTTTATCCTCATAAATTTTGCATCGTCTGCATTCTGGAAACACAAATTGTCATCGCAGATTATAGATAAGGATTGCTCTGCACTCGTATGGGTGGTTGACGAGGAGCGGTGGCCGTCGACCTTTCAGAAAACTTGCTGGGGTCTGAGCCAAGTAATCTAATTGTGTCGGATTATCGGTGAAGCTTGTGAAAATGTTTTCGGGGTCCAACTCCATTTTTGACGATATCTATATGAGTGTGCTCCTGCGTTGAGTAAGCTACTGGCAAACTGCCTTATACTCTCTAAAAAAAATCGAGTGAAAATTTTCACTCTTGAAGGAGTGAATACAAAAAAGAGTGAATTTAGAGTGAAATTGGAGTGAAATTGGAGAGAAAATGTTCATTTTCACTCGTTTTAGAGTGACGTCAGGGATCACTCCAAAATCTTCGAGTGATCCCTGAGGTCACTCCAAAATGAGTGAAAATGAACATTTTCACTCGAAATTCACTCCAATTTCGATCTAAATTCACTCTTTTTTGTATTCACTCCTTTAAGAGTGAATATTTTCACTCGATTTTTTTTTAGAGAGTATAGACACATCAAATTTTCAGGGCAGCGAATGCAGAGTCACTGAGGAAGCAACTTTATATAGAATCCTACACATTCATTACTCAGTAGCTCTTAATTTGCATGGAAAAATGCTTGAACTAGAACAGCACTCTAAACTTTGAGTCTTTTCAGAAATGATCATCAATCTCGCTCTGATAAAAGGAAACAAAGTCAAGTACATGTGTGAATGTTTGAAGCAAGGTGTATGTGTTTTTTGATTAGCAGAATAGAAAAAAACTAAGGCTGCAACAGCATGATAGACTACATCGCACTAATCATTTCAGGAAAAGTTACATAGTCTATATTTGGATGTTTAAGTGTCTATCTACATTCATTGCAAAGTTCAGAGTAACATGTGTGATAAAAAGCTGTTTCAGAAATCAGCATTCCCCGTAGTCATCTTGTCACACAGTAATACAACATCAAACATAGATTTATAAACAGAAAACACAATAGGTAATCCATAATGCCCCATCATCTCTGAGCTTTAAAAAATCAACTGAAATGTCTAAAGAATGTAAAACTGCTCCCTGTTTAAATACTTAGGGCCTATTTACTAAAGGAAGCATCTAATTACAAAGCTATCAAAGCCAGCAAAGATAAATGTATTTAAGGATGAGTGAATTGAAAAGCACAAGATGTAAGTACATTTTAATACTGTTTTTTT
The DNA here is from genome assembly GCF_040938485.1 of Diadema antillarum. Classification (NCBI taxonomy): domain Eukaryota; kingdom Metazoa; phylum Echinodermata; class Echinoidea; order Diadematoida; family Diadematidae; genus Diadema; species Diadema antillarum. Next base: position 685,141 of record NW_027271492.1, read on the forward strand.
TTCTTTTTAAATGAAAAAAACTTCAGTCATCTTTCGTGTGATGAATTTGGACACAGAGCAATTATGTAAAGGCTTCTCAGTATCATTCAAGGTTTAATTTTCTTTTTCTTTTTAATGAAAGTTATGATGAGTGACAAAGTTGACAATTTTCCTAGGTTGCCATAATCTCTCTGAAGGCTATCATACCTACATCCGGACTGGTAAGTGGGACAAATTGGGAAAAGGTTATTAAAACAAGGAGTTTCATCAGTCGCTTTGGATTTAACAGTAATCCCTCTTCCTGAGTCTTCATACCTGAGCTACTGGCAGATAACTTCATTTGAAAAAATGAAATGAATAAGGGGGAGGTGGAGGAGGGGTTGTGATAAAATTACAAGAGCAAACTGAACTACCTATCCCCTCTCTATCACCTCTTTCCAAACCCCCAACCCCCCCCCCCCCCATTTCTATTTCCCTCATTCTCCATCTTACTTGGCTCTGAATTAAGTCAAGCATTCTATCCCATGCGACTAGACGCGGACATCTGCACTCTGTATCACATATCAGCGGAACTAATTCCTCGCCATAATCCCTACTCCTGATCGTACTCCACATCTCCTAATACAACCTCCATTTTCAGTTTCGGACGACGGTTGCCAAAGTCGCTGCACTGTCATAGGAGCATGGGAGGGGATCGGTCTACACCTGTGAGCCGCCAAGATTGCATGAGACCTTCGGAAATTATTTCTCGCACCATTTACAGCTAAGTTTTTCCAAGTGCGACAAGTTACAAATTCATAATTCCGGATATCATATACACATTATTAAATTAGTGACGACAGAAAAGAGCTACCTTCCTTCAATTCTAAAATGTTTATAGAAGAGATAATGTACGAGTGCGTGCGTGTGTGTGTTTGCGTGTAGTCACATATGTATGTATGTATGTATTCATGTATGACCAAACAAATATATTCAATTCTATTTGACTCAATTATAGTCACCTTTCATTTCATTTCATTTTCATTTTATTGTTTCTGTATGGTACAATATAATCAACGATGATCACTTTCAGAAATATACACATGGTTCATTATAATTCATGGCTGATTTTGCACATAAAAGGTAAGCAAATCATTGTGACAGAAAACGGAGACATAATAATAATCTTTAAAAAATTATTCCATCTAAAGGGGAAATGTTATACAAAGAACACATTTCACAAATCATTTTGTTTCAATAATTTGTAACATATATTCAGTACAGGGTGAATTATGAAATATTGTATATGTACAAAGGAATTAAACAAAAAGAGAAACAATGCATACTTTGCAAGATTGAATTGAAAGGAAAGTGATTTATATGGTGGAAAAGAGTGATCTACTGAAAAGAAGAGTTTATAAAATGTGGACTTATAACCTAATAAGAACCTGTGCAAATGACACATCAAGCAAAATTTATCTGTGTCAAACTGTTGAATGCAATGCTGGTAATCTGAAAGCACATTGTAAAACTGTTACCATCTTAAAGAACAGAAAAACGAAAAATTGAAAATCAGATACCCTCTTTTACATACATATTTCTTAATTTCTGTTGTTTTGTCAGGTCACTTCCGTATGCTATGCTTATTGCCATTTAAAGCCAAAAAGGCATTCCTGTCATTACAGGCATTGTGTTGCATCAATGCCCTTCTAGTCCTTAAAACATGATAGCATCTCGAAGTCCTGGCATCAATTGTTGAGGGGCCACTGAGCAAGTGTTGCTCTTACTGTAAAGGTTGTATTTGACAACCCACAACCCAACCACAAAGGAAGCACTGAAACAGCGGGTGGATTACATCACCATCTATGGTAACCACATACAACAGCAGGTGATACAAATGAAATGAAGCCAAAAATAAAAAAAGAATAATCATTTCATCTTTATTCAGAGACAGAAGGCCTTGAACACATCAGCTTCCTGGGTGAAGACAAGAAAATATGTTGCATATATGTTTACTCATATATCACTGCGGCTACAAATTTGAATCATTTTGAATTCACCTGTTGAAAGCCAACATGCTTGAGTAAATTTGGACTCAAAGGTCCAAGAACCACTGACTCTAATTCAAAGAGCAAATAGATTTGAAATTGATGCATTAGAAAGACACGAAAGCAAAAAAAAAAAAACACACACACACAAATAGACAAATAAATAAAATAAACAGGGATCATGTCCTAATTGTACGTGCAGTAAAAACAAGTGAGGGGATAAATCTTTATCATAATTAAAATCGAATTCAAAGTTTTAAAAGCAAAACATCAAGAATATAAAAAACCTATTACAGGGCTGCCAACATTTACCCACAAAAATCAGCGAGATACCAATGATCAATCTGGGAGATAATTGTGTGCATTTTTTTTTTAATATGCAGTTTACTGTACGGGTAAAAAAAATAAAAAATCTATGAATCAGGAAGATTATTGGATTGCCTTATCTGGATGTGAAGAGATACTTTAAGTTTCTAGGAATTAAGCTTCTTGTGGAATCAGGGAGATGTTTAAAGCAGCTCTGCTGTTACAGCCGTATATATTTCATGTTTGTAAAACTGTCTTCATCTCTATTCTTTGTAATTATGATGCTATGTCCAGTCTTATGCTCAATCGATTAGAGATGTGGAACAATGAAATCAAATGAAATCAAATCAAATATAGCTGGCTCCTTTCATCAGAATCCAACTTCATTTTTGTTTTTCGGTTTATTCACAATTCCCTGCCATCACATACTATTCGATCAAGATACACACATGCTCTAAATATTCAGGACAAAGGTTGAAGGTTAACCACCAGGCAGTGAGGTAACCACAAAAAGTGCATTGACCTTCCACCATCCTAGCCAAGTACACTTGTAGATGATAGACTAGCTGTAAGGAGAGGCTTACAAAGTACATACTGTACTATTCCATCAAGATACACACATGCTTTAAATATTCAGGACAAAGGTTAAGGGTCAACCATCAGGCAATGAGGTAACTACAAAAAGTGCATTGACCTTCCATTATCCTAGCCAAGTACAATTGTAGATGGTAGACTATGCAAGGAGAAGCCTGCAAAGTACAGGAAAAAATCTCACAAAACACTAATGGATTTCTCATCAGCCTCTGTTTCTTTAGATGAATTTTCCTGTACCATAATTGACATTTTGAGGTCACAAAATTCCCATAGTTCAGCTGCACTGAAAGGGGGGCGGGGTGGGAGTAAGGAGGTAGTTAACTCGTTTTTGTTATAACACTGAGATGCATAAACGAAGTGAGGGATATTATCATACAAATGGCAGGTCCTTAAATTCCTTGCAAAAGCAATTATTATAGAAAACAGATCATCCCCTTGCCCACCTGACCCCCAGCTCACTTTACGTGCAATTTCAAAATCATGTTTAAGTTGATTTTAAACAAAATGACTGAGGTTTCATTACAAATGACAAACAACAGGAAGGTCAGTTTTATAAATAAATATTTTGTTTTTAATGAAAGAGTTACATTTGTACATGGTTATGTCATCAACTTTTTTTTTAATCTGAGCAGGTGGTTGAAACTAATATGAAAAAAAAAACACCCCACAAAGCTCAAAAATTCCAGGACTATTTGATTTCATATCCAATTTGAAGAAGTTTCTGCAATCCTGTCGATCTAATTTTACTGCATTCAATCTTGGTTGGAATTGAATTTTAAGGGAAAATGTAAGATAAAGATTTTTTTTTTGTCCCCATATATCTCCTGAATGAAACAAACACGCAATTAAACATGCTTGATAGAGATTGGTGATGCTACACGGTGTATGAGCAGAATCTGGAAAATATACATAATTTTTCCATTCTCAATGTTTGGATGATGTAATAATGAAAGAGGACGGACAATGGGCATGCTGAGAAGAGCCAGCATCGTCTTATCAATGTTACATCACTCATTACATTAATACCCCCCAATTCATTTCCCGTCTCAAATTTCAGCCCCTTTTCGGCCTTTTTTAGCATTTCCTGAGAAGTCACGTTTTCTGGCACGATAAACTCGTACGATGCACCTTGGACATAATGTCATGTAACATCATTTTAAGGCCAATATATGGGAGTTAAAAATCCTTCAAATAATTTCCAGGAAAATTCACGGGGCGGGCGAGATCATACAGGGATATTAAAGTCATAATGTAATAAACAATAACGAAGTTAAAGGAAATAGGGATTATGTTAAGGTCCCCAAGAGACGCCATGAAGATGAATTTCTGATCTGCAAACTGACGTACCTTTGTCTCCACTTGTCAGACTTCTCTCAACACAAGCACTGACACTGAAACTGATATACCTTCACAATTTTTTTTGCCAGATATTTCCAAGACCTTCCAGCTGCCTGCTGTAAACATGCCATGATACTTTGAAAAAAAAAAATGCTTGGATTTCTTTAAAACTTTGTATTGTCTTACCGCTTAAATTGTATCATTTACAAAAGAAACAATTCTGTAGTAAGAATTGTATTCCAGTCAAATGACAACAAAATATGTGGGAGGGAGAGAAATCTACTCGCAACTTTTTCCTCTTCCGGTGTCAACTTTGGTTCCTTAATTTTGTTTCTGTCTTGTTATATTCCCCGTGTTGCCCTTCTCGGTCAAATGATATTAAAAATATTCAGAAGTTCACGTCACTAAATTTTGTGTCAATGAGTTTTGTTCCTTCAGTTGATAATATGGGAGAACTGTAACAAATCATTATGCCAATAGGTGGTTATCCAATTCAAGCAAATTGATTACCAATGAGAATGTAGAGGGAGGTTAACTTGAAAAGATAAGGAATAAAAACAATCAATAGAACAGCAATAAAATCTACAATGTGGTACAGCAACACAACATACTAGAAATCTGCACATTTTTCATTTTAAAAAAAGTATATCATGTACATGTATGTCAGGTCATACCTATCAATCACACAGACTTTTGAAGAATGTATTTCCACTGATAAACAGACACACACACACACACACACACACACACACATACAAATGTTACTTTACTAAAAAAAAAGAAAGAAGAAAAGAAAAGGAGAACAGGTAGCCATATCTTAAGTGGCTTATCCGATGCTTGCACAGGGCATTAGGGAGGACTCTACAATCTAAAACTTTGATACACTATAGGGCTTTTTACACTTGTAAATTTTTGCTTAGCCCCGGACTATCGGTGGGGCTAAGGGGGGGCCTTAGCCCCACCGTTGGTATGGGACTATCCTTAGCCCACTTTCTGTTTACACTCGTTTTTGCCAAAGTGGGCTAGCCCCACCGATAGTACGGTACTATCTGGCCCTGCAAAATAGCAGGGGTTAGCACCGCAATTGCGGTGCCAAGCAAGTGAGTGTAAACAGAACGAAAAAATAATCCTGGGCTAAGCGACGGAGACGAAGTCCGACCCTCACTGACCAATCAGAAACGAGGCAATCAAGTGCTGCCGGTGCGTGCGTGTACGTGTACAGTACACAGCGTAATTATGAATATTCATGTGGTTTGGAAAGTCCGGGGCTAAGAAATACGAGTGTAAAAAGGTCAGTTTTCTCCTTAGCCCCGGACAAGAGATAGTACGGGACTAATTGGCGAGTGTAAAAAGCTGAAAAAATTGGTACGGGACTAACGATAGTCCTGGGTCAGAGAAAGTCCGGGGTTAAGAAACACAAGTGTAAAAAGCCCTTATGGGAGGTGTGTTTGCTTAGCTCCAGCCAATCAGGATAGAGCTGACCTTGGCTTTGTTTGCTGTCTGGCTAAGAACTACTGTACATCTTAACAACTGAACATGTACATCTCATGCTCAAAGGCTTCTATCTTTTTCAATCTTTTTCTCTCTCTTTCACCCCACCCTCCCTCAAAATTCATGACAAGATATGAGACGATTTGATATGGCATGTCTGTCATCAAGACCCTTTAGTGTTACTCTATAGTACCTGTTTTAGCAAATTCATAGTGTTTGTTCCACATTTTCTAGCCAGGACTTCACTAGGCATAAGCAAAATTGGGAATGGATATTTCAATCTATCACAGATTGTACACTGTAACTACTGTAAAAGAATGTTGTGGGTTTTTTGGGTTTTTTTTTTCATTTTTAACCCTACAACATTCAATTTCCCATCAGTACTTACCAGATCCTATTTATTGTACAATGTACCTCATCTATATTTATATGTAAACTTACATATAATTCATCATATGATATTTATCTATTCTCTTTTCTTTTTTTTTTTACACCATGGTCATGATTTATTATCAGTGATACTGGTAGCATGTAGGCCCATGAATATTTTCACTTAGATTTTTCAAACTGGAAATGTTGATTTTAAACAATGCCTCTACACAGAATTTGGAGTATATGCAGTTGTTAAATGTTTATTCACGACACCTCGGTCCCATGTCGCTGATAAAACTTCTGACAAGTATGAATAAGTGTATGAACGTGCTGTTCACCAGTGGCTCATAATGACATTCATGGATTACTCCATGTTGTTATTGTAATCGATCTTTCCCCACGAATGTTGACATACAACATGTTGTATTTCCCAGCTTATCAAAATTTTGCATGGCTCTCTCTCTCATCACAAACACCAAATACAAATAAATGTGACTGGCGAGTATTCCTACGTGACTAGAATGATGGTGTTTTTCAGTGTTAATGATGTGCGATGTTGACTGTCTACATTCCAGGTGCCCATTTGACTCATCTCCCTGTCAAGGTGTTCAGACGCAAACAGCCAAAACGGTATAGCTATATGATGAATTCATATGTCTGAACACTGACCAACGAAACGACGTATATAAAAATGAAGGTCAGAGCATCATTTTGAACTAGAACTGGATAATGAATTAGCATTCCATCGTGTCCATTGTGCGTCTGAACGTATGGCGACCACAGAATGGTATAACTGGGCGGGGCTTCATGGGAGCGCGCATGAAAGGTGACCCCATAGCTGTCACTCATGACCATAACAGCATGCGCGGTGGGAAACTGCACATCTATAGTACGTTTTCCAGAACGGTCTAGATTAGCGCCTGAGCGGTCTGTCCGCTACATGCATACAATGATTCTTTACACATTGTTTATTTATCGAGTTTTGGCATAAAGTGGCTTGCGTCTGAACAAGGGGGGTGTGTCTCTTAGGGTGCATTTATGAACTCAGTTCCAGGATGTAGAATTAATGTTTCCAAACACACTTTCAAGGAGATTTGGATAAATGATAAACACAAAGCTCTTTTCATTTTGGGGTGAGAAACGGCTTTCTGAAATGCCGATAAATGTGCGATACGCGTTCGAGCCAGAAATGCATTTCTGTGGAGATGATAAACGCAAAGTCATTTTGAAAAGCGTTTGTAGCTTGGATTTGCCTTTGCCTACCACTAACTGCCAACTACACATCTCTGCTCCTCGGGTCAAACAGCGCAATGGAGCTAAGCAGTGACACGGCCTTCCACTCGACTCACGATAAAGATGATAAATGCAACAACTGGAGAAACGCTATCCAAAAGGCGTTTGAAAACATGTTTTGATAGTGGGTACTGTATAAGCTGTCATTTTTGCAAGGGTTTAATCTTCGTGAATTTCACGAATCACTATTCAATCGCGAATTTAATAACATGCGAAAATGTTGCCATACTCTATGGTAGCAATTAATGCATTTATGATAGCTTCGGTGTCGATTCACGAAAACATCACATGAAAATGTCTGTGACTTCCTAATTCGCGAAAATATCTGAACCCGAAAATCACAGCTTATACAGTATTGAAATGCGTTTCACACATGTGAGAGATGATGAATGCAGACTTGCATGTAATTCTCCTTTCCTTCATTTACAGTAATTTTTCACTGTTTCATTCCTTCTCTTTGTTGACTCACTTGTTACTTCTTTTTCATTCATTCCTCCCTGAATCATCTTCCCTTTTTTTTTTGACAGCTTTTGTCTTCTCTCACTTTTTCCTAACAATTCCTTCAAAGATTTACCTTGATGAATGCTTGAAAAAAAGTCTATAGCCACTCTCCTCTCTGATTACGAGTTCTGCACAAGATCAGTGTTCATTTCTTGGTCATTCTACAGACTGGTAGATATCAGGAGTGAGTCACCCTTATAGAACTAAGCATGAAGGTCTTGGTGCCAAGTAAAGGAGGTACAGTAGCTCTATAAAAAACAAGAGACCCGCGGGTCTAGCGCTCACCTGAGTATCGCAAGTTCACCTTTCACGCAGTCACTAATCTGAATCATTCACAGCTCTACCAAAATTTGACTAGGCATTCTCAAGTAGAAGATGAAAATGTACAATAAGGGCCCAAGTTTTTTAAGATTCCTTAATTTGGGGAGATTGAGGCCCCCTGGGGCCCTCTGGGTGGGGCATTGTGCCCATTTTCATAAATTGAGATCCTGAGCCCCTAGGGATGCTACCTGCCAAGTCTGACGAAAATACATCATGAGGTTTTCAGGAAAAGATGAAAATGTACAATTCAGGCCCCCATTTGGACCTTCCCAACCACCCCCCCCCCCCCTGCCCCCAAGAGGGGCACCCCTGGATCTCCTATGAACAAACTTGAAACTACAGTCATTAATGTACTCACTCATAGTATTATCTTAGCTCTATAACTTCTGATTCTAGAGAAGATTTTTAAAGATTCCTTCATTTTGAAGGTTTGGGCCCCCCTTGGGGCCCCCTGGGTGGGGCATGGTGCCCATTTGAACAAATTGAGATCCTAACCCCCTAGGGATGCTACCTGCCAAGTTTGGTGAAAATGGGTCATGGGGTTCTCAAGAAGAAGATAAAAATGTACAATTTAGGCCCTATTAGGACCCCACCTCACCTCCTCCCCTGGGTCCCAAGGGAGGCACCCCTGATTCTGCCATGAACAAACTTGAAACTGCAGTCATCAATGTACAAACTCATAGTATTAACTTAGCTCTATCACTTCTGGTTCTAGAGAAGAAAATTTTGACAGATTCCTTAATTTTGGGGCGTTTGGGCCCCCTGGGGCCCCCTGGGTGGGGCATGGTGCCCATTTTAACAAATTGAGTTCCTAACCCCCTAGGGATGCTACCTGCCAAGTTTGGTGAAAATGGGTCATGGGATTCTCAAGAAGAAGATGAAAATGTACAATTTAGGCCCTATTAGGACCCCACCTCACCCCCTCCCCTGGGTCCCAAGGGAGGCACCCCTGATTCTGCCATGAACAAACTTGAAACTACAGTCATCAATGTACTAACCCATAGTACTAACTTAGCTCTATCACTTCTGGTTCTAGAGAAGAAGATTTTGACAGATTCCTTAATTTTGGGGGGTTTGGGCCCCCTGGGGGCCCCCTGGGTGGGGCATGGTGCCCATTTTAACAAATTGACTTCCTAACCCCCTAGGGATGCTACCTGCCAAGTTTGATGAAAATCAGTCTTGGGGTTTTCCAGAAGAAGATGAAAATGTAAAAAGTTTACGCACGACGCACGACAGACGACGGACGACGCACGACGCACGACGGACGCCGGACGAAGGGCGATCGCAATAGCTCACTTGAGCCTTTGGCTCAGGTGAGCTAAAAAAAAGGAAGAAAAAAAGTGCACTGCAACATTTTGTCTGATTACATTGCAACCCACACGCATTACTCATACGGGTAGAACTACTCCTGCAATGGGATCAATAATGTAAGCCTGTATATGAGAACGAAATTATGTGATCCCCCACACACACACACACACACACACACACACACACACACACAAACACACACTCACAGTGTGACCATGAGGAAGTGATCGGGATCATAGAGGTGGACCGCAATTACTATAGGGAGAAAAAATACACAGAACTTTTTCAAGAACAAGGGGAAAAATGATACAATGTTATGCAGCTGTCATTTGTATGACGCACCTCTTGACCCCCGGGAAATGTGCGTCATGGTCGCGTCAAGTACCACCAATTTGATGACGCGTGGTACCGTCACGGGAGCAAAATGTCCGTCACAATACTGACCCATTATGTGCGTCATAGTCGGTCATTTAACCAGAGTGTGTCAACAGGTTCGTTAATAGGACCGTCATGTAATTTTGCGAGGCTTCTTGCATGGTATCCCTCCGTAACAGAATAAAACAAACTCGCGATCGCGAGCTGGCCGAATTCACCGGCTCCTGAAAACGCGAAAATGACACAATTTTCATTCAGTTTTATTATAACATACTGATACTCACTTCATTCTCGTATGTCTTCTTTTTCTATCTGATGTCAGACTAAAGGTCTTTTCAGAAAGTTTGAGCACAAATTTGCTCCAAAACCACACTACCAAACACGATTTGTGATTAAAATCATCACATACAGCCCGCGGCATCGCGAAGCTCGCTATCCTTCAATCGCATTCACTGTAGTGTAGCATCGACCGTCGACCGTGGAATCTGCAGCAAAACCACGTGCGTGATGTGACCATGTGGTACACGTATACAGTACAGGCGTACGTACGTACAGAAGACGAGGCATGACAGAGGCCAGGCCGCAAAACACATACAAACGATTATGGAACTACTGAGAGTCTATTAAAACCTATATTAACTTAAAATAGTAAATTCTATTTAAACACTAGCCATATAAACCATGTACCTAACTTGGGGTTTAATAAGGTTCGTGTTTAAATAGGCAGGGGCTTCAATCAAGCTGTTTTCGAAGCTTTCAAGCTGTTTTTATGGGATGTCGCACTGATCTCCCCTCTCAGTGGGATGTCCATGAACTAGGGAACGGTTTTGAGAAATTCGAAGTCATTCGAAGTTGAAGTGTTTTTTTTCCTACGCATTTTTATTTATTTATTTTTTGTTGTTGTTGTTCATATCTCAAAAATTCGATTTCTTAATTTTTTCAACTGGTATTTGGGAGTCTTGTAATATATTAAAAATGTTGATAGAAATTTCTGAATATATTCAGAAAGTACGCCTATAGGCGCCTACTGTTTGGATAAACGGTAAACATGCAGTCTACGTTCGATACGAAGAAATCATTGCGTCTTTCACGAGGAAAAACATACAAAACAAACAAAAAACACCTACGAACGAATGTTGATAGCCAAAACTTTGATAAGTAATAAGCCGTTATGATGAGCGTGAACTGAAAGTAATTGTCATGATTTTGCTGTCTAACCAGGTCACATGACTGCATCTCATTGAACCTACTCGTAGTGAATTTCTCTGGGCATACGAGACCTTTTAAGTATTTCTGTGATTGCATTTTTAATTGACTGATTAATCGATTTTTTTTTATTGTTCAGGGAACATTTAAGATATTCGATCAAGTACACTATATTCGACTGTTTGATGTTTCCTACTACGCGCCAAAAGAAAGGCTATAGAATCACGATATCTTTGCAATTGATTCCTTTAATTCAACTAATGAGCTGGTTCTTCGATCGATATTTCCAGGATATTTACAATCTGTTTATTTCAGTGCGCGCATTCTTTCGTCTGGCACGCACCTGGGTCTGGCACCTGCTTTTGTGGAAATTTCCACAAGGGGAGAGGGGTGGGGTGTCAAGTTTCTTCGAGCCGAAGAGACTGCATGTAAAACAATCTCTTCGCTCTAATTTATAGTCATTCGTGCTTTCTCCTTATTCTTTGCTGATATTGAACATTTAGATTTAACTTAACGAAGGTTGGTAGCACGTGGTTCTATTTTGTTGTGAGGTGTATGTAATTTCTTTTTTTTTATCATTCTTGGGAAGGAAAAGAAGAGTAATAAAGGGGGAAAGAAGAATAAGAGGGAAAGTGAAATGAAACAAACGGCACGTACGCTCAGCATTCAGAGTAAGCCGTCTTTTTACACCAGCATAGTTATCATCATCACCATCAGACATCACTCACACCATTTTAGCTTTTTCCTATCAACATTAAGAAACACGCATAGTCCCTCGAGGTAAACACCTAGGAAAATAATAACAAATACAAAGTATCAACACCTCCCAACAACACAAATATTTAGAAAAGACAACACACAGCACACTAAAGCGGCTGGTATCAAACTTCGTCGCTTCGATTCGAAAAAGTATTGCAAAGCGGAGAAATCGCCGTTACGAAAATAGCAGTGCGAGACACTTGAAAAAATTACGTCAAATACTTCAAAGTATAAAGGGAACGGATAAAGTGATATAAAATGGAAGAAATCGTACCAAACGAGGTGTGAGGAACGACAGTGGAGAACGGTAAGTTTAGTAGTAGGCTAAATAGGCCCTAACTACACGCAGCCGCTGTCGCTTGTGCTTTGCACAGCGGTCTGGTCAGGCTAGCTTAGGCCCTAGCCCCGGAGACCGCGCTACACGCGTGTGGCGGCTGTCGCAGTTAGCTTAGGCCCTAGAAAAGTTTACAGCACCGAAAGCTACGCAAAAATAAATACACATTGGAAACTCGGTATTGCGACGAGATCCTTAGGATCAAGTCAATAAACGATACAAAACAAAGGAAATCAATTTATTTTGACCGGAAAATAGTTTGTTATAAGTATTCTGTTATATGAGATCTCCTTTGATAGGCCTAGAAATACATCGAGTTTCCACGATACTCGGGGAAAGAAAGTTCGAACGCTTTTCACCTGCACATACTGCAGTGCACATAAATACACGAACAGAAACTCACCTCTTCCTTGCAGAAAAATGATGCAATAACGTTACAAAAAACACACACAACACTCTAAAAATCATTTCGTACTTGGGAGGCAAGGGACAAGCGGATGAAGAAGAAGAGAAAAAGAGAAAAAGAAGCAGACATTGCACAACGGAACGCTTCTACCCCGACTCAAATCGAAACAGGGTACTGTAGTGTAGTGGCAGCTGGCTACAGTGTGCAGCTAAGCTACTATACTCGCGCTCCCCAGCCGCCCACTTACACATGGGGATACAGTACCACGGCGATCGATGTAAACATCCAGGCTCCGTAGGCGACAGGGATTCACGCGCGCGAAGTCCCGTTCGGTGTACACAGTTCGCAGGCAGCGAATTGCGTGAGCGCACACTTTTCTATGATCATTCAGAGCTCTGCAGCATTCCAGACTGGTACGTACCGCGAATAACATGTGCGTCAAGGGTCAGTCATTTTCACGAAGAGGTGCGTCACCATTTTGACTGGTTAATGCGTCAATGTCTCATAGAGGTGTGTCACTTTTTGTGACGGAGGGTACGTCATGGTACCTAAAAGGTATGACGCACATTGGTACTTTGACGCACCTATCCCGGGGGTCAAGAGGTGCGTCATACAAATGACAGCTGCATTATGGTTCAAGAAAACAATCTAAATTGAAAGCAAACCTACCAATAAACATAAACACACTAAAAAATAATACAGATCTGCCACGGCAATGCATTTTTTATCTTACAAAAACATTTGAATACTGAAAGGATATTGTGAAACAAATATCAGCATGTGACAGTGTACTGACAGGAGAGTTTCACAGCGGTTCAGTGGGGAAAAACAGAAGGGGTAGTTTCGACAATTAAATCAAACAGTTGAGGGGGTAAAAAGGACTGGCAAAAAAAAAGGTTTAAAGGCTTGGTTGAGTTTGGCCAACTTACACAGCTGCCAACATTCAAACACCATGTAATCGGGAGGTTCCAGAGAGCAACCTGGAAGATACTGATGTGTGATCACAATTAACAAAAATACTTCCCAAATTTAGGAGGTGGACAGATTCTTTTGTCAGGAGATGAAAGACATATGAGTATTTCCGTTTTCCAGGGAGCCACCAGCAGAATTAGGGGACTTCACAGCTCTGTGATTAAATAAGATTTTTTTTTTAGAGAATTTGTACAAATTATTTCTAAATGGCAAAATGTGTAACTTTGCATGTATGCTGACTTTAATGAGACCTGCAATAGAAACAAAACAAAAACAAAAACAAAAACAGTGCTGTTGGATAAATTTGTTTCAGCTTCTATTTCTACTAGCATACCCTACCATTGGGGAAATGTAAAATAATTTCAGTTCATATTATGGCAAGAACATATTGTGTAGAATGAATGAACAGAGTGAAACGTCATCATACATGATGAACAAAACACTTAAAAAAAAAAATCATGATAGGGCTGTTCAGATTACAAAGAAAAAAAAAACAACAACACTATTATCTATAAAAGACAGCCTGTTGTTGATACTATTCTTATACTATGCCATACTTGCCAACTCTACCGCATTTGGCGGTAGACTACCGCTTTTGAAAGATTTCATTAGCATTCAATCTAGCGTTGCTCACATAGGCATCCTGGATTCTACCGCTTTCTCAAATGAAAATGTTGGCAAGTATGCTATGCAGGTATGAATGTCTCATATTACCAGGTTTACTTGATCTTGAAATATGACATTTCACTTTCTCTTCATTGCATGTCTTTCCATGCTAATCAATTTCAAATTGTTGCGGGAAAATATAATGAATGTCTGAAGATTAAACTGTTGTGTCTACACATTAATACACTTATTATGTGGCACGTGAAGCTTATTAATCCTTAGAATTATTTATTCACTTTAACATTTATTTATTTATTTATTTTTTTATTTTTTTTTTTTTTATTTTTTTTTTTTTTATTGTTGCTCCCCCTAAAAGCCTAACCAGATCTTTAAGGCATTACCTACAAATGTAACTCCACTTGACTGACATTCTCACATCTCTCAGCATGTTGCGGCACATAATAGTAGTGCGGTTTTCATCACGGTCTGCCAGTCGCTGGCTGTGTTTCAGTCACTTAATCTGAGTTCCCTACAGGGCAACAGACACCACACAGTTTACCACAAGCTCAGCCTTGTATATGAACCCTAAATTCCTACCAAATACCCCCCCCCCCAAGAAAAATGCAGAAGAATACAATCAAAACCAAAAGAAAAGAAGGATATGGGACAGTAGAAAGGAAACACCAGTAGAAACGTAATTTCTACTACTGCCCACAGTTAGTTGTCTAGTCAGTAGCTGTCCTTCGGACAGAATTTGGAGCAATTTGGAAACCCACTGGCTTTGCTCTTTATACAACCTACTTGGTCTGCATCTTGTCGACCACTTGAAGAATTTATCACACACCTAGTGACTAAAGGATGATTTTCATTCCTATCATTTTCTTTGGCAGGCTCTACATGCCATGACTGCAACCCTGTCTAGACAAAGATAATATCCATGCCTTGGGTTGCAATTTTTCTTTTTTTTTCTCTTACAGTAAGTCTCTATCTCTCTATGAATTTTGAAATTCAGATACATTATGTTCCCAGTAGTTTATTCCAATGCAAGGTCTGTAATTTGTCTAACATGCTTGCATCAGCCTATTAGTGCCATCGGAAATGATGAGGCATGATTACAAACTTATTGAACGGATTGTCAGATTGTTCTCAAATTTTCACTGAAGTGTTCTACAAAAATATTGCTGCCTTCACACAATCCATATGTTTATGAACGTGAACTTGTCCTCTAACAGCAGTGTAAACATTCAAACATCTGAAGCCCATCCTAAAAGTCTTGCAAGTACCGACATGGTGGAATTCTCATAGGAATTTGGAGGGAACATGAGAGTCAATCGCATGATGTGAAATGAATGGGACAACATGGAAGAAAGGAAGTTGGACAAATGTAACCAAACGCTGACGGTCTAATGGCATGCTTCCACAAATCCAAAAATAATGTTGGATGATGGACAGACACACGTAAACAGAATGTGACTCTGTGACCCGAAAAAGTCAGACTGCCATCGGAGAGGATTTAGTATCGCTACGTGCTACAATCCCTACAGCCCACAGCCATCCTCGCACTACCGTGAGTCGTACGCTTCTCGCAACAAAAATCCACACTGGCTAAGTCGGTGAGCAGTGCTCTTTGACATCGAAACAAACTCTATGCCACCTACAAAGAGTGCTATGCTGACTTAGAGATGACCCATTCTCTCCAGAATAAGAGCAAGAATTACCTCACACAGACTACAAAATCAACTAAAACTTCTTGATCGCGTTGTTACAAACTTTGCGCATTGATCAAACATCTTGAATTGGATACAACTTAACAAATGACTTAGATTAATAAGTCAAGAGAGATGAACTGTTTAAGGTAATGAATGTTGCATTTTCTTATGATTCACGCTGACTTCTCTGTATCTGGCTACTTTCTTCACATACTCTTTATCTTTTCCCTACTCCCTCACAAAATACCTCTACAAAAACAGGAACTGAGATTTAGTAATGACATTGAATGTTTGACCTCAACTACCCAAAAGAAACAAGAGCCTGGTAGCAATGGATCTAGAATATGCTGTCAACAATACACTTTATAATGAACATCTATATCACACATACATTATCAATGCAAATTATTGTAATATATCCATTCCAAACCATTGATATTTTGGTTGGGTGGGCAATGTATGAGATTTTCTAAAATGATGTATATGAGCAGTTATGAAAGAAGACCTGGTCTGTGTGGAGATGCTTGAGGTGCGTCAAGGTACAATTTGTACACCTCCTTCTAAAGAAGAATCAATTACTGGCAGGTTAAAGAATCTATGGGTTTGACTGACTGACAATATCTCTCCTCATGGATGTAAACGATGATGATCGTCACGGTAGATGGCACGCTTGTGCCCTGGGGGCACTGACGAGAGAGCAGGAGGAGGAGGAGGAGGAGGAATCGGAATGATGACATCTGCGGTGGCCACACTCCATCATCCTCTTCTTGGTTCCACCTCACCGGGGGAATCGTGCCCTCGGCTCATCCCCGCACTCAAGTTGGCAGAGCAGGGGGTTTTCTGAGCTCGCAGTATTAATAACGTGATACAGTAGATGCCATCACAGAAGAGAAAAGAGTGGCGTTTTCAAGTTCGACATCCACTGAGATGCATTTCACCTTAATCCTATGAGCCCAATTCTTGCAGTTATTAAGATTGAAGACATGAATTGACCGTAATGGATTGGGGAGGGTGGTGAATTTGTAGACTGAAGTGATGAGAATTCAAAATGACAGGACCCTTCCTGTTAAAGTGAAGAAGGAAGGTGCCATGAAAACATGTCATCTGAGAATCCCTCTATTTCCAGCCTCACACCCCTGTGCGCTCATGCACAATACTCTCAATATCATAAATGCCATTTATATCATATCTTGCTTTTGAAAGAAGAGAGACATACATGTTTGTGAAAACATTTTCTCTTACTGTACCCTGCTAGACTGAAATGTTTTCTTTTCTACTTCCATCAACGCGATCCTTGTCTGGTCTGACAACTTGTTATCTCCATAACAGTCTGTCAAGTTGACCTCACTTCACCCAGTCTTGGTCTTATCGTCCTCCTGCTCTAATGTAAAAACAAATTGCTGTCATTCTCATAGTGTTAATTAGCCTTTCGTTGGCATGGCATGGCATCTCCTTTGCTCGCTCGCGCCTTCTGCCTCCGAGGCTTGTGGCGATACCCGCGATTATGCCATGCTCCCTTTCGCATCATTGCCAGAGGCTTCAGCGGCGTAGGTTATAAACAGATACCCCTACCTCAAGAAGAGATGTCATCTTTGGTAGGAATCGAGAGGATACGTTCACTCTACTTTTTCCTTTTATTGTTTGCAGAGCAGAAACACTAAAAGCATTAAAGTACAACTCTGCTCCGTGCTCGCATTGAGCTTGACCATCAGGAGTGTAAGGCTGCGTTTATCTAAAAAAATTCTGAGGCAAAATCACCATCCTAAACGCGTTTGAGGCATTTTCAGGGGTTAGATAAATGCAACCGTGTTTTCAAACACGTCTAGAAACGCCGTTTTGAAACGCCTTTCAAAGGGCGTTTTTAAACACGTTTGAGACCATGATCGCCGTTCTGTTTTTTTCCTTTGACAGTTGACTATGCTCTCTCACACAAAGATAGAAACCATACAACAAATAATGTACACAAGGAAAAATAGCTACAGAAATTTAGGAAATAAATCATGTCAGCATTATTTTTCAATTGAATATCAGTGGAAATCATGAAATGAAACATAAAAAAACATCAAACTATCGCACTACCAATGTAAGTATGTTCAGGACTGATCTCAAAATGGACCAGGTTTTTAAGGCAGTTCACCTTGGCATTAATGGAATGTAATCGCATCTCTATCAACCATTTCGCAAATAGTATTCTGAACTTCCTCACTCCGCCCTAACTTCTCTTTCGTCGGCGCCTTTCACTGGACTCTGTCTCAACTTGGCAGAGACAGGCACGTCGTTACAGCAATACGACAAAGTCATAAATCAAGGCTGGTGATCTACGTGCCTCTGCACTGCCAAACAACCATATTTACCTAACTAAAAATGAGTCCAGCGGCGGATACATAATTGCGTATATACAGAATAAATCTTCTGCCGTAAGGGCCATCGTACATGACTTTGCCTGAAAGATGGGAGTCCCCATGCCTCGGATTCTTGCACGCGTGTTTTTGCCAAACAAGGTTTCTAGACAGGATACGCAATCTCTGGTACCAAGTCTAATATAAAAGAAAATATCATTATACATTTGCTTCATGAAATAAGACAGGAATAGCTCTCCTACAAAGAGTTACAACAAAACAAAAACAAAAAAGGCAAGAAAAGCAATAATGAAGATGAGCCATTCAATTTGGAAGGTGAACACGAAGTGCGATCTGGCAGACTTGAGTGACATGACATTAAACAACTAAAATTTTGGATACGGAAGATTATACTAGTATGTTATTGCAAACATATATGCCAGAGCTATTACGGGGGCATCAAAGGTGAGTCTACACTGTACCACTGGCATACCAGCTGCATCATCTTTCAAGGTTTATTGACCTTTAAATATAAAAACAAAGAAGAGAGAGACATTGCGATCATGATGTCCCACATTGGGAGGGAAGGCAACCAGCCAACAGAGATGAAGGCATGACTTTGATATGGCGACACTATCAAAACAGACAGGACAATATGACAAGTTTTATACTATATACAGTGTACATGTATGAATGTTCCAGTTTTTATTCATCACAGTTATTTTGACATGTTCACAAAAAAAAAAATGCTGAGTTTTGTAATTCTGCCTGAATCTAGAGAGCTAACCAGTCAAAATAAACACTGCGGGTGGCTCTCCTGGACAGAAACATCTTTTTCAAAATACCTACTTAAATGTAATACTGTCACATATTCAAACTAAACATGCATTTCAAAAGACACTCGCATATACAAACAGACATACATGCACAAGCACACAGATACACCTAAAAATGACAACAAACCTCAGTCCATATCTACAGTTGTAGTTTGTAATTTCAATCTTTGCGACTGTTTATTCTCAACGACATACGGAGTTACGACTGCTGGGAGAAGGAATCTGGTGCATGCTCCGAGCCCGTCATCCGAAACATTGCAAAGGCAATCCAGAGATGAATTTTGATTACCTATCTCTACTTTTACGATCAATTAAAATACCTCCTTCAGGAGGGAAACTTGAAAACTTCAAACTTATAAATCAGAGACCCAATGCCTTTCCAAAGGCAATGCTCCAAGATAGATGATGTTTAGAGCTTGAGGGATCTGTTTGTTTGGGGTTTTGTTTATTGCATTTTATTTTATTTTTATTTTGCTCAAGAACTAAATTGATAAAAAAAATTGAAAACATTCTGAGATATGAAGACACGTTTTTA
The DNA here is from genome assembly GCF_040938485.1 of Diadema antillarum. NCBI lineage: Eukaryota > Metazoa > Echinodermata > Echinoidea > Diadematoida > Diadematidae > Diadema > Diadema antillarum. The sequence goes on from NW_027271492.1 coordinate 704,751, forward strand.
AAACACATTTGAAGTGGGGAGGAGGTAATCTCTGATCTGAAATACAACGAAGAAAGTATGTCTCTAACTCCATCCAATGAGTTTGAAATCCCAGACACACTGAGGAAATATAACATGTTGTTTTTTATGTCATCCAAAGAAAATGCAAGGAAAGTGATAAGGCATGCATCCAATATTTCAAGAGAATCATGAATATTAAAGGACAAGTTCACCTTCATAAACATAAGGATTGAGAAAATGCAACAATATTAGTAGAACACATCAGTGAAAGTTTGAGGAAAATTGGACAATCGATGCAGAAGTTATGAATTTTTTAAATTTTTGTGTTGGAACCGCTGGATGAGGAGACTACTACAGCTTGTGAGTCATATGCGTACAACAGTATAAAGAAAATGTAAAAGAAAATTCAACATATTTTCACTTTTTTCGCATGATAAAAGAGCACTTGACTTGCCTCTTTTTAAAGGCATGGGGAATAATATTACCCATAACATTTGTCGGTAACGAGTCAGGGGAATGTGTACTTTTTTCAAAAGATGGAATTTTGTGAAATTCTCTTTATATTTTCCTTATATTGTTGTACGCATGTGACATCTAAGTTATTCATACACTGCAGTAGTCTTCTCATCCAGCGGGTACTGCACAAAAACTTCAAAAATTCATAACTTTTGAACGGATTGTCTGATTTTCCTCAAACTTTCAATGATGTGTTCTACTAATATTGCTACATTCTCTCAATCCTTATGTTTATGAAGGTGAACTTGTCCTTTAAACATGAATGCATGTAATACAAAGGTCAAATGACGGTAGGAGACAGGAAGAAACTGTGCCTTCATGTGCTGATATCGAGAGAATTCAAACTCCTGCACAAAGGTCAAATAAAGTAAAATTGTTTCTTAATGCTATCCAAAGACAGATCTACGGGTTGTGATATGGCACATATCTAACTATATGCAGGTTATTTCGGGGTGGGGAGGAAGATGATTTTACTTAGGCTGAAGGAGTCCAAATTCCTTGACTTGACAAGTCCAATAAAAGTGAAACCATTTATTCATGCCAGCCTCAGAAATTGTACAAGTTGTGATAATGTATGGATCAAATAAATGGAGAGAAACACGAATACAGCACCTGAATATATTCACAGGTTGCTAGGGGAAGGATAAGTTAAGAAATGTGAAGGGAGTAAAACGGTATTACTGTTAGTCTCTAGTAACCTGAACTAAGTTGGCCAAGTACACATCACCACTTGACTCCAGATTATCTCTCGCGATGGCAACTATCAAAAGTACCTTCTCTGAAACGAGATCTCGGAGAGGAAAAAGGGAAAGTCTTCGATCTCTAATTACACAAACGACCCGACAAGAAGAGACAGAATCATCGTCTGAAGTTCCGGGGACCACACAAGATGTCATCATCATTCCTGGATCACTGAAATAAATACACTCCTAACCCAAGATGTGCTTCTGAAAACAACAACAACAACAACAAAACATTCAATTCAAGAAGACACACATACACCTATACATACATGTACACACATGAAAAAAAAAAGAGCAAAAAAATGCATGATTGATCACTGTTGACTACTACATATGTAAACAAGGTTTAAAATATCTAAGGAAATAGCTGAGAACATGTTGATCAGTATTTGGTCAGAACACTTGGAACCAAAGAAATCATGGACACAAATTTGGACAGTAATGATTCTATGTTTTTTTTAGTTTACTCAATCTATCAACCTATGCCACAAACTTTGATTTATACTGTCTTTGTGAATACTAAGTATAATGGACATGGACGTAATATATAGCTTTGTGTATGAAAACACAGGACACAGAGACAAATATGTATCAATATCAGCTTGTCGGTACAATAAATTTATAAATGGATTAAAAAAGAAAGATATTTCATACGCATACATGTATATACATGTACAAATTTGTACATTATGTTCATATTTGAGAGTGTACTTATGTGTGTGAAATTACTGGTTAATATGTGTTTAATCAGTATACAAGTGAAGTCTTCTTGATTTTCTGTGTCATCTATTTTTGGACATTTTGTTTTAATACTCTGATTGATCCCTTGCATAACTAGGAAGAGATAACAGTGGTTTTTGTTGTTGTTGTTTTTTATTCCAACACTGAGCCACAGACTTTGAGACATTATACTATGAAAACTGTTTCTCTCACTTGGATGCACAATCTGCCTCCATGCGCAGATTAGCCTACATTGTGCCACATTTCCGTTTCCTTTCTCTCTCTCATAAAAGACAAGTCAATCCTCACAAATTCCCTTCCTCTGCCTTCTTGATCCTGAGATAGTAGGATTAGAATCACAGCATGACATGAAAGTCATTGAGTGAGTGTTTTTTGCCCCCCAGCAGGTGTTTATACAAAATGCCTCTGTGTGTGGGAGTGTGTGTGTGTGTGTGTATGTGTGTGTACATGCAGCAATAATGCCAGACATTATGCACAGGGTATACAATGTTATGCAATCTCAAAAATTACTGTGATAATCTACATCAACATCAGGCGTTTTCACATCAGCCCGATGTTTCGAAATAGCTCGCTATTTTCCGACTTGGGAAATTAACCCAATCACAAAATAGCGCACTATTTGATCATGTGAATAAAAGTTAGCGCGCTAATTTTATCGCTCTGATCGAGAAAATTTCTCGAGTCCAACTCGGGAAATTTCCGAAATAGCGGGATAATCTGCGAACTAGTGCGCTATTTGATAATGTGAAATCGCCTCAAGAAATTAGCGCGATGCATCCCATCATGCCTAGCGTTTTTTTTTTTTAAAGCGCGCGCTCTACTGGTATACCCAAAACTGTTTGAACATGCTCAGCTGTCAAATTAGCTTGAAAAAAATTCTGGCTAATTCTCTTCGGGCTGATGTGAATAGGAAATGAAATAGCGCGCTAATTTGCGATCGTGAAAAATATCTCGAGCTTGGATTTTTATCGCGCTAAAGTGAAAACGCCTAATGTTATGTACACTCCTATTATATATCTGGCATTTGACATATATTGCAAATCTTCATGTTCTTATTTTGGTCATTAAACTCCTACATCAGTTTAGTCCAGTACATTAATTCTTGTCCTACATTCATCTCAGTGGGTATATCTTTTTGTAATGCTTTTCACAGTATTTTCCGAAGTCACTTGCTGTAAAACCAGAAATATTCACGGCATGAGATTATTGCAAATTTGAGCCAACCGCCTTCCTTTTCTGTGGCATTAAATTTTTGCGAATTACCACTGGCATTCAATGCTTGTAGTGTAGGCAAGAACTTTTGCGGGAATTCCATTTTGCAAATCTTGGCTACTCAGAAAATTTGCAAAAATTTCATACATGCAAAAATCTCTGCTTTTACAGCAAAAACATATGATGTACACTTTGCAGGGTTTTTATTTCCAAAAATTTCACGAGACAGGTGATATTTGCACATTTAACAACACAAGAAAATTTCAACTCAGATCCCAAAATGAATGTGACATACGTGTGCACATTTTCTGCATTCATTGCCGTAATCCACGCTCGCAAATAAAATTGTCTGGTAGTCCTCATTCGCGAAAAGTTAGACTCGCTGAATAATATGCCCTATCCCCAGTACTTGAAGCAGCCTCGTGGGAGTGAACCTCATTGCTACAGCAGGATTTCAGCGCCAATAGTGTGTCAAAATTCACAAATGTCATTCATGGAGCTGTGGAAATCTGATATACAGTCCAGCAAGTACAGTGTACGCTATATAAAATCGAGAAAGCGTGCCCCAATCACCACCGATCAGGATAAAAAAATGTAGCGCAATGTCTCCCATCTTCTTAATGTCATAACTGCTGACAGCTCGGTCGGCTCAGCCTATATGAGTCCAAGATTTTAACTCCCTGCGTAAACTTCCCTACAAATAGTAAAAATCTTCTTAAGAATATGTACAAAAGCTTAAATTTTTGGTTCGCCTCCACAGACTCTTGAAAACTCAGTTTCTGAATTGACGTTTCCGCTCGACCCCAACTTGTAATATCTTTTCGTACCCACGACTGTCAGGCCATATGTCAATCTATAGCAGGATATTTTGAAGGTCTCATTCCAGAATTTCATATTTACCATCTGTAACTCACACTCTTTCACAGCAAATTAATCCCAAGACTTGTCAAAGTGGTGTTTTGGGGGGTTTTCTTGCCTTATTTACTTCCACATTTCAACAGCAGAAAGCCACTCCAAATTTCAAGTGACTGCCATAAAAAGAACAGAATCTTATGAATGGAGTGAAATCAAACAGCCAGAATGGTACATATTCATTCAAACCTGACAGAAAATTATAAAGTAACAGAATATAAAGCATGTCATGGAGCAGTAATCCTGGGTACGACTGCATTGAAGAGAAAATTAGATGAGCTAATGATTCCATTTCCTGAAAAGTTATAAATGGATCTCATTCCAATAACATGACATTAAAATCAAAATGAAGAATAATCATATTCAAGCTTTGAAAATATCTCCAAGGATATCCACTTGTTGTCATCTTAATTACAATCTCTTTTGGATTGAGCGAACCAAATGGTCCGCTGTTTTGATAGTACAATGCCAACAGCAGCCGTCAAGTTATAAGTCATGACTTGTTGGTGACAGTGGACATTAGCAGATTTATAACATGCAAGCTCTAAGTCTCCACCTTATTCCTGACATGACTACATTTAAGAAAAACACATTTTGACCTGATGTGTTGCACTTTCTAAAAATCTATGAAGAAATAATAGTCATTGTTTGTTAACAGATGCTCACGAAGATGATTTTAAAGGGACTGTACAGTACTGGTTGAGGTGGCGATTCATGCTTTGAACATTCCTAAGTGAGGTAATGAGAAACCTCTTATGAAATATGAAAGAGCATGTAATTTTAAGAAGAATTCCACATTTATTTGATAAAAATCAGTTTTCAAATGGCTGAGATATCCCAAAAAAAGTGATGATAATAAAAGGCGACAGGCCACGCCTTATATTAGGATCTCTTTGTTTCACCTTGTTTTTGGATATCTCAGCCATTTCAAAACCGATTTTCATCAAATAAGCTTTTGATACCCCAGTTAGAATTGCATGCTCTTTGACATCTCATAGAGTGGTTTCTGAATATCTTGCAAAACATTAAAAGCTAAATCCTCACCTCAACCAGAACTGTACACACCCTTTAAAGTGATCGGGGTAATCTTACAGTATGTCTTTGTGATGTGGAGCATTGTGTCAAATATCAAAGTATCTATTAAAAGTAAATCAATAAGGTCCATAGTCCCACCCTACTGCGCAAACTCCACATATAAATTCCACAGAAGTGGAGCTTCAAGGACCAATTAAATGAGATCATTGATACATGTATTATTCCATGTGACTCATCAAGGTAGAATGGGGGTGGAGGGGGGATGGGGTTCCTCTTCACACCTTACTGATGACCCTCATGTGCCTTTTGTAAAATCTGTCAAAGATAAAGGCTTGTGTAGTCTTACAGTCCAACCAATATGATAGGAGGTTTCTTTCTGTGTGTGTGTGTGTGTGTGTGTGTGTGTGTGTGTGTGTGTGTGTGTGTGTGTGTGTGTGTGTGTGAGTGCATGCAGGTGTGTGCTTGTGTACTTCCAGTGAAAAACATGCTTTATTATCCTGACAGTAAATCTCAGCAAACAGCACTTCAGGAGAGGAGTATCCCTCGACCTTTTTTCATTGTTTTGCCCACTCAAGCTAACAAGTGCATTTAAGGACACACACCTCCCTTTGACAAACCCACTAAATTTCCTCTTTTCTCCAAATAGCCTGGGATCAAATCCTGTCTGGCACTCACATGGTATTCTACTGATTAATTCCATTTTAATAAGTCTCTGATGATCCATTAGTATAAATAGGTTATTGATTAGCTATTGTGGAAAATAATGCCATGTTTACACTGAAGGGACTTGAGTGGGTAAATACAGTAATATTGATTATATCATATCATATCATATCATATATCACATCTCATATTATTCTATATTACATTTTATGTTATATCTACATTACATGTATACCACATCACATAATGTTTCAACTTATTATAATAAACTATACTATAAGTATAATATGATGTAACTCACATCAGATCATCATTTCTTTTAACTTTTATGCCACACTGTCTCGCATCTTCTGCTTGTCTTCAGAAAAGCTTTCTTTTCATCAGATATTGGATGAATAATGGAGTAGAGGTGAGAATAATATTTTAGATTGCAGACAATGGGAATCATTATGGTAAGCACCAATGCAGCAAATTCCCCTTTTAATCCCCCATTCCGTGCAGCTTGGAATATGATCTCTATATTAGCCGCTGCCTTCCAGGCAACAGATATGACACTGACCTCTAGGGAAGCAAAGAGAAGATGGAGACAAGAAAGCCTGTGGATGCATGCGTGGGAGAGATAACGTCAGATGGCAGTCATGGGAGGTGGAGCGTACTCGGTGTGACAATTCAAACACTACGCTCTGATCGCTACATTCAGCAGGATACAGTTCAGTGAGCAGTCAAAGAGAATGGAGTGCAATAAAAGACTATTTATCGAGAAAAATTCATTTCATCAGTGCCCATTAGTTGTGTGTCAGGCGACTATGTGAATGAGCTTTTGGTGCCAAAGTTGGCAAAGCAGCTCTTGAGTTCCACCTCGATGCACAGCAATTAATCTTTCATAACACAAGGCTACTATTCTGTACTATGTTCAACGTTCCCCACTGGATTGCCATCGGTCTAGAGATGCAAGCACTTCTTCCTCACTTGAAAGCTTCTAAACTTTCTTGTGAATGTCTCCTTAGAGTTTAAGAAAAAGTTATGGCTCTGAACTTCAAAACAGTTCAGTGTTTTTTTTTCAAACATACTTATGCAGTTTGATTCACCAATATCCTTATTCAAATTCTAAGAAATTTCATTTGACTTCATGAAAATATCTTGCAAACTCTGATCAATATATTTCAGATCACGATGGGAGGTTCTGACTTCTATTCCCCCTGTTCTCTGTTCCCTGTCCCCATCTGCAGATATCTTATGAAGACTGTCAAATCAACACGAACAATTAGCCTGTTATGCAAATACAATGTTGGTACAATGCTGGTACACTTTTGTATGTCCGTTGTGGTTGTCGTTTTATTTTTCCTCTCAGATGTTAACACAGAAAATATGGATTTCTAAAATTCAGATTTAAAATGTAGACAATAATGGATGTGTGAATATGTGGTGGTCATAAAATACAAACAAACAAGAGTCATATTCAATTCAAGTAAAATGTTGGTTTGTGTAGTTTTTCCTCATACTAGTAATATTGAAATTGTGGATTCTAATGAAGGTCAAAATGAAGAAGAAAAAAAAAGAACAACTTCAAAATCAAGAGAGTACAATGACACAATACAGAAACTGTACACATCCGGTGAAAATATAAGCACCTGTCGCTCCCTCTGCAATGTCAATTACTGTCTACCTCTGATGTGGAACTAATGTACGTATTCCTGGATCTCCCTGAACCCATTCACAGTGGTGGGCCTGCCCCAGGCCAGCAAGTGAACTTTCCTTTTGCATGTTCTTTTTTTTCATCAAAGTGGGGCTCTACATATTTGTAACCCCCGCCCCCCAGCAATCTCTGCAATACAGCAGAGTGGGCTTGGTCACACATTTGGGTCAGCTTGCGTTTATATCAGCAATAGGCGGACCTCGGGCCAGCCCTGCTTTTGGTACAGCAATTACATGTACTTTCAACTGGTGTAAACGGGGTCTTAGACCTGGACGTGAGCCAAAATACTTCTAGCATGACCCACACTATCTGTAGCTGCCAAGCATCACTAATGAAGTTGAAGAAGGCTAGCTGCCCAGATAACCATGAACTCCTTCTCAGCAAAATTGCATTGTCAAGTAGACCGCTTCAAATAGAAAAGCTCCTCCAAATAAAAACTACATAATGAAAGAAAAAGGACTTCTGCCTTCTTACAGGACTTAATTACATGTCAAGTCACATCTGCTCAACACATAAAAAGAGATCCCTTGATATGCATTATTCCTTTCTTGCATCGATGAAAACAGACAAGAAGACAATAAAAGAAAATGACAAGACATGGAAATGGACAAAGAAATAGAAAAACCCTGACGGAATAGCTTCACTAGTTTGTGCTTTTGTTGTTCTGCTTGTTGTCATTGGGGTTTTTTTTACACTCTTATAAAGATGTCAGGAGAACACCCTGCTTTAATAACTTGCCACATGACTACACTTTCTGATTCATGGAATATACTTCCTCACATAAAGTCAAGGCATGACAACATTGCAATGATCTACCGTACAGAAATATGCCTCAAAGTATTTCTCAATCACATTTTGTGGAGCCAATCCTGAGAAGCTATGCTGGAAGTTTGAGATTGCAATCATATGGTTATCCTCACAACAAACACAAAAACTGGTTTGCTGGCACAAACTTGATGAACTCCTTTCAAACAGAATTTTGCTTTTGGTAACCTGGTTGTCTTTACCTTGCCTAACATAGCAACAGCTAATGAATATCAGTTGGAATCTAAGTACTAAAGTATGGTAGATTTGATAGGAACGGGTGATTTGAATACCAAACTTGTCGCTCTATATCCTTATGTTAAAATGTCTAAGACTGTCATTTCATCAGTAAACATGATAATCATGTCAAGTTTTTTGAGATCTCACCAGGAACTGTTCTATCACCCTGGATTCCACTTCACAGTAGCTTTTTGGCCAGTAGGCTATGTACCTCGAAGCACACAAATATGACGACTACATTGTATATGATCCTTCTGCAAGAGCAGCCTGTAAAGGAATCAATGTATTCCCATGTTTTAATTCATGTGTTTTACTTCCTGTTTTACTTCTTGTTTTACTTCAGTGTCAGAACCATTTGTCTTCTATTTGTTTGTTTGTTTGTTCGAATAATTTTTTCCCCTCTATTTACCGGCAGTGTTATACTAGCAGGAAGAGTCAGAAATGGCTGAACCAGTGATGCCTCTCTACATAGTCAAGATGCAATGTACCAAATACTTTCCTTTTTATCCTCTTCTTTTTTTTTATCCATGGTCCCATGTGTTCAAACATTTTTCTGTTTTTCTTTGTTTGCATTGCTGCAGTTATGGAATTGAATAAAAAAGAAGAGAATCTTTTTTTTTCTTTACCAAAATCATTCTGAAGTTCTAAGATAATTAAGAGTCAAAATGTGTAACAGTGTATAAAGGCCTTGAGTAGGCAAGAATTCAGTGGCAGATGCTGATATCACCAACGAGCATTTCCAAGCAAATTTCCACTGGATTTGGTCCACTGGATTGTCCATCAAACTGGCTCCCCTCAAAATGGTCCGGACAGATGTTTCTGCCACTTTTTATGGGACCTCTGGAGTAACGGATCCTCCTTGGGCATTCCGCAAAGGCCAGGTTCAATGCAACAAAGACTCGACCTCTGACCCCTGAATAGGAAGCTGACGACCGTAACAGATATCTTGATTGAGGATTGTCTCCTTTTAGGAATGACAGCTGTCAGGATATTCTTGCAGAGTTCCCTAAATACTATTCAAGTGCAATTCCCTAGAACAACACAGAAGTGACTGTGCTAATAACCTGCCGCCTTGACACAGGGTGGTGAGGGAGGGGTTGAAAGAAGTGTGACTGAAACCAAAAATTATGATCCAGATCTCAAGAATATATCATTCTTCTTTGTCTTGAACTCACTTCAAAACTGAATATCTATCTTTCTTTAATCCTAAAGAAAGGCCACATTCTAAGACACCCATCATTCAACACCTTAATAAAGGCAATGGTTTTAAGGCCAAGTACATCAACTAGATAGTCTTCTGGTCAATAGCTGAGTTCAGCCTCTCCCCATATCCCTGACCTAAAACCAAACTTATGATGCAGATCTCAATAATATATCATTTCTATCTGCCTTGACTGAAATCAATATAAAATTGTATTTCTGTCCTCCATTTAACTATACAAAGAGGTCATGTTTTAAGACACTCATCATTCAACAGCATAGTACAGGTGATGGTTTGAAGGGCAAGTACATCAACTGGACAATCTTGTGGGCAATAGCCGGGCTCAGCCTCTCTCTGTACCCCTGACCTACCCAGGCGGCGACACTGACATCCATTGTCGCCATTGGTAAGGGATGGATAATGGTCAGGGAGGACCCAAGAGGGGGGAGTGGTTGGTATTAAAGTTACTGGATGATTCCAAAGCTGCTGGCAGAGATCCAGGAAGACATTACTGTAAATGTCTCTGATTGATATGACGCCAACTATTGAGAATTTGCTTCTTTGCAATTTCTTTTCATATGAGAGGCATACACAATGGTGTTATCTACATCTCTCCATCTACTGCTACTGTATGAGATGGGGAAAGAAAATAGATATCAAAATCCCATTGTAGACTCACAAAGATGAGAGATTCTCAAATAGTAGAAGTCAACAAATAGAACTTGTCACCTATCAATATCTACATGTAACTACTAGTAGAAAAAAAATCAACAGGAAAATAGGCACACAGAGAAGAAATTAAAAATATTGTATTTTCACAAGGAGCATGCCATTCTCAAAGACATAATCGTCGGCCTTATGCCAAAAGGCCCTTAACACATAGGATTTGTACAATATTAAGGGCCTTTTGGCATAAGGCCGACGTATAATGTAAATATGTAGTACATAATATTATGTGTGGACATGTATGTATCTTTCTCTCGCAGTTTCTCCCTCCTGCTCTCTCACTCTCTCTCCCTCTCTCACTCTCTCTGTCTCTTTCCCTGTATCTTTCTATCTCATATACAGCTGTACATACACACACACAAAGTAGCATAGCTGTTTGATCTACAATGTACACACTTTACCTGTCTTTTTAGAACCATTCAGCCACTCCCTCTGGAGATAATTTCTTACCTGCAGAAGAACAAAAGAACAAAAGAGAAGAACAAAGATGACATTATGTTAATGAGAGAAATGGTTTGATAAAATCTGCAAACAGAACAAGTATTGTCGACAAAGGCCACATACTGTTTCTAAAAGAGTAAAAAAAAAAAAAAAAAGTTAAGTGCTCTTCAATAAGTCATATGCAGAAGAGACTACAGAGTATACATGTGCCCAAAAAAAGAGGAAAAATGAGGTGCCTACTTTGTTAACACTAACATTACTTCCAGTCAATGAAGAACTGGTCAAAACATATTTTGATAACACAGTGGTGCCTGGAGTGTTTGTAGAATAAGCATAGCTCAAGATATTACGCCTGGGGGACAAAATTTCTTTTCCTACATTAACTCGTGGACTCTGCTCTCTTTGTTCAAGATATTTTCTCAATCCTTCACTCACATAATCCTCTGTATTGAAGTGGCAGTGCCCCTAAGGAAATTGACCAGATGAAAGACAGAAAACTTATTTTATTCTTTAACCTCCTCTGCTTTCCCTCTATGACTGAATCTCTTCTTAAAGTTTGTACAAGACTTTTTCATCAGTCTCATTTGAAAATCTTTTTTTTTTTTTTTTTTTGGGGGGGGGGGGGAGGGAGAAGTTCCCTTTGATATTACTGTATACTTATGTACAAGTACACTAAGGCCAAAAAACAAAATCGTTGTATTGGCGTAACCCGCCCAACCCTAAAAAAAAAAAACGACCCTGAACTTTTCACAAACAAAAAAAGGAAATACATCGTTTTTACCGCGATACGGGTTTGCGAATTATCAAAAACAACAACAACAACAGCTGGTGTCAGAAAATGGCCGCGCAGTACAGCGTGTCGGCGACCAGCAAGTCCGGTTCGAAGATTTTATTTGATATTATTCGGAGAATCGATTTGTCCTGTGGCGCTGGGTGATTTAGCCCAGGAATTTGTTCGTTCGTATTCTGACCGGTATCTCTATCGAATGGAGTTTTTGTTAAATACGAGTTTTACACGTAAAATACAGGTAGCAAAAAAAAAAAAATCCGCCCGCCCGACCCTATTTGAAAATCTCATGTTACGCCAATACAACATTTTTTTTTTGGCCTACATATCCTAAAAACAGGGGTTGCAGTTTAGACATGGTAACATCATAAGTTTGTTTCCACACAAGCAGTCTACATCTACAGGAGATCATCCTAATGCATGTTTTAGTAACAGAAATGCAAAATGAAATATAGTCTGGAGCATATTAGGTGGTACATAGATTACATGATAAAAGGTTTGAGAATGACAAGATACACAGTGTACCTTAGTTCCAACTAAGGTCCTAAGCACTGAATGGAACACTCATTTACAGAGCCATTACAAAAAGCATTAAACTATTTTCCGCTTCACCAAGTGAAAAACAAAAATGGTTACAGCTGTAATTGGAGGTGTAAGAAATGGCAACATACGATATATGCATGCATGTTTGAAGGTAGTTAGTTTGCTGAGTCTGTATGGACTTGTATGAGTACGCATGCAGAATTCATTATAAATTACTTGGGCAGACAAGAAGTTAAAGAACATAATTCTGATACTGATACTTCTGACAAATCAAATCATTTCTTTCTTTGGATTTTGAACATGAGCGCTTCAGCCTGCCTCTACATTAATTTCTCTTTTTCCCCATTATCATCAATATTACGTACAAATTTTAGGCAACATCAAATCAGAAGATTGCCCAGAGACTGTACATGAAGTAAGGATAGTCAAAAAAACAACATCAACTGCCAATGCAAGTTATGTTCTAGGAGTTAGGGAAACTGTTAGCTGCAGTTTTGATTGCCTGTATTATTTTCTTTTTAATACTATCACGCATTTGTGAGATATCACTCAAAAAATTGAATTCATGATGGAATTGGCTGATTTGACTGTCATACAACATGAACAGCCACAGCGAAGATGTAGAAGTGGAATACAGAGAGACTGAAAGAGAGAGGGGGGGGGGGGGAGAGATAAAAGAGAAGGGAATGAAAACATAACCCACCACCATCGCTGACCAATCAGTAGTGGTGATATATTATGGTGGGGGACAGACAGCTGTATACAAATAGGAATGTCAATATGTCATATCAATTGGGGCTAACAAGCCCCAGTGGCTACAATTTCACTGCCTGCCAGGATCCATCATCCACTTTTTCGGCACTTGAAAAATACCCACAAACTTTTCCCCTGACAATCACTCTTTCAGCATCATTGATATTTCCATATTTTTTTTTTTGTTCCCATTTTGGTTTCCTTCCTTCAGCTTTTATTTGCCAGCAAGAACTTTACAAACAGGAAGTAAATGTCATAGATAGCTATCGGAATAGAGCATATCATGGGCTGAGAACCACAAGGGTACAATTGCTTTCTAAGATTTGAGCGTGAAAACAAAAAGTTTTTTTTTTTTTTTTTTAATTGAGCAGGAATAAACACAAAACAGTAAATTTTCATGAAATAAAAGGTTTAATGAATCGAAGTGGATAGCTCTATAAGCATTTTTCCAAATATTGGATAGAATAGCACGCTTGCATTTTTTTTTTTTTTATTTTACTGAAAGTGAAAATAATTCAAAATTGATATAAGTGCATGTTGCATTCATGTCGTGATCGGAGTCAATATTTTCACATGCTGTTAAATTTGTGAACATACAATACAATACAATACATGCGTAGACTGAGTGAATGTAACAATATTGGTAGAACACATCAGTTTTGAAATTTTACAGTTACAGTACCGCAATCACTTGATCAGAAGACTACTACAGTTTTGATATCACATATGCAGAATTATATGATGAAAATATAAGAGAATTCCACAAAATGTAAACGCTTCAATAAAATGTACATATTCCCTCCACTTGTAACTGACATATGTTAAGGTTAACATTTTTACTTATCCTGCTTTCTGAAAGAGTTAAGTCAAGTGCTCCTTTATTTTGCGAGAAAAGTGAAAATATGTTGATTTTTTTTTTCTTAATATAGGCCTAATTCTTTGTATGTGACATTATGAGCTGAACTTTCATCCAAATGCTCTACTGATATTGCTGCATTCACTCATATCCACACATATATTTAGGTGAACTTGTCCTTTAATGCAGGTCTTAAAGTACACAAGTTATCAGCTTTCAAGCATAAAAGAACTGATAGGAGTAAAGTCCTTCTGCAAGTTAACTGGAACACATACTTTGAATGTATCCTGTTTCAAAGATCAAGGTCATGAAGGTAATATTACTTTTCCATTTTCCTTGTGTTTGTTTTAAATTCCCTACTCAATGAAGTAAACACGGTACAGTACACAGTAAATGACACAGTACACCAATCTTCAGTTCGTAACTCTTGATTCTTTTTTTTTTGCCCGAGGTTATTGGCATAACCCACTGTACACCTAACTGTGGACGGCACCACCACTGGGCCCTATAGGCTATGAAAGGGCCTCCAAGATGCGTGAGGGCAGAAGTTAGAAATTAATGACCACAACTGGAGAAATTATTTCGTGACTTCTCGCAGTTAGGAAAAGTAGGTCAGGTTGTATTTAATCACCGTGGCAATGTTTGGGGGAGAGGTGGTTGGAATTAGGTCAGCGTCACCAGTCATGAGGTAGAGGCGGTAGAGGCACTACCCCCCCTCCCCCCTTTTTTTTTCCACTCCTTGACACTTTGGAAAAGAAAAAGAGAAATACCAATAACAACTCCTTTGTTAAAAGTTTCCTTTTACTTATCCTAATAGCTCTTGGTGACATACTGTTACAATCTATTGCAATTCTGTTGTTATTTTTAGAGGCAAACATGCATAATCTATGCTATATTCACGACATATTGCAGAATGTTTGCTTGTTTATTAGTGCGTGTTTATTTGTTTGTTGTTGTATTTTTGTTATCATGCAGATTAAGAACAATTCCAATCACACTTTTGAAGGGTGTATGGCCCAAACAAATTACCGACTGCTTCATTTCATAACACATGACATCAAAGGATGCATGCTAGTGGAATATGAAAACAACTTTTACTTATAAAATAAAACCAGCAATTTCACTCCATTAATCTTCTCTGAGCTCCCATTTTTTTTCAAAGGAAAAGTGAAAGTATCCCGTTACTTTCTTTCCTCACAACTATTGGAAAATAGGAAAAGAATGATTACTGAATACTTCCATTTCAAATTCATGGAAAAGAAAATGGGGAGGGGAGAGAAAATGGGGCAGCTGTAGGGAAAATCACTAAACACACCCAAGTCCTGTACAGAGGAAAAAGACAACACTGGGCTAGCTAAAGGTACAATTTCAAATATTCCATTTGCATTCCTCAAGCCGCCTACCAGCAAAATTAAGCAGAAATCTTGAAAGCCCCTGCATCCTCGGAAGTTATGTCTATATCTTGTAGAGGGAGTTGACCATAAATTGAGTACAATGTGAGACTGGACTGAAATAACTTCCTGGAAGCTTGTTCCAATGAATCATCTGGTGAACTTGTCAAAATATCAGCCCTAGACTAGACAAGTTGTATCTAAACCACTAACTCTGAAATTGGCAGTTTTGTCTACACATAAAGCAGAGGATGTCCATTAAATCTACAGATCGATCGGCAAACTTCGTGACCAATCTTCAATCTCCATTTTCTCTTGGAAAGCATTTTGGTCCAAATTTAAGACTCTAACTTTATCATATTTGATAGATAAAAGATGACTTGATTGTTTTGGCCATTAATTCTCTTTACAAAGTTTCAGGCCACAAACAGAAAGCTGTAAGTGGCAGACCTCTCTTTAAAAGCAAAGAGTTCATAAATAAAACCAGCAAAATCCAATAAAGAAATAAGAAGGTACATAAGGATCAGTAGGCCACTCTCTATCACCTGATTGTCCTGGGAGACGACCTTTGACCCAACCCACCTACTCCGGGGTCAGAGGTCAACCCTGGAGGTGTCCAGAGGCAGTCAGTGTGTAAAGTGATCGTAATTGGATTGGGAATTTCAACTGGAAGTCGAACACAGGGCTTAGAATACACTTTCTGGTACATGTGAGCAAAAAAAAAAAAAAAAATGAGTTCAAGTGTGTTTATTGACACAGATATCTACAGCTGAGCTGTAAATTCCCTGAGCTCTTAAAGAATGACAAAGAAAAGCAAACTTTGGGAGGAAAGCAAATTTTACTACAGGGAATGGATACCTCTGAGACTGGTGCAGTCAGAATATTCTGACATAAAAAGGCTTAGTAAGGCCTATATGAATACATTTCATTTTGCAAACTTAAAACATCAGTATGCTCTAGCCATGCAAAAAATGTCAAGGCATGATCACAAATAGATCTTATTTAACATAGGTGAAATAGGCCTAATCTCCAATGGCACTAATAGTTCAAAAGTTCTTTAAGTTCTTAATGGTGTTCCAGTTTTTGAAAGTGTATACAAGTTTAATGGTCATTAGTCAAAATCGAATGTGAGAGATGATGTCAAACTATCAAAAAATTGTGGCTATAACTGAAAAGTAATATAAATGGTAACCATTTTGAGAAGACGAATAAATGCTACCTTTACTACATTTTGTGCTTCTTC
This sequence comes from Diadema antillarum, assembly GCF_040938485.1. NCBI lineage: Eukaryota > Metazoa > Echinodermata > Echinoidea > Diadematoida > Diadematidae > Diadema > Diadema antillarum. The sequence goes on from NW_027271492.1 coordinate 721,254, forward strand.
AATTGAAATTAATGATGATAATGAAGACGATAATACAATTACAGTAACCATGGTGATGATGATGATGACAATGATGATGGTTTGTAAGAATTACATCATTTCATTGAACTTCGGAGAAACAGATCCAACGTTAGAAATACAAGCAACTTTAAAATGCTACAACTATACACAAACAGACATACATGTAACACGTACACGTATTGGGCAAACTGCACAGAAAAGAAACAACCCGACTGACACACCTGTAATAATAAACAGCCAGAGAAACACGGCTGCATTGCGCAAATATTTCTGCCATCATAAGAATCTTCCCGAAGTCAAAAGAGTTTGACAAAATCTCTCTCTTGTGCATGAATCTCAGCATGAACAAGTCAAAAAGAGGAGGAGAAAGAGGAAAAGCATGAATTCTCACGAACAGATGTGTTAATGGCTGCGGAAAATGCTGACTTTCTGGTCTTGTTTGATATCAACAGGCGATGTTTTTACAGCAAACAGGGACCTAGTGTGTGGGAGTGTGGTTTGCTTTTCTATGCATGACAACATTGCTAATATCATTTTCAATGCCAGGGACAAAATCATGCATTTGTGTGGAAATTGGAAGCAAAAGTGAGAACAAAGTCAAGAATAATAATGTGTAGCATGAATAATCAGCATTCCCACCACACCTCAGAAAAAGGAGAAAAAAAAACATTTAAGTCAAAGAAGATTTGACATTGGGGACATTCACTTTGACAGAAATGACAACAACACAAATAGAAAAATTTAGATATTTTGTTAAGAGTTTGCTTGGCAGCTAAGATAAAAACCAACCAAAGCATAGTCAAAACTATTTCACATCAGAGTGTGATTTTCTTTAAAGATTCCACAATGGTGTATACAATGTCTTTATCTCACATTAGAAAAAGTATAACCACACATATGCGCACACACACAATAAAACATCACAGCACAACAGACTATCTGATCATATTAAAGGCTGCCACATATTACAATAACAGTGCCTGTGGCATCAGCAGTAATACACGTTTGAAGTACGAACAGTTGATTTATCTTAACTGTCATTTCAGAGTTTTTGTGCGATCATTTGTAACCTTTATGAAATAGGGACAAAAAGCTTATAGAGATAATTACTCTCAGATCGTCAAAAGGTTTGCCCACATTAAAAGCTTATTTTCTGCAAATAAAAGACACTATTTGGGAAGCAGATTTGGAGAAAAAAAAGGGGAAATACAGGCAGTGTAACATTTTCAATGCAAACTAGTTGACAGACGGGATACGAGACATCAGACTGTAGTTGGAAGATTATTTGATATCATTGTGGGATATTTAACATTTTACTGAGTGACAATTGTTAGATCATATACACTCCCTGATATGATAACTATCTCCAAAATACAAACAGATGTCTACACACACACACAAACACATACATATATACGCCTTTAACATGCTAATCTGCCACAATATAAGTTACAGCCTGTAACTGCACTTATAATTGCATTACACAGACATTACTTTAATATACAGTAAAGCCTCTTTCATGTTTGTTGATCTGGCATCTACTTTATAAAGGAAATAGACTGAGGAGCACTCATCTGTATTTGCTGACAGTGGGTATTTACCGCCAACTAAATGCTCCTTTTTTGTCAGACAGAACTATAGCGTATTTGCGGATGATTATCCTAACACCGATAATCAAGCCTTTTTGGGAGCCAGCAGACACTGCCTGTAAACACCATGACTCCAAAGACACTCCAGTCCCAAAAAAGCTGTGTTCTTTTATTTCCAGTCAACTTTGAATTGTCTCTTTTTCCTCTACCTCCAAATACTCTTCTTTCTTGGGGCCGGGTACGGGTTAAGTGGAAATGCACCGGCCAACTGTTGTACCATCAAAACGACTCTGCATTCCTCATTCATTCCTCACGATGATTTCTGCCAATTATCATCGATGACCCACCACGGTGTCTTCTTCTTCTTCTTTTTTTTTAAGAATTGAGCTAAATAAGGCAGAAGGTTTGCACACAATAGACAGTGGAAGACTTACAAAAAGCCATCACCTAACAAGACAGTGTGTTAAAGGGACTGTACAGTAGTGGTTGAGGTGGGGATTCATGTTTTGAACCTTCCTAAGTGAGATAATGAGAAACTTCTTATGAAATATGAAAGAGCATGTGATTTTAAGAAGGATCCAACGTTTATTTGATGAAAATTGGTTTTCAAATGGCTGAGATATCCCCAAAAGTGATAATAATAAAAGGTGACGTGCCCCAACTTTATTAGGATCTCTTTGTTTCACCTTGCTTTTGGATATCTCTGACATTTCAAAACAATTTTCATCAAATAAACTTTTGATACCCCTAAGAATTACATGCTCTTTGACATCTCATAGAGTGGTTTCTGAATATCTCACAAAACGCTAAAAGTTAAATCCTCACCTCGACCAGAACTGTACACACCCTTTAAATGCTCATTGGTTTGGGGGGGGGGGGGGGGGAGAACAAAAACAAAGGGGACCCCCTCGTCCTGGTGATACATGTTATAGTAAAAGTCCAGAACACTAAAGAGAAACCATTGGAGTAGAAAAGAGGACAGAGGCAGAAAATAGAATTTAAGTGCATCTCATGCTTCAGGGATATCAAGACATAGTTGTAGCAGAGTATGAATAGCAATGAGCCCTTCACACTGAATACCTACCAGTATGCTTCAACAAAAGGCTCTCATTGTGTTGGATTATTAGGGGAAAGGTGTGTACACAGAGCCATGAATCAGAACGACCCGCGAAGAAGAAAAAGAAAGGCTGCACAGGACTAGATCACACAGGCGAATCAAGCTCTAGGACCATTGTGCTTTTGTGTCACTGGAGAAAAGAATTTCCACTATTTGGGGTAAAAGGCAACCAGGCAATTACAGACAGAATTCGTAGACAGTACCCGCATGGCTTGTAAGAAACCAACATTCCCTCTAACACTAATTATGTAAAACAGCAATCCAACCCAAAATGACCCTCTCAAGACCTCTCATATTAATTGTTTGGCATTTTTTTAAATGTTTCCAGTTTTGGAAAATAAAAGGTTCAAACTGCAGTTTTAGAGATGCATCCTTCATAGGACCCAAAAAATTTGGAAAAAAAATTATAAACAAAATTTACTTAGTAGTATTCACTGCTGTTTGTCATCTAATGGTTTTGTTTCATTAAATCATTGACTTGTTGAAGACTAGTCCCAAGTCTCACGCAGTAAATTGTAACTTGTAAATACATGAAATCTGCACAAATTGTACATTTCAATTTCAATTTCAATTCATTTTCATATTTCTCCAGAAAATGTCATACGAAAGCAAAGTACCATAATGTGTATACAAAATTACACAGTACACATTAGTTGAATCCTTTACCTGAAAGTACTGTACTGTCACAATATGACAATTTATAATGGTCTGTTTAGAGTAGTACTGGGCCCTGTTTTATGAAGAGTTATTATTGATTATATAGTTGATTTCAATCATACAGTGTAAATCTATGGGAGCCTGTGCGGTAAGGAGATCTATAATCGTTTATATCTTTTGAGAAAATGGGGGGGGGGGGGGATAGACTATAATCTTACAAAGTAGGAGAAATATGATGGAGCCTACATACATTATAAAGCCAGATTTTTTTCCCTTGCTACTATTACATGGACAATAAAATGTTCATGTCAAAGCAAATGTTTACTATGTAGAACACTCATAATGAATACTACAACTCACATTGTATGGTAGAAACATACAGAATCAAAATACAGACCTGTGATTTCTGAGACTTATAAGATAGCAATACTTCCAATCTACAACTCTGAGCTGCAAAGTCTGATGATTATGCTGCCAGATTCTCTGATAATACGCAAATTTGAAGCTATGAGAATATGGAATCGATAATGATTGCCAAATGCCAACAAAGGAAGAAAATTTAATGAACGGTCTAGAATTTATCACAATCAATGTTTTCAAGACATAGTAGCGGTAGAATATACAATTTAATCAATATTCTGAGCTCATTAGAAAGGTGAAATCTGTTCACTGATTTCTTAATATAGTGACAGCATGACTCTCAAGGCTTTGCAACAGTGGGGTTTTCTTTCTCCATTCATTTGAAGATCACATATCAATACAGCTCAGTTGAGCAACACTCAGCAATGTCTGATACTGAGTTGTCACTTGTCACATTCTGGAACAGGGTTGTTAAAGGTACACGGTTCTGTCATGGCAGAATATTTTCATATTTATGAGCTGAATATAATAGCCACAAAGTGTAAATGACTTGCAAAAACTACTGTACCCTTAAAGGTATCGTATAGTTTTGGTTGAGACCTAACTTCAGGTTTCTACATTTTTTGGTGAGATAATGCAAAACCTTTTATGAAATATGAAAGAAGATGTAATTCCAAGAGGAATTCAATGCCTATTTGAAATGAAGAATGATTTTGACATGGCTTTTACTATATTTCAAAACAGAGCGATCCTAATAAAAGGTGGGACACACCTTTTATTACAATTGCTTTGTTTTGCTTTGATTTTGAATGTCCCAGCCATTTCAAAACCGATTTTCATCAAATAAACTTAGAATTCCTCTTAGAATATGGTATGGTCTGTTCAATTTTACATGTGGTAGTCTCCCAAAAAGTTAAAAGCCCAATGCTCATCTCCACCAATACTATACCATCCCTTTAAGGAGGCATTTGATTTGCATATTTGGGGCATGTTACAATTACAATGTATGGTCACACACACTTTTTTCTGCCTTCTTTTACTTCTTTAACAGAGAAGAGACTGTAATAGATAAAAGTGCCGCAGATTTGATACAGATCTTCAAATGCTGAATAAAAAAGATAATTTACTCACTGAGATTTTGGATGGCACCTGACTTCACACCATTATTTGATGATGTACTGGAGCTTTAAAGATATTCTTTCTTTCTTTTATTTTTTTCCCCTTGCTCTTTCTAAAATTGCGGCACAAGAAACTGATCCTCGCAAAAGCACAAAGACCTAATGGAGGGTGTGTATTGAATGATATAGTGGGAACTTGATTTATCTCTCTCATTAGCCAGCAAGTGAGCTGCATCACGACCCTAATGTCATTACCGTAATTATTATCGATTTCCAGCAATTCATCCACAGAAATGGGACGGTGAAAGGAAAGAAAGAAAGATCTAAAGATGAAAATGAACAAATGTTACGAGTCTTTTGGGCTTTTCTAATGCTCTTTGTACGTATTGACACCAAAAGAGTGGCCGCCACTTTATCTACGGGCTCTCGACCGAACAGTCTCCAACTAAAGTCGATTTCGCAGCCGCTGAGCCGTGTCATGGAAATTGCCTTTCCTTTGAGGCAAGAGGGCCCAGTTTGGGGTATGACTCCTGGTCAAATTTTCCAAAGTTCCAAATTCACTCCTCTCTGTTCCCCGTAACCCCTAAAAGCACCTACCACAGCCACAGTAAGGATTTGTCGCGCACTGGAGTACCTCTAACAGAAGCATCAAATCCATCAGCTCCTATCAAAGAGAGATTCTGCTGTAGAAATCAATGCTAAGACAGCACAAAATTGGCAACTTTGGATTTCACTGCATAATCTCATACTGGAAAAAGATTACATGAATCTTGCTTAAATGTGTTATAAATATACACTTAATCAGAAAGAAACTTACAGAAAAAAGTGCCTATTTGTCAGAGAAACAAAAACTTTCCTCTTCAAAATTATGTTACCAAGGCTATAGAAGAAATTGCTACCGGAAAAGAACAACCATATTTACAAAATGAGGTGAAATGAAAGATAATCTGCTATAACCTTTTAAAATGAAACACTGATGAAGAAAAGTCACAATTATGCTAAAAAGAAACAGCCCAAAACCAAAGTAATGTGTTTTCCATGAACTTGATGGGCTGAAGAATAAGGAAAACTCTCTTACATGGAAGTTCTTTTCCTTCCTCCCCACATATTTCCTTGATCCTTGGATGGCACTTGTACCTGTGTGTCTTATCAATGAAAAAATTGACTTAAATAATCTTCTTTTGCAATCAGCATAGCTTAATTGATCTTTTGAAATAGCACTCTTTTAGAAAGACACAAAAACGTGCCAAACAAAGAAAACAGATAATTGTACACTATATGGTTTCTTCCACATTACCTGGGAAGCAGCAAAAATTGGGAAATTGGTATGCAGATGCTATTCAGAACCACTTCACCACATAGACACTGGAATTTGTCTTGATTTGTTTTGTTTTGTTTTGTTTTGTTTTGTATTGTATTGTATTTGTAGGGGGTTTGGAAAGGTGAAGGGAAGAAAGTTAATCTTGATATGGAACAAACTTGTTTCCCAGCCGTCACTGGCTCATTTACTTGTATTTGTTCCTAATTTTTTTTTTTTTCACACACCTTGTGATATTCAGTAGTATACTTGCCAATAGGGCCATCCTTATTACAAAAAAGAAATTGTGACTTGACAACCTTTGAAGTTTATACTATGTGTCTCAATTATTACAAAAACTTGCTAAGTTAGTTCCACAAAAAGAAAAACAATCAAACAAACAAACAAAACAAAACAGAAAAATCATGAAGTTTTAGGAAGAAGTGTGCATGACTGGGCAGTATACTCCTGCAACATGCTCTACAGGAAAAGTAGATGCAGAAGTTCCATGAGCGTGTGTGTGCTCTCATCACAAAACACCTCACAAAGGTTATAGAAACTTTGCACTCTGACTTGCAAGTTTTCCTGCAAAATTTCCTGTGGAATTTGGTAAAAATTGTTAGGCAACCTTTTCCCAATCCTTTGTGAGTTTTCTTGATAGCTTTGTGAGTTCTGAAGCCAAATGAGATTGGTCTTATCTAGTCCCTAGTATGTGAGATGGGTAAGGGGCAGGATTGGGAAGAATGTAAGGGAGCGAGGGGTGGAAGATATCACCCCTGTGTGTCTTCTTTGTGACCCACTTAACGCCACTTGAAGCACTAAAATAGACCTACCCGTAAAACCATCAAATGGCATATTTAAAAAGTGTACCAAGCACCGGTAACGGTTTAAAGGCAGGTGTCACGATTAAGCATGACAGTACATGGTTATCCTGTTCTTTCAGTCACAATTTATGGTACTCTGTGAAAAGACAGTATCAAGTTATGATGATTGTACGATATACAGTGTAGCTGCAACAGCAATAGAGCTATGCAGCTACCAATCCACAACAAAGGGAAAGTAATCATTTTCTATCCACATCATACCCACTGCTTATTCTTCATTTCTTTTACTACAATATTCACCAGTAACTCAATGAAAACGGGGGGGGGGGGGGGGGGGGGGTATTGAATCCTGACCCTATTGTTTAGACTTCATAATTTCTGTGATGTGTTCATATTGCAGTATTTAAACAAAACAAAACAAAACTAGAGATTGTAATTTGTCATCACTGACAAATTAAGGTGATCCGATTTTTTTTATCAATGATTCGAGTCCTGATACTGCAAAGTCTCAGCTACAACATATCAAAATCTGAGAGAAATTCACCGTAGCATAAGTAAGATAGTGCTCGATAAAGAGAGTCATGTCAATTTTCACATCTAAAAAATTCCCTCCCATAGAGATAACACGTCATAGCGAAGATAGAAAAAGAAGTACATATGACCTTTGACCCCACTTTGCACAGACAAGATGGCATCTGAGCAAAAAGTGGTTATTTTATGAAATGACCCCTGTAACATGGATTTTACGTGTGCAAAATATGGGAAAGATAGGTCATGTATTCACCAAGATACAGGATGAAATATCTATGACCTTTGACCCTAATTTACATACCCAAGATGGCGTCTGATCAAGTAGTTGTTATTTTATGAAATAATGTTCGTGACATGAACTAAACATGTGCAAAATATGGTGGTGATAGGGTATGTTTTTCTTGAGTTATTGCACATAAAGTTGCAAAAAGAAAGGAATATCTCAATACATCGAAGATAAACTTTATTTTCAACCAAGTTTTTTCACGTGATCCCGACAACGTATGAAAAAACAAAGGGCACACTTACGATAGCCCTACGTCTCAGCTACAACATATTAAAATCTTAGAGAAATTCACCAAAGCATAAGTGAGCTAGTGCTCGATAAAGATAGTCATGTCAATTTTCATTTCCATAAAAATTGCACTCCCATAGAGATTACACGTAAACTGGTCAAATTTGACAAGGTTACCTTCAATCCATTTTTTCGAGGTGATGTCGTCATCCAATGAAAATTGTGTATTTAAATTTATGAAAGACCATTTCATAAGCTACAACATATTGAAATTTGGGTGAAAATTGGCAAAGGATAAGTGAGATACGCTCGAGTAAACTTGAAATTTGATGACGTCATTTTGAAAATTTACTTTTTTTACTTTATTAAGAAATTTGATATCTTTTAATCATTTTGTCAGCATCGCCAACCCATGAAATGACATATAAAACTCATCAGCTTTCAGAATATGTAAAGGAAATGGGGGGTCACCGTTCATCCTGACGAGTAAAATCGCATTTAAGATTTGCGGTTTTTTGGCATAGTTGCACTGTCTATTGCCATTGACGCGCGCGCGGAATTTCAACTTTGACGGGCCCGTATGACGTCATATTGAGTCGGATTGACTTGAAACTTGGTAGAAATATTCCTTCACATTTCAGACATTTGATCACAGTGAGAAAAATGGGAAATTTCTATTGCATATGAGCTGTGCGTGCGTATATGCGCGCGCGCGTACGCGTCCGTCCGATTTTTTCATTTTTTCAAAAAATGCTCTAAATGGTCTGAAACGTGTGCAAAAAAATTTTGGGCTTGATTGGAGCATACAAATATTTCAACGCGCGCGTACGCGCACGTTTTAAGAGAAAATATGAATTTTGACAACATGAATAGAATTCGCTTGACTTGAAATATATGTGACGTAAATTTCATTGAAAAATTCCATTCCATTAATGAGATATGATTGAGAATGTGTTTTCATATAATGACGTCATAGTGACGTCACGGTCGACTGATCACAATGATTTTACTTGATCTGTCGTCTTTGGGACACGATACATACATGGTATAAGTTTGAACTTGATAGGCATAGCACTTTTTGAGCTAACCTCTGCACAACTTTTGAGGAGAAATAAAGAAAGAAACAAAGAAAGAAGAATAAAGAATCAGTACAGATACAGAAGGTGATCCGAGAGGATACTCGGATCACCTAAAAACACCAGGCAAACAAACAAAGCAGAGCAAGAAAGAAAGGAAAGGGAAAACAAACTTTAAATGTGTTTTCTTATTAAAACCAACTTTTAAAGCCTTACAATCGTGGCAAGTGGTTTGTGCGGCACGGAGATAAATGCAACACGCTGCCTCCCCCATTGGGTCAGCGAACACCACTGAGACTTGAAATCACCTGACCCAAAATGGCTGTCCGAGCCACGAGAGCTTCCGAAAGGACGCACACTCACAGTGCGCATGCGCATGAAGAGAGGCCAAAAGAGCCACACGTCTTCTGGCCTCTCTCCTCCAATCACTGCAGCTCGCGGTCACAATGTTTGTGTATGATGCGTACACACACACACACACACACACGTCTCAGTGGCAGCATTGTCCCACACATTTATGGATAAAATATAGCACTGAGTCTGGCATTGCGCAATTGCATGCACAAACTTCTGTCGTTCGGGAGTTTACGAAATAACGTACATTAGGGGTGACGATCGTCCAACTTTAAGAACACATCACTTACAACCTGGGGCAGCAGCATCTTGACAAGCTGGCAGTGGCTAATATTTCATTATCAAAACTGCTAAATCAATACACCCATAACCCTACGTGAACTGAATATCCTTACATGTGTAGATTCCACCTCTGAACAGTGGACTTGGCAAAGGTATTTGTACCTTGGGGCTTGTCATGTCTGTGTTAAAATCGATGCGAAATGCTAACACTAATCGATGACTGTCGTCAACAGCATGGCAATCAATAATTGGCAGATCATTGCATCATCTTTTTCGCCTCGATTCTGCACCACTATACCTTTATTTTTTTTTCACAAGCATGCTCAAACACATACATCCTGGGTAGACATAGTACGTACATATGAAACATACAATATATGTCTGTCCCTGCAACAAATTCCATGGAATCCATCTCAAGTCATTTTATAAAAATACAAGTAGCATCATAATGGAAAGACAGATGTACTGTAAAAGTGGAAATTTTCGCGGTGTTGAAATTTTCGCGCATTTCGCGCAACTCGAAACTTACGCAAAAATAAAAGCACACGAATAATTTTGCTTGCCATATGTTCCAGCAGTTGATGTCTCTATTCCACGGAATCAAAAACACGCGAAACTCTTCTAACCCCGCTGAGCGCGAAAAATTAGTCGCGCGAAAATATCCACTTTTACAGTATACAGAAAGAACAGACCCCAAAATGTGATGCCTCTGATATAACTGGCCAGCTCATTTTAAAGTCTCAACAAATGTTTAGCATGAAATTGAAGAGGGACCATTAGAGATGAACAGCACTCGTCCAAGGGACTAGATTAACCCATTGACGACGGTTTGATTTTGCTACAACATGCATTTCCCATAGACGCTTGGCCCAGTATACTTGGGACTCTTCCTCAACGGGATAAAACCAGGGGCCCATTGCATAAAAGTTACAATTATGGTAACTTTGCCATCCAATTCTTGATTTTGATTGGCTGTTGAGTATTGTTGCCATGGTAGTTACCATTGGTTGGCAAAGTTACCATAATACTGTAAAAGTGGATATTTTCGCGTGACTAATTTTTCACGCTCGGCCGGATAAGAAGAGTTTCGCGTGTTTTTAATTCCGCGGTATCAAGACATGAAATACAGGAACATATGGCAAGCAGAAATATTCGCGTGCTTTTATTTTCGCGCTAGTTTCTGTTTGCGCGAAATGCGCGAAAATTTCAACACCGCGAAAATTTCCACTTTTACAGTAGTAACTTTTATGCAACGGGCCGCTGGAGACAGTATTCATTTTACCAGTGAGGTCATACACATCGTAACTTGAGCATAAACACTTTACAACATTCACTGCTCATTCAACCTTGCTCATTCAAAATGGCTGCTAACAAATTCTAGACCCAGTATTCATTGACAAATACATTGTATGTGATGTTCAAGAGGCCTAATATGACCTCTATTATCAGTTTGCTAATTTTCCTGAGAGAAGTTTTGTGAGTGGTGACACCGACAAAGCCACTTGCTGTAAAGAGGTCATTGAGTTTGAATTCCCCTGGAGTGTCATATTACTCCTAGTTCCATCTTCATATCCACTGTCCCGCTCTTAATGGCACCCATCTGATGATACAGTTGTATTAGTTTTGTCGACAACAAATTAACAGTGGTTGAGACAGGGGGAGAATATCCTCTATTTGTGGTCAAGATTGCATACTCAGACCAGAACAAAATCCATACAAATCACACATATTGTCAGAAAACTATTCTCCACACTAAAGTGTAATAAACTACTTATGGCGAGCAAGGACACAGAATTCATCTGGCATAATGAATTTACTCTGGACAAGGGTAATTTGTAACAATCATATCAAAAGAGGATGGGAACTTTCTGGGCACAAACTGCCCTGGGTGGGCAATTCTACACTGACCATCATTGTTGCTGAACTACTGAAGAGAGATTCTAGACACCATGGCCTAGAATGATAATTTCCATATATACAATGCACACAATGAAGCCTCTTGTGTGATACGCAGCCACTAATTTGCGGTTAATAAGATCTCCTCATACTGTGTAAAAACCATTCTGGAGGTCATGCAAGCTTTAAATACTTGTATTGTTGACTCTCAAAATGTCTCCTCCCACTTAAAGTACATGTACATACAGATTGTATTATACTTGTTGTCAGGTTTTTCTGTAAAATTCTTCTGTCCTTCTATATTCTAATACAATCTGCTCCCACAGTATGTGCTTCCTCAATCAATATCTAACTGTTTCTTAAACATAATTGATGCTGCCTCCTGTTGTTGCCATCGCCATGGCAACAGGGCGGAAGCAGAATTGAGTAGAAGAACAGCATGGTGTGGGCTGGACATATTAATGAATTCAAACATGTTGAGCGGAAGGTTCCTGTCACTGTGATGCAACACAGTGTATTTTATGTCAATACATACTGTAAAGTAAAACATGCGTGTGTAGGGGGGGGGGGGGGTAACAATGATTCTCTGTGTAAAGGTCAACACATCATTCCTCATTCCACGCTTTCATTCACTTCAAAGAGAATAAAAGAGACATTGTCAGTTTAACATTTAATAGGAATATTTCGAACACATGATTGGCCCGAAAAATTTCTAGCCGTCCCAGTACAGTTCATTTTAGTATAGAAATGTACAGTAATGTTTATATGCAGGGCTGCATGCTGAACCCATTTTTTCTACTAGTTGGACCAGCAGGTGCTCAGTGTTTCCATTTTTCACTGGTCCATTCCTGAAAAACTTACTGGTCCGACAGTGATATTTACTGATCAGGGACTGTCGGACCAGTGCCAGTGTGCAGCGCTGTTATATGCACATTAATTTTCAGAGCGCAAACAAACAAGATATTCCAAAAGTTCCAGAGAATCCTCCCCCATCCTCTGAGAACAAGGAGTGACAACTGTCAATCTCTAATCTCCCATCTTTGCTCTTTTGATCTTTGATTCACACTACCTGTTTTGTCTTAATCAAAGTGGAGCAATTCTTCAAAGCGCTCTGTATGCTGACGTCTTCGTGTCGCCATCCTTGATAAGGACGACTCTGGGTGATTGGTGTCTTCAGTGAGCAAATATTGTGGTCGGACGCCCGAGCTGGCGGCCTAAAACCGATATTTGCAGAGGACAGGAAATGGACACGGTCCAACGATTGTTTGATGCACTTGATTGTGAACAGGTGTTTTTAGGTAATAGACATTTTAAGTTTAAAATCACACGCAGTTGAGCTTGGAATGTGTAAACTGTCAAAAGGAAGCAATCAGAGGGCAAATTTTGGCAGAAACTGCTTTTTATTTTGACATCTAACATGAACAAAGTATAATTGAAATGAATTGAACTTTGAACTTTGAACTTCCCAAAAGTACACACCATGGTCTGTTCTTTTCCTTGCTATTTATGAATCAATCTAACAAACAGAACAGTCATTTCTTTCAATCAAGTAAACAGATACAAAGAGGGTGAAAAGAAGAGAATTTTCATGACACTTGTTTGCATTCTAGTGGTTGGGAGGCAATTGATTGGTACCAAAAGATTTTACATATGAGGCAGCATAGTCCACATATTAGTGTCTAATTGCAACAACAGCAAAAACATATATAATATGCATGTACATGTATGTATCTATTTTGTGTGTGTCTGTGCAGGTATAAAATGTATACATATATAATCTAATATCTCATATATTAGATATGGGTTCCCGGGCAATTATCCCCTGGAAAATTACCCCAGATCCTTCCCCTGACCCTAACCCTAATCCTGAACCTAATCCTAACCATAACCCAAATCTTAACTCTTACCTTATCACTAACCAGTATTTAGCAGGGGGGGGGGGGGGGGTAATTGTCCTCAGGGGGTAATTGCCTTGATACGATTATAAACATATTAAACATCACACATATATATGTATAAACATTTTAACATACATTTCTGTATACCAGAAAACTTAAAAAGAATTGTCATCACAAAAAGAAGGTATATATTTCATTTTACGATATATAAAATAACACACAACTTCAACAGTTGCCCTTGTGTCCAATGACAGTTTACAAAATGCACAGCTTATTCATTATGCCGCTTCCATAGTATAAGTAAATAGTAAATACTGGTTTTTAACAACACCAAACAGACCATGGACATACTCGGGTCAGTTTGACAATGACAGGTTTAGCAAACACGCTTTGGCGACAATACGACAAACTCAGCACGGTGATAATCTGTTGGCTTTATGCATTCAGTCCAGTTGAAAGAGGAGAACGGGAATGGATCTGTCAGCAGTGGCAATAGACAAAATGTATGCCCTGCAGGTATCAAGACTGGGTCACCATTGCTTGTATACTAATATGTACATATATATGTCAAAGATGTAAAGGGATCTAACCTAATATTGCATGGGTACCATCTACTTGTTGCTGTTGTTAGTTTACTGTAGAGCCCCTTTACTAGGCAGGTGTAGTGTGTTTTCATTATCAATTGTAGTCACGTCTTTTCCTGGCAACAAAAAGATATTGTGCATCTTTCTCCGCCCCCCCCCCCCCCCAACAACAAAAAGAAAAGAAAAACTAGCTTATGTTGTTGATTAGGATAATGGTATCCGAAATAAAAGTTCTGGCTGCCCTAAAGAGTATGGACAGGCAGTTTAGTTTGTAGCCACACACAAAAGATTGCAAAGGATCCCAAAACTAACTTAGGTATGTAGATGGGGGGGGGGGGATATATCAAAAAAGAAGCATGGCTTTCAGCCAGTCAGAAGTATACACATCTGGAGAATCAACATGATACTTCAGTTGCATTATATCAAAGCTCTACTCTTCAACATGGCTATACAGCATGGGAAGATAGATTTGTATGAGCATCATTATACTAAGTGCAGTATCCTTCCCCACACCCGCAGTTTTGTAGAGATCAAATTCTCGAGAATATGTGACAAAAAGAAATCAGTTCAAATTCACATAAACAGTCTATCATAAAGGGATTTCGTCCTGAGGGTCATTTGGCCTGCTGTCATTTCTTCTGCTGTACATAGCGAGGTCTCGTAATTAATCAAGCAGGTGGCCTAGTATGTCAAACGCATATTCAAAGCAGACACATGATTGCATTACTATCACAAAGACAGACTACGAGGTCTTATTGAGGTATGAAGGAGAAATACTCCAAAACAAGAGTCATAAATCTGTAAAACCACCTATGTTGGTCCTATCCCCTATATGATAGTCATACCATCCTCCTGCATACAGCTGTAAGTGTTCAGCCATCTCTTGAAAGGAGTTTGGCACTATTAATGCCCTTCTGGCATTCAAGTACTGAGAGGCAAAATTCCTTCCTGATATCATGTTGCTTTTTACCAAAACAGGAGAATAAGAAAAGTAGATCAGTGAGTTTCTTTCTTTCTTTCTTTTTTATTTGAAAGGGGGGGGGGGGGGATCAGACAAACACAAAAAGCTATGAACTGACAAAGTTTAGAGAGTAAACCAAATTGGCAACTCTGTGTGATTAAGGTGGTGAACAGCTCTCTATTTGTTATATTTGTACATACAATGTAGAGATTTACCAATCTTTCATTTTTGGTCTGGACAAATGTCTTCAGATCTGTTCTTAGTATGTAATACAAAAGAGTAATATGACTTTGCATACTTCCTAAATATGTAACAAAAAAAAATACAAAAGTATTGATATTATGTGTACAGAGTAGACAGCAAAGCTGCTGAACAGCTACATCACACAGAGTTGCAAATTTGTCTTTACTTTCTAAACTTTACTCAATTCATAACTTTTTTGTTTGTCTGATTCCCTCCCAACCCCCCAACCCCACCCCCCTTTAAAAAAAAAAAAGTATATCACTGATCTACTTTTCTGATTATTCTGTTGTACAAACAACACAATGGTTACACCATGGTGCATAAAGAGTGAATAGTTAAAGGATAAGTCCACCTTCATATACATGTGGATTGAGTGAATGCAGCAATATTAATAGAACACATCAGTCAAAGTTTGGGGAAAATCGGACAATCCGTTCTAAAGTTATGAATTTTTAAAGTATCTGCATAGTCACTGCTGGATGAGAAGATTACTATAGTGTATGATGTCATATGCGTACAACCATATAAAGAAAATAAAAAGAGAATTTCACAAAACTTTACTTTTTGAATTAAGTGAACATTTCTTCGACTTGTTGCTGACATATGTTATGGGTAATATGATTCCCCCTGCCTTCTGAAAGAGAGAAGTCAAGTGTTCTTTTGTTATGCGAGAAAAGTGAGAATATGTTGAACTTTCTTTATTCTTTCTTTATATCGTTGTACTCATGTGACATCACAAGCTATAGTAGTCTTCTCATCCAGCCTTGAGTGAGCAGAAACTTCAAAAATTCATAACTTTTGAACGGATTGTCCGATTTTCCTCAAACTCTCAATGATGTGCTCTACTAATATTGCTACATTCACTCAACCCACATGTCTATGAAGGTGAACTTGTCCTTTAAAGTTTGGATGGATTACGGATATCTAATGACAAAGATTGGCAAGTTAGGCTGAGTGCTTTGCCACAGAAAGGGTTAAACAAGGAATACGCATTTCACTGTCAAGTAGTCCTCTGAAACAAGCTGTCGCTGAAACAACCTGTCACCGAACTCATAACATCCAAAGCGAGCCACTTACCTCACAACTCTCTGACAATGCACAACTGTCTACTGCTTAATACTCTAGTGGTAGTAGGATTCCAGAAGTTGATTCTTACCTGTGTGATGGAAAGAGAAAGAAAGGAGATGCAAATTGAAAAAAAAAAAAATGATTCTGATTTTCTCAATCACAGAAATGGACATGATTTATCCTAGGAAGAGTTTACTCACATGATACAATGGCAGGCATGCCAACCTTGTAAACAGCACTACAGTATTTGGAGGGCTGATTTTGGGTAGATACACAATATTTTTGCCTTTGCCTTCCTGCACTAGTCACCATTATCACTGAGTAAAATTTCGTCAGTTATGAAAGACCACCATCGCAGGAACTACCCTACATGAACAATTATACAATTTTGGAAAACAGTATTTTCCATGACACCTGCAGCATTTTTGGCAAAAAAAAAAAAAAAAAAACAGTACAAAGAAGTGAAGAAAAGTAATAGTTAAATATGTGAAGGTATGAATGTGTAAGAAAATTCAGGGTTCTTCTGCTGCTTGTAATTTCTGCCACACAGCAGCAAAATTGGTTTGAATAATGGCTGTATAGGGACACAGGTGGGTTACAAAAAAAAAAACAAAGCAATAACACATATTATGAACAAACAACAACAAGAAAGAGCAAAGTTCAAGCTCATTTTTTCAACAACATAGTGTATAAAGAATAAACATAAATTTGGTTATTCCTGCACAGGTACACGTTCATGTATGCATGTTTGTGTCACAGTAGCATTAAAACTCACCACTGAAAGCATTAAACTCCTCATCCTTTGAAGAGAGTGACAATGGTCTTTGCAATGTCTCATGCTTTCAATTCAGCTGTGCTTCTTTTTGTAATCAGGGACACGTCATGAGAATGTCTGTTCTCTGACATCTACACAACAAAATCTTGACTGTTCTTGTTTTTGTTTTGTTTTTTTAATACTGAACTTTGCTCCTAATGTCACATGACAGACAGTGGCAAGTTTGATTCTTTTTGTTCCAAATCAGTCTTAATTCACGTTCTGTCACTGTCAATAAATCACAATGCTGGTTCCTTGCATACAGAGAGTCTCCTCACATTATTTCGCTCTTGCGAGACTCTCAACCAAATTCATCTTGAAGTTCTTCTTTGGTATAGTGTACAAGAGGAAAAAAAAAAAGGATACCACACAAAAGGAGATTAGAGGAGAACCTGATATCATGGCAAATTACCCAGTGTCTATTGTCAGAATATCACATTCCTCCCATTACTGACCCCCCCCCCCCCCCAAAAAAAAAAAAAAAAAAAAAAAAAAATCTCCAACTTGATCTCCAAGATATAGAGAGAATTCAACATTGGCTGACTTGAGACTTGAAATCCATACATTTTCTCAGGTGAAAGCGCACCGAAAATCAGCCGGTGAAGAGTTGATCGCTTCGCTGACATACGGGAATGCTACTCAAGAAATAAGAATCCGGCAAGTAACGAAACGGAGCGGCCAGCTCGATTGATATCAAATTGACTTTCTGTGGTGATTGATGCGTTTGAGATTCCATTTCTGATAAAATGTGAATGCTTTCATGTGCATACAATATTGAATTCTACCACACATAGTGCACATAGAACACTCAACAAGTTACCACATATGAAGGCAGCTAAGCAGCAATTGAAGAATCATAGCAATGGTGAGCATTAATGTTGTAGTACATGTAGTAGTAAGAGGAGGAGTTGTAGCAGGCTGGTGGCTGTGGTAGTAGTAGAAGTAGTAGTAGTAGTAGTAGCAGCTGCAGTAGTAGTAGCAGTAGCAGCAGCAGCAGCAGCAGCAGTAGTAGTAGTTGTTGTTGTTTTTACATTGTTGTTGTTATTGTTGTTGTTGCTGTTGTTATTGTTGTTGTTGTTGTAATACAAGTACTGGTAAAAATAGTAGTATGATAATTTATGTAGTTGTGCCAGTATGAGCATGGTTTATCTCAAATATTCTCATACAAAATTCTCTGTCTAGCACATGTAGGCTTTTACCTCTTTTTTGAATGTATATTGTATAATATCTTCTTTCATACAAGTATGATCTTTGGCCTTCACAAGTTGCTCTTGCAGCAGCAGTTTAAAACTTGTCTTTATTTTTTTTTGTATTTTTTTTTTAACTGCAATGCAATCACCTGTCGTCTCCAGATCGGCTCCTCCAAAATGTCACAGGTTGCTCTCAAATTCTCAAATTTTTGACCTCCTATTTTGACAATAATACAGTCATTGTTGTCTATTCCCTAAGCTTCTATGAGTTCTATACATACATCTTCAACATTTTGAGAAGCCAAAATAAAAAAAAAGAAGAAGAAGAAGAAGAGGAGAACATGGGGGGGAACTATTGAGGCTTTGATTTATTTCAGACAAACAGGATAAACATTCACCCATGGATCCTTAAAAGTCAAAAGGAGACAATGCACACACACAAGACATAATACAAACCTGTGAAACCCCCATTTGACACGTGCAAAAGCTGAAAATAATGTGACACATGTTTGCTGGAGTTTGGCTCTTGAGGATTTACGCCATATTACGGGCACATTTTCTGACCGTATACCATACTTTCTTTACCTTCTTCTTTTGAGGGTGTTAATTATAGCCATCTCTTGCTGGGTTGTTGTGAAGGTACTTAAAGCTTTTCCAATAGAATAGAATGGACATTATACTCCATCTTGTGTGAATTACATCTAAATAGCACTTTGGTTCAAATCGGACTGATGTGTTGAAATCTGCCACAATACATCCAGGAATGCTTGATTTCCTTACAAAATTACAACTTCTTCATCGCCTCATTTACGGATTCTAAATCTCCCTCCCTCCCTCTCTCCCTCTCTCTTCGTGATCATTTTCACTCTCACTAATATCCTGTTCATATAGGGAATTTAGAGCACTCCACGAGCATTCCTGAATCCCACTGAACTCTTTAATTGGTGTATGTGAACAGACAGTCGGGACCTGGAGCGCTCTAAAGTTATAGGTCCGAGCCATAAATGCGTTTCAAAATGACTTTGCGTTTATCAATTCTATAGAAACATATTTCCGGCTCAAACACACAGAAATTTGTTTGCAATTGCATTTTTTTTTCAACATTCAGAAATGTGTTTCTAACTCCTAATAATCAAAACAGCTTTGCATTTATTGTATCAACTCCCAAAACTCTCTGAAAGTTGTTAGGAAACTTTAATTCTGCACTAGGAGTGAGTTGGTAAATGCACCCTAGGAGGGGCATAAGTCCAAGCGCTTCACGAGCGCTCGTGGGCCCGACTTTGCGTGTGAACGGGGTATCACCCCTTGTCCTTCCTCTCCTCCTCATTTCTCTAGTTACGTTCAGACGGGAGCCCTTAACCTCGAAGTTAGGAAACTTCGAGGTTAGAGCTTGTAGTTAGGGACCGTGAAGACGCACTCGTAGTTAGCAAACCTCGAGGTTTGCTCGAAGTTTCGAGCCACGAGAAATCTTATGGTTAGCGCTCTAACCACGAGCCGCGGGGGGTCCCCACTCGTAGTTAAGCACCGTGTGGACACAAAACACAACGAACTCGAAGTTAAGAGTGACCTCGCCGTAAATTGCGGCGTGTTTTTTTTAGACGGCACAGATTGGGGAAACTAAAAATCTATCGGGGACCCTATCCCTAAACCTGACCCTAATCCTAATCCTAACCCTAACCATCAAACCCTAACCCTAACCCTAACCCTAACCCTAACCCTAACCCCAACCCTAACCCTAACCCTAACCCTAACCATAACCATAACCAAAAACCCTAACCCAACGTTTTTCCCATAGGTTTAACACGCGCCATGCCCCAATCTGTGCCGTCTTAAAAAAAAACGCCTCCGCTCCGGCCCCCACAATTTCCCTCTGCTTCCGGGTCAACCTCCCAAACGTACACCACAAATACACCACACGTGAAAAACCTATGACGCATGACACAACATCATCTTTTCTTCCCATGCGCTTGATCTCTGAAACTGAACACGTCGAATTAACATTTACTCGCTATCAAACTGTATTCTATATTCTTCTCCGACGCTAAAAAAATGTTTTCGACGAATATCTTCATAAAGGCATAAAGTCATCAGTGCAGTAATATCTCTGCATACCATGACAGAGAAAAAGAGTACCCGTAAGCGAGTCCGACAGGGTTCGACTAAAGAATAAATAGACGCCTTGTTAGCAGTGTGGGCTGAAACTTCCGGTTTTGTGGTTTTAACATCGAGTAGGACCCACTCGTAGTTACGGGGGGCAGAAGCTTAACCTCGAAGTTTCGTAACCTCGAGGTTAAGATTTGTCGTGTGGACACACGTCGTAGTTAGGGGGCAAGAGCGAAACCTCGAGGTTTCCTAACCTCGAGGTTAGGGCCTGCCGTCTGAACGTAACTTCTGTCTCTCTCCAAATTCAGAAGCACTGTTCTCTCTTCTCTTCTCCCATGCTTGCCCACACACGCAGATAACCACCTCGTGTAAATCCCCAAAGACATCTTATAATCAAACTACAAGAGATGATTTGTTCAGGGGGAGAAGAAAGGCACCCTGCCAGTAATGTCCACCAGTAGAGGAGAGTGAGAATAAGCCCTGATTATCCCAAACTGACCGTAATGACCATAATTTTCGCCACTCCATTCTCACACTCTCAACGCCTGATGAAAAACACCCGCACTCATTCACCGAGGGGGACTCAATCTCCTAAGTGTTCATACCACCTGATAATCAAATGTGTCTATATGGTCCTAGGACCCATAGCTTGGCTTTGTTGAGAAAGCAGACAGAAGATTCATCCTATATGGTTTTCTTATTTTGGGGGTAAGCTACTTTTTTGGTGACTCCCAAGGAATGTAGACATAATTGCAGTATTTTAAATGTTAGGCAGATGTCATATTATTTCAGTGAAAGTGTGAACAGCCCATGGAAGAGAAAGCATTTCGTAAGTGGTTATCCTTGTTTAAAAAAAAAAAAAAAAAAAAAAAATTGCACGATACAAGTATCTGCTGAACCTTTTCACCAATTTCCAACCATATCAAGAATTGCTTGAGATATATATGATAGTCTCTTGCATTTTCAAACTGACAACTACATCAATCCCATTTGTTATCATGACATGATTATGTGAGTTTTCAAAAACTTTTTTATGGTAGACTACAACTCAAATTACCCTCTGGAGCTAAGTCAGATCTGATCAAGTTTTGCAAGTAACTCTTTGATGGACTGTGTATCAGCCTGTGTTGTGGTGATCTACACGTTGTAGTCTCGAACTTGTCTCATGAAATTTAACTGCAACTCCCTAAGTTCTTGTTGTACATGTGGAACTAGGCACGAATGATGTCACATATGCACAATGTATGGCTCCAACTGTGCTTCAATCAGTTTGAACAGTAAAAAGCCTGATTGTTCAGATCACAGTGTTTTGCCCTTCACCCACAAAGGCGTCACCATCACAGCTTTTTTTTTTTTTTTTGTCAAAAGAGTACAACCATGACACTCAAATATTTGCTTAATCCAACTTTTCTGATTCATCCAACTGCTTTCTCGTGTGAGGTGTTCAACCTTTTGACTTGCATATCTGACGTTTATGAATGTTCGTCGGGAACGATCAAATGAAAGCTGTTAAGAAACAGCAGGTGCTTGACCTTACGTGAACACACCTGAGGAGAATTCAGTCTGCCCATGATGGCTGGCAGTGATCGAGAATACCACAGTTAGGGCACAAATATTGAGAAGCTTCTGCGGTCCACAAATGCTCATAAGTTTGAAAGGACACGTTTCTCCATCTTCAAGAGACATCATTCTGCAAGAATTCTTGGCTGTAACAGGGCGAACATTTAATGAAAAGCTTTGATTTTTATTTGCTTTATTCTATGATTTCATTGCAAGCTACAAACGACTGTATCTTTCCATGTAAGATATGTAAACCTTTTCAGATGTTTGCAGTCCACCCATGTTTCTATGATGATGTAGTGTCGACAATGAATTCCAAATTTATGCATTGTCAAAAGAAAAACTCTTACAAAGTTGATTTCATTGCAAAAGGGACTTCTAGAAACCATTCCTGAGAGAAGCTTGTTCGTGACTTCAAAAGACAAAGCAGTAAATCTAAAGTAATGGCAAGTACTGGACAACATGAATGTAATGATTATCTGTACAGTGCTCAGTGAAAAAAAAAAAATCATTATTTTTTAAATTCTGCAACCTTTAGATCTACACTGTACTTGTAATGCACAGATTAATTACTCCAAGAACTGCCAAACTCCTTTTAAGGGAGAAAAATTGTTCTTTGATCCTGCGGTTACAAAATCTCATTACCGAAAAACTATCACATAACGGCATCCATTTCTGGTAACATATCCCCCTTTAAAGTATGGTGGGAAAAAAAACAGCATGTAGGGTTTACATTAAATCTCTTTTTTTTTCCCTGGAATGACAAAGGAACCATATGCAAGGTGCGCTGTGGCAGTCAATGTCAAAGTTCTCACAAAACTTGTCAAAGCCCACTGAGCGGTGGCAGCCGTAGCGCTCGGTGCGTGGGGTGGGCGAACAGGATGCCATTGTACGACCCCCCAAGCCTCCCTCCACGGCTGGCGGCCGACGGCGCGGGGACAATATCACGCCGACTGACAGGGAGACGGCGAGCCGCGGCAATGTGCAGCCGCACGTGACATGAGATTTGTATTGACTATCCACCCAGACCCCGCTTACACTTACAGGCTGAGAGAGAGAGCACACATTTTACATTTAACTCTCTCAAGCCCATGATCTTTCACTTCCATTGCTATCATAAAAAGATGAAAATCTTTGGCCATTAAACGGTTTAAATACACAAACAGCAATCCAAAGGATCACTTCATCGAATTTGCTGTGTCTGTTGAATTGATCTGCTTCATATACTCGCATGCCTTGCATTTCACTCCTGTCATTTTCATAAATGGCTCAATGGACCAATGTGAAGACACTGTGTAATAAGGTTTCTAGGTTACAAGGTCTCAGCAGCATGGTCCCCTGTGCTACCAGCACCTCTAATTTTGAGTAGATGTAAAACCATGAAAAAGGAACGAAAACAAAAACTGAAAGAATGATTTAAAGAAGTGAAACTTTTTTCTATTATTATTACTGCCATGAAGGTTAAGTTCTTGCTGCATTCTTTTTTTTTTCTTTTTTTTTTTTTTGCTTACAGTTCTTCAGTGCGGATCCCAGGTGCTGTAAGGATGACGTGACAGTTCTATGGCAGTAATGGCTCTATGGCCTTGGAAAAGGTTTGCACCCTTCTAGGGGCTTTCTAAAAGTCTTAATTGTTAGATTACTGTATCATCTATGAACAAAACTAAGAAATGTTTATGCCCATGAGTATACAGATGAAAATGAGGCCAGAAAACATTACCCTCCCCCTCCGCCTGTATAATTCAGCTCATGTTTGAATTTGAATTTGAATTTCAATTTCAATTTCAATAGATTATAATGGGTTCGGTTTATTGCCACTTGGTCTAATATCAGATGGTTTACACGGTACTTCCTA
This sequence comes from Diadema antillarum, assembly GCF_040938485.1. Lineage (NCBI taxonomy): Eukaryota > Metazoa > Echinodermata > Echinoidea > Diadematoida > Diadematidae > Diadema > Diadema antillarum. Next base: position 745,163 of record NW_027271492.1, read on the forward strand.
GTTCATCTAACACCACTACGGCTAAACTCATTTGATCTATTATCAACTTCGTCTAATGCTCGTTTGCTCTAATCCTCACTTGGTCTAATATCCAGTTTGGCTAATTATCAATCTGGTCTAATGAAATGGGCATAGTCCATCTGGAAGTAAACCAACTGGTAATGAGGATAAGTGACAATTGGACTAAATGGTATTTAGCCGAACTGGTTATATACATCATGAAACGGGATTAGACCATGTGGGTTGAGACTAAATGGCTATTAGACAAAGTGGTAGAAGACCAAGTGATAGATCACCATGGGATTTTGTGAACATTATCAGTTGTATTTCTGGAGTGTGAATAGGGCAATGTCTCATCCAAGTTCAAGAAAGGTAACAGTAGCAAGCATGGCTGCTCCTTTGAGTCAGATAAATGGAATGTAATCATCTCCGATTTCTGCAGATCACTGACTTTCCCACGACATTCGTTTTGTTCTATTTTGTATTTCTAGTTTGTTTTGCTTTATTTGTTTTGCATAAGTATTGGGGGGGATGCGCTGAATAGTCATGATGTGTGTGAATGAATAAAAACAAAACTACTCTTTATTTGCCAAGCCAGCCATGCATTTTGCATCTTGCATTGACACTGACAGTGCCGAAAAAAAGAAGTGTACACAAAAATTTCAATGCATTTCTCACAACAATGAAAACACAAACAAATAATACAACCAGGAGGCAAATATTCACGCAATCGGACACCACTGCACGGACTGAGGGAAATCATCATCTTGAACATTATGGTCAGAGACCTATGAAAAATGGAAAGTATGAATTTTGATCATTTTGACACTCAGAGAAGGCAAAGTTTTCGTTCTTGTAAGCTTTCTTAACACAGAACACCAGATCACAAACATTTCTGGCCCACACATAAATATGGCTTGAATGCAGATACAAGTACTGAAGAACCAGAAACACTTGGGGCATGAAATTTTTGCAAATTGGAGTTGACGGCTATTTACGCAGCATGGAATTTTTGTGAATCACTGGCATTCACGGCATTGTGTGGACACAGCCTTTTCATGTCTATTTTACTTCTGCAAATCTCTGCTCCTTGTATATATTCATGAAAGCTTCATACTCGCATAGATTTCTGGTTTTACTCTAACCTATTGTAGTTGTGATAGCTATAGTGGTTTGACCAGTGTACGGAGTGTAACACCAAAAAAACAAAGTGACAGTGCACAGTATATTCCCCAGGGTGTCATATACACGTAGGAGATGTTTATGAGCTTGGCAAGGACGAAAACAAGCGAATTTTGGGATTAGGCAAGTAATGATGACAGATGATCACCCAATTAAAGGAATTAATTAAGAGATTTTGAGCTAAGAATGCGAGTGGATCCACTGGACACAGAAATCTTGACAGGAATTGAAAATGGATGAGTGAACAGTTGTACATCACCATCTATCGTAATAGAGGCTTTGAAGACCCAAGGCAGTTTACTCAGGGTCAAATGCACATACACACTGTATGAATACACAGGATTTTACTCTCTTTGTCACTGTCTCTCTCTTCCTCTCTCTTCCTTTTGCACCCCCCCCCCCCAATTCTGTTCTTGTTTCTTCACTCTCTCTCTCTCTCTCTCGTCTTTTATACTTTCTCATATTGATAAAAGCATATGGACAGCTTAAAGGGATGGCATAGTTTTGCTTGAGATGGGGCTTCCATCTTGTTTTGTTTTGCTTTTTTTTTGTACGATAATGAGAATTAATGACTTATGAATATGAAAGTGTGTACTATTCCATGAGGAATTCAAAATCTATTTGATGAAAATCAGTTTCGAAACTGCTGTGATATCCAAAAACAAAGTGGTCCTGATAAAAGGTGGGACCCTTTTTCATATCTTATGAGTGGTTTATTTGATGAGAATCAGCTTTGAAGTGGCTGAGATATCCCAAAACAATGTGGTCCTCAGGGCCTATATAAAGATTTAGCCCCAACTTTTATGAAGACCACTTTGTTTTTGGATATTTGAGCCATTTAAAAAACAATTTTCATCAAATCAACTTTGATTTAATTTCAGAAATGTAGGGTTTCTTTTGTATTTCATAAAGCACAGTGAAGATTCTCATAATGCCACACATACAACCAAAAAAAAAAAAATGATCTGAAGCCCACCTCAACCATAAGCTATAACATTCCTTTAGGGCTTTGTATTGATCTGTTTCCGCTATCAACATGCAAGGCATATACTGGAGATATTCATACCATGTGTACATATTACACTATGGTCAATCTTCCACACATAGATCTATGGAAGTCCATTGGTGACTTCTTTAACAGACTGAATATGTGCACCTTTTCTTTCACTCAGTTTAATAAATATCATGATTATAATTTGCTTTCATTACGAGAATTCAAATCACAATTGTAACCGATATTTTCTGTGTAAATACAACATTCCAGCCTGTATCTACTGATTTATCTTTAGTTACTGAATTGCTTTCTTCTGGGATTTTCTCTCCATTGCTCACATTTTTATCATCATATGTGTAGTAGGGTCTGTGAGATGAAGACTATTGATCATCTTAGGTTTGCAGTGGACAATATCAGCTCACAGTAGGGGAGTAATTAATACGGGTGATGCAAGTTCAAGGCAAGTTATTGATGCCTTCGAGCTGGGATTACAGAGTGCAGTACCTATTCTATCCACGGCCTGGAGGACCTTCAAGCAACGTGATAACAGTATACTGGCAGAAGAGTTCTCAACAATCAAAACTTGCATAAACTATGTTAAATCAGCATCATGGCTTTGGAATACCTCCCTCCCCCTCCCCCTCCCCCCCCCTCCCCCCCCCCAAAAAAAAAAGGGGGGTGGGAAAGGGAAGGATATACCAAATACGATGTTGTAATAAATTCCTGGTGAAATTAGCACATTATTATTATGAAGGGTAGATGATCAGGGCCTGTGACAGTGAATTCTCAAACAGAATCTTTGAACCTCAAGATAAGATAAATATCAGCTTTCATATCTGCAGAAAAACTGCGCTTCAACAAATTATAGTATGTCAGCTCACTCCCTTTGCTCCCCCTTTCTATTTTCTTCCCTTCCCTTCTCTTCTCTTTTTCTTCTCTTAATCTTCTCTTCTTTTTTTTTTTCTATTTTGGAAAGTGCAACAGCCCTTCAGGTATTAAAGGCGTCCTTTTCCCATGTAAACAGAGAATTCTGAATGGTCATGTGCAATGGATCACACAGTCTGAGAAATATACAAGGTTGTGTCGCACTTTGCCATGGCTTTAGCCTATACTGAAGTCCCTTAAAAAGAAATGTGTAATAAAGCACAAATTTGCAAAGGGGAGTTACATCTGCAACTATTAAAGTTCCAAACATTACAAACGCTGTACCAGGTTCCCCCCCCCCCCCAAAAAAAAAAAAAAAAAAAAATTACATTACTTCAATGTTCCAACAAAACCAGTTTTGCCTAATGATAGATTCAGCTTACACATCTTTATTGCATTTTCCATTCTTTCATATGTATATATATGTAAAACATTCCCATACTGGGTACTTGTTGGGATGGTGGGAATGATCATCAAACGCTGCTGCCACGGACAGCGTCAAGACTCGCACAGATCTTAAAGGGAACGCAAACCCACAGAGCAATCTGGATTGAGTGAAAGCAGCAACATTAGTAGAACACTTAATGAAAGTTTGAAGAAAATCGACAATCGATGCAAAAGTTATAAATTTTTAAAGTTTTGGTGTTGGAACTGCTGGAAAAGGAGACTACTATAGGTTATGACGTATGAGTGGACAACAATACAAAGAAAATATAAAGGAAATACAACAAAAATTCACTTTTCTAGCATTATGAAAGAGCACTTGACCAACCACTTTCAGAAAGCAGGGGGAATAATTGTTATCCTGAACATATGTCAGTATCAAGTTTATGGAATTTGTAACTTTCATGAAAAGTTAATTTTTGTGGAATTTCCTAATAATTTCTTTATGTTGTTGTCCACTCAAACGTCAATAGCCTCCAGTAGTCTCCTCATCCAGCAGTTCCAACATCAAAACTTTAAAAATTCATAACTTTTGCATCGATCATTAGATTTTCTTCAAACTTAACTGATGTGTTCTACTAATTTGTTGCTGCTTTCACTCAATCCACATTGCTCTTTGGGTTTGTGTTTCCTTTAAGGAAGAAAAACACTGTTCACTTTACTTTAAAAGCCACAATGGACATATACTTAGATGTAAGCTATTTTTTGGTTTGTTTTCTTTATCTCAGTTGATGATGAAAGTAAAAATCCTACTAAAATCTCAGGTAGTACCAGTATGAAAACAAAATTTTTATACTCAATTGGTCTCATGAAATGATTGTGATTGATAACTAACTTGGTATTGGGTTGAGTACGAAAAAAACAAACAAACAAATCGGGCCATTTTTTTTTCCTTATTTCCCTTCCATCAAACTAAAAAACAGAGGTCATTCACATTTCTGAGGGTTTAGAGCCTGTTTACGTGGAAAGCCTTTGAAATGCACATTGTGTGTGAGGTATTACTTGTCAAAACAACAAACTGGGCAAGAAGCAAAATACCATTGAATTTTTTTTCCCATTCTGGCAAGAAATGAGTTAGGATTGTACTGAGAAATGCAAATTCAAGTTAGTATAATGTTAATCAATTCTGGTGATAATTAAACCCAAACAGAGCTAACGTTAACTTTCAAAATTTATGCATGATTACAATACTAAAAATGCCTTATCATTGGCTATATGTTCTTTTGCCTGTTTTTTATGGCACTGAAATAACTGCCAATTAAAGTATTTCAATTTTTATTTCAATGAGCAATACAGACAGTATAGCCTGCGGTACTAGCAGAACTATACAAATACGTGTATCACTCAGTCTGCAATGGAGATTAATGGCACACCCCCAAGGAAGCCGGTATTAAAAGACACTAATAAGATGTAATCAAATTTGTCTACCGTGCAGTGCAAAATGCACATCTCTATACAGCCTGTGGCATCTCCTTCCCTCATTCATTCTCTGATTGTCAGATTAAAGCATTCAAACTATTTGATAAGCACTGGACTCTCAAAAGGACTGGGTTTACAATGGTTCTGCACGCTTACGCTGGGTTGAGGACCTATTATGGGTGATTCACATACTCAAGCAGTTTGGGGGGGGGATTTTTGTGTTCTTTTCTCTTTTTCCTTTTCTTTTTCTGCTACTTTGGTCAATCTTTCTTGTTGGCCCGATGTCTGTAGGGCCTACCTCTCCACAAAATCTTTCCTCTGCCTCCTATTGTACCAGTGCTATGCTGTGCTTTTCTCTAAATCAAAGACTGGTCAGGTGGGTATATACTTGGTTCAGTTCAGAGCAGAAAATTGAGAAGCATTTAGTGAACAATTATTTTGAAGCACAACTCCACACTATTTTTGGACCAACTTCAATAGATAAAGCCAAACATAGTGAGTGTCATTTTGTCCAACTTCCAACCTCAAATTATGAAGGAAGTTTATAGGTGATGCATGTGTTTATGAACGAGTGATTAAAACAATTGATCACATACTTATAAGCCCAGTTGACAATGTACTAGCACCACCACAAACCTGCCTACACTCAGATTTCCACTATGTACAAAGTAGTTGAAACTTCACTCTGTTCAAATTTTCCTAGATCTTTTCATTCTGTTTTGCAGCAGTCACAAAATACATCTCCACTTTATTGTAGGTCTTCCTTCAAGTCTCGTTGATTTATCCTCTCGTCCTCGTACAGCTTCAACAAAACAGTTTGTTGTAATGATCTATCCCCACGGTTCTTATCTCTTTTATTTGTATGTGTTTGTCCATGCATTCCTAAGGTGCTCTGATTTTTATCAACTGTTTACAGTTGACATCATACTTTATTACTATTGTGGCTGGAATCCTACATACATCATCATGGCATGCAATTATTTTCACAAATCTAGCCTCTCCACGAAGTCTTGCTTGATTGTTCCTTTAATGTTTCATAATTTCTTGTACCCCTTCCTCCTTCCTCAAACCACACCATAAACATCACAAACTTCTTTCCATCTGGTTCCACCACACAGTGGCAAGTAGAGATGTTATAAGCTGCACTCCCGGCTGTCCAGTGTGACTGCTTTGCAGCTCTTTCATTCCACACGAGCCAGTCACTCACAGTCAGGAGCCACCCAGGCTGACACTGTGATTGGCTGGCCGAATTAACTTTAGTAAAGAGTGGGCAGGGCTCTGCTGCACTGTGGGCCAATCATGGGGGAGTTATTCCTGGCATGCTCCCCTGCTACCCCCCCCCCCCCCCCCAAAATCCTTTTCAACCAACTCCAGTAGTCTCTCACGATTTGCCCGGGAGGCAAAAGGGTATAGGAGCACTGGCATAAAACTTTCAGAGCCAAAGAGAGGTGGTATACAAGAACTGATTAAACTGAGCTCTGGCTTTCAGTCGTACACTCTTGAGAAAAAGAAGAGCGAACTCAGCTTTCAGGTCACCCCTGTCAGGAAAGCTACGCCACTTACTCTATCCTCCTGTCGTCGAAGTGACTTCATGCTGGTCGGTGAATAGATCTGAAGTACCAGTGGATGACTGTAAACTGGATGTCTCTTAATCTGCTGGACACCAAACAGGATTATCGTAACTGCTCGAAGTCAAAGTGAATACTCTGTTATCTACGTGCTGGACTGATTAATACAGATTCTTCACCGGAGGGAAAAAAAGTGAAGGGTTTCACATCATATACAATTTATTCGGTGGGCACTTGAGAGGACCACTAACTGTGAGGAACTAGTTCTTACATATGAACCTCACTACTGGGATCACCACCGGTGACATACAGCAGTTAGACAATTGGAGAGGTTTTTGGGAGGACAGGTACCGTGCAATTCAGCTTCTGATTGCTTGGGGACGAACGGAACGAGGAGCACCCCTTCAATAACATTTTGATTCTTGAAGAGGATTTTTTTTTCATCACCCCAGCTGCCAGCGTGTCAGTGTCATAGTGGAGCAGACCAATCTAGGCCTAACAGATACATCAATAGAGTTCTAAACTTTGAGTTGGAAAACTACCCAAGTGTCTTGGAACTATTACTGTACATCGCTGAGTTGGCGATTGGCATCTACTTACCAAGGTATGATAGAGAAAGGCACAGAATAAAGACTACCATCTCCTTTTTCTTCTTCTTTTCTTTTAGTGGTATAAAGCAAATTACAATATGTTTTTAAATGTTTTTCATGTCTTTTTTTTTCTAACTATTCACCAGCAATGAAAGGCATTGTTGTGTCTTGTCGTATGATTTTTGTGTTTGTTTGTATTATTATTTCATACTATGACAGTCTGATTAACCTGCTACTGTGTGTGTTTTGGGGGCATTGTTGGACAATTGTCTGGTTTGGCTGACGAAGTATAGTGTCAGTTTGTGCAAAAGCAACCGGCAATGGTTCATTTTGAGGGTTTCACAGCACACACTACACCAGCATGTTTTGGGGGTATTTGAGTGTGTGTGTGTGTCTCTCTCTCTTTTTAAAAAGAGAGGCATATTTCTACGAACAACTCAACATTCACTAGCAGAGCACGACGGGGCATTTTGAACAAAAGTAGGCGTGCTGCAACTTGCGAAGACAACTCGCAGAGTAAACACATGGCAACAATGCACTCATGGTCATGATGGGACCTAGAAAAGAAGAGAAACTATTATCCATTCTTCTTCCTTTTTTCCCTCACCGATTCCAAGGTTGGAAATGTCTTGTGTATTCAACGAGGAAACAAGTAATCACTTGACTTCTCACATTCAGCATGGACATTCACTGAAGTCAGAGTAGCATGCTTCTGATCTCAAATGGTATTTAGAGCAGGAATTTTGTGAAATCTTGGAGGGCTTCCGTTAAGTGGGTCACAGAATACAGGCTCCAGATTTTCTGTAACCGAAGTGCTAACAAAGTAAAGAAATGCACAGGGCCCCTTTTGATAGCTATTTTCTTCTTACCACACCAAGATTCCATGTTTTCTCTGGTATGTTACATATTTTTGTATATTTTGTAACATACCAATGCCTGATAAGTAAGGACATTATTTTCGCGTAATGCTTGGACTACTCGGTCAAAATAACCAGTGCACGTTTGTTTGATTGTTGTTGATATCCCATGATAACAGTTTCTCTAAATACATTTGTATGTTTATACTGCTCTTGGTGGAGTGTAATTTCACTTGTAAGAGATCAGACCAATGTCAATAAGTCAGAAAACTACGCATTTTTGCAAGCTAACTACACAATTTATGATTCAAATATGCAAAAGAAAAACATGCATGTGTATAAATGTTGTCAACCTTGCACTGTTATCCACCAACTATAAGTGTGCACATCAGTGGCCAATTATCATTTTTTGGGTTTTTTTTTTTCTTTGTATCTTTTCAGGAAAGGATCGACAGGGTATCATCCCTTGCCATGGTAACAGATTTTCTCGGAATCATATATTGAGGATTTAACCCAGGAACATCTGAGGCATACTTCTTCACTAGAGGAATTGGTCTAGAGCAGTGGGCAGCAGTTGTGGTTCTCATTAACAGAGTCATCTATATTCTTTTTGAATCCCTGAACGAGATAGTGGAAGCGCCATGGGTTTCATATCCCACACAGTGTACTTATTTGCCGCCGTAGTCATCCTTTCAAGTTTGATGGCCCAGCATACTGCCTCTGGTGCAGCAGATGACTACTATGGGAGACTGCGCTCACAGCGGCTGTCAAATTCCAACCCCGCCACCACAGAGCAGCCTGCAGATTCTACGTCAGAGGAGCAGTGCGTTAGCTGCTGCCGGGGTCCAGGCATGGGCATGGGCATGCCTGGGCCACCCGGCCCACCAGGTGTGGCAGGGGCTCCAGGAATCCCTGGCGTGCCCGGAAATCACGGCATCTCGGGCCATGATGGGAATCCCGGCGTGCATGGCCCAAAGGGTGACATGGGATCCCAGGGACTGCCCGGTCTGAAGGGATCATCAGGTACCCCTGGTCGTCCCGGAGTCCCTGGCTTGCAGGGGCGTGTCGGGCCCAGGGGACCACCGGGATCTGGAAACCAGGAGCAGGAGGTTATGAAAAGTGCTTTCTCCGCAGCTCGACTCACCACCCTAACAGCACCAGCAGAGTCTGACATTATTGTCACATTCGAGCACGTCTTCACAAACTATGGCAACCACTTTGACGCCTATACCGGAGTCTACACAGTCCCTGCCGCGGGGGCCTACTTCTTTATCTTTAACATCCACATGGCATCCACGCACAAGAACCCCTACGTCAAACTCATGCTCAACGGCAAGATGCAGGTGTCCGTCCATGACTATGACAACCGGGATGCCTTCGACTCGACAAGCAACAGCGTCATCTTGGAGGTGGAGACAGGTGACCAGATTTGGTTACAGCTCGACGCTGACAATGAAGTCAGCAGTAACAGCAACAGGTACACAACCTTCTCTGGATATTTATTGTTCAAGGTATGAGACAGGGACTATGAATGACTATCTAGTGACTAAGACTGGGTACAGCAAATTTTTGAATATATGCTTCTGCATCAATCGATTGGCTGAGAAACCCCCAACAGACACTTGGCAAATATGATCAATGGACTCGATCTTCACCGATGGTTTCTCAGAGCAGTTGGTGAAGTTTTGACAAGCGAGAAATTGAAAAGAAGAGAGTTGCGCTTGGAATGTGTGGGGGTTCTTTTCCTCCGAGGACACATAAGCTGTAGGAAAGAACAGCAGCGGACATTGTTGTGTGCCTTGTTATGTATTTGACAGCAGGCTTTGTGAATGAAGAGAAGACTGCCTCCGATAAATGGAGGGGACGGTAAACAGAATGTTCAAGGTCACATAATTGTTGACATGGAACTGACAGCATGGAGATAGCATCGAGTGAGGGATGTGTACACTTAGTGTTGCCAGCGTTCTTATCAAATCTCCAATGCTTTTTGAAGGAATAGTTTTAAAATCCAAGTTTTTTGTCACAAACTGGTCTCTCTGGTAAAAACAGCAACGTGTGGATGCAAACTCTTCCTCACTTCATCGCAATTTACATTTCAGGTATCATTACCATCAATGTTGACAAATTATTCTTGGCTAAATTATGTATTCAAATTGATCAAAGTTGAGGAAATGACAAATCGCAGGCATGTTTTGAACCTTTTAAATATAGGCCTATATCAACCTCTTTCATGATTTAGAAGAATGACAACAGAAGCTTCTAGAGTGTATCATCTGACACGTCTTCTGGAATGTAAGTGTCAACAAGGGTGTATCCAAAGAGGCCAGTTAGCAAAGTGATTACACTTTGAGTCGTGATTTCGTAAGAATTTCGTACAATACTGTACACACACTTTACATACTGTAGGACTATGTACAATCATGTCCGTCTTGAATGTATCAAAGGCGTTGTTTTAGTAATTAAAAGTTATTCTGGCACTCTGCGTCCATGTAAACTTCTGTTCTCAACTTACATGTACATTGTGAAAGTATTAAATGACTATGGCAGATATTTATTTTTGGGGGGCAAGGAAGTTGAGTTAGACTATATGCTGTTCGTTTTCTGTATTGTGATGAATATTGAAGATTGTACTTAATTTATTCTCAGCAACTCATTCATATTAGATCTTGAGTATTTGAGAAACAAAATGATATATACTGTAAAAATTCACAGTGGCCTTTGCCAGGAACAAACCTGTAATGAAAGACTCAATACAGCAGTTAATTTCTTCATTATGTAGTCCGTGGCACTCAATTGTACTCTTTCCATAAAGAGAGGTGCTGTAATGGAAACCTGGATAAATGTACGGTTCTATATTCTCCTTTAACATCAACATTTAAACACAAATTTATGTCAAGGCCTTCTATTTTGTGTTCCATTTTCCATGCTCAATAGCCCTATATAACCTGGTGTATTATTTCATGGAACAACTCAAGTTTATTTCCAAAGAGAGAGAGAAAAAGATACCAAAACAAGGGAAGAAAGCGCCATGACATCATGTCGACCCTGTTATCTTCTTGACTATAAGATCTGCTTGAAATTCTACATTTGAGCACAAGTGAAGAGAAAACATCCACTGCAATACAAAGTGGTACTTGTAGAAGAGCAAAGGCCAATTTTGTTTTTTGTTTTGGTTTTTTTTTTTTGTATTCTCAAGTCTCATTCATACAGTAGTGCCATGCTTAGACACCATTAGATGTGCTAATTGATGCTTGAATTCATTTAAACTTCCTGTTGCTACAAACATACCTTTTTCTCTGAAAGGCAGATATGCCACTCGTGCTCGCCAAAGTGCTCTATGCCGATTATACGCAAATGCAATCATCTAAAATTCAACAATCCCTTTCAACTTTGTTTTCTGTACATACCTAACTGTAACAGTAGGCATTTTCAAATCAGCCCGATGTTTCGATATAGTGCGCTATTTTCTGACTTGGGAAATTATCCCGATAGCGAAATAGCGCGCTATTTGCTAATGTGAACACAAATTAGCGCGCTAATTGTATCGCTCTCATCAAGAATATTTCTCAAGTCCAACTCGGGAAATTTCTGAAAGAGCGGGATAGTAGCGCGCTATTTGATAATGTGAAAACGACTCGAGAAATTAGCGCGATACATCCCATCATGCCTAGCGTGTGTGACCCCATCGATCAAGGCAAACTGCACACAGGGCACACACATTACTGATTCTGTTTGCACATACTCAGCTGTCGAATTAGCTCGAAAAAAATTTGGGCTAATTCTCTTCGGGCTGATGTGAATAAGAAATGAAATAGCGTGCTAATTCGCAATCGCGAAAAATATCTCGAGCTTGGATTTTTATCAGGCTGATGTGAAAACGCCTATTATGTAACTCATGATGATTGGTGCAGGTTACATTATCATTTGATATCAGGGGTATGAGAGTACTTGCAGAGAAAAAAAAAATCCTAAACCCATGAAAAAAAAGAAGTCTAAAGTACTTTCTGATGCATTGGAACTGCAACAAAAGGGTATGAAAAGAGAAATTTGGGGAGAATAAAAAAAGAAGACTGAGATCAGATTAAACTCTGAACTCTCACATCCATGTATCTGCAATGGTGAATCAAATTTCAGTATATATACATGTATACCTCCTTTATGCAAGTCAGCTGATAAGAGCACTAAATTCAGACAAAGGTCTAGAGATCATATAAAGTCTTGTATAGTCAAGGAGTAGCAGCATGTTTGATTTTATTCTGTGCACAATCATAAAACAGTTTGCGCCAAAAAATAGAAAAATGGATATCGCAATTTATTTAATGCAAATTATATTTAAAAGTATTGATGTTCAAATAAAGTGTGTTTCAAAGATCAAAAAGATATTCATATAAAGCATACACATAGACACTGATTCTGAATGGATATCTCATCTTGAAAAATATGTCAATAAAAATTGAAACAGACAGATTTCAAGTTGCTTTTTCTCAATCTCTTTAAACCTGTTGAAGACTAGCGTCAGTCAAGTACACTTGAGCAGGTGTCTGGGTAATGTGCATGAAAACAGAATCAGCTCCTCGTCGATGGGTTAAAAATGTAATAAAATAATTTTATCAATTGTGAAAGAACTTGCTAGGTTTGAGCAGGCTATCAAGTATGTAATGTAACAAATGAATATGAGGATGCTTTTTAACAAATTTGTTGAATGTGACACTTCACCATTGAAGCCTCGTAAAGTTACCACCAATTGACTTTCGTATCTTAGTACTTTTAAAACTCCTGAAACTCTGAGCTCTCCAAGAAGATATCTTTTGTCTCACAAACTCACCAGAGAAATGATTAAAAAAAAAGTTTCTATCAGTCTTGAAAGACTTTACTTAGATTTAAACACAATGGCTCCATGACAAATGCCATGCGAGTAAAAACGAAAATGTTTTACATTATACAAAATGCTCTATGACAAACAAATATGTTTTTCATTTTACAAAATATTCTCAGACAAACAAAAATGTTTCTCAATTTACAAAATGTTCTCAGACTTTTGGAGACTGGACAGGATGCAGCTAAATTACAAAACTCCTTAGCTTTTGAGCAAATATTCAAGATTTTGTTTGTCGGTCAGATTGCCTTATTTTGGAGACTTTTCAGTTTTAAGTCTGCGACTTTATTGGGACAACATGGTGAGGGGTCCCAAATGACAAAGACAGAGATGTGTAACATTTGAAAAACTAAATAGCATAAGCCATGGTAGCCAACAAACAATATAATAAAACAACAGAAAACTATGAATTGCATCCGCTTCTGAGGAAATGGGCAAGGATAATTGGATTTAAAAGAGCAAGATGAGTGATCACAAGTTTATTATTCATCTAAAAAAATATGTTTTCATAACAATGAAGTCATAATGACCTATTATATTAAATTTACATGATCTGTTATATTCATATTTCTGTCTCCAAGAGTCAGTTGTTTTCTTCCTTTCTTGTCTGAAAATACATGCCCCAGTGATTCATTTTGAATAACTATTACAAAGAGAAAATGTCTCAGTTTCCTTGTCTCATCCATTTCTTTCTACATACCACGTCATCACGAAGTTTGAGGTGGTATGAAGATGCATGTCACCACCTCTGCAACAAAGAATACATGACTGTTCTACTTGCTTTCCATCTGAGTAGTTTAAAGAGATTACTTTGCATTATTCATATCACATGTTGAGGCACTTCAGTTTTGATAGAGGAATGATGTAAATTTGTCAACACATCAGAGGTCTATTGTTTGGATTTGAAGGAGGCAAATAATTGATCCCCAGACAAGATTGACAAGCCTTTTCCTGTTATTATGTCTGTAAATGTATTTCTCTCACGTGAAAAACACCATTAGTAACATCCATTTCATCATATTCTTTGTTTTATAATGAGGAGTGATTCCTTTAGTCATCAATTCAAACTCCCTTAATCTGTGTCCTTCAATTCCAATGAGCAATGCCCCACTGAAGGAAAATACGCTCTCTTGTGTCTATTTTGCGACAAGCAAGACATTTCCACTCAAAGTCATAACTTGCCAAATCACAGGCTTGCTGGCACCATACTGTTAAAACAATGGAAAGGGGACACATGACTATTAAAAGAAGAAAAACAGAATGACAATTGTACCAATTCAGGTCATATCTATGACTTGCCCAGGAATAAAACTACATATTCAAAGAAGAGATTAGATCATGTCAAGACCTAATTCAATAAAGCAGAAGTCCAGACTGCTTTATATAGATGATGATATGATTTTTGCTAGCCCATTTTCATTTTAAACATAATTCACTAATACTCTTGCACTATAGAGTTGGAAAAATTCAAAAAGACAATCTATGTCACCACTACTCATGAGATCTAACCTGGGAAAATACTACTTGACAATGTGAGCAAAATGTATTGCTGGTGCAAAAAAAGTGAGGTGATATTTATGAAGCTTTGCAATATGCACTACGGCAAAGGAGTAAAATTACTCTTTTTCAAGTCATGCCAGCATTTGCGTTACTTTCTTTTTGTTTCATGTTTCATTTTGTTTTGCATGACTCACAGTCTCTCTTTTGTTTGAGCATTTGTAACAGATGTTATTCTGCTCCATCAATTTCCTTGAATTTGTCCTATGTAGCTTACATGTAATAGGAGAAAAAAGTGCTAGAGATTATTATTATAATTGTTGTTGTAATTGTGTTGCTAAATGGTACCTCATCATAAAGATTTACTTTTCATTATGTGTATGAGCTGAAACTGAGGACTTGCGGAGTCCATGTGCTCGCCTATTTCAGAGTTATTATTGTTGTCAGTAAAGTATAAATATCCTCAGACGATTCAGCAGCTATTTCCAATAAAGTCTACTTCATTCAATGTATAGCACAATATGTTCAGAGCTTCTGTCACTGTTTCTCCTTGTGGAAATGGTTTACAAATCTGTTTTTTGTATCTATTTTGTACTTACGCAAGGATTGGTCCATTTATAGGGAGCCTACAGACAGAAATATTTATTTGTGGGACTAAGGAATATGACAGGACACAAACTAAAAACAACATTGTGGTTATTGTGAAACCTAATCACAAACTCAGTTAGCCTCTTCATCACATCATCTGCTCTTTGTGGATTTGAAAGCTTTCCATTTTATTTCAACTTTACAGAATTTACATCATTACCATTTGAATAGGCAAGATGGTAGTACCAGCCATTTTGTTCTCTCTTGTTGGTGGTTTTATTTTTCACGTTGAAGACTGATAAATCATGCACACTTTTTAAGCCAGATCATTTAAACTTTTATATGACCACTTGAGCCCTTTTTGGCTTACAATTACATGGTTTAATGTTTTTTTTTTAAATAACCATTTTTTTCAATAACCAAAAACTCTAGAGGCCATAATATATTAAGATAAGATCACTGGTCTTTCACACTTATCCACTGTTAATACTAGTTACTACCATATTCTTTGCAATTTAGTGCCGTCAGTTTCTTTCTTCTTTGTGGTAACATCTCAAGAAAGTTATCAGGTGATCAAAATTGAATTCGACTCCAAGAACCATCATGAAATAACTGTTTGGAACAGTTATATAAATATTCAAAGCGACCAACAAATTGGAAAGTTATCATAATCATACTTGTATTAGTCCATTAACCCATTGAGGACGAGTCCCGAGTATACTCGGACAGGTGTCTATGGGAAATGCGTATTGTAGCAAAATCTGTCCGTCCTCAACGGGTTAATATGCATTCAAAATGAAAAGTCATAAAAGTGGCCAGGAGGCAACCAAATATTGAGTTGGCCACAAAGAAAGATAGTAAAACAACTTTTCTTTTGTGTATTGGTCAGCACAATTCTATTCAAACTGACAGACAAAGAGAAAAATCATCCAATGCAAACACTTTTCTATATTTCTTGGTTTTGATTTTGTTTTTGTTTTTGTTTTGTTTTTTCTTTTCTTTCCAAGAAGAGCATGATGCCACATTGACACTGAAAAGTGTGCCTGTTGAAAGATATATGTAGGTTGTAAGCACCACCCCCTGGGGGAGAGAGAAAAGAGTAGATGGAAGGAGATAGAAACAGAGAAAGTGTTCTGTCATCATGTTGAACTGACACATGTCCACCTGCTGCATCCGTCTCAGTAAGGAGCAACGAAGCCATGACTCAAACTGTGATGAGGAGCAGGAAAGGGGGGGGGGGGGGGGGGGATAGAATGTGATCATGAAATGTCCTTAATTTTTTTCCCTATTTTTTCGGTTTTCATCCCTTCAGTTATAAAGGTTTCTCCCTGCGTGTCCAGAGATTATGCAGCACTTATTCACTTAAGCTCTTATCCATCATCTCTGATATACACTTGTATAGCACATTGCATCTTGAATAGCATCATGCCTTGAAACAACAATGTTGGTCTGTTCAAACATGTTGCAATTGACCCCTCCCCACCCCCCCCCCCCTTTTTCTTCAGGTGGTGGTGGGGGGAGGGGGTACATTACTCCATGGGGTTTTCAAGTGATGGATTTGATATAAGGTGTTTTTAAATATTTTTATCTACTAGATAATATTATTTTAGGCATTCACTAAAAATAAGAAGATATTGTCCTTCCTAGATCCAAGTGATCAGTTAAACTTCTATCTCACATTATACTGTATGGCTATTATTTGTACAGCAAAAAATAACAATAACAATAATAAAAATGAACAGGAGCATTAAAAAAAAACAAGATTCATCACATATCATTCACTAGCAATGGAGAGTGAAAGATGACAGGTGAAAGGTATTTTTAATATCGGCCAATTTGTAATACCAGAATAAAGCTGACAGCAACAAAATAAAGCAGGTTTAAAAATCCTTCAATATGATAAGACTTCATATTTTGTCACTTTCAATACACTTGGAGAAATGCATATTTAAAAAGTACTCATGTGTCTTCTGACATGACTTTTCAGAAGGGAAATTCAAACACTGCCCTTGATTCCCTCCATGAGGATGCATGAGATCTCGGAGGAATGGCTGGAAATATTTCCAGGAAATCATACCAGGCAGCTCCTCATTCTCACACAACATTCCAAGGAATCTCCTTAACAAGTCTAGCCTTTTGACAAGGCCTCATGGCTGAAGATTGAGACTAACTCGCCACACCGAGCACTGCGAGAAACAGGTGAACGCAAGACCGAGTGGCGCAGCCACGAGGCCTTTTGAAACCTGAGGTTTGTTTTTTCCCTACCGCCTCCCGACGAAGGCAAATATGAATTATTCATATATTCATGAGTCAGATCACAGTTGGTATGCTAATGAGGACGTTTCAACGCTGCGCTGGCAATGCAGGCAGCTACGGATGAGCGAGCCGCCGACATGCATACTTATGCGTATTCATTAGCTGCGACGGCGTGGTGAGCGATGCGGTCGCTGATTGGCCGTTACCCTATAGGGTAGCAGAATCGGCGAGAAACAAGGCTCAAGATAAGAAATTCATGTCAGGTTTCAAAAGGCCTCGCGGCTGCGCCGCTCGGTCTGGCGTTCATCCGTTCTCTCGCAAGTTAGTCTCTTTTTCAGCCATGAGGCCTTGCCAAAAGGCTACAACAAGTCAGGCTACATGTATATTGGATACAGTAAAATGAATTTAAAAAGTACAGTTTCTGAATCACAATGTCACCTGGGTTAGTAAGACAATAGAAAAGTAAGGTGTCCCCAAATGCACTTTTCTCGTTGTTTTTAATCTACCTGTGTGTGTTTCTTGGCATTACATAGAAGTTAGGTGCAGCCACTTTGTACTTTTTTGTTTAATTCAACTCCAATTCTGTACAGTCCATTACGTGACAATTCCATGAACATAAACAAGAAGGAAAACACTCTCTCTTTCCTTTTACTTTTACAGCAGAAATATAAACAGAGGAAATGGTTCTTCCAAATGTCAAAGCGAAACATTTTGGATATTATCCAAGTGTGGTGCGAAGATTGATCACATTTATTGCCGGACTGGCGCAAGTTTGCAGATGACACGGACCTCGGAAAGTGATTTCACACATTGCATTTTGAATGTCATACAGACACTTGAGAACAGCCGAATGTTCGGCGCATTGCAAAAAAAATATTTTTAAGTGGAAAGGCAAAAAACTGATCGTCAGCATATTTGTGGCAAATTTTTCTGCCATATGTATGCAAATCATGTATCAGCAATAACCACTTGTTCTTTGTGAATTTTGCTCTGAGGTTCTAACCAAGCTTCATTCATCTGAGCATACATATCAAACTGGCATATCAACATGTACACTCTGTACACACACACACTGTGGTAGGCAAATCATCACTACTGTCTTTCTGTTTTTTCAAATATCAAAGAGGACTGATTTCGCAGATTGCTATCATTAAGATTTTTCGTGTCCACACACACACACAAATTTACAGTTTTCGCGTCATGCTCAAGAAACTTATTTTTAAATACCATTAATTTTGGGCATGTGTGAATGCGGCTAACTTAATGGTGCATACATTCTCCTTCAGTTGAAAGCAAACTGCATATTTGATGGATAGTGTGCAGAAACTATAGTGCAGTTGTTATATGGTACGAATTTGGCAGTTAGCACTTATAGCAGTTGGCGAGAAAACTCACTTGATTCAGAATCTTCACGCTGCACAATCTTTACACGCTTTTAGGATATCTGTCAGAGACATGACTCACAAACGAGTTCTTTTGCAAGTTTGAAACGGCACTGGGCCTCCTTGCATCTGTCTCCTGCTGAGATGCGCCATATTCTACGGAGAAACGTCACATCAAACCTTGTTTGTTCCTCATTCACTACAGACCTTTGTCCAAACAACCCTTCAGCTACCGAACAGAGAACATGTAATGCAAATGAACAATGACGATTCATCCTGCCATTATTTGATCTGTATGGCCCATCAAGATTTTTCTTTTTCTTTTTTTTTTCAATGCAGGAATTGTTCCAAAGTATTTGTAATCCAGCCTTGATGGGGAATGATGATCAAATAAAAATGCCACTGCATTCTGACAGAGCACTATAGAGGCTCGTTGACATGCAGTTTATACAGCATTGGTGTCATCATGAGCAGCCTGCAGCATTCATATTACCATGGGATCAAATCATGCGCATTCACTACCCACGTGTATCCTTGCACAAAAGAAAGAAGAAAACCTTGGAGACCTTCAGAGTTCAGTTCGCAAAAGTGCTGTATGCATTTTTTCCCAAGAAGATTTTATACATTTGTCCCTGCGGTACTATTAGCATCTTGGGGCTGAATTGAGTTCACTGGCATCATGGTCTATCACTTGGCTGGAAATGAATTCTTCTTTTGCAGCATTACATGAGGAAGCCATAAATTACAGGGAAATCATGCTCCATACATGGTTCATTTTTCTCTCAGCCGATATCCATGAGTGACTGTGGCACATTGCTGAACATACGGACATACTAAACATCAAGAACATTTCAGGAGATTTACCCAAGTGAGGAACCTACCTTGCTTGGAAATATGTGAAAAGTTAATGTGTAAATCATTTATAAAATGAAGTACATCATCATGGTTTATGAAAAAAAAAAATGAAAATTTTAAGTTCTATCACTTTAATCATTTTGACTGAGACAGCTCATATTCTCTCATTTTCTACAACCATCACATACTATATCATCTTTGGCTACTCTATGATTACAAGCTAAATAGATTACAATCCTATAATTCTAAGTTCAATCAAAATGAACTATTTTTGGAAATACAGTCATATATTGATGCTGTTGTTCTTTTCCTCTTGAAGGAATTGGTTAGCATTGGGAGCAGTGATTTAAAAAAATGTTTGAGTTATCAAATTTGATGATATGTGTAGGTCAGTTGTATCTCAAAACATCCTAACCACATAAACATTTTGCAATAAAGCCCACAATATAAGGAGATATTTTATCACTATTTTTCTCAATAAACCATAACTGTAGATGATTTATTCTAGAAAAAAAATACTGCACTGTTCACATTTCGAATATTTAACAATACATAACATTGATTATACCAATTAACATTTTTACATTGCTTCTTTCTATCCCTAACCCATATTTTAGAACTATTTTGAAGCACTAAAGCAAGTTTTTTGTTCCTTCTGCACATGGTAGATAATGCTTTAACAAGGAAATAAGATTTATGCACCTGGCATAAATACAGAGACCATCATATTTTATGAGAAGCTACATTTCATATCAAGTGACATATATTGTCATTTCACCAACAGACTCTCAACCTGTCACAGGTTGGAGGTGAAAACATGTTATACCCCCCACCCATTTGTGACTAGAATCACTATGCACATCTTAGAAATCGGGTCTGCGAATTTCGTTTATTGGAATGGTATATAAGGAGATATCTGTATTTTTCTCAATAAATCATAACTGTAGACTGTTTAGTCTGGAAACACTTTTATTCCAACTATTGTTGACATTTTGCATATTTGAAAATACTTAACATCAATTTACCAATTCAAAATTTTACAGTGGTTGTTTCTATCCTTAACTCACATTTTAGAACTATTTTAAAGCACTAATGCTGGGTTTTTGTTTCATCTGCATAGGCCTAAATGGTAAATAATGCCTTTAACCAGGAAACAAGATTCATGCACGTGGAATGAATATAGAGACCATCATATTTTATGAGAAGCTACATTTCATATCAAGTGACATGTCATTTCACCAACAGACTCTTAAACTGGCACAGATCAAAGGTGAGAACATGTTATACCCACCGCAAATCTGTGGCTTGGATTATAATGTGCATCGCCTCGGAAATCGGGTCCGTAAATTCCGCGGGTTACAAATACGATATCATCATTATAAAACTCCCCATCCCACCCCCCCCCCCCCCCCCCATGGATCGCCTCCACACTGTCGACTTGAAGACCCGTCCACCCCAAATCACAAATCTCTCCAGGTTGTGAGGAGAAAGTGTTTTCCAACATCGCCTGCCTCATTTGATAATGGGGGCGTGTCTGCAGCGTTCAATCAAAGCGCTCCCCACCAAACACGGCGTGACAAGCATCTGTTGAGGTGGTGGATCTCTCTCCATAATGTCTGACGCCGATTAATGAGCGTTGACAGACTGATGGAGAAAAAAACCTGGTCTCAACATTATTTGCTTTCCCTCATATAAAACATTCTTGAATCATTAGTTCATTACATTTAGGAAATGTCTGAGCTAAAACTTCCTGTCCCAATCACAACATGTTTTACCCCCAATAAATTCTTGAAAGGCTTGGACTATTCTGATTTAAAGGTCTCTATATCTGACTCATGCCTTACATGGTGTAATCAAAGCTGCCCTTCTTATAAGATGCAAAAGGGAGATAGTCTATACATTGTAAAAGAAGCAGGATGAAAGACATTTCTTTAATCAGAGTTACCTCTTAATCAGTCAAGATATCATATGCGGTCGCCAGATGAAGCTATGATATAAAATACCTCAGGAATCTCTGTGTGGTTGGGCAAAATATGTGAAATCCCTTTAACAGCGAAAAAAAAAGTGTTTAAGATTAATGTGCATGATTTTCCACATACTGATTCAGAATATCTCTGTCAAAATGCGTCTGTTTAATACAATAAACTTTAATATTTTGATCACAAAAATAAGCCTGGTATTGAGCAAGATTTGATGGCTGGGCTGCTGTGAAACTGCATTATCCTTTCCAGATTACAAAAGGAGATATTCCATAACTTCTCAGATATGACTTCTAGAATTGTCTTCACAGGCCATGATACAGCAAGTTCCCAGAAATTTCTGCTGACGATGGATGTCAATAGAGGTTGGATTAGGATTCCTACCACTAGTGCCACTGCTCTGGAATGCTTTGTACAAAATATATCATATACCAGCCATACATCGATATGTGCCATTGATTTCGGCATTCTATGTGCATCAATAAAGGCACCTTGAAAACACGCGCAGCCATCACAATAGCACCCTATTCAACTTTACAAGCACCTATCTCTTGCACGGGCGCTGGTGTCAAAAGCAATATTTTCTGGACAAATTTGCCGTCCGTATTTGAACTTCAATGCCACCCTTTTCTCAAGGAGGGACCGGTCCGTGACGTCCGAGCGGCGTTTATTTTCTCAGGCTCCTCAGGTGGCAACATTCCACACCCATCATCCGCTGGCGCATGAGAATAGAAGTATGAAAACTGGCAAAACTGGGAGTTTGCAGAGACATCGGAAGTATAATTTGGCCAGGAATGAATATCTGTCATGAATGTACATAGAAAATGATGAGCAAAGTTCAATGGAAATGTGAGCAGGTGCAGACCGAACTTTTGTCATCGATGTTTAATCAGCAGATTACTCTACCATTCAGAAAGGATCTGGATGAACACCATGAGGATAGCGATCCTGGTGGTTTAAACTTAACCCTTTCTGCACTAGGGACTGTGAACAACGTGTAGAATACAATGGGGTTTGCTGTGCCAATTGGTACTCAGAGCCAAGGACATATCAGACACACAATGGGTTTAAACACTGTTAGAGATAAAAAAACACTAACTTCTCAGTATCTTTGTGATTTAGTATTACTGAACTACGTGCTGTATTCCGTATTAATGCTTAAAGTAGGACCTACGCATCATGGAACAAGTTTTTGGAAACCGGTTTGCCTCAAAACACTGCCAAGTATTCTTTCATCTGATACTAATTCTCTTGCAAAGGGTTTTTCATGTAAAATTCACTTAATTTATCAGGAATTTCCATGAATGGCTGGTCCACATTTGCAATCATAGCAAAAAAAATATGCACAAGTATTTAAATACTTCACTGATTGGTTAAAATTCTGTGCAAACAGTCTCATTCTCACATCAAATGTATTGTAAATGGAGTTACACTGTATTTTACCAATATGCCTCAATGCCATTAAAGCAACATTGAATTTTCTTGTTTGCATATTCTCAAAAGTTTTTTTTTTCTCTCTCTCTCTTTCTGTCTCTTTCTCTCTCTCTCTTTCTGTCTCTTTCTCTCTCACTGTCTCCTTTTACTTGTAAATCTCACTTCTGGGATGATCTGACACAAGCTGATAAAGGCACATGTAACAGCACCATTTTTCCCAGGGATCTACAACTCGGAAGAAGAACATTCTTCATTATTTTCATATGCAAATTGGGGACAAATATTTGCCCAATCAGTCATGTTTGCACTGACTATCTCCCTCACAAAAATTTTGCTGGTTCCTTTTTAAAACAGACCAGAAAAAAAGACAAAGAATGAAAAAAAAAACCAACAAAACAAAACAAAGTGAGACAAGGAAGAAACGGAGCTATTCAAGTCACAGAGACCTGCTGTGTTCCTATGGATACTGTTTGAAGACAGCGAGTGGAAGTTGACCCTCCTCCGCTCAAAGAAAAGTGGGCAAAATGTTGACCCATTGAAGATGACAGACAACTTATATCTTTTTTCTTCTTCAATTTATCAGCCTTTGTTTTGACTTTGTTTTGTAACCTACAGCCCCAGCATGCTGCATACAGCCTGTCCTATGGAGATGAAATTGACCTGTTACTTATCATGGGTCATTGAATGGTAGCCTGAATTTCTCAAGACTTGAATCACTGCAAAGAATATCAATGGATACACTTATATGTTTAGCTCTACATCATTTCAACCTTTCCTGCCCATTTAGGTTTGATACTTTTGTTTTCCTTTGTGATATGTATCTAACGCTGTTCCACTAATACATTTAGATGTGCTTGATTAGGACTTTTGTTTTTGTACTGTTTAGATGACTGTGAGGTATTGAACACTTAACTCTATAAAATAAAAGACATTGATCTGTTTTCCCCGTTCCCTCAAGCAAACTAACATGATTTCTTGATTGAAGACAATGTAGTCAAAAAGTGCAATGACGAATAATTGAGGTCCATGAGTTTGAATGCAAAGAATTAGTTTAGGCCTTTGATAGGATCACTGAATATCTTTGAAAGAAAAAGAATGCTTCATTTTCTCTCTGCCTGTCTGTCTCAAATTTCTCTTTGTCTAATACATTAGGAAATTACATTCTGTACTGGTCAGATTATTATAAATTTTTCCTTTTCTGTAGATTCATGAGCAGCTGACACCAAAGCACTTGTAAATTCAAGACAGCTGATATCACCCAAAGTTTAATAATCACAACGCAAATAGCACTGTGCACATTAATTGGCAAATAACATAATTATTTAAACAAGGTCTAGCTGAAGTGGTCTTTTAAAGATGCTCATGGCTGTATAATACATATGGTGTCTTACTGTCTACAGTACAATCGCCTTGTAGCTTTGAGTCTACACAGAAGCCAGGAAACCAGTTCAAAGGATGCTGCGCACTGGAAGTGACCTACAAATTATAACAGATGTAAGCGGAGACAGGAATGCGCAGTTGTCTCTGTCCCGGGTATCTCTGTTAACCTTGAACGAGGGGGGAGCATCACCTCTCCATTAATAATTGCTCACTTCATCACGCCTCAGTTCTTTGTTCCAGCGACGCCTTTATCTATCTCTTTCTTTTCTCTCTCTTTGATATGACTCCCTCTCCTACCATTTAACAACTCTGCTCTTGCTTATGCTGTAGGCCTATTCTATATTTTTCCATCTCTTCATCCTTCCTTCTCTTTCCTTCTCATTTCATTTTCATTTTCCCATTCCTTCCTACCTAATCCTGTCTTTCTTCCATCTCTCTTCTTTCTTTCCAGAACCTCTCCTCTCTGCAACATGCAAACAATCACATGACATGCCAGTATAGCATATTAAAATGACTGAATAATTACACACATACACAAAACAAAAGAGAGAAATAAAAAAACAACCTTTCTACCATTTTCGAATCCGTGTTTTTATACATTAAAGGAACATACAGTCAAACTTACCTAAATCGAATCTACAATTGTATTTCGACTGCAAAAAAAAAAGCTTCAACTTAGAGAAAATTTGACTTATGAGGGATGAAAAGCAATAGAATATACAGAGAAGAGGACTTGAAAAGACCTTCGACTTTAACAGGCAATTATTTGACTTATGCGAGATTAACTTAGAAAAGCAAGGTTGACTCTACTAATACTTCCTATTTTTCTATGAGCAAATTCCTTAAAGATAAAAACATAGGCATACAATGTACTTTCCCCCTTACTCGCTGAAAACAAGTCCTGATTATAGTTTGGGTTGGGGTAAATGGGAAATGCACGTAATAGGAAAATCAGTCCATCTCCAATGGTTATTAAAGCTAGCAAGACCCCCGCACACTATGGGGCTTTCTCCTAGAAAAGTCTTCCATTCTTTTTTTTCTGTTATCTGTGCCTTTCACTTCACAGTGAAGAGTTTCCTCGTCACGTGGCCGAACGGGGTCAACATCACCCCCTTTGCACGGCCAGTAAACTTGGCAACTGAAAGCTGTCTGGGACTGGAGCTGGGATCTTGCTGACATCACAGTTTGCCGCTAAGGTTTGACTGCGAGTAGTGCACGTTTTATATCAAACATATACATGCCTATGTATTTTTTTCTTCTTCTTCTCTTGCAGGGGCCAGTGGAGACCGTATATCCCCGGCCTATGGCTAAGCATTGGAAAACATTCTGTATCAGCAGAGTAAAGAGAGGAGGAGGCATATCTAGCAGTTGAATCATCAGAAAATGATCGATGGCCTTGGTGCCCCTTAACTTGTCTGTTCTTCTTGTCCCTGCTTTGCTTAGCCTCAGCTCAAGACTTTGTTGAATTGCAGTAACCCCTTCTTGGAATCACTTCTAGATGAAGCAGTGTCTTTGGCTGCATTTCCCATGTTTGAAACGCATTTCAATACCCACTAATCAAAGCACATTTGCCAACGCCTTTTGGATCGCATTTCTCAAGTCGTTGCATTTATCAACTCTGCTGTGCGTCGATTGGGAGGCCTTGTCACTGTGCAGCTACATTGTGCTGTTGGCAATGGTCGGTGTGGGCAGACCACAACTTTGCGTTTATCAATTCTACAGAAAAGTGTTTCTGGCTCAAACATGTTTGTGATTACACTTTTTTTCAGCATTTCAGAAATGTGTTTCTAACAAAACAAAACAAAACAAAAAAAAGCTTTGTGTTCATCAACTGCCCAAATCTCCCTGAATGTTGTTTGGAAACCTTAATTCTGCACCAGAAGTGAGATGATAAAAGCTGCACCCTTTGTTTCCCCAATTTCCTCTTTTTATCAATATGCCCTCATGATCTGAGTCGATCTTGTGACCAAAAAAAAAAAAAAAGAAACAGTGAGTTGGCGATTGTGTCTTCTGTATATGCTGAAAATTAATCTAGTTTTACACTGTACAGAATTCTTTCCTGTAAGAATGCCACATTTCAACTGTGACAAGCTTGTAATAGACACTGTAAAATGTCACACCATGAATGTCAATCTCATTTTTTTTTTCTCTATCAAATAAAGTCAAAACACTTCTGTCTGATTATTTGCTAGTTAGTTTGTTTGTTTGTTTGTTTGTTTGTTTGTTTGCTTGTTCAAATCTACTGTACATGAAACTGAAGCATGTACACCTGTGTATCACAACTACACATAGAAATTCAAAAAAAAATGAAGCACAGCACACTTCACATCCTGAGATGAAAAGGGTAAAATACACTGAAGTCAATACATTAGATGTGTCAAATAAGAAAAATTGTGATTCTTTCTTTCCAGTTTATGAGTTTTACCTCACTATGCTACTCACACAATGGCTGCTTTTATCCATTTCATGAAACACAAGCCCACTTGCTAAGGCAACTGAACTCTCCTCTAGTAACATGGATTCGAAGGTTTTTTTACATAAAAGGGCACAGCTACAGAAATTCAACCATTCTCTCCAAATCAAAGAGTTCTGATATCATGCATCAAAGTGTTTCAAACAAGAAATGCATCTCATTTCTTGTTGCCTTTTCTGAATGCATGTCTTATGATGTTCACAGAGCTACTTGTGCCATTCTTTCACTGAACATTGTTTCCTTGCCTAGCACTTTTTTTAATATCAAACCCAATGGC
Organism: Diadema antillarum; assembly: GCF_040938485.1. Classification (NCBI taxonomy): domain Eukaryota; kingdom Metazoa; phylum Echinodermata; class Echinoidea; order Diadematoida; family Diadematidae; genus Diadema; species Diadema antillarum. Next base: position 772,138 of record NW_027271492.1, read on the forward strand.
CCATCAATAAAACATATATAACTCTCAAGACAAGTTTACACAACGAAGAGTATGTTACATGTATGCAGAGCACCACGACACAAGGGAATACAAGGCCTAGCTATTAAAACGTCATTTACTTCATCACATTTTATACGTTAAAAAAGTTCTACCTGCAAATGTACAATGAAGATGTCCGAAATCAAGCAAAACTGAAGCTAAAAGTGTAGCCTTGACTGGAAGTCAATTTTAAACAGCCTCTTTCAATCTGATTCCAAAAATGATTTTCAAATCTGATTTTGGAATACACTTCCTCCTGCACAAATGATTTTTTTCTCTGGTTGCTTTTCTGACTTGTTCTTTTTGTAACAAACATGATTTCCTCAACAAATATCCAAACCTCAAAAATCTAAAAGAAAAGTACTTGACCTAGTGTAAATCTTGTTATCAAGAGAGCGCCTCCATGATGATTGAATAAAATTACTTTTCTAGAAACATGCAGAGGCGGAGAAACCTGCCGCGTCACAGAGCCCTCCAAGGTATAACAGGAGCAGGCAAAACACACTCGTAACAAACAGCCTCTTATACTTCGAAATCATGACCTTTATTTGTCTCATACAACTCCCACACCAATTTTGGGACTCCAGCCTAATTGTCTAATGGTCTACACGGCTGTTGACACGCTTGTATGCTATTAATATAGCATGGATTTGGAAGAAGGAATTAATACTTTCTGATGCATGTGATTTCCGTGAAATTCTTTTAAATGCCTTGTATTCTGCTCAAAGTACTCTTGTCATCTACAAGCAACAAGAAATTGGGGGGGGGGGAATGTCTATGAATGTTGAGGCAGTATTTTGATATGATATTGACGTCAAAACAAAAACAAAGAAGTATTAGAAAATAATTCACACCTACAGGATTTATATGCACAAAGTGAACATTTTTACACAAAATCAGGTTTTTTCCTCCAATCTTCTCTCTCTGTCTGATTAGTGTACTGGTACTCTGCTCTGTTTCATTCAACAAAGTTTAATTTGATTTCTCACTTTATTAATATTGCTTACGTTCATTTAATTTCAATGACCCTTGAAAGGAATGGTATAGTTTTAGTTGAGATGGGGATTCTGGCATTAACTCATGGCAAGATAATTAGAAACAACAATGAAGTACTAAAGAGCATATAATTCTAAGAGGACTTCAAAGTTATTTGATGAAAATCTGTCTCTAAATGGCTGAGACATCTAAAAACAAAGTGGTTGTAATTAAAGGTGGAGTAAAACTGTTATTAGGACAACTCTAGTTTCACTTTCTTATTTTATTTTTTTAGACATCTCAGCCATGTCAAATAAACTTTTAATTTCTCTTAGAGTTGTATGCTCTTTAATATCTATATCTATGTGGTTTCTAATCTCTCCCCAAAAAGTTAAAAGTCAACCTGAATCCCCATCCCAACTATGACTAAACCATCCCTTTAACCTTTATCTCCTAAAATCTGTAATTCAGAGACTGTCAATGGGGTAACATTCTGAGAGTGATTTTGCAGGTGTCATATTACCAGGTTCAGGGAGTCAATGTTGGAAAGTGATTTAGCAATTTCTACCTTGTGAATCACAAATCCCAAGCCCACAATTTCCAAATTAACACCTTTTCACCACTCTTTCATCAAAGTCAAATGACCCGCCAAGCCACTTCATTTAATCAACACCTTACATTCATGCTTTAGCATCCTTGTATGTCCCAAGCTCCTATTGCCAGAAGAGCAAAACATGACCACAAACAAAACAAAGATAGATTTACCATCCATATCAGATATGAAGAACTATTATTTTTTTTCTTGTTCATCAATGTACCTTTCCATTGAAAGAAATGAAATCAGTATTCATAAACAATTTATTTTCAAAGAATGGTTGTTCAGGAAGAAAACACTAGAATACTTCAGCTGATTGATTTGTATTATCATTATTATTATTATCAATATTATTATTATTATTATTATTATTATTATTATTATTATTATTATTATTAATATTGTTATTATTATCATCATCATTACTGGTATACCTATAGGTAAATCTTTAATCTAGTCTGACGTTTCTAGATATCATATTTAAGAATCTGAGAAACTAAAAGCTCACATTGCTAGGAAAGAACAAACATACAACTCTTTAAAGGACAGAACGTCACTGCAGGTGGCTGTGTGTAAATTCATCATTTCCTAAGCACACGCCCTACCATTTAGAATAATTACAATGTTTAGACAGACTGCCTTCTCTTTCTCTCCCTCTCTCTCTCACTCATATATTTTTTCCCTACCGTATGCTTTCTACTTGTCACAATATATCATCGCCAGGCTGACATGACCTTATAGGTCAAATTTTGATGAAAATCCCTTTATTTTGATGATTAACTGTCGGATGATCAGTCAAGTGTTGTCCTGATCCAAATTCTCGCTGTCTTTTTTTTTTACACTGTGACAGAAATGGCTTTATATATAGAATGCAAAAGTTTAATCTTATCAAAGATGCTTGGGCCATGAGCTGAATAATCGCACTATGGACAACAAGAATGCATAATAAACCTCTTAAGAGGGCTGCTACATTGTATGTATCCACCTACGATTGGGGGAGTATCTGAACAGTTGTTTTATGATGTCATAATGATGCTTCCTATCCTAGTATAACTGACCCAAGAGAAACAAAGAAATCAGTTTCTGACTCCCTAAACATCTTAAACCCAGTCTCAGAAATGTAAGGTGTTATAAAATTGGTCCTCAAACCTGGGACTCCACGGTCATTGAAGCAACACAGTTGTCTTTGACAGCCCATTTCAGGGGTCTTTATGGTACTCCTCCTTAACAACGCTGGGATTCAAATGATAAAACTCCAGACTACCTTTTTTCCCCTTCACAGGAAAGAAACGCGAGTCAGCTTTACACAAAGTCCCAGTAATTACACACCGTAAAGTTACCTAAGCTCAGCGACAGATAAATGCACTTAATAGAGCTTTCTTTGAAGTAATTATCAGGCTAAAGCCTATCCCCAGTAGCACTTGCCCAGTGGGTAGGTAACTTTCTGATCCTCACTTGAATAAAGAGATACTAAAATGGTAAGATCTTCATCATTATTTGAGCATTCTCCCTCACTGAGAAGTCTTTTAACAGGTGAATAGATAATAACAAAACTTCAAGAGCGTGGCATTCCATTGTGCGTAAACTTGTGTAGACCTACCGCGGTAGCACAATGGAGGGAGCTAGAGTGCACCACATTCACACAAAATTTTCACTTCTGCGAGTGCACCTCAGACTTGGGGGAGTTCAAACCTGTTTTGTTTTGTGTTTTTTTAAATCTGTTGAAGACGAGTTCCGATAATGCTCGGGCAGGGGTCTATGGGAAATGCCTGCTATAGCAAAATAAGTCTGTCCTCAACGGGTTATCAAAATCAATCTGTCCTCAATGGGTTAATGCCATGATTTACTGTATTCCGTATTCCAGGAGGAAGGGGCAGCTATACTGTTGCCCCTCTTTTTTATACACCACATTATTTGTGAGGTTCACTCCCCCTGCTGTGACAGGCAGGCATTGAGCGTGTGACACAAGAGAGTAATTGACACTGTGAAAATTAATTAAATCATAGTAGAATAGGGAATATATCTGCCCCCCCCCCCCCCCATCTTCCTACATACTGCAAAATGAGGAATCTTCGCGTGCATTTTAATTTTGCGAATTTAGCGAGAGCTAAGATTCGCAAAACAAAAATGCACGCAAGAGTTCTTGTCTACACTATTATGCATTGAATGTTAGAGGCAACTCGCGAAAAAGGCTGTCCGCTCCAATTCGCGAAAATTTCATGCCGCGAAAATATGTTTTGCAGTTAACCTTTCTAGTATTTAAAGTATAAATGTACATAGTGTAGTGATACCAAGAAGGTACTGCCTAGTACCTCCTTGGTGATACAGCCTAGCGTGATATACTTTGGAGTCCAATGCAACATCAACATGTAGAATCACATGTGAGTAAAAGCTAGTGTAATGTCAAGAACCTGAGCACTGTTCAACAACCCTGGGCTGCCCCACCACTTCGAACAGTGTGTGAATGAACACGAGCACCGTCTTTCCGAGACAATCATTGTATAAGCAGGGGTCACTCAGGGAAGTAGAATGCTTTGTGCATGGGGTATTGATGAATAAAAAGGGAAAATTGATGACAAATCCTCAATAAAAATCTCAGTGTTTGAGCACTCTGTAAGCTCATTGCAATGGTTTCAACAAAATATATTTGCACAAACACACCCAGCTGAGGTGTGACAAATATGTACAACACATGTGGCCCGACTGCTATACCCAGTGACTCATGACAAAAATATTTCACAATATTTCAATGCTTGATGAATGGTCATAATATTGGGAGTGAATCAGGAAAATACACATTCATTTCCCCCGAACCCCCAAATTCCCAATCTCCCCACCCCCTCCCCAGGTCAACAACACACAAAAACATCATCATGTACAGCAAAAGTGATGGAGCAAACAATGGCATTGGTGTCAAATTACATTTTATAAACAATGTCTCGCAGAAATGTAGCCCTCCTCATTCGCAAAATATCTGTACGTGAAAATAACAGATTTTACAGTTAACTGACCTCAGACTATACACAGACAGAGACAGAGCTCTGGGCATTGCAAGTAAGGCCTAAGGGGGCTTCAATATGATATTCAACTGCCGAACCACAGGGCCTAATTCTGCCACTGTGTTCTAATATAAAGAGAAAGTACATGTACTTAGAAGTTAGTCCCTTTCTGCACCAAGATTTACAAAGGAAAACACAGAACAGACAAACGAAAAACAAATAGATAACAAAACATTTGTCACATGGACAGAAGAAGGATGTTAATGTCTGAATCCGGGGCGCCATATATTCCAAAAGGTCTGCATGTTGTAGCCCACATGTTATGATCAGAGGCCTGGTGCACAAACATTCTGCAATAATGCCAGACTTCAATAACCATGTGGGTGTAATCATTGCTACCCGGAGAAACATGTTGGAGGAAGAAAGCAGGCGAGATTAGAAATAGGAGGGATTATATTCCACATACTAAGAATGTTGCAATAGGATTGGTCCAGAGCTGATCCCGTGATGAAGCGTAGTTTTGCCCATCACATCACCTGAGAAGAAAAGTTCGTTACGCTCTATGTTGATAGTCCCTTTTGTTTCGCTGATCTCCACACAGTCCACACAGTCCTAACGTAAGATGAGTACGCGCGAAATAAAAGTGCGTTGCACTGTGGACTATCATGTGACCTAGGTCACTTGATAGTACACAGTGCAACGCACTTTCACTTCGGTGCCGCGCGGTGCGCACAGGAAATTCATTGGTTTGTCATCTACGCGCACACGTAGCCTAAGCCCTACGGATACCTAAACACAGCTAAAATGGTTTCAGATGTGGAATAAAATGGGAATTCCTAGGACCGTAGATGTGGAATATAAAGCAAATAATCAACTTTTAGTTTCAGGCAATGAGACAAACTATCACTTCCTCGGCGATCTGAATGTGTAAGCTATCTTTCCTCAGCTGCGCTTTGGAAAGATAGCTACATCCAGATCGCCTTGGAAGTGATTGTTTGTCCCATCACCTTCACCAACGTTGATTATTTGCTTACTATAAGGGTGGCAATAGCAAGAAAGAGAAAATCGAAGGGGGAGAGAAAAGGAAAAGAGAGAGAGAGAGGCAAAAAGGCAAGATATGCAGATGAATATGAAGGGAGAAACAGAGAGGATGACAAAGAAAGGAAGATTTTAAAAAAAGTTAAAGGGGCATAGTCCCGGTAGTGTAGAGGGCGCTGTTGATGATACTGCCGATCACCGTTAGCATTGATACGAAGATTACCGAAGTTGAGCTGTCATCAAGAGTAAAGTGCGTAGGTGTTGCTAAGTAACGTTGCCTTTGTTGTCTTCTCTGCGCATCGCGCAGTCTGTAGGAATGCCAGGGTGCATGTGCGCTTGTTATTATGACATCACAAAAGAATTTTGCTAAAGCTGTCATCTCCCTCAGCCGAATCATGAGCCGAACTGTGATCGGACCACTGACTACAGTGGATCGGACTTCTTCGGACTCGGGGAAGTGGGCCAAAGCGTAAGCGCTAAAGAGGAGTTGATAGCGTAGGTCTCTATAGGAAACTTGCACCGTGCGCCCGCGTACGCATTGACTAAAACACCGGGACCATGCACCTTTAAACACAAGACAGAGAGACAGGGGCACATATCAACAGAAAGAGAGAATGAGTGAAATCATCGAGAAAGGAAGATATTTAGAGAGAGGAAAAAAAAATGTTTTTATTAAGGAGCAGAAACACACATGTACAAACATGAGGCACTGCTATATATTTGTTCGACCAAACAGCTACAGCTGTATTATTTTCAGAGAGAGAGAAAAAACACAACATTTCAACCAAAAGCTATTAGATTTGACTTAATAGAATCGAAGCAATACAAATGTACAAGCAGAGAAGAAAACATTGAAGAGAATGGAAAATTATAAAAAGGAAGTAGGAAACTCTAAGTAATGAATGAACTCTCTATTAAAGATCACGCAGAGAAACAAGTCCCATATATCTACCTCCGGTCGCTCCCTTATACCTCACCCCACCCCTGTTAAAAAAAAAAAAGGAAACAAGGCAACATTCCATGCCTAATGAATAATCCTTTTCAATGACACAAGTGCATGCTGGGGTTGCCATGACAACCAAGATGATGACATCCGCCCCCTGATACTGCTGTCAGCGAGCTGTCTAATCGGGGAAAAGAAATATTCCCCTTCCCATTAGATTGCTCGTGGAATGATGTCGCAGGTGTCGCTGAAACGCACATCAGCACGTCAATTCCAATCAGCGTCTTCGCGACTGCCGTACGACATCCCATCCGAACTTTGTCGAACAAACAAGACATACAATCAGGATATATTTATATTATATTTTCTTTTTCTTTCTTACAGACCTCTGGTATGAGAGGATGTAATCAATTACTGATCCTCAGCGGGAATGCTGCTGCAGAGTTGCAAAAGTTCACTCGGGCGTGTTCGACCTCTGTCTGCCATGGAAGGGTGCCAAATCCAATGAAAGCAAAATGCACTCATTTCATTTCCTCATTATTTCACACATGTATGAAAAAAAAATATGGAGTATGTGTCACATCTGGCACTTCAAAGTCAAGTTTACGGTCTCACATCTGAAGTGAAAAAAAAAACAAATAAAGAAAGAAAAAGAGAAAAAGGATATATATCTTGCAGAAGAAGAACAGATTTGGGAAATCCCCTACACAGTTTTGTTGTTCTGAAAGAAGTGATCTGAATAGAGGGAAGAGTTATTCATACAACTCATTTGGACAACCAACAAATCAACATTATAATTCATCTCACCTTTTTATAGCTTGACAAGTCCTTCTGGAAACCATATGCCCCCTATTACATGCACACATCAGTGAAGTTTGTATTCATTCAAAATTTCCTTTAAACTGCTAAACTTTGGTTCACACTGATCCAATGCTTGGTGTTTTGTACAGTTTTAATTTTTGACAAATTTTAAAAGTTGATGTACGTTTGTAAAATTGACATTTTGCAGATATTGCCATTTATAAGGGAAATAGGCCTACAGTGTATATTTTCTTCAAGATGGAAAATCAGTAACTTTTCTCTTGACAAGGGATAAAACATGTGCTTTATAAAGTTGCTGTAGTGGTAAAGATTGACAAGTTGCTGTACAGTTCTTTGCCATGAATTCAACCACTTTCAAAATCCTCTCACAAGTACTAATCTGCGAAATGTCATGCTCCCCAAAAATATGGTGTATAAAGAAAATAACCGTGATTTGAACAAGTTTGATTACTTTATCACTGTCTTTCCCATTGAAAAAAAAAACAACTATATAACATATGATATCTTTATAAGCATATGACACAGTGTAACAAGATAAATACAGTTCCAGATACACCAGCTGCAAACATTACTGTCTATGAGCGTGTTTCTACTGAGCGACGATAATTCGAGGTGATGCCAGCCGATGTGTGGTGATACCGGCCGATGCCGGCCGATACCGGCCGATGCGTGGCGACACCTCAAATTTTTCCTCAGTAGAAACAGATCGGGTAGTGGCCGATGCCAGCTGATGCGAGGTGCTCCGTCGTCCATCTATTGAGGTGGTCGATGCGTGGTGACGCGAAGGACGATTCTCAGTAGAAACACACTGGGTAGCGAAATTCGTGGTGTATCGGACGTCTAGCATTTTTCCCCGCGCTTTTCAATCGGTTCATCGCACCAGGGAGGTGTCTCACCTCCCTGATCGCACACACTCCTTCGACACATGTGTACAAAATACGTGTGTACACACAGCGACTGTGTTCGAATCATGCTTTGTTTGTACCAACTCGCTTGTGTGTGTGTTATAGGCCCTATACGTTACGTTACATGTGAATTGTGGCATTCATCGTCTATTGTTCGCCTAACTTATTGCATTACTAAGCCCTCATCACTTACTTGATTTTACACCGCGTTATTTCATTTTATATTGTCTCGAATCGCGAGAGTACCACATTAGTATGTCGCAGCCTTGAGAAATCTCAACTGGACCCTCGATCTCCAAAGATTTCTCATCAGTCAGTGGCAGGATACCAGTATGTTAGTTCGGGGTATATTGGATGGGAAGACGAAGAGAATGGCTAATCAAAAAATAGCCGACGCAGTTGTAGCAAAGCAGGCAGGGTTCGGATCGTATTAACAGGCAGTGCGCGCGTGACCAAAATCTGTGACTTAAAAATACCTGACTTCCGGAATCGCCGCATTTGCACGTCACCTTTGCATCACCTCGTATTTTATCGCTCAGTAGAAACAGCTCGAGTGGTCGTAAAATACGAGGTGCTGCGTTGGACAAAATTCGTGGCAATGCCAGGGATGTGAGGTGTTCTCAGTAGAAACACGCTCATTCTGAGGCACAAAAAACAACAACAAAACAAAACAAAACAAAACAGCAAGCCAATTCAAGTGGACTTTCTCTCCTCACATTTGGAATCAAATTTTGACTATAAATTTGAAGGAAGGGGTCGAGCCAGAACCAAAGCCCAGGCCACTAGCAGTCACACCTGTGGCAGGACGATAGTACCCGGTGCCAGCGGTACGAGGAACTGGATGACCACATGTGCCCCATCGCGGTCTCACTTTCCACGGAAAATTCCTCTCAACTGACCACCTGGTCCTCCATCTGAACAGATGTGGCCAAATCATCACCAACATCGACTTTACCAACATTATGAAACATCACACAGGTGTTGCAGTCATATTCTGGTATGTTTCTAGAGGTATCTTTCACATGAGAAATGTCATCCAATATTTGATACCTGTGATCAATGCACGCAGGTTTGAAAAAAAAAAAAAAAAAAAAAACTTTCAGGGAGTTTGGGGCAATTAATAAATGTAAAGCTGTTTTGATTAAGTCTTTAGAAATGCATTTCTGAAATGGTGAAAAAAGTGAAATCACAAATACATTTGAGCCAGAAACGCGTATATGAAATGCTGAAAAAGTGCTATTGCAAACACATCTGAGCTAGAACCGCATTTCTACAATTTCTGCTTAGCTGATAAACACATAGAACAGAAGGACAGAGCTGATAAACGCAACAACTCAAGAAATGCAATCCGAAAGGCATTTACAAATACATTTTGATATTAGGTATTAATGAAATGTGTTTCAAACATGTGGAAGCTGATAAACACAGCCCCTGCCAATTCAACAAAACCCCAGGACAACTTTTTATTGGTCACAGGGCTAAACTGGTCTGGGTAGCATTGTGACCACTTCAGTGACTGGTGTCACAGCATGCTTGCAATTTACACACCAATCTCTCCCCCACCCCCAACCCCGCCCCCTCCCCCTCCCCACCCCCACAAACAAGATAAATTTCTATAATAATGTCTTCTATTGTGCCATTTTCACCAATTTCAACATAGACTGCAATGAAATCATTTTTCACAGGCAGGATGCAGATTGAACAAGAACAAATTCCTTTACAATCCCCTCGTAACACCATTGTTTGAAAATTCCATCATTTTGATTGTGAGCGACTATCTTAACCCGTTGAGGACAGACTGATTTTGCTACAACACGCATTTCCCATAGACACCTGCCCAGTATACTCGGGACTAGTCTTCAACAGGTTAATTGCCCCTAAAATAGGACAGGGTTAACTCTTTCTGTGGCAGGGACTTTTTAGACAGTGTGTACAATGCTATGGGGTTTTCTGTGTCAATCAGCACTCAAAGCACTCAAGGGGTTAAAGGTGCACTTTACCTTTGGGAACAGTGATTTTAAAAATGTTCCACATATAAAATCACATTTGATGTATACAGTGTATGTGTAGGTCTGTTTCATCACAAAACATCCTACAATATAGGCCTAAAACTTTTTGCAGTAAAGCCTAAAATATAACAGATATCAGTATTTTTCTCATTAAACCATAACTGTAGACGGTTTTATAGTCTGAAAGCATCTTTATTATAACTATTGTTCACATTTTGCGTATTTAACAATTCTTAATATCAATTATATGGATTCAAATATTTACAGTGCTTGTTTCTATCCCAAACTCACATTTTAGAACTATTATGAAGCACTAATGCTGGGTTTTTGTTTCATCTGCAAATGGTAAATTATGCCTTTAAAGGGATGGTACAGTATTGGTGGAGATGAGAATTGGACTTTAAAGGACAAGTTCACCTTCATAAACATAAGGATTGAGAGAATGCAACAATATTAGTAGAACACATCAGTGAAAGTTTGAGGAAAATTGGACAATCGATGCAAAAGTTATGAATTTTTAAAATTTTTGTGTTGGAACCGCTGGATGAGGAGACTACTACAGCTTGTGAGTCATATGCATACAACAGTATAAAGAAAATGTAAAGAAAATTCAACATATTTTCACTTTTTTCGCATAATAAAAGAGCACTTGACTTGCCTCTTTCTAAAGGCAGGGGGAATAATACTACCCATAACATTTGTCGATAACGAGTCGGGGGAATGTGTACTTTTTTCAACAGATGAAATTTTGTGAAATTCTCTTTATATTTTTCGTATATATGTTGTACGCATGTGACATCTAAGTTATTCACACATTGCAGTAGTCTTCTCATCCAGCGGTGACTGCACAAAAACTTCAAAAATGCATAACTTTTGAACGGATTGTCCGATTTTCCTCAAACTTTCAATGATGTGTTCTACTAATATTGCTACATTCTCTCAATCCTTATGTTTATGAAGGTGAACTTGTCCTTTAACTTTTTGTGAGATAGCAAGAAAACACTTATGATATAGTACAGAACTTACCATTTTAAGAGGAATTCAAAGTTTATTTGAAGAAAATCGGGTTTGGAATGACTGAAACATCCAAAAACAAAGTAAAACAAAGCGATCGTGATAAAGTGTGGGTCCCACACTTTATTAGAATCATCTTTTTTGGATATCTCAGCCATTTCAAAACCAATTTTCATCAAATAAACATTGAATTCCTCATAGAATTACATGCTCTTTCACATTTCATAAGAGGTTTCTCATTATCTCACCAAAAAATGTTAGAAACCTGAAATTAGGTCTCAACCAAAACTATACGATCCCCTTAAGCAAGGATGAAACAAGTACATGTACACAGAGTTTGCTCTGACATGCTTAGAGGTCTTACAAGAACATACTGAGCTTCACAAGTTCACGGGGGAAATGGTTCATCAAAATTGTTCTTAAAGATCCAGCGGGAGAAAAAAAAATATTGATCTATTCTGTACTACAAGTAACTCACAGAGTAGGCAGAGGAAAACAAGTATTATATATCGCTGGAAGAGGATCCGGATGTTTTACGGGAGGAAGCACTCCGTCTGCGCAACTTTTCTCTATAATCCCTGCAAGATAATTCCCTTGGGATCTCCTCTTCAAACCTTCGCTCCTCGGAAGAGTGGAGCTGTTTTCGGATCAAGGGGGAAACCAACTTCCTCGCTTGCACTGGCATGACAATATTGAAGTCGTACCAGATGCTGACAGGCGGGATTACCCCACCAAGCATCTCAAAATAATTGGGTTGCGTCCATGGTAACGCATCACGGGCACACGTTTGGTTAATCTGCCTGCCTTGTTTCGCACAGCCCACGGAAAGTTAAAGCTACAGGACAGCTGCTGGAGAAATGTCCAAAACTTTCCTACGATTGGTTGATAAACACAAAATGACAAAATATTCTGGGTCAGCACACATTACAAATACAAAATGTAACAAAATACTAATACACCAATAAAGATTCCAGACCACGCACATACACGCATAACACACAGTAACACAAATGTGGGGAAAAGACACCACATTAGGGTCTGATCCAGAAATAGTGTTCACTTGGGCTAAATTTTCATACTGACACTTGTATTTCATGCTATTATGAAAGCTGAGAATCTGCAGTTTTCAGAAAAGTACTAATAAAATGACACGGTATACTTTCTCCTTCTTTTCCTGACCACAGCATCAACATAAACGAAGAAAAATAATCTTGAGGTAATTCGAATTAATTTCACATTTGACCAGCTCATATCTTACAATATTCTCACACCTGCTGCCTCTCCCCCCCCCCCCCACCCCACACACACACACACACACCCAACACACATACAAAGTAAGATTATGAAGCACTGGCAAGTCCACTATTTCTTGTTCTTTCTTTCTTTTTGCTTTTTGCTTTTTGTTGTTGTTTTTTTGTTTTTTGTTTTTTAAAGTAGGTTTTTCAAATCCACCATCTACACCACCATTTCCATCAGGTATAGTGTATGTGGTAGGTATGACCCAAGCTGTCATGTCTGGCTACACTGTGCTAACAAGTTCCTGTTTAATCCTGAAATCTAGCCTGATTTATGACTGCAGCTGGCAAGAAGTCATGCAGGCAAACAGCAAGACAATCATTCCCATTTGAAAAAAAAGGGCTAATCTCTTTAATTTTTCATGGATTATATATGTACATGACCTACTTATCGTGACAGTACTGGCGATATATTCTGGTTTTTGTTGCTGTTTTGTTTTGTGTGTGTGTGACACTGGCAGTGTTGGTATGCATGACATTTGGTAGAGTTGGAATTCACTGTATTTTGCTGTTCTTGTTTGTAGTATTTGGGTGGATGGACATCTTTGTGGGGGTCTCAGTATGAATAGACTAATGTTCGTAAGACAAAACTTAAAAGAATCACAATGGTAAATGTAGTCACTGTGACCCCTTTCAGACTGGACAAATAACTTGCTTGCAAACATGTCTAGAGCTAGGTTTCACACTCATCCAGTTCCAATACCATGCTTGGCCAACTGTGTATAACTATAAGATATTACCAAGTCACAAAAACAACCCTACCCCCCCCCCAAAAAAAAAAAATAAAATTAAAATAATAATAATAATAATAATAATAATAATAATAATAATAATAATGATAATGAATAAATAAATATAAATAAATAAATAAATAGATAAACGAATAAATAAATAAATAAATAAATAAATAAATAAAGATTGGCAAAAAACAAAAGTTTTCCTGCCTAGACCAAAGACTAAAATGTTGGTAAACTCACAACCCGCAATCAAAGCTTGCAGCTCTAATTTGTTACGTCCAGGATCAAAGGATCACCATCAACTTGATATTCGTACAAAGTATTGAAACACATTGATTATGTGGAAACAAAATTATCAAAATTACATCCACTTTATGATCCTCCTTTGATATATAGTGCTCTGAAATGGTATGTAAAAGGCATCGGATGCGTAGCACATTTGTATGGGATGTGCGTTGATTGGATAGCACAACTGTTGTTATGAGCGGGGACAGCCAGTCACAGCCCTACGTGTTTAATGGAGAGGAAGCGGAAATGAGAAAAACATGCCACATAAAAGTATGGCTACTTCTAAAGAGATTTCCATCGCACAAGATCAGCTTTTCTTCAGCTCTCCCCCCTTCCCCCTAACCTTCTCCCTTCCCTTTCTCATATATCTCTCTTTACTTTCATACATCCATCTAAAAAGTTATTATACAATGTGCATCTACTGTATCTCTGCATTTGTCTGTCGACGTTGTACAGGTCTACATTTTAGATCTAAACTAACCTACCATCTATCATGGAGAAAATCACATCATTTCATGTGACAAATGGGGATTATGAAAACTGTTGTAAAACCAGAAATATTTGCGGCATGAAATTTTCACAAATTGGAGTCGACTGCTTTTTCGCAGCATGCAACTTTTGCAAATTGCTTCTGGCATTTCCAATGCATAGTTTAGACAAGAATGTTTGTGTGCATTTTATTTTTGTGAATCTTACATTTGAAGCTTTGCAAAAATTTCATGCTCGCAAAAATTTCTCGTTTTACAGTATCGTGGCAACCTACAGCAATGTAGCTTCCACAGAACCTTATCGGTTATCAGCATAATCACATACCACCATGTCACCAAATAAGTGAACATTAAGAATGATAAAAAAGGTCACATTTTCCCTTTTTTTTCTTTCATCAAATGAACTTATAAAATCACATCAACGTTTTGCTCTTATTTCTTTTGGTCTATTCCTGAAGAGCAGCTGAACACTGCATCGTAATTGCTAGACCCGTGAGTACTGTACGGTAATATAAGAAGAAAACATATTTTTGATTGGTATGCCTCCAAAATACCATGGTATTGACGTATCACAAGAAACTCAATGATGACCCATTTATAAACAGTTTTACAATGATGTATTATCGGATAAAAAGTTAAAAAAGATAAAATAGCAAAAGCTGAGATTTCCACAACATTTGTGCAGGCCTGGCCCAGTGTATATTTAGCCACTTGCTCATGTGTATCGACTTGGAGAGTAACAGATTATGTCAACGAGTACAGTGTAGATGTAATATCAGTTCATTTGCCTACAGCAACGCCAAACCAAAATAGCTTGTTTTTCTCCACCCATCATGGAGACGTGAATCAGAAACTGTCCCCACACACCCTGGGGAGTGATACGGTGGCGGAGGCAGATGGTGCCCACTTCACTTCACACCTGGCGGCAGGGATGATCAGTTAAAAGTTTTAACATCAATTCTGGCCATCAAGAACAGAAGGATGCTGCATACAAATTCATTGGCCTGAAGCATCAAGTTATTATCAAAAAGAGGGAGGTTAACCTTTGACCTTTGGCCATGAACCCATCCTGCCCCTTAAACAATGTTTCTGTGATTTGGTGAACACTGTATATTTCCCTGACAATTTCTGCTATAAGCCTCATCTTATGAATCCTTGATTCTGATTGGTCAAAGGTGCAGTCACTATTTTGGGCTATATTGCCCAGCAGTCAGCTGGCAGATAGAGTGTAGATGACCATTCAGGGTAGTGATAACCAGAAACATGTAATTCCAAATGACCTTCTTCTTTGTATGTCATGAAGTGCCTAGTTGATACAGTTTAGCTGACTATGGGTGGTCACCTGAGCCAAACCACCATTCAACCATTTTTCTTGTGTGGGTAGGTGCAGTATAGGTGGCCACTTTACTGGATTAGCACCCTGCTCTTTGCAAAGAATGGATGAAGTGGGATCTTTCAAATGTCCAAGTTGTGACTAACTTACACATGGGACCTCCATTTCAAGTCCTATCCCTGGGATAGAGTGCTTTGCTTCTTGCTACAGTTGACGGTATGATAACACAACATTGCTCGGCTAGACTCAAGAATCAAACCAGTGACAGTTGGACTGGGAGGCAGATGTGCTACCTACGTAATGAGCCAAGTCACCACCCCAATTTATAGTAATAGATTCATCAGTGATGTACAAATTTATCTAAAGTTTGGAAAGCTTCTACCAAAGCTCTCTTCTTGAAATCAACAGCTAACATTTGTAGCAAGTACTTGATTTGTATGCATTCAATGACCAGGCCTGGGATATGCATCTAAAAGAAACTGACCTTCTCTTTCTCTCTCTCTTCCTTTTTTTTTTTCATCATCAGGCATGGATACTCTGTATCCATAATA
Source organism: Diadema antillarum (assembly GCF_040938485.1). NCBI lineage: Eukaryota > Metazoa > Echinodermata > Echinoidea > Diadematoida > Diadematidae > Diadema > Diadema antillarum. The sequence goes on from NW_027271492.1 coordinate 788,169, forward strand.
TCCTCTATGTTTCTGTATGAAATTGATTTTCCTGAACTGCTGCCAAGACATCTGTAAAATCATGACTACTATCACACCGTAAGCCCCGATGATTGGCAGCTGGCTGCGCGATATCGTACTCTCTAATAGAACATGTCCACCCCATGAGGCTGAGATTTGGCCCACTACCAGGCAACGTGTGTGCCATACGATCCCCTCTGGACCATTCTCGCGATGTGTCACACTGCACTTCTTCATACACTGCTAACAGCACAGAAACTGTGATCACTACACACACACACACACACACAAAAAGAACATTTTCAACCCTTTCTGACACTTTCAATTTGATTTGAGTCACCATGGTCACTCGTGTCATCCCACCTGCACTCCGCGGCATCACTATTCCACGTTTTTATCACTTTTGACATAATGTTCCCGAAAAAGGTGCCTGCAAAACGACAACTGTCATGAAAGGCAGATTCCAGCACCTTTCCACTTACTTCATCGATGCTACAAAATTCACACTTGCCAAAACTAGGCACAAGAAGAAATGAGAGGGTGTTAGGCATAGTAACATTCTTACGGTGATAAAGTACTTCCTCCTACCTAACTTGCCCAAGAGGAACATCTAGTCAGCTAGGGTACTAGTCATCTATTAAAAGGCTGATGCCATTCATTCCCTTGGGTTTTGTTTTGTTTTTTTCATTCAAGGTCTACAAAACTGACCTATCCCTACTAAAAGGGGGTATCTCACTGAGCGGCAAATGTTTGCAAATATGTTTGCATGAGTAGCAAATTTCAGGCTTCGCCAGGGTTTGTGAACAGTTGCAATCACAGTCACAAACAGTTTTCCTTGTTGCAAAGAAGAAAAAAAAATTAAAGCTTGCACATACACCATGTACAAACTGTACATACACCTACACACCTGTATGTTGTCAGTATCACAATGCTTGTCTATTATGATTTTAAACAAGCAGCCTTGGACACAATAACCCTCTACACCACACACCTACCTCCAGACTGCACTATTTCTCGTGTTCAATACCAAAATACTACACTGTATTATGTACACATGTGTAGTTACTTCCAGACTCTCACTTAAAGGGGATGGCTAGTAACCGATCAGTGGGAATCAGTGGGAATGCTGAGGGATGATTGTTCCCATCCTTGTGGGATTCATTTAAGAGAACATTATATATCTACTGTTGTGTGAAAATTATTTGCTTCAGAACGGTCTGATATTCAAGTAATGTGCAGATTAATGCCCCGTTACTGACCAGGGACGCTTACCTAGAAACATTAAACTGCACATTACTTGAATATGAGACCATTCTGAAGCAAATAATTTTCATACAAGAATAGATATATAATGTACTCTTAAATGAATCCCACAAGGATTGGAACAATCATCCCTCAGCATTCCCACTGATTCCCACTGATCAGTTACTAGCCATCCCCTTTAAGCCACTCGTACCAAATTTGACCTGAAATTGGAATCATAAGTTTACAGCCAGCCCACTCAAGCATAACATTGTGCCTCAGTCCAATAAGAAGGTAACTGTGACACAATGAAGATTAAAGGGTATTAAGCAATCTGTATTCATTGGTAACAAGTTCCCTAAAATCCATGCCAATTGGCCAAGAAGGCACTTCCAGCAGCCCTGCCAATGGAGGATTTAAGGATTTAACTGCATAATAACAAAATGAGATAAAATCATAATTAAAAAAGAAATAAAAAACCTCTTCAGGTTTATTATACAGACAGGACAGAACAGCTGTCATTCCCATTCATATCATACCTGTGTATGTCACACAAACAATGCACCACCACAGCACAATTCAATTCTGATTCTGATCACAGCCAAGAAATGATGTGTTACACAAACTAGGTTGGTTTTTTAGACAGGAAATGAAGATATCTTCATTAGTCTAAGTAATCAATGTGAATCCTTGTCAGAAGTGAACTGTCAATCATTTCAAAATCACAGTGGGTGTAGTGTTCATCCCACTCAGTCTGAAAGTAAAAATTATCCTTAGACCTTTTTATACAGGACCCATCACCTTCCCATCAGCAAAGGGTCAAAGGGATAAAAAAACAACCAGAGCACTTCATTACTTTCTTGCAAGTATTCTGGCACAATTTACTTTGAAGAAAGTGTACGAGGAGATATCAATTACAGTGACTTTTGTAAATAATGAACACAATCTATGGGGGAAAGGCTGATTCTTATTGCCATAGGCATAACACTAAGTGGAGCTGAGGAAAGTTCCCAAATTGAGACAGATACAAAGTAGTTGAAAACAGGAAGAATCCATATTAGTTCAAGTAATGCTATTAATTTGAAGATAATTAGACAGTGGTGGGTACACTGACCCCATTCTCAGGGGAGAGGGGAGAAACTCTGTCCAGTCAAAACTCAATAACCAACACTGATGAATTGAGTAAGAGATGACCACTATTTGGGTCAAAAACAGGAAGTACCCTATCACAATGACCATAATCATTACAAAAAAAAAGAAATCAACATAAACAAAATATTATGTAAAAAGGAAGGCTTGGAAATCCCCCAACTAAATATTCTGTCGTATTTGCATCTTTTTACATAATTCTCATCATCTACATTGTATGCTAAGAACCAGAGCTACCAAGTCTCACGCATTCTGCGTGAGACTCAAGCATTTAGGGTCCGTCTCACGATCTCACGCATGGCACCCATTTTTCTCACGCATCGGAAGCATAGCTTAAAGGATTAACGTGAGAGTTGCAATTGAAGGCATATTTCCCTTTTGTCTTTCAAAATAAGTAAAAAATACTTAAGTATGCACCAGCTTGCACCATTAAGAGCTAAAAATTGACAAAGCTCCCTACCTTGGGAGGGTGGACACCCCCTCCCACACCCTCCCCTCGCTCAGTCGCTTCGCTCCCTTGCTCACGCACATGCGCGTGCGCCGAGACGCTGAGTCATGAAAATCTCACTCATAAAAACTTTTTGAACTTGGCATCTATGAAGAACTAATGAATGACAGGTGTACGTCGTGAATCGACATCACTCACTTGCAGTACATGCTTCATCTACTCAAGCTATCTGTCTCAAAACTCCATAGTAAAAGTACAAATGATGGACTTGCCATTGGTGATGATCAGGTTTAGTACAACAAGTCAGTGCTTTCATCATCTACAACTGTAGCTCAGGCCTTTTATCATTTCACTACGTCACATAATCTAATCTACAGACATATTCAAATGCCAATGTGTATATTTTGATTTCAGACTATGCAGATGTCAACGGACATTTCCTTTTTTTTTTGTTCAAGACATCATATGGAAAAGTTGTCCGAGACTGAGGTTAGCCTGCCATAGCTACAATCAATTCCTGCAAATTGGATTCCCAGTATCAAAACATATATATGTTTGAGGACCACGTGACTTTTATTTTGTCTCATTAGGTCACTTTGAATGCAGTGAAAAGTACAGATATTGTGGATGCCCCCCCCCCCCTACAAAAAACAGGAGAAGAATAGTTTACAGACATTTTCTCATCTTAACTTTTCAGCAGACTTTTCTACAGACAAGCAGGGCTTGATTTAAATTGGCAACACTATCAGTCACAATGCCAATTTTGCCCTGCTGCAATGTTTTTATTCCATCCTCCCCCATTGAGCGTTGCTTCGCGGCAAATCTGCCAGGCTCTTGGCTCGCCTTCAGAACTTGTTAGCACCTGTTTGTCAGCTAGCGACAAAGGGCGTGTCCTCACGTGTCATCGCCTTCGTCGTCGGAGACACGTGGAGGGCGCCGTAACAATGAACATTCATGACGATTAGATACAACAAAAGGAGGTGACCGTTGACGACCACTCAAGTGGTCATTTCCTTTGAGCAAATGGTCAATTTCGCCACCTCTTCCTTTTCTAAACATCTCTTTCATTGTGTTGCCAGGCCTTGACTTGACGATCTGGTACGGCAAGTCTGCCATGTGCTTGTAAAGACAGCCTTAAGCAGAACGTCTGGAGACATTCACATTAAATGAGCAAAGGTCTGCTCCTCATTCACTGACCTTTCTTCCCTATTCTGCTCTGATTCAATCGTTCACTTCCCTGTCACTTTACACATTCAGGTTTATTGAGGCAATGACACACGCCAGAGTTTGGCTTCTTGCATTGTATCTGTCAAGAGTCTCCACTGGTTTGATCAACTAAACCGGGAATAGGAATGTGCTTTTAATAGTCAAGTCCTCTGTAAACAGTTAGCATTTCAAAGTTTTCCAAGGATAACATTTTTCCCCTTTCTTGTTTAATTTCCTGAATTACTTCTTCTCACCATTTTCAGAAGAGAATACTTGGAAGTTTTGGATCTATAGATGAAATATCATTTGGATACTACATTCTACAAACAGCTTCCCCTCCCTTCTTCCCCCCCCCCCATCTCATCAGAAAGGACAAGTTCTCATCCACTCAGTACATTTTTAGGGACAGTGATTTTCCGCGATCGCGGAAAACGGACGGAAAACGCGGAAACGGCCTTTTGAAACGGAAAAAATATTCTACACGGAAAATCACGGAAAATCACTTTTTAACAAAATAAAACACATAAAAGTAAAAATAAATCCAACAGAAGCTGTGAATTAATCATTATTACATGTCCACGATATTCACAGACTGCGGAAACTGAGTTTCTAAGCCAAGTTGTGTTTAGTTGTAAGTTCTAGCGATGTCTCACGGCGTTAGATCTAGCGATGTCACGATTTCAATAACTGTTGAACACTTACTCAGTTTGATCCAACACCAACAATCATAACCATAGAAGAAAGTCCATTTATATTCCAAAACACAACGTGTGTCTCGCCGAATAATGTGTGATGATAAAGCCAGTATTTTGGCAGTAAAAGTAGCGGCAACAGAAGAAACTGTCTAACTGTCTAACTGTTTTCTGCTCGCGGTAAGCTGTCAGCAGGTGAGTGGAGTGGTGACTTGCTATGCCTGCCTGCTATGTCGTGTGTAGAGCACAGCGCACAATGCATGATTCAGGAGAGAAGAGTGATAGAACTCCAAGTTCACGCAGAAAAAAGAAAAATCCCACGATGCCAAGGTGCCATGCCAGACTGGCATGGGTGGGGTGGAGAGAGAGAGACCAATCAACAGAAGAAACCGCGCGTACTGGCGCATTCTTGGAGGTCATGAACTGTCTGGGGTGTTGGAGATGAACAGGGAAAGGGGCTGTTCCCAGACCCTCTCTCCAGTCAAGAAATTGACACGCGCGCGCAAATTCTTCTGTCAACCAGCCAGCTGTCGGAATAATGTGCTTTGAAGTTTATGGCAGCCTGGCCTGGCTGGCATGAATGGGTGTTGAGTTTCAATCAATATCTACTGTTGTTTTATTTTTGTATTTGAACATGTCGTTTCACCTGACAGAAACACGGAAATCGGGAAGGTGTAGGGGAGAGGTTTTTGTTGCGTTGCAATGTGTGTGTGTTTTCCTCGTTTTTTTTTGGGGGGGGGGGGTGGGGGGGGTGGGGGGGGGGGACCGAGGTCAGAATGGGGAAAGATCAGAGTGAAATGAGTGCTAGTTTCTTGTCTGAATTATTGACTGAAGAAAGATAAATTGATTGTTCCTTTAGTGCTGAAATTTTTCATCTGTTTAGACCTTCTGAAGGAATATAAAGACTTGACTAGACAGTTGTACACTGTAAAGTCACTTGACTAGCAAGTCAAGAAAGAGGACATTCATAATGATAGTTGTTGATACTGCAGGCCAGGCTTTGATAGTGATACACCAATATGTACTGTCCCACGGCATGATTAACTGGATTACAATGTATTGACTGAAGAAAGATTCAGGTAGATTGATCGTTCTTTTAGTGCTGAAGTTTTTATCAACACTGCTTATTAAACTGATCATCATGTATTCTGTTTGCAGCTTCTAATCAAAGGAATAAAAACACTTGACTAGCATAAAGTCACTAGCTGAGACTCAGAGACTTATTTTACTTTGTATATTTTTTTCTAATTTGTAGACAGCAGTGTAAACAGCCCTCTTTATCATCGCCATAATTAACCTTGCAGATTTACACATTATGCAATACTCTTCGAACATTATCACTGTGGCAACCTATTTGTTAAACCGCCATTTGGCAACCTAAAAAACTCTATAGGTTGCCCGGCTGGCAACCAAGGAAAAAAGTTAAGTGACAGCCCTGTGCATGTTTTGACAGTCGAAATAAATAAATTGTCATACTGATGTTTCATTTCATTTGTCTTCATGGGTGTGTGGTATGTACAGAGGTTGGAAATCATCAGGTATACACTATGCATAACATGTATGAATGTATACACGATTACACAGGTACACAAACTTCAAATAGCAATCATTTAATTTTTCTTCATTTTTGCATGCAAATACATGTAAACGGAATTTGCATTTTTTTGTATGTACAATTCATATGGGAAAACGGAATTTCCGTTTTTTCACCATGTTGAAACGGAATTCATGAATTTCTGAAACGGAAAAGGCAATTTTTTGAAACGGAAAATCACTGCCCCTACCTATACAAATTGTAGCTTGTAGTAGGACTTTTAAAAGCCTGATTGTAGTGGGGAAGTTCATGATTCCCGACTCTTACAATTTATTCAACTGAAAAGTTGCAAAAGATCAGCTTTTTGTGATTGAGGATATGTTCCATGAAGACTGTCAATCTGACTGCACGGAATAGCCATAAGAATTAAAAAAAAAAAAAAAAAAAACCAGACAGATTATCCTGTCTATAATAATTTGAAATTTACTTCACCACAGATTTACAATATTTACTAGGCACTGTTATGAGTGCATTCCTCGATACAGACCTTCATAATCTTCAGAATGTTGACCGGACATCACTGTCATCAGCATCACATCCAGACATGACTAAATGTCAGTGCGGTGTGGACACAGATTAATTTGCTTCCAAGTAGGATTGAAACTGACAAAAAGTGTTTTGCATCACATGTATATCTATCTGTGATAGTGGTCACACAGGCCAAATTTTAGGACATTCGATCAAACAAGGCATTAATTCAATCCACAAGATTCTGCAATAGAATGACCGACTTCTTGGCATGAAGTTGGTTTAAATTTAGATTGTGGTTCATGTAAATTTCGTTCTGTGTAAATGTGAGTGACAAATCACATGCGCCAACACTCAACAGCCATCAACTAAGGACCGTACCTTGCTACCATGTGTGTAAGGTACTGGTATACCTATTTCATACCTATTTTAGTCCATTTATGAACTAAATTCAAACCATGGTTTTGATTAAAACTATCTTGGTGAGTGAATATGGGCCTGTATGTGGATGGGTATAAATATTGAACCATTAACTTGTATTTATAAAGTAATATTGGAAAAAGTAAAGGTAAAATTCCAATCGTGCTGTGCATTGCACTCAATAGAACAACAGCATTGGTACTGCCAGCTCTCATGGTAGCAAAGAACTGTGAAAGTTTGTTTGTCTTTTGTTTGTTTCTCAGGCGTCTTGGAGTGGAAATGGCACAAGTTGATGTTTATACACAAGACAACAAAGGTGAGATTCCATTGCTTTTGTATGAAACATGTTTTCTGTCAAAATTATGAACTGTGGCAGTGATGAAGCTGGCTAAGCACTTGTTACCATTGTGCTTTTCCTCTGTAGATGAAGTAATCAATTTTTTTTTTTTTTTTTTTTTTTTTTTAGGGCACTTTTTATGCCTCCGACACAAGGTGTCGCCGGAGGCATTATGTTTTCGGGTTGTCCGTCTGTCCGTCCGTCCTTCCATACGTAATCATTTTTGTGGACAGCGATTCTAAGAAACTGTTAGAGGTATCCTAATGAAACTTGGCATGTATATGTATGAGTTGGCGAAGTTGTGCTTATCAACTTTTGAATGCGCACATCATCAAGGTCAAAGGTCAAGGTCAAATACTCAAAATCTCACTATTTCCCCTATATCTATGCAATGTCTGGAGGTATTTTCTTGAAACTTGGTGCATACATGAACTACCGAATAAAGATTCCCCAGAGAGAGCTTTGGGTCAAGAGGTCAAGGGTCAAAGGTCAAGTGAAAATGTTAAAATTTCCCTTTTTTCTCCATATCTCACAAATATATTTCAATGTATCTTCATGGAACTTAGTATATATGCATGTACTGACTGGCAGTGATCATGTAGGGAATTTAGGGGTCAGGGGTCAAAGGTCAAGGTCAACTCATCAAAATGTCATCATTTCTTTCTTAGCTATGCAATGCCTGCCAAGATTTTTTTTTTTGAAACTTAGTGTATACATGTATTATCCAATACAAATTCTCTTGGAAGTTTCTTGCCAAAAGGTCAAAGGTCAAGTGAAAGTGCTAAATTTCACTTCTTCTTTAAATCAAAAAAGGGTCAAAAGTTGGGTGCAAATCCTCAAATCCCCAAATACCTGCACTCTTAGACAGTATAGCCATTCATCCAAATAAACCTAGTTCAAGGAAAGTGAACACTCTCTGCATTTTTGACAAACCTGCCATTTTGATATTTTGCCAATTATGTGAAACTGTCATCACACATTGTCAAGACATTGTGCTATAGACCTATTCGGAGAACCATGCATTATGGCGGAGGCATACCAGTCGCCATAGCGACATTTCTAGTCTTTTGTTGCTTTGAGTTGGGTCAGCAGAGCTTGCTATTGGAATTCCACTTTGCAACAGTTTTATTATTATTCTTGGACTGTAATGCCTAACTCTGCTTGTCAGTGTTTTACAGGCAAGCGTCAAAGCCAAAACAAAGTTCGGAGAAGGGCTCAGAACTAATCTTCCACCATTTAGAATTTGAGAGCTTGCTTCTGGAATTCCATTTTGCAACAGTTTTATTATTATACTGGACTGTAATGCCTAACTCTGCTTGACAGTGTTTTACAGGCAAGCATCAAAGCCAAAACAAAGTTCAGAGAAGGGCTCAGAACTAATCTTCGACCATTCAGAATTTGCTTGCAATACATCAAAAGGTTCCGCTCAGTAGTAACTTGTCCGGCTGATGTAATTTGCGAGTATATTGAGTTGTTTGGGAGTATATTGAGACCAAAGGTTTAAAAGTATTTTGATCGCATTACACAGTTTTAATTCCTGAAATGCCCTCCCCATTAAGTAGCAGATAGGTAGAACATCATGTGATAATTAATCATGTCAGGTAGTAATAATATTTTTCAACAATCTGCACTGCTGCCTACACAGCTCTGCAATGCACTCTAGTGCAGAAGATTGGTGGTGCCTAATTTGTTGATAATGAATTATTGATCATTAAAAAAATGACAAAGTTACTTGAGTACCTTGATGAGGTAAATTCTGAGATTGTAGTATTTCCGGAGAATGTTTTGGGCTAATAATTCACATTTTTTGTCATTTCTAGGTAAATTATATTATTACAACCAAGCAGCATTTTGACAGGTCTACAGGCATATGTCGTCACCTTGATATAAGAGAAGTGTTGAATGTGCCACTCATGCAGTTATTTATTGGAGTGTATTCAAGTACAAATAAATCATGATGCTTAACATTTTTTTTTAAAGGTTGTCATTGTATTTTTGCACTGATACAGAGCACGTAGTTATTTCACCAAACAAGTTCATCACCACACACAAGCACTGCCATCAATCAATCAATCAATCTATCCATAAATCAATCGATCGAGCTTTCAAGTTCCTCATTTTCATTGCATAGTCACTGACACTCGAAGTTGTCCTCAATGTTCTTGTGTAGCACTTGTCATACATGTAATAACATTTGGAGAACTTTCCCTTTCTTCTAATCCAACAGAAACCAAAGTGCAGATCCAGGAGTCTGTTAGAGGGAAAGATGTCTTCATCCTTCAAACTGGGGCGAAGTGAGTATCACAGTGGTCGCTATTTTATCAACTTATTTATGGAAGATTAACTTCTTTAACGTGTACTTTATAATGTGTATTACAGAGTCATGTTTCATCAGTCTTGAGATTAATGAGAACTTATTTTATGAATATATGAAGGGGGCAGTGATTTCTTCCATTTTACAAATAAGTGTTTTGTCTCACCCTTTCTTGATGATCCAGTGTCACTAAAACGAGACCAGTGTAGTTAATGTTATTTTTACATGAGGTACATTTGTATTCATATAGTTTATTGACATGTCACATTACCTTGGTAAATATATTTGATTCTACACAGAAAATGTTCTATTCTATGTTCGTTATAAAAATTGCATTGATGCAAATCAGTTATGTAGCTAATGATACAACAAAGAATGATGATATAATACTATGTTTTATTTTGTCATTATAATATATGATATACATTTCTTTTATACCATGCTTATGGTTGAAATGAAAGGAAAACTTGTATTTCTATATTTCCATGTATGGCTATTCTACGAGGTTATACCAAGGCTGCGTGTATAACATATGCTCTGATGTTGCTGCCTGCTGGTTGTGATTTTACAAGTATTGCACGAAAAATGACACCACAAACATTTGGTAGCTCCAGGCCCAAAGTATCAAAACATGTCCATGATTCACCCAAACTAGAAACAAGGTTTGCAAACATACATGCAGAGTAACAGGGAAAGAGATAGAAAGATTAAAACATATATTGAGTTCAGTGAAACATCAATATTGTATGATGTGTGCGGAAAGCACAGCAAGAAAAGTGCTTCTACACAGAAGCAAGGACAAGTGTTGACATACTATGATATCGTGTGAATAAGCAGCCAAAGGTTGGCATGGTAGGCATGTCATTACCTCAACACTATGGGAATCTCTCACCTGGAATGTATAATCTAACGTCAAGATTTTTTTTGTTGATGCAGCCTCGAACATTTAATAGTAGAGAAACATAAGTATTTGGGTAGTTTGTTGAGATGATACATTCATCAAAGGGGAGTGACATGTTTTTAAAGACCAATGTTTAAGTGTCACATTCCTTGGAGACGTCTTAAACCTCTGCAAGTGCATGGAAGGATGCAAACTTGTATTGGTAGTAAAATTCTTCAAAGGCTCATATTGCCTTCAGAGCCTGAAATGATGCACATTAAGGAACTACTATTAGGTTCAGAATTATCCGAAGCTTGAAATAGTCTTGTGTGATTAACAGTGGCCATGAGAAAAGTTTCACATATGAATTTCATTCTTTCTCTTCACCCAATCCACCCTCCTCTTATTCCCTGCCATGACACCTACCACCACCACCACCACCACCCCGCATCTGCATTGCCATAACAACCACTTCTACCACCAACCACCACCATGTGCACCCTCAACATCTCTATTCAGGGATGTGAACACTGCCATCATGGAGCTGCTGATCATGGTGTATGCCTGCAAGACATCGTCCGCGCGGTCCATCGTGGCCGTCATTCCGTACCTTCCGTACAGCAAGCAGAGCCAGATGCGGAAGAGGGGCTCCATCGTTGCCAAGCTGCTGGCCACAATGCTCTGCAAATCTGGTGAGTTTGTGGCATGGCTGGGACCTAACGTCAAAATAGGCAGTCCTAATCAGTCATACGTTGTAAGAAATTAATGAAAATCTGTATCAATATGTACAGTCAAGAGCGGAAATCTTGAGTAAGCATTCCTCTGTGGCCTTAGCAGTTTTGCAAAAATAAATTTTGAAGATGTTCTATTAATCTCTCTCCATTGTGATTGTATGAGGTGAATATTAAATTGCTGAGTTCCAAGATTTGATGTGCAAGAGTATAGCATCTCCTAGTATTAAAGTCCTCAACCTAAGTTTGCAGAAACCATGTGATTGAGCAGTATGGACCATGAGTAAGATTAGTTACATATCACTGTTTGTTACCTGCAGGTGTCACACATGTGATTACCATGGACCTCCACCACAAAGAGATTCAGGGCTTCTTTGACGTCCCCGTGGACAACCTCAGAGCCTCGCCCTTCCTGGTGCAATACATCCAGGAGCATGTAAGTTGATTGGCTGGACTGTAGGACTGATGGTTGTAGACTCTCCTAATGCGAGAGTATGTCAGAGGATGGGCACGATACTGTAAAAGTGGACATTTTCACACAATGAAAACCTTCGCATATTTGCTCAACATAAAACGATTGCATGAACACTTGGTGTGTACTGAGTGTGCCAACTCATAATTGTTACAATTCACAAGTGCACATACATCTTGCGACACACACAAGTACAGTGTGAGTCGGTCCTTTTCAGTGCAGTCTTAACTTGTAGAAGTCGGATACTTCTTCACAGTTTATGCCAATTATAGATAGTGATTACAGATGAATCTAATTATATTGGATGGCTTTAATTCATGGAATACCAGGGCATATTGCACTCGTTAGGGCCAATATTGACTCATCTTTGATTCTTGCATTATTGGCCCTAACTCGTGCAATATTTATATTTTATTGGATTGCTATGAATGGGATACAAGGGAATATCGCACGAGTTAGGGCCAATGTGGCACGAATCGAAGATGAGTGCAATATTGGCCCTAACGAGTGCGATGTTACCTGGTATTCCATGAATTAATGCCATCCGATATAATTATTATCATATACAATCATGTAGAGAAAGAATGAACTGCACAAAAATACCATAGGCCTACGTTTACTCATCTTTGAAGTTGACTCAGCAGTCCCATCTTAGCGCTGAAAAGGGGAAGCCCCTAAAACTGTGTATGAAGCAAGCAACTAGCAAGATGTTTGCGCGCTTGTGAATTGTAACAAAATTTTGCGCACTAGTAGCAAGCGTTTGCACACTCAGCAAGTGCTCACGCAACACACGGGACTAAATACGTTGTATTCTTGAACGGCCGGTAACAATGGTATTCTATGGGGAATTAATGCTTTGGCCTGTGCATTTCGTTCAATATGCCCTCGTTCTGAACGGTAAAAATTGAGCAGACAAAAATATGCGTTTTTAATGCGCAGCTAAAACGTCCTATATAGATGATAATCCCTGGTATCCCATTCATTGCCATCCAGTGTAATATAAAAATTGCATAAAAGTAAATCCTGCCAAATATATGCTGAGCCTCCAAGGTCTCCTTGATTCTTCAAGAGGCTCTCGAAAAATTAAGGTCTCTTCATGTCCTGACAAGAGAATAATAGCCTCTTCAATATCGCATTTATTTTTTGCCCATATTGAGATGCATGTAACATACGGAGTATCTCCCTGATAGCTCGTTGGATCCTGTATGATTTTGATGTGTGAATGGTGGCATTTCAGATCCCCGACTGGCGTAACGGAGTGATCGTGGCGCGCAACCCCGGTTCGGCCAAGAGGGCGACATCGTACGCCGAGAGACTGAGGCTGGGGCTCGCTGTTATCCATGGAGAGCAGAAGGAGTCGGAATCAGAGCGTGTGGATGGACGTCACTCCCCTCCACCAGTCCCAGCGGTCTACTCTGGCCAGAGCCTTGGGATGCTACCTTGTGAGTTATAGGACTGCTTGGCTATTTCTTAGTTACGTGTAGATGCTTTAATGCAATCGTTGCATTCTAGGATATTTTTTACCAAGGCTAGCCTCCTCTAGATTTTGACATGATTTGAATTGATTGATTTTTATACTGTTATTACAATGATATTTTCACCACAGATAGCTGTTTCATCTTGACTTTGATATGATTTGATTTCTGTTTCTTTTGCATACAAACATTAAGCATATAAGATATAACAAATAATGTGATATGAAGGAGGCATACCAGCTGCCATAGTGACATTACTAGTTTTCTTTTGTCTAAAAAAAGGTTTTGAATTTATTTTGTTTTATATTTTGAAGTGAATTTACCATTTGAACAAAAAAATGTAATTAAAGAACTTTAAACCAAAACTAGTTTGGTGTTTGGTCTTTTATTTTACTGTACATAAGTTTTTTGATATACCAAGTTTGGTAGCGCCAATTATTGATGAAGATGTTGATGTGTTCATGAATAATTTTGTCTGTGCTCAATTAATGCAATAATTATCTCGAATATTTTCTGGCAGTGTTCACACCAAAGGAAAAACCACCCATAAATGTCGTTGGAGACGTAGGAGGAAGAATTGCTATCATTGTGGTGAGTGACAATGAAAGACAGAATGAGAAAGATATACAGAAAAACTACAATTGTGATGTATACCATAGTTGACCAAAATTGCTAGAGTAATTAGACCCATGTTTTATTTCTGCCAGTCAAAAATCCTAAATGTTAAAGCAGCATAGCGAACAAGTCTTCAGCCTAGGTGGTGCCTTCAGCAGCAGTACTGCTGTCTACACATTCCCACTCATTTATTTTCTTGTTGAGTCAGTGCTAGTTATCATAGCTAGAAGAGAGTGTGCCTCTTGATACTTGGGGCTCATCTTGAAGCGAAAAGTGACATGCCATTCTTCCCTCTAAGATTCAGAAATATAAGTTGATATATAACCTAAAATCATCAAAATCACAGGCTTGTAAATTCCCGCTCAAAATTTAACTACTGTGAACGACACATGTACAGTTTCTCCTTGTCTTGAGAGTTGATTTTTTTTGGCCATTTTTGTCAAACATTGTGCCTCAAATGATTGTAATCGGCATAAATTGTTAACCACAAAGGGATAGTAAGAACTTGGTTTTGGCCATATATTTTGGGGTGATTGTGAACAATTCAAGAGAAAAATAGCAAGTGAAATTGTTTTTTTGTGACTTGCACTCATAGTGCATTCACTCATCATATGTCATTATCTATACATGATATTTTCTAAAATAAACTAAAAAAATAATAGATTAAGAAAGAGATGATGTATGCTTACTTTTAATTGAGTAATAGACAATATCAAAGAGACATGGTGTTGTTTTGTCGAACAGGATGACATGATCGATGAAGCCGAATCATTTGTGGCTGCAGCAGAGGTTCTCAAGGAGCGAGGGGCTTACAAAATCTACATCGTGGCTACACACGGCCTACTGTCGTCTGACACACCTAAGATCATAGAGGATTCGTGTATAGATGAGGTAAGACACAAAGTGCATTCGCAGCAATGTGGATTCTAAAAGAAATAGATTGTAGTGGAAGTGAGCTTATTTTTCCTTGAAAACATTCTTTGAGTCTTGCTGCTAAACTCGATTCAAGTTACACGTTAGTGATTGTCATTGCCCAGAAAGGTAATCTTCTATCGTGGAGGCAAGTTTAAGTCTAAGACCCCTTGAAATGTTAGATTATATGCATTTTTGGTCATTTCCCTATACTAGATAGCAGGTTTTATCTCAAGAGTCACCAGTGCTGTTGTAATGGTAAAAAAATAGCCATCTTCAGAGTAGTTTTAGTGTAAATTGGTAGAGCTTGCAAGAGAGTGTTATTGCCTGGTTTGGGGTGAAAACACTCTTGCATTGTGGTGGAAATGCACGCAAGTATTAAATGATTCAGAAACGCATTTCTTGCCCCCATTTATTACTTCCATGTTTGTATACCATTATACTCACAGTATGTACTTTATTGATGAAAGAATTTTAAAAATGGATTGAGTTCAGTCACTATTATCAGCAGAGAAGTCTATTCATTATGATAATTTATTACATGACTTTAAAACATGTATAAGTACCAGAGATGTTGCATAGTTTGAAATAATTTCATCTAGTGATGTCTACTAACAAGTGAAGAGTGGTAAACCTATAACAAACTCATATATGAAGGTGTTGTAATTTCTGACAAAAACAAAACAAAACTCTCTGGTCTGTGAGTGTGCGTGCGTGTGTGTATGTGTGTGCGTGAGTGTGTGTGTGTCTTGTATATTACTGTTCATATATATTAAAAAGAAAGAAAAATAAACGATTGACAAAAACAAACAAAAAAGTGTGTGTTAGTGTATTGGTGTATATGTGCCTGTGGAATAAAATTGTGCAAAGAGATTGAAAAAAAAAAGAAGGAGAAATAAACAAAGATAACATGGAAGTTTTGTTTTATTTTATATTTTTTTCTGCAGGTGATTGTCACAAACACAGTGTCACATGACCTGCAGAGGCTGCAGTGCAACAAGCTACGGACTGTCGACATCTCCCTGCTCCTCTCTGAATCCATCCGCAGAATACACTATGGCGAATCGATGTCCTACCTCTTCAGGAACATCCCACTGGAGGATTGATGGAGAAGGGTGATAATTTCCGCTCTTCGTGTGTCTGGAAATATTTGTGCGTGTTTTGTTTCAGTTGTGAATTCAGTGAAGGAACGGTCGACCCCTGTGTGCTTGTTACATAATGCTGGAAATAGCCATGTGTTGCCATGGTAGCAGTGGTGTGCTTGTATATGTAGGAAAATGCCCTCATGTGAAATAGCATGGCGAAAAGTCAGTATTTCTTTGTGGAGTTCGATTTCAATTTCAGCAAACCAGAAAGCTGTCTTTGTTCTTGTCTGTAGCAGCATCATGAAGTTTGGACACCATACAATTGCTCATGCCTTGTATTACTTGCAGAGATAATCTGCATGCTTTTTCTTTATGTTAGCCATGACACGCCATTACATAGTGATGTTGGATGGTTTGACAGGGTTTGATAACCCTTCAATTAACTTCAAGACTTTTGTGTGCCAGCAGATGTGTATTAATCTTTCATTCCATCAAGTCTATATGTTTTGCCAGAATCAGAACCGACATTCTTAAAGGAGGAATAGCAAATCAAGAGAAATACCACTTTGGAGGCTGCTTGAAGTTGTGTGATACTTTGTATTACTTTGGTGGCCTTAAGACACATACAGATTCAAACTTGTCAAATATAGAAAAAGAGTCTATTTCTGAAAATAAAATACAGTATTTTGAGTATTTGTGTAGGGTCACTCTGTTATCTATGACTAAATATGTACTTCTGATTTGTCAACACAGCTTTCTTGAAATGCCCGACATCAAGTCACAATTCTCCCTATTGCATATAGCCGATATCAAGCAAATATCACATGGCGTTACCGATATCTAATTGATTGCTTCTGGGACGTGTACTTTTGGTTTTGATGTTATGGAAAATCGTACCATCAAGATCCTACGAGACTATGTAGAGTAGTATCTTTGATCGTACATTCAAAACACAAAGAACTCGTCATGCAGAAGCATACATGGATCGACCTGATGACCAATTTCGGAGAATTTCTGTGTAGCTTAGATTAGAAAATAATTCTTTTATTCGCGAGATTATAATACAGAATTTGATACGATATATGAACACTAGTAGTTACTTCAGCTTTCCATGTGCATAAAAGTGTACATTTACACATTGCACGTTCATAACAGAACGTTTCTTTCCCAAGAATTGAAGATAAAAAAATTGAAGCGCCACACGCGTTCAGATTCGGAGAGCTATATGCAATAGGGAGAATTGAGTGAATGTAAGATTCATAGTGCAGTAAGTGAATGGGACTTCCCCTATGTCTGCATCCTGATCCCACATATTTAGAAGTGATGTGGTGCACGTATGTTGATTACAGAGTGGCACATGAATGAATTTTCATAATTTTATTCATATCATGTGACAATCTGCAGAACATTTTGGCCAGCTGCTGCACTATTCTCAAGAGTCCTTATACACATGATCTGTGTTTGTGTCTTGATAGTCAATATCAGTTGATACTGAGGTGAGTGACTGTGCTGCTCATCTACATAATCCAAACTTATTCCCTTTGCTTGTACTCATATGTATATATCGTATCCGGGCAATTACCCCGAGAGGGCAATTACCCCCCGGCTAAATACTGGTTAGTGGTAAGCTTAGAGTAACGATTAGGGTTAGGGTTAGGGTTAGGGTTAGGAGTTTGAGTTAGGGATAGGATTAGGTTCAGGATTAGGATTAGGATTAGGGCCAGGGGAAGGGTGCGGGGTAATTGCCCAGGGGGTAATTGCCCTAGACCCGTATATATACATCAAAGCTGTCTGTGTGGGTACATAGCCCACAAACTAAGCTGAACTAAAATCTACTTTGTAATTGATTTTCATCAATTTCTATGTCCTTCCTCATGTTCATTCATTCATTGTGTTAGACGTTTCACTGTCCTCATGAAGAATTTAATTGACATGTGAGCATTGCATTGTTAATGTGATTTCTATAATAACATAGTTTGATGAAAAAGTTTAATAGCATTTAGTCAGAATTCAGAGAATTCTGTATACTTGCTAATGTGGCATTATGATTATTATTTATTATAACTCAACCCTCCCTAGACAAAGCTGGAGGTACTAGGTTTGGGGGTTATTTGTTTACTTTTCCATGTGTTTGTGCTAAGTTTTCTTTTTTTTAAAACATTTTGGCAGATATTGCCAAGAAGAGGCTGTGTTGAGGCAGCACATAATGATTTGAGGCCTCATGTGCTCTATTGTTCCTTTATTTGTAGGTATTACCTCCATATTACAATATAATCCAATTTAAAAGTATGTTAATGGTTAATGAAAGAAAACTTTACTAAAAAGTTGATTTGAATTGAATAATCAGCACAAAACAAACTAGAGAAGCACTCTAAGAGCGCAGACCTCCGCCAAGCATGCAGCTCATTTCCACCACTGATCTTGTTCTTCCACAGAGATATCAGTGATTTCCACCCATACGTAATTAGGCACCATGCTGAAAGTGTTTATAGTGTGCTGAAAGTCACCCGATTTCCCAATATAGAAGCCTTTGTTACTTCATAAACCCTCAGCTGCACGGCGCGCCTCGCCCTAGCAAAAACTAGAGCACGCACTTAAGTGCGCGCATGCAAACCTCAAATACGTGCAGCCTGAACTCCCAAGTTCATTGACCTTACCTGCCAAAATATCAAAAATCCTTCATAAATCCCCCAAAAATTCTCGGATCACTACCAAAAGTTAATCGTTTGGTACTTGTGTCATTCTCAACCTTTCCTGCAAGTTTCATCCAAATCCGCTAACTACTTTTGGAGTTATTTTGCACACGGACAAACTAACTAACTAACGAACGAACGAACGAACACACAAACCTACGGTAACGAAAACATAACCTCCTCCCTTGGCGGAGGTAACAAGCAAACAAGCAAGAAAATGTGCGCTTTGAAACTGACAGCTATTTACAATGGTGTATCGCCATACCATTTATCTTGTGCAGCTTATGGTCAAAGTTTACAGGCATTTGCAGTGTCTGTAGGTGTATCTTTAAGATAATTTTGAACAGTATTTGCTGCATGTATTCACCAAAGCTATTTCTTGCTGTAACTTTTATTTTACTTTCATTCATTGATTGTCCTGGAACTAATTGCCAAAAGAGCTAGTATCATATATTATATACCAAAGTTGTCCATATACTTTGCTTGGGTCACAATTGCTTTTTCTTTAGTGAGAATGTTGCATTGTTACATCTTGCCCAGTTTGTCTACCTTTCAATGCAGCCAAAGTCCCCCCCCCCCCCCTTTGTGTGTGAGGGAGGGGAATTTAATTGCATATTAAGAAAAGAATTTGGCAAAGTGTGGTTTAATGCATGGACATAACAAAAAGCTAACAGGTGCACTTATCTTCCATAGGAATGAGTAAATGAAACTGGCCAATGTGTTTTAACCCTAGTGATAACCCGTCTTTTGTGACTGGATTTTATGTAACTACAGTGCACTCCCGTTATAACGAACATGGTTATAACAAAATTCTGGTTACAACGAGGTAAAAATTCAGGCCGCAACATTACCCACTGTATGTATTTTATTGTTTATTTGTTCAGTTATAACAAAATTTTGATAAAACAAAAGAAAATTGCCCGTCCCGAGGACCTTGTTACAACGGGAGTCCATTGTATTGCAAACTCCTCCCTAGAGAAATTTGTGTTGTATGGGAGGTACTTATCAGTGGCCACCAAATAGGTCTCTGGTAGGCAGTACTGTATACGCCGAGTATTTCGTGAGGTTTTTATTTTGCGAATTTTGCAAGTCAAGTGCTATTCGCAAATTTAAAGACACATGAAAATATTGACTCTGATCCTGATATGAATGTGACATGCACATATACATTTCTCCGTTCAGTACAGTACTCTAAGATCGCGAATTTAACCACTTGCAAAATCATTGAAAAGTCCAGATTTGTAAAAGTTTAGATGCACTTAATATATGGCATTTACAGTATAGCACAGTGCATAATGGTTACAGACTGGCCCTGACTGTCTGATGCTTGTAAATTGATATTTACAAAACTACCATAAAGGCCTTTTTATGGGCCAAAGAAATCATTCACCTGGTATAAAGCAAACCCGAAATTATGACAGTTTTGTTTTGTTGTTTGTTTGTGATTGTTGTTTTTTGCATTTATTATTTCTGAGATGAAACAGTACAGTAATCTCTTTTGACAGATTGCCATGACATATTTCAAGATACATGCATGTGACAGAAATTATTTTATAAAATCTCAATGACCACCAACATAATAACAGTATAGGCTACCTCAATGTTTCCCTCAAGTAGCTGCTATACAGGCTTAATTATATTTGCTCAAGTTTGTGGATGATTGGTATATGTGAGCACTATTGTTTCCACGATTCAGCAAATCAAAAAACGAAACAAAAGAAAGTGGAGTGTATGGCAGGTGATTACTTGATCCAGTAGAAACATTCTGTTATTATCTTTTCCTGTTTTTGCATATAAATGACTGTGTATTAGGCTGAAATTACACTGGTAGTCAATGCGTGTTGCTTAGATGTAATGTATTAAGGTGTAAAACCATTGTAACTTGTAGTGAATTACCAGAATGGGGGGGGGGGGGATGCTGGATTTCCTTTTTTTTGGGGGGGGGGGATATTGAGAATTAGCTATAGACTGTATTTGCAGCTGTGTACTTAAAAAAGATAAACCTTTATGAGGGAGTGGCTTATTTGCTTTTATGTGTGATACCTTTCCTACTATACTCATTCCTCTGTGTGATATTTGTTCAATTTAAATTTTACAATGTAACATGTTTTATTGTTATTTATGAAGGGTTTGTTGCTTTGTTGTTTTTAGGGGGGTTGGTGGTTATTCAAACATAGCTGTTAATTTCTGACATTGGGAAAATGGCATGAAAGTCAGAATGGATAAATTATATTTCTAAACATTTTGTTGATTTGTGTTAGAAATATGATTCTCTTGTACGACATATATTCCGCTTCTTTCCCCTTCATATGCTGATTTTTTTTTTTCAAGTCTGAAAAATACCTTTTAAGTGTGTTTTTGGTACTACTTGTTTTTCTCACCATTTTGCTATGTAAACTGCTTCATTCATTTGCACCAGCTGTTGTTAAGGTGCAAAGAAAAGTATTTTAGCAATGCAATAAGTGGAAGTGGTTCAGCTTATGATTACTATTAGTGATCACTTTACAAAATGTGTTTCGCCAAAACGTACATTGCCGAACATATTTAATTTTGATGGTATTGGTTACAGATGTGCTTGGCTTTTTTAAGATACGGTCAAATCTATCTTGTTGGCCGCGTCTCTGTAAGGGTCCCCTTTCTACAGCGACCAGTAAATTTGATTCCCTGTAAGATACAGCATGAGTTAAAAAGCATGGATTCAGAGCATCCAGCTGTCTTTGAAGGCCGCTTAACATATTTCCTGTGTGTGGACACTGATGGCAGACCTGACTGTAATGTGATTTAAAACACGCCATGCAGGTATGATGTTGCATGTTGTGTCGGTTCAGTTCAGTGCAGTTATCTGTCAAATAATTGAAGGCCAGCCTTGTATTCCGTGGGTAAAGAAACTGTGACTGTGCCCAGAGTTTAGCAAAAACACATTCTGTATACATGCACATTATTCCATGTCCAGTGATATATTGAGCGGACCAGAAGAGGCTGAGTTGTCAACCACTGTCTGGCCAGCCCTTTACAGTTACTGGATTATAGAAATGGGCATGTTGAGAGTTTTATGTTTTCTTGAATGATTGAGTCCTGAAGAACTTTGTTCATAAAGTTCATTCAGAGCTCTGTGCATTTGTATTGGAGTATCATCTGTCTTTTCGATGGGGGTGGGCTTTGGCTACGCTGCTTTCATGACGTTTGCACCACTAATGCGATGAATGAGCATGCTTGAGCTATCTTCACAATAATCAATTTCCTGTAAGTCGATCACATCACTGGCATAAGCAATAGTTTGGTCTTTCCACAATAAAGCACTCTAAGATGGCATGCTCATTAGTCGTAATGGAACATTTGATTTTACCTGGTCTTTATTACACAACATGGCAGCAGCCAACACTGATTCTATTGATCCTAAGTCCAGCAGGCAAGAGCTTGATAATGATATCACTGTTATTATCCTCTGTGTCCTTTTTGACAATTCCAGCTATCACAATTTCACTGTTTGCAGAACAACAACTGAAGATTTTAGTGTCACACATCTAGCAGCAATAATTGGAGTGCTGTTATCAAGCTCATATCTTTCCAGCAATCCATTTTTCAATCCTCATCAAGCTTCCACAACACAGTCAAAATGATACCAAAAATCAAATCCGATTAATGCTATTATTGCATCATCGTTAATTATTGCTACATATTCATCCCATGTGAACTCTTTTCCAGCAATGTCGAAATGAAAGGTTGTTTGTCCGAGAACACTCGTTACATTTTCATCTGTGGTCTTCAGTACGGTTTTGTCTGAAGGTTTGGTGAGTGGAGGTCGATAATCACTGGGAATTCTTTTGTACAGAGACTCAGAAATTATTGTTACTGCAGAACCTTTGTCAATCAGCAAATTAGCACTCTTCATTTACTTTCCCTTTCATGGATGAAGACATTGCAACTGCTCCACTCTTTTTCACTTCAATCTCTAATACTGGTGTGACTAGCGTAAGGCCGGAAAACTCGGTCATCACTAGTTTTCCGATGTCAATGAGGCTCGGTGTTGCTTCTGCTCACCATCGTTTGGCTCTTTCTGGCTGGCTGCACTCCGTAGTGCAGTGATATCTTGATTTTGATAATATCCAAAACCACGTCCATGACCTTGGCCATGTCCACGAGCACGGTACCTGCCCTAGCCTCCTTGTCCTCCCATGTTCATGGATATTGAAGACAAGGTAGATGCCAGATTGTCCACTTTTTTCAAAACCTGTGAAGTTAACTTGTCTTTAAATTCCTGGAGTCTCTCTTCTGTCACTACCTTTCTATGCCTAACTCTTGCTCCTGTTGTTTGGCATGCCTCCTCCTCCTTCAAGCTTTGATACATCTCAACAATCTCTCTCACTTCTTTCAGGGGTGTAGATAGATAGATTTTATTGACTCTTCCAACCCCATTCCGGGGTATGAGAGTACAACACATAAATACAAGATATGGTCATTACAATAACAAAGAATACATGTTTGTGATATATTACAATGATGTATATGAAATAGTCTATACCTACTAAACATATATACAGTGATATACAAATTGGTAAGCAAGCTTAACTAATCGTATGAACCATACGACCAAACAATCGTAACATACAACTACTATAGATCGAGTATCACTGGATGCTTAATTTTTCTACCACTACAAGTTACAATATTTTCTTTCTTGACTTAAGTACACTCAACTTGTTCAGGCTTCTGCAAATTTGCAAAATATGACATGATCAGCCTCACAAATAATACTAATCTTTTGTTGGCTCCCGCATCCTGACAGTTAACATGAGTTGTTAACTGCCCAGTCCCCTGATGAAATGTTATCTCTCTTGTCACCGAATCGGCAGTCGGATAGCCTTTGTTGGTGAGGGTTCTTATGTCTGTGACATACCCTGTGATTGACTCTGATTTCCCCAGCTTCCTTGCTTCCAACAGAGCGAGAAAGGAAGCAGATCAACGATTGTCTCCAAATCGTCTCTCCAGACTGTTCATCAACTGTCCAAATGAGAGTTTGGCAAAGTCCGGCAGGTTGAAAATGTATTCCGATGCCTCAACTTGCAACAGTTGATATCAGTCGTAGTCACTTCTTCTCCTCTCCTCATCTACTTGATGCAGATAGGCTCTCCAATTGGTTGCGCCAAGCAATAAACGATGCACTCCCATCACACAAGTTTTGTTGCAGTAGTGGGACAGTGCTGAAAGATGGTATCTGTTGCGCTTCCAGGTCCCTTAGTTCTTCTTTCAGGGCTTCAATCTCTGAAAACAGATCATCATTTGACTCCTTGGGAGCATCGTCTTGCCTTCTCGCGGAGGGTCGGTGTAACTTCCGGAAGTGGTAGCTAGTGGGTTGATGACGGGCTGATGCCCCATGATATCATGTATTTCTTAGTAGTATGGGAACCTAGTAAGATCTGGATCACTGGCCCCTGATCTCCCCATACCATCAATCACCACCTTATAATTTTTCTTCAGCTCTTTCACTTTTACGTAAATGTGATTGGCCGTCCTCGCCAGAAATCCCAAGTCTTGCAGCCTCACTGCCATCTCTTCCCATACCTCCTTCCGTTTTGTTGATTTTTCCTCCATTTTGGCCCGTATTTCGGACTCTCTCCACACTGCTATCGAAGCCTTTGTCTCCTTTTCTCCCCAGTTCGCCCATTTTTTACCTGCGGCATTTGCCTTCTCCATTCTTGTTGATGAAAATTTCTCAGCACTAGCTTCTTTGTCACGTTCGGCTAGGTTAGAATTGTACTGCACATGCACGTGTACTCGCAAAATGTCAACATTGCGATTTGACCCCAGAATTTTTACTTGGGTCGCAAGGTTTGTAAGGTCATAGAGGGCGAGGGCTTGTCCGCAACCAGCTAGCCGTGGTAGGTCTTAGGAAGAGGTCGTGGTAAGTTCCCCCGACTGGATGAAGTTACTCCGACCTTGTTCAGACGGGCACTACTCCGACCTTTCCTGCGACCTTCCTCCGATCCTTCCTCCAAAGTTACTCTGACCAAAACAGCCTTCGTCTGAATGGCATTATTGTCTTCAAATATTCTTGTCCTGTCGGCAAAATCAATCAGTCCCTCTTTCATCATATATCTTGACTGATCAGCAAACATTCATGATCTTTAGTCATAAAACATAAAACTTGCAACCTGCCTGTTTCCATAATCCAGTAATGGGCTGGCCAGACAGTGCTTGACCACTTGTCCTTCACTGGTCATCTGGTCTGCTCAATATATCACTGGACATGGAATAGTGTGCATGTATATAGAATGATATTTTTGCCTAACTCTGGGCACAACAATACTATTTATGATGTACTGATATGTGGGAAGACCTTGAATATGTTCGTTTAGGATGTAAATGTCGGCTGATTCTGCATAGCATGTATCGGAATGTTTTGTGAGAATTATAACTAGCGAAACAAAAAGGGCAAATTGGACAGAAATATGAGACTGTGGCTTCCAGCTTTGTGTGATTATATGTTTTCTTCGTTTAGAATTTTTTTCAGTGAATTGCAGTTGTCCATTCTGCAAGTCTTAACACAAGTGACTTGGCAATCTCTGTTATGTGATGCATTGACAAAGAGCTTTTTGTACTTTTTTTTTAATAGGACAGAAATATGTTTCTATTATGTCACTCCAGCATGTTGCTGATAGTTGAATGCCAGCATTTTGCCACTAAGAACTTCTGGACATATTGCTCTGCAAAAACCCTAAAGAATTAGACTTATTTTTCATAGTCTTTCCACCTCCACAGTTTGTGTCTCTTTTATGCCTCTGCCACTAAGTGTCACTGGAGGCATTATGACATTACTAGTTTCTGGGCACATACCCCCCCCCCCCTTTTTTTTTGGGGGGGGGGGGGGGGATAAAACAACAGAAATAAAAAGAAAAAATAATGGAGGAGGCGTGTTCGCCCCCTCCCCCCCCCCCCCCCCTCTCTCTATGGATTCCTGAATCCACCCCAGAAACAGCATCAAAATGTGTCTTTGTTTTCTTCAATATTTTACAGCATCATTGTACATCATCTATGGCACTATAACCATGCAACAAAATTAATGCTGTAAAAGTCAGGAGTTAAAACAGTCATCATATTAATCACCCAGGAGGTTGTGATAAAAGTTACATCCACAATAACAGCCACAAACCACTCTTCTTTCTCTGTCAACCACAATACATGTAAAGCACCAAGATGCCTTTATGTCACATAAAACTCACAATCACTTCACCTTATCAGATGTTCTTTACAGATATGTACTAGCACTTCTGAAATATGAATCTGTCTGCTATACCCACGACTAGTGCATAGTTTGTTGGAACAGAGTAGAATTCATCCCTTATCAAGTAAATGCACATTGCCGTGACTAGTCTATGATCTGGGGTGGACAGATGTCTATGAACACAGAATTGTCAGTTCACTGTGCTCGTACTCTCATTTGTTTACGCTTGTGTTTCATATTGCCTTGGCAAGATTTGTTTTAACCTATCACATTCTTCATCCCAATATTGTAATATACCATTATGTTTACGAGTTATACAATCTCTGAGCTTTTCTCATGACCACATGTATGTGAATACCAGGTTACACTGGTAGGTGTCTTTAACATATGTGATGATAATTTCATAAGTTACTGGGTTTTATGTTTTAGATTACTAACAGGTACAATTTTCAGCATACAATTTACAGCTTGGTCAATATTTCTGGTGTTCATCACGAGAGCACACCTTATAACGGCGTGTCAGTTAAGAGCAGATTCATGTTTGTTTATATGTATTTCCTTGGAGTTTTCCTGTAATATTTTGTGTTGTTGCCATGGATTCTTATAATGTATAAATGCCAGTGGGTATGGGATGATACATGTATGGGTATGGGATGATACATGTACAATTGTACCTGTGGTTTGTGACATATTTTGATTTGTGTGCAGTACTGTTTGACAGCTAGTGTAAAATCCTCATAAATTCACCACAGACAAGCACCCTTTGTTCTCAAAAGAGAAATACAGATGTATATGTGCATCATTTTGTGAATATGAAATATTGTTTTCACTGTGCTTTCTTCTTGCTGGAATTATGATTTTTTTTTTTCAAGTTATTCATATCCCAATTGAAGAGCAGCAACAGAATATCATTAATGCTTCAGACTGCCTTTGTATAGTTCAATCAGTTCAAAACAAAGAGTGAAAGAAAAAATGTGGAAGCATCACTCATTGCATTTCAATCAGAGACAACCACATACAAAGAAATAAAATCACAACATAGTACATCAACAGGAGTTCTCAAGGTCACTTTATTAATTTGTAATTTTTTGACATGATAAATCTGCTCCATGTACAAATAGTCTTCCTCATAGGAAGCTGTATAACAGCAAAGGGGAGTTTGGGAGATATTGAGAGAAGAAGCAAACAACAGGCCTACAGATGAAAAGAGATGCAAAACGAAAATGACCATAGGCGGGCTCAGACTAGCAAAAGATCGAGAAGTTGAAGTCCACTCACACTTTCCTTGGGTGACACGGGGGAAATTTCCCTAGTTGGAGTGGAAGTTTTGCGAGAAGTTTCGTGGGAAATGTCGCAGGAAGTTTGCCGTCTCACTGGTGATCTTAAACTTCTCAATCTTTTGCCAGTCTGACCGTGCGTAATGTGTGAAAGGTCTTGGTCCTTTTCATTAAAGACTAAAAACCACATCAATTTACTTCAGCAGCAGCTTATCGTGGTAGCACAAACAAATTTGAAACAGCTTTACTGCTAAAGTACCATACTAATTGTACTAGTAATTCATTGTTAAAAAACTGTAGGTCATTTGTGAACATAGCAGAGATCGAAAAGTTAACAAAGTTATTCTATCCAAGATACCGGGCAAAAACAAAAGAAATATATAAGTTACAAGTGAGTCACGTTCTTGACCACTCTATATGAAGCCATCATACATTGTACCATCAACCCAACTAGTCTACAAATATAATCACAAACAATCCAGTGTTATTCATACATTGCATTCATAACTGAATAAAAGCTGAATTTATCTAGTAGAAAAAGTACATTACAGCTACACTTCTGCTAACTATCACACATGCTTCAGGAAAGGCAGTATGTCTACAGCATTGTTATAGTATTATTCCCAGCACAGCACACTAGGGACCTATCTGTGCAATCAGGGGTAGTATCTCGACTATCTGGGGTCAATATCACCTCGCCGAACATCTACTTCATGCAACATCCATGTAATGTTACTGGAAGACGGCAATTAAACTAGCAGATGCCTCCTAGTTTAGCAAAGAAGAAAAATGAGAGTGTGATCCAGGGATATTCCTTTTTATTCTTGTGACTGATTCTGGGATTGGCAAGGTACATTTATTATGATGTCAACACCTTTTCCAAAGTGAACATCAAATTATGACGATGGAACAAACATTTGTGAGTTTGATATTTCTAATACTGCAAAAGTGGAAATTTTCGCGGTGTTGAAATTTTCGCACATTTCGCGCAATCAGAAACTAGCGCGAAAATAAAAGCACACGAATATTTTTGCTTGCCATATGTTTCTGTAGTTGATGTCTTGATACCGCGGAATTAAAAACACGCGAAACTCTTCTTATCTGGCTGAGCGCGAAAAATTAGTCGCGCGAAAATATCCACTTTTACAGTAGAGGATATCAAACTTGCCACTCTAAATGAAATGTCATTTAAGATATCCCTCCCTTTAAAAACAAAATTAATTAATAATACAAATAAATAAATGTTTAAAAAAATTCATCAAGAAAATAGGGAGCAGAATAATATGTTAACAGGTGCTGTCAGCATGCAGGGCACCAACTTTGTACAGAGCACTCCTGTTATAATGAACACAGTTATAATGAAATTACGGTTACAACAAAGCAAAAATTCAGGCTACAACATTACCCACTCTATGTTTTTTATTGTTAATTTGTTTGGTTATAACGAAATTTTGATATAACGAAATAAAACTGCTGGTACCAAGGACTTTGTTATAATGGGAGTCCACTGTAGTAACAATGTCATGAGTACTACATCTCTAAAATAAAACAAACGTATATCAAGGGGATTACAATCCAATCTACTGAACCCTTTTTATACAGTGCTACAAATAAGAGCAAAGAATCAGGAGAAATTGAAGGAAAAATGCACAAAACATGTAATTCACCCTCTAGAGACTATGCAATTCAATTTTCCATTTATTTTGATCTAGTACAGGAGTGCTGGAGGCATTATATAGCTATGTGTTCAGTTGTACATATCCATCCCTTTAAAACACAATGGCTTGACAATTAATTGCAGTATCAGTGCATGGCCACACAAAAATGACCTAACTAGCTAAAGGTTTTGGCATCAAATGTCAAAAGGGCATGTGCAATGACAAATTTTCCTCATTTTGATAATTCCATAAATAAGATGAAACTGAATCAAAGGTAGTACAATGTAAAGGAAAAAGACACGACGAGACAGTCATAGTCATAACTATAATATTGGATTGAGTAGGTGAGTGGTGAAGGCTGAAGTCAAATTCTGAATGTCTGCAATTTCTTGCTGCTCCAGAAATCTTTCACAAAATTCACACACATTTGGTTAAATCTGAAACCACAACAGGATTTTTGATTGCAGACACTCTCCATGAATACCCCCACTTAAGAATAATACCAATTTGTGACCATATAGTTCTACAGCATTATTCAGGCAATGTTCCAAGAATGAGCAAACACAACGATCCTAGTAATGTGATCTCAGACTCACTACACTGGGGTGTGTGTGTGTGTGTGTGTGTGTGTGTGTGTGTGTATGTGTGGCAAGTGTATGTATCTTTGTGTTTGAATATGCTGTATCACAAACACTCTGCCTTTATGTGAGGGAGTTACACCTCAACCTGTTGAGGACAAGCTGATTTTGCCATAACATACATTTTCTACTGACACCTGCCAGAGTATACTTGGGACTAGTGTTCAACAGGTTAAGCAGCCCTACACAGCCATGAGGACTATGTTAAAGGTGCATAGTCCCGGTAGTGTAGAGGGCGCTGTTGATGACACTGCCGATCACCGCTAGCATCGATACGAAGATTGCCGAAGTTGAGCTGTCATCAAGAGAAAAGCGCGTTGGCGTTGCCAAGTAACGTTGCCTTCAATGTCTTCTCTGCGCATCACGCAGTCTGTAGTAATGCCAGGGTGCGTGCATATGTGCTTCTTATTATGACATCATTAAAGAAGTTTGCTAAAACTGTCATCCCCCTCAGCCGAATCATGAGCCGAACTGTGATCGGACCACTGACTACAGTGGATCGGACTTCTTTGGACTCGGGGAAGTGGGCCACAGCGTAAGCGCTTAAGAGGAGTCAATAGCGTAGGTCTCTATAGAAAACTTGCGCTGTGCACCCGCGTACGCATTTGACTAAAACACCTGGACCATGCACCTTTAAAATCCTTCTCCTTTACAGTACATCACTGACTGACAACCCTATCTTTTCTTCACAGTATTAGGCATTTATCCATGTTATTTCTTCAAGTACAGTACAACCTCAGTTATCTAGCCATCTTAGGACTGGCAGCCATTCAGACGAGTTATATTACCACATAAGCGAGATACACTCAAGCACAACACTTTCTATTAAGTTGTGTTGAGCATATGCACAAGCCATAGTCAATTCACTATCATTGTGTTTGATTTACATGGTAGATGCATGTTTCATAATTCAAATAATGTTATAACGAAATACAGTGCAATCCCATTATAAAGAACATAGTTATAATGAAATTCCAGTTACAACAAAATAAAAATTTGGGCCACAACATTATCTTCCCTATTTTTTTTTTATTGTTTATTTGTTCAGTCATAACGAAATTTCAATACATAGGGAAAGAAAATTGCCTGTCCCCAGGATTTTGTTATATTGGGAGTCCACTGTACAAGTAAAAATGCTCACACTTGTGTGTCTTTGTTCCTTTGAATTTGCAGACAAGCAATAATCAAGCCTGGTAGGTATCTTTCACTCTCCCATCTCTCCTTTTACACCAGATGAGCGACATACTTGTCTTTATAGCAACAGTATCTCGATTCATATCATGGTGATCAGCATTTGAAAAAAAAAATCAATTAGAATAACTCATCCAAAAAATGGCCTAACCATGGAGGCAAGCAGTTTCAGCAGAAGAGTAGGAGAAGAACACTTTTAAAATCATATTTCACCATTCTCATCACTTTTGTGCAATGTAAATTGGAGTATTGTCTCTGAATAGAACACACAGAGGTCAGCACCCTTTGTCAGCAGACTACGAGACTGATACAATCTTCTACACTAATGGGTTGTTAGCATTCCTGTAAACAGTTTCTGTCTGTACTGATCAGCAAGCAACTGGTGATTTGACACTAAACTATCTGCATCACCTGCACATCATGCTACAGAGCTAACAGCAGTCCTGAATTGAGATTGTGCCGCGCAAGCTTTGAGCCATTTCTGGACATTAGAGGGAGCCCCGCTGTTCTGCCCTGTCTGGTGTAGGGCACTCCATACGGCGATGTCGGCAATCGTTGGGGATTCCCCCACCAGCCATGTGCGCTTTCCAAGAGTTGAATTTAGCGTCCGCACGGCGGCTGCCTTCTCCTTGGAGCTACCCTTGAGGATGGTGGAGCTGGTGAGATCCAGGAAGCCGTCGATGCTGGTTACCGTGGTGATGTCGGCAGCGTCATAGGTGGGGGTCAAGAGTCGTGACAGGTAGCGGAGGATGTTGACCTCTCCCTGAATAGGGGTCTGACTACTGGCCTTGACCTTCATCTCTGGACCATGGGTGACTGGTCAAGCACATTAGTAATAAAAGAAATGAAACCATTATGACTTCACTCAACAGTACATGAGAGCTCATAACGTGCAGATTTCTCAACCTTTCTGACTTAAAAATACGGATGATTTGGCTCAAAAGTAGAAAGATAAAGTAGTTCACACAACATGTGTGGCATAATTAATATGAAAAAAACTAGAAATGTCGCTATGGCGACTGGTATGCCTCCGTCATAATGCATGGTTCTCCGAATAGGCCTATAGCACAATGTCTTGATAATGTGTGATGACAGTTTCACATAACTGGCAAAATATTAAAAATGACAGGTTTGTCACAAATGCACTGATTGTTCACTTTCCTTGAACTAGGTTTATTTGGATGAATGGCTATACTGTCTAATAAGAGTGCAGGTATTTCGGGATTTGTACCCAACTTTTGACCGCGCTTTTATAAGTTTAAAGAAGAAGTGAAATTTAGCACTTTCACTTGACCTTTGACCTTGTGGCCTTTGACCTTTTGACAAGAAACTTCCAAGAGAATCTGTATTGGGTAATACATGCATACACTAAGTTTCAAGAAAAAATCCTACAGGCATTGCATAAGTAAGAGGGCAATAATGACAATTTGATGAGTTGACCTCGACCTTTGACCCCTGACCTTTGACCCATGACCTATAAATTCCCTACATGATCACTGTCAGTCAGTACATGCATATAGATATACTAAGTTCCATGAAAATACCTTAAAATATTTGAGATATGGAGAAAAAAGTGAAATTTTAACATTTTCACTTGACCTTTGACCCTTGACCTTCAACCTCATGACCCAAAACTCTCTCGAGGGAATCTTTATTTGGCAGTTCATGTATACACCAAGTTTCAAGAAAATACCTCCAGCCATTACAGAGATACAGGGGAAATAGTGAAATTTTGAGCATTTGACCTTGACCTTTGACCTTGAGCACCTAAAAGTTGAAAGGCACAACTTCGCCACCTCATACATATACATGCCAAGTTTCATTAGGATACCTCTAACGGTTTTTTTTAGATACGCTGTCCACAAAATTGATTACGGACGGACGGACGGACAGACGGACGGATGGACAACCCGAAAACATAATGCCTCCGGCGACACTTCGTGGCGGAGGCATAAGAATGGGAAACTTCCTTGAACCAAGAGCTGGAAGTGGTCAAAATTCAGATTCTTTCTTCTAAAATCTCAATGGTTGGGAGGTCTGAAAGTGTGATTTGGGATCTGGCACTACACTGTTACTGTCCTGTATAAGTTGTGCGGTCAGAGAGACCATAGAAATAAGCACAATTACATGACACACAAGAGAATGTACTTAATATTGTTAAATCACTGCAATAATTCGATTAAATCTAGTGGGAGAACATAAAAAAACAAACAAACAAACGATTAACTAAGAAATTGAGAGAAGTGATGCATGAAAGAAGCTTTATTCTCTAGAGATGTATATTATTCAACAAGAGTGATCAATCTTAAAATGAAATGGATGAAGATGTCTTTTACTCAACGAAATCAGAACTTTATGCTAACATGAGCATTAATAGAGGTTCCCATTTATATGTGCTTCCATATCTTTCAAAAAGTTTACACATTAAAAGGCAGAAAATAGTCTGTTTTTGCTGCTTAATAAATCTTCATAATACACCGCAACTAACTGTAAAATTATCTTCATTCTTCACATCTCTTTGTCTTCTCTTCACTTTTTTCTCAATTTAGACCATTTTTTTTTCTGTAATTCAAAATTCTATGCCAAACACATTCTATTGTTTCAGGTGTACTTAAAGGAACAGGAGAGTTCTAATCACACTAGCTCACCATTTTTCCAGATCAGCGTGAGAGACAACTGGTTGTCCCCTCTATTGCTGGCTGCATGGATACCATTTTCTTCGAAGTATCTGAGCAGCTTCTCTGGGACTGATGAAACAGAGGAGTGTGCATGGACCCTAGTCATACACCGGTACTGCTGCTTCAGTAGCTCGTAGAGAACCAGCAGTGAATAGGGTGGGTTGTTGGGATTGGCATAGATGACCACATCACAAAGACAGCCAGAGTTCTGTAAAAATTGACAAAAAACTTACCAATTCATGGTAACAATGCTTCTAATGAAATAATGACAAAATACTCAGACTAAGTTAAACCCTTACTATTCAATCACAGGACCAAAAGTTAGGTCCCCTCTATGACCCTACAATGGTCAAGATAATATCTCTAATGCAATTCAGGGAGCTGTGTATATTTTTTCTTATTGCTGTAATCATCATGTCTATATTTAACATATTGTTAACTTTCCGGCATCTGCAAAAAAGCGCTTCCACGCAAACGCTACAGCACGTAAAATGGGTAAAAAATTGACTCATCTTTCCACAAAATCTGGATTCTGAAAGTGTACACTTCTGGAATTATTTATGTTATATGTCATTATTGTAACATTTGTAGCAGTGATGCACTTTTCATCAAAAAGTACTTTATGAGTAGATTTGTGACCCGCTACAACAAAAAGGTCCTAAAGTCGCGCACGGTCAAAGCCGTGAAAATCGAGTTTGAAGTCAGAGCATTAAAATTGGTCAAAACTTACGATTTTCTGATTTTGATATATTATTGGAGTATAACATGTCTTCTATCATCTGTCGAAAGTTTGAAGCAAAATGATCAAAGGAAAGACCAAAAATAGCATTTTTCTGAGCCATGTTTTTTGGCGTTTCAACGAAGCGGAAACTGGTTCGAAAATTTGGATTGAGCGCCACAGATAGGTTCCGCCCCTAACAACGACCAGAGTGATCTCATTAGTCAGTTTGCTGCTTGCTGCTAACCGAAGCGTGAAACTCGCACACTGCCCAGTCGACTGGTGCGTGTGGGCGATGCTCAGCCGCTTCTCACATGCTGGTCACTGATTGGTTGGTGAGGAGACCGCCAACGCTGATGTGCTTGAATGAACTCTTCGGGGGTTGCTAGGGCTTACCTTCGATTGTCCAGAGGTGAAAACTGACTTGCGTGTCCCTTGATCGCGATTGCGTCGAAAGGAAGACTTTCAGGGCGCTTTTCTCGAAACAGTGATTTTTCAGACGTCTCGACATGCTCTCTTTTAAACATCGATATCTCCGCAGCCGACTATTTTTATAAAATGTGTTATATATCAATTTAAAGCAGAAAGATTAGGGAATTATATCATGCAATTT
Source organism: Diadema antillarum (assembly GCF_040938485.1). Classification (NCBI taxonomy): domain Eukaryota; kingdom Metazoa; phylum Echinodermata; class Echinoidea; order Diadematoida; family Diadematidae; genus Diadema; species Diadema antillarum. The sequence continues at coordinate 822,897 of NW_027271492.1, forward strand.
TCAAATAATTGACCTCGCCCGACTTTACGATCATTTTGTTGTAGCGGGTCACATTTGTCTATGGCGAACAGTCCAAATTTGGCGAATTCAAGCATATTTTGCCGCCTTGCATTTCTTCCATATGAGATATCTCAGGAACAGAAGGTCACACAAACTTGGGGCGGGACGGTTTCAGAAAGAAGACATTCTGCCCATTTTTGTGATATAAGAATCTTGTTCATTGTTTGAGCAGTCCTGACACACTTTTGCAGTAAAGTTAGACTACCCAGTCACAATTGCTGCCATAGGGAACATGTACAATCTATGCAGAACTATCACATGACAGACTACTAACAAAAATTTGAGTTGTTGACCTTCACTGTCTGCCGTCATCAGCAGTGTGAATTCCTGTGATTTCAAGCTTTTGTTTCTCACCAAATATCATTTACAATCTATTATCCATATGCTTTTGTATGTGAGACATTATTTAGATATGTAGCAGCCTTATGAACAACATAACTGTTACCTGGTATGTTTAGGAGCAGAAACAACCAAGTAATACATTCCACATTCCGTCTCATTTTTTGATGATGGTTCTAATCTGACTGGTGCATTTCCTTCGCAGGTAGTACAAAATTGTAATAACGTAAATGATTGTTACGGTCGCTTGCCACATGCTGTCTGCAACCGGGTGCTTGCATATACACATATTGTACACAGTTAATCAACTGAAATAATGTTGTCAAGGAATGATAAGGTCCTAGACTACATCTCATGTTCTGTAGATTTAACCCGATTTCTGTCACCTGCACAAACACACTACGCGGGAAATTACGCACAGCGCTGCCACCCCCATTGTAATGTGTCGACTAGCCAAGCGCTGCACACTCATTCACCTTCGCAAGCATCCGTTCCGTTCGTACTTCGGATTTTCTGCGTGAATTAGGGCAAAATTTTTCAATATGAATAAAGCAAAACAGATATTACTAGACAAAGTCATACTGTACTTAGACACAGGTTTCATGGGGGTAACAGTAACATGCATACATTCAAAATCACAAATATATCAAGAAGCGCTCCATTTACTTCTCCTTTACTGAAATATACAATTCATCTTTTTCTGCCATCCTCTCTTATAACTTTGTGAGTAAAGAATAAACATGTGATTCATCCATTCCTTTTGCAGCGAAAAACTGGTGGTGTTCAGGGCAGCTCAGTAACCCATTTTTTTTTTCTACTGGTCCAACTTGTCTGTCAGACCAGTAGGTACCCAGTTTTTCTATTCTTTTACTGCTTCATTCTTGAAAAGTTACTGGTCCGACAGTGATTTTTACTGGTCAGAGATCGTCGGACCAGTGCACGTGTGCAGAGTTGTGGTATTCACCAATGATCATACTCCTTGACCTAAAGAGTTACTGGGCGCTGCCCTAGGGCTCCTTTAATTCCTTGACAAATTAAAAAACAGAACTCCATGGTGCACAATGTTAAATAATACCACAGTGCATCTGACACAGGAAAAGGCATCTTTCAATCTCATTACTTTGAGTTCTTCATCAATCATTCAGATCTGGCAAATATTGTTATTCCATCTATAAATACTTCAATTGTTGATCAACTCAGCAAAAGGACCCAAAGGCATGCTCCCTCTTTAAAGGCTTCTCACCCTTACGAGACACCTTTAAAGAGGAAGCAAACCCAAAACTCACAACTAAAAGTAAAAAGCAGCATATTTCACTATCTTACCAGTTTGGAAGGTTCCCCAGAAGAAACAGCTGCAGCTGCAACTTGCACAGTAACACCAGGTTGGATCTTGGATGACAAAGCAGCAACTTGGGTCTTCAGAGATTCCAGCTCAGTCAGAATACTTTCTTGCCTTTGCTCCAATGCAGCAAGTGCAGGATCAATCTTCTCACATAAAAGGAGGGACATACAAATGAAAACATTACAAGAGGATTTTAATAGAATAATACATCATAGATTAATATGGTGCAAAAACTCAAGAAACTTGGAAATTACTACTTGATATTGAATTATAGTGTGACTTAGACAATCCCAAAATAAGTGATATGTCAAAGTGACTAGGCTTTATCAGTGATTTTGACTTCAGGATTACGATGATGTGCTGCACTAAAGGACTCAATCAATTATAAATATGAGTTTAGACTTTGCCGTCCTTAGTATTCTATTGTCTCACTCTAATCAATTCACAATTGTCTAGCTTGTATGGTTGTGGAATATACTGTGCACTCCCATTATAATGGAAATGGTTATAATGAAATTCTTGGTACCGGTACAACAAAATCAAAATTCAGGTCCCAAAATCATCATCTAATAATATATCGAGCTACACATTTTCTGCTGTTCATTATATAATGAAATTTCGATGCAACGAAAGAAAATCACCAGTCCCGAGGACTTTGTCACAACAGGAGTAGACGCTGCAGGTACATACTGTGTGTAAAATACCTGCCTCAGCTAACTGTTCAATATGTAACGACTGAACGTCGACAGTATTGCCACTTCACTGTCATCCCTGTCAGTGTCGTCAGCCAGCAGAGTCAAACACAAAGCCTTGCCCTGATGGCAGAGTCATAATTCACAACAGCATGCAATTATGCAATGCAATAGCTGGGATCCTCTTAGCCCCGGAGACCCGCCGCTCTGCGGCGGGGTCCTGGCGGCTACCTCGCAGTTTCGTTAAAGTGAGAATCACGAACAACTCCCTATTGCCACATATACGGCAACTTCACAAATAAACCATGGCTAAATTTCTATCATAAACACAGTGACAATAAAAAATGAAGTACACACTACCCCATTGCCTTGGTTCTTCTCACCAATTTATCTGGAAACTGCAAAATTTTCCACATTTTTTTGGAGTAAGCAGCCTGCCCTAGTGGAGAGCTTTGCTGCTATTTTGAATGTGTATATCCATTAGTACGCATCTACGCATGCGTGAACAATGACGTCAACGTTACGGATGCTCAAGGATATGAAAAATGCATCATCGCACGGTGCATATAAGGTGAAATGAATATGCATCATGTAGCGAGCAATACAGCTGTCAATGCACTGCACTGAATGCATGCTGTGCGCATGTGCAAGTGATTGTGAGTTTTAGTGAGCATCGGTGAGCTGAAGATATTTGCCTTATAAGACAGCATTTTCTGCATCACAAGCAATGAAATGCATCAAACAGTCGCCGATGTGAATCATTTAGGTGCAATCGACCCATGTAAGTATTCCTAGTAGTTTTTGTTGAAATATTAAGGAAATATAGCGCCGGAACGGCACCCGTTTTGTACAACATTTAGATCTGAATGCGAAAACGGCGCAGCCCCAACGCTGCACGTTGGGGGTGGTCGCAGTTAGGATCCTCTCAACCCAGGCTTTAATCGTTCAATGGTGCATCTGACAAAGAAGATTTTAGCTCATTTCTGACTCAATGCACCACCATCACCACAGGGCTTGCGCTTGTTAAAATAGATTAGGACACTCGACACTTCTTCATTTCCTTTGTGACATAAACACACCCTTTTCATCGGCTAGAATCTTCTACAGGAGTGAAGGGGCAGATTAAGAATACAAACAGTTAGATCATTACATTGACCTTTCGTGAAGGTGTTGCATGAGTTAATATTTATAAGAAGACATATGGAAATAAACCGGCTGCGTATAACACGAAAAATGCACAGTCCCCTTCTCTCAACCGTGTCAACAGTTTACACTGCTTGAATGTCCAACATTACAATACGACGTGTAGAAATCTAACCGTATAGAAATCTAGTGAAGAAAATGTTAGAACTCACCTCGCCCTCTGGCGCTGACGAAGTATTCCCTCCATCATGGATATTTGCCATTTTGAACATACAGTCAGGAAGATCTAGTTTCGCGTTTGAAAAATCATACACTGGGTCCAATTTGAACATTCCTGTCGTAGTGCTCATGGTTTGGATTTGTCTCGGGGCCGGAGTGGGTTCGACTCGTCGACTCACTAGTTAGGCATACATATAACTCAAGCAGCATACAAAAAATGTACTAGGCCTAATCCGTGATGCAGCATGTAGTCGGTCGATCGTCTACGCTACACATGTGCGTGCAAGCGCAGTCGCAGTGCCAGTGCCAAGCCACGTTGACTTTTCTTTCGCATGTAATGTGTACATAACACAGCGCGAGCGCTAGCCGGCCGCGATTTTTTTTTCCGTAACCCTAACGCGTCGAAATTGCCAATTGTGTCACTTGAGCAAAGACTATCAGTGTACAAGTTGGTTTTTGTACGCATGTGCGTGGACTTCGTTAGGCGTTGAGTTCGTACTGTTACACAGTATCATGGACCCATGCACAGTATACTGTATACAGAGTACCATTGGCATGGTCGTCTGCTAACCACAGAATCAGATTACAATGTGAGAATGGGACGCCGTCCTTCAAGCAGAAACATAACAACGGGTTTGTGTGTATGGCATAGGCGCCGGAAGTGGGGGGGCAGGGGGGGGCGGCCGCCCCCCCAATCCAAAAAGTGGGGGGGGGGGGGGGGGGGGCAAAACGCATTTTTGCCCCCCCAAAAAGCCCCCCCCCAAAAAAAAAAAATAATAATAATGATAATAAAGATAAATGAATAAACAAAGAAAATAAAATAAATATGTATATATAAGAATAAAAGGGAAAAAATATGGCTACAAACGGCAGCTTTTTGACTGTAAAATGTCAAAATTTTCAATCTCGCTCGCTTCGCTCGCTCGCATCCAGCAGTTGAGCCCGGTGCGCCTCCCCCTTAATTTCTAAAGCGAAAAACATAACTACGACGGCAGTTGTTGGACTCTAGAATGTCAACATTTTCAAGCTCGCTCGCTTCGCTCGCTCGCATTGAATCGTTATGCCATTCTCCTAATGTTGCTGACAGTAATTGCCAGTAGTTGCGCCCGATGCCCCACCCCTTAATTTCCAAAGCGAAAGATAGATATAGCTACAAACGGGAGTTTGGGGGCTGTGAAATATCAAAATTTTTAAGCTCGCTCGCTTCGCTCGCTCGCATTGAATCGTTATGCCACTCTCCTAATGTTGCTGCCAGTAATTGCCAGCAGTTGCGTCGGATGCCCCCCCCCCCCCCTTAATTTCCAAAGCGAAAGATATAGCTACAAACGGGAGTTTTGGGACTGTAAAATGTCAAAATTCTCAAGCTCGCTCGCTTTGCTCGCTCGCATTGAATTGTTATGCCATTCTCCTAATGTTGCTGCCAGTAATTGCCAGCAGTTGCACCCGATGCCCCCCCCCCTTAATTTCCAAAGCGAAAGATATAGCTACAAACGGGAGTTTTGGGACTGTAAAATGTCAAAATTCTCAAGCTCGCTCGCTTTGCTCGCTCGCATTGAATCGTTATGCCATTCTCCTAATGTTGCTGCCAATAATTGCCAGCAGTTGCGCCCGATGCGCCCCCATTTATTTCAAAGCGAAATATGTAGCTACAATTAAAACTCCAGTTTTGGAACTGTAGAATATCAAAATTTTCAAGCTCGCTCGCTTCGCTCGCTCGCATTTTATTGTTATGCCATTCACCTTATGTTGCTGACAGTATATAATTTGTCGATCGTTTTACACCGTCATTCCATAATCCATGTAAGGAAAACTTACAATGTTCCTCAGTGACTGCGTTGTTGAATGTATCACATTCCGTAATGTATTGTAGTCCCATTAATGCTCACGCACACACGCACAAGCATACAGACCGTCCAAATTACTTTATGGTTCCCCCCATGTTTCGACCCACCGTACCCCACTTTACATAATATATATATATATATATATATATATATATGTTTATATATACATATATATATATAAATAATAGATGTGTGTGCGTGTGTGTGTGTGTGTGTGTGTGTGTGTGTATGTGTATATTGTGTAACATATGCATGGTCTAATCTTGAGCCCCCTCCAATGTTTGCCCCCCCAATCCAAAACTGCTTCCGGCGCGCCTGGTGTATGGGTATGTGTATGCGCGTGTGTGAGTGTTTTTTTTTTTTTGTGTGTGTGTGTGTATGTGTGTGTGTGTGTGTGTGTGTGTGTGTTTCCACTTCACATGTCATCGCCATCGCGTTCGGCTTTGCCTTAGGTGGTATTTCTGTAGATTTGTTAGCCGTCTGCTGACACTTTTCCTGTGTCTCGCGAGACTTGCGTTACTAGGATGCATGCAAACTCGACGTCGTCATCAATATCTTGCAAAAAGTAAATTGGAAATCTAATCGAAGCTTGGAATAAATCATAATCAAAGTAGTATATATACGTAGCGACACGTAGCGGTATATAGGTTAGTGAAGCAACCTTCTTTGTCAAATTTGTAATCTGCTATTTACATGTAGATTAACGTCTGTGTATCTTTTCATTTTACTCATGTTTGTATTTCCATGCACTATAATCTTGTATATCTTTTGTGTCATGTGTAATTTTTGAGTATTGTATTCTCTGGTTTGTTATATTGTTATTTACACTCTTTGTTTGCTACTCTCCTACCCCGAGAGGAGGTCGAAAGAGTCAATAAAATTCACAAAATTCACAAATATTTAGGTCTGCAGCGATTGCTATTGTTAACATTGATCATGTTTATTAAGCCCCACAAAATCAGATTCGAAGAGGGCATTTGTTCTTGGGTAACATGGATGAACTCCTGGGTTAATTTGGGTTTATCCTCCAACTTCACAATGATTCAGAAAGGCGTAAGTATAGGCTCCTTTTTAGTTCAGGTTCATCATTATATCAACGTATATGATTACATTCTCATGCAATAACATGATGAAGATGGGGGAGGGAAGAGAAACTGCGGGAGGGGGGAGCTAGTAAACATCGATTTTGATCGATGAAATCTCTCTTGCCATACATATCTTAATTTAATCAGCTTTAAAAAGCATTTCGGATCGGCATTTAAAAAGCAAAAGATGTGCTATTTCCATCAAAATCAATTCATTTTCCCAGTCCATCTCTCATGTGCAAAATTGCTCTAGTATCACGGTTTGAATTTCTCTATCAATAATTTTTTGATGTTCACTTTATCATTGCCAACCCTATAGTCCGTCTCATCACTTACCATCGTCACCTCTACCATCACGACCATCATTGAAGGAAACCCGAAACCCAAAAAGAAATGTGGATTGAGTGAAAGCAGCAACATTAGTAGAACACATCAGTAAAAGTTTAAGGAAAATCGGGCAATCGATGCAAAAGTTATGAATTTTTTAAGTTTGGATGTTGGAACCACTGGATGCATGACATCATGTGTGGGGAACAACATAAAGAAAATATAAAGAAAACAAACATGTTTTCACTTTTCTTGAGTAATGGAAGAGCATTTGATTAACCACTTTCAGAAAGTAGGGGGAATGATTACTATACCCTTAACATAAATTATGTCAGTATCAATTAAGTTGATGGAATGTATAATTTTATCGATTTTTTTTGGTGGAATTCTCTTCATATTTTCTTTACATTGTTGCCCATCATGGTCTCCAGTAGTCTCTTTATTCAGTGATTACAACACAAAGAATATAAAAACGAAAAACTTTGCATCGATTGCCCGATTTTCCCTCAATTAACTTTCACTGATGTATAATGCTAATGTTGCTGCGTTCACTCAATCCATATTGATCTTTGGGTTTTGGTTTCCTTTAATATCAACCAATCATCACTACCATCATCAGTGGCGTATCTAGGGAAAACGGCGCCCGGGGCAAGCGCGAAAATTGCGCCCCTAATTTCTGAAAAAGTGTTCAACTCAAAGAGATTTAATCTCTTTGGTTCAACCCCAACCCCATCCCGGCAGGGACTTTAAACAAAGTCCTCATGATATGCTTTTTCAAGCACTTTAAAGGGGTCTTTTTGAGGATGGTTTAAATGTAATGAATTTTGATAAATTTTGGCGAGCGAGCGCAGCGAGCGAGCCGAAAATTTTGGTATTTCAGCTTACAAAACATGGAATTCTTGTCATTTTTTGCTAATCAAATCTTACAATTCCAATCAAGATATAGTGACGGCCGTATAGGCAACGATTTATACCAACAAACTGCATGAGGAATTTAAAAAGTACTTTAAATTAGTACGCGCGAGTTAGCCGAAATTTGTATATTTCCACGTCATCATCACGTTTTGTTCTTATCTCTTTTTTCTTTTCTTTTTTTGATAAATTTTGGCGAGCGAGCGCAGCGAGCGAGCCGAAAATTTGTGTATTTCAGCTTTCAAAACACGGAATTCTTGTCATCTTTTGCTTATCAAATCTTACATTAGAGTGACGACCTTTATATAGATAACGATTTAAACCAACAAACTGAGGACTTATAATACTATAGTACTCTAAATTGGTACGAGCGAGTGAGCCGAAATTTGCATATTTCCGCGTCATCATTACGTTTTGTTCTTATCTTTTTTGATTTGTTTATTTTTTTGCGCCCCCCCCCATGTGTTCGAAACCGTTGGCGTCCTCTCTTGATCCAATCGGCGATCGCTTCAGAACGAATGAAATTGCAGCCGCTGCTCCGTGTAACATTTTTCCTGCTTAATATAAAATGACATGTGTGAACACAATAGACATTGTCATTTTGTGCGCGTCATCGTTACGTTTTGTTCTTATCTTCTTCTGTTCTTTTTTCTTTTCTTTTTGATAAATTTTGGCGCGCGAGCGCAGCGAGCGAGCCGAAAATTTTTGTATTTCAGCTTACAAAACATTGAATTCTTGTCATTTTTTGCTTATTTCATCTTACAATCCTAATCAAGATAATAGTGACGGCCTTATAGATAACGATTTATACCAACAAACTGTGGACTTGATAAAAAAATACTCTAAATTGTACGAGCGAGTGAGCCGAAATTTGCCTTTTTCCTCGCCATCATTACGTTTTGTTCTTATCTTACTTGATTTTTTTGCGCCCCCCCCCCCTATGTTCGAAACCGTTGGCGCATTCTTTTGATCTAATTGGCGATCGCTTCAGAACGAAAGAAATTTCAGCCGCTGCTCCGTGAAACATTTTGCTTGCTAAATACAAAATGACATGTGTGAACACAATAGACATTGTCATTTTGTCCGCGTCATCATCACGTTTTTTTCTTACCTTCTTTAAATTTTGGCGAGCGAACGCAGCGAGCGAGCCGAAAATTTTTGTATTTCAGCTGACAGAACATGGAATTCTTGTGTGAACACAATAAACATTGTCATTTTGTCCGCGTCGTCATCATGTTTTGTTTTTATCTTGTTTGATTTGGTTTTCTGCCCCCCCCCCACATTCTCCCTCCCCCCCCCCTTTCCGGGCGAGTTTTTTTCTTCTTCTTCTTCTTTTCTTTTTTTCTTTTTTCTTCTTCTTCGTTTTGTTTTTCTTTTTCTTTTTCTTTTTTTTTTCGTTTTTTGCGCCCCTAAGGAGTGGCGCCCGGGGCACGTGCCCCCCTTGCCCCCCCTAGATATGCCACTGACCATCATTGCTTTTACCATGCACGACCATAAACATCATTACTATCATTTCACAACTGGATATCATCTTATCACCACGATTATCACTCGTATTACCATCGTATATCACCACAAGCAATATATCTTCCACCACTATCAATACTTTTTCCATGTCATCAATCCATCAAGAACAACAACAGTCTAAATAAGCATTGCGACTGGCAATTCATACTCGATCCCTCCGTCCAATGCGCACATGGCCTAGCACCCGTAATTGAAATGATGAAGAGAAACGATTGCAAACACTGATTTGCTTGTTTGTTTGTTTGTTTGTTTGTTTGTTTGTTTGTTTGTTTGTTTGTTTGTAAGAACACTAGCCGCATTCACACGTACAAAATAGCTGGTTACCGAGCGCGCTCCAAAACTCGAGAGTTCTTGTTATGCTCGCAACTTTTAACTTCATGATCGGTATATTATAGAAACAAACACCTGGCTTTAACTGGTATCAGATTCCCAGGTGGGTTCATGACTTTAAATGTGTATAAACCATTTGTTGTCGGCTGACACCCAAAAAGGAAAGCCATGCGTGATTTGTTGTCTCGAAGTTGTGCAGTATCTACGCATAAAAAGTGATGAGATATTAGAGCTGTGATAGTTTACCAGTATATGAAGTTTATCAATATCAGCAAAGCCATATGTTTACTATGTGAGAGAGAGAGAAAAAAAAATCAAACCCACAGCTCTGATTATCCAGTAAAACACATTTGTGTATAGAAGAGATTTGAAACGATCGTTTTATAATGTGTTATTTGGCACAAAATAATTTCACTTATCTATAATAATATCAATCAATAACCAAATGAAAATTAATTTGCCCGATATTAGCCAAATTTAAAATCTTTTCATTGAGTTGGAGCAACGAGCATTAGTTCAGAGTCACAGAAGCTACTTTCGAGTTTTTATGAAATACATTTATAGGAAACTGATAACTATACATTATATATAAGTTGGAACGATGATAGCACCCAAAATGTCATGGTTACAGTTCGTTATTGAGAAGGTTCGTTATTGAGAAGGTTCTTTATTCCGAAGGTTCGTTATTCCAAAGATTCGTTATTCCGAAGGTTCTTTATTCCGAAGGTTCGTTAATCCGAAACTGAAACAAAGCTCGTTATTCCGAAGGTTCGTTACGGACCCTATTTCATTGTCGGATGAATGAACCTTCGGAATAACGAACCCTATTTTATTTTCGGATAAGCGAACCTTCGGAATAACGAACCCTATTTCATTTTCGAATAAACGAGCCTTCAGAAAGCGAACCCTATTTTTTTTTTCGGATGAACGAACCTTCGGAATAACTAACCTGGGGAATATCGCCACAAATGTTCGGAATAACATACCCTATTTGATGTTCGGATTAATGAACCTTCGGAATAACGAATACCCGAAACACACAAATTCCCTATACTTAGAGGTTTGTTAACCCTAAATTCAAGAAAGGTTCGTCAATCCGAACATTTGTGACGTTATTCCAAAGGTTCGTTAGTCCGAAAATAAGATAGATTTTATTCCAAAGGCTCGTTTATTCGAAAATGAAATAGGGTTCGTTATTCCGAAGGTTCGTTAATCCAAAAATCAAACAGGGTTCTGGAATGGGTCATAAGACTTTTTTGTTCAAAAGTTATCTGGATGTCTATAACGTCCAAACGTTTTTCTGTCGGTCCTTTAAAAATTAGAAAGGTTTCTTGTTATTTTAACGTTTAAAAAATGATTTTGTAACGTCCAATTGAAACGTTTTGAATACGTCGAAAACCTTCCAGAAAAATGATGTTCAGAAAACGTTTTGACAAAACGTCCAAATAACGATCTTGGAACGTTTCAAGAACGTTTAGAAACGTCCAAATGTCAGCTAGGACCCAGATTTGTATCATGGTTGTACTTTGCGGTACTCACATGCGCTTTATTAGACCTTAACCGCCCACGATCTAGAAATGACGTCAAAATCACGTCCATTTTCCTTGTTTACATAGTTTTCGTGAAAATGGCGTCTTTCAGACGTCTTCCTTTTTTCTTTTCCAATATACATCAAAAAGGCATGAATTAACGTGTAGATGACGTGCTCATGACGTTATCATGACGTAAATCTTGTCTTTAGAATTGTGATTTACACGTCATTTAGACGAATCTAATGACCACCAATGACATCTTTGGGACAACTTCCATTTGAGCAAAAATACGACATATTGACGTCAGTTTGAAAAATACGACATATTCACGTCAGTTTGAAACGTTTATATGATGTCAAGTATCTGTGTTCATTGTCGTCTATAAGACTTTAAATTAGTAATCTACACGTCTTTACAACGTCTACGTATAACCAACCAGGTGTCAGAAAGACGTCACAAATATGACGTCTTTTAGATATCTTCAAACAACAATACGATTTATTGGCGTCAGTTTGAGACTTCTAAATAGCGTCTGTTTTCTTTGCTTATTTACCGCAAACAAACGATAGTTATTACGCCTTTCTAAAGTCTAGATAATGACGTCTCTCTATGTCTTCCATTTGAGCAAAAAAAAAATCTTATTTTTGACAGTTGACTGACGTAAAATTGTCGTCGTTCTGACGACAGTATATATGTCGCAAACTGATATAACTCAATAAAATCATAATTCGTAGGCCTTATTATATGAAGTCACAAAGACGTCGCAAAACTGACGTAAATTTATCGTCACGTCATTAATATGACGTGGTAAATAGGTTGCAAAGCAAAGTAAATTTTATTTCACTAATACGTCGTAAATATGAAGTGAATAATACGTCTCAAAACTGACTTGAATTTTACGTCTTTACCCAGCTAACACAAAGACGTTTTCTAAACGTTCTTGAAACATTCCAAGTTCGTTATTTGAACGTTTTGTCAAAACTTTTTCAGAACGTCTTCCTGTGGAAGGTTTTCGACGTATTTAAACGTTTCAATTGGACGTTATAAAATGTTTTTTTTTTTAACGGTAAGATAACACTAGAAAAACTTTCTAACGTTTTAAGGACCGACAGAAAAACGTTTGGACGTTATAGACATCCAGATAACTTTTGAAAACCCTCTATAGAACGTTTAAAAAGTTTTAAGAGCGTTCAAAAAAAGTCTTATGACCCGTTCCAGAACCTTGTTTGATTTTGGGATTAACGAATCTCGGAATAACGAACCCTATTTTATTTTCGGACTAACGAACCTTCGGAATAACGTCACAAATGTTCGGATTAACGAACCTTTCTTGAATTTAGGGTTAACAAACCTGTAAGTATATAGGGAATTTGTGTGTTTCGGATATTCGTTATTCCGAAGGTTCGTTAATCCGAAAATCAAATAGGGTATTTCGAACATTTGTGGCGATATTCCCCAGGTTAGTTATTCCGAAGGTTCGTTTATCCGAAAAAAATAGGGTTCGCTTTCTGAAGGCTCGTTTATTCGAAAATGAAATAGGGTTCGTTATTCCGAAGTTTCGCTAATCCGAAAATAAAATAGGGTTCGTTATTCCGAAGGTTCATTCATCCGACAATGAAATAGGGTCCGTAACGAACCTTCGGAATAACGAGCTTTGTTTCAGTTTCGGATTAACGAACCTCCGGAAAACGAAACTTAGGAATAACGAACCTTCGGAATAAAGAACCTTCGGAATAACGAATCTTTGGAATAACGAACCTTCGGAATAAAGAACCTTCTCAATAACGAACCTTCTCAATAACGAACTGTAACCATGACATTTTGGGTGCTATCATCGTTCCAACTTATATATAATGTATAGTTATCAGTTTCCTATGAATGTATTTCATAAAAACTCGAAAGTAGCTTCTGTGACTCTGAACTAATGCTCGTTGCTCCAACTCAATGAAAAGATTTTAAATTTGGCTAATATCGGGCAAATTGATTTTCATTTGGTTATCGATTGATATTATTATAGATAAGTGAAATTATTTTGTGCCAAATAACACATAAAACGATCGTTTCAAATCTCTTCTATACACAAATGTGTTTTACTGGATAATCAGAGCTGTGGGTTTGATTTTTTTCTCTCTCTCTCACATAGTAAACATATGGCTTTGCTGATATTGATAAACTTCATATACTGGTAAACTTCTATCACAGCTCTAATATCTCATCACTTTTTATGCGTACGATACTGCACAACTTCGAGACAACAAATCACGCATGGCTTTCCTTTTTGGGTGTCAGTCGACAACAAATGGTTTATACACATTTAAAGTCATGAACCCACCTGGAAATCTGATACCAGTTAAAGCCAGGTGTTTGTTTCTATAATATACCGATCATGAAGTTAAAAGTTGCGAGCATAACAAGAACTCTCGAGTTTTGTAGCGCGCTCGGTAACCAGCTATTTTGTACGTGTGAATGCGGCTAGTGTTCTTACAAACAAACAAACAAACAAACAAACAAACAAGGAAAAGTAGAATTTACGCGGTGCGTAATATATGCCCCCGCCGGAAGTAGCATTTTGTAGCAAAATGTACAATACAGGTCACAAATCAAGGTCAAAGGTCAAAAAAATCAAAGGTCAAAATTCTGTGTAGAAGTTTTGAAGCCCTCAACTAGTGCCATCACATAAAGCAAACGGAATCGAAATCGGGTTAGAAATGGCGAAGGAGTAGCATTTTGTACCAAAATGTACAATATAGGTCAAAGGTCAAGGTCAAAGGTCACAACTGAAATTCTGTGTAGAAGTTTCAAAGCTCCCACATAGTGCTATCATATAAAGCAAACAGAATCAAAATTGGCTCGTAAATGACAGAGAAGTAGCAAATTGAAGATTTTGATCACACACGGACGCACAGACGGACATACGGACGGACACATGCACAGACGGACACACGGACGGACACACACACGGACACACACACGTACGGAGCCCGTTTCATAGTCCCCTGCTCGAACTCGTTCGGCGGGGACAACAAATCAGTGTTTTGATATTTAATCGTTTCTCTTCATCATTTCAATTACGGGTGCTATAGTCAGGTCGCTTAGTGAAATTACCGTTACACGGTGGATAAAAGCATCAAATTTGGCATATGGATTCCTTTAGGACTATTAAACAATACTAGAGTAGGAGCCCTCTGGAATTTTTTGATTTTTAGGGTGAAAATGCTAATTTTTGATATTTCTTTATAATATGATATATATATACTGTATTGCGTAAGTAGGGCAGGTCGCTTATTGAAATTACCATTACACGGCGGAAGAAAGCATATTTTTTTTCTTTTCACACGGATTCCTTTAGGACTATTAAACAATATTAGAGTAGGAGCCCACTGGAATGTTGAGATTTTTAGGGTGAAAAAGCTGAATTTTGATATTTCTTTATAATATCATTATATTGTATTGCGTAAGTAATAGTCATGTCGCTTAGTGAAATTACCATTACACGGCGGATAAAAGCATCAACTTTTTTTCACACGGTTTCTTTTAGGACTGTTAAACAATATTAGAGCAGGAGCCCTCTGGAATTTTTCGATTTTTAGGGTGAAAATGCTGAATTTTTATATTTCTAATGATATATACTGTATTGTGTATAAGTAATAGTCAGGTCGCTTAGTGAAATTACCATTACACGGCGGATAAAAGCATCATTTCTTTTTCACACGGTTTCCTTTAGGACTATTAAACAATTTTAGAGTAGGAGCCTTCTTTAATTTTTCGATTTTTAGGGTGAAAATGCTGAATTTTGATATTTCTTTATATTATGATATATATATACTGTTGTTGTTGTTGTTGTTGTTCATTTTCCATCTGTGAAGATGGCTGGATAGCCCATATTCAGCTACACTAAGCTGGTCTTCCATCGGGTCCAGTCAATTGGATGTGGGGTGGGACCACTTCACCGGGTTAGACACCCTGCTCTTTTCGATGAATGAATGAAGCGGGATCTTTTACGTGCATGAGCTGTGACTCTCTCATACACGGGACCTCCTTTTTATGTCCTATCCGAGGGACAGAGTGTTTTGCCTCTTGCTATAGAGGGGACGGTATGTTTACACACAACATTGCTCAGTCCGGACTCGGGTTCGAACCCGGGCCGCGTGATCGTGAGGAAGACGCGCTACCGACTGAGCCAACTCACCGCCCTTATATTGTATTGCGTAAGTAGGGCAGGTCGCTTTTAATAGTGAAATTACCATTACACGGCGGATAAAAGTATCATTTTTTTCACATGGGTTCTTTGAGGACTGTTAAACAATATTAGAGTAGGAGCCCACTGGAATTTTTCGATTTTTAGGGTGAAAATGCTGAATTTTGATATTTCTTTATAATATCGTATATATATTGTATTGCGTAAGTAATAGTCAGGTCGCTTAGTGAAATTACCATTACACGGCGGATAAAAGCATCATTTTTTTTTCACACGGTTTCCTTTAGGACTGTTAAACAATATTAGAGTAGGAGCCCTCTGGAATTTTTCGATTTTTAGGGTGAAAATGCTGAATTTTTATATTTCTAGTGATATATATATATACTGTATTGCGTATAAGTAATAGTCAGGTCGCTTAGTGAAATTACCATTACACGGCGGATAAAAGCATCATTTTTTTTTTCACACGGTTTCCTTTAGGACTATTAATCAATATTAGAGTAGGAGCCCTCTTTAATTTTTCGATTTTTAGGGTGAAAATGCTGAACTTTGATATTTCTTTATATAAAATGATATATGTACTGTTGCGTAAGTTTAGTCAGGTCGTTTAGTGAAATTACCATCACACGGCGGATAAAAGTATCAATTTTTTCACACAGGTTCTTTGAGGACTATTAAACAATATTAGAGTAGGAGCCCTCCGGGATTTTTGTAGAAAAACACTAAAGAGATCAAATTTCAAAATGGCCGACACTTAATTGGAAAAACCTTCACTTTTCATGTTATATGGGTAATACGATGACAATATATTGCATTTGTTTTTGTATTTTGGATTTGCTTTAGAACTTTGGCTTGAACATTGCGTTAGGAGCATTATATTCCTGCGTAATGTAAAGTCTATGAACTAATGGGGGAGAGGTATAAGGGCAAAAGATGAGAGT
The DNA here is from genome assembly GCF_040938485.1 of Diadema antillarum. Classification (NCBI taxonomy): domain Eukaryota; kingdom Metazoa; phylum Echinodermata; class Echinoidea; order Diadematoida; family Diadematidae; genus Diadema; species Diadema antillarum. Next base: position 839,388 of record NW_027271492.1, read on the forward strand.
TCACAACAGATCTGAACTTATACATTGTATGTTATCACTTTTCCTTACTTACGCAATACAATACAATATATATATATATATATACATATATATATATATATATATATATATATATATATATATATATATATATATATATCATATTATAAAGAAATATCAAAATTCAGCATTTTCACCCTAAAAATCGAAAAATTCCAGAGGGCTCCTATTCTAATATCAATGAGTAGGTCCTAGAGGATCACTTTCCAAATTTGGTGCTTTTATCAGCTCTAACTAACGGTAAGCCCAAATATTGACATTATTAAAGCGACCTGACTAAGGAAATGTGATAACATGTAAGTTCAGATCTGTTATGAATTGATTTATTTTGGAATTTGATTTTGTTTGTGTGTGTGTGTGTGTGTGTATCTTTTCCTTAAAAATTGCAGGAGGACTCCTAATGAGGAATCCGTGCGCCAAATTTGATGCTTTTATCCGCCGTGTATGTAAAGCAAGACGATAAAAAAGTAGGCAACATCAGAACAAGCGAATCACCACTTTTTAAGTTGAGGGTCGCCCCCTTTGCCCTACCCCTCCCCCAGCCGGTCAAAGACTTTACATTACGCAAGAATATAAACAATGCTCCTACCGCATTGTCCAAATTCAGGTTTTAAGCCAAACCAAAAATAAAGATATATACTAATATTTTCATCGTATCACCTATCCATAAGTAATGTCACATGAAAAGTGAAGGGTTTGCCATAAGTGTCGGCCATTTTGAAATTTGATCTTGTGTGTGTGTGTGTGTGTGTGTGTGTGTGTGGTTAGTCTAATGTTGTTTCCTAGTCCTCAAGGAATCCGTGCGCCACATTTTATGTTTTTATCCCCAGCGTATAGAGCAAAACGAGAAAAAAAAAAGGCACGCAAAAGAACAAGCGGACAACCATTTTTTTAGGGGGGGGGGGTCCGCCCCTTTTGCCCTACCCTTCCCCCAGCAGTTCATGCACAGAGACTTTACATTATACAAGAATAAAATGCTCCTAACGCAATGTTCAAGCCAAGGTTCTAAAGCAAACCAAAAAAAAAAATGTAATATATTGTCATCGTATCACCCATATGACATGAAAAGTTAAGGTTTTCCCAAGTAAGTGTCGGCCATTTTGAAATTTGATCTTTTTAGTGTTTTTCTTCAAAAATCTCAGAGGGCTCCTACTCTAATATTGTTTAATAGTCCTCAAGGAATCCGTGTGAAAAAAAAAAATGATGCTTTTATCTGCCGTGTAATGGTAATTTCGCTAAGCGACCTGACTATTACTTACGCAATACAGTAAATATATCATATTATAAAGAAATATCAAAATTCAGCATTTTCACCCTAAAAATCGAAAAATTCCAGAGGGCTCCTATACCTACTCTAATTTCAATGAGTATGTCCTAGGGGATCACCTCTCCAAATTTGGTGCCTTTATCCGCTCTGTAACGGTAAGCCCAAAATTTGACATTAAGCGACCTGACTACTAGGCCATGTGCGCATTGGAGGGAGGGATCGAGTATGAATATATTGCCAGTCGCAATGCTTATTTAGACTGTTGTTGTTGTTGTTGATGGATTGATGACATGGAAAAAGTATTGATAGTGGTGGAAGATATATTGCTTGTGGTGATATACGATGGTAATACGAGTGATAATCGTGGTGATAAGATGATATCCAGTTGTGAAATGATAGTAATTATGTTTATGGTCGTGCATGGTAAAAGCAATGATGGTAGTGATGATTGGTTGATATTAAAGGAAACCAAAACCCAAAGATCAATATGGATTGAGTGAACGCAGCAACTTTAGCATTATACATCAGTGAAAGTTAATTGAGGGAAAATCGGGCAATCGATGCAAAGTTTTTCGTTTTTATATTCTTTGTGTTGTAATCACTGAATAAAGAGACTACTGGAGACCATGATGGGCAACAATGTAAAGAAAATATGAAGAGAATTCCACCAAAAAAAAAAAAAATCGATAAAATTATACATTCCATCAACTTAATTGATACTGACATAATTTATGTTAAGGGTAGTAATCATTCCCCCTACTTTCTCAAAGTAGTTAATCAAATGCCCTTCCATTACTCAAGAAAAGTGAAAACATGTTTGTTTTCTTTATATTTTCTTTGTGTTGTTCCCCACACATGATGTCATGCATCCAGTGGTTCCAACATCCAAACTTAAAAAATTCATAACTTTTGCATCGATTGCCCGATTTTCCTTAAACTTTCACTGATGTGTTCTACTAGTGTTGCTGCTTTCACTCAATCCACATTTCTTTTTGGGTTTCGGGTTTCCTTCAATGATGGTCGTGATGGTAGAGGTGACGATGGTAAGTGATGAGACGGACTATAGGGTTGGCAATGATAAAATGAACATCAAAAAATTATTGATAGAGAAATTCAAACCGTGATACTAGAGCAATTTTGCACATGAGAGATGGACTGGGAAAATGAATTGATTTTGATGGAAATAGCACATCTTTTGCTTTTTAAATGCCGATCCAAAATGCTTTTTAAAGCTGATTAAATTAAGATATGTATGGCAAGAGAGATTTCATCGATCAAAATCGATGACTACTAGCTCCCCTCCCGCAGTTTCTCTTCTCTCCCCCATCTTCATCATGTTATTGCATGAGAATGTAATCATATACGTTGATATAATGATGAACCTGAACTAAAAAGGAGCCTATACTTACGCCTTTCTGAATCATTGTGAAGTTGGAGGGTAAACCCAAATTAACCCAGGAGTTCATCCATGTTACCCAAGACCAAATGCCCTCTTCGAATCTGATTTTGTCGGGCTTAATAAACATGATCAATGTTAACAATAGCAATCGCTGCAGACCTAAATATTTGTGAATTTTGTGAATTTTATTGACTCTTTCGACCTCCTCTCGGGGTAGGAGAGTAGCAAACAAAGAGTATAAATAACAATATAACAAACCAGAGAATACAATACTCAAAAATTACACATGACACAAAAGATATACAAGATTATAGTGCATGGGAATACAAACATGAGTAAAATGAAAAGATATACAGACGTTAATCTACATGTAAATAGCAGATTACAAATTTGACAAAGAAGGTTGCTTCACTAACCTATATACCGCTACGTGTCGCTACGTATATATACTACTTTGATTATGATTTATTCCAAGCTTCGATTAGATTTCCAATTTACTTTTTGCAAGATATTGATGACGACGTCGAGTTTGCATGCATCGATCGTAGTAACGCAAGTCTCGCGAGACACAGGAAAAGTGTCAGCAGACGGCTAACAAATCTACAGAACTACCACCTAAGGCAAAGCCGAACGCGATGGCGATGACATGTGAAGTGGAAACACACACACACACATACACACACAAAAAAAAAAAAAAAAAAACATTCACACACGCGCATACACATACCCATACACACAAACCCGTTGTTATGTTTCTGCTTGAAGGACGGCGTCCCATTCTCACATTGTAATCTAATTCTTTGATTAGCAGACGACCATGCCATGCCAATGGTACTCTGTATACAGTATACTGTGCATGGGTCCATGATACTGTGTAACAGTACGAACTCAACGCCTAACTGAAGTCCACGCACATGCGTACAAAAACCAACTTGTACACTGATAGTCTTTGCTCAAGTGAAACAATTGGCAATTTCGACGCGTTAGGGTTACGGAAAAAAAAAAATCGCTAGCCGCTGTCACAGGCGATCCGTTCCGGCCAGTCGATAAGTTCCGCCGGAACTTATCGGCGGACTGTGGCCGGTATATAAGATCCCCCAGATCGAATCGGCGGGATTTTTGCCTCACCGCCGATAAGATCCCCCACAGCCGATTCGTTCCGGGTCTCTACCGTACAAATACTACAATGTATACAAAGTGGTAATGGGGAAACACCCCTTCAGTAAAATGTACTCTTCCAGTCTCCCTCTACAGCCAATGAACTTCTCCAAATCTCTCTGACCAGCCAACCGAACAAAGTTGCCAATTTGAAACCCGGACTACAAAGCGATTCCCTTTTCCCCCCTCCCTTATCTCTTTCGTCGTCATGGTGGCCATGGTACCGTCACAGAACTCTGCTCTGTAGAGTTCTGCACGATGTGACGTTGGACATGCCAACCTCTCTCTGATTTGAATCGTTTTGAACAGAATAACCGAATGAGTAACTGTAATTGGGATGTTCGGCATGCTTCATGTTAACTATTGTAATACAAGGAGCTTCATATTAAACATACTGTGAGCTCAAATAGTCCACCTTCATTTTAAAGGGATAGTACAGTTTTGGTTGAGATGAGAAATAGGCTTTCGAATTTTTGCAAGATACCAAGAAAACACTTATGATATAGCACAGAGCATACCATTTTAAGAGGAATTCAAAGTTTATTTGATGAAAATCGGGTTTGGAATAACTGAAACATCCAAAAACAAAGTAAAACAAAGCGATCGTTACAAAGTGTGGGTCCCACACTTTATTAGAATCGTTCTTTTTTGGATATCTCAGCCATTTCAAAACCAATTTTTATCAAATAAACGTTGAATTTCTCATAAAATCGCATGCTCTTTCATATTTCATATGAGATTTCTCATTATCTCACCTAAAAATCTTAGAAACCTGAAATTAGGTCTCAACCAGTTACTGTACGATCCCTTTAATGTCTATTTTCAGGGCACAGAGTCTAATCATTTTAGTTATTTTAGATATAACGACCAATATGATCGCCAACGTCATACATGCATGTTCGTTTGGTTCATTATTTTTTCAGTTGTAACAACTAAAAATGACGCGATGAATTTTGTTTTTGTGTGTTAAGTTGTCTTTATTATATGTTGTGTCCGTGTGTATGTGCATATGAATGTGTGTGTGTGTGTGTGTTTTTCTCTCTCTGTATTGGGGAGGCGGTCTATCTATACACAGATATTACTTCCAACAGGAAAGGTATTCTAAAGAGATACAGTATAGTTTTGGTTGAGATGGGCGATTGAAAATTTAACGTTTTGCAAGATAATTAGAAAGCACATTTGAAATAGAGAGCGTACTCTCTAAAAAAAATCGAGTGAAAATTTTCACTCTTGAAGGAGTGAATACAAAGAAGAGTGAATTTAGAGTGAAATCGGAGTGAATTTTGAGTGAAAATGTTCATTTTCACTCGTTTAAGAGTGACGTCAGGGATCACTCCAAAATCTTCGAGTGATCCCTGAGGTCACTCCAAAATGAGTGAAAATGAACATTTTCACTCGAAATTCACTCCAATTTCACTCTAAATTCACTCTTTTTTGTATTCACTCCTTTAAGAGTGAATATTTTCACTCGATTTTTTTTAGAGAGTACGATTCTAAGAGAAATTGAAAGTGCATTATACGAAATCGGTTTGGACTGAAAAAAAGACATGTGTAGTGGGCAGATAAGGTGGGTCCATCCTTTAATTAGGGTCTCTTTGTTTATACAATGCGTATTAAAAAAAAACGCAACAAGATTTGATTTCAAATTTGTGAAGATTGTGTTAACTTTACACCAAAGTGAGTAGCAACATCTTAAAACCATATGATACTCCTCTTCAAAATGATATTTATGCATACACGGTCATGGATGGCTAAGTAATCATTCTTTTTAGACAATGGGTAAATTGGACTATGACGCGATGGCATACGGGAGAAGGCCTTGGAGTGGTTCAGGAGAACCGAAAAAAGTACAAGAAGGTATATAGGAAATGTGTGTGGTTGGTCGGGCGGTCGGGCGGTTCGTTGCAAAGTCTACGTCGCGAACTTTTCTACAGCTCTGAATTAATTCTGATGAAATCTTGGGTATATGGTGATATTGAGTGATTATCTTTATAAGTTGAATTGAGTTCAAATTTGGTGATGATGAAAGTGAGGTGTAGATTTGTAGGATATATGTTTCTCGTGTGTGTTTGATAGAGAAAGCATTGTTATGGTAATTTAATTTTTTTATTTTTTTTAATATATTGGGATATGTAGGTGATATAATTGCTTGGTGTATAACGATGATGTATATGAAAGGATATTATCAAATAAATTTATGAGTGGAATACTTATATGAAAGTGATATAAGCCCAAATCAACTATTCTTAAAAATAGCCCTTTATATTCGGCATCGAGATTATTCAATACATTACCAACAGAAACAAGATCCTTAACTTCAATTACTGCATTTTCAAGAGCAATTTCGCACATTTCCTTTGCTAATCATTCTACCTGATTATATTAAATTTATCAAAGTACTCAATGTTTATGTAATTACTATCTCCCAATAACTTGTCACATGTTTGATTTTCCTTTTTTTTTGTCTGTCCTTACACAGTGTATACTCAGTGACTTTTTTCTTTGATTTTTTTGTGGCGTTCGTTTGTAATGATTATTTTGTGTTTTTTTTTATGTGCATTCTCTTCATTGTATGATTTCTATGTTTTGTAATCATTTCACGGCCTTGCTGAAAAACAGCTTATAGCTGATAGCAGGCCTTTTTTTTGTATTTCTGGATTTTATTGATCAGATAAAAAAACATCGTGCTTTTTCATAAGTCATATGACATATACATTTTTGACATCACAAAACAAAACATTTGATAGCAGTCAATGATAGTGAAATTACCAGGCGTCTGATCCTTTTTTGGACTATAATCTCTAACACACGTTAACACCAATAACTCTAGAATCGTATACACAGAAAACGAGGGAAAAGAAAAAAAAAGGCTTTTTACCGTGGTTAAATAAATAAATTCAATTCAGTTCAATTCAATTCAATTCGTATACAGCTGTATATCAATAGTTTTTGTATACATGTAGTTGTAAATGTCGGGTTAATGTATTCTTATTATGGTGCATACGTTAATGTATGTTAATGTGAGTGAGTTTCATTTTGTACTCTGACATGTCTGATTGTGGTGTACCTGTGATGTATTGAATGTAAATTTTGTTGCGATATCCAATGTATAAAGAATTTCCAGAGTGGACAATTTAAGTAATCAATCAATAAATCTCCTCTTCCGTTTATCCTGTTCAGCGTGTAGGCATTCTCTCTCTCTCTCTCTCTCTCCTTCCTTTAATTTTGTTTTTGCTCTAATCCTTTCATTCGTATATTCCCCTCAGTTTAGTCATGTCACGTTGTTGTGTCTCTGTTGTTTCTTTCATTTTGTCTTATTTTTTGCATTATGCATAATTACGCACTTGTAATTATAATAAGTATTTTTGAAGATATTTTAGAGTGGCCTAAAATCTACAACCAACGCTTTTTAGTGGACCTCTTAGTTCTCATTTTTACCCTGCAAACATAACTTTGTAATTCCAGTATGTGTGCATATCTTTATTTGTTAATTACCATTGAATGTCATACTTTGTAATGTATACTTGCTTATGTTTGCATTTTTAATTTACTTTGTGTTATGTTTTGTTGAAAGAAAAATGAGAATAAAATAGATAAATGAAATGAAATCCAAATGCATAGCTCCATTTTAGTCCCCTGCATACACGGCATACACATTAACAATTTGTTTGCAGACTATTAGACCAACATTCTTTTTTTGTTTTGAAGTACAGCTGAATAATAATTTTCTTATCAGAACAAAGCTCACCGAAAAAAAAACCATGTTTATCCTTGCTGTACCCTACCAGCAAAACCTCCCTCTCTCTTCCTTCCCACTTCAAGCAGTCTCTTATAAATGTAGGACCTATAACTGTAGTATTATCATGCTCTTTCGTTGAACTGTTCTTTGAAGTTTTGTCTATAAATAAAGGCTAATCGTACACTGTCTGCGCAACGGCTCCAGATGATCGACTCGTACGTATTTGTGCATGCTATTTAGCTAATACATTGTAGGCCCTACAGTAATTCATTTCTTCGCGCCACTTGTACGAGGTTATAATATGATTCATTTAAAGGGAAATTATCAGAACGTAAAAATAGGTTTGTCCTTAATATCATTTAAAAAATGAAGAAATAGCTTTCTTAGATTTTTTTTTTGGTTTGGTATCAGCATCCACAATACACAGATATTATTTTGTTTTTAATGAGGCCTACTCGCACAACCCGGATAGGATCGGCGGTTGCGGAACGTTTATGCGTACTGCCTATTGTGCGGTATATTCGTTCCGCGGAACTAATCGACTGGATTCGGCCAGTATATCGGTTCCCCCGGAACCCGGAACGGATCGACTGTGACACCGGCCGCGCTGCGCTATTGCATCATGGAACTCCGAAACCTCTACCGCGACTCTACAGGGATGCTTATGGAAAGCAGCTAATGCCAAAAAAATGCTTGCACAATGTAACATAATTCAGCAAGATGCACATTCGACCGATGTCCGCTGCAACACAATGAAGCGAAGAAACAAAACTTGAGAAACTCATTCCGACAATGAAAAATCAAGTTTTTATTGTTTTTATATTTAGGCAATGGTGGGAAAGTAAAAACTGGTCAACTATTTGCTGTCTGTCCATTATCCGAGGTACATCAACTCTCTCTTATAATTTTGTACAAAATGGTGACAGCTTCCTGATTGGTTATTGGCTCTGTACTTTCGTGCTACTGCTAATCGACACTCATTGCAACCACATTTTTCTCTTTCCTCGGATTTGATTTTCTGACTGTAGTACAACGATCCCAGGGTATAGTTGTCATTACAGAATGATGTAAGATACAGGTATTTCAAGTATCCGATACAACTGTACCCAGTTTGCCAATAAAAGAGCGTGTATTTTGAAAAAAAAAAGTCAACATAGGTAATGTTCATGAAACAGTGTCAGGTGAACTGGATACATTTGTACAGACATCTAACTTAACAGATAAAATCGACCACAGTCCACATAGGACGAAAGGATCGACCCATCTCACACATTATCTTTTTGCATTCATTGTACAACTAGTCACTATCACCATCATCACTGTCTACACACGTGGAACATGCTCCCTTGGCTACAATCGTAGCTGTCATTCTTCTTCATCTTCTTCTGCCGTCTTACTTGGGGGGGGGGGGATATAGCCTCATATAGGTTAATATCCAAGCTGCGGATCCTGTTCAGGGCAGCATCACTTGGAGGAGCAAGTTCTGCAAGTCCTCATGGGAACTTCCGCAGGTAGCTTGATAATTCCTTACAACCCTTCAATTCGAGGAGCCTCTGATCTTTAAACTCATCTTTACTCGCTGTGCCACATGTAAACTCATGATATTCAGGGTACTGATTGATCATTTCTGGTCCATTCCTATGGAATCAACTTCCACTAGACATTCGAAATCTGCTCTCTCCTCTTACACAAGTACAAAGTTTTTACGTAAAGCCTAGTTATTTGGACTTCGTAAATATTTCCTTAATCCCATTTTCTCATTACCCTTCTGCCTTTCTCTGCGCCGTTCATGATGGCTATGCAGCGCGTTACAAGTGTTACTTGTAGTTATGCAAAGTGTGTGTGTGTGTGTGTGTGTGTGTGTTTAAAGAATGCATGTGCGTCACGTATATGTGACGAAATATAAAAAGTATTTGTTTAGCAAAATATTTAGTGCCGGTTGCCTGGTTCCGCAACCACGTCGTTGTATTCATTGTCTATACTTCTGTTAACCTTTGACATCGACAATATAAACTAAGAAGTTGGTGAGAGATATTAATTCGAAGGATAACTGTGTTAGTGAATCCGCAATTCTGTAAATCACACAAAACCAATATCAGCAAATTTATTTTCTATTTTGGTGCAATTTGGTGACTCGAAAAAATAGATATAAATGAAAAATGAAATCATCTCAAATAGAAAAACATACGAATGAGCCACTAATATGCTCAGCAAAAAAAAAAAAGAAAAGAAAAGGAAGCGTCTATTCCAGTTCATATTTTTCATGGCCCACAATTTTGATCAAAACTAATGTATCACATACTGAATTAAACGTAATTTAATGGCTATCAATCTGGTAGGTCAAACCAAAGTAAAACTTTACGCATGAGTGAACACCTTCCTTTTCGTCCTCCAAGGCAACAAAAGTGAAATTTGCGAAATCGATATGTTGAAATTCATTTCTAAACGCCCTTAACAATGATAACAAATGACCAATTTAACACAATGATAGACATGAGTAAAAATAGCAGGAGTAAGTTTTCCTTCCTTTGTATCTCTTCATATCCTTTCAAAAACAAAGTGGGAGATTAAAGGGAGAAATAAGATTTTTTTTTTTTGGTCAATGCCAACTTGACATACGGAGTAAAGCCACAAAGGTGATTGTGTTGACCGAATTTCTGCATTTCATTCTGTTAATTTAGGAATCTAAGAATTCATGAGACCAATTCAAGAACCCTATTACTATTTGAAGTTCTCCTTTTTTTAACAACAATTCAACCATCTACCATTTCCCCCTTTTTATCATAGCCTTTTGCAAAGGGAGCTCGCAATAATTCGTGGACTAACACAACAGTGAGCGGTAGACTCGCGCACAGCAATCGGAGCTCGCTACACTCATGACTGTGCACGTCCACAAATTATTGTGAGCTGCCTTTGCAAAAAGCTACCTTTTTATTGATCTATATCAGGTTGATAGCCAATCCCTATAGATAGAGTACATGACATAAATTTCCGCCAAACATCTTATGAGATTATATGAACTTGAAAAGTGTTCACTCTCTTTCTTTCTTTCTTTCTTTCTTGCTCTCTCTCTCTCTCTCTCTCTTGTGTTTTTTTTTTTTTTTTTTTTTTTTTTTGCTGGGTGAATAAAAATCATATGAAAATTGACAGGTATGAGAAAGTAATTAGAATACCACGTACTGTGACTAAGAAGAAAGAAAGACATTAAAAAGCAAAATAATTATATGTCATTGGAATGATGTGAAAATGACAGTTTTATACATGTAAGGGCCTTAAATATGATAGGCCTGCATTGTACTCTGCCTAACCTCACAGAGTCAAACATATTTGATTTTTGTCACTGAAGCATAAATACGATTTTCCATGACACCATTATATTCATGAGAAATCATTATATCTATAGCATACGGGTGTAGGGCCTACCTAGTTTGGGCCACCAAAGCACATAATTTCTTAAAATGTTGTGCCTTAACATTCATTTCTAGTGACCCGGGGTCGCTGCTACATGTACATATATTTCCATTTAGATTTTATCAAGTTTAATTTCCCTCAAAGGTAAGTTTTAATTACCCTTTCAGCAAGCCATAGCTATAAGACTGAATTTTAAAGGGTCATTGCCATACCCCAATATCTAACGTTTGGCAGAAAAACAAACAAATGATAACGATATGGTGAATCGATGTGGAACTACAAAGTAGATGTGCAAAAAAAAATGACATTTGTGCATAATCTGCATATATCAATCGACAGTAAAATAAGAAAATGAAGACCTCCTCATTGTTTTCTTGGCATAATATTGTACAAATAAAACTAATTCATGACAAACAAAACAAGAAAAGGAGGAAGAGTAACCCCCCCCCCCCCCACACACACACACAAACATACATATAAACACAAAAAACCGAAACAAATGAAATATCAGGGGCGGATCTGATGGGAATTCCGTAAAGACCAGGCGCAAATATATATATATATATATATATATATATATATATATATATATACATATATGTATATAAACCCTTCAAAAAAAGTTTGGAAATCTGAATTTGATCAATCATTTCTCATCTTTTCTTAGAAATGTTTCATTTGTGCTTCGTACCACAGAAAGATTGTTTAATTCTCTTTAAAATTATACCATACTTGTTATGATTATCGTATACATGGAGGTGCAGTGCTTACAAATATGAGGTAAAGTCAGAATTGAAAAGCTGCAAAATGGCCCAATTTTTGACGTCCGTAATGCAGTTTCCTCGTGATGAGTGAGTTCCCCATTGTAACATCAGCATTTTTATGGAGTGAAACATGATGTATGCGTTCAATGGTTCAACCAAACAGATAAACGCACACACACACACACACACACACACAGCATTACACACACACAACACACACACACACACACACACACACAAACGATCATGACTCAAACCATTTCATCTCAAAGAACTTTGCCACATTAACCGCAACAAAGACATAAAGAGGTGAAATGGCAAGGTCTTGATTCTACTGGAATTTCATCTTTATTTTGTCTTCATTTTGTCGTTATTTTGTGTTCACTTTATGTTTACTTTGTCTTTATATTGTCAATGAACATGATCGGGGCTCAGCATCCCTGGTGGACGAGCCAAGTGCTTGCACCACCGCCAGGCACCGTGTCCTCATGCTGTTGATTGGCGTCAACCAGTATCTGACGGAGTCCTGCCTGTATGTCGTTGCATTTGTGACCCTCTTCCCCACAGCTCGACCAAGTTGATCCCAAAAATGTTCTATGGGGTTGAGGTCGGGGCTGCATGCAGGCCTGTCCATTTCTAATGATGCCCTCTCCATGCTCTCTCTCTCTCGAGAAAGTTGCGCACATGTCTCGCTCTAAATGTGGTTTTTCGTTGTCATCTTTTTGAAGCATCTCAGCTTAAATTTGCCCTATGGCGCAGGGTTTTTGAACATTGCTTACAAGTGGTATGATGTACAACCATAAAACTTGATGAGCTATCAAAATTGCCTAGCATGCCACCACTGAAAACTGGAATGCGAAGTTAAGATGTCTATTGAAATTTGCCTTCATGGCTGACCAGTTGAGAACAAAAGACATAACACAAAAGAACATGTTCTTTATGTACTCTTCACGATCATTCTCATTCATAAGGACAGTTCTTGTTCGTTTTGCAACTTTTCAATGCAGACCTTATCAGACACTTTTGAGTACAATCCTTTACTTGATAGCATAATCATAATGAGTAGGATATCATTTTAAAGAAAATTTTATACTCTTTCCATTGATATCAAGCATGTAGTGTATAGTGCTTACAAACTGGAGAAATTTACAACTGAAGTCAGATTTCCAAACTTTTTTTGAAGGGTTTATATATATATTGTGACAGTGGTACCCCCCCCCCCATATTTTTTTTTCTTTATTCCATTTACATTATATACAGTTAAATACATGCCATATAAAGAGGTTTACTGGCAATTGTAAGACTGAGTGTTGAAATAGGCTATACTTATAAGTACAGTGCATTACCCATGCATGGCAATGTCATTACGATGCGAGAATGTTGAGGCACATGTATACGGTAAACAATGTACAAGTGAATTGACTTTAGCTGATGAAAATTAGGCTGCTAGGTTCCATCATAGTAGAATGATTGTTTACAAATAATGCGAGTAGAAGGGGTCAAGGTCACCTTCACACACTAGCACGTGATTGATGCCGACGGCAAGGCCCTGGGTACGCGCATCGCATACACACAGCATTGTTTAACACGTGCGTGATTTTCAGCCAGTTTCACACACGCATTGAGCTCATTTGCATATAGCTCACCCAGGTGAATTGGACTTGTACGCATATAATCTTTGTATCACAATGCGTACATAGCATATATTTCTGTGTAGAGCGAGAATATATCTCTGGCAATTGCATGAAATGCACAGAATTGCAGATTGCATTACCGAAGTGGACGTAAAGTAGGTTCTTTTGTCGCAAATTGAACTTCAGAGGGATCCAAATGTCAATCCCTTCTTCAGAATCTGATTGGTTAACTAAGTCTCTTTTTGGCGGCATGCTACTTTACTACTAACCAATCACTGCTCTGTCCGCAAAAACTCTCCGCCAATCACAGTTAATAGAGAAGGGATGAGTGACTTGAGGCAAGGGTGAGCAAAGGGGTACTGATGTTGGAACATAACCCTGCCCCCGCTAGAGCTCATTTGCATAGAGCGTACCCTGGATGTTTTGCCTTGTAGGCTTATAATCATTGCGACGGCAATGTTATGGAAGATGTTTTTGTTACAAGCATCAAGAATCCAGAAATGTCTAGTGAATGTGTTGTCAAATGAGGAAATTTATACGCTAGAAAGGTTTGAAAAATGTGTATTTTGAGGAGTGAAACGGCAATTGCAGGATCCACTGGATTGAATCACCCGCCTAATTATTGAGCTCTTATTGGTCAGTTCTGCAGTTGAAGTGAAAGTGTAAAAAATATTAACCAATCAAAGTTTATCATAGTAATGCATTTCAACCAATAAGCTTTCAGCATTAGTAAGGCTGACAGCAAGGAACTTGCCGTCGGGTAAGCTTGACAAAAGTGAAGGGTCAAAACTTTCACTTGCACTTTGACCTGATCTGTCTCTACAGCCATATATTGCAGTTTCAGCTCCTCTCCCATCCTAGCTTCTAGCTCCTAAATAGTTCAACGCATCTTCTCAGAGTGAGTAGACTCTAGGGATAGAATAGATGGTTATATTTTTGCAATTGTCAAAAGTGTCTATGTAGACACTGCTCTCTTTCTCTTTCTCTCTCTTTGTCGGTGTTCAGAGGCAATGTTGGTTGAGGTGAAATCTTTTTTTTTAATGTTTCGGTGAAACCTTTTTTTTAGCTTCTGGTTCAAATAAAGACATGGTTTCGGTCGTGTCTGTAGCGCGACTTTAGATACTGCGGCCAAGTTTTCAGTCTAGCCTGCACCAACTTGTCTCTCCGACCAGTAGTGATATACGATGTGCTGATTTTCTTTTTTTTGTCTCTCTCTCTTTCTTTCTCTCTCTCTCAACCGCTGATAGATTAGATAGAGGTTAGAATATAGAATGAGATTTAAACATTTATCTATTAGAAAGTGAGGGTAATAATATTTGGAAGGATGTTAAAATTATATGAGTATTTATATCACATTCAGAATGTTTGATGTGATAAGTTGTTAAGCAGAAATTCATTATTAGAATGTATATGGCAGAATACATGAAGTTGAAAGTGTCATGTCATTGGTTTGATATCATCTAATTGGATTACAAGGAAAAGTATGAGAACACAATGTATTTCATTTGTTTGTGTAACTTTTATTAAATACTTTACAGGCACCATGCAGCCCAGCAACGAGAAAATGACAAAACAAAATTATATTTGGGATCCGGGGATTTTGGTCTAATATTTTTGTAGGACTGACAAAGTGAGGGAAAACAACTAGATTTGTTTGACTATTGGCTTACGAAATTGATCGATTACTTAAATGCGGGAAAAATATGAATGGCTATTTGTTTGACTATCGGTTTATGGTATGAATTTGGATGAAGTACATTCTGAGGAAAATGTTAAATTTGAACTTTGGATAGTTCACAGATTTATGGATTATGACATAGGTTGGTAAAACTTGTGGTTAAAATGTAAGCTGAAGGTATATTTTCAGGAGAATCAGAGTGTGTCTCACAAGCAACAAACAAAAGAGTGTGTCAAGGCTGGTTGATAGGGAAAATTTCTAAGTCAAGAAATATTGGCATTTACTTATTGATACTTTGTAGAAATAGCCTGACTAGGCTTGGTCCCCAGGTAATGGTGTACTCCAAGGTGATATTTATTGGTTGTTAGAGTGAATAAGGAATTCCCTAATATACAGAGTATAAGAGTGAGAATATTGAAAGTTATTATAATTCTGAATATCCAAGGATATTTTTTTTTTCTTATTTGAGTCTCTAACCGTCGAAGGTATGTGCTGTGATAGTTAATAGACTTACAGACAGCAAGGGCCGAGGCTTGGGAATGTCGGCTACCCAAGACCTGAAGACAGTAGCTTATAAAGTTTACCTTGGTAGTGATACCTGGGAGTTTTATGCTCGAGGCCAGAGTATGCACACAGACGTGGGTGAGTAGGGGCCACAGTCACCGACACAGTGAGTGATGTGAGCAGCCTGGGGTGGTTCCGTGTTTTGTTTGTTTCCCTGAGAGGAGGATGGTTTAAGAATTATTAGGAAGAAAGAGGAAAGTAACTTGGCCAGTTACTGGGTCGGTTGACGTGTATTTAAAGAGAGCGAGTAGGATAGGCAAAGGAGATGCCTGGTACGGGTCAATCTTTATAAAGCTGTAGGAAAGAAAAGGTCCATAAGCTTAGACTTATGTGGAATAGAAGTCTAACGAAACACACACAAGTGCATCATTGCCCTATAATCTACTTTATCCCAATCCCTTACCCTTCCCTACCCCCTCCCCCCCCCCCCCCGACTCATCTCGTAAATCTATAGTGCAGTGAAGTTCTGAGGTTACTCAAGGAAGTGTGGTACAAATTGAAGCCACTTAGGATTCTGAGAGGGAAGTGACACTTAAGGTTGTACAGTACGAGTTGAAGGTACTCAGAATTCTGAGAGATAAGACACGAACAGTGTTGAATATTCCAAGACACTTTGTGTAACACCGATGAGTAGTACCATACATATAGAGCTGTACTAGGATATTTGAAACCTAATACATAGTGAGGTATAAATTTATCCAACTTAGAAGTTTTCCAGAGATGGGTGTATCAACACTCAGGAGTTGATACTGATAGTATGAGAATTGACACTTTGAAATTTGCAACATGGTAGTGCAGTACAAATTGCGCTGACTTAAACATTTTCAAGTTGTGAGTGAACCGACACTTAGAAACTGAACATTTGATAGTGAGGTACAAATTGCACCTGACTTAGATAGATATTTTATGATGTGAGTGTACTGACACTTAGAATTTGGGCATTTGATAGTGAGGTACAAGTTGCACCAACTTAGAAATTTTTGAGGGTCATGTGAAGTGATACTTAGGACTTCAATATTTTATAGTGAGGTGCAAGTTGCACCAACTTAGAAATTTTTGAGGGTCATGTGAAGCGATACTTAGGACTTCAATATTTTATAGTGAGGTACGAACTCCTACCACTTAGATGTTTTCCAGAGATGCGTGTATTGACACTTAAGAAATTTGCTACCTGAGAGCGGGGTACAAATTCTCCCAACTTAGACATTTCTTTTTGGGATATTTGAAGTGATACTTAGCAATTTGATATTTGATAGTGAAGTACAAATTGCACTGACTTAGAATTTTTGAGGGCAGTAGTACTGATAGATTGATATTCTAAAGTATGGGACAAATTGAGACAACTTAGTCATTCTGTGATATGGGTGACACTTAGAAATTCCCTACGTGGTAGTGTGGTCCAAATTGTGAGGACTTCAACTCAGAATCAGATATGGTGTGGACATTGCCAACAATTATTAGTATGAACATGGCAGTGTTGTATGAAGTGCTGACACTTAGTATTTTGTTGTGGGGTCACACACTGTCACAGACACACACTGTGGCAGACACTGTCACAGACTTAGGCAATTTTCATGTTGATTGCTGATTTATGGCTTTCTTGGTGACGACCAAATTGTTCTAGTTATGTACATATTGTTGAGATCAGAGTCCGAGTTGGTACTCTGTTATTAAAGTTCCAGTTGAATGTTACATACTTGAGTAACTTAGAATTATTGTTAGCTTGTCTACACGAGTGGCATGGTTGCAAGCTGATTGTTTTGCAAAGGCTAGTATGTGACTTGTGTATGTTGTGGAGTGAATGACAGCGATGTTATTGGACATGTTTGTGTCTGTGCTCATAGTGATGTTTGTGGGTGATACTGATTGATCTGAAAGTAGCACAAGAGGTAATGTAGACTACGGTAGTGTAACTTAATTCTCCTAATTATTCTTAATAACAACATCTTATATTAGGTGTGGCAAGATGTCTAGGCGTAATCCAGACAGGCTCACGTCCATCGAAAACTCGGCTTAACATGAGAGTGTAGTGTGCTACCAGTTTACATTAACGAGAACAGTTATTTGTAGGAGTGCAGGGCCAGTAGTGTGGAGGTTGTGTTGTGCATGTGCTAACGTTAGTGTGTGGAATGTTATGAAGCTGACAGTTTGGCTATGACTGTTTACGTGACTGCGTGTGTGCAGTTATCGAGTTGAGCATGGCAATACTGGTAAATTACATACAGAATATGTAGTTAGAGTCTTACTGTAAATAAACATGCTGTACAGCTAATATCACATCCATTACACAATCATTTGCACTTACAAAGCTTACCTCAATTCACACGTTAAACTAGTCGAGGCCATGGCTCGCTCGTGATAAGTAGTGCACGTCACAGACAGTAGTGTATAGCAGAAACTCAAACACGTGCTTACAACAGACCGCTACAGCTCAAGTGCGAACTAGATCTGCGAACGAATAGGAAGTCAGTATCCCCCCCCCCCCCTCCTCCTACTCTGTCTCGTAGCTGGTTAGTGTCGTTGGTGAATTAGGGCTGAATGATAAAGTTGGTCGTTTAGTCCTGGAGGTCATGTCTCCTTAAATCATGTGGTGGCAGCAGCCAAGATAGTGTGATGAGAGATTGGATGTATTTGTATATTTTATTTTGTTTTGATACACTCTCGCGCTACATATTTTTGGTGGCAGCGGTGGGATTGCTGTGCACCTAGTTAACGTAAGAGAATCGGTGGGATTGCCACGTACATTGTACATGTACCTCGTCAAAGTAATAGAATTGGTGGGGTTGCTGTGTAGTGAAAAAGGAGTACTGGTAGAACAGGAAGTAATAGACACTAGTGTAATGTAGGAATAGTGAGGTTAGGTGTGAGTTACTGTGGACGGTACTCTGGCCTCTAGCTATGGTAATTATGTTTAGTAGTACAAATATTAGAATATTAATAAAAAAAAAAAAAATATTACTGTTGCAAGAGACACACTCTGAAAGAAAAACAAAAGTGAAAACGAATATGGGTTAAATGAAATTCATTTAACAGGAAATCTGGTTTAATATAAATGCAAAACATAGTAGTAAAAAAAATAAATAAATAATACATTTTCCTCAGTCCAGGGTTATAATGGACATAGAAACACAAAATAGGGCTGCCAGTGCATTGTCTGGAGTTGGTGCAGATGGAAGCATCCAAGACGACAGTTCAAAGAGATGGGCTGTTGACTCCGCGGATCCCGAAGTTGCGGTTAAAGTTGGAGAGTTCGGGGACGCTGTCCCGCAAGAGAGGCGTCAGGTGTACACTGCGACAGAGTTCCGCGGAAATCCAAGTTATATTTCAAGTCAAGATGTGACAGAGGCGATGGGGAGACAAGTACAGAGCACACAAGGCCGTAAAGACGTTTTGCCCGAGCGATTTGCAGGCAAGACACCATGGATGGATTATCGCCGTCACTTCGACGCCTGTATGCAGCTAAACGGCTGGAGTGACATGGAAGCCGGTCAGTACTTAGCGACGAGGTTGCAAGGGCCAGCTTTGAAAGTTCTGAGTAATCTACCGGCAGGAGTGCCCATCACATACAGTCAGCTGGTAACTCGTTTGGGCAGGCGGTTTGGCCCAGGCGAACAGGCAGAAAACTTCCTTATTGAACTCAGAACCAGGCGACGATACAAGGATGAATCTCTGCAAGAACTCGGCCAGGCTATTCGCGACCTGTCAAAGCTTGCATATCCTGAGCTGGATGACGATGCGAGAGAGCGGCTTGCTAAGGGTCACTTCTCGGAGGCGATTGACGAGGCAGAAATTCGTGCAGCTATCTTCCGTGCCCACCCTGTCACACTCGATGGCGCAATCCAGGCAGCTCTCGCCACCGAGTCCTTTATGAAGTCGGAGAAGGTACGGGACAGATACAAGCCAGCTCGTTATGTTCGTCAGATGAGCTCCAATATCCAACCAGAGCCTGCAAGTGAGACAAAAAGGGAGATTGAAGAGTTGAAATCTGGTCTTCAGAGACTTACTACACTTGTGGAGAATTTGACAGTGAAGCCAAAACAGGTCAAGCCAACAATTGTGTGTTACTATTGCAACCAAGAAGGTCATATCAGTCGACAGTGCCCAGCCCAAGCAGCACAGGGAAACGACAGGAGGCCTTCCCAGTGGGCCAGGGGACGGCCAACTCAAAAGCATGGCCAGCAGGTGTAGAATTACAAGGAACACAAGTTACAAGTTCACAGACTGTTTGCACCATCAACGAAGAAGAGGATGGCATGTTTGTTGTTGTTGAGATTTTTGGTGTTAGAGTTCGATTTCTTATTGACACTGGAGCTACAGTTTCTATTTTGAATTATAATGTATGTAGCAAGTTGAAGAATGATCGAAGTGAAAAGTTGCAGCATGTTGACGTTAGACTGCAACAAGCTAGTGGGGCAGAAATCAAAGCTTATGGAACATTGACTACTGATGTGAAGCTGGGAAAATCTATGCTGAAAACAGAGTTTGTAGTTGCAGACATACAGAATGAAGGCATCTTGGGAATGGACTTTCTTAGCAAAACTGGAAGCCTTATTGACTGTCATCATTGTGAGATGTACTGTAATGGTGCTCGCATACCATGTACAATGGGAGGAGATGCATCCTTTCTGACAAGACGAGTTGAAGTCACAGCTCCCCCTACAGTACCAGAGTTTTTGCATGACTTGTATCACAGATCATTGACAAACATTGATGAAACTGACCATGCCAAACTTGCAAGTCTTCTTTCCCAAAACAGAGATGTATTCAGTGAAGGGGATCATGATCTTGGCAGGACAGATAAAGTCAAACACTCCATCCACACAACGAGTGCAGCCCCGATTCGTCAACGACCAAGGCGACCCCCCATGGGACAAAGACAAGAAATTGAAGAGCAAGTACAGAGCATGCTCGACCGAGGCATCATCACTCCCTCTGCAAGCCCGTGGTCATCACCGGTGGTGTTAGTTGACAAGAAAGACGGCTCGAAACGTTTCTGCGTCGACTACAGGATGTTAAATCAACACACGGTGAAAGATTCATACCCCCTACCAAGAATAGACGAATCCATAGACTATCTGTCGGGTGCCAAATATTTCTGCACACTGGATTTAGCTGCTGGATATTGGCAGGTTCCCCTCGATGAGGATGCAAAACTCAAGTCTGCATTTGTTGTGCCAGGTGGATTATTTCAATTTGAGGTAATGCCATTTGGGCTTTGCAATGCCCCCCTCTACGTTTGAACGTTTTGATGGAGAATGTGTTTGCTGGTCTTCAGTGGAGAATACTTCTCATATATCTAGACGATATCATTGTTTTTGGACCAACAGTTGATGAAGTTGTAGCAAGGATGCAAGTTGTCTTCACAAGGCTACGTGAGGCTAAGCTCAAGCTGAAGCCAAAGAAGTGTCAACTATTCCAAACACAAGTGTTGTATCTTGGCCATGTGGTAGGAGAGGAAGGAGTGAGTACTGATCCAGCCAAGGTAGAGTCAGTGGCAAACTGGCCAACGCCTAGCAACGCAACAGATGTGAGGAGCTTTTTGGGGCTGGCATCATACTATCGTCGTTTCATCGCCAAGTTTGCTGATGTTGCAAAACCCCTCACAGCACTCACCAAGAAAGAAAATCCCTTCATCTGGACATCCGAATGTGAGACTGCATTTCAAACACTGAAGGAGAAACTCGTCACAGCACCAGTTCTCACTTATCCAGTAATGGGGCGAGATTTCATTCTAGACACTGACGCAAGCAAGTATGCCATCGGAGCTGTCCTGTCACAGGAGCAGGAAGGAAGAGAAAGAGTCATTGCATATGCGAGCAGGACACTCTCACAGGCAGAACAGAATTACTGCGTCACGAGGAGGGAGCTCCTTGCTGTAGTCACCTTTCTGAAGCAATTCAAACCTTACTTGTATGGACAGAGAGTCACTGTGCGAACAGACCATGGAGCATTGCGATGGCTGCTCAACTTCAAGAACCCTGAGGGACAACTAGCTCGCTGGCTTGAAGTAATAAGTCAATACAAACTCACCCTTGTGCATCGAGCTGGTCGAGTGCATTCCAATGCAGATGGACTTTCACGTCGCCCCCTGTGCACAGTGTGGTCAGCTGGCAGATGTCTGTAATAAGGAGTAGATATGACAGTGAAGTGAATGTTGTAAATAATTGTTATTCATAACGGTTGCCTGTTACTATTTTCTATGCGTAGATTGAATGGAGTGATTTACACAAGCACTGGATGGTATATTTACAGCTATGGAGTCAGAAATCACAGAAAGAATACAAGCAATCAGCTTGTCACCATCCATCACGACGACAGACATACGCCGTGGACAATTAAGTGATCCTGATATCAAGCATGTACTTTATTGGAAAGAAGAAAATGCACACAGGCCTGAATGGAAAGATATCTCTGCTCTTTCTTCCTCCGTCAAGACTTATTGGATAAATTGGGATCTATTAGAAGTCAAAGATGGAGTCCTAATGAAGAGATGGGAATCAGCTGATGGGAGGGAAATCAGCTGGAAAACTGTCTTACCACGTTCTCTTCGACACAGAGTGTTGACTGAACTACACAGTGCCAAAACAGCCTGTCATCTTGGAGTTAATAAAATTGATGCACAAGGCGCAACAAAGGTACTACTGGGTTGGCTTGGCTGCTGATGTCAGATCAACAGTTAGAGAATGCACAGTGTGTGCACGACTGAAGAATCCCCCGAAAAAGAATAAAGCACCCCTCCAGCAGTATCAAGTGGGAGCCCCCCTTGAAAGAGTGGCAGCTGACATTTTGGGACCACTACCCGAGACTGAGAATGGAAACAAGTACATACTTGTAGTGGGAGACTACTTCACCAAATGGGTAGAAGCCTATCCACTGCCTGACCAGGAAGCAAGTACAATAGCAAGAATATTTGTGCAAGAGTTTGTCTGCAGGTATGGAGTGCCTAAAGAATTACACAGTGACCAAGGACGGAACTTTGAGTCTAATCTTACGGCAGAAGTGTGTAAGTTGCTTGGCATTAAAAAGACTAGAACATGCCCATTCCATCCAAGGGGAGATGGATTTGTGGAAAGATTCAATCGTACCCTCATCAGTATGGTAGCGTCCATCCTCAATCCAGAAGAAAATCAACGTGACTGGGATGAGAAAGTTCCTTTCGCAATGTTAGCGTATCGCACTGCAGTCCAAGAGTCTACAGGTGAAACACCGACCATGATGATGATGGGCAGGGAGATTACACTTCCGATCGACGTCATGACTGCAACCCCTCATCCTGAAAGAGAAGAGAAAGAACAATCAGACTATGCACTTGAGTTGCGACAGACACTTCATGATGTACATGACAATGCAAGACATAAGCTGAAACTAGCTGCCCAAAAACAAGCACGTACATATGACAGAAATACACAGCTAAGAAGCTATAATGAAGGGGACTGGGTGTGGCTGCATGGTACATACAGGAGGCGAGGTGTTTGCCCTAAGTTAATGTTCAAGTGGACAGGGCCTTACCTTGTTACACACAGACTATCTGACGTAGTGTACCGCATCCAAGAATCTAGTCGTAGTAAACCTAAGATTGTGCATCTCGATCGTCTTAAGACCTACCTTGGTCCCCCCTATGAAGAACTGGCTACAAGAGCTGAGGGCCCGCAGAAACCCCCCAAGAAAGAGAGTTAAGCCACGACGGTATCAAGACAAGTAAAGATCCTAATCAAGTGAATTTACCATTTTCCCTCCTTGTCTTTGTTTGTTCATGTAATACAGATGCTTTTCAAGTGTCCAGTGTGTACCTATGCGCGGTCTTCTATTGAGAAGCTCAGAGATCACGTAAAATTGGCGCATCATACAGAGCTCACTTTCACCTGCAACAGATGTGATTACGAGAGTCTCAATCGTGGCGACCTCGCCCGTCACTACGCACGACAACATCCCACCAGGCGTGACGAGGCCCACTACATTACTCACGCGGCGGCCTCTGCCCGCTTCATGAGGAGGCAGGAGGCAGAGGAGAGGAAGAAGCGGAAGGAAATGGCCCGAAGAATAAGTAAGAGAATAGGGGAGGAAGCAGAGAAGAGGAGGCGAGCATCCAAGAAAGACGTACCAGTGCTGGAGGAAAAAGAGGCGACCCCTGAGCCAACTCCCAGGAAGGCTGATAAGTCTCCAAGTCTCCAGTCTCCAACTCGCAGTCTGGATCGGCCCCACTGCAGTTGGGAAACCTCAAGTGAGTCTGGGGATGAGGATCCCCTCCCTGCTCAAATGGCAGCTGACAAGGCGGATGAGGCCATGGCGGAGGGAAGTCCCGCTTCCATCGATGTCCATGCTGACGACAGTGAGACACCCATCGTCCCCGACAACGCAGCTGCCATGGACACGGTGGAGCTGACAACCGAAGGTGGCCGCGTCAAGCTGGTAATCATGTTGAGGAGTCCCCCGACAGGCTACCTCACCATTGAGAAGCTTTGCATCCACTCCACAACTCACCAGCGTGTGAAGGACGGAGAGGATAGGGTCCAAGAGCGCAGCCAGCGGTATTTCTACCTCCATGAATCTGTGGAAGAATAAATTGAGAGACATTGATGTAAATGAGTTAGCAGATGCAAATACTAGCATTCGGTGAATTAGTGAATGACTGTACATTTTCAATTCAAATCGATTGAGAAGTTTATTCGAACGAGTGTATAGAAAGTCGCCGGGACGGCGAATTAAAAGAAAGGGGGCAGTGTGACAGTGGTACCCCCCCCCCCATATTTTTTTTTTCTTTATTCCATTTACATTATATACAGTTAAATACATGCCATATAAAGAGGTTTACTGGCAATTGTAAGACTGAGTGTTGAAATAGGCTATACTTATAAGTACAGTGCATTACCCATGCATGGCAATGTCATTACGATGCGAGAATGTTGAGGCACATGTATACGGTAAACAATGTACAAGTGAATTGACTTTAGCTGATGAAAATTAGGCTGCTAGGTTCCATCATAGTAGAATGATTGTTTACAAATAATGCGAGTAGAAGGGGTCAAGGTCACCTTCACACACTAGCACGTGATTGATGCCGACGGCAAGGCCCTGGGTACGCGCATCGCATACACACAGCATTGTTTAACACGTGCGTGATTTTCAGCCAGTTTCACACACGCATTGAGCTCATTTGCATATAGCTCACCCAGGTGAATTGGACTTGTACGCATATAATCTTTGTATCACAATGCGTACATAGCATATATTTCTGTGTAGAGCGAGAATATATCTCTGGCAATTGCATGAAATGCACAGAATTGCAGATTGCATTACCGAAGTGGACGTAAAGTAGGTTCTTTTGTCGCAAATTGAACTTCAGAGGGATCCAAATGTCAATCCCTTCTTCAGAATCTGATTGGTTAACTAAGTCTCTTTTTGGCGGCATGCTACTTTACTACTAACCAATCACTGCTCTGTCCGCAAAAACTCTCCGCCAATCACAGTTAATAGAGAAGGGATGAGTGACTTGAGGCAAGGGTGAGCAAAGGGGTACTGATGTTGGAACATAACCCTGCCCCCGCTAGAGCTCATTTGCATAGAGCGTACCCTGGATGTTTTGCCTTGTAGGCTTATAATCATTGCGACGGCAATGTTATGGAAGATGTTTTTGTTACAAGCATCAAGAATCCAGAAATGTCTAGTGAATGTGTTGTCAAATGAGGAAATTTATACGCTAGAAAGGTTTGAAAAATGTGTATTTTGAGGAGTGAAACGGCAATTGCAGGATCCACTGGATTGAATCACCCGCCTAATTATTGAGCTCTTATTGGTCAGTTCTGCAGTTGAAGTGAAAGTGTAAAAAATATTAACCAATCAAAGTTTATCATAGTAATGCATTTCAACCAATAAGCTTTCAGCATTAGTAAGGCTGACAGCAAGGAACTTGCCGTCGGGTAAGCTTGACAAAAGTGAAGGGTCAAAACTTTCACTTGCACTTTGACCTGATCTGTCTCTACAGCCATATATTGCAGTTTCAGCTCCTCTCCCATCCTAGCTTCTAGCTCCTAAATAGTTCAACGCATCTTCTCAGAGTGAGTAGACTCTAGGGATAGAATAGATGGTTATATTTTTGCAATTGTCAAAAGTGTCTATGTAGACACTGCTCTCTTTCTCTTTCTCTCTCTTTGTCGGTGTTCAGAGGCAATGTTGGTTGAGGTGAAATCTTTTTTTTTAATGTTTCGGTGAAACCTTTTTTTTAGCTTCTGGTTCAAATAAAGACATGGTTTCGGTCGTGTCTGTAGCGCGACTTTAGATACTGCGGCCAAGTTTTCAGTCTAGCCTGCACCAACTTGTCTCTCCGACCAGTAGTGATATACGATGTGCTGATTTTCTTTTTTTTGTCTCTCTCTCTTTCTTTCTCTCTCTCTCAACCGCTGATAGATTAGATAGAGGTTAGAATATAGAATGAGATTTAAACATTTATCTATTAGAAAGTGAGGGTAATAATATTTGGAAGGATGTTAAAATTATATGAGTATTTATATCACATTCAGAATGTTTGATGTGATAAGTTGTTAAGCAGAAATTCATTATTAGAATGTATATGGCAGAATACATGAAGTTGAAAGTGTCATGTCATTGGTTTGATATCATCTAATTGGATTACAAGGAAAAGTATGAGAACACAATGTATTTCATTTGTTTGTGTAACTTTTATTAAATACTTTACAGGCACCATGCAGCCCAGCAACGAGAAAATGACAAAACAAAATTATATTTGGGATCCGGGGATTTTGGTCTAATATTTTTGTAGGACTGACAAAGTGAGGGAAAACAACTAGATTTGTTTGACTATTGGCTTACGAAATTGATCGATTACTTAAATGCGGGAAAAATATGAATGGCTATTTGTTTGACTATCGGTTTATGGTATGAATTTGGATGAAGTACATTCTGAGGAAAATGTTAAATTTGAACTTTGGATAGTTCACAGATTTATGGATTATGACATAGGTTGGTAAAACTTGTGGTTAAAATGTAAGCTGAAGGTATATTTTCAGGAGAATCAGAGTGTGTCTCACAAGCAACAAACAAAAGAGTGTGTCAAGGCTGGTTGATAGGGAAAATTTCTAAGTCAAGAAATATTGGCATTTACTTATTGATACTTTGTAGAAATAGCCTGACTAGGCTTGGTCCCCAGGTAATGGTGTACTCCAAGGTGATATTTATTGGTTGTTAGAGTGAATAAGGAATTCCCTAATATACAGAGTATAAGAGTGAGAATATTGAAAGTTATTATAATTCTGAATATCCAAGGATATTTTTTTTTTCTTATTTGAGTCTCTAACCGTCGAAGGTATGTGCTGTGATAGTTAATAGACTTACAGACAGCAAGGGCCGAGGCTTGGGAATGTCGGCTACCCAAGACCTGAAGACAGTAGCTTATAAAGTTTACCTTGGTAGTGATACCTGGGAGTTTTATGCTCGAGGCCAGAGTATGCACACAGACGTGGGTGAGTAGGGGCCACAGTCACCGACACAGTGAGTGATGTGAGCAGCCTGGGGTGGTTCCGTGTTTTGTTTGTTTCCCTGAGAGGAGGATGGTTTAAGAATTATTAGGAAGAAAGAGGAAAGTAACTTGGCCAGTTACTGGGTCGGTTGACGTGTATTTAAAGAGAGCGAGTAGGATAGGCAAAGGAGATGCCTGGTACGGGTCAATCTTTATAAAGCTGTAGGAAAGAAAAGGTCCATAAGCTTAGACTTATGTGGAATAGAAGTCTAACGAAACACACACAAGTGCATCATTGCCCTATAATCTACTTTATCCCAATCCCTTACCCTTCCCTACCCCCTCCCCCCCCCCCCCCCCCCCGACTCATCTCGTAAATCTATAGTGCAGTGAAGTTCTGAGGTTACTCAAGGAAGTGTGGTACAAATTGAAGCCACTTAGGATTCTGAGAGGGAAGTGACACTTAAGGTTGTACAGTACGAGTTGAAGGTACTCAGAATTCTGAGAGATAAGACACGAACAGTGTTGAATATTCCAAGACACTTTGTGTAACACCGATGAGTAGTACCATACATATAGAGCTGTACTAGGATATTTGAAACCTAATACATAGTGAGGTATAAATTTATCCAACTTAGAAGTTTTCCAGAGATGGGTGTATCAACACTCAGGAGTTGATACTGATAGTATGAGAATTGACACTTTGAAATTTGCAACATGGTAGTGCAGTACAAATTGCGCTGACTTAAACATTTTCAAGTTGTGAGTGAACCGACACTTAGAAACTGAACATTTGATAGTGAGGTACAAATTGCACCTGACTTAGATAGATATTTTATGATGTGAGTGTACTGACACTTAGAATTTGGGCATTTGATAGTGAGGTACAAGTTGCACCAACTTAGAAATTTTTGAGGGTCATGTGAAGTGATACTTAGGACTTCAATATTTTATAGTGAGGTGCAAGTTGCACCAACTTAGAAATTTTTGAGGGTCATGTGAAGCGATACTTAGGACTTCAATATTTTATAGTGAGGTACGAACTCCTACCACTTAGATGTTTTCCAGAGATGCGTGTATTGACACTTAAGAAATTTGCTACCTGAGAGCGGGGTACAAATTCTCCCAACTTAGACATTTCTTTTTGGGATATTTGAAGTGATACTTAGCAATTTGATATTTGATAGTGAAGTACAAATTGCACTGACTTAGAATTTTTGAGGGCAGTAGTACTGATAGATTGATATTCTAAAGTATGGGACAAATT
Source organism: Diadema antillarum (assembly GCF_040938485.1). NCBI lineage: Eukaryota > Metazoa > Echinodermata > Echinoidea > Diadematoida > Diadematidae > Diadema > Diadema antillarum. The sequence continues at coordinate 867,781 of NW_027271492.1, forward strand.
GAGACAACTTAGTCATTCTGTGATATGGGTGACACTTAGAAATTCCCTACGTGGTAGTGTGGTCCAAATTGTGAGGACTTCAACTCAGAATCAGATATGGTGTGGACATTGCCAACAATTATTAGTATGAACATGGCAGTGTTGTATGAAGTGCTGACACTTAGTATTTTGTTGTGGGGTCACACACTGTCACAGACACACACTGTGGCAGACACTGTCACAGACTTAGGCAATTTTCATGTTGATTGCTGATTTATGGCTTTCTTGGTGACGACCAAATTGTTCTAGTTATGTACATATTGTTGAGATCAGAGTCCGAGTTGGTACTCTGTTATTAAAGTTCCAGTTGAATGTTACATACTTGAGTAACTTAGAATTATTGTTAGCTTGTCTACACGAGTGGCATGGTTGCAAGCTGATTGTTTTGCAAAGGCTAGTATGTGACTTGTGTATGTTGTGGAGTGAATGACAGCGATGTTATTGGACATGTTTGTGTCTGTGCTCATAGTGATGTTTGTGGGTGATACTGATTGATCTGAAAGTAGCACAAGAGGTAATGTAGACTACGGTAGTGTAACTTAATTCTCCTAATTATTCTTAATAACAACATCTTATATTAGGTGTGGCAAGATGTCTAGGCGTAATCCAGACAGGCTCACGTCCATCGAAAACTCGGCTTAACATGAGAGTGTAGTGTGCTACCAGTTTACATTAACGAGAACAGTTATTTGTAGGAGTGCAGGGCCAGTAGTGTGGAGGTTGTGTTGTGCATGTGCTAACGTTAGTGTGTGGAATGTTATGAAGCTGACAGTTTGGCTATGACTGTTTACGTGACTGCGTGTGTGCAGTTATCGAGTTGAGCATGGCAATACTGGTAAATTACATACAGAATATGTAGTTAGAGTCTTACTGTAAATAAACATGCTGTACAGCTAATATCACATCCATTACACAATCATTTGCACTTACAAAGCTTACCTCAATTCACACGTTAAACTAGTCGAGGCCATGGCTCGCTCGTGATAAGTAGTGCACGTCACAGACAGTAGTGTATAGCAGAAACTCAAACACGTGCTTACAACAGACCGCTACAGCTCAAGTGCGAACTAGATCTGCGAACGAATAGGAAGTCAGTATCCCCCCCCCCCCCCCTCCTCCTACTCTGTCTCGTAGCTGGTTAGTGTCGTTGGTGAATTAGGGCTGAATGATAAAGTTGGTCGTTTAGTCCTGGAGGTCATGTCTCCTTAAATCATGTGGTGGCAGCAGCCAAGATAGTGTGATGAGAGATTGGATGTATTTGTATATTTTATTTTGTTTTGATACACTCTCGCGCTACAATATATACAGTGTATATATATATATATATATATATATATATATATACTGGTGCTACTTCCAGGTTTCATTTTTTTTTCTTTTGTTAAAAAAAAATACAGAGGGGACGCGCGCCCGAAGTGCCCCCTCTGGATCCGCAACTGAATCTTACTTACCTGTTGGAATCTTTAAAAAAAAAAGAGAGAGAGAATACATTCAAACCGGGGAGGTGACTCTCACCTCCAAACGCCTCTAAAACGGCCACCCACGGGAGACGAAAAAGGCGGCCGTTTTAGATAGGTGGTCGCTAGACAGGGTCCTTACAGGCTTTTTTTCCTCGTGGGTGGAGATTTTTTTACGGCAGGTGGCCGCAAAGGCAGGTTTGATTGTCAATGGTCAAACTTCCCCATCAATATTTTTCATTTGCGGTCATTCCGCAGTGCATGCTGCAACATTAATATTGCTTAGATGGCCTTTCATATCGCTCAGATTCTGACTTACCGAGTGATTGCGCCAGGTACGTACCAAATACACTCAAATACCGATATCGTTGTACACTAGTGTATGCGATTGGCGCATGCGAGTGCGGCGCACTCTTATTGCAAGTGAATGATGTAAACGCGTCTCTGATTGGTCCGTTTACCGTCAAAATTTTCAGTGATTAAGTTACAACTTGTATCGCTAATCTTTCCATCATTTGACATGTAAATGGATAAATCATCATGAACAGAATATTCTTGACTCATCGAATGATATTCTCTTCAAAACAAAGTGACTTGGCATGATTTCGGTTCACTAAGCTCACTTGTACGTGGGGGAGACCTCCATCACTCAGATTTGGTTTCAAACATGAAGGCTATATAATTCATGCCAACATTTTTGATAATGTTCTGGTTTCCTTATCATGGAAAATTGCAGTCATTATTAGTTGGTAGTTCAGCTGATTCAAATGTGAGTGCCGTAATTAATGCCACAGGAACAATGGAGGGGGAAACACCGTATGGAAGCCTTTCGAAAAAAAAGTTCAGAGTGTAGCGGACCCGGAGCTCTCGCTAGCACTAACGTATTTGCTCGTCGAGTGAGGTAATAGGTCACGTGGTCAATAGCTCAGAAAATGGCGGACATCGCAGAAACTGCGTGCGATTCGTAAATAGAATGCCGATTTCGTGTTTCCTCGCGGTGCAAGTGGATCTGAAACCACGGTTAAGAGTGTGCAAGGTTACCAAGCACTCGGTAGCAGCCGCCAAGTGAATTTTAAAATGAGGCGAGGACGTGGGCGACGACCAAAATCGCTTGTCGATTCTCAGGATGAGTCGCCGACAAATGCAAAGAAATCTGTCGGAGGAGTTGGACGAGGAAGGGGAGGCCACAGCAACAACTCGAGTCCAGCCAGCTCCCGTTGCAGCACCCCTGTCAGTTTGGCCAGCAGCACCGGAGCATCTGGCCGAGGAAGATCGCCGAGATTGCGGGAGGCTGCCAGGCGAAGTCAGCGGCTTATCCAGGAGGTGATAGCGGCTCAGCACACCCCAGCAAAATCTAGCCCAGTAACTATTGGCAGGGGTAGAGGGAGTGGAAGACCCAGAGGTAGACCACCTCAGAGCAAATCAAAACCAAAACCCAAGGTAGGAAAGGGCAGAGGGAAAAAAGGCAGGCCAAAGTATGAGAGTTCAGATGATGAAGATGAAAAAGACTATGATGATGAACTGCTTGTTTCATCATCATCAGAAGAGAGTAGTAATGAAAGCTCTGACTCTAATTCACTTGGGGATGTTGACGATTTAGATGAGGACAGCGATAGTGATGGCAGCAGTGCAGCTAAAAGGAGACTATTGCTGTCTCGACCAAGCAGATCCCTAGCGCTGCCTTTCCTTGAATACGAGGAAATTCCATCTCTTGAACTTCCACCCTCAAGTACAGATCTCATGCTTGACACTGAAGATATTTTGGAGGCCCTGTCTGTGTATGAGGTGCTTAGACATTTTAGCCACCAGCTTAGATTGTCTCCTTTTCGATTTGAGGACTTCTGTGCTGCACTTTGCAGTGAAGAACAATGTACGTTATTATCAGAAACTCATCAAGCACTTTTGTACACACTCATTAAGGAAGAAGAGAGTAGCGGGACAACTTTTGGGCCTCATGACCAACGTGACAGTGTGAATGTGCAGATTTTGTTTTTGGACAGCATGACTTGGCCAGAAGTTGTGCGAGCGTACGTAGAAAGTGACAAAGAATTCAGGAGTGCCCTGGGTGCACTGGAGGGTGAAAATTACCCCTTTTCACCAGTGTCGGATAAACTGACAGTCCTACGTCTCCTGTGTGACCAGTTCTTGGCATCGAATAGAGTGCGTGAAGAAATCCTAAGTGAGGGAGCAATCACGTATGATGATCACTGTCGTTCTTGCCATAAACTTGGAGATCTCATTTGCTGTGAAACGTGCTCGGCTGTGTATCATCTTGAATGTGTCGATCTAGTAGAAGTCCCAGAGGATGACTGGCTGTGTACTGTGTGTCAACAGCACCGTGTTGCTGGTGTGTATGACTGCATCTCTGAGGTTGAGAAAAGCGGACTCCTCATCCGACAGGAGCCCCTTGGTTATGACCGACATGGCAGGAAATACTGGCACTTATGTAGGAGATTATTTGTGTAAGTTGATGAGAGTCATGTACAGTGCACTCCTGTTAAATATGATGAACACAGTTATAGCGAAATTCCAGTTACAGCAAAGTAAAAATTCAGGCCACAACATTCGCTCTATGTTTTGTTTTGTTTTTAAATGTTTGTTCATTTATATTGTAACGAAACTTCAATGTAAAGAAAGAAAACTGCCAATCATAATGACTTCGTTATAACGGGAGTCCAAGTTCCTGTAAGTGTAAGATCTATCATTGATTTTGAATTTTGGAGCAATTTTCCCTCCTTCATTATGTTTCATTTTGTGAATAGATAATACTCGGCAGCAGTCATGCACAGTAGTTTATAGAGTAAAGGTGCCACATGTTCAAAACTTTGATTACTCTATCCTGCATCAATTAGGGAAATCTGCTACTTCAAGAAGTGTACCTATGTTTGGTGACATTCAATATGAGAATCCAAAATATACCATTAATAATGCAAAGGATAACTTATTATTTGTGTTATTGAACATCTGTTTGGCTGAATGAGTAATTTCAGTCCTGTTATTCTTGCATCTATTGTGTATGGCCTGCTTGTGTAGTTGTGTATGGGAACACTGAAAGAAAATTACCCACTTTCATTAGTGAAACATCTGCAGAATTCAAGGACATAGTGGGTTTGTATCTGTCAGAGCAGAAGTGTAGAGAGTAAGTGCTCAAGTGCTATCTTCAAAGAAACAAAAAACATAATTACAATAATTCAGATTCAGATTCATATTATTCCTTTTATTGTCCATTGAGGAAATTCTTTCTACTGGCATTTATACATGTACAAATGTGTAAAGGGAAGTATAGATCTTACTTCATTCATTCATTCATTCATTATAAAGGGTAGGATGCTAATGCACTGAAGTGGCGAATGGCCCACCTAACTACACAATACCTAAAGATCATCTTTGTGATAGGCTTGCATACAATGTAGCTCTTTGAGAATTATTACAAGAAAGGAGAAGAAGAAGAACCTTCCAAAATATCAGATTATAATGGATGAATTCAAAAAGCCATACTGAGTACTGATTGCTGACTGTATACCAGGTATTGATTAAATTGGTGAAAAGGTATCATATTCTTCTTTAGATATTTTCACCAGCAGTGTCATCAGTTGCAACCAACATAATATGAACACATGATACTTTGCAAGTTGTGTCACAATCAAAATTCTCTCTATATTGATCTTCAAAATTGCAGCTCATGATCATTTCAGCACACAAAGTAATTCAAAATTAGTTCTCTCCTCCCCAAGTATACAAAAGACTGGCTGAAGATTTGTGTCCTTGGATTACAGCTTGATCACTGTGGTCAAATTATCAAAACTAATGCTAAGATGTAAGTAGTCTAGATACTAGATGCCACCAGAGAACATGTAGAATTGGGGGTAAGGCAAAAAGTATGTGTACAAAATCTTGTAGTGCCAGAAAAGCAATTAGAGTAGAATATTATAATGTTTAATGGAGTGTGTCTGGACTGACCACCAACCATGTATGTAGAAGTAGGGCCTTTTGGCCAATCAAACCTACAAGCCCAGAAGCACAATAATCAAATCAGATTATGACTACAATCTTAACGGGTATCATGCTGTTGTCATGAAATTTAAAAAAAGAAGAAGATAAGTTTGTATCTGATTTCAAATACTATGGTTCGCTTAGAGCTGTATGAAATGTTTTTATAATCAAATTGGATTTCCTCTGCATTGACCTTTCCCAGGGAGGGTGAAAATGAAGTCTGGTACTACAGCACCAAGCCCCAACTGGAAGAACTCTTGCATGCCCTAGATGCTAAAAAGTGGGAAGTGGACCTGTTCCAGGCCCTCACTGACAGCATGCCTGATCTCCTTGACCAGATGCAGAGGACAGAAGAACTGACGAACAGTGCCAGAGGCAACCAGAAATCTGTGCTGCAGAAAACTGCCGGTAAGTTTTCCCTCTTGCAGCTTTAAAGGAGACCTCTGGATGATTTTCAGATTTTTATGTTTGAACGAACTATAAATTAGTTTTACAGAGGACAGAGTTTCAGAATTTGTGATAATTGGGATGAAGAATAAGAATATTTTCAAAATTTAGAACAAATTGCAATGAACAAGGATGATGACATGGCAGAGTCACCATAAGAATGCATGAGTTGGGGCTCAAGGAAGCAGAACAAAAGAAGAAGGCATGCATAGATGATACTCTGGTGAACTCTCAAGGAAGCGGTATTGTAATGAAATTACACTGACACATTTCTGAAATATGTGAACCTCCTATGTCGTCATCCTTGTTCAGTGTAATTTGTTTAAGATTTTTCAAAGTATTGTTTCTCTGCTCAAGAACCACAATAAATTCCACAAACCTATACATATAATTGTCAATTTATGTACTTCATGATGTGAAATTATGAAAATCGTCTGGAATGTCCCTTTAAAGAATATCTCATGTGTACTGTGTACTTATAGTAGTACATTGTAGTAATGTCTTTCCTTCTTTCTTTCTTTTTTTGTGCATTAGCGCAATGAGTTGTCATGCGTATGAATAAAAAATGAAAAACAAAACAAAACAAAACATTTGACATTTTAAGTTAAAGTGCCAAAGGAAAATGATGGGAATACTGTATAAGCTGTTATTTTTGTGAAGCATTAATTTAAATGAATTTTATGAATCACTATTGGACCACAAATTGAACAACACACACAAAAACATCTCAAACTGACAGCCATTAGTGCACTTATGATACCCTCAATGTGATCTCTTTATTCGCAAAATATCTGTAGGCGAAAATAACAGCTTGTACAGTACTCAACTGCCTACGATGACATAACCACATACACTGTAAGAAAAAATAAAAACAACTGAATAATAACCATGAATGGGGTCATGAGTGTTAGGAGTGGAATCTATTACCAGTACATAGTTATGGATGTATAGAGTGCATAAACTCTTAATTATGTGTGGTCACAAGTGGAGTTATGTCTGTAATAGTTTTCAGAGAAGTCTCTGATTTCTAACTCTTGGTGACAATTAAGGCATGATACAATTATTAATCTCTGACTCTCATACCTGTATCCACTTGCTTCCTGTTTTAGACAACTAGAGCATTAGCTGTTAGATACAATGTATTTTGCTCATAACGATTATGATGACATTGTTTATGTAGGTACAATTAATTGTCTGAGTCCTTCTTTTAAGGTATATTTTCATTGAAAGTCATATTGTGATAATACTTAGATGTTTTGTAGTGGCTCTATGTACACGTAAGGTAGGGAGTACAATTTGTTCACACTATTCACAGAAATTTGATTCAGCAGACTGTTGAAATACAGGCATAATGTATATGTGGCAATTTTAGTACACTTTATTCATTAGTGCTATTCATGAATAATGCTACTGAACTGTGCAATCCTATTGAAATAGAAATTCTTGTTACACCAAAGTAAAATTCAGGTCCAAAAGTTTTTGCCGATACAAATCTTTATATACTGCAATGTTTGGCTGTAGAACAAAGAAAAAGAAAATTGCTGGTCCTGGGGACTTCATTATAACAGGAGTCACATGTATCTTAAAGGGTGTATACAGTTCTGGTCGAGGTGAGGATTCAGCTTTTAACGTTTTGCGAGATATTCAGAAACCACCCTATGAGATGTCAAGGAGCATGCAATTCTAAGGGGTATCAAAAGTTTATTTGATGAAAGTCGGTTTTGAAATGGCTTAGATATCCAAAAACAAGGTGAAACAAAGAGATCCTAATAAAGTTGTGGCATGTCGCCTTTTATTATTATCACTCTTTTGGATATCTCGGCCATTTGAAAACCAATTTTCATCAAATAAACGTTGAATCCTTCTTAGAATTACATGCTCTTTCATATTTCATATGAGGTTTCTCATTATCTCACTTAAAGGACAAGTTCACCTTCATAGACATGTGGGTTGAGTGAATGCAGCAATATTAGTAGAACAAATCAATGAGAGTTTGAGGAAAATCGGACAATCCGTTCAAAAGTTATGAATTCTTGAAGTTTCTGCTCAGTCACGGCTGGATGAGAAGACTACTATAGCTTGTGATGTCATATGAGTACAACTACATAAAGAAAGTATAAAGAAAATTCAAGATATTCTCACTTTTCTCACATAATAAAAGAACACTCGACTTCTCTCTTTCAGAAGTCAGGGGAAATAATATTACCCCTAACATAAGTCAGTAAAATGTCGAAGAAATGAGCACTTTATTCAAAATGTCAAGTTTTGTGAAATTCTCTTTTTATTTTCTTTATATTGTTGTACGCATGTGACATCATGCACTGTAGTAGTCTTCTCCTCCAGCAGTGATTGCACAAATACTTTAAAAATTCATAACTTTTGAACGGATTGTCGGATTTTCCCCAAACTTTCACTGATGTGTTCTACTAATATTGTTGCCCTCACTCAATCCATATGTATATGAAGGTGAACTTGTCCTTTAAGAATGTTCAAAACATGAATCCCCACCCCAACCAGTACTGTACAGTCCCTTTAAGAACCTGTGAGTGCACAATTTCTGTGCTTGGTTGTTGTGTGCTATTGAAGCAGACTTGTACCAACCACTGAGTTTTGCATGTGAAGTAGGATGAATTATTCACAGTTGGAATGCAGTGTGTATTTCTCATTTGAAAGTAATCTTACTTACATTTTTATTTCATGGTTGATTTTGCAGAGGAGCTAAGTATCGTCAAGGCAAAGCGGGAAGAGGCATTGCTGAGAGAACAGGAGGAGAAGCGTCGGCTGGAGGAAGAGGCTGCAATGGCCAAGGCTCAGGAAGAGGCAGGAGTAAAGGAAGCCGAGACGGGGGAAGAAAAGATGGAGGTGGATGGGGCAGGTGATACAGCCACTGGTAACCAGGAAGCAAAAGAGGCAGAAAGCCAAGAGATGGACAGCAGTGCTGTGCAAGATGCAAAAGAAGCAGACAGTTCTGAGAAAAGCGAAGAGAAAGAGGAGAAACTTGATGGAGATGGAGAACAAAAGCCAAATGGTGATCAATCATCTCCTGCAGAAGACAGTGGAGATCACTCTAAAGAGCAGGATCTTGAGAAAAAGGAGGATGGTGAGAGTGAGGGCAAGGAAGGGGAAAGCAAAGGGGCGAGGGTAATGACGCGATCACGTAATCCAAACTACAAGCCACCACCCCCTAAAGCGACTCCCTATTTGACTTACACAACAAGCATTCCAACCCGCACCACCTCTACTGTAGCGTCAAGTAGATCCAAAGGGGATGATATGCTTGTCATCAACTCAAAGGGGGAGATTAATCGTGTTGGGAAGGGAGAAGACAGGAGTATCATTACGCGGAGCACATTGCGACCTGAGTCGCTTTTCAAACTTGGCATGGAAGGAACATACAAGTCCTACAAGAATCAGTTTACGACCAACAGGCTTGCACTCAATAAGCCCCAGCATGCTGAGGAACGCGACCGCAAACGTTACCTGGTCAACAAGTTCACCCTGACACCTGCTGCCGAATTCAAATGGCACGGCAGCACTCACGGAAACCGCATCCTGACAATCTCCACCCTCCGCCTCACCATCACGCAGCTGGAAAGCAACATCCCGAGATCCTTGATGCACACAAACTGGACTGTCCATCGCAGCAACTGGATCAAGGCAGTCCACATGTGCTCCAAGCCCCATGCCTTTGCTCTGGCCCTTTCTGTCCTTGAATGTGCTGTCAAACCAGTGGTATTCAACTCCTACTTTGCTGAAGGACTTGGGCACATTAGGATGCAGCGGACGTCTGCTCTAGAGAAGGAAGAGCGCAAGAAGGGGGACAGGAAGAAGAAGGATGATGATGATGAGGTCCAGTCCAACTACAGCTGGGTCAAGTACTGCTTTCCTATCAAGCATCAAGTAAGTTTGTGTGTGTGTATGTGTGTGTGTGTGTATATGAGAGTTCATCTTTGCCATTAAACCTCTTGTTGGTCAATGTGTCGTTCACATTTGTGATACCTGAAGATTAATTACTTCCAAGAAATCTGTAAATGTTGTGTTTTTTAGAAAAATAAAGGTAAATCGAGATACTTTTGATTCATTGACGTTGTTATTGGGAAATGTAATGATTGCTAGAGCATTTCAGAAATAACAGCGTTACTGACAAAACATTGTCAAAGTGTTCATGTGCATAACCTGTACATTGCCCAAAACTAGTGATGGTTTTCCGTTCAAATTTTAACGTTTCAATGTTTATCAGTGACTTTGGAAGAGTATCTAAGATGTGTGTGTTTGTGTGTGTGTGTGTGTGTGTGATTGTGTGCATATTTTCTTTCTTTTTTTGGGGGGGGGGTGGTGGGGAGGGGTTGCAAAGAGATTTACGTACATTTTTGTCATTATGCTAGTGAGTAATGGTCACTCTTGAATGCCACTTTCTTATCAGATAAATCTATGCAATTCCTAACTGTTACTTGAGTGATTACAAAAATTGATCCTGTCCACTAAATCAAATTGCTCTGACCATGGATAATGTACCAATCCAGCTGTAAAGATATCATAAACATGTAAACTCAAAATGAATGGATTTGACGAACATTTCTTTTCATGATTTGTGTTTTCAGTTTGATGAGACTGTCACCGAACATTGGTGGCCCACTGAATAAATAATTATTTTTTAAGGGTTGCCCATGTTGGTAGTACAGTGCACTCCCGTTGTAACGAAATGCTCGGGACCAGCAGTTTTCTTTCGTTACAACGAAATTTTGTTATAACTGAACAAATACAATATATACACTGTAACAAAAACAAGGAAACAACAAACAAATAACAAGCCCTATTTCATTCCCGAACTAACGGACATTTAGGTGTATCAGAATCTGTGTGTTTTGTAGTAAAGAACCTTCAAAACAAGAAAACGAAGTTTATTATTTTGATTTCAGATTATTGTATTACAATAACGCAAGTTCTCGAAATACGTGGGTGACACACAAAGTGAACACACAGTTACATGAAGCGTTCACCCATGCAGAGACGCTGTAAATGCTTGTTCCGCTACGTATTTTCGAAAGTGATCAGATCTGCATTTCGTTATGACGGAACACATTTCTTTTGTTTTTCTCTGTCAGTTGCGCTTGGAAAAGACTTCATTATAATGAGAATTTCGCTATAACCGTGTTCGTTATAAGCGGATTTTGTACCGTAGACTTTTATGGTGATAATTTTGGGACCAGAAGTTTTACTTCGTTATATAACGAAATTTTGTTATAACCGTGTTTCTTGTAACGGGAGTGCACTGTACTCTTATGCAGTACAAGACAGTTTTACTATACTGGCTTAAATTTGATACTGTAGAAATTCATCCTCATGAATACAAATTCAGTTTTACAGTATGCATCTAGAAATCGTGTTTTTCTGCCCTTCCAAGGCTCATTAAAAATACATGTTTAGCCCATGGAGGACATAGGCAAGTGTGGTTTTGTCCTTGTCAGATTGGAGTTTGTTATTTCAGAGTAAAGTAGTATAAACACAGATTTGATATCACAACTGGCACTCCACTTGACATGTCAAAACACTTCAAATCTGCCAAGGGAGGGAATATCTTGTAACATTCTATACTGTATTTTGTTATGCTAACTGTGTTGTTATGCTAACTATGTTGTTAAGCTAACCATGTTGTTATGCTAACCATGAAACTTTAAAATTGAGGTTAGGTCCCTATATTGAAACCCAGTTATATTGAGCTCACTTACAAGGATGAGGAAGTACGGTACCGCTTTGAATTGAGGTGAGTTTGCCGGTCCTGAATTTCCATTTCTACTGTACTTCACTGGTCTCTTTTTAGTACGTTCACAAGGTAACGGTTATAATGAGGTAGGATCAGCAGTTCCAGGGACCTTGTTATAAGTTGGTTTCCCTTTACATGTATTACCACCATTGTGAGCTTGAGTTTTAATCAGGGTGCCTTCTCGTCATTTCTGTGCATCAGGTATGGAAGCTGAAAGGGGAGGAGTATCGCATCTATGGTGGCAGCGGCTTCGGCTGGCACAGTGCAACCAGGAAGAGGAGACCCCTCCCACCTCCAAGTCCTGCCAAGATTGGGCTGGAACGAAGTATCAAGGCAGCCAAGGCTTGTAAGCACTTTTCCCTAGCTTTAGCCTGTTCGACCCAGCTTAAGAGGATGGTGAAGTCAACATTGTTTCAGATAATTGTGTCATGTAATGGATGACTACAGCAGTGATATTGTCACTTTCAGGCACTTGAATTATGTATCTATTTTGTACCCCCTGCCCCAAAAGGTGTTTCTTTCATTATGTTTTGGGTCATTCTGCTTCCATCCTACCTACATCTCCAGGGCTCAACATTAGTATTGGCCTGGGACGACTAAAAATTGATGTTGAGCGACTGACTTTCCAAGAAGGTTTTGTTTTGGTGGTCTGATCAGGCAACAAAGATATGATATTGGTTCCCCATACATGTTTGTGTCTATTGTGGGCCCAAAAATTTCAGATTTAAAGAATTAACCCAAATTGGCCACGAGAAGAATGAAAAAAGAAATAGTATGGAGCCATGGTCTCTTTTCACAGTACTAATGGATTTTTTTTTTTTTTTTTTTATGCTTGTCCATTGTAAGCTAAATGAGATGAATATGCTCTGATTAATATTGTGCAATATTCTCAACATCACAGGTCAAAGTTCACAGAGCTTTGGCTAAAGATGAAATTTTAAGCTGTTACACTGAAGGTGAAAGGTCATCTACATCATGTGAAGAGGTCATTAATTCAACTCAAAATTTCTTGTGGTAGTGTCATTTTGGTGGGAAGAGAAGCAATGACTTTATTTTGAATTGAATGAGCATGATAGTGAGACGGGTTGCAGGTCATGGGAAACAGACGTTGTGCATTTATTTAGATATTTTTCAGCTATAACTTCAGCCTGGCTTGTCCTGTAATAAGTTCAGCTTGGCATATGTCCACTTGTAATATTAGTTGGTAAGGATAGAAAGGAAGGAACAGTAAGTTGCAAGAAATGACATTATTAACTTGTGACAGTAATTAGCTTGTAATTTTGGTATTGTTATTGTACACGAGATCATTGGAGGAGTAATTGAGTTCTTGTAAAAAAATTTACAATAGCTAGCAAACCCAGCCAATGGATTTACTGGTTTTACACACATTTTAAGTGTTTGTGTTAGCAAATTCATTTTTTAAATTTATTTGTTTGTTTCTGTCTTGCAGCCGGCGCATGGGCAAAGTGGGGAAATCCTCCAGCAACGGAGGAACCCAGAGCACCAAAAGAAGATGGAATGGAAGTTGATCAAGATGTGCCACAAACAACTGGTCCTGTAAAAGAGGAAGCTGCCAAAGATTCCAGCATGGAGGTAGACGCAGATGCTGGAGACAAAGGTGCCAAAAGGGACGATGACAAGATGGATCATGATGGACAATGTTCCAAGACTGAAGCAGGAAGTGAGACCCAAAAGAGCACGGACGATGAAACGAAAGTGAGCAGTGCTGCTGATTCTGACGCAAAGCAAGATGGAGCAGAAACAAAGATGGATACAGAGGAGTCCACACAAGATACGCAGGAGTCTGTTCAAAAGGATCCTGTTCTGAGGGATCCTGGAGAACAATTTGATGAAAGTGGTGCCAAAGATGACAAGAATGACGATACGGTACTTCCAGCATCTGGAAAAACAACCGAGGAAGCTCCTTCCAAGGAGCAGACAGGAGTAGACGTTGGCAAGCCTATGGAGCCAGAGCAATCCACCACTGAGGCTGCAAAGAATGCAGCATCATCTACCTCTGGAAGTGGCACTTCAGTCAAGGAGACCAAGCTGGCTGGCAGTGAAAGTCAAAGTGAAAAAGTTGACCCGGGGCAGTCACCTGATGAAACTGTCCAGGTTGTAAAGGCATCTCCCACTACAAATGATGTAATTTCAACCAAGGAAGGAGAAAACCTAAAAGAAGGAACTGATACACCAGCTGAGAGCAGCAAAGCAGATGGCAATGATGCTGAGAGTACAAGAGAAGTGACTGATGTATCAGAAGGTGATGGGAAAGTGCTTGGGGAAATAACTCCTGCAAAAAAGTTAGCTCTTGAGTTGGAAGATCTCGATATCTCAAATGCCTTGCGGAATCACACCGTTTACCGAAAGATTCCATACAAGTCGAGACTTGAAGGACTTCTGGAACTACGCACCAAGGAACATCAACAGGAGACAATCAAATTCCAGTCGGAAATAGGAAAGTATGCCAAACAACAGAAAATGGTTGAAGAGAAGGAAAAGTTGCTCGCTGCCCTGAAGAAAAAGCTGGCTGCTGGAGGAGATATTAAGGCCGTCCAAGGTGTTGTAGAAGGTATGAAGCAGCAGATGGAGGTTCGCAAATCCAGGAAGCCTCAAGTGTATCGTCAACCATCTGTACAGGCTGGGAACGCAGCAAAAGCGGAGGTCACACAAAAGTCCGTTCCTGTTTCATCTCCTGCAACAACTCTTCCCAGTGCTTCCAAACCTACTTCTGTTTCTGCTCTTGCTGCTCCTGTCACAGCAACATCAGTTCCTACAAAATCTGTCTCTGTCAAGACAGAGGTCCCTTCTCCAACCCCAAAGGTCATTGCAAAACAAGAACCCATGGAAGTTGGAGATGTAAAGGAGGAGGTGCACAACCAACCTAACCAGCCCAAAGTATGTGGACCAATCTCAAATGAGTCTCAGTCAAGTGTACAAACAACTGCCAAAATTGAGACGAAGGCTGAAAATGAAAGCCAGAAATGCAGTGCTGCTCCCATGAAGCTTTCAGAAGAGAAGTCTGCTCACCCTGTGACAGATGAAAAACGGTCAAGTAGTGATCCTGAAAGAGTAAATGCAACAAATCTTGCCACTTCTCCTGTCTCACACACAGACTCTGTTGAGAAATTGCCACCTAATATGAATGTCAACCAAACTTTACCCGGAGTCTCTCCCCTCCCCACAAATGATCAGCCAGATGAAGACAAACAACAAACTGAGTTAGCTCAGAGCGAGGAAGTCTTGCAGGCAGCACAAGAGGATGGTAGCCAGCAGAGTAAAAGTGAATCAAGAGACGCTCCCACAGAAATATCTCCTAAAGCAGCTGATGAGCAAGATGTCTCGAAACCCTCTAGTGACACAAGTGGAAGTCAAACTGTGGAGGATTTGTGCAAGCCAGTGCTAGATGGCACTGTAGAGACCACCCTAGGTAAAGAAATGCTGAAACAACCAGTTGACATGGAGCAAGAGAGGCAGCCATCTCCAGACTCTGTGCAAGCACAACCTGATGCAAGGACTGATCCCCCAGTTCAAGATGAAGGCAGTTCAAAGCTCACCAATGCTGAACAACAACCGCCACATGCAAACAGCAAACCCCCGCAAGATTCTTTCATGGCACAAAAGGACTCAAGTAGTGATTTACTCACTGAGACTGCTACCAATGATGAAGCTCCTACAGTTCCTAATGTCTCAAAAGATACCTCATTCAGTCCCAATGTTACCATCAATGAAAACCAGCAGCATGCACCTCCAGATGTGTCAGCTACTGAGCATCCACAGGATTCTTCACAGTGTAACTTAAGCAATGAGTTGCAGAATGAGAGTGAGTCTAGTGGAGCAGTAAGCATCGTGCAAAAGAGTCCTAAGGAGGATATGTTGGACTCTTCAATAGCACAGAAAGATGACTTGGAGAATCAAGAAGCATTTACATCGCTTGATGATCAGCAATCATTGTGTAAGGTGATGGATCCTTGCAACCCTGAGCAACTCAGAAGCAAAGTGGAGGACAATCGTGTAGAGAACTGTCGGCAGTCCGAGGGATCAATTTTGTTGAAACAAAATCCTCTTGTGGAAAACCATATTGATGATCTGCCTGTTGAATCCACGGAAGTGTTGCCAGCAGCTGTGAGTGAAATGAAACCCTCTAAAGATTTTGAGGCGGGATCAGTAGAAGTGGAAAGAACTATTCAGTCATCCCCAAGTTCTGATTTGCTTGGGGAGAAAACACCTTGCACGGACAATGTGGCTGATAATCATGTTATGGTCAGCTGTGCTCTTAGTGCTTCCGGAAATTCAAGTGACAAACCAGTCACAAATTTTGCAGATGGAGATGTTGGAACAAACTTATCGTCTTCAAACAATAATAGCAATGTTGAAGTTTTGGAAAAGGTCTGTGACTTTTCAGTGATGCAGACTGAAGGACAGACAGAGATTGACACAGCAGGTGATGTATCAAGTGTGCAATGTGCTCAGGTCGCCAAAACGAACTCTGAATCCGATGCTGCCGTTACACCGATGGAAGTAGAAGACGCACAGTTAGCCAGTCAAGAGAGTAGTCATGGTAAGTCAACTTGTAATGACTCAGCACTGTCAACAGGGGAGAAATTGGTCAACTGCCACAATGATGAAACAGAAGCAATGGCTGTTGATGAAGGTTTGGCGTGTGTTGCTGATGAAGCAAAGAATGAACAGCAAGAAAATGTTGTGGCGGGTGAACTTTCTCAAGAAGTGAGTTCAACTCCTGCAAATTCTGCTGACCTGATGAAAGAAGAGAAACTTGGTAATCAGGGGGAGGTGCAGTCTGCCGACAATGAAACAAAGACAGTGATATCTGATGAAAAGCCAGATGTTGATTCAAGCATGCATGCTGTTCCTGAAATTCCAGAGGCTAAAGTGGCCAGTGAAGGGTCATCTGGGGCGATAGTTGGAACCACTAGCAGTGTTGCAGTGATACCTGATGAAAAGCCAGAGGTTGATTCAAGCATGCATGCTGTTCCTGAAATTCCAGAGGCTAAAGTGGCCAGTGAAGGGTCATCTGGAATGGTGGTTGGAACCGCTAGCAGTGTTACAGTGATACCTGATGAAAAGCCAGATGTTGATTTAAACATGCATGCTGTTTCTGAAATCCCAGAGGCTAAAGTGGCCAGTGGAGAGTTATCTGGAGCGATGGTTGGAACCGCTAGCAGTGTTGCAGAGCAGGATTCAAGGATGGATGTGGATGAAGGGAAGAGTACGGATGATGAACAGCAGCCCGTCCCTGAAGTTAAAGAAGAAGTGACACCAACTACTGATTCCAAAACAGAATCAGTGAGAGGGGTTCAAGATTTAGATACGACAACTATTGAGCAAAAACCTGAAATTTCCATAGAGACACCAAGTGCTGACTTGGAGAATCAAAGGGAAGAAGTGTCAAGTACTAGCCAAGTTACAACTGAAATATCAGAATCTAAAGAGACAAAAGTAGTTGAGAAGGTAGTTGAGAAAGCAGCAGTTTCTGAAGATGCCAAGGAAGCCAAAGTAGCAAAAACTGTCGCTGTTGCTGTTGTGACAGAGAAATCACAGACCATCACAACCACTGTCACAAAGACCACTACAACAACAACAACGACCATCAACAGAGAACTGCGGGAACTGATAGCTAGCAATACCACCACAACCACAACAGAAACCATTATCAGCAAAATTGATACATCTGTCACCCAGACAATGATTCAGGCTGAAATTATAAAGCTTGAAAGTGCCCTCAAGGAGGAAGCAGCTGCCATTCCCAAACCACGAAGAACAAACGATCGCGTGCGGCTCCAGAAAGGACCAAAAACCAAACGAGTCATCAAGCGCCTTGCCAAACCTCTGCCAATCTGTTACATGTTTTCCACTCGCAGCCGAAAGAGAAGCATCTTGGTTTTACCACAGCATGACCTCAAGCGCCTTAGTCGCCGAGCAGGAAATTTGGAAGTGGAGGGCTACAGCTACAACACCAAGAATGTTGGTGACTTCTGGCCATATCCCTGTCCTCGGCCCTCGTTCAAAATCTGCTGGCGCTATCGTCTCCAGACCGTAAAGTCCCTCTCGGCAGTCAGTCTGCTGCTGCGCATTCTCTGGGCAAGTGTTCGCTGGGATGACATCAATATCAAGCCACCCAACAACAACGGAGTGACAGTCATCAACACAAGCTCAGAGAAGATCACCACAGAGATTATTGACAGGAGGGACGTGCCACCAAGTGGAGTCAAATCACAGTACTTGATACGCAAGACCATTGTTCCCAAGGAGACTGCAGTGTCAACACCAGGTAGGCTGTGTTGTTATGCATTTATGAAAGAACACTACAAAAACTTCCTGGTACTGGTGAATGTCTTTTAGTGTTTTGTCCGAAAATATGTTAAATGCGTGTTGAGAAAGAATTTAGAATTGTGACAAGAAGTATACATCCCACTGAATTGTATGTGTTGGCCAAATTTAGTGTCCACATTAACATAGCTGTTACCTTCATATGACAGATAAAATATATATCAAGCATATTCCAGAGTAATATACTATGGACCACTTTTCCTGAAATATTGTGTGTGTGTGTGTGTGTGTGTGTGCATTTTAGTTGATCTTGTAGAAAGACCCATCAGAAGCTGATTCCAAAACACAAAGAGGGCAAGGTTATCTCACTCTCTTTCTTTCTCTCTCTATGTGTCCTTGTCTTTGTTGTGGAATGCAGAGGTTCACAAACCCCAGCGGTCAGGTCTTCGCTCCAGCGCCACTCCATCAAGACGAGAAGTCAAGGACAAGCCCAGATCAACAGAAACGATTGAGGTCTGGGTACCAGAAGAGGAGCTGGAATTGTGGGAAGTCCAGCAGTACTGTGAAAAGTAAGACAATTTTTTTTCCCCCTATCTCATTCAGCAAAATTTAGCTGCGTGTCTACCGCAAAAAAAAGAATATATATTTCATTTTAAGTGTAACATCATTTCTAGAAATGCTATGATTATGGATTCACCGTTTTTCTTTGGGGGAATTTATGAAGGATTTTTGATATTTTGGTAGGTAGGGTCAATGAACTTGGGAGTTCAGGCTGCGCATATTTGAGGTTTGCATGCACGCACTAAAGTGGTGCTCTTGTTTCTGCTAGGGCGAGGCGCGCCATGCGGCTGAGGGTTTATGGCGTAACAAAGGCTTCTATATTGGGAAATCGGGTGACTTTCAGCACACAATGCTATATAAATACGTATGGGTGGAAATCACTGATATCTCTATGGAAGAACAAGATCAGTGGTGGAAATGAGCTGCATGCTTGGCGGAGGTCTGCGCTCTCAGAGTGCTTTTCTAGTTGTGTATATTTTTTTTTTTCCAGTTGAGAGGCATTTTAAAGAGGAGAGAGAGGGAGGAGAAATTTTTCAGCTTGTGTCTTTGCAAAATAAGCTTAATAGAATGAAAGGGTTTTGTAAGGGAATGTGAGGAATATCTATATCATGTAATTCTGTCTATTACCAAGGCAACTGAGGCAACAGGCACGAGACAAGGCAAAGGAGAGAGAGTCCAAGGCCCTGGCTGCTGCCTCCTCCGCCACAACCACACCAGTCACCGTCACCAAGGTCAGCAGCTCCCACAACAAGGAGAACGAGGCGGCCGTCAAGCTGTCGGTGAGCAGCAGCCGGGACGGCAAGATGGCCATCCCGTCCCTCAAGCCCACCAAGTCTGTGGCCGACCAAGTGCGGCAGGAGCTGGAGGAGCAGCTGGCCAAGCAGCGGCTGCAGATGCAGCAGGTGAGGTGGTCCTAGACTTAACAGGGTGGTAGGGGTTGGCAGTATACCTTGTCTCTGCAGTACTTGTTTAAAGTCAGAGTCATTCACGCACAAGTCAGCCGTGGAAGGTGAGAGATATAGGGCTTATAATGCTTGCTTTGAAATGAAAGCTCTTGTGGCAGTTTTATGTACAGCACTACAGTCCTGGCATCTTGTCTCAGTGTGTACATCATGCTGCTTACTGGTCATGGTGTTCCTTGTATTTTTGAAAAACCCAGGGCTCCTTCCATTTACTTAAGAGGTAAGTAAAAAAAGAAAATGTCTAGAACTACCTAAACCTGTATCAGAGCTGTGTTTTAGGCAGGTTCAGTAGATTTAAAGATTGTTCCAAGCATATTGTTAAGTATCATAAATTCTCTGCCACACCTTGCCTCAAATAGCAAAGAAAGGACTCTTGTATACATTTTCCCAGTCCAAACTATTTCTCTCAAGGACATTTTAGTCAGTCTATGACTTTGTGCTTCTGTCCATACTCTTTCTCACAATTTTGTCTGCATCTCTACATTAAACCCACGTTTGCAGAAGCGTCTTGGAGTGAGTGGGACAGCCAAAGTGATTGTGACTCTTGCCAAGCCTAGCTCGGCAAAGACTACCATCTCAATGAGCAATGTCGCTGCTCTTGCAGGGAAGGGTAAGGGTCTCCCACCGGGTACCACCATCCAGTACATCTCTGGTCCAGCTGGCACCCAACAGGTAACACTGACCTCACCGTTGAATATTGTGTATTATGTAACGCCTGAAGATATCCTTGTCATTTGATTGGTTGTTTGACATTGAACATTCGGCCCATTTCACTATGACGTCATCATCCGTGCAATTGTGGATCCATACGATTTGCTCCATAGCACGCTCACTAAGAGCCCGGCACACTATGCGTGTTAAACGCTTGTGTTTGCAGTGTGTGTATGCGACAGCGCTAGCGTAAAGCGCTCAGTGAGTACTCTTTCGATCTCAGATTTTCTCTTGTTTCTAATTTAATAAAACATCAAATGACAAGGATCTATTTTAGGTGTTATATGGGCTGTGCCTCATTGAATGGATCATTTCATCTTTCACCTCATGAAATATTCTGTCCATTGCACTCTATAACATTCATTATTCGTATATGATTCCAAACTCTGTGACGGTCCTATAACCCAACAAGTGGGCCTTAGACTATCCCATTTCTTTTTGTTTTTGTTTTTACTGTTCTCTCTGAAGGAGGGGGAGTTGGATGAGAAGAATAGACACTTTCCCAGATGACTTAACTTTCATTATATTTTCACAAGTACCAGCAGCTAGCTAATATCTGCCTAAATTTTTTGTCAGTACTGCGTGTTTATAGCAAGTACTGCTTTAATTGGATGTGGATGCAATGTTTATACACGTGTCATTCTTGCAACATTTGCTGTAACACCATCAAACTTGTATGCGTAGAACCAGTCTTTCATGTGGGAAACTTGAAATAAAAAAGTAAATATAAAATTATTTTGATTCTCCCGGACAGGCTCGAATCATAGCCAACCCATCCCAAGCACAGGGCCAGGCCCGATTTGTTATCACCAACA
Organism: Diadema antillarum; assembly: GCF_040938485.1. Classification (NCBI taxonomy): domain Eukaryota; kingdom Metazoa; phylum Echinodermata; class Echinoidea; order Diadematoida; family Diadematidae; genus Diadema; species Diadema antillarum. Next base: position 888,821 of record NW_027271492.1, read on the forward strand.
CCCCAGGGGCCCAGGGCCAGGGTACCCTCAAGGTGATCAAGCAGGTGCCGCCAACAGGTGTCAGCCCATCCACCAACCCCCTCCTGGCCCCCAACACCCCCGGGAAAGTGGCCACCATCCGGCAGGCTGGGGTGCAGCAGGTCATCACAAGCCCCAGTGTGTCACAGCTGGTTCAGGGAGTCAGAGCTCAGACGCCAACGTCCACTGCGGCTACAGCCACCTCCCAGGCACCAGGTGAGTGAGTGCCTGTTGACCGACCGTCACAGTGAATGTCCAGTTTTAACCACATGAAAATATACCAGAGATTATTATTCTGTATGTGCGTATGCGTATGACATTTTCAACAAATCTATTGATCACATTACATTTTACTACAGTAAAAACATACTTGACTCAAAGTTTAATTTAGGTGGCATTATATATGAATTCCAGATTGGTTATGCATACTTTGTTGTAGAGTGATGGTCTAAATTTTCAGTGTAAAATAAGCATTTAGATTTTATCTGTTATAAAATTATCAAATAGGCCTACTAATGACAAGTTTTAGGTAGATAAAATGAGAACCAAATATGTATCATTTCCTGTCACTTTTTGAAAAAAAAAAAAAAATTCATACCTGCTTGCCTTGCTTGGCTCTCCATAGGTGAGTCTGATCAAACAGGGGAAAAAAATGTGTGTGTTCATGGCTTGCTATTTCTAGGATTAATAAACCACTTTTACTTAGACAATAACCCCCCCCCCCCCCCCAATCATCTGTAAGAAAAATAGACACAAGAAATGGGGAAGTTATTTTGTAATATGGGATGCATATCTGGTTGTAAGAAGCTTTGGATACAGAGTGAGTTTACACACAGACTAACATTGGATGCCAATGCCACGTTTGTGTTGCTTAGTGACCCAGCCCCAGCTCACAGGACAGGCCCAGGTCTTTAGCAACCAGGCTCAGGTCCTGCAGGTCGGGGGACAGAAGTTTGTCATCACACCGGCGCAGGTCCAGGTCCAGGGGACAGGCCAGATGATACCAGCCCAGCTGATCCAGACCCAGACCAGCCAGGGAGCTGTCCTGCAGCGACTGGTCCTAACTCCCAATGCTGCCCAGGGTGAGTCTCGGTCCAGTGTATCTCTGACCCTTGGCCATGTGATGAAAATACCTTGATATTTCACATGTCATCTCTTCATGCGATGTCACTTGTTCCTTTTTAAGTAAGATTAACCCTTTCTGTAACCAGGCACTTAAGCTTAAAGGGATGGTATAGATTTGGTTGAGCTGTTGGATTCAGATTTTAACATTTTGCATGATAATTAGCTCTTTGAACTATTAAAGAGCATACAGTTTTAAGAGGGATTCAAAGTCTATTTGATGAAAATCAGTTTTGAAATGACTGAGATATCACAACAAAATGAAACAAAGTGGTCCTAGTATAAGGTCAGTCCCGCCTTTTTTTAGGACCTCATTGTTTTTGGACATTTCAGCCATTTCAAAACTGATTTTCGTCAAATACACTTTGAATTCCTCTTAGAATCGTATGCTCTTTAATATTTCATATAAGTGGTTTCTGATTATCTCACAAAAAGTTGAAATTTGAGTTCCCCGTCTCAACCAAAACTGTACCATCCCATTAATTTGCCAAGTTTTTTCATTAGTATTTAGTAATCCATCCAGTCTTGACACAGTTGTAATGTCAGCCAGCCTATGCAGGTGTAGCAATGTGCCATAGTCCAACAGTAAGACCATGGTGACACAGTATGTATTAGGGGACTTGGTAATCGCTACTCATTGACAATTTGTTTCCAGACATCTTTGCTTGTCAGTGATGAAAGCACTCCAGCGTGCGTGTCAAACATCGAACGAAGTGCAGTAAGGGTTAAGAATAATTTGATTCCCTACGCTCTTCAAACAAGCAGTGTCATTTTGAAGTGATTAACCTGTTGAAAACGAGTCCTGAGATACTTGGGCAGGTGTCTATGGAAAATGCGTGTTATAGCAAAATTAGTCCGTCCTCAACGGGTTAAGACTCACAATGTACATTGAAGGCTTTAATAATTTGTATGTCTTCACCTTATTTTATGATAGTTTGATTAAGAATTCTGTGCCCCTTTTCTACGTGCTGTGCACACAAGCAGTATTATTTGTAGGATATAAGCCTTGGCTTTGTATATTCTCAAAGGTGTATTGAATTAACACAAATGGCAATCCATATGTCTTGCTGATCTCTTCCAGGTTCCACGCCAGGCAGCATCCCCCAGGTCAACCTGCAGGCAGCAGTCCAGGCTGTGCAGCAGACACAGCAGAATCAGAAGCAGCAGGCTGCGGCTGCAGCAGCCGCCACCACCATCACCTCCCCTACCCTGGTGGCCCCTAGAGTGCAGCAGAAGCTCCCTCAGGCACAGATCGCCAAGGTATGTGTGCCTTCATCTTTGAGGACATCCTGTGGAATATTATGCCTCCACCCCTACTGGTGCTGGGGGCATTACTTCTTCATTAGCTTTTACTTTTTTCGCCTCTTTTTCCTCCATCCACTATGCGAAAGAAAGTTTCTGTTTGTGTCACAAAATGTGTATGTGATTGGGTATATTTGAGCCTTGTAAAGGGCTGTTCAGTATAAGTTATTCCAAGAATATTCATAACCCAAACCAATGACACACACCATCATACCTGTCATGAATATCCTCAGTTGCTGATAGGGTGTATTCATCTATACGGGTAATTATTTTGGGAACTGAATTGTACTTTCTCGTAACAAAGTTTCGTTATAACCTTGTTCGTTGTAATGGGAGCACCCTATATTCCATGATTATCATTGCTCTTCTTTCATTTGTCCATGAAGGCAGGCACTGGGCAATTATTACTCCTCATGCCATATTTTCCTAGTATTTTATTGCTTCTTTGTACATGTCAGATTCCCATTGCGACTCAAGTGCAGCAGCAGCCTCAGCTTACCATTAAGACCCAGCCCCTAACTGCCGCCACGCCCAAGCCCATCCGCCTGGCCCAGACCCCGGGGGAAAACCTGCTGCTCCAGCAAGCCTCCACCTCTCTGGGGACCACCAACCCCATGCCAGCCAGGCCAGGGGTGCAGCTGGCTGCGGCAGCCTCTACCGCAGGGACGTCTACCCCCGCCACCTTCCAGGGAGCCAAGCTAATCGCCAATCTGACTGCACAGCAACAGGTGGGACAGAAATCTTGACGGGTAGCTCGTGTGTAATGCTTCTCATGTATTCTGCAAACTGCATTATTGACATATGCTGGAGTGTGACACATTCAGGCTTTATATCACATTTATTACCTCCGCCAAGGGAGGAGGTTATGTTTTCGTTACCGTTGGTTTGTGTGTTCGTTCGTTAGTTAGTTAGTTTGTCTATGTGCAAAATAACTCAAAAAGTAGTGAACGGATTGGGATGAAACTTGCAGGAAAGGTTGAGAACGACACAAGTAACAAACGATTAACTTTTGGTAATAATCCGAGAATTTTTGGGGAATTCATGAAGGATTTTTGATGTTTTGGTAGGTAGGGTCAATGAACTTGGGAGTTCAGGCTGCGCGTATTTGAGGTTTGCCTGCTCTAGTTTCTGCTGGGGTGAGGCGCGCCGTGCAGCTGAGGGCTTATGACATAACAAAGGCTTCTATATTGGGAAATCGGGCGACTTTCAGCACCGATGTTGTGTGTACGTATGATATCTCTATGGAAGAACAAGATCAGTGTAGTGATGGAAATAAGCTGCATGCTTGGCGGAGGTCAGTGCTCTCAGAGTGCTTTTCTAGTTGTTTATTATTTTCTTTCTTTTGATTTTTTTTTTTAAATTAAGGGTATTCTAAATGAAGGCATAGCATTGTTAAAGGGATGGTATAGTATTAGTGGAGATGAGGATTGGGCTTTAAACTTTTTGAACAATCTACCAAGAGACCACTTATGACATAGTACTGGGCATACCATTCTAAGAGGAATCCAAAGTTTATTTGATGAAAATCGGTTTGGAATGGCCGAAACATCAAAAAACAAAGTAAAACAAAGCGATCGTAATATAACAGGCGGGTCCCACCTTTTGTTAGGATCGGTCTGTTTTGGATATCTCAGCCATTTCAAAACCAATTTTCATGCAATGAACAGTGAAATCCTGTTGGAATTAGATGTTCTTTCATATTTCATAAGAGGTTTCTCGTTATCTCACCAATAATGTTAGAAATGTGAAGTTAGGTTTTAACCAAAACTATATGATCCCTTTAATGTGATGGTAGAGATTGAGTCAGCGTGTTTCAGTAAACCTATACCATCAAAACCTCTTTTTTTTTTAAAGTATTATTTGTAGAGCTTTGATTTTGCATCACATATTTCAAGTGGTTAGGTTCAGTTGATTTGTAAAAGTAATTCAATTCATCCAAAAACTCTTATTTTAAATATTCTCCAAATTAAGGGAAAACAAATCTTAGCTGGCAATTATCTGTTGCCTTGTGCAGTAAGCTTACATGTGCAAGCACAAAGCTCTGCTCCAGCAGCCATTTTGCCCCGATCTTGTTCATATGTTTGGTCTTGCTTGGCTGTCTATAGGTGAGTCTGATCAAACAGCAACTGGAGCTGCTGCAGAAGAGTAAACAGAACCAGACCACACTGGCTACAGTCCAGGCACACACCAAGTTCACTCCAGATCGTCTTGCAGTAAGTATAAGGGGGGAAGCAAATGAGCTTTTGTTGCAATAAATATGCCATCAATTTTCTGTCAGAGTGGGAATGCTGAAATTCTTGATATTGGCGGTTTGTAAGCCATTACTGTTAACTTCCTTCATGGATAGCTGGTAATGTTCAGTTCTTTTTGATGAATGGCAAAATGTTCTCTATCATGACAAAGTTCCATTTTTTCGGATTACACCTCAGAATGTTATTGATTAGCCGAGATATTCAGACTTTCCAGTGTGGGGCTACTGAATTTTGTCAATGTTGGTAAGAGACAGTAAAGGAACAGACATTTTGACAAGTTTGCACAATTGAGGGCAAATTCATTGGCATAGCATGAAGTACAATGTATCCCCTCAAGTGTCCTCAACTTTCATCTTTTTAACAAGATCTCAAAGAGATCTGTGTATTATATGTTGAATGGAATGATATTGTTGGTCAGGAGAGCAAATATATAACTTATGTGGACACTTTTAAGTTTCACATCAAAGCTGATTATCAAGATGACATCAGCTCAGTAATGCCCCAACCCTTTTGGGTGTTCTCCATTATTTACCTGCTATGTGATATTGTTGAGTAGTTGTATCTTATTCAAATATAACATTAGGATGAGTGGTATTGCTCTGAGAGTTTCTGTCCATGATTCAGAGAAATAAAATTTGAGATGTTTCTCTTTCCTATTCCAGAGTAAAGAGTTCTCACAAAGATTGCCAAAGAAGCCTGTGGTGTCGCAGCCAAAGCACACAAAAGAAAGAGAAGAGATGCAGAGGTGAGTTCTTTAACCTGGTCCTTTCACAATGATGATGATGTCGTCAGTCTTACATTACAGGGACTCAATGGATTGTGAGAGAGATTAAAGGAGCAGATAACCTCATGGAGAAAATGGGTCTGAATAGAAGTTGCCATTGTCAAAGAAAAAAAAATTGAAGCATATGCTTTACATGAATTAATGAGACTGGCATCACTTTGAAAGAAAGTGAGTTGTATAGCATGGGATCCTGTAGGAAGCTTGAAATTATTATTTGGATCATGTGTGACCACTGCAATGTGTGCAGGGAATTCAAGGTTTGGATACCAAGATACTAGAAGGAAGCATTCTTTTCATTACGTAAAAGAATCTACTCCTTTCGTCTTGAGGAATGTGTAATACAATAACATCCATGACAAGTACTTTGTAGCAGAGTTGTTGATACAGCATGTTCTAATGCCGAGTAGGTGAATATTACATATGTAAGAAGTGAGTAGTAATGTGAAAACAAATTACTTTGCCAAGACATATAGATCAAGGTGTTAAGGAAAAGTCTTTCAACCTCCATTTTCAAATCTCTACATATTATTTCTGATATCATGCTAATTTGATTTTTCTTATCATGTGTGTGTGTATAATGGCAATGTCACTTGTTGGCATGATGATGGGTTATGTTGGAGCTCTCTGTAATACTGTAGAGCTAGCAAGGTGCTTGTTATGCAACTTCTGAATGAATATTTTTTGCTAGTTTCATTGATTTAAGATGAATGTAATTTTTCATGCTGTGCTGTATTATCTGTTTCTGCTCATAAGTATACTGTAAAACCAGAAATGATCCCGTGCATTTTAATTTCGCAAGAGCCAAAATTCGCAAAATTAAAATGCTAGCGAAAATTCTTCTACACTACAGTAAAGCAAGATATTTTTGCGGCATGCAATTTTCGTGAATTGTCACTTGCATTCAATACGTATTGTGTAGACAGGAACTTTCACATGCATTTTAATTTCATGAATCTTGGTTTGTGATTTGCAAAATTAAAATGCACTTGAACATTCCTTCTTTGCGAAAATTTTATGCTTCAAAAATTCCTGCTTTACAGTAGCCATAATCGGTGATGACTGATGCTTTCATGCTAATCTCCCTGTCCAGGAACCATGCCTGTCAGGTCGTGATGAAGTCCATCCTGGACCGCATTGAGAAGGAGGAGAGGCAGAGTCGGAAGCGCAAGCACCAGGAGATGTCGCGGGACCAGCGTCGCCAGCAAGCCGAGAGCAGCAAGAAGCGGGCTCTGCTGGAGTGCCACAAGGCCAAGCTGAAGGACGCCATCCTCCTCAAGCGTAACCAGCTGGAGCGACGCCTCAAGATGGACATCTATGTGAGTAGCTCTAGCGCCACCTACAGTCTGACAGCAAGCAACCCTAATATTCAACCCTCACCCCCTCCCCCATGATAAGATATAAGTTACAGGGGGACATTCTTATAACAGGGACATAAAAATTATGGCAGTTACCATATTATATCAGGTTTCTCACGATATCAGAGTCCACCCCCCCCCCCCCCCCCCACACAAAAAAAAACAAACAAACAAATTAAGAAAGAGTTTTTGCTTCCAAAATCACCTTGCTATAAGAGGGTTTGTTTTAACCAACCACTTTATGGCATAGTTCCACTGTGGTAAGATCATCAGTTAAGTAAGAATGTACTTTAACCAGGATTTGAGAATGGGAATCCATATCCGTTACACCTCCACAGAATGAAATGCGGAGGGAACGATGGGCAGAGAAGAGGAAGGAGAAAGAAGCCCTTGGTCTGGTCAAGCCCAAGAAGCAGAAAGCTGAGGAACCAGTGGTAACGATAACCGCAGCCACAATCGCAGCAGCAACCACAACATCTCCAGCCCCCGTCACCGTAGTGTCTACCACAAGCAAGCCCGTCCCCACCCCGGCTCTTGAAACCACAGTCACCTCCACCGTCACGCCTGTCGCCATCACGACGTCCAAACCGAAAAAGACGTCGGCAGCCACGGCGGCAAGGAAGAAGATCGCCAAGGCCAAGGCGCGGAAGAAGCTGACCGCCAAGAAGAAGAAGACGAAGGTGATGAGCAGCGAGGAGTCACAGGTGTCAGTACCTGTCATCAAGGAAGAACCTGAGACTGAGACTGAGACTGGCATGGTGGAGGCAGTCAGGATGGAAGTGGGTGTTGAGAGTGGTCAACCTGTCGCCAAACCAGCAGAGGGTGGGGAAACGGGCGACGAGCTGTACTGCATCTGCAAGACTCCGTATGATGCATCCAAGTGAGTTCATATTCCTTCATCTTGATGGCTATTAGAATGGAATAGTTGAAAGTTTTGGAATTGATGTTAAACTTTTGATCTCTATACAAAATGTTTACCTCCAAAACTTGTAGATATCAATGCTACAGCCTTCACACAGATGAGCCTGTACTCTTATAAGTGAAAGGTTTTCTTTATTTTCTCAGAATGAAAAAAAAAAAAAAAGTTTACTGAACAAATCAGCTGTCTCCTTTAGTATGAACTTTCTGTAATTCCTAGGATGTCTTTTATCTTTGGGTATTTTTAATCTGTGTTGTGGCTTGGTATAATCATGCTAGACTGAAAATAGTTATGCAAGTGTATGTGTGCTATTTAATGATGATTTATATGTTCCTTGGCTTAATCTGTTGCCCCAGATTTTACATTGGCTGCGATGTGTGCCTGAACTGGTTCCATGGGTCCTGTGTGAAGGTGACAGAGAAGATGGCCGCTGCTCTCAAGGAGTACGTCTGTGATGCCTGCAAACAGGTCAAACAGGAGACAGATGAGGAACTCTACTGTCTGTGCAGACAGCCATATGACGAGTCGCAGTACGTCAACCTTTAAGAAAACTTGTGCTTTGATTTATCCCTCCTTGGTTTCTTTTCTATGTCGAGCACATTTTCAGATTTTTCCATTCTTTTCAGAATGTTTTTTTTTCTTCTTTTCAGAATGTGGATATTGTTATTTCTTATCTGTATCTGAAATGTAGAGTGGTTTGAATAATGCTATTTGTATTTCTTTTGAGAGTCCACATTTTCCTGATGGGCATCCTAAAAACTGAAATGTGTGTGATGTTTAATGGTATACTGATCGGCAATTGATGGGGTGGGAAAGCCACATCATCTGTCTGCTTTAGAATAAGAGTTTGATCTGCATTCTGTCAGAAATCACCTGCCTTTAAAGGAAACTACAGTTAGCTATTGGTCAACATGATAGAGCAGTACTGCAGGTTGTCAAAAATATGATTGCTGCCAGCATCCTTAATGTCAGTGACAATTAGTTGGCACTTGGTTGTTCCACAATAATTAAGTTAAGAGGATGTCCAGTACGGCCAGAGGGAAGAAGAATGGGACAAATACAATAGCAACAGTAAGTTTTCATGGACAACACTGAGACGTCCTCTCTCTGTCTTCTGTTAGATTCTACATTGGCTGCGACCGATGCAACGACTGGTTCCACGGTCGCTGTGTGGGCATCTCACAGGAGGAGGCGGAGAGCATTGAGAACTACATCTGTCCCAAGTGTAAGAGCACCAGCCTCCAGGGACTGGCCAAGCAGAAGACCCTGACCAGCAAGGATTATGACCACCTCAAGAAGATGCTGAGGCAGCTACAGGTGAGAGGGAGTGAAAGTCGAATGTAGGATTTCAGTGTTCCTCCATTCCATTCCCCCCATCCCAACATCCTCACCTTTATCTTTTGGTTTATGTCAAACCTTTACTGCCTACCTGTGCAGTGTGACAGTATTCTTTCCTTACTCTTCTCACTTTTCTTTGTCATTTTCTCTTTCTTCTTTATATCTGATCCTACTATGTTTCTTGCTTGTCCTCCTTTTAATGATCTTCCTCCATTGCTTCCTTTATTCCATCTTCCTCTTTTGTTTCTTCATCCTTTCTTTCTTCCCCCTCGTCTCCATCCACTATTTCCTCTTCTCTTTACCCATCATTTTGTTGTCCCTCCTCTCTTCTTTTTTTTTCCTCTTCTTCTTTCCCATGTTTCATTCTCAGCTTTTCCTCAAGCTTAGATGTGGTCATAAAGCTGGTTTGATTTCTGTATAAATTACCAGGTTGGGTGGTGTATTCATTGTGTCGGGGGACTTAAACAAATCCAGCTCATTTTTTGTCTCACATTCACCTGTATTTGAATATGTGCACCTGATAAGTGGTGGGAGGGGGGGGGGGGGGGCATTTCATGAAACATTTTGTCAGATATGTTTTCAGACAAACTGGTATAAGCTACTGAAATCCTTTGCATTTGATTGGCTGAGAGCAAATTTGTCTGACAAATTTGTCAGGCAAAATGCTCTACGAAGCTCCATGAAATGCCCCCTGATGTGCACTTTGACATTGTAGACACATCCTTCACTGGGTATAAAGCAAAGTTGTGTGTTTATATGAGTTTTGATATGCTCTCTATGATGGAAACATAGACCAGATAATCGCACTGTGGTAACCAGTTTCCATGTCTCTTTGCGTGACACTTGTGCCATGAAACAGAGTTCATAGTTCATTGTTTTGAAATAGAACTCGTAGTTTTTTAAATTGAATTGTTTTATAAGATAACTTGAAGTCGAACTCATTAACCATTTGCATGCCATATTCACTTCTTGTCCATAGGGATATGTGTGAATTTTGTGCTCATTTGACTCAGTGGCAAAGAAAAGTTTAATTTCTTTTTCTTTTTCTTATCACTGCAGAGTCATAAGATGGCATGGCCGTTCATTGAGCCTGTGAGTGAGTTGGATGCACCCGACTATTATGATGTCATCAAGGAGCCAATGGGTAAGAAAGTTATGCCAGATGCAAGGGAGCAGCGAAAATATGTTTATTTTATACAGTGCACTCCCATCATAACTAACACAGTTATGAGGTGTGAATTTTCTTCAATTTGTCTCCCTCTACAAATGAAATTTGTTAGATCATAAAGGATCATATAGTTTTGGTTGAGATCTAATTTCAAGATTCTAACATTCTTTGGTGAGATAATGAGAAACCTCTTATGAAATATGAAAGAGCATGTAATTCCATGAGGAATTCAACGTTTATTTGATGAAAATTGGTTTTGAAATGGCTGAGATATCCAAAACAGAGCGATTCTAATATAGCGTGGGGCCCACCTTTTGTTACGATCGCTTTGTTTTACTTTGCTTTTGGATGTTTCAGTCATTCCAAACCTGATTTTCATCAAATAAACTTTGAATACCTCTTAAAATTGTATGCTCTGTACTATTTCATAAGTGTTTTCTTGGTATCTCGCAAAAAGTTAAAAGCCCAATTCTTATCTTCACCAATACTGTACCATCCCTTTAACTGCTGATCTATAATTTAACAAATATGTTGGAAAAAGGAACCACTGGACTGGAACCTGTCATCTGCTGCTTTCCAGGCAGCGACACTACCACAGGCTATCCCTGGTTGCCAGCAGTGAGTAGAGGGAGACAAATTGCAGAAAATTCACACCTCACCCTTCACCCCTCTGCTTGATATTCTCTTGCTTTCATGAACACAGTTCTAAGGAAATTCTCATTACAATGAAGTAAGAATTCAGGTCCCAAATTAGCACCTTATTATCATTATATGCTGTACTGTCCGGCTCTAACAAAATGTTGATGTAACAAAAGAAAACTGCTGGTCCTCAGCACTTTGTTATAATGGGAGTCACCTATAGCACTTTTCATTGTTTGAAGGAAAGTCCAGGCCTTGTTTTAGTGAATATAAGATGAGCATGTTTCATATTTCAGTTTGGCTCTAGTTGTAAGTTGCAGCTTTCAGGCATCGTTGTTATATCTTACTGAATGACTCACAGTGCTAAAAAAAGACAATCAGCCTTTTTATGTTCTGCCTCTCCTCTGTGCTTCTTCAACAACAGAAGAAGACGTCATTGTCCTTTTTTTTCTTTATTCAAAAAAGATCTGTTTCTTTGAGAGGGAAAAAAAAGCAAATGCAAATCATTTTTGCCATTTTCTATTCTCATTCCACCAGACCTCTCAACGGTTGAAGACAGGCTGAAGAACAAGCACTATGTTAAGCTCAGCGACTTTGCCGCTGACATCGGCAAGATCTTTGACAACTGCCGCTACTACAATCCCACTGACACTCCCTACTACCAGTGCGCCGACGTCCTTGAGAAGTTCTTTATACAGAAAATGAAATCACTCAAATGAGCCTGTAAATAGCAATCAATTCCTAGAAAATCTTTCATATATTTATTTTTCCTTTTTTGTTTTCCCTTCCGGTGTTACCTGGGAGCTGTGGCTGATGCGTAGTATGTATATTGGTAATTTTTCCCTCTTTTGTAAATAATTTTCTACTGAATTCTGTACAGTTTCTACAATGCTTGTGAAAGTAAATTACCGACACTTAATCTGGTATAGCCGTAGCAGCACACTTTCATGAAGAATGATGATTTGTGTTTAAAACTACCCATTATAAGGTGGCAGGAATATCAAATCTAATGCAGTGAGCAAACATTAGGTGTTGATAATGTTGAACACCCCAGTGAACCAAATTAAATTTGTACATAAATGCTTTTCTCTGATGCAGAGATGGCTTTCAGTGATGCATTGGTGCATTATGTTTTGTAAATTGGCGTTCATCTATTGATAGAATGCAGACTTGTACAGTTCATCAGGTGCCATTTGAGAAGGGGAAAGGAGAAAATAACATGGGAAAGACTTTATTGTTATACAGTGTACAAAGTGTATATTGGCAAATTCATTCTCAATTTCAGTATTGCGCACAACAACACTGCACCTGTACATGTTGGCCATATCAGGGAAAAGAGAGAGAGTAAAAGAAAAGAAACATGATTTTTTTTTTTCATACGATCAGACTAACACTTTGTCTGTTCTATGAAAAGTAACAGGAGAGATGATAAAGTATGTTCTTTTTCATCATATTTGTCAAAACATATGACTGTGCCAAAGTTGCACAAGTGTCAAGGCAAGAAATAACTGCACCTTAGTTTTACAGCACAAGTAGCTTTCTGCACGGGGGGTCGTGTTATATTATTTGTCGTTTGGTTCATTCCTATGTCAAGCAGAATATTGGGGCAGTAGCTGTAGATGTCTTTGTTTGCTCGTTGATGTATTTCTCATGCTCTTTTGCTTGTACCATTTTTCCTGTTTTGTTTGAGTTTAATTTAATGTTCTTTAATGCCTAACTTACAGGAGATTGTCACCTATATGTCACACATTGTTATGAATTGATTGTCAAAAGTTTTCATTTGTACAGATGTCTATTGTCCATACAGCATGCTGGAGGTAGCAGGAATTGATTCTAGTTATAGATTCCGTGACCACATAACCTTTGACCCCAGTTCCCAGATTGTCATGTAGCAACTTCATGTGGAAGCTCATTCAGTGGAATTTAGGACACAGCATGTGCTTTGTAACACATCCAAACAAACTAAGAAAGTCAAAAGAGATTTTTGAAGAGGTGTTTATCATTTACTCTGTGTTTTGTGGTAAGGTTTCATTCATTACAAAGTAGCCTTATGGAAGCTATTGTGAAGAATGTGATTTTTTTTTTGCTAATCTTTTTAAGTTTGTCATACAAGAATTAATTTGTGGCACTGTATAACAAAGAATATTGACCTACCCTCCCCCTCGTACCGCTGAGTCACACGCTTCATTAGATACTCTAAACCAATATAAAAGGAAGTTCAAATGATTCTGTGATTTCTTACAGCTTATAAAATTGGTGGATTGACTGATCATTTTTTAGTTATGTTCTGATGTCCAGTGCCATTTTCCAATGAAATTTAATAGAAATGTGAAAGGAATGGAACTGGTAGCTTAAATGGAACTTCTGATTGTCCTGTTTGAGAAGTCAAAGTTTGTTTGGTTCTATTCATTGTGCTTTGTTATTTCATAATTCTGTTACAAGTACCCAGTGCTCTTAGGGTAGCTTGTGTGATAATATGCAACAGCTTTCAACAATCTGATTCTGTTGAATACTCAACAGGCATGCAACACTGTGCCAATGTCATATTTATTTTGTTAAAATTATGCAGTACATGATGAAGCATGTTTATAACTTGCTATTCAAACAAGCAAAACGATCATCTCTCAGACACAGTATATACTGCACTAGGGAAGAATGAATTTTCCAGTTGAGCCTTTTTTTTTTTCTTGTGAAACTCTGTACACTACTAGCATATGTCTTGATGAAATATGTGATTGAATTCAAATTTATGGCTGAGTGTGTGCTCATAGTTTGTTTACAGCCTCCTCACCCAACATCGATTGCAGAGTTTTGTTGCTGTCTTTGATTAGTGGATATGAACATAAATGTTTAATTTGTCCAGAGTGTAATTAAAGCACTAACTTGTGATGGTCGTCAATGTACTCACTGTCAGAAAGTCATTAGAAAAATGACATACCCAGTATAGCGTCATGATGAGGTATTCTTATCTATCATAACTTTGCACCATGTTTAGCTTGTTTGCACCACTTGTTTCATGTATTGTAATTCCCTGTTGATAGATGCATTGGGCATTCAAATTTTAGACTATAAAATTTGTTGTGTTGGTGGATTGGGGGGTAAGGCATATTTTTAGAGAGAATCAGAGATGAAATCATAGGAGGGGATAGAATTGAAAAGAGCCCATTGCACGGAATCATCTTCAGACAAATCAAAACTCATCGTCAGATGTATTAAACCCTCTGTGTGCTTATGGCACAGAACCTCATAGCATTATACACACTGTCCAAAGTCCCTGGCACAAAAAGGGTGCAGCTGTACAAATATCCTCTGCACTTTACTGCCTATGGAATCTCTTTGTGACGAATGCAGTGGGACTAAAAGCTTTCTCATTTTATGCACAGCTTGAAGCAGATTCTAGTTTGAAGTGGACTGTAGGCATTGTAAGTCTATGGAAGCAGACCAGTATATGTGGATAAACATTGTCATGTGAGGACACTTTAAATGTCCAGTCACAACTTACTTATAATTATTTCTTAATGAGTTAAATCATCAGGAAGAGCCACAGTATGTTGCCATGTAACTTCTCTGCGTAGTTCCAGAGGGCGTTATTGGAATATGAACAGTAAGAAATAACTTGCTACTATGTTCGGCAGGTGTACAAATATATTTTGCCTTATTAATTGGTAACTGAGGAAGATGCGCAGCTAGGCATCTCATACACTGATTTCAAAACATTGCTGTTTTCCAACCTCTTCTTTCTTTACCCTGTAAAAGCTATGCACCTGACCGAAAACTCATTGGTAAGTGAGTATCTAGTTGCCCCATGAACATAAAACGGTTGTATATCATTATAGAATTTGTTTTTTTCTGACTCTAACCATTCCCATTCTGTCAGCTGGTTAGGCTTTGTACATACGGGCAGACTTACATACATGTAGGGACAATTTTCAAAAGACAAGCAGACCATTGTGATTCATGTAACTCAGAGTATGCTGAGAGAAAGCTTAGACCATATTTCGTAAACTTTCTGCTCATCTTCCCCCCTTTTTGTCACGTGAGTCTGAAAAGATGTAATACATGGATTAATTCAAAATTTGTGGCTGCTCAATTTGGAGTCCATGTCATCTTTGTGTCATCATAGTCCCATGTATTCCTTTTCTTTAGAGGATCATTTCCCTCACTTTGCAAGCATGTTTGTCATAAAAATGAAATGCAGTGACTCGCAATCATGCCATGAATATTTTTCTTTTCTCTGAATTTGGATTGTCTTTTGATTTTTAAAAGTTGTCACTGTCTTTTTTTTTTTAATGTGAAATTCTTCGTAAATTAGTCATAAAATGTGACTTATTTTAAAGACCTACTGCTATGGGTACCTGACCATTAAGAATCTTTCTGACACACTAAAAGTAGTGTGAATGTACCATAGCAAGTCAGGGTTGGATTGTGTTCATTTTGTACATAGAGACTGACCCTCCTCTTCACTGGTGAATAAAGTAATGCATTTTTATGATCGAGGAATTTGTAAAGATTGAGAAATATTTTCCAACTGTTAATGTGTACAGCTTGTGTTCCTAGTTAATAAAATATCAATGAAATCAAGGAGATATTCTGTTGCCTCGTACCTTGCTTGCTATGTGCCTGTCTTTTCTTCATAATCTTATTATGTCATGGTATGATGATTGAATGTATGTCGGGCGAAAATCTGTCATTGAATGTCAAATATATTACGTAATAGTTCATCCTTATCCATATCGTTGAGTGCACCATGCTCACAGCATCCAATTTCCCAGTTCTGTGCTTAGCCCAGGTAAAATTCTTAGTGATCTATATTTTTATTAAATCCCACAAAGAAACGCTGCTTGAAATAGCATATGATGTAACTCCATGAGATAATACTATGTACATTACACTGGATTTCACATCACCTGATTGGCCAACAGTTTGTGTGGATTGAGTGAAAGACAGTGATAATAAAAGTAGAACAGATCAAAGAAAGTGGAAGGAAAATGGGACAATTGATTCCAAAGTTATGAATTTTTTAAGGCTTTGGTGCTGTCATTGTTAGATAACAAGACTGCTGCAGTTCATGATGTCATTATGGAAAATTTCTTTCTTTTTTTTCAATGAAAAGTACACATTCCACTGACTTTTTCGTACCAAAATGTTAAAGTAATGCACATATTATTCCCTTTGCTTTCTGAAAGAGGTAAATGAAGTGCTCTTTCATTATGCTAGGAAAGTGAAAAATGTTGAATTTAAAAATAAAGAAGTTTCTTTCAAGCATAAATAGACCAGCATTCAGCTGAAAAAATTATTTACTTTTGTAATGCTCTTGCATTTGCATTCGAATCAGTGCCTCAGAAGAAGCAAAATAAAAGCAATTGCGTCAACTTATATTATGAGTGCAGAGATGACTGTTTAGTTAGTGTCTTTAGAACGTATATCATAGTGCTTGCACTCGAATACACTATACAAAGTACTGGAATGAGAATGCAAGCAAAAAGTGTTTATGATTAGGTTTGTTTCATTGACTAAAACTATGGTAACACCCTTTCATATTGTTGGTGAATAACTGCGAGAAAAGTTTGATGAGGTGAGAGAATAGAGAAAATTCATATATTCAATTTATAAGACTGTTGTCATCCTTGACAGTTTGATTTGAATTAAACAAAACAAATAAAGACATACTACCTCAGTCTTTACTGTGCTCGTACACAGGATGGAATTGAGCTCGTCGAAAGTTGTCCCACGTTTTCCCCTCCCCTCCTCCCCCCCCCCCCCCACCCCCACCACCACCACCACCACCACCACCCACACCGAAAACATTCGTGATAACAATCGAGTAACGAAAGAGGGCGTTACATCATCTTATCAAAATCTAGATGGATGCGCCAAATTTGAGATGTTCGTGATTGGTCATGGATGAGCAAAGTCACCCCGGCCCCCGAAAGAATGTGCTGCATCCTTTCAGCAAATTACCAGAACTGAACACTGCCGTTATATTGGTATGTCTCATCAATTTACGTATTTTACGACTTTATACTGTGTATGCAAATTTACGAGTATAGACAGAGATCAGCTCCGCCTATGCCTAACACCGTTAGGCCAGTGCAGTGGGGAAAATAACACAGTCCCATACCTTTATATCCGTGATGTCTAGATATTTGGGTAGATTCTACTTCTCATCTATTCTAACGTAGTTAAAGTCTAGTTTATTCTCACAAATGAACACTCCCAGATTCTCGTAGAATTCGGTCTACTACTGTAGTCTAATGGCAGTTGATAGTAGCAAGTGTTAAGAGGCGGATCCGGTATCGTAATAATTCGTATCATTACCTAGTACCCTGCAGTGTCCCTGGGCGCGTTTTTTTTAAAGACGGCACAGATTGGGGCATGGCGCGTGTTAAACCTAGGAGTTGTCTTATCAACAACGTTGGAATAGGGTTATTGATATACTACAGTTAGAGTTAGCAGCATGATTGGCTTTTCCGTCGTAATCTACATAATGCACCGAGAAATGTTAAATTACAAGCATACAAGAGTCTAGTGCGTCCCCACTTGGAGTATTGCTGTACAGTATGGGACCCCTTCACTCAACGTAACATCTCCAAGATTCAAGCAGTACAAAATAGAGCAGCCAGATTCATCTGTAATGATTACAAGTGGCAATCTTCCATCTCCGGAATGATAAAGGATCTCAAACTTCATCCACTCCCAGAACGACGCAAGCTTTTAAGGCTATCAACATTTCATAAAATAAAGCACGGCAATATTGATCTAAATCTCGAGGATTATATCAGTCCTGCTCAAGCACCGAGAGGTATGACAACCCGAAGTTATCATCCGGATAATTACTCTACTTTATACGGTTCCTCAACTGCTCTCGCCAACTCCTTCTTCCATAGAACAGCGAAGGATTGGAATAATCTGCCGAGTAACATAAAGCAGATTCATAAATTTGACACATTCAAAGAAGCGCTCCAGCGTTAGGCTTAGGGTTAGGGTTAGGTTTTTAGGGTTTGATGGTTAGGGTACGGTACTGTAGCTGCTGGTCGCAGTTACCAGGTTACCTGGGCTGGGTCTTAACTTGACCGAAAGATCTGTCTGTATCTGGTCATCGGGGAAATGTTCTGCGAAGGCTGCGTCTGGCTTCATGGATTCCCTTCGGAGAGAGATAGCGTCACAAAAATAAAAGACTCCTCTGCCCTCTGGACAGACGGATTTTTCTGTCTAGTCTAGGTCTTAATAAGAAGTAAAGAGTAGTCGAGTAGGGGCCTAGAGTTTCTAGACACTATATCGAGTAAGAACACGAAGAATTAAGAACCAGGGCCCTGTTTTATGAAGAGTTAACATTGATTAGATCTAGATCTATATAGTTGATTTCAACTGTAAGTCTATGGCATGGCA
This sequence comes from Diadema antillarum, assembly GCF_040938485.1. Taxonomy (NCBI): domain Eukaryota; kingdom Metazoa; phylum Echinodermata; class Echinoidea; order Diadematoida; family Diadematidae; genus Diadema; species Diadema antillarum. Next base: position 907,107 of record NW_027271492.1, read on the forward strand.
GCCTGTGTGGTAACTGCGACCAGCAGCCCCAACGTACAACGTACAGTGTTGGGCTGCGCCGTTTTGGCATCGAGATTTTAATGTTGTACCAAACGGGTGCCGTTCCGGCGCTGTATTTCCTTAATTTTTCAACAAAAACTACTAGGAATACTTACATGGGTCGATTAAACCTAAATGATTCACATCGGCGACTGTTTGATGCATTTCATTGCTTATGATGCAGAAAATGCTGTCTTATAAGGCAAATATCTTCAGCTCACCGATGCTCACTAAAACTCACAATCACTTGCACATGCGCACAGCATGCATTCAGTCGGTCCATTGACAGCTGTATCGCTCGCTACATGATGCATATTCATTTCACCTTATATGCACCGTGCGATGATGCATTATTCATATCCTTGAGCATCCGTAACGGTGACGTCACTGTTCACGCATGCGTAGATGCGTACAAATGGATATACACGTTCAAAATAGCAGCAAAGCTCTCCACTAGGGCAGGCCGCTTACTCCTAAAAAATGTGGAAAATTTTGCAGTTTCCAGATAAATTGGTGAGAAGAAACAAGGCAATGGGGTAGTATATATTTCATTTTTTATTGTCACTGTGTTTATGATAGAAATTTAGCCATGGTTTATTTGTGAAGTTGCCGTATATGTGGCAATAGGGAGTTGTTCGTGATTCTCACTTTAACGAAACTGCGAAGTAGCCGCCAGGACCCCGCCGCAGAGCGGCGGGTCTCCGGGGCTACCTGTGTGGTAGCAAAAATTTAAAATTGATTTTATCTTTTGACAAAACGGGGCCCAGGTCACAGGTGCCCTCGACACGTGATCAGTGATCGGGATGATCTGAGTCACTTTTTGATGATTTTAATGATTGGTCTAGCTAAAGATATCTATTTTTCATTGCTAGAAAGAGAAATCTAAAGCAAACCACCCATAATTCGACCATAATGCCTTTCGAAATTCAACCACCGGCTACATGTAAAGTTAGACGAATAGAACAGTTGACTGAAAGATTGGTCTGTAAACTGCATCTGGTCGGCCGTCGGGGCAGGGATATGTTCTGTGGAGACTGTGTTTGTTTCTTGAGGAGAGCTGATAAAGTGAAAAAATGATCAAAGTCTCCGCTGGACAGACAGATTTTTCTTTTTAGTAGAACAGATGCTTTTCTCTTTTTGCATGCTGTCGAATTTTGGCATTGGAAGTGGGACCTTGGTTCACTCTTTTTTTTTTCAACTTGAGTGTGGTAGGTATTACCCCAAGAACAATGAGAACATGTTCTTTGCGATGTTATCATATCATTGGCTTTAAAATCAGTTTGATGAATCTTTTTCGAGATGTGCCTACAAGTTACACATACAAGGACCTACCCAGCCCTTTGTGAGTTGTGGTATGGGGCCTTCTCAATCAAAATATTATTAATTAATGACAGTTGATAGACCCTAGCTTTGGATCGTTTTTTGCTGTTTCATTCTGTACTCGTAGGCCTTATCCCCACTTTAATGTTAAAGTTAGTATTCATGTCAGTAAGCAGTTCTGCTGTCAATTTGAACGTTTATTAACCATTTTCTTTACAGCTTGTTGGCTGTCAGGCAATTGACACAAAAACTCTGGCTAGGAGCCTAGTGGATCTCAGTACAGATGTTTCCCTTCAAGTGTGAGTATTTTCATTTTTAGTCACCATGCCATGCACGTCCATGCTTTGGAAAACCAGTCATGTGTATGATAGCTTTCACAATGCTCACAGCATCTTGTATTGCTAAGTGGAATTGGTTTTTATGAAGGAGTCTCGTGCTGGGAAAAGTTGACATCTGTTGAGCCTTTTATACCAAGCAGTATCATGGCATCATAATGAAAAGGGGGGGGGGGGGGTGGGGAATACATGGTCACTCTTATTTGCTGTCATTAGATTCGTTAGGATTTGGTTGAAGTGCTATAAATGATGTGTTGGGTGTTGCTACAAAGAAGTAGAGTTAATTAATGAGATGAACAGATGTATAATGTGCATCAAATTTTTTGCAAAGTACATTTCCATGGAAAATGGATTTCAGTCACTGTTAATCCATGATTTCATTGCAATATCGGGACATCTGCTGTCAAATACAATTCAGGGAAGTGCGAAATGTTTCTGTGTATTTCACATGTTGCTGTGATGCATCAGTAGACAATGTATGTACACACAAGATTGAATCTGTTTGATGACTTATTACTTGAATGCTGTAGTTAGCAACTGTAGGTTCTTATACAACTAAGAACCAGTAATAGCGTTTTATTTTGATAAAGTGTATATGAAATGAATATCAAATAATATGAGGAGCAATCAATGATAGATCAAATAGATTGTCAGCAAAATTGCAGAGATATTTCCATTCTGGTCGGAATTTATCACAAAACTTGCTCCAAGCTTTCATCAAAAAGTATCTATATCAATCAAGCATTAAACAACGTAAGATTTGCTGAGTTACAAAGGGAGAGGAAAAAAAGGGCAAATTTTGACTCTTTTGTTTATACTACTTTTAGACGTACAGCTACAAGCTTGCCCCTCCCTCCTGAGAATGATGACCAGCGACCAAAGATTGACCTTGTCGTCTTCTTGCTTGATGCCAGTGTGAAAATGAGGTGAGAAAGCCACTACAAACAAGTATGAATTTCACAGAGATTATGCTAAAACTTATAGGTTTTAGCTTCGAGGTTTAAAAAAAAAAGAAAATCATACGTGTGCAGGGTGCTACGTAATCTTTCTTTCTTCCTTTTTTACCGCTTGCCGTTTGGGCAAATAGATTTCAAATTGTTGCAGAACACTAGCCCAAACATTAAGTTTACTTGCCCAGGAACAAAAAGTTCAAAAATAAGAAAATAATGTAGAAAATCACTTTCAAGTCATGAGATTGATAAAACACCATCATTTGAATAAACAGCACACACATTTATTTCCATGCTTAACCCAATGAGGATGGACTGATTTTGCTACAACATGCATTTCCCATAGACTCCTGCCTGAGTATGCTCGGGACTCGTCCTTAACGGGTCAAACACAACAGGGTAAACAAACTTTGTTTGATCGTGTGTTGGCGTTGCATTGCATTGGGGCTTTGTTATGTAACTTTCTAAGTGTTGAAAAGTTGCTGAAATGAAACTCAAGTGCATTGCATCACTAAACAGTCATTATCGTTGGACCTCTGTATAGTTGACTTTGTGGATTTGTAGAGAGAAAAGTGAAAAAAGGGTGGCTTCAAAATTGTTTGCTTGCCCAATATGGGTAAGCATGTTTTTCTCATTGTTCAATAACACTTGCCAAGCTTTGATTTTCACTTTCCCCAGGCAGTCTGGCAAGCACGTATGTAGCACCTTGCATAGTGATGTACCTTTACCTTTATGAATTCTTCCTTGTGATTTATATGGGGGCCTGCCAATAAATGAATCCACATTTGCAGGAAGTTGCTGGTAACAAATGTTTCTTATCAAGTTCATTTTCAATATATTTCCTGATAGGTAATGCTGATGCATGATATGAGCTGTGAAGAGACTATATCTTGTGACAGTATGTTGTCTGTACATGTGTGTAATTTATTTCATATTTTTAAAGCTTTGAATATCAACTGCACTTAAGAAATTGAAATAGCAAGGTGCAGATGAATGGATATGAAGAAGGGTGTCCCAGATACAAAATGTACCAGGTTTACTTCTTTACTTTTTTCAATAAAAAGAAAGACAGGAAATGGATGATTTTACCTCAAATGGTTGTTTTGTTCAATGTGTAGAGTCATTGCAGATTAGATATTGATTTCTCGGAAATGAATTGTTTCACTTATCTGTTGGAAACATGCATTTCAGCATGAAGGTCATTGCTGACTCTGTGGGACACCTGGACATGAGCTACTTCATCGGGCGAGTCTGCTTCGTTGTCCTCAATGCCAGCAGCGAGCAGTCCCACTGTGCCGACATCGGCGATATTGTCGGCCTCTGCGATACCTACAATTCCCCAATGCTCACTGGTAATCTCGAGGTCAGTCTCTTCTTTGAATGTTGACTCATTGGCCTGAATTCACAAAGGTATTTAAAATTTTAGTCCTTGGCTTATGCAGAAATTTTCTGTGTAAATGCACTCGACACATTGCATATGCCAACAGACGTCCAATAGTCACCATGTACTGATTCTCGCTTGTGAAAGGTATGCTCGTATTTTTTCACACTTATTCTAGTCCATTTACTAAATCTAAGCCATGGATTTCATTTGTACTACTTTCATGAATTTGGGGAAAGTGTTTCTCATCTCCTTAAAATTGTAATTGCCGGTGGTTTGTAATAATGATCTGATAAACATCAGTGATAGATCTTCATATAAACAAACCAGCAGCAACAAACTGCATACTGTAAAACACAATATATTCGCGGCATGAAATTTTCGTGAATTGGAGCCGATGGCCTTTTTCGCTGCATGAAATTTTCGCGAATTGCCACTGGCATTCAGTGCATTCGTGTAGGTAAGAACTTTAGCGTTCATTTCAATTTCGCAAATCTTGGCTCTCACGAAATTCGCGAAATGAAAATGCATGCGAACATTCCTTGAACATTTATTCATATAAAACAATTTTTTTCATTTATTTTATTTTGCAAAAAAACTCTGCTGTGCAATGTAGTTTTATGGTCAATTTATTGCTATTATTTAGTGAAAATACCTTTACCTGTAGTGCATTTTTTTCCTCAAGGGGTGATAATGGGGAATCAAGTGTCAAGTGTGAAGTGTCAAGTGTTGGCCCCATTTCTGTTTTGTAGCATGACCAATACACGTCCACTATGTAAACACATATAGTGTTCTTTTGTATATTATCTCTTACATTAGTCAAGAGATATGCCGACTAAATAAATATTTTTCTCCTCTCCACACCAACTCGAGCTGCTTTGAGCTAGAGATGAACTGTTGTCATTCTGCTTTGTGTTGTTTGTTTGTTGTTGTTTTCAAGATGAAACATGTCTGTCAGTTAAACTGAGGTAAACAGGACTTTGAGTAGTTTGTTTTATAGACAGTAGGTGACACTAGTGCTTTTTTTTTCCCCCAGTGTTTCCTGATATGTCACTTTACTATGTCTATATGTCCCTTTATTTCCTTCATTCAATAAATAATTAGTAGAGCTGTTTCAGAAAGGTTCTGTCTTTGATTTATTTGATGCCACAGTAATGTAAGCTGTAATGATCATTGATCCATGTAGCACAACTATTATTATCAAGGTACAGATTACTGCGGATGTTCTCTTTAGGCATTCCTTTGTATTCCTGATGATCAGTGTTATTCCTTGTTCTTGTTCCTCTTTGACATGTTGCTAATGTGCAGCCAGAAAGCCAGAGACAAAGCCTGGCAAGGAGACTACTGGAGATGACCTGGGTTGCTGCAGGATTCAAACAAGGGGTCAGTCCTCTCCTCATCCAGTGCACCAGGCGCTCCTACCAGTTTGCTGAGGCCCTCTGACCATGCCCATTACCAACATTGCGTGGCGAATAAGGGAAGTGGGTTGGAAGCAAAAAGCTGGTAACGTGGGTCATCTGGTCCAGTCCAGATGTTTCAAGTCATACAAGTACTCTCTGCATGAAATGATGCAGCTTCGACAGTGCTCAGCTGAATTGTAGAGGTCAAAGAATAAAAAGTCTGATAAAAATTGGGGTTCATTGATCATCAGTGGCTTCTGTGATTAAATGAGGAGAATTTTAGAATGGAAACCCTTTGTTAGAAATTGACAAAGTGAAGTCAACTGAAAGTGTTTTTAGTGTCAATGACTGTATACACCTATGTTTCAAAAGTATAATATTTTACAAATTGGGACATGCTAGGCAATTTTGTAAGTGGTTCATCAAGATCAAAGGTCAAAGCTACTGACCTTTTTCCTAAATAAAAAAATGCATATTCAGCAGTAACTTCATCTATGAAAATCCAATGGTGATATAATTTTGTTGTAAATATAGAAATACAGTTGTAGATGACTTTTTTTTTTTTTAAACTTGAGAAATAAAAGTAGTGAAAGGTTAAAAGTATTTCTTGTCATTTCATCACCTAAAAACCGTCCAGTGGTGATGTAAGTTTGAAGACAGAAGAGATAAATTGACAATTATTTACATGAACATGATGTTGGTGAAAGGCCAAAGTTCAATGTCAAAGGCCACTGTATTTTGTTAAAGTTGTAAGTTGAAAGCCATACCTTGAACCAAAAATGCTTTTTGGTAACATCATCTGGTAAGAAGTGGAAAAAAAGTGAACAATTAATTCTCCCTATGGCATATAGCTCTCCGCATCTTAACGCGTGTGGCGCTCTAATTTTTTTACCTTTAATTCTTGGGATATAAACTTCCGGTTATGAATGCGCGATGTGTAAATGTATGCTTTTATGCACATTGAACGCCGAAGTACTGGTATTCACAGTTCGTATTAAATTCTGTCTAATAATCTGTCAAATAATAGAGTTATTTCTAATCTGTAACATTACATTTCATGAATGGGATTCTTCTGCAAAGCCGCCCATAAATGCTGGGCCGATGATGCAAAACAACAAAATTATGTAAAATATCTGTAGATGAAGGATGTGACTTGGGTAAACCGCAAAACTGGAAGTGTACGTCCCAAGAGCGATCGACCAAATATCGGTATCGCAAGGTGATATCGCTTGATATCGGCTATATGCGATAGGGAGAATTGTCCAAAATGACACAGATGAATGGGTCAAAGCATAAAGGTCAGGGTCAAATGTTCTTTTGGAAGATATAGCGATTGTGTGAGGTGGGTAGAGGCATCCCAGTCAACTGCGCGATATATCAAGTTCTCTAGTTTGTGATTGAAAGGTTTAAGTTGGTTTCACCACCACAATATTTCTTGCTGAGCCTGCAGGAGTACTTTGTAGTTACTTGTGTTTGTCTTCCAGGCAAGTACTGTATACGCGGTATATTTAACGAGTCTAAATTTTCGCAAATCAGGACTTCCCAACGATTTCATGTGTGGTTAAATTCGCGATTGTGGGGTATAGTATTGAACGGAGAAATGTACTTGTATACGTGCACTTCACATACATATCGGGATCAGAGTCAATATTTTCATGTGTCTTTAAATTCACGAATAGCACCCGACTCGCGAAATTCGCGAAAATAAAAACCTCTTGAAATATTCGGCGTACACAGTATTTAACTTTCCTGGTGTGACCCTGAATCCAACCAGTCCAAACCTTACAGTGTATTGGTACATATAATGTGGTTCAACAAACATAATGTCAAACTGATCCTAGTCTTTTCTTTAGATGCAGCAGTTTGTATGCAAAATAGCATTTGTACAGTGTACAGTTTGAAAGTATTTATATTGATGATACTTCTTTATGTCATTCAAGGAATGATTTGTAAATAAACTTTTTCACACAACAACTAGAGCATCAGATCCTTCTTTTCATAGACAGGGTGTTTTCTTATGATAAGCTGTGATTCGCTGGCCTCGACATGGATGGCTGTCTTTACATAGGAGTCTGTACTCATCAAAGCGCCCACGATGTAGGCTTATATGCTGTAAAACATGATATTTTCGCGGCATGAAATTTTTGCGAATGGGAGCCGATGGTCTTATTCGCAGCCTGAAATTTTCGCGACTTGCCTCTAGCATTCAATGCGTATAGTGTAGACAAGAACTTTCACATAGATTTTAATTTTGCGAATCTTGGCTCTCGCAAAATTCGCAAAATCAAAATGCATGCAAACGTTCCTTGTTTTACAGTACATGTACTAGCCTTCTTCATTCATAGCCAGTCATTGCCACAATAGACATGGTATGTCAAAATGTGCGTGTGCTGTGGATTTCAGTATGCCACTTTGATGCATCTGGAGAAAGTCTTTACTAACTACAGGAGAACCCTGTTATAGTGAAGAACACAGATACAAGAAGATTTTGTTAGAATAGGAAAAGATTTTACCAATAAAACTGTTGATATTATCTTTATGTGCTCTGTCCGTTTCAGTACGATTTTGTTATGAGAAAACTCTAGCTGTTACGAGTACAGGTGAACCCTGCTATAACAAGACAGAAGGGATCTATAGAATTTCCCTTTGTCACGAAATTTTGTAGAAAATAGATAAGACAAGGAAAATAATGACCGTTTTACTGTCATTATTCCAAAAGAACAAAATCTCATTCTAATGAAATCTCGCGTCCATTTTAGTCATAAGAGGGTTTGGCTGTATTATGCTATAATAGGGCTTCCTGAGATGATTGTGGTTGTGCATTCTACATCTGTAGAATGAAAATACATGTACAAGTTTATATGTGTCTGTGAACTGTGGTGTTGTGGTCCAGTGGTAGTGCACTGTGATTCAAGTCCTGGCACAGCATTTGTGTCCTTGAGCAAGATCATTTATCACAACATTCCTCATAATACCCAGCTTGTACATAAATGGATACAATACCTGTGAATAGTTGCTAGATGTAGCGTGTGTGTGTGCCATAACTGGCCAACCTGGCAGGAATATTCCCAAGTGAGTGTATTGTATGTGTGGGTTTGAACAATAGTGTGTTGAAAGGCGATTTCAGCTCCATGATGAGGGAAAATGGTACAGTATTTGGTAATTAAGAGCAATAACTATTCTTGTATTACCATGGTAACACAAGTGCACCTCTTGGTAAGTTTACAGTCAGGTGTATCTGATAACCATGAATAGTATACATGTAGTATGAACCGAATCCAAGTTTCCCCAACGGGGTCTATGATCCCCCCACCTCCTTTTACCTACATTTTGCTAACACAACTGCAGGTCTTCTCTTACCTCCTAGGAGGTGTTGGCAGTCAAGGCCAAATTGCTGTTCAAAACGCAAAAGGTCACACTTCCAACATACTCAAGTTCTCTTACCATACAACTACACGATCCCTCGAGTGACTAGGAAAAGGTAAATGAAAAACTATCTTGGACCAATGATTTATATAAAACTGGATATTTATTATAGTAAACCACAAACACACTACATTGTAGTTGCAACCATCACTCCTGTGATTGAAAGAAAGAAAAAAAATTGTATAAAATCTGATTAAAATGATCATATACATTGCAATTGTCATACTTATCTTACACTTCTGTTTCATACTGTGTAGTTTATGAAAGTGTATAACATCTGGTGTATACATGTGTACAGTCTTACATGTACATAGCTGAACAGGTCAGCATTCATCACAATATACCACATACAAAACTAAACGTGCTAGTAGTATTTACTCCAGCACTAACAAAAAAAATAATAACAATAATAATAAATAAAAATAGCTGTGCAAGTTAACAAGTATAAGTGTACAAGTGTAGGTTGTGAACTTCAAGAGGAATCAACATCTAGTAAAGTCACAAAATTTAATACAGTACAGTGCACTCCCGTTACAACGAACACGGTTATAACGAAATTTCGTTATAATGAAGTAAATCTTCTGGTCCCAAAATTATCACCATTAAAGTCTATGGAGCAAAATTCGCTTATAACGAACAGGGTTATAACGAAATTTCCGTTTTAACGAAGTCTTTTCCGAGTGCCACAGATAAAGAAAAACAAAAGAAATGTGCTCCGTTATAACGAAATGCGAATTGCTTTCGAAAATACGTAGCGGAACAAGCATATTTTATAGCGTCTCTGCATGGGTGAATGCTTCACACCACTGTGTGTTCGCTCCTTGTGTCATGCACAGTTTCTGAGGGGAACTTGCGTTTATTATTGTAATACAGTTATCCCATCTCATTTCACATAGCTTTCCAGTGTATGATTAGTATTCAGCGAACAGAATATGATATAATACGTGGTTTCCTTGTTTTCGTTGTATATTGTATTTGTTCGGTTATAACGAAATTTCGTTATAACGAAAGAAAACTGCCGGTCCCGAGCATTTCGTTATAACGGGAGTGCACTGTACCACCATTTTACATGGCTTCCATTGATACATTGACATAACTTGACTCCCTTACAGTTGGAATTCTGCCAGTTAAATCAATCCGGATCTAGGAAATGAAAACAAAAACTTTGTCAGACATGAGATGGTTTGAATCAGAAAGCTACTGATTTGCAGAAGGTCATATTGAAAAAAAAAAAAAAAAATGTTAGTTATGACAAATACAAAATGTTTAGTGGTAAGATGTTTAGTGGTATTGACATACATGTACCTTTCAAGAAGATTGAATATGAAGTCAGTACTGAAGATCAGTCCATGTTTCCAGCCATACAAGCTATTATTTTCAAGTAGAGCAGCCAATTAATACTGTATGCGATTACCCATGGCACTTAAAGCATTAGGTTTATTTTCTTCAAGAAAAGGCCAACAATGTACTGAACATGTCTTCACACTTCATTCAGCTATAATACTGTATCACATGAAATTACGGAGCTCTTGACTGGACAAGATAAAGCCAGAACAATCATGGTACTTCTTCCATATTAGCCATAGATCCTGCTGTTAAAGGTCAAATATCCCTTTTGCAAATGCCACAAAATTTTGCTTGGTTTAAGAGATAAATGTCTCCCAAAATAAAACTTACTGTAATATACCTCAGATTTTTGAAAACATGAAATGAAAACTAATCCCATGTCACCCCCTCCATCATAAAGATGTTTCCAGTTTTATCATTCTGAGGTAAGGTCCGAATAACCTATGTCTACAATATACCAGCTTATAAAGAAATCTTATTTTCAGGGATGCAAAAGGAAAAGCGCACTTACTTTAGATATCTGTAATCAGCAACAAAGCATATTACAGTCCATTTAGACAGCTTTATCCTACAAATCAAACCCTGTTCTGTTCCAGCCAAAAATCATTGTGTAATCATTGTTTGCCTATATACAGAATGGAAAGATATCTGGTTTCATGCACATTTAGAACAAAATTTCACTTAATTTTCCTATTTTTCCACTCCTCATTCTGAAATTGAAAGCACCCAGATAAAATTGCACTCTGCTAAAAAAAAAAAAAAAAAAAAAAAAAAGGCATTAACCACTATGGTTCATCATGAGACGTTCCAAATTACATTCACTTCTTGGTGACTTATTACACTATATGTCACACACATCAATGCCTACCTCGTACTTCATCACATCAAGTTTCATACCCTGATAAAACAACAACCTGTTTTTGGTTATTAGTGGACATGTTTGTAGAAAGACTCACAGCATTGGATCTTTGCATTCATTCACAGCAAAATAAGAATAAAAAAAAAAAACAACACTGTTTAATAGCATAGTTCATTCTGTACTGGACTTTACTAGCTGCTGGTTACACTCACCAGATTTTCAAAAAAAAAGTGAGGCACACAATTCTTTCTGAAAGACCTTTTCTGTGATATGAATACATCACATAAATACATATACTGTATATCTAAACATACAATAGTATCTCTCTTGCATTCTACAACAATACTGTATTGATGTACCGGTATATTGATTTATTTGGTAGTACGGAACAAGGTCTACAAAATTGAATACATTAGGTGGATCAAATTTAATCACACACTGTGTAGAAAATGCATGACTGGATTGAATCTTGGTATGTATATTTAAATACAACTTATCATTATATCCTGCTGAAGTTAAAAATAAATCAATGTATGCAAAATGTGACAAAGCTATGCTATGAAAATACTTCTGTATTACATTACATCACACTATAGTGTGTGGACAATTCGTTCAACTGAAGTTCAAATGGTGTATGTAACACAACCACTTTGTGGAAAAAACAAAGAAACAGAGTTTGTTAAAGACAGCATACACAATGCTACAGTGGTACACAGTATATGAATGAGTAGTATGTGGATGACATTAACTATATGCCCATATCAACAGACAATTCAGGTATAATGACATATATACAAAAGATAAATATTCCCCAACATAAAAAAAAAAATACGTAAGGGTATATAATTAATTGAAAGTAGATCTACAGCTGCACAGACATTTGGTTCAGGGTTCTGATCTTTTTTCTTTATGGAATTACACTATTGAGTACCAATCATAGATAATTCAAAATCATCTGCAAGCTCCTAATGCAGCATAATTACAAAAAGATAAAAAAATAATAAATAATAACTTTCGTCACCCAAATTAATCCATATCTTTAAAATACAAGACACATACACACTATTAACATTACGTTTCTCTAAAAAAAAAAAAAAAAAGTTGTAGTACAACTTTGTGCATTTACATGTTTGAAAGAGAGGTACATTGTATATTATGTTTTGGTTCAGTTATCAGTTATGTACAACATTATAAAATGGAAAATGTGGAATCTTACAATTGTTCAAATACTGGTACTTATAGAGTACATTAACTTGTCAACTAATTCAAGAAAATTGGCTATGCCTTAGATAACACTGCAGTTTATAAATGATTGTTTATTGAGTGACAATACCTAGCATTACACAACCTCGACATAACAAAACTTATTACACAACATGAAACAGGCCTGTGATTATTTTAATCAAGTGTTAACATGCTCTTTTGCATACTTTGATGCAACATTGAAACAGTATAAAAGATATTTGTCATGTCTTTATCAGCTTTGAAATGTACACAATTTATTTGTTTTGTGCTCAGCCTGTGTATATTTCTTTATATTTCTTCTCAGCACTTAAGGATGGTATATAAAAATTCTTTTTCTAAGGTATTTCCCTGAACTGTAGCAATCAGCACTTCATGGTACACTCAGTCATAAAACTTTATTTTCAGTAATGGAGGTTAATATCACTGCCTGCTACTTGCTTTAAAGAAAAACACACACACACATCAAACAAACAAAGAACTTAGTCTAACAAATCAGCCCCTAAACAAGCCTTTCATCAGCCATAAATCAGTACTGCAGGTACAGAAAAGGTATAAATGTTCATATTTTATACAATGTTGAAGACAACTAGATAAATTACAAAGTTAGCACATATCATAGGTCATTAACCAGTATGCTATGGATGACCTTGAGGATTGTCTTGAGTGTAATGAAATGTTTCCAGTGTGAGGAATTTGCTCTGGATGGAATGCAAAAAACGACATGATCAAGAACTAGTCCTTGCAGTTCAGCAAGACACATGTCACACTACTGATGCCACAACGGAGGTGTAACTCTAAGTACTCAGCATTATAAAATGTTGATATTAGAAGTTTGCTGAGCAGGAAAGGTGCTCTATTGGACCAGGGCCATCTATGCTTGGACCCACTGAATACTTCCTGGACTTCTTAGTATGTAAGAAAAAAATGGAACCCTCTCATTTCATCTCTTTTCCATAGCACACTATTTTCTTGATTATACTAAGTGTAATAAATCTATTTTCCGCAATTATAGCATAAGCCCATTACACTTTTTGCTATGATAATCACTTTTTATTTACAGACTTTTTTTTTCAAGTATTTGTACCCAAGAAATTATCTATCTTCCCTCCCACCATCCCATTTCCACCTAAAGTCTGCTCACTGAATATCACAGCTATTGACATCTCACATTGAAATTAAATGATATGAGGACTCCATCCAACGAAGAATGCCTCTCATTCCAACTCTCCTTTCTCTAGGTGTCCCAGCCTCTTTCCCTGATCTGCAACTCACTGGCACACTGGTGTAGCTCTGTGTCAATCTCCACATTTAGAGCTGAGACCAGCGGGCCAGCTGGTAGTTGCAGACCGGGCACGTGTGCACGGCATCCTTGCACTGGTCGATGCAGAACGGAATCAGACAACAGCCCATCCACAAGCTGAGGGGAGACAGGAGGAATGGGAAAAAGTTTAGGGAGAGCTGTATCATTCAATCTAATTCAAAATCAAATATGCAATTTTTTTTCCATACAAACAACTGCATACAAAAAGCTTGGTGCGTGCTTTCTTTGTTTTTATCCATGGGCAAGTGTGGTAGACCATTTGTTTCCAATTAACCATAAAACTAATTCATCTCTATGTGCCACGTTTATTTCCTGTCCATGGGTTTGTGTTAGAAATTTGTGCACATTTGACTCATTGGCAAAGAAAGGGTTAAATGGAATCATGTCAAAAGATCAACAATCAGCCTCTTCAAAGCTCTCAATCCCAATCTACTATTATTATTATACATTGCTGACTTGTTTTTACTTTTTTTTCATTTCTTAATCTCTCATCTGGTTGTTGTCACCTGGAAAAGCGAATGAATATCTGATCTGCGGACTTACCCCATATCAGGGCAATTACCTCCTGAAGACAATTACCCCACGGCTAAATACTGGTTAGTGATAAGGTTAGAGAAAAGATCAGGGTTAGGGTTAGGTTTAGGGTTAGGGTTAGGTTTAGGGTTAGAGTTAGAGTTTTGGTTAGGGTTAGGATTCGGTTCAGGATTAGGATTGGAATCTGGGGTAATTGTCCAGGGGGTAATTGCCCTAGACCTGGGGGACTAGGTTATCTCAGCTCCTTGACAATTTGTTTCCAGACATCTGTGCCAGTCAGTGTTGAAAGCACTCAAGCGTGCATTTCAAACATCGAACAAAGCGCAGTAAGGGTTAAGAATTTGACTCCCTATTGACCTATGTTATGGAGACAAGCAGTGTTATTTGTAGGTGATTAAGGCTTGCAATGCACATTGAAGGCTTAGATAATTTACTTACCCAACAATGCACAGGCCCCCAGCAATCAAGAGAGTAAAGCCTCCAACCTCCCTCCTCACCACTGAGGTTACCTGGTTGTTGCAGTTTGGACAGGGACAGTTGACCGGTGCATCACGGAACTGAATTGTGTGCTGGATTGTCGTGAATGTTGTAGGAGGCTGCAGGGAGAGAAAGTACAGTAAAACAAAGATCATGACATTATGTAACACACGAAAGGAAAAGAAGAGTCTATGGATTAGAGTGCAAAATCTCTGCGTGTGTCAGTCAAAACAAAGGCAACAGTTGATCATGTGGTGATACAGTTATTTATTTATTCTTTTTTATATTTATTTTTTTATTTATTTATTTTTTTTTTGGGGGGGGGGGATAAACCTAGAAGAATATCACACAATTATGCAGAATCTCTTATGCAAATTTGCCAAGCCATCATGATTCAGTAGTACTACATTTGAATCGATCTTCATTCTCTGCTTAAAGAAGTACATAAAAAAAGAAAACACGGCTGGCACAGATCTGCTAAAATAAATTTACCTGTCAGCGAAAATAAGTGCACCCAAGTGCACACTCATCAGCAACATTTAATTCCAGTCAAGACTCTTTGGCTGCATACATGCTGCAAATAGAACTACATACAATTCGCTACAGGGATTTCCTAATATATCAGAATCAGGCCAACTTTCCATTGCCTAGTCTCCCCTAGATCTTTTACACTGGCCTACTTCAAAGTAATTTTCACAAATTTGAAAAGCCCAAGGATGGTCGCAGAAGGATTGGTAGGTGTTGCTTGAGACATTGAAGTCTGGACAGTGTACCAACACGGAGGTTTGATTTTCCCGTTAGCTTATGTACCTGATTCACGATGACGACGTTTGAGGCATCAACCCCTTGACCTGCAGGTTGTTGTGGGTATCCAACTGGTGGCTGCTGTGGATATCCGGCAGGTGGCTGCTGTGGATATCCGGCTGGTGGCTGCTGTGGATAAGCAGCAGGTGGTTGCTGAGGATAACCAGCTGGTGGCTGCTGCGGATATCCTGCAGGTTGCGGAGGCTGGCCAGCCGACTGCTGGGTATACGGTGGGGGAACATTCTGAGGTGGATTGTCTCCTTTCACTAGTGTTGCAGAGATAAAAAGATAAGGTAGTTATGAAGTTAGCTCAGGGCAGTGGATGAAGGGGCAGAGTGCACACAGGACTGTTGGTGTCAATCAAAATGTTAATGACGGTGGTCCGTAAGAAGATATCTTTGCTCATATCTGCTAATCAGTGCAATCCTGGAATCATTTTGAAATACGTGTAAGGTCTTTGGCCTAAGGACCACATTCAGCATGCTTTTTTCAAAGTTTACTTGCATTTTTTTAACCAAATCTTGTCCTACACGAGAGTTCACACTATTGAAAGGGCAATAAAGTAAGATCACAGTTGATTCAACTTTGTCAAACTATGCGTAACAATGCCTCTGGCACCCTCTGGAACAAAGACATACCGTAAAAGTGGAAATTTATGTGGTGTTGAAATTTTCGCGAATTTCGCGCAACCAGAAACTAGCGCAAAAATAAAAGCATGCAAATATTTTTGCATGCCAAATGCTCTAGTACTTACAGTCTTGATTCCGCTTATTTAAAAACACGCGAAACTCTTCTTATCGGGCCGAGTGCGAAAAAGCAGTTACACAAAAATATCCACTTTTACAGTACTTAACAAAATGTCCCTGCTTCTTCTTCTTTTAATTGCAATATCAAAAGTTATGAATATTTTAGACCGACTACCTGTTGAAATGGTGTATCTGAAGTATGGCAAATTATACACTGATATAAAGCTAAGAGTATGAACAATGTCAATATATCACAGGGTGGTCCACGAGGGGTTTTAGCATGTCGCTGCAACATGCTACAATTCTTGTGCAACATCCTCAAAAGCCAGCAACATGCTATGCAACATCCTCATGAATTTGCAACAAGCTCAAAGTAAAAGTATTCAAAAATGTGCAAAACATATGCATAACATAAGAAACATCAAACTACCTGGTACTTAGACATTTGTGTGCAAAACATGAGAGAGAACATTGAATGTAAGCAGCACAAAGAGAGATAAGCAGCAAAATATTGCGTACTACATACTCATTGGGTGCGCTCCGCGCATATTGAATTTCTGCAATATTCTCAGATTCTGAGCTTGCACCATGCTCAAATTTCAAGTTGTGGACCACCCTGTATCAGTTTTGATACCAAAAGGATATCCATGACATAATCAGACGCACTTAAAAAGCTGTATTCTTTTTGCTTTTCTGAGCGACAGTTACGATTTCGGCTTTCTTTTGGATGACGTATGTCTACAAAGTACCAGTAGCCAAGCGGCAAGCTGCAGAACAGCGTGCACACGCGCACAGTGGCCACGCACAGCAGCAGTTGATTTGAGCGGCGCTGTGTTTTGGGAGGCAGCTGCGAGACCTGTGGCTGTGCAAGAAAAACAAAAAATATGAATTTTTCGGAATAATTTACAAGATTAGTGAGCCAAACATCAATAAGGAATAGATTACGCTTATGAGACGTTCCACTAGAACTGATTCAATGGGGCTGAAATGCCCTCTGTAGGGCGTTTTTAGCTGAAAATTATACAGATCGGTGCAAAGTAGGCTGTTCAGCATAGACCTAGTTCTGCATCTAGCAACAGAGTTATACGAGAAGATCCATCTGTACTAGGGACTGACCATGTTAGCATGATCTACCATGGTTAGGTAAGAAGCCCAACTAACAAGAGACAGATACAATCAGTCTATTTACTGAGATGACAATTAATTTTGTATTTCAACCATACTAGCTTACAAGTACAATACAGGTATAGGCCTAGCATGTAAACATTAAATTAAGACAGTATCACCCTGTACTTGACAGTCAGCAATAGTCTACACTAGTAGATCAAGAGATAGTCTGTGCAAACTGATGTGTACGCCTTGGGGAATCTGAATGGGAATTGCAAACCATGCATGGCAGGGACTGTCCATGCGGATGTCTCAAATTTCAGAAACCTGAATTTCACTAAAATCTAGATTGTGCAGGCAGCGTACACCGCGATCTGTAATGAAGGTCGTGTTGTTTTCAGTGGTGCTTTCCCACAACCGATTTCATTCAAATTCATGTGAGTAGTTGGAAATAAGCTACACCCCATGATTTTGGTGCAATTTTGTTCTTCGGCATTTGTGCTACATGGATACGAAGCAGCCCGTTTGTCCAGTGAATTCACTCAAGCTGACCCTTCTCATTGGCCTCAACCCCCCGGCCTGCCGGGGAGCAATGCTGATGCGGCCAGGCTAGCTGCTGCAGCACCACCATCCGGGGGATCTACTTCTGCCGCTTGCACGCAGTCTTCCGCATCCCCTAACCTCCCCCATCCCCTAAATCTCCATCATCTTTGTCACTGTCATCACTCCTGGTTTCAAGATCTCTCTGGTAGACTCAGGTCAAGATTGTCTTACATAACAAAGTATCAGATTGCTTGTATTCTACAACTTCATCATTCACCACGACTGAAAATGCATGCAAACTCATATATGCAACGGTCAGCGGCGTAATGCGTCGTACACGTGAGGTCATCAAGTAAGTGGCTGAATTCTAGATGAGTTTCGAGGCCGTGAGGGAAAATTGACACATTCTGCAGCCTTTCTTGAACAATATTTTCAAAATGTTAGACTAAAAAACATAAAAATGTGTATTACTGTATTCAGTACAACTGCTTGTCTTGATTTAAAATAACAAACTTGGCCTGGTAAAATGTCAATGAATAGGAGGTTGAAGTTTTGGTACAGCCATTGCTGGATGAGGAGACTACAAGATTTTGCTGTCACACTTGTTGTAATTTTAATAATTTGGAAATGACATCCAGATGGTCACAACTTCTTTGATTTCCTCTGAATATTACTTAGCTATGGCATCATTTTACTGAGTTTCATTCATAGCAGCATTTGCTGGGTGTACACTCTGCCATTGTAAATATCTATCCCCCCCCCCAAAAAAAAAAAGAAGACAAAAAAAAAATTCAGCCACAGATAACTGTTATCTGATTGCTTGTATTCTACAACTTCATTCACCGCGACTGAAAATGCACTCAAACTTGTGCATTTTCAGTCGCGGTGAATAAAGTTGTAGAACACAACATTTAATATTGAGTTAAATTTCAGTGCATGTAAAGACAGACATACAGGGTGCCTGCATCTAAAAGCAGAGAAATTGCATTCTAACGGTAGCATTATTTCTATCAAATCTACCAAAAGATAAAGCCATGCACTTGAATTTCAAAAGCTCCTTGACCTTGACCTTCATTCTTTTATACTTATAGGGCAGTTGGGAGTTGCTGATGCCCTGTTGCTTACCAGTGTCATCATAGCCAGGGGGTGAAACTGATGGATCAGACATCTGTTGAAGAAGAAATTAAAACATTTGTGCATTTACTTACATTTTCTTGGTAATTATACAACGTATCCCACAAATGAGAATCGTCTACTGCAAAAATGTGAAGTACATGTGATGATGTCACTGTTAACTGTGCAGCAATAGCAATACTGCATCAAATATCACAATAAACCACATTATATTTATCTATCTAGATCCTATTTCAGTCACTGCTAAATCCTTGTCATCATCTTAAGCAAAAACAGATTGTTTTCACTCATCTCACCTCGTGTACATGTATGTACATTGACACAGCA
Organism: Diadema antillarum; assembly: GCF_040938485.1. Classification (NCBI taxonomy): domain Eukaryota; kingdom Metazoa; phylum Echinodermata; class Echinoidea; order Diadematoida; family Diadematidae; genus Diadema; species Diadema antillarum. The sequence goes on from NW_027271492.1 coordinate 926,402, forward strand.
GTACAGCAGCTGTCACAGTATCATATGGGAGTAGAAACAAGGCAAGTGCCATAATGTGTTTCGCCCATTCGCGTACAAGAAATTGTACGCGAATGGGATATAACAGATTAAAAAAGAGATATAACAGATTAAAAAAAAAACATTAAAGGGGCAAAATTTATGGCAAAAAAAAAAACAAATGTGCCATAAAAACTTCACATTAGGCCCTTAAAGTTCGTTAATCCCTGCCTGTGACCTTTGACCTTGTGGTGACCATCCACTCCCCAAGGGACATCTACCATCCAAGTTTGGTTACAAACTGACCTATGGATCAAAAGTTATGACCCATAATCGAAACACGCCATAAAAACTTAACATTGGGCTCTAAAAGTTTGTTGACCCCTGCTTGTGACCTTTGACCTTGTGGTGATCATCCACTCCCCAAGGGACATCTACCATCCAAGTTTAGTCACAAACGGACCTATGGATCAAAAGTTATGACCCATAATACAGATGCGCCATATATTATAAACTTAACATTGGGCTCTATAAGTTCGTTGACCCCTGCTTGTGACCTTTGACCTTGTGGTGACCATCCACTCCCCAAGGGACATCTACCATCCAAGTTTGGTCACAAACGGACCTATGGATCAAAAGTTATGACCAATAATAAAAACGCGCCATAAAAACTTAAAGGGACTGTACAATATTGGTTGAGGTAGGGATTCATGTTTTGAACATTCCTATGTGAGATGAAAAGCCTCTTATGAAATATGAAAGAGCATGAAATTTTAAGAAGGATTCAACGTTTATTTGATGAAAATTGGTTTTCAAATGGCTGAGATATCCAAAAAAGTGCTCATAATAAAAGGCGACATGCCCCAACTTTATTAGTATCTCTTTGCTTCACCTTGTTTTTGGATATCTCAGCCATTTCAAAACCGATTTTCATCGCATAAACTTTTGATACCCCTTAGAACCGCGTGCTCTTTGACATCTCATAGAGTGGTTTCTGAATATCTCACAAAACCTTAAAAGCTAAATCTTCACCTCGACCAGAACTGTACACACCCTTTAACATTGGACATCTACCATCCCAGTTTAGTCACAAATGGAGTTATGGATCAAAAGTTATGACCCATAATAAACACGCGCCATAAAAACTTAACATTGGGCTCTAAAAGTTTGTTGACCCCTGCTTGTGACCTTTGACCTAGTGGTGACCATCCACTCCCCAAACATCTACCATCCAAGTTTAGTCACAAATGGAGTTATGGATCAAAAGTTATGACCCATAATAGAAACGCGCCATAAAAACTTAACATTGGACTCTAAAAGTTCATTGACCCCTGCCTGTGAGCTTTGACCTTGAGGTGACCTTCATATATGGTAAAATGTGAAACTTTGTATGACCCCTCTTCCCTCGAAGTTTGATTGCAATTGAAGCCCAGAGTAACGACTTATTGAAGTTTTTGTAGCGTTACGGACAGACGACGAACGGACGATGGACGGACGGACGACGGACGGACAGACGCCGCAGGTGATCCTTAGTCTCCCCTCACCTCCTTAGTCGCCCCCCCCCCCACTAGTTTGCAAAAAATGGATAGATTGCTACTTTTTTAAACTAATAATGGACTAAATAAAGGTTATGCCATTTAATGGGAAGACTTCCCATACAGTAGGCCCTAACCTTTATTTAATTTATTATTAGTAAGGGGGAATAGACGTCTAGAAACAACGTAGTGGTTTGTTTATTTTGTGCAAGTTGGTGGGGGACATAAGGAACTCTTTCCCTTAACAGTTCTCCCAAAGCAAAGCGAACAAAATCAATTTTTGTCGTAATTACAGAACTTAACTGAAACCCTTGCAAATATATTTTTAACGTTGTAGCCAGCCTGCGTGTATTGTCTATGGGAATGGATTCATTGAAGTTTGTTGTTTCTGACTAAAGTAAAACACGCCCACTAAGTTTCACATCGCGTCGCGCGTGTGATAGAATTCACTGTATTCACTTGTCACATGATGTGTGATATTGAACGATGAAGGATGTAAAACCGGGCCATCATAGTCATAAATCATGCCACATTGACATGGTACGGGCATACCGGTAGTCCAGAAATGGTGATCATTTATAAGATAAGAATGCAAGCCGGATTTCTAACGTTACGTCGGAGTACTCTGTCTCTGACCGTAGAAACTAACGTTAGACTCTACTTTGTAAGAGCCAAAAAGGGAAGAAACGCATTTCTACTAACCTTGTTGCTGTTGGTCTCAGGTATAAAATGTGGACATATAATGAAAAGACTTGCTGCTTCACCCTCACTGGCCTCAGCTTAATCGCGTCCTATTCAGTTCTGGACACTTAAAATGCCTTTTCTGTTGTCTTTCTCTGAAAAACAAGGCAACAACTAGATCTAGTCTACGCGACGAAGCAATACTGTACTAAAAAGCACTGGAACACATCCAATCACACACAAACATTTGTTCACACTACACTGAGCTTGCTGTGAGCTGTGCGGCCTCTGATGACGTAATGGGGATCCTCGACGCGCACACATTACGTCATATGCATGGGGGTCTCGCTCATGGTCTCGCTGTAATTTCCTGATGGATGCGCAGTTTCGCTCTCGCCTCGGATATTTTATAGCAGACGGTTCAGTATGAAATACTGAGTAGAGTATATTCCATTTCTTGCATAAAATCAGAGAGAACTCGACTTGCATGTTTGAGAGCGTATCAGGGATACTACCCCCGAGGACAATAATCTACTAAGTACCCCCTCTAAATAATGAGTAGTGATAAGGTTAGAATAAAAATTAGGGTAAGGTTTAGGGTTAGAGTTTGGGTCAGGGTTAGGATTAGGTCCAGGATTAGGATTAGGGTTCAGATCACCTTTTTCATATGATTATATATACCGGTACCTGTGGATTGAGAAAATGCAGCTATTAGTAGAACACATCGGTAAAAGTTTGGGAAAAATTGGACAATTAAATCCGTTCTAAAGATATGAATTTTTGAAGTTTCTGCTCAGTCACTGATGAGAAGGCATATTATGTTACATGCGTAGAACGATAAAGGGAAATAGGGGAGGAGAGAATTTCACAAAATCTTATTTTGTGAAAAAAAAAGTGCACATTTCCTCGACTTGTCACTGACGTATGTTAATGGTAATATTATCCCCCGTGCCTTCTGAAAGAGGCAAGTCAATCGTTATAGGGCCGTAAAAGTGCACAACAGCCCTTTTATTATGCGAGAAAAGTGAAAATACGTTGAATTTTCCTTATGTTTTCTTTATATCGTTGTACAGTATTTCTAGAAATATAGGGATAATTTCCAAGCTGAAGTTCTTTCTTCCTCGTTCAACTTTATTTCTATTATATAATTCCTTAATTCTCCCTTGCAATGTTGTATTGGGTACTTGCGGCTCTACCAAAATAAATTTTATATTCAAATTACAAAAGAAAGTTATACGTATTTGTACAGCATCGCATTTTCTGGCTCATACTGATTCTTTATTTCATGAGCTTAAAGCATTGAAGGTTTTTGATTTGAATATTATTCAAGTAGCAGTAATTATGTTTAAATATATACATGATCAACTTCCATCATCGTTTGATAACATGTTTAGGTTCAATACTTCTGTCCATTCGTACCCTACTCGTATATGTAGAAATTTCCACCTTTTGAATCCCAAATTATTAGTGGCACATAAATCTATAAGACATTCGAGTCCGGACATTTGGAATAATCTCCCGGATAATATAAAGTTTTGTTCAAGTATTTATTCTTTGAAAGCTTCACTAAAACGATATTTGATACAATTGTATATTCTCCAAACCAATTGAGCTAACAAATATTTATAGTATAGATTATCATCTTATTGTCAATCTCTATTTTCTTCCTTCAACTGCATCTTGCACTCTCACCTGCAACTGCACTGCACTCACCTGATCACCTTCCTCCAAGAGAGTTATGTCGTTGGATAGTCATTTTATGAGGCCTCCATCCATTTCAAGCTTAATCGCTTATGATGGTGGTCTCCTGCATTCAATGATCTCTGCGTGTTTACTGAAAAATACTGTATATCTTATTTTATGTTTCTGTGTATCTACATTGCTCAATGCAATCACCTATGTGTATCTATTTATGTACTGTTATCGATTTATTTCACTGCACTTGTTATTCTTTGTCTTTGTACTTTTGGAAGTTTGCATTCAAATTGCATCTGATTGAATGCAGAAATAAAAGCAAACAAACAAACACAATCCATGTGGCATCACAAGCTGTAGTAGTCTTTTCATCCAGCAGTGACTGAGCAGAAACGTAAAAAAAAAAATCGCAGAGCTACCAAGTCTCACGCATTGTGAGTGAGACTCAAGCATTTAGGGTACGTCTCACGATCTCACGCATGGCATCCATTTTTCCCACGCATTGGGAGCATAGCTTAAAGGATTAAAGTGAGAGTTGCAATTGAAGGCATATTTCTCTTTTGTCTTTCAAAATAAGTGAAAATAGTCACTTAAGTATGCACCAGCTTGCACCATTAAGAGCTAAAAATCATAGGGGGGAGAGAAAAAAAAAATAAATGAACCAAATTGGGGGAGAAAAATAAATGAACCAAATTTGTCGTCACCTGTATTCATGGATCCTCTTCAGAATTTTATGAGCTATAATGTTCAATAAACAGAAAAAAGGTGATGCATGAAGAACTGATGACTTACATGAAGAATTCTGTCGATGACAAAAAAAAAAAAAAAAATCATGAATTTTCCCCAAGGAATGGCTGAACCCGATATAACATACAATTAATCATTAACTTTAGCTATACATTCTATCAGAAAGTGATGAGAGGCCAGAAGTTCCGTGGTGTGTGGTAATTTGTTGATTTGTATTTTTCCGCCAATCTCTCGTTGATTGGAGAGATACATCACTCTCACTACACCAAACAAACAATAGCATATACTGATATGTATCAAAACACACCTCGATCGTCATTCGAGCAAGCTTCAACGCACCTGCTACTCGTACCTACAGGTAAACAAAATAAGTGACACGTGGACAAGTACCCGATCGACAGGATAAGTACCCAAATACTTAGTACCTCGCGATCGCGCACCTGCTGCCAATACCATACCATATAGTTATCTGTAGTTCGTTCCCTCTAGATCGCGCAACATCTACCTGCACGATAGTTCAACGGAACGAAGAAGCAACAAGTTATCAACATGGCTCGTGACACCTCCAAGATATGCCTTTTCGACGTCGATGGAACGCTCACTGCATCTCGAAAGGTAAGTTGTCATTGCAATACATGGAATTGCAATTGTATGTAGAACCTACATTCTTGACGACGGGTAAAAATGTTCGGCAATTCGCTCCGTTTACACTGCTCAAGTTCTACTCAGTCCGATCTAATGATTACTGTGTCGGCTGTTCCTACCATACCATATAACCCAGCTCAGCTCAGCCAGCGTGCGTGCAAATGCATTGTCACAGTTGTATTGGTCATTGCATATTAAACTAGACACGCCCCTGATGTCGCTGTCGCTGAGTTTCCAAATGTGTAGAATTTGTGTAGATTCTAGTCTGATATGTCAAGGAAATTTGTGTGTCTGCTGAGTGATAAAGATTTATGTGTAAACATTTAAATTTAATGTCATTTTTTAAGTATTAATGCACGAATTATAATTAGCTAGTAGTCTAGTAGTAGTTGATAGTAACTGCCAGTTATTTAATTAACATATTATGATCGAAGATTTGATTGGTGAAAATTCATACAAAGGCTCGACACTTAACTAATAACTTTTTCTTTTGGTGGCCAAACAATAAAATTTGGTGGCCAGATTCACAATCGGACCACCAAAACATATCTTTTCTTGTAAAGTGGGGGCCTGACAATAGTGACATGTAATCGTATTTGTGATGGCCCCAGGCCACCAGGTCCCTTCTAATGTCAAGCCCCGTTTTTATAGCAACAGAGACAGACCGACTTGGCTGGCTGGCTGACTGGAGAGACTGGATTACCCCTTCCGTAGGTGTAAAGGCAGCTGAAATTTAGCTGTGCATCATCTCTATGCATTGTCTATGGAAGAGATTCAGACTTTATCTGAGGACAAACACGTCAAGTTTTGCGCCTTAGGTGTGAGATTCAGACCTCATTATACATGGTTCTTTCTCATGCTCACATGCTTCTCAAGCTTTTTTTGTCACATCTCTCAAGTTTTTTCACAACCTCAAAATGCACCTCAAAACGCACACACAAAAACAAACAACACATGGATTTCCTACCACCGAGACTAAGTGAGTCACGTTTTGAGACGATATACATTTTTTTTTTTTTTTTTGGTCAGAATAAGCCAATGTATTACATTTAGTATGCACAAGATAGTATGATTTACAGTTTAACACCCCTCCCCCCCCCCCCAACCCTTCTCTTGCTTCTGTTGCTGGCATTGTGGTGGCACATGCAAAACCTCATGCCCAGCTACACTCTGGCCTTGACATCTCTGTGAAGGGGGTTCCTTGAGCCAGACTTGTTGGCTGAGCATCCCCCAATGAAACAAACAGAAGCTTTGGCCTACAGACTAATCAACTATTGCCCACAGTCAGCTCAGTGTGTGGATCTTTGTTGTTGCAAATATTTATGCATATCCTCTCCTTTGCTAACCGTCATCTTGGTTCAATCAAAATCTGAATTTGCAGGTCTTTAAAGCTGGGGAAAGGTGATTTGTATGCCAATTTACTTTCTCTGTTTTTTTTTTCAGAATGTGACTTTAGTTGTTTTTATGGAATAGATGATGACATCTTTTATCATGTGTTAAAAATACTAAGTGAATATGTAAGAATGTACTTGCTTAAAGCATCTTAATTGATTCATGCCTCGTTCAATCTGCATCCAATTCAAGTTAACACTAGTATGCACAATTCATTTGATATCAAATTTTTATCACCCTCAGTAACTCCTACAACTTGCATATTTGTTTTCATTCTAAATCTCCAGATAATTGAGCCAGATATGGTTGAGTTCTTGGACAAGCTAACAGAGAAAATGACTGTTGGTCTGGTCGGAGGGTCAGATCTTGCAAAAATCAGTGAGCAAATGGGTGGCATGGACAGGATTCGTCAGTTTGACTTTGTTTTTGCTGAAAATGGCCTGGTGGCACTGAAGAAGGGTGAACAGTTCGCAATTCAGGTGAGGCAGTAACAGCTTTTTTTTTTTTTTTTTTTTTTTTTTTTTTTAAATGGAAAAATGTTGCACAACAGTAGCAGTCAAGTTTAATACACTGTACGACTTATGAAAGTGATGCTGCACAATATGAAGCAGATGCTTTCTGGATGATGGTACTGATTGTCTTGAAATAGTTTTATGTGAGACAAATGATTGTAGGTTACTTATGTTCTGCAATATGATGCAAGAAGAAGAAAACTAAACAGAAGATGACTTTCAGCTGCCTAACAAATGAAAGTAATCAACAAACAAACACAGATAACTGACACACAGTCTCTGTACCCATTATCGCTGAAACTAGGAACTTTTTTTGACTTGCAGTACTCTTTGTAAATGTACCAAATGCCATTTTAGTCTGAGATGGTGTTTTGAGTGTTTTAAAGTATCAAACAAAGATTTATAATGATGCCCAGTTTGCACTAGTGCTCTGAAAGTTTTATATCAAAACAGAATTTTAATATATCAAAAAGAGTAAGTGTTGGCACACATTTCTTCTTGTGTTTTTATCAATTTGTAAAAGTGTTTTTAAGATGTTCCACAGTTAGCAACATTGAAAAAGGTGAGGATTATATTTCAACATTTTCTAAGAATCTACCATCACATTCATGATAGATGGTGACATCCTTGACTTGTTGATGTGCAACAATAGTCATCGTTCCTTTTATTTTTCTTCTTGGCAGAGTATACAAAAGTTTGTTGGTGAAGACAAGTTGCAAGAACTTATCAACTTCACTCTCAGGTATCTCTCAGGCATCACATTACCCATGAAAAGGTGAGAAGTCATTGGAAGCTGGAAGTGTACATTTTGTTTCTCTCTTCTTCTGAACATTCTAATCCAGTGGCAGCGGCTGACAAAGATGGTTTACTTTAAAGAAATTAAAGGGGGGTGCACGCCCCCTTTAATTTTTTTTTTTTTAGAATAAAAGAAATAAAAAGAAAAGATGGCACATGTGCCCCCCTTTAATTTTTTAAAGAAACCATCTTTGTCAGCCGATAGTATTGGCACCAGAAAATTGCACTGAAGCCTTTTTTTGTCGTTGTTGCTTGTCAGCCGATGAAACCCTTAGCGGCACGAGAAACGAACAAATTGCACGAGAGCCTTTTTTTTTTTTTTGGCTTGTCATCTGATTTAACCTGGAAGTAGCACTTGTCATCTAATTTAAAGGGGATGGCTAGTAACCGATCAGTGGGAATCAGTGGGAATGCTGGGGGATGATTGTTCCAATACTTGTGGGATTCATTTAAGAGTACATTATATATCTATTGTTGTGTGAAAATCATTTGCTTCAGAATGGTCTCATATTCAAGTAATGTGCAGTTTCATGTTTCTAAGTTAGCGTGCCTGGTCAGTGACGGGGCATGAATCTGGACATTACTTGAATATGAGATCGTTCTGAAGCAAATAGTTTTCACACAACAGTAGATATATAATGTACTTTTAAAAGAATCACACAAGGATTGAAACAATCATCCCCCAGCATTCCCACTGATTCCCACTAATCTGTTACTAGCCATCCCCTTTAACCTGGAAGTGGCACCATGAATATTTTTTGTGCCCCGCCTTTACATAGTTCCTGGATCTGCCCCTGTAATCAACTGAAATGCAAGTAGACTTGAACAAGTAATAGGGCAGTTTCAGTTATATGTTATCAGCTTTGCATCCATCTTTCAGCTTGTGGCTTTACGTGATGATATTTGTCACTAAGCAATTTCGTCACGACTTTCCAGGAGTTCCATAGATAATTGATTTTTGTAGATTCTTCAAGAAAAGGTCTTTGCCTTCATAGTGTATTGAAGAAAATTATATCTTTGTTGTTTTTTTCTGATGAGTACAACTCTATTTTTAGATGTATGTATTGTGATGCTGAGAAGTACTTCTCTATTTTTACATGCATGTATAGTGATGCTGATGATTGTTAGTATTACAAGTGGTGGTAGGAGTATTAGTAGTAATATCGTATTACTATAATCTCATCATCATCTTTAACATCAGCATTATCATTATGTTGTTGTCATTACTAACATAGCTTTTGGTTATTTGCATTTTTCATGATTATAATGTTTATATGTTTCATTGATTATCCACTGAACTTTGCAGGGGAACATTCATTGAATTCAGGAATGGCATGTTGAACATATGCCCCATCGGTAGGAGCTGCAGCTATGCAGAGAGAGAAGTCTTTGCGGAATATGACAAGGTACGTCTCAGAATAACTTTATGTGAATATGACAAGGTACATCTCACCATGATAAACAATCTTGGATGTATAGGAGAAACCTTCCTGGGAGTTTGCACAGATTTAGACTTGCACCGATAATGTCTGTGGCTAATGCAATTGCAAAAACATATGTCTGCCACTGTTTTCAAAGCAAGGGAAAGTACCACTATGCTTTTTGCCATGATTCCCACCACCCTCCCCCCCCCCCCCCCCCCAAAAAAAAGGAAGTTAATTTATTGAATTTTAAATGAATAAACTGTGCTGTCAGACTTTTTTGAAATATATCAGTCACATCATAAATGCATTCCTTACACTTTTGATTGGCACATTGCCATTTTCTGCCATTCATGTCTTTTGAGACAATGGGATGTGATTGAATGCATTGAAATTTGCAAGTCATTTATTGAGGAGTTGTACTATGGAGACTGCTAGAAGGGACTAAATAAAACAGGTTGAATGCACTGGTTTTCAGCCAATGAAGCACACTTTATACCTGCAATGTTCGTTATGCCCTCCCTCTTCCCATATCCTACCCCCAACAGTGGTGATACAACATTTGCTTAAACACTGTGACAGTTGTTCTGGTCTTATTTTCTCCGTTGACTAAGGGTTATGGTTAGGGTTGTGAAAGGGTTTTAGGCTTAGTTTGATGTGAGGATTAGGATTATGTTTGTGGGTAGAATTTATGTTTGGCTTTGCGTGCAGATATTTCATGGGAGCAGTTGTGGGAGGAACAAATGCCATGGAACCCGTAACAGTATAGAGAGAAACACCAAAAGCTGAACACTAAACACTGAGATAAGACATTTGGCAAACCTTAAATGCCACAGACTAATTTAATCTACCTCTAAATTGACTTTATGTGCCAGGATGCACTATTGTGTGACTGTAACCACATAGTGCCAATAATTCTTCCATTACAGTAAGTTAGGCAAAGGATGTGCCAGCATTGTTACTTGTACGTCACAGAAATATTTGGACATGAACTTGACATTCAGAGATAATGCACCAATTTCCCACCTTACTTGGTGCATGCATTATATGCTGATAATTAAATTAAACTAAGCTTATTTGTCACTGAGAGAACAACATTCTGATATTTAGCAAGTGAGACAATTTAAATAAGAAATAAGAAAATCCAGAGAAGAAAACACAATTCAGTGTTTATGAAACCTAATTCCTTTTTCCTGGCATGGATAGACAAAATAAAATCTTTAAAAATCTTAAATCTTCCTTAAAAAGAAAGTAAGTAAGCACTGTTCCTTGATTTTGACGACACGGTAGTAAGGCCTTTGTCATGATAGAGTGACTGTCCAAATGAAAGGTCGGACATGGAATCATTCATACCATACTTCACAGATATCAATACATGGGTCTTCATATGACACCACAACTTGTTCACACATGAAATATCACAAGCAGACTACAGCTTATAAAATGCACAATGTATGTAATTACTTATTCAATATAGTTCTGTCAATATTAAATAAAATTCTCCCAATGAATTCAAAGTATGGATTTGTTGCACAAATTTGAAGAAATAGCATATTTCATCAATCTCCATCCAAAGAAAACAAACAAATTATTGCTGTCAGTGGGGGACTCAAGGAGCTTTTGGGTTGCACTATTTGTTCTATCAGTCACTCTATCGTCATTCTGGACTGTTCATACCCTCAAGATCCATCTTTCATCTGAAGAGGGAATATGAATTATTAGTTTGCTTTCTGGTATGTCTGTGCATGTGATGTTTTCATGTTTGTGATAATTAATGAATTTTGGAACAATCACTCAAATATTCACTCACATTTCAAAGAGGTGTTGTAAGAGATCTATAAAGTGTAATCCATATGGATCACTGAATTGGCTAGGTACCATAATTTATGTAACTATCACGGTTCCTTTGATCCATATCAAATTTGTTCTATTCCTATGCTTGATGGAGTGAGAGCAGCATGTGGCATAAAGTATAGGATGATACACAGCTGTTACCACTGGGATAGCATTACCACAGATGTGCAAACAAGGGGAAATGGTCACTGGATCTAATTAGTGACTTGATATGCCTGGTATGGATACATCAAACGTGTCAATCAAAATGTGGAGGACATAACATCATGAGAGTCTTGTTTTCTTCTTCTTCTTCTTCTTCTTCTTCTTCTTCTTCTTCTTCTTTTTCTCCTTCTTCTCCTTCTTCTCCTTCTCCTTCTCCTCCTCCTCCTCCTCCTTCTCCTTCTCCTCCTCCTCCTTCTCCTTTTTTTTTTATAGTGCAGTCTGTGCAGCCTGTGTTGTGCAAACTTTTAAACTTTGATAGCATGTTGCATTGAAAATTCAATTCAAATGTATCAAATCCAAGGTTGGTGTAAAGAGATTTTTCTTTCTATCTTTCTTTTTATTTTGTTTATTTGAATCCATTTGCAGTGTGATGACAAAGTCATTTCATGGTGTCACTGATTTTTCAAACTGTGGTTTTCTCAGGCTCATGGCATCAGGACCACGATGGTGCAGGCATTACGAGAGGAGTTCACAAAGGACGGCCTGGTATTCTCAATAGGTGAGATGATCGTAGCTTAACCCGTTCAGGAGGAGTCCCAAGTATAGTCGGGCAGGTGTCTATCGGAAATGCGTGTTGTAGCAAAATCAGTCCTTCCTCAACGGGTTAAAGGTTTTATGACATACAAATAATGCATGCTGATTTGTGTTGATTCATGACACCCTCAACATCACTTTTGTAGTAAAATGAATATCTAGAAACATTCCATATGTTTTAAAATAATTTTTCTTCTATTTTTCTTCAGATTATTTGGATACACCCACAAAAAAAAAAAAAAAAACAAGATTCTGGTTGTGACCTCATCTGTCAATCATTGCTAAAGTACTAATTATGATTAACAAAAGACATTGGAATACATCCTTTCTGATACCGAGCATAATTCGCATGTTCCCTCGCCAAATCTTTTGTTAGTCGCATTAATATCACAGAAACATGCAACTTATGCTGAGTCGAGGGGAAGGTGCATTCCAATGTATTTTGTTAAACATATTAGTACTTTAGCAATGATTAGCAGATGAGGCCACAACCAGAATCTTGATTTGGAAGGGTGTTTTTGTGGGTGTATCCAAGTAATCTGAAGAAAAAAAAAAGAAAAATTATTTTAAGATATATGGATTGTTTCCAGATATTCATTTCACTGCAAAAGTGATGTTGAGGGTATCATGAATCAACACAAATCAACATGCATTTGTTTGTCATAAAACCTTTAATTATGACTTTTAGAGATTTGAGAAAGAACAAAGGAGTTAGAATATTGTGAGTTTGGGTTGAAACTAAGCACTTCATCATGCCGGGTTAATGGTTGCTGGTCACTTTTCTTGCGCTGAAAGTATTATCCAAACAACCCTTCTGTGGTGTAATTAGGAATCTGTACTTTTTACACAATTGTTAATTCACCAAAGCAATCTTTACTTTACTCTACCTTAGTAACCTTTACTGCAGAGAAAATACAGTTCAGAGAAAAAAAAATAAATGGAGGGATTGAGATCAAAGTAACCGGTCATATATTCTTTTTGGTCGATTAGATGAAGGGGAGAAGAGACCCCTGCCTTCAAGGACAGCATGAACAGGTGGCTCAATGTATGCCCAAAAGTGACACACACATAGAGCTATATATTCATTTTATGAAATATAGTATTTCTTCCCTATGGCGTTCCCTGAAAATTCGTAGACAGTCCTATCTCAATACAGGGTCCACTGATGTGTGTCATCCATGTCATCACGTTATGATCATGCTATGATGTCTTTGACCTTCAAGTGATATTCACAGCCTCCTTGGGTGATGCAATGTGACTATTGCCGATGACGAGTTGTATTTCTCAATTGGGAGTACACCTGCGTACATTTTGTCAGTGGTAGGCTAGGCATCTGTGTACATCTATTGCATGCCCATGTTGTATCATCCTATAATCTAGGTGGAGGATGCAGCTGTTGTCTTTGCTGTCACACTGAATATCTGATGTGGCGAGACTATTGTCTTTGCTAAGCGATGCGTCTGATGCAGCGAGACTGTGAACATTGGAAGCATTCACACACATCCACTGTTTGTAGTCTCGCCACATCAGACGTTAAGTGTGACAGTAAAGACCATAGCTGCATCCTCCGTCTACATTGTAGGCTAATGTTGAATGTACTTACATAGCTTTCATGCTTTGTACTTGTATGCCTGGAGGGAGATGTTTTGATGGGTTGTTAACTTCACAAAGTTTTGTGACGAAAATGAAACCCCCACAAAGATATTTAGCAACTGCAGTAATTTTGTAATGTGTCTGGGATGGAATGTCTTGCTTCAAACTTAGACACCATGAAAAATGCATTGTTATGGTTTGTTGGCTTGTAATAATTGCTTGTCAGAGCTAATAACACTTATACGACATTCATATCAAGTTTGCCATTAGACTGTATGTATTGACGGGCTCCACACTTGACAAAGAATTTGTTTGTTAATGTGTTTCTACACACGCTTCAAATGCTTTGGAATTTTGTGAGCTTGAATGCAAAATTTGAAGAATAATGTGTCTTCTAAACCCATCAAATCATGCGTGGCCAGTCATGATCCAGAGATGGTTTCCATTTATGTTTTCTATTCTAGTTTTTCTTGACTTTGGGTACAATGCAATTGAATTATGAACCTTTTATTAACAACTTTGTATTCACGTTGTCATTGTACATACGCATACATACACACGCTCTACATGTTGTATGTACTCGTATAGAGGTGTACAATGTATGTGGAGTTGCGTGTTTGATTTAGAGGCCACACTGTTTGATGACAGCATGAATTTCAAATTTCAAGGGACAAAATTCCAGGTTACTGGAGGGATGATGATATGAGATTGAAGATGACTTATTTGATATTTATATTGACCATGATTGATAATCAGATATTATGGTCATAGGAAAAATTCCATGTATATTTGGTAAAAATTCAAAGAGAATATTTTCTTTCTTATTTCTCTCATCCATTGTGGCCTGCTATAGGGAAAACTCATTCTTAGCACAAATGCTGCCTCAATAAAATCTCTTTAAAGCCACAGCCTTGTTTTTGTTTTTGTTTTTTCTTACAAGGAGCTTCAATGCTCTTTGATTTTAACATCCCTGGGTAATGTGGGTAACAGAGACTCCAACTCTCCCGTTTTCGAAGGGAGATCTCCCGCCGAAAACCCGTTTTTGCAAAATCTCCCGTTCTCCCGTTGGAGATTTGATTTCTCCCGCCCTGGCTCTGTGTCTCCCGGTGGAAAGGATTTCTTTCTTATTGCTATCGTATGTTGAAAAAATAAGCCTTAGATAGCACCAGAGAACATCTAGAACCCTAGGAACTTCGCGTTTCGCACACATCAACTTGGAGTCTCCTGTTTGCTAGAGGTTTCAGGCGGGAGAATCTCCAGATCAGAAGGTGCTTGGAGTTGGAGTCTCTGGGGTAACTGCAAACTTACATTCACCTGTAAACATTGCATCAGACAAGACTCTGTGTGTGCACATGTGTGCACATGTGTATATGTGCGTGCATTGCAGGGGCATGTATTGTTGGGGCAAAGAATGTTTGATCTTTCATGCAAGTTCCCTGGATACAATGACACAACCTTTGGCCCTGTTTAGTCTGTGGACTTGCCTAGTCTCCAGACTGTAGTTGTATTTTTTGTGTGTGTGTGGTTTTATTGTTTGTGTTGTTTTACAAACACATCAAACTTGCGCTGTTTCATCAGCTAGCCATGATTATCTAAACATGCACTACTATATCCTGTAACATGGCTGATATACATGACTAACAGGGTGTTCAGACGCAAAGAATTTATATGAGAACGGTATAGCTATACCAAAATGGTATAGCTATACGATGAATTTATACGTCTGAATGCTGATTAACGAAATGACGTGTAGCGAAACGACGGTCAGAGCATCGTTTTGAACTAGAACTTGATAATGAATCAGCATTCCAACATGTCCATAATGCGTCTGAACGTATGACGACCATAGAATGGTATAACTGGGCAGGGCTTAATGGGAGTGCACATGAAATGTGACCCTACACCTGTCACTCGTGACCATAACAGTACGCGCAGTGAGAAACTGCACATCTATACGACGTTTTCCAGAACGGTCGGGATTAGTGTCTGGACGGTCTGTCGGCTATAGTCTGTACGATGATTATTTATATGTCGCTTCTTTATCAAGTTTTGGTATAAACTGGCTTGCGTCTGAACAGGGGGTTATACTGGCACATACCAAAAAAAATATCTATTTTTTTTTCAAACAGATATATATGCGCTTGATGCAGCACATTTCCTCATGAATCTAGCAATTGATTCTCATACCATTTTACCCATGCAATGAACACTGTAATAAAGATGATAATCATATCTTAGAGAATATTATATCTGCTGTTAACCACATTTACTCAGGATTTGAACAGTCATTATCTCATGAATAAAACTCATCACCCAGAATACCTATCATATGGAAAATTACTTTAACAACTTCCAACAAGATAATTTCTTATAACTAGACCAAAAAAAAAAAAAGAAGAAAGCTGAAACTGCAATGGCAGGTCTTTTATTCTCTTTTCATCAAAAAGCACTGCAGCATGCATGCTCTTATTATCATTTTATTAAAAGTATTGTAAAATGCAAAAAGATCAGTGTGATCAGGTAGCATATCAGCTTCTTTATAATGCAGACTTCCATTTCGCACAAATAACAAACTTGTCAGTAAATGTGTTTTATTCCAAATGACTAATTAGTTGTGTCAGCCTGCATGCAAACTCCAATCGTGTTCTTTATGAATGCATTTCTATCCAGTGTCTCGAGTATGCAGGGGATGTCTGAAGGTGTTTTGTAATCAAGCTTTCTTCAGTTCTGGGTGCATGCTTGATATCTTCATAGTTTGACCTCTGAAACACATTTTGAGGATGTGGAGTCTGTCTTGATCTCATGTGTAAGGTGCACACAGGTACTTGGGTATACTTGCACATGATTATAAAACAAACTCAAATGTCTCCAAAGTTGCATGTTTTACTGCCAGGCCTTGGAGATCGTAAACTCTTTGTGTGCTACCCCCTGTGTGCCACTTTATTCTGAGGCTGAAATGCATGAGTGCTTTTGGAAATAATTCCACTTTCCAATGCTACTGTAAAAGGAGGAATGTTTGCATGCATTTCAATTTCGTGAGAGCCAAGATTCGCGAAATTGAAATGCCCGCAAAAGTTCTTGTCTACACTATGGTACGTATAATGCATTGAATGTTAGAGGCAACTCATGAAAATTTCATGGCATAAAAAAGGCTGTCGGCTCCAATTCGTGAAAATTTCATGCCATGAAAATATCTTGTTTTGCAGTATGTAACAAGTTTGATACCACAGCATGTATGCTAGAAATGCAGTAGAGTGAAGTTATCATAGATACATTGCAACCCTTGCTTTGATGTTGATTTTCTGATGAAGCTATGGCTGTGATGCATTTAATGTACTGTGGCATACTGCTACATTGTATTTCTCAAGCTCTTAGTGAGTAGATGTGTGTTTGACCAAAATAAGCAAAGTTTGCCTGCTGTCAACTGAGTTGGGTGTACGAAGGTGGTACTCAAAGGCCCGAATTCACAAATTTGGTTTAAATCTAAACTGTGGTTTATGCAAATTTCTTCTGCATAAATATGATTGACAGATTGCGCACATGCCTACAGACGTCCAGTAACAAACGTGCGCGCATTCCAAAGGTATGCCTATTTCATGCTTTAGACCAAAGGTCTAAATTTGTACCATGGTTTTGGTTTAAACCAGGGTCCCATTTCTTAGACCTTTTATCAGTAACAACTGCCACATTTCTGTGACAAATTTGCTCTTAGCCAATCAGATGCAAGGATTTCAGTAGCTTGTAACAACTATCATAATTTGTTATTGATATGAGACAAGTTTTATGAAACGGGGCCAAGGTTTAAACCACCTTTGTGAATTCGGGCCAAAGAGTTGAACAGGTGTCTGAAATATCCTTTACAAGGGATCAGAGAGGAGACATCACTCTTTCTGTGTGCAAACACTTGGTACCTCCAGATGTGTTCAGAAACGTGCTTCAGAATTTGTGTGATCAGATGACAAGCAAGTTTTTTGTTTTGTGTGAAAGCTTTCATACGTGTGTGTGTGTGTGTGTGTGTGTGTGTGTGTGTGTGTGTGTGTGTTTGTGTATTTGTGTGTGAGGCAGAGAGAGAGAGAGGGAGAGGTGTTAATGTAGTACACCTGTTCTTGCTTGAAGGGACTATAGGCGTTTTCACATCAGCCCGATGTTTTGAAATAGCATGCTATTTTCTGACTTGGGAAATTAAAAAATATCTCGAGCTTGGATTTTTATCGGGCTGATGTGAAAACGTCTATTGGTTATAAGTATTTTGTGTGATTCATCTTCTACAACCCATTATTATTATTTTTTTTAGGTGGAATACAATGTCTGAGAACATGTCATTGCACTGGACTGTCAGTGGTGTTGAATGAAGTAATGACAACAATTTGGGGTTATGTGTTAGTTTATTTGTTTGTTTTGCTTGATTTTTAAGCTAAACTGTAACATCAATACCTCAAAGGAACTTAGTTAACAATCCCACAACCTTTAGAAGCTATTAAACTTCTGCTCAACCACAACTTCTTTGTAAGCTATTCAACAGCCAACATTATGAACCCTTGAAACATGTAACAAGAACTGCTAAAGTCAGGTGTGTCAGCATCAACATCAAATCGATGTTCTATTGTTTTATATCAAGATGGAGTTATTGTGTTTTGTGAAATTTCAGCATGAAATGAGTGTTCATAATGTATAAATATTTTGCCAGCAGGACTGACCGTAAACTACAATAACATGTACGACTGGCTTTATTGCGTGGGATACATTCTGGTGATGATTTATGATGCTTGGCTTAATGATGATAAACAATACCTGCAGGAACTACCGGTATAATAATGACATCGCATTTTGACTTCTTTTTCTTTCCCATACATACTACTTTGAAAATAATCACTAAATCCTTGAAAAAACTGCACCGTCATTCGCTCATTTCCTGTACCTGACAGTAAATAGTGAGTTATCTTTTCAATTGGCTCAAGAGTTGATCTGCCATGGTTAAAGAGTAGGTCTACATTGTACAATATGTGTATCACACACACTGAAAATGTTATTACCGGTACCACATAATTGTTTGAAATACCATTGACAGTAGACAGTGTTGATAGACATCATATATTGTGAAAGTTTTAATCGCAATCAGCAGATGATGAATATTTTGTTATAATGTAAACATGCTTAGAGTGAAATGTGCTTTGTCATAGCGGGGATGCTGTTTTATGCACACATTTAAATGTTTGGATAATATTTTATGCAGTGTGTTCACCGATGTAGTATGCCTTCACACACATGTTCTTTTTGATATGTACATATGTGTGTATCAATGAATGCATCTTTGAAAAGACACATTTTCATAGCATGTACAGTCTATGTTATCTGTCGCAAGGATTGCTGTGGTGTTGTTTATGATCAACATTCATGTGATACTGTAAAACGAGGAATGTTCACATGCATTTAATTTCACTAATTTTGCAAAATTAAAGGGCACATGAAAGTTCTTGTCTACACTATATGCATTAAGTGTTAGAGGCAACTTGCAGAAATTTCATGCCACAAAAAAGGCCGTCAGCTCCAATTTCCGAAAATTTCACGCCGCGAAAATACAGTGTTTTACAGTACCCATCTTTTAAAAAAAGATATCCACAGTTACCACAAAAGGAGGAGGATTTCGGCCACAAGATCCTTTTTTTTTTTTCATAAATCGTGCCTCAGCATGTCGCAACAGGATGTGTATGTGTGGCTTTGCCAGTTCATGTGGCTGTGGGTATTATTATGTTTTAGGTCTAAGTATGCAAGGCTGTTCAAGCACTTGTCCATACATACTACACGTAACTGTTTTCAAGTTGATTACAGTCACCTTGGCAAAGCTCAAAGCCTCTGTTTAGAAGTATGGTGCCTCAATTTCAGATTTGTTCAACTTTGCTAACTGAGCAGTGTGACAATGTTCAAATCCATGAGGGGGAAAAAAAAAACCTCATGCACTCCAGTGTGTCAGTGTTTTCAGAATAATAATTTCTGCCTCAGAGGTAAAGAGTAAGGGCATAATGTGGTATATTACAATTCTTAGAGACCAGGCATAGAATGATTTTGTTTTACCACTTCTGTCTATGGGAAATATTGAATATATGATAAATCTGGTTACACACATAGTATTTTCACTCTTTGATATCATTCAGCCAAACTGGAAACATTGTTAAACAGTGTCTTCAGGGGACTTGATTACAATGTGAATCTTTACTGTTCATATGCATGTTCAATGTATGTCATATCAGCATAACTTGTAAAGATTTTGGGGTCCCCTTATAAGATGGAAGCTTATCGATCAAGTTCAACAACTGAAAATGCTTATTTAATGCCTGGATGACAGTCATTTTCTGATAAACAGAAAAATGTGTAAAAAAATTGTAATGATGTAAAGCTGCATTTACACCATGATCCCAGCAATCATGGCAGCCTCGTTTCAGGCCACAGTGGAAAGAACGGGATGGATGTGAAACGATGGGGTGAGACGGGATTGTCAAACGTGGCCGGCCATGATTGCCGCTCTGATTTTTAAACTGTCAAAAAACTGTCCCGGTGCTAATGAGGAATTTCGTATGCCGTGATAAAACAGCATGAATGCAACAATGAATAGACCGTAACAAAACTTGGAAGCGGTCCGTAGTGGAACGCGACGGAAAATATTGATAGTCTAGCCTGACCAGACGCCATGAGAACAGCGTCTGATAGCTGTATATTCACAGGGGCGAGGACTGAATCAGAGAGGACTAGAAGGCGAAGGGGGGGAAACAGGAGAATGTCTCATCTACCCACGGTGCTCTGCATTTCGGGCAAATGGGGCTGCCGTGGCCACCGGGAACATGGTGTAAATGCAGCTTAACACAGTAAGCAAGGTTACATCAATATGTTTACCTTTGTGAGTACCCAGATTTCAGTGTGTGATTTGATTTGTTTCTTTCTTTCTTTCTTTTTCTGTCCCCAAGGTGGCCAAATTAGCATAGATGCCTTCCCCAAAGGATGGGACAAGACATACTGCCTCCAATTCTTAGAGAATGATTTTAAGGAAATCTACTTCTTTGGAGACAAAACATATGAGGTAAGACAAAATATACCACTGTCAGCTACACTTGCTTCTTTGAACTCATGTACATGTTTAACTGCAGGTGTAGATGTACTAGGTGTTACAAAAAAGCATTTCCCACTTTCGATCCTTAAATAGCTTGAAGACTGTATATCAGAGAACACTGTCATTGATATGAGCAATAGCTGAATAGTGTACAATTTAGTTGGAGGTGATTTAACTATGAAAGCTTGAATCGGTTTCATCAAATCCATGATTAATTTTAAAGTTAAGTTCCAGATTTTGGTCAAATTTGAACCCTCTGTACAAAACTGAACTTTATACAGGAAAGAATGATGTGTATGTCAGTGTGTACTTACAATGACCCAGAACAATAAGCAGAAATACCACGAATACCATCTTTTCAGAGCTCTGCTGACTAGGCTTCTGTTCTCTTGCTCCAAGCATGGAGGTACGTCCATGCTCCAAGGCACATTAATGCTTTATTAACCAGAAAAGCACTCTGAGAGCGCAGACCTCCGCCAAGCAGCTACTTCCCACCATGATCTTGCTCTTCCATAGAGATCAGTGATTTCCACCCACTGAAAAATCGCCCGATTTCCCAATATAGAAGCCTTTGTTACATCATAAACCCTCAGATGCGCGGCATGCCTCGCCCCACCAGAAACTAGAGCACGCACTTTAGTGCGCGCATGAAAACCTCAAAATGGGCAGCTTGAACTCCCAAGTTCATTGACCCTATCTTGCAAAATACCGAAAATCCTTCATAAACTCCATAAAAATTCTCGGATCACTATGAAAATTTAATCATCTGTTACTTGTGTCATTCTCAACCTTTCCTGCAAGTTTCATCCAAATCCGTGCACAACTTTTTGAGTTATTTTGCACACTGACAAACTAACTAACTAACTATTACACAAACCAACGGTAACGAAAACATAACCTCCCCCCTTGGCGGAGGTAATAATTCATGATGGATTGCCCTGGGCACTGCTAGTTTGAATTCATTGTAAAAGGTAAAATGCATGCTTTCATGTGCTTGCATACACTACATTTCAGGATGAATAAAGACTAGCAGTGATTGTGGAATTTCTCATGAATATGTAATAGAGCATTCAAACCCTGGCCATTGTTCAGGACCATTGTCTGGATGTTAAACCACACACTCCCATACACACCCAATGACCCCTGTGCAAAGTTACAAGTTTTGTACAGAGGGTTGAAATAGAGCAAAATCTGAATCCTGTCTTAAAAATAAATCTTGAATTTAATGAAATTGATTTATGCTTTCATTTTTAAATTACCTCCAACAAAATTGTGCACTCTTCAGCTATTGTTTATATCAATCCCAGTGTTATCTGATATACAGTTTTTAAAAGTGGGGAATGTTTTTTGTAACACCTAGTTCATATTGTATGTAACATAATCTCTTACAGAGAGGGGCAGTTAGCAGATGGTGCTATTAGCAGCATCATTCAGTTACGATTATTGAACTGGATTTTTTTCCCAGTCTGAAACACTGTATGTTTGGTGTTAAATATTTCATGTGAACCACATCAGCATATAGGTCAGGATGAAACCTCTATGATTCTGTGTTGTATATCCAGAGTTTAGTAAAAGCAGACATGTGAAATACCATTATGAGAATGTTGTGTCACATTTTGAAAAAGGGCAGTGAGGACGCTCAGTCAGTGGCGCATCTGCCTTCCAATCAAATGGATTTGGATTCAAGTCCCACTGAGTATACCATAATTCATTTTTTGAAGTCATACCATCCCCTCTAGTAAGAGACAAAAACACTCTGTCCCTCGAAAAGGACATAAAATGGCGGTTGTTAGAGTCATGACTCAAGCGCTTAAGAGATCGTATAGTTTTGGTTGAGACCTAATTTCAGGTTTTTAACATTTTTGGTGAGATAATGAGAAACCTCTTATGAAATATGAAAGAGCATGTAATTCCATGAGGAATTCAACGTTTATTTGATGAAAATTGGTTTTGAAATGGCTGAGATATCCAAAATAGAGCGATTCTAATAAAGTGTGGGACCCACATTTTGTTACGATCGCTTTGTTTTACTTTGTTTTTGGATATTTCAGTCATTCCAAACCCGATTTTCATCAAATAAACTTTGAATTCCTCTTAAAATAGTATGCTCTGTACTATTTCATAAGTGTTATCTTGGTATCTCGCAAAAAAGTTAAAAGCCCAATTCTCATCTCCACCGATACTGTACCATCCCTTTATTTAAGAGATCCCACTTCACTTCCTCATGAAGAACAGGGTGCAGACCTTGTGGAGTGATCTGCCCCAAACCAGATAGAGGGAAATGATGCTAATCCTTTGGTGGTTTACCACAGGTAACCAGCAATAGTCAGCAAATGATGTAAACTCAGCACATTGTGTCATACATGTACAAAGAGTAAGAAAAACATTATGAGAAAAGACAATAACATCAGAGCATTTGTCACATGTGGTAAGGTGTTTTATTTTGTTTGGTTTAGTTTGCTTGTTGTTGTTTTTTGTGCTATTTTGTTTGTATTGCTATTCTTTTTTCAGGGTGGCAATGACCATGAGATCTTCATGGATTCCAGGACCAAAGGATCCACTGTGACAAGTCCTGCCGACACCAAGGAACAGGTCTCCAAACTGTTCAACCTATAATCCAAATTTAATGGCAAACTATTCCAAAAACAAATGAAATGAACTTCCTCCTTCAGCTCAGTTCAAAATAGACATGAATATCAATTGAAAAAAGTGAATTCCACAAAGTGAAAATATTGTCTCTCAGTTATATGCAATGTGACAAATTATCCCGTTTTTCATTTCTGTTCGAACGAAAAACAACTGTTGGACATTTTGTGTGTGTGTGTGTGTGTGTGTGTGTGTGCTGTGTGTTAAAGGACAAGTTCACCTTCATAGACATGTGGGTTGAGTGAATGCAGCAATATTAGTAAAACACATCAATGAGAGTTTGAGGAAAATCGGAGAATCTGTTCAAAAGTTATGAATTTTTGAAGTTTCTGCTCAGTCACGGCTGGATGAAAAGACTACTACAGCTTGTGATGTCATATGAGTACAACTATATAAAGAAAGTATAAAGAAAATTCAAGATATTCTCACTTTTCTCACATAATAAAAGAACACTCAACTTCTCTCTTTCAGAAGTCAGGGGGAATAATATTACCCCTAACATAAGTCAGTAACAAGTCGAGGAAATGTTCACTTTATTCAAAAAGTCAAGTTTTGTGAAATTCTGTTTTTATTTTCCTTATATCGTTGTACGCATGTGACATCATACACTGTAGTAGTCTTCTCTTCCAGCAGTGATTGCACAGATATTTTAAAAATTCATAACTTTTGAACGGATTGTCGGATTTTCCCCAAACACTGATGTGTTCTACTAACATCGTTGTCTTCACTCAATCCACATGTCTATGAAGGTGAACTTGTCCTTTAAGAATGGCAGATAAAGATAGGTGTGGGTTGATCAATGACTTACACCTGAATCAAGACTGCATCAGGATTGCCTGCACATTGAAAATGCCAAACACATAGCTCAATGCTGCTTCGGATGAATGCCAAAAGACCTCAGGTAAACCTGTTTTTTTTTTTTTTAGGTTCAGCAACATCAAATTTAGCAATAATATGGATATACGCCCTTATTCCATGACATCATGTCAGTCAGAATTGTGTAATCTTGTGATTACTATATATTGATCAAGATTTTTAATTTAAAACACACACAAAAAGAAATGTTGTTGAGGTGCAGTTCTGTGCTGTAATATGACCCTTGTCCATCTACAAGGATAGCATCAATCAAATAAATGATTAGCTTGTGAAAAATTAGCATGGCCAAAGTCATGCTACATATCATATGCAGCACGCCTGCAGAGTGGAAAACTTTCAAGTGTAAATTGTAAAAATTAGAAAGAAAATGCAGTGACTAGTGTGTAGGGCGCTGTTATGAGGGGCCACAGATTAATGCATTAGTAATGTGACTGGCATGTCTTTCATGTTATATGGAACTGAGAATGAGAGGTATAATATGATATAAGAGATTTACATGGTGTGTATATGGGTTTGAAATGATGTGAGATATATGTATATGTATGTTAAGGGAGATATGGAACAGGTGAGATTCATAGAAAAGTACAAAAGCACTCAGAAAGTGCAGACCTCCACCAAGCAGCTCATTTCCACTCACATACTTGCTGAAAACTACCCAATATCCCATAAATGATTTTTTAAAAAAGCTGTGTTTACATACCTCATCATCAGCTTTTGCCTGCTCTGCATCTCGAGTGTGCGCTCAGTGCGCATATGCAAACCTCAAATACGCACAGCTTGAACTCCCAAGTTTGTTGACCCAAATTTGCCCCCAAAAAAATCCTTCTAAAATCCTTCAAAATTTCCCGATCACCACCAAAATATATTCATCTCTTCCTTGTGTTATTATCAACTTTTCCTGCAAATTTCGTCAAAACTCGTTCACAACTTTTTTGAATTATTTTGCAACCAAACAGACAGAAAAACCAACACTAGCAAAAAAATAAAATGAAATAAAATAATTAATATTAAACCTTTTTGGTGAAGGTAATGATGGAGTCCAGCTGATGATAAAGCACTAAACATTATTCAGATATTGTTCAGCTTTCTAAGACTGATTTCCACTTTCCTGGTATCACATCATATTCTGTAATTTTGTTTTACGCTCAGGGTCGAATTCATTTGTATATGCTTTGTATTGGTGAATACACATGAGCTTGTGATGAGCATTGATATAATATGGCACTATGTACTCTGTTCTGGAAGGCAAAGACTACTCTTTATAGCAGATCTTTCATCCATGTACCAACTTGGTACCAGGTAATATTCTCTCATGGTTTAAAAGTTGTTTATTATCAGGTATTATCAAGTTTCAGATCTACATAGTTGTAAGGGTGTAGTATTTTTGTTTTAATAGTTGTATGAATTTTTAGACTGCAAATGTTTCCTTTTGTTTTGTTCTTTTATATCATAATATTTGTATTTTTGGTACTTCTATTCTGTTTATTCTGTCTTAAATTTGTATTTGATATCAAAATTAGAGATAACCGGTAATGTTTTTATGTCTCTGCATCCCAGTGTGAAAAGTTTATTATCTTGTAACAAGAGTTAAGGACAAGTAGCCCTCTTGTGTAAATTCACCAGGGCCCAACAACAACAACAACAAAAAAGCCACCAGAGAAAAAAGTTACTGTCAAGCTCTGTCCACTGCTTGAAACTATCAGTACAGGGGAAACTCGGTATAACGAACACTGCTATAACGAGATATCGGTTATTACGAGGAAATTTTCCCCGTCCCAAATTTCCTTCCACACAAGTCTATGTAAAATGCTACTCTTATAGCGAGATCGGCTATAACGAAATAACTGCTATAACGAGATAAATTTTGTGACTTCCAAACAAAGAAAAACATAGCCAATCAAACCTGTTATAGCGAGGTAAAGCAAAATGTCTTCGGGTAAAACTTTACTTCGCCTGTACAATGTATCACCTTCCGAGATTGTAAAGCTCGATGCGCCAAAAACTGTCTTGTACACACACATTTTCTTCAGTTCACTCCAGCTAGCACCGCATGTTGTACGTGTATGTGTGTGTGTGTGTGTGCGCGCACACTAATACATGCAAAAATGTGGTGGGACGGCCATATGTATACATGTACATGACATGATCATGACGTTTAGCAGGTGTGAGGCAATCTGATGCTGTGATTGGCTTTCTACGTAGGGAATTCCCCATCTTCACACACACGCAGTCATATTGTACATACAGAATGTCTCGCATACACACACGGCATTGTGCAGACCATATTCCACACACAACACACACCCATACAATAACCACACATACCAATCCACATACGATCTTGACACAATCGCAAGCTATATGAAATTACAAATTCAAACATCAACAATTAATAAGAAACACATTCTTGATATTGGATTTCATTGGTGAAAAACATCTTCTTACCCATAAAGGTGAGTAATTCCCTCAAACACATTATCAAGTTATCAGTATTGATTGATAGATGATGGGTAGTCCCACATGTGCAAATTAATGTCTTTATGTCATGCTTTTTTATGCCTACTGATATAACGAGATATCGGCTATAACGAGGAAAATGACTCGGTCCCGACCATCTCATTATATCGAGTTTCCACTGTAGAAGTAGTTCATGCATTACTAAGAGGGACAACTCACATTGTAATTATTCTGAAATACTGATATTCATGACAATTTTTTTTTTTTTTTAATGTGATGTATACGCCGTACCAATAAAGTTGAAGTGTTTCATACCACACTTCCAAACAATCCAAACTAGGGAAAGTGCCCTGCTTGAAGCCAATGAAACACTTCTGGCAGAAATGTGATGAATCAATTCAAGGCTTGTAAAAAAATGGTGGCAAAGAGATTGCTGACCTGAATAGAATAGCAGTTGTGGATCCAGGCAGGGGCGCACCGGGCACACCCCCCCCCCCCTTTATTTTTGTTTTAAAAAAAGAAAAAAAAATGGAGAGGGCCGTACTCCTCCTTTAATTTTGTAAAGGCCCACCCCCCCCCCCCTTATGGAATTCCTGGATCCACCCCTTGAATAGCACTTGTTTTCTCATGGCTGTCCTTAGCAAGAAATTACCATGTGAATGTGTGTGTGTGTGTTTTAATGAAAATTGTATCTTTTTTTTTTTCTCCAGTGCATCCTTCACCCATCAAGTCTCTGGGTGATTTTGCTGCAGAAATTATCTATTTTCTCTCTCTCTCTCTCCTTATAGAATTAGTATTTTTAGATGTTCTGCCTTTTCTATTTTGCCAACAAAAAAAAAAAATATATATATATATAGTTATAATAAATTCTAAAAAATACTTGGAAACACTTAATCGCCCAGGTTCAAAAAACAAACAAATTACAATTTAAAACAAAACTTTGCTTCTCTGAACTGCATCACCCATTTAACAGTTCAATTTTCACATTTAGGAATCTTGAGGCCTTTATATTAGATCTCTGAAACTGATACAAATGATTATACATTAACAGCAATGAGCTCAAATGAAAGAGAATACATTTATTTTATGCTACCTTATGAAACATGAAAAATAAATTGTAAAAATTATACAAAATAGACCACCAGAAATGTGATGGTCTTGGAGTTGATTGATTAACGTATGATGTAGCTCATCCATAGTCAGTCTTTCTATTATGCATTATACTAGGTACTATGTACTTTGTGAGAGAATGTTGATCTTTAGCATAATTCATGAGGCATGAATTAATTCTATTTAACTTTCGAAGACGAAGAAAAGATGAAAAGCAGAGGATTGGTAGGAATATGATTGCTGTTGAATGCATGATTCTGTAAGAAATGCCATTTCATTTTCATTTCATTTCATTTATTTTCCACATCCTGATAAAAAGCATTTACAAAAAATACAGGAATGATACATACACAGTAGGACATTGCAACAATACAAAAAAAAAAATAAGTCCAACTTACAGGGATTTTGCAACAGACAAACACAACATAAACACTGCCATGTGAGTGGTAAAATGGCAGTCCATTAATACAGCCCCTACACACTTTGTGATACCAGTTTATAAGAATGTAAGAATGCAACCTTGATTCAACTTGCAGGGTAAAGCTTTATTTTCTTACTCCATGTTAATCTTCAAAAACTATTACAATGTAGGAAGAATACCAATATGTTCACAGAACTCGAAATTGTTCCATTTTATGTTGTTTCTCTGTGCTGAATATTTTGTAATTCAAGTTTGATCGATTTAACGGATAAACACATAATTAAAGCATTTGGTGTAGAACACATGAGCTGCAAGAAATTTCAGAATTGGATCTTGATGTATTTCATATTGTACCCTGTAATGAATTCTACATTCCAGATATGACAGTGTGATTTGTTTGGTACACAGAATGAATTATGGCAAAGAAGACAATGAAGAGACCAAGTCTAAGACCAATTTTGTATTGGTATATAGAGTAGATTAAACCTTACTAATTTGTGATCCATTCTGTAATCTGGTTTGCATTTTCATTGAAAGGAATTGATCTTGATATATTGCTTGCAATGAATTAAATAAATTGAGATGTATCAGATATAATTGGCTTGTGCACTGTGATTTCATATAAAGTTGTCTCACCTCATGATTGTAACTATAAAGCCAAGGTGTGTGAAATAATTCCATGGAATATACATACATACATGATTTGTGAGAATTGCCGTGTAGTTAGAACATGTTATCATGGAAGGTGCTTGTATTTACGTGTGTTGCTTGTGTGTGTGTGTGTGTGTGTGTGTGTGTGTGTGTGTGTGTGTGTGTGTGTGTGTGTGTGTGTGTGTGTGTGTGTGTGTTTGTCAATGTGCTGATATAAAAGTGCATGCAGACTTTTTTTATTGAGGCTGGTACGTTCTTCAGAGTTGTTTTTTAATGATGATGATGATAATATTGATGATATTAATAATAATGATAATAACAGTGATAATAATGATAATAATGATATTACTATTACCATCATCATCATCATCACTACTTTCATATTGTCGATATCACTATCAGAGGGTTTGAGTCCATAACTATCACTCTCCAAGCGCACATAAAACTCGATATGCAATTTAAGACTTTACATACCGTAATAGTAGGGCCTATGTTTAAAGTGACTGTTTTGATTCGCAGTTTCCGTATAAAACAGGTCATACTTTTTGCCCTATCATGCAAGGTATACTTGACGTCGGACATAAACAACGCCTACACACCAGTCAAAATATCCGAAGCAGGCAACGTCATCAATTTAGGGGATTCTAAATTACGTCATAACAATACAACCAGCAGCGCACAACACGGTTGGATGCGTTGTCTTTGTTCGTGGCAGTTTTCGTTGTAGACGTGTAGATGCACTGCGTGACTTGCATGCATTTTACGTGGATTTCTGAATTTCCACTGAAATTATAAAACTGATGAATAATTCACTTTGAATTTTAATGTTTTCATCATTAAAAAATGAGTATGCCGCGCAAAATACTTGGTCAATATGACATGTTACAATGTACTGTAGCAGAAAAATAATATCACAGCCTGGAACCTGTTCCGTGAAGAAAGCGGCGCGCGCGAAATCAACGTTTGTTTTATTGTCAGTGTGAAGGGCGCGCGCCGCGGCGGTGTGCAGTCATGTACTAGAAATCCGTTCGGTCGGAACGCAGGACTGCGTGGTCGTATACCACGCCAGTGTACCTGACCCAGATGATTTCGCCTTTCGCGGCGAGCGTTCATTCCGACGCATACGACTGGCTGCTGGTAGCGGGTGGAGACCACAGGAAGCGAGCATCGCTGGTAAAGTTGGGCAGACAATGATGTAAAAGTGCATCAGACTATGCTATTTCTTCCATGGATCCATTATCATTACTCCTGTGACACTACTCAAAGGCAAGCATTTCGTTTTTACCGCCTGGTATGACTACGAAATTTGCCGATATCCGCCGCGACTGACGAAGGCAGTGCGCTGGTGTACTCTGTGGACGCAGAATTTTCGGAGCTCTGCCGCGATCGGTACGGCAACTCGTCCCTACGCGTTTCATTGGCAGCGCTTTAGCGTGGAGGCAATTCAAAGCGGTGGAGGAATTGTGGAATATATTCGAACTCAACATCTATCTCGTCTGCAGTTTTGGCTGAGGTTCCATGAATTGTTGCCCACACCTAGCTACTACTGCTCTTCCGTAACTGCCATAAAGCCAGAGAGATTCTTTTTTTCAGGATTAAATTATAAATAGATAAATGACTATGGGAAGGAGAAGTCTAAAGAGGATTTGTCTCTTCGACATGGATGGTACGATCACTCAAGTACGCAAGGTGAGAATAAAATTATAAGTTGTAACGTATAATACAGACATTTAGTTATGAGATATAATATTAATAGAAGAGATTTGCCACAGGCCATGAATCAGGATCATCACGAACCCGTGCAAATATCGTTGTTTAATGATGAATGTCAGTTGATTACCGAATCATGAAATTATCAGTTGATTACCGAATCATGAAATTATCTATGTTCTTTTCTTGCCTTCGAGTTGTCTGAGATGTTTATTTCCTGTTGCACGAGGTATATAGCAGCATTCACTATCGTTTTGAACATCTAGCTCTGAAAATGACTGCGCAGTTCGGCAACAAATTATAATAGAGGCTTAATTACTAAGGTGCTTATATTAAATATCACATCCTTTTAAAAAAAAAAAAGTTCTTTGACTGATACCGGAATGCGCAATGATCATAGGAATAATCGTGAAAATTGTTACTTATCTGAGATTGTCACTAATTTGACCAAAATAATATGATAATATTACGTGACGGCAAATCATGTTTACACAGTGAACATCTGCTTCCTCTCCCACCTACCGTATCATGATTTATGGATTCCATTTCACCACAGCCAATCGGGAGAGAGAGTGTGTGTGTGTTTACGTATGTGTACATTGTACTACGCCTGTTTTAATGTGTGTGGGATGGAGAGTAATTTTCAACGGAAACTTGGCCAGCTGCCTCCTTGTTTTTCTTCTCTTTCCTTTCTTTTCCGTGTATACGGATTACCAGTGCTCCATTCTCTAACATTCAAAGCTCCCTTCTTACAATAGTTTGTATACCTCATCTCTTCCTGCTTATCTTAATTTCCAATGTACAAAGTGTAATTATACTCCATCTTCAAGTCTTGATTCAGATTCAACTTTCCGTGCCTCTTTACAAATTGAAACATAAACACACACGGAGGAAATCCTAATTGTGTGCATCGTAGACGTCACAAATTCTTAAGTATGATGCCAACACAACAAGAGACAAATTCCTTTCCTCCATAAGACAGGGTTTTCAATGCTCCGCATGACTCCGCATGACTCCGCATGAGACTTCCTCGTAAAATACACTGCTTATGTCATGAAGGATGACTACATGGTGCTGCGTGTTGATAATCAACAGATGCTGCACAGGTTTATTTTGAAATTCCTTGATTGACACGCATAGAACCTGCTTAATCTGAGTTAGGATTCATTTTTCTCGTGACCATGTAATTCAAAATGATATACAATGAACAGTACAGAGCAAGAACGGAAAAACATGCAAAGTAACATAATACTTGTAGGGCCTACTTGTACAGTGTACAATTGTATTATAAAAATCCTCCTTGTGATGCAGGGTACTTGACATACATCGGTTGAGATGTGTCTCAGTCCTTTATCATTTATGTAGGATGTTGAGTGGCTCAATGTTGCTTGAAAAACAAGGATTGGATTTTTATCAGCAGCACACAACTGTCATCATAACTATCGTAAGAATTAACTAAATTGTTTTTATCACTCTGGAAAATAGACAGGAGAAACCAAAGAGCGTGATATTTTGAGACGAACTCGGAAGAGCTCAAGTGCGTTTTTCTTCTGCATATTTCTGGACATTCCAAGTCTAAATCCAAGCAAAACATGTTGCTTTCAAACTTGCTATTGACGTATGCTGTGTTAATAGGCATTGGAATTTTCTGGACACGGATATACTGAAAACACCGATTAGTTTACAAAAGCCACAGAGCAGCCAGAGCGTGCGACAAGGCGCAATCTCGGTTACGGGCTGATGGGTGTGCGGGACGCTGATTGGCTGATGTTGGGGGCGAAATAGTGGGTGTGTCACTACGTCATCACGGCGCTGGAAAAAGCTTCCGTGACTTTCAGACGACCTTCACACGTACCCAACCTGTTATTCTTCGTACCACACTGTAGTAACTCACAGGGAAATGCATAACATTACAAGACAGTGTACTAGTATACGGCAATACCATGATCTACATACACATGTATGACGAGACAAGTAATTTAGAACAAAAATATTTTCCCCACCAACATTTTCGCTGCTTTCAAGTGTTAGATGGCGATAGATTTGGCATTTTGTCATGTTTTACGAGTTGTTATGATGAAGAGCAAGAACTGAAGGAAACGACGCCACACTTTTTTTAAGCGCTGGCGTGGCATCTGGATCTGGATCTGGATCTGGATCGATACGCTGCCGGACCGTGTGGTATAGTGCAGCGGGGAGAGAGGGCGCGAACTAAATTAATCGTATTTTTACAATTTTACAATTCCGTCACGAAATATTACTAGATGGACTGATTATTATTCACAACGATATTTTGCTGTTAGCTCCTTCTTTCTGACTTCCATTCTTCCTCCTCCCTCTGCATACTAATATGTGTAGTCGTTTTCTCTTCATTGTCATAGTATTATGATTTTTATTCATTATCAACAGTCTTTCATGATTTTAATCACTTTTAAAAGTGTTATCGTAAATGCAATAATATTTAGGTTTTTTATCCATGATTTTGCGTATCTTCAGGGATTTTATTTATATTGTATACATGTAAGTATAGGTTAGACATTTTTAGGCGAAATTTATTCCTGACGTTTTTACCATAAACTGCTGGCTCGAAGATCGCGATTGAATATTAGAATTATTGCATTAATTTGATTGACTGTTGCATAGTTTGCTATACTTGTATATGACGAAGTATTGTATGTATTCGATGTATGCTTGTCTGCATTCGTTTTTGCGTGCTTTCGTTTTTGCGTGTCTGTACAATGTATGTGCCTACGATTTTTTGTATTCTGCGGCGTTGTCAATAGCCACTGCTACCATCATGTCTTGTAGCAAAGGCAGACAAATTATATGCACGGTACGGTAAAACCAGAAAGAACTGTCACTGGCATTCAATGCATTCTGTCGACAAAAACACTTACCGCGTGCATTTTACTTTCGCGAATCTTAAATTAGCTCCCCTATTTAGAAATTCGCGAAAGTTTCATGCACGTGAAAATTTCTGGTTTTTTCAGAATTTTCAGATGATTGCAAATTAAGCAAAGTTCTTTGTCTCTTTTCTCATGTCAATCACAATTTACCGGGGGGGGGGGGTCTATTCAAATAAACAGTTCCGTAGTTTTCTCGCAAATTTAAAGGAATAAGAAATGCAAAAATAAAGATGAGTGATTGCATTGAATGATACTTGGGTCTTGTAGATGCACCCATATTAAAAACTCAAAGATGTTTTACCTTCGTATGTGTATTATGTATGTGTTTACGTGTGCGTACCTGTGTGCGTGCCTGTGTGCGTGCCTGCGTGTCTGTACAGCACGGTGGCTGTGGACATCTACAACATAGATCTGCTATAGGTCTAGTTGATCAAAGTTTTATGACTGTTGTAAAAAAAAAAATGACCTTATGCTTGCTATTGCTTGCTCATTTTATAGTGGCGATGTTTATTTTTTTTTCTTTTAGTTCACATTCACGTTAGATTTCTGTGTTATTTTGGTTTTGATATGTGTGTGTATTTGTTGTTGTTTGGTTTGTTTGTTTTCATTCTTGTCTTCATGGTCGCTGAATTTATCTCTCCCCAGAAAATAGACGCGGAGATGCGCGAGCTCCTGATCGAGCTCCAGAAGCAGTGTCCCATCGGCCTGATCACGGGCTCCGACCTCAAGAGCGCCGAGCGCCAACTCGGGCACGAACTCATCCAGAGATTCGACTATGTGTTCGTTGAGAACGGCGCAGTGGCCTACCGAAATGGGGACGTGATTGCTGAAAAGGTCAGTGATGCAACGACGAATGTCCCCGGATGTTGTCTTCTCTGTATTGTCCATCAGTTTAATCATAATAGAATTAAAAAGTAAAATGTGGCTTACTGTAGAGCTTTCCTTGCTGCATAAGTTACCAAAATCCGTACATCCCTATGTCTCCAAAATTCCACTGACTGCACAGCATCACCATCTATTTTGGCATCGTGATGATTTTCAATATGCAAATTACCTGACAGCCTGCCTACGTGTCTATCTTGTTTTCCGACAATACAATCTAAAACCTGTCTATAACATTGATTTCAGCTATACTCTTGATGTATATAGCAGGAATAAGACTTATATTTAACATTGTGTATGGGTGTGCCGTTTGCATACCGAAGTAAAATACATTTTAAAACAAAAAAGTCTGATTACAGTTTTCCGAAAATGTGTCTTTGTGAGCTAAATTCACTTTAGAGACGTCAACAATAGTTCTGCGTGAGTGCTGATTGTGCAAAAATAAAAAATAAAGAAGGAAAATGATAAGACAATTGTTAGGTGACGCTGAGTGCGCAATCTTCAGCATCGTATAAGGTTGTCGATCCCCTCTCATTTCGAGTCATTATTGTACTGTAACTCTGTGCATGACAAACAATAAATAACAATAATCATGTGACTTTGACGAAGAGAGCAGGCGAGCCTTGGATAGGACGAACGTTTCCGAGAAACAGCTTCACATGAACAGATTAAGATAATTGAAATAACACGCTTTTTCTATATATAGCTTTTACAATTCAGGGCATGAAATGGCGGCTTGCCTACATAATTTTCACGGTTAACATCTGTCTGGTTTTATTTGCATTTCATTCACACTATGTTATGCCTGTCACGGTTGAGGAAATGGCATTTCCGGTAAATTAATTGTAGTGTTTATACTGAAATATTTCTTGTCGGTTGAGGACTTAGGATTTCCGAATTCCGTAATGCCAAATAAACAGACACTAACTAGAGCTGTAAATGTTAATGATGATCATCAGTGAAGACAGCCTGTCGAACTAAGATAAACATTTCACCAGATCATTTTACCTGTATGGTTCACACCTTGTAGAATATATCAGAGGAGATGGGAGAGGCCAAGTTACAAGAAGTTATCAACTTTGTTCTGCACTACTTAGCGGATATCCAGCTACCAGTGAAGAGGTGGGTTTGTTTTCATATATTTTTGAAAGATATACGTAAAACAAGGTTTCTTTGTTTGTTTTTGTTTTTGTTTTTTGGTCACATTTTTATCAACTTGAGGCATCGATGAACATATTGGACCTGTTTAGCAGGTGTTCGCCATATGGATTCACAAAGTTGTGATTCCAGAAAATGAATGAGTGCTGAGATTGAATATCTACGCTTAATAAGCATTACACAATTCATAAGACTCTGCTCCCGCTTCAATTCAAGACAATGTATAAACAGACTGGTAGACCCTCGTCAGTAAATTACACAGGTGCTTCCACCACCAAAGTATAATAGGTTAACACTGGCACTTTTGCCCCCAGCTGCTCAAAACATTAATTTCCATTGTCAAGTCTAAAGATCGGTCACACTCTAGATAAACTATAAACTATTGTTATTTCACGAAAAGTTCGTGTTGAGGACAGATGACGTCCATGTAAATACAATGCCAAAGCATGAGTATCCATGCACGATTTGCATGTGTGATGTGCGCGTGAACCGTGAGTGTTTGTTCTATAAACATTTACAATTTTAAGTGTTTGTTGATTTAACGTCTACGGCGATAAAAGACAAAAAAAAAAAAATACATACAGGAGGAAGAAGGGAAGGCTCATTGCTGGTTGGACTATGTACAATAATGTAGACCCTACATGTGTACATCCAGAGTGAAAACGAGAACAAGAATTGTTACATTGTGAAACAACAGTAGAAAATGATCACATATTTTTCAGCAAATTCGCAAGATGAAGAATGTTTCTAAATCGCTAGATGACATTACAATGACGGCATTTGTCCCATGCTGTATAACGCTCAGATTAAGGAGATGAATCCTGTTGATGCTTCTTAAGATACATTATCATGAATCAGATATATATGTATTGTTTCCAAATCTTTCTTAAAGGAGGTTCTTATTATTTTTGTTGGTTTTTTTTTTTGTGACAAGAAGAAGGAGGTCATGTTATTCATTAAGTCAAACTTTGCTAAAAGTTTACGTACACAATATCAATATTACATAACATATAGGGACCCGTTTCATGTCTACGCGTAATGTGAATATTGCAACAACTGCGTTAACGACCGCAAGGTGTGCAATACTAACATCTTATTAGTTTCAAAAGATGTTGCCATAGTAACTGCAACATCGTAACCAACAGACCTCAGGAGTAGACAGAGTGACTTTTGAAGAGACCGTCAAGGTGTGGGATGCAACTACTCAGGGGTTGTTTTCGGATGTGTCGCACCATGCAGCATTTCCTAATACAATGCGTGTGTCTCTTTGTCTCTCATATAGCACAGGTTACTATTTCAAGGTGAACTTCACTTATCCAATATACCAGGAACAATGATAGCGTAAAGCCAATGATGGTTCGTTTCCAGGTTAGATCGTGTATCGACTTGTGTTTTTAGGGAGTTTGGAGCGGATGTGTTGCGCAATAACCCGTTTCGGGTTTCTGGCGTTATCAAGTTATGTAATATGCATTCCCTCTATCATATCGCAAGGCATGTGAAAAAAAAAGAAGAAGAGTAGATTTTTTGTAAACGTTTGATCGTGATACCCTACAAAGTGTCCCAGGCTAAATCCGAATGACGTGTATTCAATCGGCAATGCACATTGATATTATTCCATACGATATGAATCTTTTAACGAAATGTTCCAATTGATCCACATGCTTATTCTTCATCAACATAGTCAATGTCTTGTCGTACATCACATGTACATCCTTTATCTATATCTGTTGTATGTATCTTTTTGTTAAGATTCTGTACTGATATACATTCTCCTTTCATGCGACAGGGGTTGCTTCGTGGAATACAGGAAAGGAATGATCAACATCGCACCGATGGGTAGATGTAATCTGACGTTCGAGGACAGGAGAATTTTCTGCGAGTACGACAAGGTGTGTCATCGCTTTGAATTATTGGAATCCACCTGTATATTCCCTAAAGATGTGTACCCTTAGATGTTATATAAAAGTTGTCTTTCTTATCACCATGATGTATGCACGTTAGCCTAGATTATGTACGATTTTGGCGCTGTCAAAGTTACAGAAACATTTAACTTTTCATTTGTATCTCAGATCGATGAACCTCATCAAGGATCCCTCTCTTTTTTTCTTTTCTTTCTTTTTGTGGGGGGGGGGGGGGGATATTCACGTGTTGGCTTTGGAAGTCCCTTTTTTATTTGATATCGAGACTATCAAGCCACTACGAAATACTATGTACCTCGCAAACCCGCTACCATGTGCTATATGTTATCCCTTCTCCTTCCCACGGAGTCATTCAAACA
This sequence comes from Diadema antillarum, assembly GCF_040938485.1. Lineage (NCBI taxonomy): Eukaryota > Metazoa > Echinodermata > Echinoidea > Diadematoida > Diadematidae > Diadema > Diadema antillarum. The sequence continues at coordinate 964,204 of NW_027271492.1, forward strand.
GGTCGCCACTATGGTGTGCTCTATCCCACTTAATCCCACCCTAGTTACACCCAGAAGTTCCTATAGAATCGTGGACCCTCTTATAGAAAGTGGATAGTCCCGTATACAATGAAGACGCCGTCACCTCTTATTACCTTCCTATTGTGGGATATTAACTAGGACTGGTGTAGAAAGAGTAAATTAAGGATTTTGAAGAACGCTTTGTATTAACTCACTCTTTCTTTTCTCTCTATACCTACTCTCACGCAGACGCACAAAGTTCGTGAGAAAATGGTGAACACACTGCAGAAACGCTTTGCAAATAGCGGGCTTGTATTCTGTATAGGTAAGTTACCTTGTATCGTCGTTTTATATTTTCCTACAAATTTGATACACTTCTTTTTGATAGCGTATCGCGAGTATTCTGATGTGTGCATAAGGCATTTACTAGTGACTTTGTCAAGGTGGAGATTGAAATCAACTCCTGTTCATGATTATCGCCAGTGGTTGCCGGTTGTTTGCAGGTTTCAGGGGGGATCTAGCTTTTGGCTCAGGGGGTGGGTTGACCAAATGACGTTGGGTCATGACAAACAAACAAAAAGTCTTCACATATTTTGCTGCCACTTCTCTCCACAAATCGTCTGACAGGAAAAAAAAGCTGGGGTCTTTTTTATTTATTTATGTTTTTATTTTCTTTTTCCGTTGGGTAGATACTCCGCTGGGTTTCATTCACGTTCTTCAGTGCATCGCCATTTTAAACACGTCGAACTATTTTTTTTAGACCTCATAACATTTGCGTACCGATAAAGGCTGTTACTGAGTGGTATGATCAAATTTGTTTCACACCCATGACATTGAACGTTCATTTATCTATCTATTCTGTGCACAGGAGGTCAGACGAGTTTTGATGTGTTTCCGATTGGCTGGGACAAGACATCATGCCTAGATCACCTGGGGTCAGAGTTCGACCAGATCTACTTCTTTGGCGATATGACAGCCAAGGTTAGTCTTGCCTAGACTCAAGATGTCAAAACAACATACTAGCCCACTTATAATGTATGGCCTCCTAGAACCGACTTGCGACAGAAGTATTATTTTCCACGCTTGAATGTCCATTTCATTTGACGGTTCTATTGCCTTGAGTTTATAGTTATTTTGTGTTGTCTTGTATTGGTGACTAGGGAATAGTAAATTATGTTTTTAAGCTGAAATATTTGCTTTATATTCTGGATGAAGAAATGAATCCTCTAGTGCTGACTGAAAGAGCTTCATGTGATTATATTTATTTTCGAATATTTCAGAATGTTGGCCAGTTTCACTCTCCATGGTATACTATTTCTGACATGATCTCATAAAGCGATTGTGACATCACAAAGCAATACTGACATCGCGCACCGCTCCGTATGGTCACGTCATTGCACTCCGTAAAATGTAACAAAGCAATAATTTTGACATCGCGCGCTGCTTCTTCGTACTGTCTCTGTTACAAAGCAACTGTGACATCACAAAGCAGTTTTGACATCGTGCGCTGCATCTTTGTACAGTCACTTTATCAAATGTAACAAAGTAATTGTGACATCATAGAACAATTCTGACACTGCGCGCCGCTTCGTACGGTCACTGTAAAATGTAACAAAATTTTTAGACATCGCCCGCCTCTTCGTAATGTCTTACTCTGTTACAAAGCAATTGTGACATCACAAAGGAATTTTGACATCGTGCGCTGCAGTCTTGTACGGTCACATCCACTTTATGAAATGTAACAAAGTAATTGTGACATCATAGAACAAATTTGACATTGCGCGCTGCTTCGTAAGGTCACTGTATTCTGAAATGGGACAAAACAATCGTGACATCACAAAGCAATACTGACATCGCGCGCTGCTGCTTCGTACGGTCACTTTAATGTAACAAAGTAATTGTGATATCACAGAGCAATTCTGACATCTCGCGCTGCTTCATACTGTCACTCTGTGATGTAACAAAGCAATTGTGTCACCACAAAGCAATCCTGACATAGAGCCCTGCTTCGTTCTTCGCTCCATATGGTATCCACCACGTGACTTCTCGCCTCATTTTTTCGCCTTCTTATGTTTACATTTTTGATCCAAAATATAAAGCAAATATGCTCTGCCTACTTTCGATTGTCTGGTAAAAAATATGGGCCTCGGTGCCTTCAAAAGTACCATTCACTTAGGGGCTTAACTCCGCAGTGAATAGCACTATTTTGGAGTCACCTCTGCCCATATACTTTTAGCCAGAAATTCTCAATGAGTCAAACATTATCCACCAAATTTGAATTACAAGTAGAAGTGTGTCAGGAATATTCAACATCTTGTTTGTCATTGCTCACTCTGCATGTCTATCGTAAGTTGAAATAGCCCTTATCGAAGAAAATCATTATTGTATTCCTCTTGCAAAGTTTGTGATAATGATTTAGTTTTGTTTCTGGCACGAAGTAAACATTGAACGAACAAAAGTGAACGGAGAAACTAGCGTATAACGTGAAGTACAAGAAAATCTTGAAAATCGATTGTGTCACCTTCTGAAAAAAACATTACTATGAGGGCGCTTTTTCACCGAGGGATCCAGAGCCGTGTATCATGTCTATCTTCGGCTCGAGAGGGTCATAGCAGCGATTCAAGTTATGACTTGACTCGAATTCAGTCTCAGTTATAAACATTAAACTTATTCAAAGCTCATCAAATGTCAAAATTTTACTTTATAAAAGAAAACAGAAGTAAAATCCCACACAAACCCTTCAACAACAGCAGCTATGATTTTGCTTAAATACTATTTGCCATTGTCCGATTCGTCCTCAATCCCTCAGGGTGGCAATGATTACGAGCTCTACCACGACCCGAGAACGACAAGCTACACGGTGACCAGTCCCAAGGACACGGGTAGACTTGTGCGACAACTCTTCCTCAACGACTCCACTTCAAGGACCACTGCCACGTGACCAGAACTCCTTTACATTCCAGCCCTCTTTGTTCTGTTTGTTATTGTTTTTTCTTTGTCTTATGATATATTTTCCCCCACCTTCCGCCAGTAGTCGCCGTGACATTGTACAAGTTCTTGAAGGTCGTAACGCACCAGTAACATTATATATTGGCTGAACAGTTGAAGTTGAGACATTCTAGATCAATAGCCATGAGCGCCTATCAAAGGTGGATACCGGCGTTATACAAGAAGCCATCCTCATCATCATCATCATGAGTAATATGTGCATGTCCACTGACGTTTTTTGCAGAGCTCATGCTGATTTTTTTATTCATTATTTTGTTGAGTTGAGTTGACTTTCTGTAGCACTTGCGGCAATAGAGAAAATGAATACAGTGTAATTCTTCCCAGTACTTCCTCTCCTCGTCATATTGTGTGTGTTTTTTTTTTCTTCTTTTTTGTTTTACAGTTTGCTCTTTTTATAATGTTAGCGATACAAAGTTCACCCGTGTCACGAGATGACACGTGACACGGAGTATACTCTGAGCTTTGAAGAAAGTGATGATTATAATTATGACATGCCCTCGAATGATAAACCTTGGAAAGTACAAAATGCTAATAGTTTTTTTTTTTTTCATGGCATAGTGAGTTAGACTTCTGTTTTATCAAAGATTATAACTCGAAGGTTTGCTTCCATTTCACGTGAAATTATTCCATCTTGGACGTAATGCTGAACAGAAAAAAAAAAAACCGGGAATGTCATGTCGTATATAGTCAATCTATATGCAAGAAACCATACAGAACATTATTTTGTTTTCCCCCAGTGAACAAGTCGATTTTGTTGTCCTGGTCTCCATAACACTCTATATAATTGATCGATGTATTATGTCTCTATGTATAATGTGTGGAAGAACACGCAGTAACACATAGAGTCGTGATATAATTCACTGCCTTGTATTACAGACACATTGTCTTCATTTGTCTTATCTATATCTTATCTCTATCTTTCATATCGTGTTTTCATAAATTCACCTAAGGATGAATAGACTGAAAAATGCCTCTCTCGCCGTAGCACTGCCATATGAATTTTGCAGGTTGAAAAACAATAAGGGCATTGATATGATCGTGGGCGAGTACGATGACCCAAGATATTATGGATATCAGAGAGACTGATTTTTTGATCATCATAAAGGCGTCGTTCGAATTATACACTACTCAACCATAAACTAATCCACAATCAATATTAGCAACATCACGGGAAGAAAGTGATACATGATGATGATGCTAAAGCAGATGAAAGGTGGAATGGTTTAAACGAATGCAGGCACGCAACAAATACTAGTACATGTACATAAGAGATTTCAGTGAAGTGATTTCTTGTCAATGTACAGGTATATCCATGTTCATTGTGTATTGCACATAATTATTAGTTATGGTATACATTGTACTTCCCATCATGTGAAGATTGTAGAAAGTTTTAGTCTTTCCGTTACAGCACTTCTTATATGCGAACTGTTATGTTTGTACAGTTTCATGAGGTTTTATTTATATCATGATTTTTTTTGTTGACGCTAATTAACTGATCATTTCAGTTTCATCTCAAAACTTTCATGACATTTAACCATATTTTGTTGCCTTAGTAAAGCACAGGACTGAAATAACGTGAAAGGTATCCACGCTGGAAGTTGATATCAACACATTGTATAAAGTATAGTTTTATGTATACAGCCTTCAATGTATATACAACTAATACATAGATGTGCAGTAATAATTGATGGTTGTACAATAATTACGCATTTTACCTCACATGCAATAGAAATGCAAGAAGTTAGCTATAGATGTCAAAATTGTTGTAATTTTGCATGTCATGCTGCAAACACAATTTTTTTTTTATTCTAAGGTGCTCTTCTATAGCAACAAGTATGATAAGAGAAGCGTCGATCAGACCAACACATTAGATCTGCACTCAGTCTTGATCAGAAGTACGAAGAAATTCTTAAAACTGAGAGGACATATCAGAGAGAAAGGGAATTTCCCCCGTCGAGGAATGACTCTGACAAACAAAAATCGCTCCACTATTACGTTGCCAGTTCAGTGCAATATCTGTCTCTTGGTAATGATACCTATCCCGAGAGGGATCATCTGTAATGTACGAATAGACTTTCACAAGAAAGGCTCGATTCTGAGACTCAAGTATTGTAGAATCTTCAAGTCGTTTGAGTACAGGAGTTTACAGATGTATTCGGTTAACGAACTCACTGCCGAAAGGACGATGAAAAAAAGGAAGTGATTGAGAAATGTGAGTTATGACAACATCATAGGCGACAGGGAGGAATATGACTTGTCTCGAGGTCATGATATGCCTTGCACGCTACCATCTCATGCTTGGTGATTTCACCAAAGTATTAAATGACATGCCCATTCCATGTTTTGACATAATGAATGCTGCAGGATCACATCTCATGATCGTCATGTCATCATGACATGCTAAGTTTGATTGATTACAAAGTAAACATGTAGAATTATTCGTAGCAATACCGGCGATGTCTAACTGTAAATTTGTTTTAACGATATCATGAAACGGAATTATTCGTAGCAATACTGGCGATGTCTAACTGCGAATCTGTTTCAACAATAGCATGAAACGGAGAGATTGATTTCGAATAATTTCGATTGATTCTCAGTCTGTATTCTGTCTGTTCATCTCCCATTTCTAAGTTCATTGGTAGTATCACTATACAGATCATCATAATGCCTACAGCACGAAAGCAATTCTATAACAGAATTACGCTTAAGACTGCTTTTTATCTCGTACAAACCAAGTTCATATTCAGGGGCGGATCCAGGAATTCCGTAAAGGCAAGCGCCTTTGCAAAATTAAAGGGGGCGCACGCAGCCCCCCCCCCCCCCCCCATTTTTTATTTTTATTTCTTTTGTTTTAACCAAAAATAAAGAGGGGGCGCGCGCCCGGTGCGCCCCCCTCTGGATCCGCCACTGATATTCAGTGTTTCAGCCTTTTTACGATTCTTTTTGACGGTTGTTTCATTTGTTTTCGGTGATGTCGGCCTTGTCATCATGTGAAGAAAGTCCAAAAATTACAAATCAAGATTCAAACCACTTATTAATTGATGTCTGTAGCCATAATACATGTATTGATAAAGGCACTAAATGTACAACCAGACAAACAACACGCCGTTTTGATCAGTCATGCCCAGTTTAAAAAGAAATAGAATTTTGATCTTTTAGCGTTGGTGAGTGCGAGAGGTTTTTAAATTTTCCATGTTGTAATGCATTATAGTACATGTAATATGATTTAGTGTATGTTTCAGAGCGTCAGTTCTATTTACAGCAGCCTGTATGTACCTTTCATAAGCTGCAAAACTATCATGTCTTAGTATTACACGGGGATCTTTTTATCATGTACGACAGGAATGAAAGTTATCGAAAGGAAGAGTTCGGATTGTTTGGGGTTCAGTAATCTGTCCACTTTTTGTCATAATTGCTCTCTGTTTTAAACTTTCAGTATCAGGTTGATCAATGATCTGTTTAGAACGTGTGCCTGCACGTATTGCGTTATGTAAGTATACAGATCAACGGATCGACAGATGCGCGGCTTCAATAGGTTTGCTTCTGTCGAGTTTTTGTTATTACATGGGATGTATCATGTAGTTCTCATCTTGTACAGTGTGTATGATAGATCAAGACGTAATTTAAATGTGACGTCAAGCAGAGCACTGACTGAATGAATGTTAGGAATCGCCATGTTCAGTTTGCTTGTTTTTGTTACTTTTAGCCATGCTAGCGCCGTACTGCAGAAAATGGTATCGTAATCTGCACACGTCGTCAACCAATTTTGGCGTAATAGACATGGAATTGTTGATACACTGACCAGCGTGATTATCCTGGCCAAACTAAAATGTCTTGAACTTCGATGGACACATGCGAAAAGTAGTATACAGCATGGATAACACAATAATGCAATATACATGTGTACGTTTTATTCGAAATATACTGCAGGTGAACTGTTTTGTAGAATAGTGTGATATGCTTTCGTGCAATGAAAATCGACCAAAACTGCATGAGACTAAATACAAGTGTAGCAAAATGAAAGAATTTCCAGCCTATGCCGGGAGCTGAAATGCCTACTCATGCACGCACTCACACGCACAAACAAACAATCATTGTACATAGCTGTAATCAGAAGGCTCGTGAAGGTGTCGTCTGTAACGTGCGAGGGTCAAGCTATACCATGTAACTGAATCAGAGCCAACCACTCGAGTACGAGTAGATGGGGGAAAGCAACAGGACGTGTTTTCTTCCAAAGCATTGCACTACATGTTCATTGATCTGTCTTATGTCGCACTAACTTTTCTTGGGCAATTCCTGCGAGAAACATTTATCCTTTTGTTAATGATGAATGGTCTTATATCTTTCTACATAACCTATAAAAACGACACGCCAAATGATACAAATCAACCATGGCGGAGCACGCTGTTTATGAACGGGAAGATGAAAGGGATTCTTCCTTTACCTTCCTGTTGTAAAAATAATGGTGCACAGCTTGATGAAAGTCGTTTGTAAACAGGGTAAAAAAGGTGCAAAACTATATAGGCCTACATGTATACACACCAACTTTGTGTGTGCGCACAGTTATCTTTCATAGCATAAAATGCCACCCAGAGAACTATAACATGTGTCATATTAATGCTTTTTCGAATGTTGCAATCAATGTTACCAATTGTAGATTGTTCTACCAATGTTGGTGTTGATTTTTTCGACGTGTCCAGACTCGAATGACACAAGTACAATGTATAACATTTCATCGCTATCCTTCAGCCACTTTGAGTTTTTAGCTCCCTTTTTAGTCTTTCTTGTGTCTTGATGTTTCAACATTGTTAAGGTTGGAGGGATGTAAATGACCTAATGTAAAACTAAGAGGGAAATACCAATGTATTACATGTATACTGTATGGAATTACGTGTGGCTGCTTGGTTGACGAGCATGGGACCAAAAAAAAAAAGGAAAGAGAAAGAGATTAGACTTGAAATGTGCTACGGTGTGTTTTACTCCATGGTGTATAATAATAAGTGAAAATTGTGAGAGACAATGCATATATGTACCAGTACTTTACAATGTAGTTTCGACGTGACATGCCTTGCCTCAGTTGGCGGAGAAATAAATTGTAATTATTTTGTTACGAAACAAAGCAAGCATTGTTCGATGTTTAATGAACCGAGTTCGTGTCTATACCCATATTTTCCGGAAGTATTATTATACACAGTACATGTATAGTGAGAGAGTGAGAGAGAGAGAGAGAGAGATGGCATTAGAAGGCAGAGTGTGTGTTGTATACCAAAGATAGATACTAGGCGAGCTCACTCAGTACAATGTACCTTCTTGGTCGTACAATGCAGGGTGTGAAAAAAAAGAACATTTCACCTTGATTGTTCCCATATTTTCTTTTTCTCAGACATTTACGCTCAAAATTATGTTCAATTTCACAGCAAAAGAAACAGTAAAAACCTATATACCAAAATCTTTGAAGACATGCCAGGGGTTGTCTGTACATCACAACAAAAACTAGCAATGCGCTCATTTTCTAATGGACATAAAGATACAAAAACAATACTGACGGCCCTTTATTGACGAGGCCTAGCCTACAAGCATATCACTATTTGGAACAATCGATAGAAATCGATGTGAAGGATAAGAAATGCCAGTTTGGTAACCACTCAGCTTCGCCTGGATGGTGGAAGTGATTTGTCCGGATGATTTGGATGAGATTGAGACAGTTTCGGTGAAGGGCACACATAAAATGAAAAACATAATATAGCTAACAGGCAAAGAGAAATGTGGATTGAGTGAAAGCAGCAATATTATAGTAGAACACATTAGTGAAGTTTGAGGAAAATCAGACAATCAATGCAAAATTCATGAAATTCTTCCGTCGAGATATTTTTATTGCAACTTATTTTTTACGTCGATGTAGGGCAATTTGTCAATCAGTTTCAATGAATGCAAAAGTAAATGTATTTTTAAAGTTTTGGTGTTGGAACCATTGGATCAGGAGACTACTGGAGTTCATGACGTCATGTGTGGACAACAATATAAAGGAAGTATAAAGGGAATCCCACAAAAATTTATTTTTCATGATAATTACACATTCCATCAACTTGATACTGACATATGTTAAGGGTGGTAATCCCCCTGCTTTATGAAAGTGGTCAGTCAAGTGCTCTTTCATTATGCTAGAAAAGTGAAAGCATGTTGAATTTTCTTCATAATATTTTCATAATTGTTGTCGACACATGATGTCATAAACGGTTTCAACACCAAAACTCCTAAAATTCATAACTTTTACATCAATTGTCCGATTTTCCTCAACTTTCATTGATATGTTCTATTAATAATGCTAGTGTTGCTGCTTTCACTCAGTACACATTTCTCTTGGGGTTTTGGTTTCCTAACGGTAAAACAAAAAGAAGAAGAAGAGAAGAAGTTTCATACTGATGAGAAGATTTCTTCCTAGGAATCTATCCACCAATGTTTTTAGGATTTGAGTAAAACAATATTTTTATCACTCGGCTTAGTCTTGGAGCTAACCATGTTGAATTTCCTTATTTTGATGCGCGGTGTCCACATAAGAAAGTATCAGACGTACGAATCGTTGTGTTGCCATGGGTATTAGGTTTGCGCCCTCTATCAGCTCTGACGTGTTCCGTCGAACTGGGTCGACTTCGTTGTTACACTCATTCCGAATCACAATGAGTTATAAACACTATCTTTGCTCTTTGACCTGTTCAATACAGCCGAGGTATGGATAAAAAAATTATGCAGAATTTGACCAAAATATCATCAAACTTTGAATCTTCTTTAAACTCCATTAGAACCACTCGTAGTTAAGCTGTTCGTATTTTTTGTCATTTTTTTTTCTGTCGAAAACCTCTCATAACCTCAAAGCTAGTCCTATACAAGAAAAATGGATAATTAGATGAGAAAGAAATGCAAGTTTGAAGATAAGAAACGAAGAAAACGTACATGCCAATCGAGGGTAAAGTGCTTAAAGGAATGACGCATTTTCCAACTAATAGTCAAAATGGGATATGCCGACAACCCAATAACCCGCCTAAAATCATACTCTCACACTGTAATGAATATACATTTATGTTTATTATGTTCTGTTTAATACTATTTACTGTAATGGGAAAATTGTTTCAATAGAAAGAAATTAAAACTCTCTTGGTTGCCATTTTAAATGTTACAGTTTATTACGCAACATGAAAACATCTTACGCATTGAAATCGAGTCGATTTTCTTTCACTTAAAAGTCTAGATCAGAATTATCATTCTACACGTTAAGACGGTCATAAATATGCACAGATATTAAGTAGGTCTATGTTGTTATTTTTGTGTAAGATATCGGATGATTTTTGCCTGGGAAATAGATCAGGAGTGGTGAGCATATAACATTAAACATATTGTATTATAGACTGTAATAGTGACCTGTTGCGACGTGATAGGTGATAGGTGATAGGTAGAGAATGATACCAAAATAAATTGAAATCCGAAGAAGTTATGCGCTTGATCCCTTTTCTCCGCATGTAGTATCAATCCCACGAAAGGTAGAACACCCTACACCAGTAAAAGTGGAAGATCCTGACCTTTGACTTTGACCCTTCCTTGTTGCCATGGTTACTGATACCACGTTTTGACACTCCCCTCAAGCCTTTTATTCGATGGGCTCAGATTCGCAGACTTGGGAATGACTCATATCTTTAGATAACTGGGTCCAAAAACCAAGTTGGAGATGAAAAACGCGACCCTAATTCTGAAGTTCAATCACCTCTTCGTGATAATGTTTTTGGAGTAACGTTTTCTTATTATTCTCTGTTCCAGGCCGCAATTTGGACGCACTTTGATGGTTAAAAGACTGCATCTATTTATTGGCCCATAGTATTGTAAAATTCTGTATACAAAATGTGAACAACAGTTATAATAAATTTGTTTCTAGGCTAAGGTTACTGTCTACATGGTTAATGCGAAAAATAGTGATATCTCCTTATATTTTAGGCTTTATGTTAGGCTCTATATTATTATGTTTTATGATACAACTGACATACACATGCGTATCAAATGTGATAACTCAAGCATTTTTAAATCACTGCTCCCAAAGGTAAACCGTACCTTTACATATGGGTCTACTCCAGTGTACTTTCTAATTCATTCCTTAAAAATGTACGTTTATCATGTTATTATATATCGTCATAATCATTGCCTTTTCCAAGCAGCAACAGAAACTTGGAAGACAGACTAATATCCCAAGAATCGACATGCATGAGATGTACACAATCATCTTATCGGTGTCGTTTTATTTTGTTATCACCTTGCTTCCACTATCATCGTGTGTTGTCACAAGCACAGTCCCTATATATCGCTACATATAAACTAAAGACTCAATCATATCTTTTGTTGTACTCACTCCTCCTGCTCTCCTTCTCTTTCTCCTCCATTTTTTCTTCCTTTTCTGATAATGATGATGATAATATTGATAGTATGAATAATAATGATAATGATAATGATGATAATAATGATAACGATAATAATAATAGTAATAATAATAATAATGATAACAATAATAATAATAATAATAATAATAATAATAATAATAATAATAATAATAATAATAATAATAATAATAATAATATTAATAATATGTCTTCTTCCTCCGCTGTCTGCTCCCTATCCTTCTTGGAATACCATGGGGTTTCCCCTCTGTTAAAGGGAAGATAAACCCCAAGAGCAATGTAGATTAAGTGAAAGCAGCAACATTAGTAGAACACATCAGTGAAAGTTTGAAGAAAATCGGACAATCGATGCAAAAGTTATGAATTTTTAAAGTTTTGGTGTTGGAACCGGTGGATGAGGAGACTACTAGAGGTTATGACGTATGAGTGGACAACAATACCAAGAAAATATAAAGAAAATTCTACAAAAATCCATTTTTCATGAAAATTACAAATTCCATCAACTTGATATTGACATTATGTTAAGGGTAGCAATTATTCCCCCTGCTTTCTGAAAGCGGTTGGTCCATTGCTCTTTCATAATTCTAGAAAAATGAATTTTTGTTGAATTTCCTTTATATTTTCTTTGAATTGTTGTCCACTCATACGTCATATCCTCTAGTAGTCTCCTCATCCAGCGGTTCCAACACCAAAACTTTAAAAATTCATAACTTTTGCATCGATTGTCCGATTATTTCTCAAACTTTCACTGATGTGTTCTACTAATGTTGCTGCTTTCACTCAATCCACATTGCTCTTTGGGTTTACCTTCCCTTTAAAGCAAGGAGGTACTAGGCTCTCTTAGTACATGTATCTCCTTTGGTTTATAGTTTAGTTAGTGATGCTAAAGATGCTAATTTGCATGTGACACTTCTTCCACAAGGACCGGTACAACTTCACATTTCGCAAAAATTTAACATACTAGTAGATTGACATTAAAAATCCGAATCTTTGTTTATACGTTCCATTCTTTTCATTTGACTATGACGTCATTTGCAAAGGGTGATCCCCATTTGTCTTCCTATAAAAAGCAAAAATGATTTTGACGGAATTAAATGATGAAATGAAAAACGGGTAAAAATGTAATACTCTTGTGAAATAGTTTCTCCTCTGTGGTGAATGTGAAGACATTGAAACATGAAGGATGTGTTCATCAGGGTACACTGTTATATTGTCGACTTTAAGTACTATATAATGACTGTGTGATTTGATAGAGTTTGTATATTGTACATCTTCTCTTTGGATTTCAGTTGTCAATTCTCTGTGGCTAAGTAAATGATGTTAATGCTCGTGAAGATACACTGATGATAATATTGAAAGAATGTAGCAGTAATAACGAAAGTAGAGTATGGTTATGACCTATTGCTTCTAACCACTAATTATGCAACCACATACATAGGGCCCACTGCTAACCATGACAGCATTGATAATGATAGTAATGATGCTAATAATAATTATGTAATTCCAAAATGATCATGATATTGCGCCAACCCCTCCAATATACTGAATGTGACATGATCAAGAAAGCAACAACTTTACTAGTAGTTTGGAATGTCTATGAATGACGTCACGAGATGAGATGACAAGATTCCTGAAGTATATACAGTTTAGGCAAAAGTTGCTTTTCCTTCTATGGTCCGTTGTCCCCGAGCAAGCGGAGTGACGTTATCTCGAGACCCCGAGCTATTGAAATCACATTTTTGGGTTGTTTTCTTTTTTTTTTTTCAGGTTGTGTTATGGGTGGAGGCATTTATACCCCGTTCTTTTGTGTTATGGAAAACAAGGCGGTCACTCTGGCACTCACTCAGCCGAAACAACCACATTCATTGACGTTTAAGACCTAGTCTGTTAAATCAGTATCTTTGTTACATATTACACATTGATTATCTCCATTTTAAGCCCTTTATATGAAAAAAAAACACACATAAACGCTGGAACGATACATCATTGAGAGATATATGAAATTTGTTTCAGAAAAGAAAACTTGCATTTTGCCTCCCGTGTGAATATATTTTTCATGAAATTTAAGGTCTGCAAAATAAGCATACGTCGCTACGTACACAATCAACACGATTTGTGCAGAAGTGGACTGACTGAATTTCAGATGGTAATTTATTGTGTGGACGTGTGGACTGCGACCGACAATTCCGGATCTTGCTATCTTTTAAGTTTGTCTGAGGAATCACGATAAAAGATAAATGCAGTTCATTCGGGGAAATAACAGGGGGCAGTCACATTTCATGTTTGTCTTTCAGTGCAAGATCGTTCGGGTGAATTTCATGCCACATGAAACATTCAAAGTTTCTGCTGGTGTCACGAAACCGTGAAGGGATTGCCGTACGCTGCTCGTGGCGGGAACCTACCCGTGGACAGACAGCCGACAGGTGCTAGGTGGATACTGTACTGTACCACACAAGCAGAGAAGGCTTTTCGCTTTCTTCAGCACGGAGAATACTAAGAACCACTTGTGTCCAAGGCAAGATTCGCACATACAGTATACGCGCTATCTATCCTGTCCAGAATTAGTGTTGGAGCAGGGTTTCTAATAAGCATTCTGGTTGAGAAGATCCAGCAAGTTTAACAAGTGAGTACATGGTGACTTGTATTTCGTTCTCTGTCCGTTCTTTTAGTTTGTGCCTTTTCTCTAAACTTGTTCCATGACTCTCACTCAAACACACACTAAAAGCTAAACTCATTGCTCATCTATCGGTCGCTACAATAAACCGTGGAACTACTTTATTATACCACGGTATATAGCTCAATGAATATACCGTGCTGATAACTTTACAATTTTGCGTGCTAACAGTGTTTTGAGTGAGTAAGAGAGTATGTTTAGATGGATTTTTATTCTTCTTTTTCTTTACCTGGTGGTTATAGGTACACTTACAATGTTCATTATGTTCTGTTATAGTTAGAATATACCCGCCCGCCAGTGCCTTTGAATTTTAACCTGACCTTGCCAAACGGCGATGTTGTGCAAGAGTAATGTGTTTATCTCCAATCCTGAGAAATTACAGAATCTCATTCCTCGTCCGCATTCTGTATCCTACTTGTCACAAGGTGTTCAGTTTATCTTATTAGAAATATTATATATCCAATCAAAAAGTAAGTATGTTTCATTGTTTACTATTTTTGAGGGGAATATGATGACTTCGTTTAATGTAGTTGAGTGAAACAATGCAGCACTGTCTAGTAAACAACGAAAAGATAACTTTCGGAATTAGAAAGTATAAAGGCCGAATCAATCAGTCATTATTCTTACGTGTGGCGGCACATAATGAGACAAAGAGAGCAGCTGAGTGAATACAGTCATTGAAGTGAAAACATTGTGATGTCTTTGCCAAAGGTTCGAAAACCACTGCAATGCACGCTCTATCTCCGACAAGGCTAAACGTGTGTCTAGATACTATGTGGTGGTGCAGTACAGACAGAAACCCAAAACAGCCGTTTGGATTGCCGCTTCATGAATGAATTAATAGCCTTGTATGAAGCCAGAACCTTCCCACGTAGATAGGCTGTAGCCAAGGGCGTACCGAGGGGGGTGTTTTGGGTGTTCAAACACCCCCCTTTGCCAAAAGGGGGGGGGGGGGTGTTTAAGGTGTTCAAACACCCCCCTAGGGCAAAAGGGAGGTGTTTGAGCTATTCAACACCCCTCTTCAGCAATGCTTACATGTTGACAAATGAAATAAAAGCTGTCTTTACCGCTTTTATTTCCGTTTTGAATTCGGCCTTTCCTTTCTTTTGCGTTCATTTTCTCTCTCTCTCTCTCTTCCTTGTTTTAATGTTTGTGTGGATGATGATACATTATGGAGTTAAATAATATCATACGCACTAAAGAGCTCGTGTACAGTACGTGTTAATACTACGTTACTACACCGCGCGCGAAGCTGACGCGCAAACAGTAGACATTCCCGATCCCTGCTTTGCTTTCTGACCGAATCGCGAAGATACATTGCGCATAATGTTCACCGTTTACCGGTATTATACCGTACGCGGTACCGTAAATTGTGTATGATGCATAATATCATGTGTGTACAATGCATGCTGCGCTGCAGCCTATTATAGGCACATTGCATGCTAAGTCAGTAGTATCAACTACCAACAGTGGCGTATCTAGGGGGGGGGGGGGGCAAGGGGGCACGTCAAAAAAAAAAAAAAAAAACGAGAAAAAAAGAAGAAGAAGAAAAAAAAAATCTCACCCGGACGGGGGGGAAGGAGAATGGGGGGGGGGGGGGGGGGGGGGGGGGGCAGAAAACCAAATCAAACAAGATAAAAACAAACATGAATTCCATGAATTCCATGTTTTGTAACGCTGAAATATAAAAATTTTCGGCTCGCTCGCTGCGCCCACTCGCCAAAATTTATCCAAAAAAATAAAATAAAATAAGAAGAACAAAACGTAATGATGACGTGGAAATATAAAAATTTCGGCTCACTCACTCGTAGTAATTCAGAGTATTTTTCCAAGTCCTTAGTTTGTTGGCATAAAGCTTATCTATGAACCCGTCACTATATCTTGATTAGAATTGTAAGATTTAATAACCAAAAAATGACAAGAATTCCATGTTTTGTACGGTGAAATACAAAAATTGTCAGCTCGCTCGCTCCGCTCGCTCGCCAAAATTTATCAAAATTTATCAGATTTTATATCACCCTCAAAAAACCCCCTTTTAAGTGCTCGAAAAAGAAAAAAAGCATATCAAGTGGACTTTTTTTAAGTCCCTATGAACCGGGATGGGATTGGGGTTGAACACTGTTGGTATACATCGTTATCTATAAGACCGTCACTATATCTTGATTAGAATTGTCATTCGAAGATTTAATGACCAAAAATGACAAGAATTCCATGTTTTGTGAGCTGAACTACAAAAATTTTCGGCTCGCTCGCTGCACTCGCTCGCCAGAATTCTTCAATATCTATTACATTTAAAACACCCTCAAAAGACCCCTTCTATAGTGCTTGAAAAAGCATATCATGTGGACTTTTTAAAGTCCCTACCGGGATGGGGTTGGACACTGTTGGTACAAATCGTTATCTATAAGGCCGTCACTATGATTAGAATTGTAATTCGAAGATTTAATAACCAAAAATGACAAGACTTCCATGTTATGTATAAAGCTGAAATATAAAAATTTTCGGCTCGCTTGCTGCGCTCGCTCGCCAAAATATATCAAAATTTAGGGTTGCCTATACATTTAAATCACCCTCAAAAGACCCCTCTTAAGTGCTTCAAAAAGCATTTATCATGAGGACTTTTTTTAAGTCCCTACCGGGATGGGGTTGGGGTTGAACACTTTTTCAGAAATTAGGGGCGCAATTTTCGCGCTTGCCACGGGCGCCGTTTTCCCTATACGCCACTGACTACCAAGTACAGTCAGTATAGTAGCCTACTGGAAGCAGCAAGCTCTGGAAGCTCTGGGAGTAGCAAGTTACTTGCTACTCAATGTAATTAGTACCGTAATAGCACATGGACTTGGTAATCTTTAGTAATAGAAGATATGAATTTTTTCAATGACTGAAAGTTAAAACTGAAAGATAACTGAGTGTGAGTCTACAAATTGTGGTTGGATGACTTTATTGCGCCTAAAATTCATTAGATATCTAGGTCTAGGAACAGTGGCGTAACGGGGACATGGGGGGGGGGGGGCACGTGCCCCCCCCCCCCCCCCCCCCCCCATCCGCTGATTAAAAAAAAAGAAAAAAAAAGAAAAAAAGAAAGAAAAAAACCTACGAAAATGGTAAGTCAAGGGTTAGTAAACTGCTTTTGAAATCAACATGAAAGGATGATCAAGAAAAAAAAAAGATATTTTTCTAAGATTTCTTTTAACCATATAATTAAAGAGGTATAACATTGTTCAAAAAGCTCGGAGACGACAAAAGATTATGATTCAGCGTGATTCCTGGTTGGCATTTTGAATACAAGCAGGATGTGCGCAGTGTATTCAGAATATCGGAATGGCAAAAAGAGTCGCTGCAATGTTGCGCAATGTTTGATAGGTTGTACACATTTGCTATCAAAGCTTGATCATTGATTTTGCAGTGTTGCTTTACATACTAGTCTATATTAAAATGCCTTGCATTGCCAATAATAAGACTTGACCTTGGCTATTTCCTAACTTTTCCATCTATGAAACACACACACTCACAAACACAAACAAATTAGGGGATGCTCTATATAAAGTGCAGATTTTGGACATCCTTCTCCCGCTTGGTCACTTCGACGCCCCCTCGCTGGTCATACCTCCCCCAATCATGAACATAAACCGACACCCTTGACTACCAGTGGCGGATCCAGGGGGCGCACCGGGCGCCCCCTCCCTCCAATGCGAAGAAAATATACATGTAGCTACAAACGACAGTTTTTGGACGGTAAAATGTCAAAATTTTCAAGCTCGCTCGCTTCGCTCGCTCGCATTTAACCGTTATATGCCATTCTCCTGATGTTACTGCCAGTAATTGCCAGCAGTTGCGCCCGGTGCGCCCCCCCCCCCGAATTTCCAAAGCGAAAAAATATAGCTACAAACGGCAGTTTGGGGACTGTAAAATGTCAAAATTTTCAAGCTCGCTCGCTTCGCTCGCTCGCATTGTAATCGTTATGCAATTCACCTGATGTTGCTGTCAGTAATTGCCAGCAGTTGCGTCCGGTGCGCCCCCTCCCCTTAATTTCCAAAGCGAAAAAATATAGCTACAAACGACAGTTTTTGGACGGTAAAATGTCAAAATTTTCGAGCTCGCTCGCATTTAACCGTTATGTAATTCTCCTGATGTTGCTGTCAGTAATTGCCAGCAGTTGCGCCCGGTGCGCCCCCCCCCCCCCCCCGAATTTCCAAAGCGAAAAAATATAGCTACAAACGGCAGTTTGGGGACTGTAAAATGTCAAAATTTTCAAGCTCGCTCGCTTCGCTCGCTCGCATTTAATCGTTATGCAATTCTCCTGATGTTGCTGTCAGTAATTGCCAGCAGTTGCGCCCGGTGCGCCCCCTCCCTTAATTTCCAAAGCGAAAAAATATAGCTACAAACGACAGTTTTTGGACGGTAAAATGTCAAAATTTTCAAGCTCGCTCGCTTCGCTCGCTCGCATTTAACCGTTATATGCCATTCATCTGATGTTACTGCCAGTAATTGCCAGCAGTTGCGCCCGGTGCGCCCCCCCCCCCCCCTCCCCCGAATTTCCAAAGCGAAACAATATAGCTACAAACGGCAGTTTGGGGACTGTAAAATGTCAAAATTTTCAAGCTCGCTCGCTTCGCTCGCTCGCATTTAATCGTTATGCAATTCTCCTGATGTTGCTGTCAGTAATTGCCAGCAGTTGCGCCCGGTGCGCCCCCTCCCTTTAATTTCCAAAGCGAAAAAATATAGCTACAAACGGCAGTTTTGGGACTGTAAACAAATGTCAAAATTTTCAAGCTCGCTTGCTTCGCTCGCTCGCATCTAATCGTTATGCAATTCTCCTGATGTTGCTGTCAGTAATTGCCAGCAGTTGCGCCCAGTGCGCCCCCTCCCCTTAATTTCTAAAGCGACAAAATATAGCTACAAACGGCAGTTTGGGGACTGTAAACTGTCAAAATTTTCAAGCTCGCTCGCTTCGCTCGCTCGCATTTAATCGTTATGCCATTCTCCTGATGTTGCTGTCAGTATAATTGCCAGCAGTTGCGCCCGGTGCGCCCCCTCCCCTTAATTTCTAAAGCGACAAAATATAGCTACAAACGGCAGTTTGAGGACTGTAAAATGTCAAAATTTTCAAGCTCGCTCGCTTCGCTCGCTCGCATTTAATCGTTATGCAATTCCCCTGATGTTGCTGTCAGTAATTGCCAGCAGTTGCGCCCGTTGCGCCCCCTCCCCTTAATTTCTAAAGCGACAAAATATAGCTACAAACGGTAGTTTGGGGACTGTAAAATGTCAAAATTTTCAAGCTCGCTCGCATTTAATCGTTATGCAATTCTCCTGATGTTGCTGTCAGTAATTGCCAGCAGTTGCGCCCGGTGCGCCCCCTCCCCTTAATTTCTAAGGCGAAAAAATATAGCTACAAACGGCAGTTTGGGGACTGTAAAATGTCAAAATTTTCAAGCTCGCTCGCTTCGCTCGCTCGCATTTAATCGTTATGCAATTCTCCTGATGTTGCTGTCAGTAATTACCAGCAGTTGCGCCCGGTGCGCCCCCTCCCCTTAATTTCTAAAGCGAAAAAAATAGAGCTGCCAACGGCAGTTTGGGGACTGTAAAATGTCAAACTTTTCAAGCTCGCTCGCTCCGCTCGCTCGCATTTAATTGTACAGTTATGCAATTCTGATGTTGCTTCCATGAGGTGCGCCCCCCCCCCCCCCCAATGTTTTGACCCACGCTACGCCACTGAACACCCCCCTCTAAAAAATCCTGGGTACGCCTATGGCTGTAGCCATAAGAACGATGTCTCATGCACATTATGTTTCACTCTTTCCGCAGAACTAATGTTTCGAGCAAACTTTGTACTATATCCCTCATTCAGCTCGAGCATGAAGAACGTTGTTTGTGCTTCTCCACATAATCAGTACGACCCTCTTATATCGGAAATATAGTCATAATATCTGTGATATAATATGTGATAAGAAAAATGCTGACATTGTGACTTGCATACCAAAAAGTTGGTCTTTAAAAAAAAAAAGCTAAACCGACACTATACTAAGATTGCTATACATGTAGTGTATAGACATTTCCGTGTTTTCATTGCAATCAATGATTTTAATTATATTTTCTCACACTATTGTAACTATTCGTATGAGTAGTAGTTCAAACATCAGCCCTATATATTTATTGTATGCAATGATTATACCGATGTTCTATCAAGAAGTATCACGGGGATATCCCCAATTTTATTGTGCACAGATATCGGTTCCTGCTTTCCTTACTCCATTTTTATTTTATTTCGCAATGGGATGGAGGCGGGGTCAGGATGAGGGTCGGAGGTGATGGGGACTCTGGGGAGTGCTGGGGAGTGTTGGTTGCATATCCTGTTCAAGATCGTTATCCTCGTATAATTGGGTAGTAAAAATGTGCTGTTGAAAGATTGGTTCTCTTCTACAATTCAGACATTGTCGATTATAAAACACAATAACTATATACCAACTGCCTATTTTTTATGCAGTTAGTATATAAATTGTTTTGCATTGTATCGCTTTACTTTGTTTTGTGTTTTTTTTTTCTTTCGCTATGTACAATCTCTCCCTATTCATATCGGAATTGACGCTAGATTCAAGACTCCCAATTTAATTGTATACACAGATATCGGTTCCTGCTTTCCATACTCCGCTTTCATTTTATTTCGCAATGGGAGGCGGGGTCAGGTTGGTCCTCTTCATGGCTTTCTAAACTAGTCATATAGGCCTACATTTTAAGTCATTATCACATGAACTAATCTTTATGAGATATCTCCCAGCATGTGGGTATGTGAGTGTGCAATGTGCACGGGTTTATGTGTGTGTTTTCGTCACTCTGTATTTTTTTTTCCACAATCGTAAACCCGGCCATGACAGAGACACAATTATGACTTTATCGCATGAACATTGACAAAGTCGAATTTCAGATGGCAGAATTGATTAGAGGGGAGGATAACATTGCCAGTCAGTTCTCCTCACGTCATAATATCGTGTGGAGCTGTAAATGTTTAAGTCATGTGTAACATAGGAGTGGTAAAGATGTATACTATTTGCAGTTGCACTGAAAAAAAGATAAACAATGTTCGAGAGAAACGAACGTGGGCTTTCTATTGCGTTTTACGAGGTGAACATATTCACGTCAAATTATTATTCTTGCTCTAAATTAGTTCAGAACTTTGGTTGCCAAGTGAGGATGTTCGCCAGTAAATGCACTGTCCACCCTAGGCCATGTTCCATTTTGTACATATCGACAACAACACGCAGATAAACGAACACGCTCACGTTGAGTTTGGGGTTTACCAACTCGTGGTATATGGCATGGTTACACTCTGCATAAAGGTACACATTTTCACTCGATCATTTTAATAACACTTTTATGTCTGCATGTTACTGCATGTTGTTATACCAAGGGGGTCATAGGTACCTCCTTGATGTTACGTTGTAAACCTGCTGTCGTTGTCCATGATGACAGTGCATGTGTACCGACAGGACCACACCTCTTCCTCTCACACACACCCTTCTGGTTCCAACGGCCATCTCTCCGCCTTACCCAAACATTCAGCGTTTTATGCGTGCTCAGTCTAGCAAACTTCAAGACACAAAAGCTTCACTGTTCACTGTCCGTTGCATGTTTATTTTACGTTTTCCTCTACAAACACACTGATCTCATCAGGTCGCTCACTGTGTTTGTTTATTTATACTAGACGAACTCATGTTACAGAACCCGGGTAAATGACATCCTCGTGGTCCTGAATCCATATAAAAGTTCAAACATGTTTCGTGAACAAATGAGAGAAGTTTTGAGGTCAAAACGTCTATATTTGGCAACCCACTATAAGATTCCAAGCCTGGACGTCCATAACAATTCGCTGTTCCACAGTAAATGTAATGATCCATTCATAACGTCTTTCACCGAGAGTTGTATCAAAATGATGCAGTGCATTCTTCGTATTTCCTTTAATTTTCTCTGAATACTTGAGATGACCTGTATTGACCCTGCATGCAAGCAATCTCCCTCGCCTCCACCCTGTCGCTTTGGAACTCGTCTAAATCTAAATGTTATTAATCTTTCTGAGTCAATGCAGACTGCGCTCCTGCATGTCAGTTGATTTCAGTTTTCATGGCCTGTAATGTCATTTAATCGAGATTGCTGAATAGTATTCATGCTAAATTATCAAGACAGTATCATTGAGACAGTTTCACGGGCAGTTTCATCGACACTGCGGCGTGATTCTGCTTTGTAGCAGTTTGATTTGTACGAAAGTTTTGCTATATAAATATAGGCCCTACTGGTCACTGTTGCAAGGTGGTATCGAAACCTATTATTTACATGCTATATCAAACGAACGTTGATTTGAAGCTAGACCAAGAAAGGTCACATTTAAGGCGTATTTTCTTTTTAAGTTGTAGAACACTGCGTAATTATATCGGCTTTATGTTTACATTGATCAGTATTAATCTTCATTTTCAAATCCAAGAGACTGCATCGACTATTCTGCTTGTAGCATAGCTTTTATGACCATGGAATGAGATATTTTACTCCGTCTTTAGCTTCGTTATAGATTTTAGGGTAATATTATTCATTGACGAACTGCAGCAAATTGCTCATGTGGACCTGGAATCTCGGGTCGCTCTGTCGGTCAGCTCCCGCAGAGATGCTCGGCGCTTCTTAGGCGGAGGTTCCCGCAGCTAACAAGCCGCTCCCTCCTCTCCCGCCAGGGGGCCAAAGGGGACCCACCTCACAAGCTGCGTGTAGTGATTGATAGCAGACGCCGAACTGTGCCCTATATTGTGTCTTGTCAGATATAGAACTACACCGAGATATAAAAAGCAACTGCATGTATCTCTAAATAACTATAGTTGCACTCCTCTCTGTGCTCATAGGGAATATTAATAATAACCTTCCACGAGAGAAATGCACGATTAAGTGGAAATTTACCTCAATAGATATGCCCAGGCCTATATATTTGAATTCAGTGAATGCAGAAATATCAGTAGTTCCCACACAGTGAAGTTTTGGGAAGGTTATGTAGAGAAAATTTATTTGCAGTCGTTGCTGGGGGAAAAATCTGTACAACAATTTGTAATGTGATGAGGGAAAAGATGTAGTGAAAATACAAAGAGACTTCACCAACGGAATATTTTTCCACAGTACAAGGTATATATTTCAAGAAAGAATTACAAGAACAATTTGATACCCTTGTAGTACTTGATGTGATTGAAAGCGACAGCATAATTTCCGAAACTTTCATAATACACTGTGTACGATTTGGGATTTTTAATCCATTCTAACATCATTACACATCTTCCACGAGCCACCAAAATGTCGAACTCGGCCTGGAATCGCTGCACGATGATTAATTTTATGCTGATAGCTGATGCGAAGCTTTTTGCCAAGACCTCGACATCCGTAGTGCACGACGTCGCGTCGCCCTGGTTTCATGGTGCTGACTATGATCAAAATCATATTCGTAACAATTACTGATCATTTCTCCCATTGTTATCAATACGTTGACAAGATAAATGATGATGGTGCATGGTGTTGGCGATTATTTTGTAGTAGTATAGTTGTAGTGATAATGAGTACAGTATCAGTATAGCCAGAAATGATCGCTCGTGCTGACGTAATTACGATTAGACCTGTTGATGCCCGGAGTCTATAGAGATACATCTTTAGAGCTTTATATACTTTTCATTAAGTTTGTAAACAGTAGGCCTACACATTGTTTATACAATACAGATAAATCACCCACGAGCCCACATTCATATTTCAAGGCTGTTTTAGACAGAGCTTATGTCAGATTACAATATTTTGGGGAGCATAAGCTCGTGGTCTGTAATTTATCTTTTCCGTCGATGTTCACCACAACTCTTCTGTTGTGGTTTGTGGTCATGCATACCTACTGAGCCGATACACCCCACCCCCATTTTTGCCAAGCTACACAACTCGGAATGATCATGCTGTGGTGAAAATTCAATTTATGGTTCGAGAGGCCTGATGCAAGGTTACCAGTAAAAACAATATTACCAGGGAGGCCACCTCCCTGATATTACTGCATATCGTATCGATATATAGGCAATCCGACATTGGGAGAAGAAGGGTAGCGTACGTGATTAGTACACGTGTAGTTACATCCTGGTTACATGCTTACAAGGATACTGATGTCATCAGCCTATGAGTTAGATGTTGCATGTATTGTTTTCTTTTTCTTCTGCAATAACTCATGGCAACTTCAGGTGCGAGTTGCATTCTGATACTGGATTAGTTTCTGTACCAAGTGCATGGCACTTTCAGGGTTGTCTTCAGCCAAGGGCAATAAGGTGATACGGGTACACAGGTCAGATGAATGCCTGCATGCTCTTACATTCCTTGAGTTTTACGATACTGAATTGCGCTTCATTGGAAATCTGAAATTATGCAAAAGACCCATCATTGGGCATCAACTGCAATTTATCTTGTCGTTCTCTTCTCTTCCATTTCTTTCTTTCTTTGCTCCTCAGCTTCATTGTCATGAAACGATGTTATTATGCATCTTGCCTTCTATGTATCTTTATAGGACAACGTAAAGTATTACATGTATTAGTAAAGATGAAACATAATACGGTCGAAATTAGTATTACAAAACCCTCGCGCTCTCATCTTCAAATGTCATGTAGGCCTATTTCTTCGCTTCCTTATTTTTGACACAATGAGTACGCACTCTGTCACTGAGATATACAGGGCCTATTTTAGACACAAAGTGCTTACTGTGGTGGTTATCATTGGTCTCTGCTACCCTCAGTGTCAGGCTAAAACTGAGAAAAATGTGGATTTGTACAGACACAGAAATGAACTTCGAACTTCAAACTCAACTGCCCAGTTGATGTCTTTCCCCCCTTCAGTACTCGGCTCCGTTTCCACATCATCCAGATTTGTTTGAGTGATGTATAGAAGTATATATTCTTCTATGTTATACCGGTATCTATATTATAGGGTAATTGAGAAATAGTTCCTCTGCCATTTTTCATACTTGAGGAATCACCAACTCTACTTTCCGATTTAACTTAAAGAGAGATGTGTCAGAACTATACAAGAAAAAGAAAAACGTTTTCTTAATTCAGGTCCGATCTTGATGAAATCCATGGCAATTCCTTTTTTTTTTTAATTTCACTTTACTCTTTAAAAGAAAAATAATTCGCCAATTGAACAGGACCCTGTGATGTTGGATTGCCCTCAAAGATTGATGCATTGATATATATTCACCACTTTCTCTCCAACGTTATCATGCAGGCAGACAAGGAAAGTTGACATGGCTTCCCGGGTCTCAGTCCCACTCCAGTGACTTCACCACGGTTGACCGAAGGAGAGGTCACGCCCCGTAGCAACGGTGTTGGTTCAAGTCGAACCCTCTCTCCGGACCGTAAGGTGATCCCGAAGAAACTTGAGGAATTCCTGTCCAGGTGGATATAGTCTCATCTTCAAGACCATACGCAGTGCAAGGTATCCATATTCGCCCATACCCTGTCTTCTTCTAAGTTTATAGGCTCCGTATCATTGTAGATTTTATTTCATAAAAACATAATTTCATATTCAGTATAGTATTTTAGGTCGGGAATATATAAGCATCGAAATTTTGATTATCGTAGCGCAAAATTCGTTTTGAATCATAGTATTCGTGGATGGCATTCAGTGTAAAGAACACGATAGGCGAGAGACAAGTACTATGTTCATTGTCCTTTTATTATAGTGTGTATAAACATCGGTTATGTATATGCTAACTAAACGAATTTACATGAATTTGTAAGTCATCGCAGCCATCATTACTTCACTGAAGCGCTGAAGGTTAGGCCTACATACATCACATACGTCACTTATGTTCGAATGTGGTTGAAAAAAAAGGGAAAATCCCGAGAGATAAGATATACTGACAGACGCAATTCTAAAATACTCTATAAGACGATTGTACATCTTTAGCAAACACGTGGGCAGCCTGTAGTAAAAGGGGCGTGTTTGTATTTTGCTTCTAGGTACATATATTATGTCATTGATATGACTTGGAAATCATTCATTCCATTGATATTTGTATTTTTTATTTTCTTTCTCATTGAAAGTGCTGGATTGGTCCAAAAGAGGGTAGTTCAGGGAACCCAACGATGGGTGCGTCAAACAACAAATTCTGCTCGGCGGACCGCCTCCTCCCCCGATGCGAGCCGGGAGACCTCGTCGAAATCCTCCACCCCTCGTCGACGTTCAACCACTGGGGCGTCTACGTCGGCGACGGCTACATCATCCACGTCAGGCAACCATGGGTGAAGAAGGAGACACTAGCCCAGGCGGCCGGTGGCCGACTGGTCCGCGTCAACAATGACAAACATAAAGTGCTCAAATGCAAGCCATTGCGCGCCGAAAAGATCGTCAACACCGCTTACGACCAGGTAGGTCTGGACTGGTATAATGTGCAGTTCTATGGCTGCGAGATGTTCGTCATTCGTTGCAGATATGGCATCAAGGTAAATGTGGCCGAGCTGTACAGGGAGGTGATCACAGAGCCAAAGACCACGCCCTACGCTATGTGCAACCCCATCGTCATGTTCGGACATCAGCAGCACGAAAATGGGATCGTGGAGCTAGACTATCAGAGCTATGACTGACAGGCCCGGGGCGAGGCTGGGGTAAGGATGTCACGACCTCCCGTCCCGTGTCAGCCCTTTGAAAGATGAAATATGAAACTGTGCCTGTAAATTGGACGAGGAAATTAATGCTCCGTTTGGCTGGTGATCGATTCGGCTGGTACGGTGTAAGATGGGAAACTACGGCTACGCGTCGCGGTCCTCTGCGCTCAGAGATTAGCGACTCTTGTCATTCCATTGAACACACAGGAGAGAACATAGTTTGCACGCTAGGCCAAGCAAAGCCTTCAATCAAACTACATGTATTGTATGTGACAACTTTGCTGAAAAGTTCCAAAGTGCCTTGGATTATGAAAAGAATGTTTCGGGAATAGTCTTCCTTTTTATGCATCAATTTCGTGAAGAATTTTGCTGCAGAAAATTAATGGTCGTCTTGCCGTCCTTAAGTTGGCAACTAATTTCACTGCGTGTCTTAAACTGAAGTAAAATTATAGAAACTGGTTCAATTCATTAATATGCGCCAAGTCAGAAGTCATTTTTAATAATGAATGAAAGTGAGCATGCAGATGCTGGGAGGGGAGAAACGTAAGAACCTCTCATACCTAAGGAAACTGGTGAAATGACGTTTGCTGTTGAATTTTGCCAGAATTCATTATGTTGATTGGCAGCAACATACATGTATACCATCTTCTTACCTGTCCCTCAATACGTGTGTCTGCTATTGCTCCATCCTTTGATCTAGATATTGGCCTATCCATCTATTATACCTATCTATCTACCTATACATCTATCTGTCTGTCTCTGTGATGTATCTGTCTATCTACTTATCTATCTTGATTGTATTTATCTGTCTATCTATCTGCCCATCTATCTATATTATGTCTGTCTATGCCTGTGCGACTATGAAATGTGATCATGTAGGTGGCACAACATCTGCCCAATTTAGCGTCTAATTACATGCCCCTGATGAATCTATCTATCCCGATGTGCATTCACATTGTGTATAGATGATGTGTAATAATTGTAATCATTTTTATTTCTATTGAGTGCTATGCCGTGTATAAGAGATGCAGTCATTTCACTGTGTGTGTGTGTTTATTAGGGTGGGATTTCACGGAGTACGCGAACGATTTGCGAAGGACGCGAATGACAAAATCCAACATTCGGAAAAGTTTTTCTCCGAATGTTTTCCGACAATGAAGCCAAAAACTATTCTTGCGCAATTTGTGCGAAGTTTCCACGACGTATGTGCGAATGTCGTGTGTATCATTGCTAAAGTACAGCATGTTACGTACACGAAGAACACGCGACGGAAATGCGAACAACGAAAAATTTTCTATAATCATGGGAGAAAATGTACACAAGGAGAGGTGGAAGCTGTCTTGAGTTGAATTTTTTTCTTTCCTCTATTTCTCCTTTCTTTTTCTCTCATTTTTCTATTGTGTGCTTGCCTACATTTTTTTCCTAGGACGTATCTCCCTATGTAAAGCATATTTTTTTTTTTTGCAGTTCCTCCAACACTTAATCTCTACACTTCAAATAAAATTGTACATACTTTAGATTAATTTTAACTGTATTCTGCGTTTTTTTTTTTGTATATCAAATATTTCTTTCTCTTTGCTAGTCTTTAATTTCTTTTGTTACTAAAGTTGTTAATAATTGTTTGATGTTTAGGTGTATGCTACGATTTTTATTTGTAGAAAACGTATAGGTCATACATCCCCCAAACGTGCGCTAAACGTTCGCGAGAATGTCTCAAAAGGTACGCGAACAGTTTGTGATTACGTCGTAAAATGATCGGAAAAACTTCGCAGATTTCGCGTAACATACGCGAGACATTCTCCAAAGTTTCGGAGTCTGTTTGGGGTTTCACGAACATTTTGCGAACATCGCGCGTGTCTTGCGAAGGTCTTGCGCATATGACGAGGCTTTAAAGACACTTTCGAGAACAATTCACGAGCAAATCACGACCAAGTGTGCGGAAAAGGTTCGCAGAAAATTTCAAACTTTTTTGAAATTCTCGCCGAAGTAAAAACGACATTCGCGAACAATTGACGACGCTTCCGAACCCTCACGTTCGTTTGGCGATCTTTTGCAGACCAAAATGCGAATGCTGGATTTTGCCATTCGCGTCCTTCGCAAATCGTTCGCGTGCTCCGTGAAATCCCACCCTTAGTCCAAGTCATTATGTTAATGGACTTTTAACAGCAGTATTCATCAGGTTATGTATACGTTTTGCACGAACGTATGTGCTACACAAGCATTACCACATAATCATTTTCATGCACAATACCTTGTGTATCTCTCACGGGGGTTCATTATCGCCTAACCATCACGCAGCGGAACAGCAACGGCTTCATCGCCATCATCATCACCATCATCATCATCATCATCATTATCATCATCATCATCATCACCATCCAAGGGCAACACCATATATATGAGTGGTACAAGAGAGAAAAAACAACAACAAGATATATATAGAGAGAGAGAGCGAGAAGAAAAGAGGAGTGAGGGCGACAGGGAGAGAAAGAGAGGCTCATTGGCAATGCCACTTTGATTTTTTATGTAGGCCTATTTCCTTTACAACATTGCAACACACGCGAGAACATCAAAATGCACAAGTTAACGAAACATCATTATGATTATAGGAAGGTCGTAAGCAAGCTTGTGAAAGTTCTTTCATTCGTTCGACACATCGAGCGTTAGTTTCACGTTCAAGACAATCACACCAAAGTCTGATACCGAATATTAAGCCAATTTCTGTTCTAGTATGCTTTCTGTCTACAGTTTCTGACTTCAAATACTCTGTGTGCCACATTGTATTACCTGCCCATATGTTTGTGTGTAAAAATGTGTACACATCACGACTCATTAGTACAGAAAGGGCTTTTAATGAGGATTGAGTTTGTTTGACATTTTTTTTTTTTGTGTAGCATTTTTCCTGATATTCTTTTTACCGTCGTCAAGTTACCACGTCATGTCTCAATGCGTTTTACTTCCCTGTTTCCGTGCATGGACTAAAAATTGTGTAAACTGTAACAAATGGACGTCTTCATAATTTATTATCAATGCTACTTTGTATCAGGGAGGAGTATACACGTATATGCACGGCGAAAAAAAAGAAGAAGTTTCCTATGCAAAATCATCAATTATTGGGAACATGACTGATTGAGATGAAAGTATACATTTCACTACTTTATGCATTATAATTATTTTTTTTTCTAAAGGTCGACTTGCCGGCACACTGTGTCTGTTTTAGTAAATTAATTCTTGGTTCACCGTGGTACTTTAACGAAAATTGGCGCCAATTTTTGAAATCGATATCTCCTTCGGAACTAATCTGATCTGTCGGCTTGTTCGTGAAAAGTATAAATTATCGCGCATCTTATAATGTAGTATGCAATGTGATCATCGACACACTTTGAATACTAAATTACAATTTTTCCCTTTCAGATGTCAAGAATATCTGAGTGTAAATTACCTCTCTATCCTCCTCCATATCTAATCGTGTGTTAAATTGCGTCCAAACTGTACTTAACATGACAAATTATTACTCTGTTTCAAAAGTTGTTAAGATTTCGTAGAACTCCTGTATACTTTGGAAAAAAAAGTTTTGATGATGAGTATTTCGACGCCAAGCTCCGTGTGGTATTTCTAGTTTCGGTTTATGTGCACATGATTGGCAGTAAGTGAAATCAGATAAAGACATTTTTCACCGAACAGTTTTGACAGATGATCTTGAATACTTATTAATTTCAGTCGTTTGTTTTGATTGTGTTTTGTCGAAAGGTGCTAGCCCCTACTGTACTTCATAGCCATATACCATTATGTCTGTGTCCTAGGTTGTTGAAATCTCATGAAAACGGAAATGCAATTATCGACATCACAAGCTTCATGTTAATTTTACAATAAGTGTATATAGCTCATGGCTCATATCCAGAAGATGATACTGTGGGATCGTATTGAAGAGTGGTTTGCGAGAAAAAAAAAAAGCTGATTAAAATTATTATTGCGTTAACAGAGCTATATGCAACCAGTCGACTATAGAATGAATGATGATCTGCGTTTTCCACGCTATAGATTACGGGGCACTTACCTACACTCTTCTTCTGAAATGACGAGAGCTTCATGCCCTTATCAATAAACTTCGAGCCATTAAAAAGTCTGTCGCCAGCCAAGTACACAGTGTTGCTATGATATTCGTCACCCGACCTTCACCATTGAAATGTCGCCAGGAAACTGACTGCGCCAGCATGCTGAAAGGTGATAATGAGTATCTATAATAAAGAGATGCAACTCTTGAAAAGTCATCTTTATGAATCTTTTGGACTCACCGCTAGAAAATGCTAGACTGGTTCGTGTTGATAACAGGCAAGCGTGTGTGTAGCAAATGCCATTGTGAAAAATTCAAAGCAATATCATGTATTACATCGTTCGACGAGAGATGGACACGCTGTCACATTTTACCCATTCTGTTCTCTGAGAGGTGTAATAGTGATTTCATCATTTGTAAAACTCTTTTGTGCGGATTTCGCGAGGTCATTTCGATCTACAATGTATTTGTTATTTAAAAGAATGGAATTATAACGTGTGTATCCAACAGCAAACATTAAAAATAGAAAAAGAAGAAATAGAACAAACATGAAAAAAAATCCCCACTTTACAATACCTGTAGCATTTTACACTTGAGTAGAAATTTTGCCCATTCTTCGGACTTAGACATCGTTTGGATAGACCGAGTTGATATATGTAGTTGAAATACTCAATTATGACGTATATTGTGATTATGCAGGCCTACAAGCTTCAAATGTGTGTATAATGTAATATGCACTGTATCATATTAATGTGTAACATTTTTTTACGTGATCGTGTTCGCCACATATGGACTTTGTACTTAACACATGAATGAATATAAATTATATTTCATTATACAAACACTACAGAGTGACGTGTGTATAATTTTATCAGTACGACGTATTATTAATATTCGATATCGTGTGTCCCGTACCTTGCATTGCATATACCTTTTTCCCATCTAAACGCTCTACAATACAAGCGTTTATTGTAATACTTCAACGTCGACCTGATTACACGTCAGGGCGCTGTTGCATAAAATATGGTAATTTGACGAGTAATGATGACTCTACAATCAATAGTAACTACCACAGCAATCTATTCCATAGCTAATCAAAGCCAAGAAATCACTGATAGTTACCACTGATTACCATTATTAAGTTACCATAGATTACCTTGGTTGAGATGGCTAGAATGGCGAACAATCAAACCAACAAAATGGTTGAGGTTTCATCGACGTCAAGACGTAATGTATATACTTTTGGTATAATCTCAAGAGTTTGGCATAATTATTTTCACAAAAGAGTGCCATGAGTGACAATTACGTTGTGTGGGTCTTCCATTTTTAATACCGGCACACACAGATCTTTACAAAATGTCCTTTTTTAAAGGAAATAACAGTTTGTTTCCTTCTCATCAAAGTTTTGTTGTGTTGCAATAATATCCTACCAATTATCATCAGGGCAAGTGTTGTAGTTACTACAGACTATAGACAACATGATGTTATTTAGTGTATTTGTGTTTGTGTGTGTGTGTGTTTGTATGTGTGTTTGTGTGTGTGCGTGTGTCTGTGTGTGTGTGTATGTGTGTTTGTGTGTGTGTTGTTGTTGTTGTTGCTGCTCTCCTCGTGCTTCCGTATTTCTGATAAATTCCATAAGAACATGTCTCGAAGTGAATTAATACTCTGTCGTACAGACTAATATTTACTGATGAACTTTTTTTTTTAAGTGGCATTCCCGTATAAACAAAATTAATGTAGATACAGAAATGTCGAAATGTTAGTGAATAATACAAGTGACACTTTATATGTTTTGGGAGAGAACAAAAAAAATCCAAAGAAATAATAATGATAAAAAATGAAAGAATTCGGAACTTTTGAAGGGATTGTCCAATTTTCCCATAATCTCTCTGTTTTACGGATCTTTCTGCATTCGCCTGATACTCACCATTATAACATTCTTAAAGAAGCTTTCTCATTAAGAGAAGTGCTAAGGCTGTTGAAATGCAAACTGTATTGAGAAAATGCAAAACATGTACAGTATTTGGTATGGACAATGTATTTTTTTCTCGTTTATTGTGTTTGACGTTACTCCTTATGTAAATCAACCAGGTTAAAAAAAAATACGGTTTCCCTTTAAAGTTAAAGTGTGATCGTGAAAACGGAAGAAAGCAAACCGCATGCAGCACATACACAGCTGTCGTTTGGTGACTCACAACGAAATATATCTTTCTGCATAATCAATATGATTATTATCGTCTATACGTCTTCCTGTTGTCGCTCACTGTACTGACAGTTGGTGGGAGATTTTTAGCTGGACCCCCCCCCCCCATATCCCCTTCGATCTTATTATATCCCCTCCCTTATAGGTCTATATCCCCACCCCTCATATTTGAGTTGTCCGTATCCCACAAGGATTGATTGTCATGTGCAGAAACTCATTCAGAAAACGTACAATCACGCACATTAATATTTACATACAGACAACAATTGGAACAGACTTTCATCTCTTTCTCGTAAATCTCTGACGGCAACCCAATGTTTTATTTTATGTGAGGCATAGAAATGTGTAGGACCTACATATCTTTCGCCAGCCTCTGACACCAGAAGCATTACGCAGCATGTTTAACTATACATGGTTACATCAGAATCTAAATGAGAATTTGCTCAGACAGAACGATAGAGCTTTACAAAATAATGACAAGAAGTCATATACTTAGTACCTGCCTTAAAGGAATGATGTATTTTTCGTTGATATGGGGATTAAGATTCTAACTTTTAGCAGGATAATAAGAAATCACATTTGAAATATCAAAATGCAAACAATTGAAGAGTTTGTTCGCAAAAATGATAAGTCCATTTTTGAAGATTTTTAAGTACGGTCTCTGTCATAAAGTACAAAATAATACCTTTTAAATGATATATTGGTCACTACATATAAAGGTACATTTTTGAAGTTATGGTCAAAAGAAGCAAAAATGTTCTTATTATTCTCTTTATTTTTCTTGACCTTTAATCGCAAATATCTCCATTTGGCAAATATGGACTTATCGGTTTTTGCGGACAAACTCTTCAATTCTAAGAGGAATTCAAAACTGATCTGACGAAAATCGGTTCTGAAATGGCTGAGATAATACAGTAACAAAAAGTAAAACAAAGTGGCCCTAATACAAGGTGGGTTCCACCTTTCATTGGGAACTCAATGTGTGTGGGGTTTTTTTTACTGAAAACATGTACCCCACTGATTTCAAAACAAATTTTTATCTAATGAATTTTAAATTTCTCTTATATTGTATATGCTCTTTCATATTTCATAAGAGGTTTTTCATTACCTAACAAAAAAGATGGGAACCTGAAGCCCCTTCTCAATCAAAATCCACCATCCCTTCGAACATGTGAAAAAGGAACTTACCATGACATTTCCTGAACGCTGTCTTCCAAATGCCTGCATTCTAGAACAAGGTAAAATTGACTAATATTGCGCTGTTTTACAGAAAATCTATCCATGGCCTGTCTTTCCGAATGTTGGAACACTAATACCAATGGAATATGTCAAGTAGATTTATCGTAGATTAGTTTTTAGGAATTTTGGCAATTTTATCAGGTCACCTGTTGTGTCTTTTTCCTGCAATTTTGTAGACACAGTCGGATGCACACCCACGATTCTACTACACAGACTGGCGTTTTCCACTGGTGCAGGTCAATACAATCCTCGCTCCACAACTACTCAGAGCCTAAGGCTCTGCAACTACTGATTGCATCGCGCCCCCTCGTGGTGGATCGCCGCACAATGTGACGACCTTTGGTGACGACCCTCATTCGTGTCGTAGTATGTACATGTATACATAATAAAGCCGTATGCCACGAAATAATATACAACAGCACAATGACATTTATATAATATTGTTTTGTGGCATGCGGCTTTAAAATATTAACAAGCATTGCCAGGATGTGCTGTTTGTCATTACGTTTAATTTCTTCCCCGTATGATATAAACACAGTGTATGATCACCCGCTGGCTCTTCGAAGCACTTATGGTCAAGCATACTTTCCAGTACATTTCGTTTTACACTGTACATGTACATGTATTTATTCTTTGATCCTTCCATCACACCTACCACTTTATGATCCTTTAAAGGGATGATAACATAGTCTTGGCTTAGATGGGACTTTAGGTTTCCAACTTGTTTTGTGAGATAGTGAGAAACCTCGAATGAGAGAGAATGTAATTCTTGGAGGGATTAAAAGTTTATTTGATGAAAATTAGTTTTGAAATGGCCAAGATATCCAAAACAAAGGAATCCTAATAAAAGATGGGACTCACCTTTTATCAGGATTGATTTGTTTTGCTCTGTTTTTTTATATCTCAGCCATTGCAAAACTTATTTCCATCAAATAAACTTTGAATTCCTCTTAGAATTGTTTGCTTTGTAACATTTCATAGGTTGTACCATCCCTTTAATGTCTAGCCTTCCCTGCCCCTTCCAGTATTTTATTCTTTGATCAGTAATCATGTCAGCATGCCTCCGGTGGCATTAGGTTTCTATGGTCAGTAACGCCCCTCCTCCTCCCCCCCCCCCCCCCCTCAAAAAAAGAAAAAAGAAAAAAAGAAACCAAACAAACAAAACACAAACAAACAAAAAACACACACATGCAAAAAAACAACAACAACAAAACAAGATGTTCAGCATTTTTAAATGTGTATCATTTTTCAGTAGACTTCAACGTCAGGAATGCCCTGCGAGTCTTTGAATCAAAATGAATGTCATTGTACACTTGTACCATAGTAAATGGTACATTATGTACCAGGTTAAGTCACAGAACTTTAATTTGAATAAAATTGACGAACCACATTCACTGCACAATTTTGCTCCATATTATGTGTTCACATGTATCAAATTTCTTCAGTGTTGTACATTGTATTTGATTTCTTTTTATATAAAAATATTGTAAACTCTTAGGTAATACAGTGTATTCACAAAGATGGTAGCTCAAAATCAAGAAGTCAATTTGAATGGAATTGAAGGTTGCCAAACTACTGGCAGATAGGGCTACTGTAAACAAAGACAGAAGCATCCAAGTCAACTTAAGTACAGTACATGTACTCCAATACTACAGTACACAGCCCGTATTTGTAACTCTTTTCTTTTAACACACGTCCAGTGCACTTCTGCTATTTGGGAGATTATAACTTGTGTGACCTACATTGTATTTTGATCTAACTGTTGTATACATGTACATGTTCTTTGGAATATCTTGTGCTGTATGTGAAATGATACCAGACCGTGTTGTGTCCATAGACTTATGCCATGGATATGAAAACAAACAAACTCCTACACAGATACACACTGCTCAGTTCACCTGAACACATCAAGGCACACTACCCAAGTACAATGTACGTATATCATTCTGAATCCACACCACCGCTACACTCACTCCAGCACACATACAACTGGGATGCCATACCATGCAGTTTTCACTCTCTTATCTAAAGCATACCTGTGCATTAGCAATCAATTCAAAGTCACCATCACCAGACCAACAACCTTCCTCATTGAAAAATACAGATTTAGTTCATAAGAAAGAAAGAGCAGTTATAGGAATATGTAGGAAAATTCTCAAGAAATACCACATTAGAAACTCCTACTGAAACAAGAGCTGAGAATTGACAAAATTCAGAATCTTTCCCATAAATTCAGAATGGTTGGAAGGTCTGCACCATATCGTAACTAACAGATTATTAACATACACATGAACACTAACAGACCTGCAATCATAAAACTACAGACAACTGTGAATTTCAGATCGTATAATATACTATAATTTATTTACAAGAATCTTGCATGAACCACCACTGAATCCAGTGAAGTGGTAACAATATTCAATTACAAGGCTCCAGGCCAACACTAACTTTGCACACGGGTATTACAGACACTGCCGCTTTTTTTTTTTCTTTTTCTTTTCTTGCAAGAATTACAAGCACTTTAACAGGTAATGGGTTTAGTGAGCATTTGAGCAGTCAACTAATTGGTTAATTGTTTGGGGACTCTCAAATTTAATTGCCATTTAATGGGGAGTTGCCATTTATTGTAAAATACTGAGGACCCAGACCCCCCCCCCCCTGCAATGGGACTTTCTGACACCTCACTACCCACAGTACTGAGACATTATTATTGCTTATCCCCACTTAATTTATCACGTTGTCTTCATTTTGTGTCCTTTGTAACTGCATCTGCATGTACAACATGAGGAAAGCCAAAAACAGTACAAAACCAAACAAAAACCTAATGCAGTGCTAATCATATGCAGTGCTAGATGATTTCAAACATCACAAACTGATCACTACCAACATGTTACTTTCAAAATTTTACAAAAATATACCAACATTTTTCACAAACACAAACACTTAAAACAAAGCATCATTTACAATTTTGTAAACAGAGGCCTGGTCACGATTTCTCAACAGCCTTTATCTGTCCTTTCAGCATCCGCACCTCGATCAACAAATCTTTCAGATACTTGATCTCCCTCTCCAGACCTTCAGTCTTATCTTTGAGCTTCCTGTTTGTGTCCTCCAACTGAGAAAGCTCGGTCATCAAGGTGTCGGTCTCCTCTCGCTTCTTCACGCGGTACCTTGTCGCGGCCTGCTTGTTTTGGTCGCGCTTCCTTGATTTCCGGTCTATTGGTGATGCATTCTTAAGCTTCTGCTTTGTCCTTGTTCTCCTGATTGGCGTTTTGGGTGGTGGAGAAAGTGGATATGAGTTGTCTTCAGACTGAACAGATGATGGGGACGCAAGGGACTGAGGAGAAATGGGAGGGTCTGAAATCTCTTGCTCCTGCTCAGTTTGGTCCGGTTGTAGGGGTAGCGTGATGGTGATGACCTGCCCATCTAAAATGGACGAGAAATCCATGCAGCCCATGGAGTCCAGCAGTGCGAGGGCCTGGGCTTCCAGGTCCCCGCCTGCTGGACCTTCGGGTACTGTAGCCATGGGGGACGGAGGTTGCGATGACAGCGGGGAGCTAGATGCAGACACGGTGTCAAAGGTCGGTGACTGGGCCGGAGATACTGGTGGAAGAGAGATGGCGTCTTCCTCTACCAGAGAAGGCTCTGCTGGAGGGGTGTTGGCCTCAACAAGGAGCTCCTTGAGCAGAGCCTCGGCCTCAGCTGGGACAGACTTCAGGATCGGAGCTTCAGGGATGGTCATGAGGTCAGCCATGGGGATGTCTTCTTCGTCGCCCAGCCATGCACTCAGCGGGACCTTCTCTGACATCCAGTCAGGCAGAGGGTCATCGCCTGGAATAGGAAAGAGGGAGAATGCAAATCACAATCTTAAACGAACACAAATTTAATGTGCTACATTTATCATTTTCTTTTCACTTGTGTCTGCACTTACTGAAGTTTCCCTTTGAATATCTTAGCTGTGACCAAACAAAATTCACTCCAAAAATAAGTCTGTTTGACAACTTCTTTCACACCTTGTTTCTCATCATTCACTCCATGCCCCCCCCCCCCCCCCAAAAAAAAGGAAGAAAAACAAAACAAAACAAACAAAAGATATCCAATTCCTACATGGAAGACATTTTTATGTACCTGATTCTGCTCCTGGCGACAACTGATCAGCAAAAGGGTCCAAGCCTGTTTCCAGCTTTCCCCCCTTTGGGGGTGAGGAGTAGAAGTCTGTATCCAGTCCCCCATCCTCATGTAGCTGCCCCCACAGAGAGTCTTCGTCGCTGAACAGCGACAGAACTGGCATGTCCTCTGTGAAGCTCATTTTGCTGGTTTACGTATGCCAAGTCTTGAGAAATGCCTGCTTGTACTCTGTGTATGATGATCGTGTCGACTGGTTGGATTCGTCCAGTTCCAGCATAGAATGCGGAGAAGCCATTTTGGGATCTGCAACAAAAAGATCATTGCAATGTGTATTATTGGTTGATCTACATGTGTCTGAGTAAAACTCTTCAAATTGCTTAGACAATCTTAATTTACTATCTTTGTGTGTAAACTTTGTGGTGTGCCAAGAAATAAAGGTTTACAAATTAAACAGATCCAGTAAGTTTCCAAAAACATCATAAAAATGTTTTCTTTGCCTTTTGGTCATCACCATGGTCATGACTGTAACCAAGGCTCAAGTTTGCATGGGTAGCTCTACAAAAATTTTCTCCTTGGCAAGAGAACAAACTTTGCAACCAACATACCACCATGCACATAAGGTAAGAATCTTTAAATATGAATAAAAAACCTAACAAAGTTGGTTACTGCCATGTCATAAATTAATTTGTTCCGTATCATTTGATAACTAGGTTCTTGAAATTGTTAATTGCCTTTTAACAAACATAAATGCCGATTTATGATCACACAGACCCTTTTGAAGAACAAAGAAGATTGCTGTGCAAAATAATCCCACAGGAATCTGGAAAATATTGCTGAAACAAAGACAAGTGGCAGTGCTGCCCGACACTAACAGAAGAGATCCTTCGACATCAGTTCATTCATATATTCTAACGTTACATGTATGTTCTTGCTATAATTACTTCTGTGACAGACATCTAACAAGTTGTTGTTATATGTTAGATGGTCTAAATCAAAATTAAATATTTGAACATTTTGGTTCGAAAATAGACATTCTATTTCACACAAAAGGTAGTCTTGCCCAGTAGAAAACTATGGCGTATGGGCGGATGGGGTAAACATCTGTGCCGGTGCGGTGGTCATTCATTCTGAGTTTCAATTTTATTGGGATCATGGGACCACGAGCAAAATAATCGCATCAGTAATACATAACAGAATGTACAGAAGAACTTACGCCATGTTGAAAATAGCAATTCTTGACGAACTGCTGCCGAGGGGGTGCCCGATTTTCTCTTTCACACAGCCATCTTGAGCGATCTTTCGCTGTACTTCTCTGTGTCTTGTCATGAGGAAATATGGCGCAATGTGGCATGTGTGGATAATAATAAGAAAGGGCGAGGGCCGAATTACAGAAAATGTTGAAAATATTAATCCGCAATAGTACACATAGCATCAAGTTTCAAATTATATTTCCATTCAATCTTATCCCCAATCATTCTTTCAAACACGATTTTTCTTCTAATTTCATTTTGTCTTGTAAATTGGTAAACAATCTGGATTTACTAAATAAATCAAATAAAACTATATTTTTACGCGTACGAACACTAGAACACTTGTATGGGCAATATTGCATCAGCTTTTTCAGCTCGCCCATACCAAAGCGCTCATGCGGAGCTCCGAGAGAAAAGCTTTGAGGCTCATTGGTCCAAAGACATCGACGTCAACGAGGGCATGGAGCGTCGTCATCTACCGAAAATAGTGAACTTCTCGTGATGACAGGCACCGGTTACGGGCGGTTCGCCTGAAGGTGACTTTGACATCCAGATCCAGTCATGACTGTCAGTTCTCGGGTCCTGGGGAAATTAGTGTGTAAAGTAGTAAGCGCACAGGTTTTGTTATGATGAGAGTAGTCAGCCTATCTATTATCCTACTCTAGTATACAGTATATGACTATTTTTTTAGCGGGATCCAGGAGATATTGATTCGTGTTGCAGAATACATTGTAATATTTGGAAAATCCAATGCCGGTGAACCACAGAACTCTTTAAAGTTCTGTGCGGTGAACGCGACAGAACGACCTTCTGCCCCTAAACGCCGGGATTGCCGCCAGCAGGCCTATATGTCGTTTTCACCGGCATTATATAGATTTTCCAAATATATTTCTGCTACACGAATCAATATCTCCTGGATCCCGCAATTAATAGACATACACATGTACATTGTACTGGCTACTCACATCATAATCTACTACTGAATATGTATGAGCGATTCACGCATGTACTCTCTGTTATCGTGATAATATAGGCAGTATATATCATGAATAAAAGAGATGTGAATATTTTTTTATCCCGGTATGACTGATAAGAGATGTTTCCTGCATTTTATTTTATGGGGAGAGAGATGTTTTTTAGATGGACAGAGAGATTCAGGTATACAAAGGCCCTCTTGTGGGTGAGACTAAAATAGATGTTAAATTCCTGGATGAATTCATGATGCATAAAACTTACATTTCTCAAAGAGGAAATAAAAACATACATTTGCTTGATAAATATGGTTGAGAAAGAAAGCAGGCCATATCCAAAATTAAGAATCGAAAAGAGAGATGAATTATATGAAGTAGGCCTACATTCATTTGTCATGGTCATTTGTAACTGAAAGCATATGCTATAAAGACATGCCTCTGCTGCATTTCGAGTTGGAACGTATAGATGGCAATTATGACCTGCATTTATGTATGTATGCATATGTATATGTATGTATGTATGTATGTATATATATATATACATATATATATATTCTCTTCTTATTCATCAATTCATTATTTTTTTCGTGTGTGTGTGTGTGTGTGTGTGTGATAGGTAACTGCAGTTATTCAGTCATACAGTGGATTCACATGAATGAAATCAACACCAATGGCAGTTTTTTTTTTTTATCATTGGTACAGGAGGCAAATAATTAACACATCTCCCATTTCATCTTCTTTTTCTTTTTTTAATCTTCTACTCTTCCTGTCTTTACTACCCTGTAGTGGGCACATAGTGCCTTTCTACAAACATAACAATTCAGTAATTCATCACTGCCTTATTTGTGATAATTTCATGTTATGGCATTTCCCTTTGTGTGTGTGTGTGTGTGTGTGTGTGTGTGTGTGTGTGTGTGTGTGTGTGTGTGCATGCACTTGATTAAGAAAAGAACAATTTAATATTTTCTAAATGCACTGGATATAATACCTCAGTGAGATCCCGAGAGACAGCCCATTCTTTGTGATACAATTGTCACATTCCTCTGTGTTCAACAACTGAAATCTATAGGTGGAGCACACACGAGCACACACTCACACACACACACACACACACACACCACAATCTCACCAAATGATAGATTTATGCCAATACATTGTACTAAGTGTATACACACATCAACTCCAAAGATATCATAATATCTGCCATGTCATAGATCATTTGCACATAATGTGAGTGGTGTACATTTATGAGCATGCTTCAACAGTGAAATGCTCTATAATTTGATTTCCTAAGAGTGGAAAGAAAAATACAAGAGTCAAATATGAATCAATTTTTGGTAAAGAATGTATATCTTTATTTATAACATGCATATGATGTCTTTTCTGTACTTTACGCAAATCGTTTGCTGGAAAAACATACTATTCATGACACAAAAAAATCCTATTGATATATCTTACAACTTAGTATGTTTGTATCACATCATAACATCTACAATGATAAAATTGAGAGAGAGAAAAAATAATGGATTACATATAACAGATCTCGTATGGAACTAGTAACTTAACTATCATTTAAAATCACATGAAAAGTTGGTCATAAAAATATCTTTGAGGCGACATACCTCATGTAATGCATACTAATTACAATGATATAAGAGTTTTTGAAAAATACTGAGAAAATAAATC
Source organism: Diadema antillarum (assembly GCF_040938485.1). Taxonomy (NCBI): domain Eukaryota; kingdom Metazoa; phylum Echinodermata; class Echinoidea; order Diadematoida; family Diadematidae; genus Diadema; species Diadema antillarum. The sequence continues at coordinate 1,006,503 of NW_027271492.1, forward strand.
TAAGATAATCAACTAAATACATTCAAACTTCCACCAGAAGAGAAAGAGAGTTACACACATATTGTGGAATATCCACAACATCTAGTTGACAAGAATACTGAATATGGCTTAAGGAGTAAGGGATCAATACTTATCATCATAGATGCATAACAGGGTCAGAAGTAGAGCATGGTAAAACCACACAAAACTGCACACCTTTTTGGAAGTGAGGTGTTTCCATGGGAACCACTCAGAATGTCACATCACTAAATGGTGTACATTGACCTTTCCATTACTAATATCTCAAACTACCCCACCTCCCCCCAACAAAGAAAAAAAAAAACAGAAAAAAAAATGTTAGTCTTGGTTCCAGGCTGAGATGAAGCAGGTACATTCACATCCATTGGATATTTCCAGTTTCCTTATGGCACATGGATGAACCCTAAGGATACAACACAATATGCAGCCTGAAACCAAGACTATTTTGACCTCTGAATGTTAACAAAGGTCACATGTAGCTGGAGATCAGGGTCACTCAGTTGTTCAAACTTTGAAATCAATTGCAAGTTTATGAATCCAACGACTCTGATGCTGGTCGATGAATTTACACAAATCACAGAAATGCCTATCAATGAAAATGCAAGCTACACAAGGAGAAGGCTCAATTCTAGCTCCAAGATTACTCCTCTGTGGAAGAGTCTGTGTGTCAAAATTGCAACATGCCTACATGTCAACATACTTGTAGTACATCCTCAACAACCACAACCAGAAACATTCACAAGAGATCATCTCCTCAGTAACCCTGCCTACATGAGTGAAATCGAAGCAAAGCCAAATACATGGAGTTCACAATTCACCTGCTCTTCTCATATCACTACATTTTGTTTGCAGTTTCTTGTTGCACAGCAAGGGTTTGTCAAAGGATTAAAAAGGACACATAGACACAATTACGCCTTTCTGGTACTGTATCCAGTAAGAAATACATGTACAATCCTCAAACACATCTCAGGTACAAGGTCAAAGTAGTTAGCTTGGTCATGTAACAGCACATGATTTCACAACATGGAGGTTTCAATTGGAATCAACTACACAGAAAACTTTGCCGTCTCTGATTATGACACATTTTCGGCCTGGTGTTCTAGAAAACAGAGATCGCTGAAGTCGTGCTTGCACAGAAATAGGAGTTCAAATATTGCAATCACACTCTGGGCAGGGGTATCACATTTTGATTCTAACATAAAAAAACAAACAAACAAGCAAATTGGAACAAATACATGGCATACGCAGAGGTAACATAAAAACTGGCAAAATATTTCACCTATACTGCAAACCAATCTGTCTTCAACTGATATTTTAGGCAAAACACTCCCCTCTCCCTAGAAAATGCTCCAGATCTCTGTATTTCAGAACAGTACAGCCAGTGACAGTAAAACATAACAAGTCTGACAATATATTATGTACACATGGACATTTGTAATGCCACAGGATTACAGTCTCCAAAGGTATATCCTTAAAATATTCTGGGTACATTATCATAGTGCACATGCTAACAGTAAAAATATTACATCACCAAAGCTGGAGCATTCATTATGTAGGAACATCTTGTGCTCAATCTGAGATGATCAATGTTACAGTGTATAGACCTACAGTTTGCATGTAAGAAGGAAAACTTAAAATCACATACCACTAGAGGCAGGTTTCACTCCGATTGACATGAGCGTTTAATTTGCTGCAGAATTTTAGGAAAAAGGGGTGCTTGTGTAAGAATCACATGCATCAAAAATTGGTTTATGCAAGTGGAATGCAGTATCCATAATGGGGTGTAATGTAACACATATAAAAGGTACAAAATCAAGCAAATGTTGACTGTGCACCAGAACTCCTTTAGTGGCCTGATTTTACCTCAATAAAAGAGTCAAAGTTCCATAAAAGCCTCGCATCAACTCTTAACCCATTGAGGACGGGCTGATTTTACTACAACACACATTTCCCGTAAACACTTGCCCCAAGTATGCTTGAGACTCGTTTTCAATGGGTGAACACATTTCCCAGATATTGGCTACACCTTTCTTTTGACTGACAAAGGGAAAAAGTACTTTGCACAATGGGCCTTGTCATGTTCACTAAAATGTAATTATGACCCTTCTCTCTATCAAAAAACACTTAATTACAACATAACTTTTTCAGAAGAAAGCTAATAAAAGTATAATGATGGAGCTGTGATCGCTGAATTTACCTAATGATGGAGAATGTACAAATATAAAAAAATGGGGAAAGGTAGTTATGATGTTAATAATATGACAGCCATACTATATCGTTGAAAAAAAGGACTGTTTAAAAATATATTATTTATCTCTGGAAACTCCTTGGAATATTTCAAACTTAGAGTCTGCTTCATTGCATATTGGAATAGTGAAATAAAATTTAAATAAAATAAAAAAAGAAGAAAAAATAAATGCATCCAAAGCTTATCCATGCTTTCAATGGCAATTATGAAATGTTGAATCAAACCACAGTACCTAAAATACACTTTATATTGACATCTATAGTTCTAACTGAATACCAACAAAGCCTTTAATCTATGTAAACTTGTAAGCACAGCGTTAACCCTCCATGCCTACACAAACACGGTACAAAATTGGCATCAAAACAATGAAATATCTATTGCATTTCTCCTTATTTTAATCATCACCAAGTTTCAATATGTTTTGCACAATTTTGAATGAATTTAAAACAAATGAAATATCCTAACATACTAGCTGCAAAGGAAGTTCTTTTGAAAACCATAAGTTAACCTATAAAATCAGTACTGATGTTAGTCAAAGTTTAAAATGCTTTTTTTCTCCTCCTTATGAAATAACAAAACATTAATCTTCACAAATGTCTGGATATTTACAAGATGCATTAACAATAAAAGTAATTACCGAGTAACACATAATACCTAGAGAGAATTGAAAATATATCTTTCCTTAGCTCACCCTAAGCTGATTGAAGCTTTGCATTACTAGGGTAAAAAGTGTTGATTGCCATATCAAAGACAATTTATGTGTAGTAAACTTCCACAATGGATACAAAACACCTGTTTGTAGTTATTTGAACTGAAATGATTATTGTGTGACATCACAAATCAAACTGTATAAAAAGTGCAACAAGCACACAATTCTTGTCGAGCTTTGGAAGTAGAAATCAAAATGTGACTTTGTGAGGGAGAGTACCACACAGTTTTAAAAAATGACAAGTGTGCATGACAGGACACTTTCATGTGTACAGAAAGACAGGAAGCTTTCCTTCAATAAATATTTAAAAAACAAAAGCAAACAAACAAAAATGACTTTGAAGACTTCTGGACTGGAAGAAATTTGCTCATTTTTACCATTTTGCCATCATTAAAAAAAAAAAAAATGTTGTCTTGCCAATCTTCATAACTGTACTTCTTCATAATAATTGTATATGGCATCAGACTACCAGTAATACTTGTGGAATTGTCTACATATGACAGGGCTCAGTTTAAAAGAAAAAAACCAAGAAAGATGTTCCGTTATCTTGCTTTATTGACACATCATGGCATTGTCTAGAAGAGGTGGAATGGATATGATATGGTGCATGCTTCAACCATCATACACACTGTGTTGGTGATTTGTAATCTACCAGCATGTAAGAAGTTTTCTTTCTTTCTTTACAATCTGGATAGTAGTTCATCATATATGGAGTGCAACATTAAAACAAAAATAAAATTACTGCAGTAACCCATCTTCCCTTCCTCTGCATACACGACAAACAGGAAATCAAACGCACATACTAATCTTCCTCTTACATGATTTCATCTACTGCAACAAATTTTTGGCTTGTGAATTGTTTGTATCTCAACACTTTGTTGGGCTACATTGTAGTCACTGTTACAGGCCAAATTGTGGGGCGATTTCTTATTTGCACAACTTGGCTGCGCATGTTGGCGTTCTCAATCTGCGATGTGTCGTCTAACAAGGAGCAAAACTGATCAAACTTTGCATGGGAGTGAAGTTTACTTGTCCCACATGCATGACATACTTTCCCCAAATCCTGTGGACTGAAACAATTGGCCAGTTATCATCCACCCCAGCGGGGACACCTCTTATCACAATGCATAGTCAGGGATTCTTCTGCAAAATGAAAACTGGAAGTTTTCGGCATTGAAGAACATCTTCAGATTGGAGAGCATTACCGAGGGTAACCTGAAAACTACGATTAGAAAATCCTTTCAAAATAGTGTGATTATTTGAACTTATTTGTGTCATTCACTGACAAAAGACTGGCACATAAGGGAAGTGGTTTGCTCTGTCTACTTTATCAAACTTTTATTTCACCTTCTTATTTTCATTATCTTAATAATATCCAAACACTTCATATTCATCCAGAAACAATTCTGTGTTACTTAGAATAGTGATACAATTTTGATGCTCTGGTGTTCTGATGTTTCTTTGTTCTTGTTTTGTTTTATTTTGTTTTGTATGTATGTGTTTTGCTCAGAGTAGTGCACTACAGTTGTATGGTCACACATATTTCACTCATTTGCTCCAGTAAAATAATATCATTATAAGACGAACTTGCATTCATATACTCAAAGATTGATGACTTAATTTCAGACTTTCTCCTACCATTATCAAGAAATGAGTTGTTGCTTTTTCCTAGAGGTGAGTAAATTGGACAGCTGCGAATAAGACACATTAACAATGATTATCATATTGGAAACTTACAAGAAACTTAATTGTCAAATCACAACATAAGCCTACAATAAATACAGATGTGCTTTTGAATATTGATTACGATGACATACACATAAATAAACATGGAAATAGAACATTCTATCCTGAACTACACAGTCATAGCAACTGGAGGAGATCTATCATGCCAGTAAAATGATGAAAGGATATAAAACTCAACAAATATCTCTTCAAGGTAACAGGATTACACAAGTATACTACTTGCCTGATGCAAAAAAAAAAAAAAAAAAAGAAAAAAAAAAACACCATACAAACAGCTCCAACATGGTTCCGCCTCATTAAGAGTTTTGGTTTAGTCATGACATGCAACAATACTTGCATACATCACAACAACTGCTATGCTCCACGTTGATAGGCCATCGCAGGACTTGGTGCTACTAAAATTGTAATCATTGTCACTTGAAACTGTTTTAACAATGCCACAAGACAAAGGGACTCCGGCCAGGTCATCTGTGGGACCTGTGAATGATTGAAACTGAAATTCTGACCCAACAGAAAACAGTGAACCTGACGTTGCAATACAGACACAATTGTATGCTAGCAATAGATGTTCTCTGTGTACATCTATAACTGGAATTGAGCACTTTTCCTCATAATAGAGAAAATGAAACACAACATCAGTTCCTCCTCAAGCATTCCCCTCCCAGTCAAATATTTTGGAGATATATATCATATTTCCCTCTCCATGTTCAGTAATGTGGTGGAATCAAAGTATGCATACAAATAATATATACTCCTATTTTTGCATTCTTTTTTAAAGTCAGATGGAAGAGGCATAAAGAAGACTACAATCAAGTTTCTACTCGTTCAGATTTGTTCAAACAGTTTTTAATTACCACCATCGCATATGGTTGAAAGTGAAAGTTTACTGGTAATCAAGCACACAGTAAAGATACTACATAATCTGTTTTCATATTTTGCGACGTAAAATGTGTGCATGAAACATATAAATCAAAAGGTTGCATTTGAAGCTACAAGTTTCAGGATGACTAGCCAAAGACTGGAATATCGCACACAAGTTCTGTTATCAAATTGACGTAGTCCTCTTTTGTGCTTACTCTTGGATGTTACATTATCTCTGATGGAAGAACATTATAATAAACATTCATTATCTTGAATATTTGTAAGACTGATTCTAAAGCCATCTCTGCTCAATGCTACACTGTACTTTCTAAAGATTACACAGAAACGATGGCATATGAATTGGCATCTAATGCCAAACAATTTGGGTATTGTTCCCAAAAATTGTATCCGTGTCTAATTTTCTATCTTTTTGAAGGAAACAACAAAGAACAAATTTTAGAATGTGTTATCAATATCATTCTGGAAGCTTGATAACAAGAATGTGACTTGTTTCCATTTCTTACAGTAAAGACAAGAGAACAGTTTCTAAGACTGATTTCAGGAGTGCTATGAGATACTTATGATTCAATATCTGCAATCAGTAACTATACAAGATGTTCGGTACATTCTACTGCATGTAAGGTATAATACTTTTGAGAAATCTAGTTTGAAAGCAACATGGATATGGAAGAAACATGAATTGAACATACAATTTTTTAAATGTACCTGCATACATCACAGCCATGCTACATGATACTGCTGAACATTGTATAAGTCCATGATAAGAGTCAATTTCTCTTAAATTTATCATATCAAATGTAGTGTGTCAAGAGGAAGAAACAAAAAAATTCTACAAAGAAACGCAGAAAAAATGAAGTCGCTGTAGTGGCTTAAAACCACCCTCTCTTCCACAAAGAGATTGTGGTTCCTGACCTTTGATTATTTCAAACACCAATGGAAATATTTGCTACCAGATTCAACCACATAGGGACTGGAGGCTATAGGTGAACCCAACCCCGTCACCCCCCGTCAACCCCCCACCTTACCCCCCTTGCTGCTCCCTAGGACACCGAAGCAGTCAGAGAGGGGCGGGGACCACTACATTGGTCTTACTGCTGATTGATTTGTGGCAGACAGGGCATTCGGTACAAGCTGATGCACAGGAGGCGCAGAGGACTAGGTGCTGGCATGGTCCCACAACCACACTCCGCTCCCGCTCTTGACATATGCAACACAGGAAGTTCTCTCTTATATGCAGAATCTAGCAGGATGAGGAGAGGAAAGAACAAAACAAAACAAATGATATCAAATTGCATACATATTTGTTGGCTAGCATTGTAAATGAAACTCTATCAAATGGAAGTCAGACATAGAGTTCAGTTGTCTCCAAGGAGATACCTCCAAAATTAAGTTTCTCTCATCACAAAGTATATCTGCACCAAAACCTCAAGCACCTCCACTATAGACCAGATATATGTGGATTCTTCTAGCTCCCAAATTACCATGGCAAAACAAAAAGAAATAATTATGCAGGCAGCAAGGAAGATAGATAATCTGCCAATATCTTGCCTTCCACTAAACATCATGGGTGAATACATTGTAGCCAGTAGGTGGAGTAAAAAGCATCCTACTCTGAAATACTACAAATCCGAATGTACTACTAGATGGTGCATGTCTGGTAATATTGTAATTCATTATAATTACCACCTGTATACTTTGACAAATCATGTCACGAATGCAGCTCAATTACATTTTTCCAATTGCAATCTTTCTGGTACAAATTCAATAGATACTTGATACAGAGCATTGAAACTTAATATTTAATCATCATCTGAGCATTCGTAGCATGTGTACTGTCTGTAATACAGTTTAAACACCACAAAGAAAATAACCTCAAGAGGATAACCCACCTTCTCTACCCTTTCTAAGTCTACTTTGAGCTGCGATTGAAGTTGTTTCAGCTTGGGCAAGGGTAAACTATAAAGCTCTGATGCTTTGTTCAGCACGTGTAGATGTGGTCCCCCGGAGAGCCCTTCTATCTCCTGTTTTAGTATCCTAGACTCGTTGAAAGCCTGGGCAGAGTGGGAGAAACAGAGAGAGCAATGCAGGCATGTTAATTTCACCAAATATTTCTTGGCATTCAGCCAAAGAGATGATCATTGTACTCTCTGGTGTGTAAATGAGAAAGAAGATAAACATAAACTGGAGAGGATGCAAACGATAGCTCGAAACTGAACCCTTGGAGCAGAACGTTGTCACGTTGGCATACCTAGCTGAACGGTGTTCTATTTCTCAACAACCATCCACATATTCCAATCATTCCGAGAAAATCTTCCTGAAGTGACACATACTTTTTAGAGGTACTAACACAGTCAGGATATCAATAAAATGTGGGTGAAATCAGCCAAAGAAGAGATATTTCTGATTCATTCCTTGGTATCCTATACACACTACATACAGCCATTTACCGGTAGATAACTTGACAATGTTCTCTCTTACAGGACTCTATGACTGCACAATTAAAGCAAATGATATTCTACTCACTCATACAAACAATGAGCATAAGCATAATTGAAAACAAAACAAAACAAAACAAAACAAATCTTGCATGAGATTTCAAGGTCTTCTATTATTTGTTTAGATTAATTCCACATCTAATGACATTTCACATTCTCGGGATACAGGTACAGGATGCTCTAACTTCTCATCCCGCAGACTTATCTCCTTATCAATGTATGACTGTGCCTTGTAGGATGAAATCATGGCTTTATATAGGTGGTAGGCACATGTGAAATATATCTGGAGAACCCTCTGAAAAAAAAGGCACTGTGAGTGTATAGAGATTATATTTGTGCTTCTCTAATGTTAGAGCACACAATTAAAGGTGACACCGCCCCCCCCCCCCCCCCTTCCCCTGAGTATGCAATTCTTGCATTGCAGGGCAAAGGAATAAATTTGAATTGATCAACTTTTGAACAATTTAACCCAATAGATACAAAATCATTACTGTAGTACTGTCAGTAAGGCATCCAATATGGCATTAGAAGGAACTTCAAACTGGCAACATGCATATGTGATACCACAAGAGTGATCTTTACTACCCGTGAACAGGAAAAAATACAAAGTATTATTTTGTTCTTTTACTAGATATAAAGCAGCAACATCAGTTGAAGATCCATCAATACAAGAACATATATCATATACCTCATGCAGAATCAATAATTTTGTTTCCCTTTTTCAAAGTAAAATAAGTTTGAGAAAATCAATGTTTACGATATCACTGAATGAGGTTCTGAGAAGATCACTGCAGACATATAACATACTGTAAAACCCGAAATTTTTGTGTGCATTTTAATTTCACGAATTTTGCAAAAGCCAAGATTCACAAAATCAAAATGCAAATGTAAGTTCTCGTCTACACTATATGCATTGAATGCCAGTGACAATTTGTAAAAATTTCATACTGCGAACAAGGTCGTCGGCTCCAATTTGCAAAACTTTCATGCCGCAAATATTTCTGATTTTACTGTAGATGCCGTCCTGAGCACCGTTTGTTGCATGAAGTGATTTGCAATGGACTGTACTTACATCTCTAACAGTCATAATTGTCATTTTCCCATTTGCTGTTGCTGAAACTTTAATCAATCTGTAATCTTCAAGCAATCAGTAATCTCGTATTTATTCTCAAATTCATTCAAATTCCCCCAAAGTATTACCTCTTCTTTTCTTTGTAATGCCGTATTCTTTTCTAATTCTGCATGCTTGGCTTTTTCCTGTGATTCCGTAGCCTCACGTTTCCATGCATCACATGCCTGAAACAAAGCAAACAAAAAGGAGGCTATCTCTATGATGAAAGGGATGTCATATATACCATACTCTACCTCAACCAATTTCTGTCATTATTAGAATGCGAGATGGGCAGTAACCAGAGAAGAAAATACAGACTCACTGTCTCCATAAAAGCCCTCAATATATGTGTAGGCAACTTGGTTTGGCAAGTAATATCATACAATGATTCACAAAACATTTTTTTTTCTCTTTTTTTTTTTTGTTGTTGTTGGTATTACATCATGTTCTCCTTATTGTTATGACATATTTTAGATTCATAAGAAATCTCCATGCATCAAGTCACATACATCTGTCCCCATGCATTTTCTGTTAGGATCTTTCAGGATGTAAATGGCAAAAAAAATGAATCTCACTGCAATCTTGTTATTAATGTCACAATGACACCCAATTAATACACATCCAAGCCATAACCATGGAACTATATCTCTCTTCGGGGCTCCATCGTGATATTATATGGACTTGGTGAACCTAAAGCCCACTGCACACTGTACGATCAGACCGGTCGTACGACCTTAAGACCAGGTGTGGCGTCACCAGCCCTGCCAGTTTCCAGTTGTACCACTGGGTCGTAGTGCCAGTCATAGAGATTTGACAAGTCAAATTTCCACGACGAGTCGTGGGCTTTCAGCCAATCACGATACGGCATTATGCGAAGAGTATAGAAGTGCACGCAATGTGCACTGCGTGATACTCATTGGTAAAATGTACTGAAGCCAGAAAGGTCGTGAGCCTAGTGGTGTAGTCTGATCGTATAATGTGCGTTGCCAGGTCGTATGACCAGGGCCCCATTTTATAAAGAGTTTATTTGATGACAACTCTTTGCTGGAATGACTATTGTCATGGTAACGACAAGAATACAGCTTCCTGATTGGCTGTTTGCTGTGGAAAGTTGTCATTCCAGCAAGAGTTGTCATCCTAACATCTTTTGTGAGATGGGGCCCTGGTCTTATGGTCTTAAGGTTGTACGATCCCAGGTCGTATGGTGTGTGGCGGGCTTTAGTCATGATATCTTCACACTGGTGGAATGACAAAAAACATGCAAACTTACACAAAATCCTCTCAGAGTAAGAACGTTCAGAGCTAATGTTCAGGGCATAAATATTCCTTTAATCTCCAAATACATTTGTTTGTTTTGATATTACACCAGGAATAATGCTACATGTATTTAAAGGTGCTCAGTTTTCACACGAGAAATCAATGGTATGGCACAAGATTTGACTTGAGCATGATGCTGAGTCCAAAATGAATAATAAGGATTCTTCCTTGTCACAAGATACAAACTCCTTTTTATTTTCTTCATATTTCATTAAAAATAATTTCAGCATTTTCCAAAGCTGAGACATCCTTTTTTTTTTCCTTTAAGACGACAAAACAGTCAGAAATATATCAAACAGTTGTATGCCACATTCCGCAATCAAATTGTATAATTTGGGACAAAGGAAAACCTAAAGCAATAGACTCTTATTGCATGAAAGGACAGCACAGATCACATTAGACCTGCACGGTAACCTCGTGGACAAAACAGCAAACAACCTAAAGGCCCAAGATTTTCAGATTACATACAGATACAAAATATTGTGATGCATCAAAAACATTGTTTATTGATTCAGAATATCAGTCCCAATTTGAAAAGGTATACATGTATCACACAAGTTCTAAACACACATATTCCAATTTGAAGTGAAGACTTATGCGCTCAGACAAAGGGTCTCATTTGATGATTCAATTGTAGTGCTTGTGAGCATGAAAATGCCATCTACTCTTTACATAAAGCAATGAGATGATGCTGTGAGAACTCTAGATACAAATAAAAATGAAGATGATTTACAATTTTCACCCACACTAAAATACAATACTCTTCAAGTATCATTTCCCTTCACTTTTCTGGAAAAGTGTGAGGGAAATTTGAATAGGGGTTAGGAAATGAGGGCTACTTTGGCAAGAGAGACACTAAAACACAATGCATTAACTTCACACTGCAAATGGGCCAAATGCTAAAGGTCACAAGACAGATTGGGGGGGGGGGGGGTGGGGAGGGAGAAGGGAGGGGTGGGGCCCATATGACATACCTGCTTGGCTTGTACCCATGTCTCCTCCCACTTCTGCACCTGACTCCGGAGTGCTGTGATCTCTTCCTGTAACCTGTGTGTGTCCATCTCCCCCTCCCCCGTGTGGTTGTGACCCCCTCCCCTGGGGGCAGCAGTGCCCTGGGTGGCAGAGCCCGAAGAGGCCGACGTTGGGCCCATGGGGTCGCCGAGGATGTGCCCTAGACCCATGTGCCGTATGTTGGATGGCACTGTGTTTGGTTGACTCATGAATGCTGCAGCAGCCTGAAAGAGTATGAAAGAAGTACAAAATTAAGGACATGCTATTACCTCACAGATGCAACACAGTCAACATCAGCTGTATCTGTTCTTGTGCATGTGTGTGTGTTTTAATGATAGCATCATAACATGGTACAATTAGAATCTATACTCCTTATACTTCATTCTCTCCTTATACTTCATTCTCTCCTTATGTAGGCTATCAAATTAAGCCTTAAATCACCTGGTCAAAATGGAATATGATTACACACTTTATTTGTTTCACCTTTCATCTATTCTGATAATTGTGTTTTTATTTCTTTTATGTTTGTGTGGTTGTGCATTGTCGTGAACTTCCATTCTGTTGCGCTTAGGTTATTTATCACATTGCACTGTGCCTTGAACACCTAGGTACGGTGGATATCACACTTTACAAATAATAATGTTTTACTATTGTCATCATTAGTGTTATGCAGATGGACTTTCCATACGCTCTGTGTCTGCTACAGGAATCACAACACAGATGGAATTCAACATACATGCTCTGTCTGCTACACAAATCAAAACAGGAATGGAATCGTCAGACTCATACATGTTCTGTTTTGCTACGTGAATCACAACACAAATGAAAGGTACACATGCTCTATCTGTAGCATTCAGCATATATGTGCTGTATCTGCAACATAAATCACAAAACAGATGGAATTGCCACACGCTCTATTCGTGGCTATCTCACAGGGCTGGAGACTACTTGGTGACCTGATGGTGACTCAAGTCTCCCTGCTTGTGGAGACGTCTCCACAATGTCTCCACAATGTCTCCACAACATCTTGTGGAATGCAGCTGAGCCTCCGGAGAGTTGCGCGAGAGAATCAAACATGTTTATAGAATGGGTAGCGAGAATCCTGCGATCTGACTGGTCGAGAGCTATGCGTTGATTTTTACTGGCCGCACACTGAGTCACAGTGGTAAACATGTTATCGCGCACTTTTCAAGAGTACGCGTACTTGTAACAAAGGTTCGCGCACTAAGCAAGCGTTCGCGCACTCAGGTTGGCCATGCGTCCAGTAAAAACTAATTGCACAGCTGGCCGTGCGTCCAGTAAAAACTGATGCACGCTCGTTTACGGCAAGCCAAAAGTAAATGCATCCAGTCATTTTGTCATCGGGTAACATGATAGAAAAATGGGTTTTTGGCAAGAAAATTACCCATTCTATAAATCAGATGACTCACATGTATTTTCGTGCGTCAGTCGGAATATAGTGTGCATGCGGTAACTATGGAATTTAGCCTAAACCCAAACCCACTCCGCTTCGCCTCGCGGGTTAAGCATTCCATAATTACCTTATGCACACAATTCCGACTGACGAACTCAGACCTGTGCATCATTTGTATATTGATTTTTTTTCAGAGACTCTTTCCAGTCTCAAGCAGCAGGTCGTAGATGAGTCTCCACAAGGTCTTCCTCTAGTTGCAGCTAAGTCACAGACTAATTTTATTAGTGAGGTCTCCAAGACGTCTCCGCGACTATGCGTAGATCCATTGGCAACCTATGTTGCAGAGACATCTCCAAGGTGTCGCAACGACGTCTCCACGACTCCCGCACGAATGAATTATTATCCTATTTGGAGACGTCTCTGGAGTCGCCCTGGAATTTCCTTCTCGATGAGAGTGCAAGCCATTTTTTTTTTCTCTCGAGTTGCACAAGTAGCAGCAGTCGCAGCAAAGCTTCCTCCAGTGAGATACGACTGACTCCCATTACAACGAAGTCCTCGGGACCAGCAATCTTCTTTTGTTATATCGAAATTTCGTTATAACCGAACAAATAAACAATAAGAATACTTAAAGTGGATAATGTTGTGGCCTGAATTTTTACTTTGTTGTAACCGGGATTTCGTTACAACTGTGTTCGTTATAATGGGAGTGCACTGTACGCCCTTTAGCATACGGTATGTGCTGTATCTTCTACATGAATTGCAACATGGATGGAAGGGAATTACAAAAGGAAATGACACACACTCTGCTTGTAGCATACAGCATATATGTACTGTATCTGCTACATAACTGGAAGCACAGATGGTAGTAGGCATACCTGTTCTATCTGCTGCTGCTGATGCTGCTGCTGCTGTATGTGCTGAGGCACGAAGGCCGGGGGAAGCTGGGAGGAGAGTGGGGAGGCAGGGCTCTCCGGCATTGAAGACTTATGATTGAGACTGGTGCTGGTAGGGATGTTGACTGGCGCTGATGTTCCTAGACTTAGACCTGGGTGTCAATGGACAGAAGAGGAAACTCAGGACTGGAGCTTAATAACACAAATTTAGAATTTTGCAGGCAGATTGTTTTACAGAACACAGGGGAGACAGGTTTGTATGTCAATATCAAAATGCAGCATATTTCAAATTTCTTACAGATGGCATGAGTCTAAAAGGAGGAAATGATTTGGGTGAAATAAGAATAAACGTTTTGTGAAATTCTGAACAAAATAATCAGGTACATAAATGGCGGGCATTACAATATTTAATTGATTGTCAGAAAATCTTGTATATAGGTCCAATTGGAATATTTTGTGTTGTGACATAAGTGAAGCACAATATGTTATAAATACTGCTCTCCATGCATCTTACATAGGGCATTATAATTTTGTTGTTGTTGTTTCAGGAACATAAAAGCAGAAGTAGCTTTGATACAAGGAGTGAAGTCTTCTTCAATAATGTTTTGAAGTGAAACATGAACAATCTATTCATGACCGCGCACACACAGGAACCAGTATAATACAGATGGCTGTGAACAATGCAGCAAAATTATCAATAAGAAATTTCAGCAGTTGGTGACATTTTTCTTTTAAATGTGGCTGTGAAAACAGGTACAGTGAAAGGAATGAACAACAACATACACACACTCCCACAGAAACACTTTCCACGACCAACATCGTGCAGTTGCTTGAAAAACAAATTTTCATGCACTTCTTATATGTATATAAGCGTCTCTCTTTTTCTTTTTCTTAATGCAAATTGAGTGACCTGTTGTTGTGTTCATCAGGGACCTAGATAGCACCCAAAGGTTTGGGACAAAGATGGACCCTTTCTAGATCTGCATCAGACTAGTGAGATGAATGGGAAAGGCACAAGGCAAAGGACTTACCCATGGGTAAATGACCCAAACTGGTTGTGGAGCTTCCTATAGAGGAGTTATCATTGTCCAACTCTTTGTCTATACACGTAGCTGCTACATCAAAGTCATCCATATTGAGTTCATCTAAAGCATTCCCTGAGAAATACAAAATGATAACATTGAACTACAAATTTGCCCCCGAAAATGAACAAACAGATGATTGCTGAAATAATAGGAAACTTTTGTTGTTTATTTTTCATTGTAGGGCATATGCACTGATTAGTCTATCCAGAAATATAAAATGTGATATCACTAAAGTGATAGATAATGCATAAAAGTGTAATTTCACTTCGGTGAAAAAAAAAAATCATAGAAATCATATTGCAGAGTAATACTCAACAGCATTATGAATTCCCTATGTCACCTAAAACTTGTTTCATTACCTTTTGCTCAGTATGGAAATTAATTCTATTGTAAGCCTACAAAAATAACAGGAAACAAATTGAGTTCACCCACATCAAGTCCAGCAAATTCTGGTAACGAGATAATTGATCTGGACTTGAAACCATTCTGCATTCCTTGGGCAATAACAAAATAACTAGGACAAAATTTCAAAAGAGCCACACCTAAACACAAAAATGGAGCATTCTAAGTGTGGGCAATCTGCCGACGACAAGAAAGCTCTGAGCTGCAAGGCTGGGAAAGTAATGTACTGTATAAGCTGTTATTTTCGCGAGGGTTTAATTTTCGCGAATTTAACAACATGCGAAAATATCTCCATGTGCTAGGGTAATAGCGCATTTACTTTAGCGTCGGCGTCAGTTCGCGAAAAACGACATCTTGCGAAAATGTCTATGACCTCCTCCTTCGCGAAAATATCTGTACGCAAAAATAACAGCGTGTACAGTAACTGATGCATCACATGCTTCAAGATTGATAAGCAACAAGAGAACGCATCAATACTACTTCATGTGCCACATATCCCATCGAAGGCAGTGAAGGTATGCTAGCATAATCATTGCTCATTCAAATTCACACCATTCCATTCAGTGCAGTTTACAACAATAAAAAAATAAACATAAAAATACTTCTAAAACCTTTGAAATGCATGATTTAGAGCATGCATGAAGATTTTTTTTTGAATATTTGTGCAGAAGGTGAGAACAACTTAATGTAATCTCCCAGCCATGAATCTGCTGTTACTGCATATATTCACTCATATTAACATCATGCTGCATGCGATCTATGGTGCTTGTGCTGGTAAATAATAATCTCTTGTGCAAGCATAGAGTGCATATCATATCTTGAGCATGGTAGTGGCTACATGTAGTAACTGGTCACTGAGATGCTCTGTGTCACATAACAGACTCAAAGTCTCCTCAAAAAATGAGGTGGAAGAGAGAAATCCTTCATCACAGCCACATAGTGACATATGAAAATCGTTTGAATGGTTATTTCACACAAATAATAGCTGGTGAAACAAATCTTCAGTGATAAATAATGTACCAGCACGTGAGACTTTATTCACACCTTTAAAGTAAAATCCTAAAAAGGACATGTAAAATCTAGGTCATCTGAAACATATGCTTTTGCTGAACTAATCCCCATGAGTGCAACATACAAACTATTAATAAAGGGGAAAACATATCACACAATGACCTCAAAGGTCATGCAGAATACAAATGGCCTTAGGGAATTAATCAGAGTAAGTATGTGCTACAAGTGTGACGGTTGATACATCACATTAAGCAAAATCCCCACAAAACAGATAGCAAAACCAAAATAACTGTATAATTTTAAGAAAAGTAAGTAGTGAGCAAAATCCCTAATCCTTCCTACTCATACATATTGTATTTGTGCTTTTCAACAAATTATTCTTAAATCTCAACAGTTAATTGGTCATTGGAGTGAGCAGTGCCATCAAACACATCCTACACTTATAAAAGGATAATTTCATCAATATCTTTGTACATAAATGGCATACAGCTGGTCACTCTCAACAACAACACAAACAAACAAGAATATTGCAGTCAAGAAAGCATTGCATTACATGACTGAAAACATTGAGAGTGAATGTTTCTTTGGGCTTAGATCTAGTTTCTTTTCCATTATTGGCAGGAGAAAGCATTGCATCACATGACTGAAAACAAAGAGAGTGAACGTTTCTTTGGACTTAGCTCTAGTTTCTCTACCATTATTGGCAAGAGATTATCAAGCATAATTTAATGAAAATGCAACAAAGGTATTTTTTGCTTTAAACCCAAATTGTTCAAAACGGAAAGTTTTGGGAATAACAAAAAAAAAAAAAAAAAAAAAAAAAAATCATTGACATAAGAGTAAAAAAGCTCAAAGTGTCTTCCAGTAAAATTTTATCTGGATGGTACTGTAGTGAGTTTATTTAGATCAGGCAAGCATCTCTCAAAAATCTGTGAACATGACAAGAACTCTCTTGATCACATAACATTACTTTGATCACATGATATCATTTTGATCACATGATATCTCTTTGATCACGTGATATCTCTTGTATAGCATCAAAACCCAATGTATTTGAAGCCTACAACCAGGATATCCTGTTTGTTTCCTGTACTTGCAGACAAAGTCCAAGAGAGAAAGGGCTCAGCTCACTGAAAAATCATCCTGCAACCAAGAAACAGTACATTGGAGCTGGCCATATAAGGTCAGATTCAAAACTGAACAGCAAACAAAGCAATCCATTAGAAAACAAACAAACAAACACACAAAAAACAGCAACAACACCACCCAATGGTGCAACTGTTTGCCTACCTATAACTGATTCAACTGTATCACTAGTAGGATAGAACGGCTGGGCATTGGCTGACATTGTGCTGCCGAAGAATGAGTTTGTTGCGCTGTTCGTCGTTAAAGGTATTTGAGAGCAGGCTGGGTAGAAGAGATTCTGAAATCAGAAAATATACAGTAACCATAGTAAGAAAACATTTCATCTAGTTGTGCTACATGCAACTTCTGAATGCAGTATAAATGTAATCGATGGGCAATGTTTATTTTTCGTCTCATTAATAAAACTTTCACATTATCACCACTGGTAGAGCTTTCATTGTTAACAGTCATACTCAAAATACTACATAATAAAGGGTCATGACAACAACAATTCCTTGTAGTCTTAAAAAAAAAATCCATCAGTCTTGTGGTACAATTACTTATATTCCATGCCTATACCTTCTTTTCTTTTTTCATGCACCCATACCCATTAGCAGAAGGCTGGATGTCTTTCCCACGCATCTGGCAAAACATGACATTCTCCATGATTAAGGATGTATGAAGAACAGCACAATGGATGAAACAGTTAGCCACAACAACAACAACAAGAAAAAGTCATTAGGATCACCAATAGTAACCAACTTGGCTTCACACACTCATGCTGGCCCAGTGCTGAATTAAGTTATATGAGTCAGTGGTGTGACCCCGTGACCTCAGCATCACTGTGGTTTCAGTGGCTTGGATCTTGAATGCTATTTGAAACCACAAGGGAGAACATGACCCAAGAAAAGGTTTGTGTTGCATACCAGCAGTGACATGACATTGGCATTGCACAGAAATTTATGAAATCACTAAAAAAACATCAAAATAACAAATGAATGGACTCTACAAAAAATCTTAAAAGTCAATAAATCAGTAAGCTGGGCCATCTCCAGAAGCCTGACAATAACAAACAAACAAACAAACAAACAAATATATAATATTTTGTCTTGGTTTTACATAAGAAAATCAGCAGTTTTGTTTAAGAAAAGATATGTTACCGTATTACAATGAAACAACTTCCACTGAGCTCTATGGTCAGGGTACACCAGTATCAGGCAAATTCAATTCTCATTCATTCTTCCATTCAATCTGTTTGATTCCAGAAGTCATACCATGAAAGCATTAATACCATTTTTTTAACCTGTGAAGAATCTAATGAAAAATGTCTTACAGTCAAATGCTAGAGTAATCAAGACAGCCGACTAACTCTTTTTCCTGAATATATATTTGTGCAAATTCTTTTACTATAATCTGCATGAAAATTTGAAAAAGACACAGTGAAAATATAGGCCCTCTGCAACATCAAATTGAAGCCTCAAATATGACCTTACGGAGAATGTGTGCGAAACAAAACTACAGGAGGAAAACACACATACACACTTCCACCCACCCATTTAAATTGCCATTTCAGACTCTAAGACTATGAATTAATAAACATGCCTATCTTGCAGAATTACTGCCATAAATACACCAAGCAAGTTACGACTTGAGCTTGGAGTGGTACACTGAACGTTTTACAAATAAATTGTCCACAAGTTTCATGTTAAAGACGAGAATGGGCAAAATTTTATTCAAAACATCTACGTGTTTCCTTCAAATATTTTTAAATGTTTGTTGAAAAAGAACAATTCCTATGACTAAATTCCAGCAAATAATCTATTACATATTTACTGCACGCACCACTCTTCCATCAGATCTTAGCAGATATGTTTGCTCAATGTTTACAGGGCAACTGCACGACACAGTAATCCATATTTTCCTTTTACCTCAGATAACATAATAGCGGATAACACTTGAACTGAACATGAGATTAGACCCTGGGACCAAAGTACAACACATTAACCACACAATAGAGCAGGTGCATCGTATTGTTTGTTTACTCAGCCGCACCATGTATCCAGACTTCACAAAACCAGACAAATGTGGCTGTGCACCCCCAAGCATCGACCTTGTGTTTGCCAAGCTTAAAGATTCGGAAACTCCAAATCAAATTTGGCACTTGTGTGATCTCAACCTTCAAAAGTTAACTCAGCTGATAATGGAATGTCTGAAATAGTTCTATTGGCCGATTGACCACTATACTGTAAGCACCAGCTGTTTATTACATTGATGTAAAACTTGACTCATCTGGCACTACCATGTACTCATCTTTATAATCTAATGGAAAAATTTGGGATGAAAAAACTTAGAGACTGCAAGAAGGTTCTACAGACCACCCCCCCCCCCAAGAAAACAAACAAACAAACAAAAAATTTAACAGGAAGATGAATGGTACAAAGGGGCTAAATTATCATCATAATTCGGTCAAAAAGAACAAAAATCATCTACACTCACTGAATTGTCATCTTTTTCTGCATTATGTGAACGATGATAGCTAGAGCTTTCTGAGACGGAGGAATAGCTACTAGAAGCACTGTTGGAGCGAGGCTTCCCGATTGGACCAAGCCCACTACTGCCGGGACTGTTCATACTAGATGCATCTCCTCCCCCAAGGTGGCCCAAAATATTGGACTGCATAAACGAAAAATCAAGACACAACTCCTGAAACAGTAAAGGGGGAGAGTGGACACAAGATTATTAATTAGAGTCTACTCTACGAGCATGCATGATACATGCATCAAATGAGATATGAAGAACTTAATTTAACATTGAGTCATTTTAAATCTTCAACTTTATACCTTTTGCCATAATAATGTATTTTGTGTTGTAATAAACTCAGTTACCGAAGGATAGGCACTCATGATTAATATTCTACTTGATAGCCTTTGTACTTTGCATATACTCAGTTACTGAAATATACCAGTGCTAATCAGAAAGGATAATTGTGAAAATCCTGGTGCGCACCCAGCTCAAAAATTTAGACATTGCATGATTCATTATAACTACTATTATGGTAATAAACAATGATTAAGATCATATAGCTCATGAAACAGTGTGTATATGTTCCTATGCACTCCAATACGACCACCAATTACGGGCTACTTGTCATTGGAACAGAAGAAGGAATAGGTAAAAAACTTGTTCAGTGTGTTAATCCTTAAATTCCTGAAGCTGAATTTGATCATTTTGACTTGTGCCACAGAAGTAGGGCCTATCATCACTCAAGTGTAAAGTCTTGCAAAACAGGCACCCAATTTGAATTTTCATGTACAGACTAATTACAAAATAATCACACAGATAATTGCTGACAGTTACAAACGAAATCGCTTGCACATGCATCAAGCACCTTGTCTTATCAGACTCAATTCTAAGATTACAAAGAATCATCAAAATTTAAACTGTTCAAATACAGTACATAAGACAAAGAATAAACAAACTAAAAGAAAAAAAAATTCTTTAGACCAATATCAATAAGAGCTTTGAAAATCAGTTGAAAGGCTGCTTAAAGTACACTACATAAACAGGATATGTTTGAGTGAAGGGTCTTTAACTATCATGGAAGCATTGTAAACATAGAGAAATGATCATACTGTAGAGATTTTGACCTATCAAAGCCATCCTTGATACAGAACAAGGTGCTAAATAAAAAGAAATGAACCAAAAGTGAAGTAAAAAGAGAAGAAGTACTCACTGATTGTAATGATGGATTCATGACTTGGTTACTGGTTGAGGAGGCGGATGAAACAGGTGATATCTGAGCCAAGCTGGTTTGGTCCTCGGTTAATTCACGATGTGTGTCACTCATTTCCTCTGCTCAAGTCAAACCATTCAATTGGAAAGAGGGAGAAAGTGAACCATAGTCATGCACATGCATTGTAGGTAATATTAAGAGAAAATATTAACAACATTCACTGAATATCATATCATAAATAGATGGCTCATTACTCACTACATAATAACTTCTCATTTCCATTTTTTCTAATAAGAGATTTTGTTTCTGGAAATGTATGTCACAAGAAACTGATTGAATTTGTTTTGAATGTTTTTTTTTTTTCTCTCTCTCTCTCTCTCTCTGTTCATTTAAAAAAAAAAAATTTAACTTCAGTCTGAAATGCAGAGAATAACCAAGGATCATTTATCAAATGAGATTCTGAGTACCTGGAAATGAAATGTTTGTGATCATTTCCTTCTAAATGATGTGATGGTGGCAAGTAGTTGCAAAAAAAAAAAAAAACTGAAATTAGATAGATGAGTACTACATGTTTTCAACCCTCTCTCCCCGGTTGTCCCATTAAATCAAAGCTTTGATAAATTCACTCGGTAGTTTTAAAACATAAAGACTGGCAGATACATTTGGTCCCACTTAGTATCAAAACTGATTCATGAGAAAAAGACACAATACCTTTTTATCATTAACATTTGTGAGAAAAGGGAGTAAAAAGCAAAAAGTCAACAAGTTATATAATACAATATGTCAGGGTAACATAACATAACTTTGCTTATTATGATATGATTTTTCATATTTACCAAAGTCTATGCATATGTACTAGTCAGATATTATCTCAACTCAGTGTGAGTCTTGTGCCTTATAGTTCTCAGAGAGCTGGCATTAGAAGATGGGGGGGGGGGGGGAGGGGAATAGGAGATGAGAGGGGGAGGGGGTGCCAAAATATGCTGAGTGATGGTTCCTGGCATGTACAAAATGGGTTTGGCAGGTACTCACGGTCTACATGGGCAAATGCACAAAAGGGCCCACGAGGGCAAAAGCCAGTCTGTTGCATGTCGTTGCATTTTGTAGACTTGTAGATCTCGGGGTGGAACTGCTGATCAGTGCGGGTGTGGCAATACTGGCAGCTGTCAGTCTGTTCACAATTGGATGGGTCCCCCCACTCATCGCCTATCTTAACATTCGGACATGGAGTTGACCTGACGTGGGCGTGGGGTATGATCAAATCAAAAAGGTCAAGGCAAAATTCAATACTTGCAGAAACAAAGTCAAAAAATGGCAACAGAACATCTTAGAGAGCACCTTCTTGCAGACAGAATGATTTTATATATAAATTGCAATAGGAAACAACAAAAACAACAGTTTTGAAGCAGACAATTGTGAAATGTGTTGATATATCTAATATCATTCACAAAACACTACTAGTACTACTAGTACCTAACAAATTGCCCTCAACTCTGCAATCATACAAAACTATGAAATGTGAGCATTCTACTTGAATTGTAATTCTCGTTGTTATTCTATGAAACTCAAAATTTCAAAATTTCATGTGTCCTATCAATGAGTCCATGACAATGACACTGAAAGGGTGAGAATGAAGTTGAGCAAAACTTTAGATTCATGTTGATTTATACATCCACAGAGCAATCAGCATCCATTCATCAAACTTAGGAAGGTTAAAAGAAAAAGCAGTGGCCTTCTGTATTGGTGCTGAAAACAACACAAAAGTATTCAGCAACAACACGGAAGGTCACTGTACTGGACAGGAAATAACAGAAGATCTCAAGTTGCATTGTATATTTTTATCACATTTACCACTTGAGTGATGTCACTAAGAGGTCTCACCTGTACTTGAATTTACGTGGATTCCTCCTCCTGTCTCTGGCATTATGAAATCTAGGGCATGCGTAACCTTGGCGACATAATCGAGGAGGTTTGTTGCAAGGTTCTGTCTTGTAGTTTGCCAACACAAAGTTTGTATCTGTTACAGGAAATATAGTGAAAAAGAAGAAGAAAAATTACTGAAAGAAACTATTTGTATGCATTGTTTTGAAGAAAATTTGCAAATGGGCCATACCTGTGCTCAATAAACATGCTGCAAACATATTACACATACTAGCTTTATTTTAGCTTTATGGCAACATACCAGTATACATAACTTGTCAGTGAAACTGGGTTCAAGGACAATGCATTTTACCCTTCAGCAAATATGAAAATAATAGCATTAGATATAAACTCATGTTTTACCTTGCCATCTTGGATCATCAACATACATGGTCTTGTCCTTGTCCGCCACCAGAGAAGTCTGGCCCACTGTTGGTGCTTGAGTAGTCAGTGGATTCGCTGTCAGAGACGCAATGAGAGCATCGCTGGACGAGGGGCAGTCTGTTGGTAGCATAGGCGGCCCCTGCAGGGGCTTGGTCTGCGCCATCTCTCTGATGTCGTACACTGGCTGTCGCAGGTCGTGTGGGCCATGAGCGAATGCACAGTGAGGGCCATTTTTGACACAGTGGCCCCGAGCATCTGTCTCGTGGACACAGGTGCCTGTTTTGTAGTAGCGTAAGTGGTACCTCCTTTCTGTGTCTCCGGTGTTGCGGTGTAAATATGGGCAGCTGAAAATGTAATTGGTGTGATGGATTTTTCATTGAAAACAACAATCAAGTCATGATCATCCTTTCCTGTTTACACAGAAAACCAAAAGCAAACCAAAATAACTTTTTATGCTCACTCTAGGTAGATAAGATGATGCCGTATTACAGTCTAGAATTTATGATGACTGGCTAAGTTTGAGCTGTCTCACTCCTACATCAAAATGTAACATCACTTTTGATAACAAAGCTGGTTGCCTGTCTGCCTCTGTTTGACTTAGGGACTTAAGGACGTTCCTCAGTTAAAGTGAAATCCATGTCATTTTCTTCAAACTTTCCATACCGTATCTTTGACCCATCCGAAGCTCAAATATGTAAATAGAACCATAGGTTCATGTGGTTGTTTTTCTTCAACGAGACTTTGAAGAATATGACTAATCTGCCGTCCTGTACCAAAATAATAGCGTTACAGGATCGAGACCATGATTGGCAACAAAATCTGCAATAACAAACTTAAATCCCCATAATTCTTTATAAATCCAGGTTATTTTCTCCAATTTGCAAGAATTGCAGAAAAAGGTACCCAAACGAGGAAAAGTTAGGGTTTACACTCTCATTCTTGAGCAAGCAGCGCCCTCACACAACAGAAAACACCGAAATCTCTCAATATCCTTCTCATCGACGTTTTCTGTTAGGGGTGAGCTAAAGGACAAGGTTCATAAAACTTATGCTGTACATTCAAAACCCATGTCATTTTCACGAAACTTGACCAAATTGTAGAAGAAGGCTTACTAATTCCAGAAAAACAATAAAAAGTGGAGGTTCATGTGCTCGTTTTTGTGCTAGCAGCACCCCCATGCAACATATATCATCGTAAGTCCCCAAAATCTGGTCAGGAACCTATGCAGGGATGCCCTGACAAGGTGGGTTCATAAAACTTAAATGCTGTACATTCAAAACCCAGGTCATTTTCATGAAACTTGACCAAATTGTAGAAAAAGGCTTACTAATTCCAGAAAAACAATAAAAAGTGGGGGTTCATGTGCTTGTTTTTGTGCTAGCAGCCCCCCATATGATAGAAATTATCCCAGGACCCCAAAATCTGGTTATAAACCTATCGTGGGTGCCCTGATTAGGTGGGGTGCATGAATGTCATGCCCCCCCCCCCCCCCCCCCCCCCCGAAAACAAAAATTTCCTTGATTCTCCTTTTGTTACACCAGATTTGGCAATAAAAAATTAATATCTGAATGGTGAAAGTGATAAATACTTATTTGATAATACTTCCATGACCTTGTATTTTGTAACCAAAAATATACAAAAAAAACAATATTTTGTATTAGTAATGACAAGTTTAGATCTAATTTAGATTTTAACAGAGATACACAGATTGTTTCAGTTGTTAGACCTAAAGATGAAATGCATGTTATATGTTTGTTTTGTTGTTGTTGTTGTTGTTGTTGTTGTTGTTGTTGCTTTTAACACCTAGTCTAGTCGACTAGTAGTCCCCGACTAGGGCCTATAGGCCCTAGGTACCTTAGCACTCGACTTTACTATGTTGATGAACAGATAATGAACTGCATGTCACAAAACAGATCTATGGATTGAAAATGGAAACAGCTCTGTTCCATTTTCAAGCTTCCCGATTCTGTCAATCAGTGTTGTGCTATACCATGACCATGTATAGATGTGGCTCGGACCGCTGAACTTCGCGTAGTACGTACAGATTGTAACGCGTACAGTCGGCACGCGAGCCGAGCGAGGCCGCCCAGCGCGGCCGCGGTGGGGAGCTGTCGGGTATCCGTACGTTCCACACTCTCGCTCGATCTACTAGCAGCAGCTGCTCAGCTCAGCTAGCTCAGCTCATCACTCGTGCGTGCGCTTCTACGCTCTTTGTTACGTCACTGAAACCTGCGCAGCTAGGATGCGCACAAACTCAACTGAGGAACGTCCTTAAAGTGAAAAAAGAATGGGGAAAAAATACAGAAAAGATTGTTTAATGCAAGGTGTATTTTGGGCAGTACCGATATGTTCTTTGACAAGAACCAAACCCATAAACTACCCCATACAATTGTACATATACATGTACACAGTATTTACATAGCATCATTGGTACAGTACAAAAGACTTCACCACCAAAGTTTGATTACATTGCATGCCATGATGACGAAGATGTACAATTCGTCGGGTGCCCGTGCATTGGCCGCTAACGCAATACAAATTGTATCGCGTTAGCGGCCAATGCACGGGCACCCGACGAATTGTACATGTTTTCATAAGGATTTTTCTGTAACAAACAGCAATCTACCTAGCTTAATGTACACTGGCCATATCAAAGTACAAAGTGAATACTGAACCTATTTTAACAGATATACAAATGTATAAGAAACTGAGAAGTTCTGATACAAGTACAGTATCATGATGTCTACAACAACCAAGGATACAGTGTGATATCACAGAAAAGTACTCAAAAAGAGCACATCATATAATGGCTTACAAACTGCACAAGCTGTATGTACAAGTAGTTCTGATAAAAATCTTCAAAATACAATTTATATTTCTTTGTAGCTTTGTACGAACATTACTTGGCAGCTCTGCGTTACCATACAGATTTGAAGTAACTGCTTTGATTTTCATATTTCATTTAAAGCAATTTTTCTCAGCTAAATTGTTCAGCTAATTGTAAATGAAATATAGATAAAGAGACTGGATCACTCATCTGTCAAACAGCAAGGAAGTTTGATATCTATTTGGCACAGTATACAATGTACATTTGTACTATTGCTGTACACTGTTTACATCATCAAAGTATTACTAGTTTGTGTTACACTGCAAACGAGAATGGTTACAGCATGCTTTCCTTTCTGTTTATCACAAATTCTGATGTGTGAGTAGAATACAGATAATTGCATACTTGTGCAATCTCTGCTACAGCAAGGCCTTAAAAACTGATAGCCAGAGATCACAGTTCCCGAGTAAATTTGCAAGGTTTTTTTTTTTTACATTTTTTTATAATTGTCAAAATATATATCAAATACATGTATTCAAAATGCATTTCACAGAAATTATGAGAGGTATGGAAAAGTCACTTTTCTTCCAAAGCATTGCTACCTACATTGTAAGAAAGCATAGTGTTAGGTGAATCAACAGGAGGAAATACGGACTACCAAAGGTATCTCGCTTGTTCCTCTGAAACCGAGAGAGAAATAACAGTGCATTAATATTTTCCTGTGTGTACACAAGGATATGATGTTGCATTCAGGGAAAAGAGCAAGTTATTATTACAGTGTATCTCTTTGAATATATACATTCATGTGTAAGTCAAACATGACGACAGATATACATCCTGTAGATGCTGGCACAAGGCAATTTTTTTTAGCGAGAAATGTTATCAGACCAGATAGTATTCATTTCCTTGAATTTTGTAGGGGTATTTTGTAAGATCTTACATAACAAATAAAATTTGTATTTTACAAGACACTTCCATATATGTATACTGTATATTGGTTATTATGCTATCACTCAGCAAATTATATCTTATACACTGTAAAATCAAACTTGCCTCTCTGAACACAGGAAAATTCATTTCTAGGAAATAAGCTATTCATATGGATTTTTTAAATACTCTTGGAATTGTGCACAAATTCCACACTTCTTGCATTTCACATGTCAAGACAAATACTTGAAATTGGGCAGAAAGCAACAGACTTTTGAGAAAGTTTTAAGTATCCCCGTGTTTCAATCGCTTTCAGTTTCTGTGTAACTGAATCTGCTAAAATGGTCTTTCGATTACTCGCATATATTGAAAGTTTTATACCATTGTAGGCACCAAACACAACACAAAAAGTTGAACCAACACTGAAGAGTAAACATACATGTACATTGTACATTGTATGCTTCAACTTCATTTCCTCTGCATTTGTCATGCATCTTCATTAACTTTAGCAATTATGTTGAATAAGGATGCTTTCAGTGAAACAGATGTTAAGATACAGTGTACACTGTGACTATGAATTCTATATTCTAAACCATATTTGTACAACATCACGTGTTTGTTATATTCAGTCGGCACAATAAGCCAGTTCGTAATTACCTCAAGTGCACATTGGTACAAATGACCTTTCTATTTTCCTAGACCCCGTTTACAGTGCGAGGCTCGGCCGCGGCTGAGCCCACCTTCATTTCAGTGTAAACGCGCAAAAGGCCAAATGCGAGGCCAAAATTGGCCTCGCACTTGGCCATGCTCTAGAGGTGGTCTTTTCTCAGTGTAAACGCAAACTGGGCTAAATGTGCGGCCAATTTTAGTCTGGCTTCCAAACCCTCTGCCTGTATTATTTCGCTATTCAGGATATTAACCCCCTCAACGTCGAAAACTAGTATAGTTTATAAGGTGGTTGTGTCCTGCAAAGGATTTTTTCCTTCGGCAAAGGCCTTTGCCCAAACGGCGACTTTGTCGCCACGGAATTCAGTTGGCAAAGGGTCTGAGAAACCAGACAATACCAAATTACGTTTGTTTACAAGCAGAGCGCCACTACGACAAAAAATTGAAAGGTTTGAATCAAAAGCGCGGCCGAGCCGGCAGTGTAAACGGACAAAATTGCGGGACTTGGCCTCGCAATCGAGGCTGGGCTCGGCCGCAGCTCGGCCGCGGCTCGGCCCAGCCCGGCACTGTAAACGGGTCTAAGTTGGTTAGGCACTACACTCATATTCAAAGCAACATAATGCGTACCGGTAAGTTTGCCCGGCGTAACAATTTATGGAATTCATGTTAAACAAAACATGATCTTGCAAAGCGAGACCAGGTGACCAGAATGGTCCGTCAAACAACCCTCAGTGGAAGCATCTATTTCTTTGTTTTGTATATTGAATGCATTAAAACATGTTTATATTCGTATTGCCAAATACCAGGTTTGCAGTCAGGTGGATGTAATGGCAAGTATCATGTACAAGGATGCATGAATAATCATTACACGTGTATATGACAGATGCTTATCTCCGTGAATTTAAAAACCATTAATGCGTTTTGGTACCAATGACCTTTTTCTGCTCATGCGCAAAGTAGAACTACGAACTGGCTTATTAAAGCCACGTCTGGAATGAGAGCTAGTAGAAAATATACCATTAACATCTTAATGTAGCCATAAAGTACCACAAAAGTCATGAGTAACAAAAGCCTACACAGCAGTAAAACTCACTTTCAATCTAAGTCTACATTTATGTATAATTTTACAAACTATGAGGATATACCCTGTACTTGCCCTTAAAATGTATCATACACTAGTACAATTGCCTGTCTAACAAAAGAAAGGAAAAACAAAGTAGGCTTATTGTGTGAATACAGACTCTAATACATGTACATTGTGTATTATACATCTTCTAAATTTCTTCTCTATGGTCACAACTGAGAATACTCACATTTTTACCTTCAGAACTAAAATCAGTAACAGCACTGATCAAGATTTTCAGCATTTTTTATTGGCCCTCACCTGAGATAAATTTATAATCCATCCCAAAATTCTAGTAAGAGCATTCTATTCCCATCAGGACAGGATGGGTTGTACAATACCGTAAAACAAGGAATTTTCGCGTGCACTTTAAGAATTTCGCGAGCGCCAAGATTCGCGAAATTAAAATGCACGCGAAAGTCAATGTTTACACTAAATGCATTGAACGCCAGTGGCACTTCGCGAAAATTTCATGCCACGAAAAAGGCTGTCGGCTCCAATTCATGAAAAATTCATGCCGCGAATATATCATGTTTTACTACATACTAAATCCATGTACAATGTGCATGTACTTGTGCATGTGTGCTACCAAATCATCTGTTGGAAGAAAAAAGCAATGAGATCTCACAGAATAAGAATGTCTGCTAGCCTAGCAATCAATTCTGACAATTAGCTGTACATGGCTGAATTTCTCCTACATGCTGAACTTTTTCATACATCACCATTCATTATCCAATATAATATATTTTTTCCATGACATTCAGTTACTTTGTAAAGAATAAAAAAATATAACTACCTCCTGTACAGTCATAATTTACGTGTATATAAGATTGCAGTTACAGCATTTAATATTCATTTGCAACATTAAAGACTGGATGAAAACTTGATGGAGGGTAATTTTCTGAGGAATATCTGGATGTATACTTTACTAACAATCAGTCTCTTCACCACAAAATGTGTGCTTTTTAAGCTTGCAAATGGTAAAGAATTTGTCCCACTTAATTTGAAAAAAAAAAATCAACAGAAGAAACACCATAATAAGGAAGTTAACATGGTCTGGGTAACAATTCTGAGGTGGGTTTACATGCAGTCAAGCATAGTAGAGATAGGGCATTAAAACATTGTACAAACACAAATTTTGAATTTAAGATGCTGAAATTTGGGCAAGACATACGTGTACATCTAGTACAGTAGTTCAGACTATGAAACTTCTTTTTTCTTTTCCTTTTTTAAAAGAAATGACATTTCATTCTCTTCAGACAAACCATTCTATTTGGGGATTTTCTTGTTTATAGTAACATTTGTAACTGTCACCTCTGCAATATTGTGATGGATAAAACATCTTTATCATGAATTCAATGAAGGCTTTACATGCTTTCAAATCTTGGTTTGATTTCCTACAAAAGCATTATCAATTATTGCACTCTTCATAACGAAATTATATCGCATGGAAACAGAATTTCTGAGTGTTGGAGCAGAACAGTGAAATATCAAATGCAATGCAAAATATCAATTTACTACTAGACTCTATCCTTTCACTTCTCTCAAGGGAAAATAAAAAAAATGTTACGAAAAACAAATGTCGAGTATAAGGGCAGTTGAGGTGACACTATAAGAGCTGCTTGTAATATTAAAGGGGTTCATTTTGATGGTCAAAATACAAGACAGAAACACACTTGTGCATCATAATACTAAATACACTTTTTCACTGGTAGTGGTAGGGCCTATTGATAAAACTTAAAAGTGTGGCATATTGCACCCTCTGTTCAACATAAAATATAACTTTAAAAAGTGTAACACTACACAGGTACAAATCCTCAATTGTATTTAATTTGTAATGTAGGTGTAGATGTTGTAAACTTTTCTATTATTATTACAATTGCTATTTTTTTTCTCTAATTCACAGATTGCAGGGAAGGAAGGCAGTAAGCATCATACAGTCAAACCTGTCTATAGCGGCCACCCAAGGGAAACGAAAAAAGTGGCCGTTATAGACAGGTGGCCGCTATAGACAGGTAATCCAACCTTATGTGCATTGCCTAATCTATACATATGTACATATCATCGTTGGATATATCAATAAGTATTTAATGTACATAATGTACATATGCGTATAAGTGTACACATGTGTATTTCATGCATTGAACAATGCCGGTGTTTATGAAATTGTTGCACAGCAGCATGTGTACAGTCGTGAAGAAAGCTTAACACTAGTGATTTATTATGACTGAGTAAGTGATGAATGCAGCAATGGCGATCACTAAACGTTGCCCATGAATGTCTGCCACGTCCACAAATCAGAAAAACATGCTGAAATACGGGCTCTGTGGCCACTATAGACAGGTTAAAATCTACCGCGAGAAACAAAAATTGTGGCCGCTGACTGCGTTAGACAGGTGGCCGCTATACACAGGGTCTTTAACAGGGCTTTTCTCTCGGGGGATTTTTGAGTGGCCGCTATAGACAGGTGGCTGCTATAGACAGGTGGCCTCTAAGGCAGGTTTGACTGTACATAGTTTTGGTTTTTGCTATAAATACCAAGGTATCTAGTATTTGGTTTTACATGCCACTTGTACATTCCATTTGCCACACAACTAACCTGGCACTGCCACTGGTATCCACATATTCTGTTCACTATCCCACCCAGGCCATCCATGAAAACTGAAAATGCGGTGAAATGATGAATGGACACAGCAGCCAAATTTGGCCCAAAATCATCATCATGACCAGTATAATACAGTCTCTGTCCTGATGACCTGAACTGTGTACAATCTGTAACCTACTAGTAGCTCGCTAACATGCCTCTGAAAATTGTCAGACAGCACAGCAAAAGCACAATGAAAACCAGCATGGGCATGTCTACAGCCACAGCACAGGTTTGATTAGTCAACATACTCTTCCAATCTTACGGCAATACAAACACAGGCTGGCCGGAGTCCGTACAGTATAGGGTTTGCGGACTTCGCCGTGCATGCATTGGCTACTCAGATCAGCGGATCGCTCGAAAACAAAAACGAGGCACGCACAAACATGCGATAGCGCGCCCAAATACAAATCACACAACAATTTCTGTCTCGCCGTCACGTAAGCACTGTCCCCAATACTCGCACTATATTCACTAAATCACCCTTAACAGACGACTTCTGAAGTTATTAAGCAAGTTTAACTCATACCATATGACATCTGAAACCGATTGCCATTAAAAGATCATATTGCTAACCATCGTCATCATCACAAGCTCTAAGCAAGAATCCGTCAAATATTGTCAACAAGTTGGCCCGACTTGCGCGGCCATAACAAACATGGCGTCAAGATTTCTCAACGCCTGTCAGACATAAATCGTGTAAACATCAGAGAATACGTACTCGTCTCTGTCTTCGCAAAGGCCTGATGTTTCATCATACTTGGAACAATATATATCCGGACTATAATTAAACGTTCCATCACGTTTTCGAATGGGTCGTCGACGTCGTTGATTGAGAAAATGCCAATGAAAACAGGTAAACGGTCGATGATGCGGACACTTGTGTTGCAAGAAATCCTGGCATTGTTGTGTGCGAAACTCCTTCAAGTATCTGTAATGAAAGGCAGAATAAAAACATGAGCACGACGTTAACAGCTAAGCCGAGTAATTCATTATGTATGCAAAAACTAGACAAAGGTTGACATCATTACTTACGTGTAGTGAAATGGTTTCTCTGGCTGAGCAGATATCACTTGATTAGCCGAGGTCTTTTGCTGTTCGGACGGCATTTTGCTTTCTTCAGCGATACTGTGCATCTTCTCGTGCGTAGTCCACTACTACACGAACGTGGTACGTACGTGCACGCAAGCCCGCGCTAAGCAGTCCTTGCGAAGCCAATCAGCTTTGCTCTGACGTCACTGATCGGAGCTGAATGAAGTCACATGACCAGGACTTCCCCTCTGACGTCACGTATTTTGGCAAAACAGCTGAGCGGAACACACGTGCAGTTGTTTACCTAAACAAGCCTCGTACATTGCACTACATCCATTAATCTCAATATTTTTTTTTTCTTCTGTAACATGCCCCTGGGATCTTTGCAAAATAGTCATCATTATTAGTGATCGCTCAATGATAAGAACACGAAGTATGTAGAAGTGATATTTTGGCTAAAGTGCAAGTCCAAACTTCGTGCCTCCAGAGTTTCAAATAACGGCAGCTAGGGGCAATCGATATGTTGTCATGAGCATTAGCTCACCCCAGCAACTTCCCAGGGAAGTATGATGCATTTTGACCGCCTCTGAAATCGACAGTACTTGAAACAGTAAATTTTAGAGCAATTGAAATTGAATACTTCTTGATTCATTCCACTTCTCGCACTGAAAATCTAAGTGGAATGAAGCCCCTCTTTTTCATTCTATGCCGGAATTTCATTTGATTACAAAATACAGCGTAATTAAGCTAAATTGTTAGACTGAATTGATAATATTCCGTCCAAAAACATTAATGCTTAATAATTTTCATTACTCCCTTGACACTGTGACTTGCATGGCTAAAAATGATATGCCGTATAGGTAGTGGAAAGTGACGCGAAATAATGATGCGAGGGGAAAGTTTGAAGAGGGTAAAGGTTATGACTCTTGCGCATTGAATATCATACTCGAGGCTTGGCTGCTATGCAATGTAACATGTGCTGTGTCTGCTGAGCTCCTCAATAAATCGTTTTCACAGCTGCAATCTGAGAATATGCAGATAAAGGTCATTGCAGACATTCTCTTGAAATTGACTTGTAACTGAGGCACTGATTTTTTTTTATATAGGTCTTTATGATATTTGTAAACCAAGTGCATACTGAAATATACAGGTGAATTTGTGTTCTTTTCATCCGAATTAACAAAAGACTTTCCTGCAGGGACTTATCTATTGCAATTACAACTCTCTGCTTGGATGTTTTCAAGAGCCTTCTAAAAGATTATTCCAAGGTTTGTATATAAAAGTCTGTGGTTCCAGAGGTCATTGCAAGCTATAGTGCTAACTGTGAACTGGCTTATTGATATGACGCAACCAACTGCAGTTTTGCTTCTTATATCCAATTGGAAAAAAAAAAGATCGATTATTTACTATATTACAGGATTTTTTCGTACCCTTCTCGAGTGCTAGGCACTTTGATTACTATTATTATTAAATGCATATTGTTTTTAATTTTGATAAATCAGTAAAAGGAAAGAGAGACAATGAGAGGGAGGGAGAGAGAGTGGGGGCGTGAGGTATATTAGGAGAGCGAGGGAGAAAATCACAATTTTCCTCATAGATATGAAAAATATACGTCAGACCCCTTCGCTATTTGCTATAATACATTGGTGATTTGGATCTGACAGCCGTCACAACAACTTAAAGTACTTACAACCCATCGCTGTGAAAGACTTGGCGAAACACGCGAATTTTAGAACACCACAGATGGCATGCATGCTCTCGTTACTCTTATGTCATAATCATAACTCTCACCATTTGTTTCAGGGCTGTAGGTGGCAACGGCCTGAGGACGTGCTCTATTTACCATACAATATTATAACTTACGGCGGCATTCAGTATGAGGGCAGAATTCACTGGATTCATGTCCTTCCGCGGTTATCGATGTTGTGTCTTTGAGTAGACATTTGTATTACTGTATTCAAATAAACAATCATTTCCTTTGACCTTGGAGCGAGTTGAATTCAAAACTGTCATGTTGGGCAAGACCAGCTCAAGATTTTCGGTCTTCAAGATCGACCTTTGTTATGTTAATGAAAGCATAACATAAGAATGCTAATGTAAGAATGCTCTAAACGTCTTATGGGGTCATCCCACTAGATCGCCACCCACGAGTCATACAGCCCACGTGTTCGACATTTAAAACAGGTCCATGAGTCATACAGCTCACGAGTCATTCAGCCCATGAGTTCGACACTAAAGCTTGGCAAATAAAGTCCATGAGAATGACACTAGGTAAAAACAGCCCACGAGTTCGACAGATACAACACGGGTTAATGCGTCGGTCTTGTGGGCCTTGTTAGCTTAGTGTTGAACTACTGGGCTGTATGACTTGTGAGCTGTATGACTCGTGGGCTGTATATATGACTCTTGGGTGTCGGTCTCGTGACGTGCACCCCATCCTAAGACCCCGAATGAGAGGCATATACCCCGACGCTGTGTGTACCATGCAAGCGTCCGTGCAATCCTGAACATGCAACATTAGAATTATTACAGTATGAACCCGAATATGATATGCACAGAGGTCAAGTCTCAAAGACAAAACAATGCCAAATATTTCAGTGGTAAAGTGTGAATGAAAATGGTAACCATTATCGAAGTAACATTATACAGCAGATTGTGCAGATATCAAGTTGATGCACATGGGCAGTGGAACGTTCTCTGAAGTGTGTTTGCGTGTGTGTATGGGGGGGGGGGGGTACTCATGGTGGGGCCAAGGGGCAATTCCATTCACTCCATCCTCTTTTCTCTGTGACACGTGAAAGGGGAATTTGAGAGTTGTTTCGTATCACAATATGAATAAGCTACTTGCACTTGACGAACTGTCAATGCCGAGTCAATTTTAAGTTTATATCTGTATAATTCCGAAGGGGATTTCAGAATAGCTTAGAACCTTTAAACAAGAATAAATGATGAATTCGGATCTTCAGCCAACACATCTCATGTCACCTAAAAAATAGAGGCAGGAGGATATACTGTAAATGCTTTACTTTTTTCCAGTAGATGTTTTCAGCACTAAACAATGGCAGTTTCAAATCTAGTAGCATCTCCCTCCAAGTTAAAACAACAATTAAAAGGAGAAAACCAACAACGCTAAAGCCGCAAAACCAAAAGATACAAAATGCAAACAAACAAACAACACCCTAAACAAGTAAAAAACTAACACACAACAACGCTGTTTTCGGCTACACAGTGGGCCACCTAGCCAGTATTACCGAACGCGGGATCTTCTTTCTTTTCTTTTCTTTTTCTTTCTTTAACAACAAAGCTGTTTTCGGCAATCCGAATGATGTACACTGGACCACCTGAGCCAGTAATGTGGGATCCTCCCTCTTTCTTTCTTTCTTTCTTTCTCCCTTTCTTTTTTTTTTTTTTTCTTTTCTTTTTTCTTTCTTTCTTTCTTTCTTTCTTTCTTTTTCTTTCTTTCTTTCTTTCTTTCTTTCTTTCTTTCTTCTTTCTTTCTTTCTTTCTTTCTTTCTTTCTTTCTTTCTTTCTTTCTTTCTTTCTTTCTTTCTTTCTTTCTTTCTTTCTTTCTTTCTTTCTTTCTTTCTTTCTTTCTTTCTTTCTTTCTTTCTTTCTTTCTTTCTTTCTTTCTTTCTTTCTTCTTTCTTTCTTTCTTTCTTTCTTTCTTTCTTTCTTTCTTTCTTTCTTTCTTCTTTCTTTCTTTCTTTCTTTCTTCTTCACGCGATGTCCTGTTGCCTGGAAGAAACCCACGCTAGTGAATGGAGAGGCACGAACTCGTCGGAAGCCTTTTCCCGGAATTTCTAGGGTAGCACCCAGCCCACGTGGTGAAACCACTCTGCGGTTTGCAGTGGCATTCTGAATTCTGTGGGCGGTGTTAGGAATTTCCTCTCAAACCACGTTTTCACTGCTGCGTGTCTTATCGAAGCCCATACAAGTACACGAAGTGCAGAGCTTCGGAAGAATAAGAAGTGAATCTGGCTGGTTAAGGTTTTGAAATATGCCAATAATTCGTCGAAATCGAGCGAACGAGCCGCAACAGCAGGAGAGAGCAGCGTTACACCGGTGCGGGAGGATTCAGGCGCCTAGATTCTGCGAATTATCCGGGGATGTCGACGGCACCATGGTCTGCACGTGTAGTTACTGCTGGTTTGCCAAGTAGCAATGGAGCTTCAGCCGCCGCCACTGGACCCGCAACTGGGGGCTCGGGTTTACGCGGCGGTGCAGCAGGTGCAGTCGACTCTATGGGGCAGAGTGGGTACGAGGCAAGATTCAAAACGCCCCTGGACCAGAAGTACTTATGTCCAGTCTGCCTTGCTGCTCTCCGCGACCCTATGCAGACAAAGTGTGGCCACCGATTCTGTAGAGCTTGTCTGACCAGAGCCAGTGGGTGAGATGATATATTTTGAGTTTGCAAATATAGAAGAGTAAATCACAAAACCATTTCTGTTTTTTAGTCACGTGACATGCACTTCGTTGGTATTTTACTCGGTGACACTACTGACAGATGCCAGATTGTATAATGCTGATCGATAAATTGAAATAGTTGCAAGTCTTCGTCATATGCCATTTCCATATAATGTAGGAAGTTGTCTTCTTTTCCCTTCACCAATGCTAAAAATTTCTTTTTTTTTCTATGTAACAGAAAAATGCACAGCACTGACATATTATTGGCTATTATTTTCTGTGTGTGGTTTGTATTTCACAAAATCGAATTACAAAGAACAGTTAAATAGTGCTTACAATTGTATTGCACATATCTGTGAATACTTCCTCAATAAATTGCAATATCTACGGATGATCTGTGAATACTTCCTCAGTAAATTGCAATATCTATGGATGATCTCTGAATACTTCCTCAATAAAATGTATTACTGATATTTCGCCTCCCCATGTAATGTATGAACAATGTTATACAGGGGCAAATCCAGAAATTCCGTAAAGGGGAGGCGCCTTTTCAATATCAAAAGGGGGCGCAGGCACCCCACCCATTTTTCTCTTTTTATTTCTTTTGTTTCCAAAAATAAAGAGGGGGCACGTGCGCCTGTTGTACCCCCCTCTTGATCCGGCACTGTTTAATATATCATGAAGTGTATTGTTTGTTTCTATGACATCAATTGCTTTCAATTTACACCAGATCTGGTACCACCGCCAAGTGCCCCCTGGACAAGCTTTGGTTTGATGTCAGGTCTGAGGTCAGTGTTACTATCACTTTACATCTTTTAACCTGTTGCGATGAGGACAAGTCCCGAGTATACTCGGGCAGACCATGTCTATGGGAAATGCGTGTTGTAGTAGCAAATCAAATTGTCCTCAATGGGTTAACAAACATGGCCGGTGGAACCGTGTGGACTGTTGGGGCTCAGGCCCCCACACACTTTTTGTGCATCATACAAAGGAATACATAAGCTGTCTTCACTTTGGGCTCCCACTCTTTATTTTAACCCGGAAGTATGTAAGTGGCACTAGATAGCAAACATATCTTTTTTTTTAGTCAGCTGAAAAAAAAAAAACAAAACTGGAAATGGAAGGGGAGAGATGAGCTGAGGACCGTTTTGTTTTGTTTTGTTTTGTTTTGTTTTGTTTTTTTGCTTGTCAGCTGAAGAAACCCGGAAATGGAGAGATGAGCTGGGGACCTTTTATTGCTTGTTAGCTCATGAAACCCGGAAGTGGGCCACACACTTTTGAAAATGCTCCGCCGGCCCTGTTAATAGTTTGACAGTGATGGTGTATCTCCATCAAGATCCAACTAGATAATGAAGCTGGGCAATGTAAATATTACTGGTATGATAATTTTGAAATTGCAAAATGTCTGGAAACAAAGCAAAACAACAAAACAACACAGTTAAAGCTACAAACACTTTGCATTTGAAAACTGTAATAAACTAGTAAGCGATGCCTGTGAACTTTGTCTCAGTTTTTATCAGTAATACTCTCGTATCATTTGAATGCATAACTCTGGTTACTGTGTAAGGAATAGGTTTGGTTGAAAAAAAAAGTCAAGTTAACATTTCATGATGTGGCATCTTTGCTGTTGTTTTCTTTATCTATATTATTCCTAGCATCCCAGTTTGGCATGCAATTACATCAGCCTTGAACTTATACCCTTCTACCTCCAAATGTCTGCCTTATGGGCAGATGTTTTGCTTTAGGACAATTCTAACCAAATAAATGATTATAAAGATCTATAACAATCAGCAAAATTTGACCTTGCACCACCCAGACATGCAGAGATCACTTAATGTTTTGTTACCACATAGACAAAGATCATCTAATGGTTTGTAAAAAGCATCACCTTTTGAGATGTAACTCTGTTTCTTCCCTGGTAGGTCTTTGAAGATGTAGCAATGAAAAGAGAGGTGCTATCTCTTACAGTGCTCTGTTCCAATGTGGACCATGGATGCGAGTGGGAAGGAGAGCTCCGAGTGATGGAGGTTTGTATACCCACTTCAAGATTTGGTATCCTACACTTGAAAACCAAACTCTTCGGTGATTTCATACCTTGATTTGTACAACAAAACATCTTTTTGAGATATTGAATTATGCTTACAAACAACTTCTTGATTCATAGAATAGAGGGAACTGTAATCCACCAAGATCTGTATTTTACATGATAAAGATAAACTGAAAAGCAGCAGAACAGTTAGTTCTTTTTTCTTTTCTTTTTCTGCTCTTTAATAGGTCAGGCATGTTTACAAATATACTTGTCACTTCACCAAAATATGAAGAGTTGCCATTTTTGTAAATATTTTGTGTAATCACTTTACAGTGGTTAAAACCATAGCTGAAATACATATTGTATGTAGATATTGCATGGAATAATAGCATTAATTCAAGGAGCATCATTTTGCACACATTCACCTGATTCAGCTTCATTTATTTACAGTACAACCATGGAGATACTTATCTAGATGAATGCTGTCCTGAATAAGACCTCATTTGTCATTTTTTGTATGTCTTATTAAGGGATCAAAACACAATACAATCTTCACAGGCAGATATAAATAGGTATGGTCAGTGGGGAAAAAAAGAAAGAAAGAAAAAACATCATTTGTTGTTGTGACGAGTTAAGTCAGGATGTGTATGTTGGTTGTGCCAAGGCAATGATAATAGATATGTATTATATATACCACCTTAAGGGAATTCTCTGTCACAATGCAGAATCCTCTCAGCCCAATGGCCTAATTAGCCTAATCAGCTAGTTTTTTATATATGCACAAAAAATAAAAAATGTAAATTTCATGATGCCTATTATGATATGGACAAAGCGCATGTGTGTATTTTTTTTTAAACATAGCCCATACGGTGTGTATTTTTTTTTAACATAGCCCCTCATTTCAAGAGGTGTAGGCCTATTTCTAGCTTCTAGTGATTATTCAGCTAACTATGTACTTGTAGTTATCAGATGTAAGATAAACTTTTGATCAGACTTTTGAAGCATTGTGTAATTACCATCATTCATCATTCAATATGACACCACCTCAGAGAGATCATTTTCATGGGAATTTTCTGTTATTCTGATATTTTGTCTGTTTTGTATTACTTCTTTCTTTGATAGAGCCACCTCAGTGAGTGCCCTCATGCAATGATACTGTGCACAAATGGATGCCTGGCTCATCACAAGAGGATGGATACCGAGGAGCACCACAGGGACTGCCCCTCCCGTTTGGTGGAGTGTTCCTACTGCCAGCAGCAGGTTACCTTCAAGTGCCTCAATGTGAGTGGTTTTGTTTTTGTTTGTTGGTTGTTGGGTTTTTTTTTAGTGAGTGGTTTTGTTTTTGTTTTTGTTTTTTATTTCAAGATTACTTTTGTTTAAAATTGATGTTGTCCGGCAGAACTCAGTCCACCATGTTGATTCTCAGGATTTGAGCATTCCATGTGATTTCAAGCAACGCTGCACACTGGCACTGGTCTGATGGTCCCTGACCAGAAAAAATCACTGTCAAACCAGTACTACTTTTTCAGGAATTGACCAGTAAAAAGTAGAAAGACTGGGTACCTACAAGTCCAACCTGTCTGTCGCACCACTCGGAAAAAAAAAAAATAGTTAGTATGCAGCCCTGTTTTAAGTATGCGCTTCAGTGAAGCCAAATATCAAGTTACTTCTCAATAGACAGGAGTTGAAATTCAAATTGGTATGTTGACCATTCAATTTCCTCTTTGAGATCATTTGTAATTTGAAACAACAATAATGACTTACATAGGTTTTTGTGTGTTGACCTTTTGAATTGTATCAGTTTTGGTAAATCCTCCTGATAGTGGACAAATCCCAATGACTCTATACAAATGAAGGATTTGATAGTGGTGGAATTTCCACAAAATGTTGAAATATCTCCTCTTCCGACTTCAGCAA
The DNA here is from genome assembly GCF_040938485.1 of Diadema antillarum. NCBI lineage: Eukaryota > Metazoa > Echinodermata > Echinoidea > Diadematoida > Diadematidae > Diadema > Diadema antillarum. The sequence continues at coordinate 1,047,576 of NW_027271492.1, forward strand.
CACCAGGTTCTGCTCTGTCCACGGTACATCTTGGACTGTCCTCTCTGCGGAAAGACAGGCTTTGTGCGTGAGGAGGTGAATACTTCCATCCTATTCTAAAATTTGTATTATCATTGACATTAAAATGATAAATTGATATTATTTTTAGGGTAAGTCTGTCAATATATATGATGTATGCATTGTTCTAAACGTCTGAATTGTCTTTGCTAATGCATTGTGCTTCCATGGAGAGAGGATGTTTGCAGAAAATATGCACTCAAAAGAAATCCTATCAACCATATGTGTATATTTAAAAAGAATAAATAAATCAAATAAAACATATAGCATTTTAAACATTTAGATGTCAGTAAAATCACAAGCCAAAATCATTATAATGACTCTGTCACTTGATTCTCATGTGAACAAAAGACTTAAACTAGATTGTGTTCAATTTCGCCAATAAAGCAAAAAAGAGTTATAAAATAAGAAAACTGTAACAATGGCAAATGACATAAACTCCTGTATAAATATATTGCTCATGTAAAATTAATGCAATGAATGCAAATGCTGTCTGTAAAGTATTTAGTTTTATATTGTTCTAAATGATGCAAGAGAAGAAAGTGTTTATAGCAAAGAGATAGGCACTCAAAATACATGACCATAGTCTTTATTCAATTCATCAAACAAAATGAATGTAATGGTCTGTTTAAGATAAAAGCTTTCAGAAATTGTCAAAATTTGATGTAGATTTGTGCTCAGTTCACACAGTAAAGCCTCTTTTGGAACTGAAATAAACTGAAGACAATTATCAGAAAAAGAAACACCTCTTGCTGTCTCCCCCCCCCCCCCCCCCCCCACATTTCTTATGTGAAGAGATATTTTTCTTGTTGGCTGATACAGAACACAGATTTGGGTATTGGCTGCTCTGGCAGTGCAAATAGCATTCTTGATCTTCTTTGACATTTGACCATGAACCATATCCTCTCTTCTACATCATATTTGGCAGCTGCCCAAGCACACAGACCACAAGGATGGGGACTGTCCCAAGGCTGTGGTGCCCTGCCTGTTTGCAGAAATGGGATGCCAGATCCAGGTAAACTTTTGCACTATACAGGGGTGGATCCAGGAATTCCATAAATAGGGGGTGCATTTATAAAATTAAAGGGGGGGGGGGCAAACACACCTCTCCCCCTTTTTTTTTACTTTTCATTTCTCTTATTTTAACAAAAATATAAGGGGGCACGCCCGTTGCACTCTCCCCTGGATCCACCACTGCAATAGGTTTTACTTGTCTGTCTGTCAGTTAGTCCGTCTGTCTCTGTCTGTTGGTCTGTCTTCATGTCTTTTGATTTTAAATTTGAATTGGATTTATGATATGTTTTACATGGCTCTTTAAGAAGCATTGGATGCTTGTAAGCCAACTACCATGGGGCTGATGATTTTCACTCCCCTTGGAAGGACTAGGCAAGGAGGAGAAAATGTCCTGCCTATTTAGACACAACCACTGCAGCGAAGGGACTTGAACCAGGAGCCTCATGATTGAGAGTCCATAGCCATATCCACTGAGCCACAAGAGTTCTTTGCTAGTTTCTTCACCTGCCCTTAGTAGTCTTCAAACATAACTGTATTCTTGGATGAGCCCATTGTTGTTTTTTCCTTGTGCAAATCCGTACATGCTTCCTATGTAATATAGATCAAGTTTTATCGCATGTGATGCTTTCTATAAATTGCAACAAAGAAAACATGTATGCATACGGTCAGGTGTCAAAACAGCCTGATTCTTGGCACCAGTTTTGCAGTCTGGCCAATGTATGTCAGAGGTGCTTTGAACAGTTTCAGTTTTATCACATTTCCTTTAGATAATTCCTTTCATGTTTCCCCCTTTTTTTGATATTCTTCCTGGTTTTTCTTGTTATAGATTCTCTCCATGAGCTTGTGCCCTCTCACATGATTATCTTCTCATTCTCTTCTCCTCTACTGTCCCCTCCTCCTCTTTGAAGGGGAATTCCATCCAGATATTTATTTATTTATTCATTCATTCATTCATTCATTCATTCATTCATTCATTCATTCATTCATTCATTCCCATTTCAAAACATAGGATTCACAAAAATCAAAATACAATTGTCTTGGTACAATTTATACATTTTGAATGGAGGAATCATAAAAAGCACACAAGAGGCTCGTTGAAAATGATCGTGTACAAATGACAGTAATTTTGAAAAAAGTATTATGTTGCTTTGCATGAAAACAAAAGAGAAAAATTGGGGAAGTCCATCGGTGAAAATTTTGGGAAAAAATAAGACATGCAAACAAGATATGAATGGTAAGAGTAGAGAGGAGCACAAATTGGCAACTTTGTGTGATATTTGTGTTGAGCAGCTCTCCATTTGTTTTGTACACACAATTGCTTTTATTGTTCTTTTTTTTCTCAAATATTTGGGCATGGACAGAAGTTGTACACTGAGGAGAACATGCAAAAAACAAAACAAAAAAGAAGCAAAAAAAAAAAATAAATAAATAAACCCAGACTTCTTATGATTTACCAAGCACAGGTCTGAAGAAATTTTCTCTTGTGGGGAAAGAATGAAGATTGCTTAGTTTTTTTGTACAAATCGAATGGAGAACAGCTCAGTCAGCACCTGCCGTATGCCACATAGAGTTACCAATATGTCTTACTCTATAAACTTATCGGTTCATAACTCTTTTGTGTGTCTGATTTGTTTCCCAAATCTTCACTAATTTACTTATCTGATTTTTTCTGTTTTCATACAAAGCAATATGATATGAAGATGGACTTTCCCTTTATTATCCTTCTCACTTTCCATTCCATTTAATCATATTCATTAGTCCCCACATTTCTATCACCTTCATGACCATATTCCATCATGTTCCTTAACTTCTATTTCATTATTTCCCTTTGTTTCCTTTTCATCAATCTTCCCTGTTTTTTATAGCCACTTCATATCTTAACCTTTATTTGATTTAATGTTCCTATTTGTGTCATTCTCTTGTGATTCTTTATCCTTTTTTATGTAGTAATTAAGTATTACTTCAGTTCTTGAATTTTCAAAATCCTTTGAATTGCTGAATTCATGATTAATTCTTAAATTAAATTAAGTTATATTATATTATATTATATTGTATTATATTATATCATATTATATTATATTATATTATATCATATCACATATCTTATATTATATTATGTTAATTTATATTATGTTATATTATATTGTATTATACTGTACTATGTTATATTATATGATTATGATTGACAACACATTTTGGAAGATCAGATTTCTTTCTGTGTATCTCTATCCCTCTGTCTTTTAATAAATTAATTTTTTATTTTGTGCAGATCTAATGTAGCTATTTTCATCTAATATTTCTCCAGTATAAGAGGATAAAACTCGGAGGTGCCGATGCTTTGATGAAAAGATGATAATCCCTGCAGCAAATTCCTCTGGGACTTCATGGTTTAACTTGCACATTCCCTGTTGTGTTCCAGGTAGGGCGCTCCGATCTCCAGCATCACTGCCAGGAGTCCCTGGGATGCCATCTGGAGCTGCTCTTGACTAACCATGTGACACAGGTTGAACGGATGCGGGAGCAGAACTCCGTGATGCAGGAGCTCAGAGAGACCTGCTCCAGACTGATGTGCCAGAAGACAGAGACAGACAGGTATCATCAATATCAGGGGGGGCATTTCATGAAGCATTTTGTCGGACAAAATTGTCGGACAAATCTGCTCTCAGCCAATCAGATGGAAGGATTTCAATAGCTTGTAACAGTTTGTCAGAAAAAATATCCGACCAAACTGCTTCATAAAATGCTGCCCTGGGGGGCATTTCATGAAGGAATTTGTCGGATAGAATGTCCGACAAGTCAATTATATCCGACAAGTTCAGAGAAATCAGCCAATCAGACGAAAGAATTTCTCAAAACTTGTCGGACTATAATTGACTTGTCGGATATTTTATCTGACAAGTTCCTTCATGAAATGCCCCCCAGATCTTGAAATTCACTGCTGCTCTCTTTTACATAGCACACCTTTCAATAAATTTCCAGTAGGATGTTTGTTTTCAAAACAACAATAAAAGCAACTAGAGATTGTAATTTGTCATCACTGACAAATTAAGGTGATCCGATCTTCTTTTTAATCAATGATTCGAGCCCTGATACTGCAAAGTCTCAGCTACAACATATTAAAATCTGAGAGAAATTCACCGAAGCATAAGTAAGATAGTGCTCGATAAAGAGAGTCATGTCAATTTTCACATCTAAAAAATTCCCTCCCATAGAGATAACACGTCATAGCAAAGATAGAAAAAGAAGTACATATGACCTTTGACCCCACTTTGCACAGACAAGATGGCATCTGAGCAAAAAGTGGTTATTTTATGAAATGATCCCTGTAACATGGTCTTTACGTGTGCAAAATATGGGAAAGATAGGACATGTATTCACCAAGATACAGGATGAAACATCTATGACCTTTGACCCTAATTTACATACCCAAGATGGCGTCTGATCAAGTAGTTGTAATTTTATGAAATAATTTTCGTGACATGAACTAAACATGTGCAAAATATGAAGGTGATAGGGGCTGTTTTTCTTGAGTTATTGCAAAGAAAGTTGCAAAAAGAAAGAAATATTTCAATACATCGAAGATAAACTTTAATTTCAACCAAGTTTTTTCACGTGATCCCGACAACGTATGAAAAAACGAAGGGCACACTTACGATAGCCCTACATCTCAGCTACAACATATTAAAATCTTAGAGAAATTCACCGAAGCATAAGTGAGCTAGTGCTCGATAAAGATAGTCATGTCAATTTTCATTTCCATAAAAATTGCACTCCCATAGAGATTACACGTAAACTGGTCAAATTTGACAAGGTTACCTTCAATCCATTTTTTCGAGGTGATGTCGTCATCAAATCAAAATAATTTAATTACATTTATGAAAGAGCATTTCATAAGCTACAACATATTGAAATTTGGGTGAAAATTGGCAAAGGATTAGTGAGATACGCTCGAGTAAACTTGAAATTTGATGACGTCATTTTGAACATTTACTTTTTTTACTTTATTAAGAAATTTGATATCTTTTAATCATTTTATCAGCATAGCCAGCCCATAAAATGACATGTACAACTCATCACCTTTCAGAATATGTAAAGAAAATGGGGGGTCACCGTCCATCCTGACGAGTAAAATCCGATTTAAAATTGGCGGTTTTTTGGCATAGTTGCACTGTGTATCCCCATTGACGCACGCGCGGAATTTTGAATTTGACGGGCCCGTATGACGTCATATTGAGTCGGATCGACTTGAAACTTGGTAGAAGTATTCCTTGAAATTTCGGACATCCGATCCGTGTGAAAAAATTGAAAATTTCTATTTCATATTAGCTGTGCGTGCGTATATGTGCGCGCGCGTACGCGTCCGTCCATTTTTTACAATTTTTCAAAAAATGCTCCAAATGGTCTGAAACGTGTGCAAAAAAAATTTGAGGTGGATTTGAGCATACAAATATTTCAACGCGTACGCGCGCGTTTTGAGATAAAAATGAATTTTGAGAATATGAGTAGAATGCGCTTGACTTGAAATATATGTGACGTAAATTTCATTGAAATATTCCATTCCATTAATGAGATATGCATGAAAATGTGTTTTCATATAATGACGTCATCGTGACGTCACGGTCGACTGATCACTATGATTTTACTTGCGCTGTCGTCTTTGCGACATGATACATTTATGGTATAAGTCTGACATTGAGAGGCAATGCACTTTCTGAGCTAACCTCTGCACAACTTTTGAGGAGAAATAAAGAAGAAGAAGAAAAACAAAGAATCCGTACAGATACAGAAGGTGATCCGAGAGGATACTCGGATCACCTAAAAATCTGCTGTAAAATATGACATATATTCATTATGATTTGTGTTTGATATCAGATCTAACTATTGGTAATTGTTCTCCCTTTGCAGTTCACAAACTGACATTTTCAAGGGAGGCTTCTGAGCTCAAACTTTGCTCCAAGATCTGTGAATACAGACTAAAGATTTACCACTCAAAATGGTGTATGTTTTATGAATATGCATAAAGATTGATTTTTTTCTTGTCAAATTTGAAGGAAAGCATGTCCATCCATCCTATGAGGAATGTTTTGTAGAAGATTTTTTTTCTTTACTCTTTCTCTCCCTCTCTCTCTCTCAAATATGTATGTATTTTGTTGTTGTTGTTGTTGTATTTGATACCAACATGCACGGAAAGGTTGATCTCATCTTTAAGATGATATACCTGAAGTTTTCGTAATGCAGTGCGTGATTGGACATAGAGGGCTCACTCCATATTAAGGAAATTTAACTATGTCATACATGTGCATTTCATATGGGGCATATGATTGTCAAACATCTGCACATGAAATGGAAAGAAGAAACATAACTTGAAAGTGAACCAATTCTTTTAAGCTTCGACTCATCAGGTAGACCAGATATGTAGCTTGTTTGAATTTCTTCATATATAATTATTCTCGTTAAATGCAACCGAAGTGTGCGGCCTATACCGTAAGCTGACTGTAGAGAAACTGTTACTTAAAGAATAATTTTTATGATTGTTAAATTAAAGGGAAAAACTATGTCAATGAATTGATTTGCATACATGAAAATGTAAGTATGGATGTATGGACATAGGATAAAGAATCCTAATGTTCGCTGACTGTTTTTGAATGGTTGTAATCTTGCAGCAAGATAGCCACCTTGACTGAGGAAGTGGATCTCCTGAGGGAGGAGCTAGCCTTGTCACGGAGCATCAACTACACTGGCCAGCTCCTTTGGAAAGTCCAGATCTCCTCTCGGGACTTCACCACACCCCTCTTGAGCCCTCCTTTCTTCACCGCCCCCTGCGGTTACAAGCTACGCCTCTGCCTGGAGCTACGTGGCCACGTCACCCGCTCGGATTCCTACACCTCGCTCTTCGTCATGCTGTGCAAAGGGGAACACGATAACAGCCTCTTCTTTCCTTTCAGCGCGGTCTGTGCGCTGACTCTCTTTGACCAGAGCGAGGGCAGCAATCACCTGACAACCAACATCACGTGCCAGAAGATGCCACGCCCCCAAGAGGAGCAGAGCCAGATGCAGAGTCGGGGACGGCTTAAATTCATGAAGACCGACACACTAGTAAATGGCCGCTTCTGCAAGGGAGGGACCCTTTACTTTCAGGCCAGGGTGACCACTCAACCAATGCTGCCCAGTATAGGTAGGCAGGACTGACCTCACAGTGTCCACTGTCCAGCACAGCTAGGCCAAACTGACCATTCAGTTTGCATCGCCAACCTAGATATTCAAATCCAAAGCAGGGTGAAGAGTCAAATAACTCTATGATCTTTGTCCTTTGGGCCGAATCTATTGCCATGCAACATCCTGTTCATAATCAGCAAGTGAAAACCACAAGTATGCTATATTTCCTGGCCATCATAATCCAGTTCACTCCAGCCATAATACTGCACTTCTTATTTGCCAAATTTAACGCAAGATAACAAAATCACGGTCCTTTACATCCACAGTGGCCATTGAAACATAACTGCCTATTTGAGCTAATATAGAATGTCAGTTCAAATGACGATAGCTGTTATTTTTGCATGTACCATAAAGTGATAATGATAAAATGCTGATCAGTATTTTTAGGCCATAGTGAACTACAAGCTGAAAGAGCCCACCACTTGCCTTCCAGATGAACAATTCATTGGACACCTGTCATACTTTCAGAAGAGAATGACTACAAAAAAATGTGTCCTGCCATACTGACCACTTGATTGGTAATTTTCACATTTTGGCTTGATACATCAGCACAGAACTTTGACTGCGCAAGAAAAGCTGTCCCTCAAAAAGCTTTATCTCTGATGAATGGGCAATAAAGGGTGAACATATTTGATGATTAAGCTTGCAAGGTTGAAGTTGCTCAGGTTCCAGAATGTGAAATCTTTGTGTTTCCACCATGAAATGGTGCCAGAGATGTCATGTCTTTTCCTGTTTGCCCATCTGTATTTACTATTTCTGTTATCCATAACATTACAGAGTGACTTGAGATATCAGTACAACATAACAAATTAAATGGTGCATGGTCCAGTGTCGCCAAACCAAAGTTGATGCCCAAAAATAGAGTTTGAAAGAAATATACATGTTAAGAAGACTTGGTCCAGTAATTATCTATCAAAATCTATTTTCATTTGTGAAATCATAGATGGAAGTTGAAGATGAGATTCTGAAAGTTTACTCTTTTTTTCAGTGACATGGCAAATAGATAATGAAATTAGAGCAGATATTGTAAAATTGTTAAGAGCGACAAGGCAGTTGGCTAGTTTGATTTTGCAATTAATCTTTTGATTGTTAATGTCAGATGTAGAATTTTAGAGGTATTTGACTGAACATTTCCAAAGTTAATACATTGACACTGTAACAAAGTGCAATATGTGTGTAGAGCAGAATATTGTGATGGCTTGTTTAGTGTATTCTCCATAAAAACGTATCTGTCATATGATTGTCTGTGAGTCATGATGTGTAGTCTTGCAATATTTTATGTGCGCTTATTTATTTTTGTGTATTCATGTTCCATGCAACTGAGTTTAGCATGAGGAAAATAATGTGTGATTGAAAAAGAAGTTATTTTATTTCACTTAAGCAGTTCTTGAGTGGTTTAATTTGTGATGTGTGATTTTAGGTTGTTTGAGCTTTGGGGAAAAATATATGGTTGATCACCAAAATCTTTCATATCATTGTAAATGAATGCTACCTCCATATTGTCCTGCCAAGAGGAGTAATAATACTATACAAGCAGCTCCAGGCTGACTCAATGTTTTCTCAAAAAGGGACTCTGAAAACAGGCTTTGCCATTTTGACAGCTGAAAGCAGTGTACCATATTCCTGTGTCATTTTGTTTGTTGACATGTATTTGTGCATATTAGTCTTGTTTATATGTAGTGCACGATATGTTTTATATATTGTATTGATCTTTGAAGACTTGAAAGTATTTTCTGTCCTACTGTTTTGTCTTTTATGACTGCAGCTAATCCTTGGATCTATTTTCCATTAAAAAAAAAAAAAATACTGAAAGCAATGGTATAAACCTATTGTACAGCAGTATGAACTGTCCTGGACTTGAAACATTTTGATATAATTGATCTCCATAATGCTAATTCTATTTTGTATTAGGCTAAGGATAGAATCATTGCATTTATCAATACAGAAGCTGTATGGGTGTTTTATAGTCTGCAAATGTAATGTCAATTTTTAGTGTGCTCTGTGCAATGCTTTTAAATTCTAAGTCATTAAAATTATATTCTGATGTGAAAAAAACCCCCAAAGTCTACAGGTTATCGTAACTGGTGCTTGAACAGAAGACATCAATTTCATGTTGGGTGTGAGTAATTTTCGTCGTAGATACATGTATGCTTGTGTGATTGCCTACAATGATTTACTGTGATATATGTAGTATTATGCCCAGCGTTAATGTTTTGTTTGTGAATTCAAAGTGTCACTCAAAAGAATGCATAATATAGACACATATGCATCACTATGCATGTGATCACGAAGGTCACGCCACTACATCTGTGAAGGAATGTCATAATTAATTGATGGGCTTAATATGAAAACAATAATGAAAATCATTTTGGAAAATATGCTTACCAATTTCATGAGAGAGTGTGTGTGTGTGTGTGTGGATGTTTATACCGGTATTCTTGAAGTATTGAGGTGTATTCAATGAATTTCACCAGTATTAATGGCTGTAAGATCGCCATTTAACATTCAATAACAGGGGCGGATCCAAGAATTCCGTAAAGGGGAGGTGCCTTTACAAAGTTAAAGGGGGCGCACATGCCCCCTCCCACATTTTGCTTGCTATTTCTTTTGTTTAAACCAAAAAAAAGATAAAGAGGGGGAGTGCGCCTGGTGCAGTGGCATATCGGGGGGGGGGGGGGGGGGGGGGGGGGGGGGGGGGGCATGTGCCCCGGGCGCAAAAAGAAAAAAAAAACTCGAATATACATAATCACAAATAAATGCATGACAAAGAAAAACAAACAAAACCTCTAAGTTTTTCAATTTACTTAATTAGCAATTCAATATACTACCTCCAAATCATGTATAAGTCATCACAGACATTTCCTCATTAAAAACAACAAGAACAACAACAAATCAGTAAACACAATGTTTATAGCTGTCACATATAATTATGAGAAATTTAAAGTGCAAGTTTCATGTTTGACAACTTAGGGTGCATAATTATTCCACTTTTTTTCTGCAGTTCTGCCAAATATAAGGTACATAATTTATGTAAAGTTGCCTTGAGGTCATCACAAAAGTGATTTAAATGTTATTTTTTCAAGTCCTCAGTTTGTTGGTATAAATCGTTATCTATAAGGCCGTCACTATATCTTGATTAGAATTGTAAGATTTAATAACCCCAAAAAAATGACAAGAATTCCATGTTTTGTAAGCTGAAGTACATTTAAATCACCCTCAAAAGACCCCTTTTAAGTGCTTAAAAAAGCATATCATGTGGACTTTTTAAAGTCCCTACCGGGATGGGGTTGTGGTTGAACACGTTTTCAGAAATGAGGGGCGCAATTTTCGCCCTTGCCCCGGGCGCCGTTTTCCCTAGATCCGCCACTGACCTGGTGTGCCCCCCTCTGGATCCACTGCTGAATAAAACAAAATTGTTGGAGGAGTCTGCACCTTTTAAGGTGTTTTTTTTAAAGAAACATGGAATCATCATCGTCATCATCATCACCATCATTATCATCGTCATCATAACCATTTTGCAAAATACACCTTTATATGGTTTCTGACATCTTATTTCATAAGCATTCTAGATAATAAAAATCATTATGCAGGGTTGTCAACAAAATACTGCACATGCAGGGGCCATGGATGCGAGCGGCTTGTAGGTCAATGGTACCCTTTCTCTTCCCTCCCCCCCCCCCCCCCGCTTCCTTCATTTTTTTTTCTTTTTTTTTACAGACCAAAAATAAGGGTTATTTCAGCCCTACAGCCTCCCCCACCCCCTTTCCGTGGTCCTGCTGCACAGCGATGAAACTTCGACTTTGGAATTAGTGACAATTAAACAGGTCTATGAAGTTTACCCTGTCTAGCACACTCACATTAATGTTAGAAGACGGGGCCCTCAACAGCATGACGGTATGCAAGTTTGTATAAGAATCATCGTCATAGTAAGTGTCGAGGTCACAGTGCAAATGCGTCTGTTTGTCTTGAGGCCATATGAAGACACCTCAAGGATATGCCCTTCGATCATCAAAGTTTCTGTTTATACAGCATGTGCTATATTTCCCTTCAAGGAATTCATGAGTAGGAGAGCGAGCACATAAATTTCCGAATTAAGTTTTATGTTATTAATGTGCTACATACATGTACCAAAGTTCGGTGCAGCTTTTACGGTACAATGTATTATGAGATTTAAAAAGTACATTACTCATGGGCATTGATACACATAGCAAGTCCAGTTTTTTATATAACACGTCCTTATTGTATATTTAGGCAAATCTATATATCAATATCATCGTATTATATTTCAAAGTCAGTATACTTTCAACTTAAAGAATATATGACATTTCATTCACCAAACATTTTGATTAGAGCGATATCAAGTGAAAATGTTACAACGCGGCTGTTGCAAGTTAAATGAGTTACCTTTCTCCATACCACGGATTTCAGGAACTTGAACTTCAGGAACAGGACTGTATACTTTCAGAAATGAAAAGGTCCATAGGCCAGACCGAGACTACCTCCAAAGTCTCATCTTAGCCGACCTTGAGCTTGCTCAGCTGTCTACCCCCTCCCCCCCCCAAAAAAAAAAAAAATAAAATAAAATAAAAAATAAATAAATAAAAGCTTTCCGTGATTGTTTTTATTCAGGATGATATTAGTTGACAGAGGTCTTTAAAAAAAGCAAGCACTTGGAGATCAGTAAGAGATTTTTTTTCTTAAATTTAGTGAGCGAATCAGCTCAAGGTTTTTATCTGCTAATCATTCTATGACGACAGTAGAGGTTCTGCTGATAAGTGAAGCATTGTGATCTCACGACTCATGCCGGTGGCAGAAGAGAAAATGAGTCATTTCTTATTGAGAATACATCGAGTGGAATTGAGAGGTGAACAAACGCAACAAAAGAACAGTGTTAGGCTATTATTTAATTGTGCTCGGCGAAAATGTGGCATCATTTGGATTGCTCTGAATTGAATAAGAGCCCAGATTCTGCAGCTGCCAAGAAGAATCTCTTCAGCATGATTAAATCATGGAGGTACCTGTAGCTCCATGACTAAATTGTTCGAATTTACATTTTTGAGAGGCCATTTAAGCACCTACCTAAGCTTGATTGAATTGATGCTGACATTTCAAGGAACTGTATTGTGTTTTCCCCATGGCTGTGAGGAAAATTGAAACAATATATCTCGTTCGTTTCTGTCGTTCTCTGTAAACACGCACAAGTTTATTCAGAGACAGAATCCTTGAGAGTTAAAACAATGGAAAGATCATATAGATGAAAATCGCTGTACATTATTAAGAACATACAGGACTAAACATTCATTCTCTATCTAATCTGCCATCACAAAATCAAAATGATTCTGTATACATTGCATGCCTATGCCCTTATAATACAGATTGAAAAAATAATAATAACCAGAAATGATGGTATCGTATCTGATCGAGAGTTAATACTTGTTTGAATACTTGCTTTATTTTGATGTCGTGCATGTCACATGTAGTCACGCTGAAGGTAAGCATGGTAACGTACCGAAATTGTTATTTCAAGGAATCTGCAATTCCTTGAATTAGATATAACTTTTAAACAAATCAATGTGTTCCCCTATCAGTGAAATCACAGATCACACAAACCGCAGATTGTTGATTTTAATGTCCTTCTGCATCAGACCGACTGTTTTATTATAATCACTTTGCAGATCAGTGTTGTTGTTTTCCATCGTCCTATCAGTGGTTTCATTAATTTTTAAAGATGGAAATGTATAAGCGTAAGGGTATAGCCACAAAGATATATTAATTTTCCCCTATCATTATTATAATTTATTTAGTGGAAGAGATGATTGCATTATTAGAGTGTTGACTGGAAGCAGTTTGTAACCGCATTAAAGTTCATCCTGTCTGTAAAACAACCACAGATTTATATGGTGAGTCCTTAATATATCATTCCATGTTCCTTAGTCCCTTCAATTCGGTCATTCCTTCATCTATAGATGATGATCATAATATTATAGTTGGAAAGGTTCTTGTACACCAATACTCCTTTTTCATCGTAATTCTTAAACTGCAATTCCACACTACGTTCAAGTCGACTTTGACAAATAATGTGTAATATATAGAATCAAACAAAATCTGCCAATGTGCGACCTTTTCAGTCAAAGAATTTTATATATAAATGCATAATTTCACAGTTGAAGCTCTTGCCGCAATATCATCAAGTTATATGTGACAACTAATAATAAAATAAATGCACGCACCCGTTTCTCTCTTTTTTTTTTCAAATGTGCCCCAGATGTCGCAATTCCATCGGGATTATCTATCATCTTTATGTTTTGATGAATGAGTCTTTCCTGCTATCAATAAAGATACGTGCATCATTTAAAACAATCCGTATGTTACCTGATGAGCTAGACCAAGTGCCCTTTCGTTGATTTTTGTTTTTAATTGTCGTTTCGTTGTTATTTTCATACTTTCGTGTTTTATCGTTCTCCTATTCCATCTCTAATTGTTTATAGTTCCCGCCTACAGAGGGCGGCATGCATTAAGCCAAACCAGAGCCTTCTGACCAAAACCTGACCAAAGATCCTTTATCCATGCACGGAGGGGCTCGAACCAAAGCTATGAAACCAATGCCATAAACCGCACTGACCCAAACTTTGCAATTGCCTCCATTACTAATTTGGTACGCATTATCTGAGTTTCTTAAATAGGCCCTATCATTTTCAATAAGCGTTTCATTAATCTGTTGCATACATATACACATGATTATAATTATGCATACTTTGACCACGGAACTACCCCCTCCCCCCCCCCCCCCCCAAAAAAAAGAACAAGAATTCGATGCCTTTAATGTAATCACTTGTATTTCACGTCCATTAACTCTTTCTGTACCAACGAGTCAAATGCCTGTGCACAAATTTCAAGCACATAATACTTATGGACTAGATAATATGCATGTGAGAGGCCGAGGGTTAAACAATATCCAGTGATCGGATTGGAAACAGTCAAACCTGCCTTAGCGGTCATTAAAAAAAGATAGGAAAAACGGGGGTCATCCCACTATAAGACCGACACCCACGAGTTATACAGCTCACGAGTTCGACATTGAAAACAGGTCCATGAGTCATACAGCTCACGAGTCATACAGCCCATGAGTTCGACACTTACTAGGCAAAAGAAGCCCATGAGTTCGACACTAGAATAAAATAGCCCACGAGTTCGGCAGATACATCACGGAGCTTCATGTGTCGGTCTTGTGGGCCTTGTTAGCTTGGTGTCGAACTCATGGGCTGTATGACTCATGAGCTGTATAACTCGTGGGCTGTATGACTTGTGAGCTTTATGACTCGTAGGCTGTATGACTCGTGGGTGTCGGTCTCGTGACGTGCACCCGAAAAAAATCCCCTCGAGAGAAAAGCCGTGTTAAAGGAACTGTACAGTACTGGTTGAGGTAGGGATTCATGTTTTGAATATTCCTAATGCCCCAGTCACATATAAACACGGATGCTCAAGGATTTACACGGTGATCCGGGGAGATCCGGGGACGTCCGGGGAGATCCGGGATTTTGGTATGACTGTACACACGGTATCAACACGGCAGCTACACGGATAAGGCTGGAAGAGCGCGGCGTCTACACGGACAAACACGGCATCTACACGGATCAACACGGCAGCTACACGGCAGCCACACGGACCACCCCGAATTGCTCTGCCAACACGGCAATCCCCGGATGACGCCGGATGTTTTTGACCTCCAAAAATTGCCGTGTTGGCCTCCCGGCGTCAACACGGATCTCTCCCCGGATCAGATCCGGGGTGGTCCGGGGTGATCCGGGATGTCTATGTGACTGGGGCTTAAGTGAGATAATAAGAAACCTGTAATGAAATATGAAAGAGCACATATATACAATATATTATTTTAAGAAGGATTCAACGTTTATTTGATGAAAATTGGTTTTCAAATGGCTGAGATATCCAAAAAAGTGATGATGATAATAAAAGGCGACAGACCATGCCTTTTATTAGGATCTTTGTTTCACCTTGTTTTTGGATATCTCAGCCATTTCCAAACCGATTTTCATCAAATAAATTTTTGATACCCCTAAGAATTACATGCTCTTTGACATCTCATAGTGTGGTTTCTGAATATCTCGCAAAACGTTAAAAACTAAATCCTCACGCACCTCAACCAGAACTGTACACACCCTTTAAGACCTTGACAATAGCGACCATCTGTCTTTAACGGCCATTTGTCGTCTCCCTAATTGTGCTATATAGAGACAGGTCTGACTGATATATCTTAAGTGATGATAATCACGACGTACAATTTGCATATTGTGGGGCTGTGCCAAAGATAACTGTTTCACGGAAATACGTGAACTTCAAAATCTCATATCATTCTTTCGTATTTCATGTCCGATGCCAACTTCTTATTGTCCTTTCTGCTTCTTTGATTTTACTCGACCGTCATGCACTTAAGTTAATTTCTTAGTTGAATGCACGGTTTGAAACATTCTTTTTAACTCCCTCAGGCTGTGTCCTCTTGCATTTGTACTCGTATTTCAGTTTATTATGACACATTAAAAAAAATGAATGGTCCATATGATAAGTATGACATGACTGGCTTTTATAAATTGATGCAACAGAAGATTAGGGGAAAAAAAAAACTTGCTCAACCTCAGCAAAATAATTAAGGTAGAATAGAGAGGTTCCAGTTATAGTTATCATTTCACATTGATACATGGATTACTGATTGTGTTTGATCGTATACAGAGAATCAGATACGACGTAATCTTACTGATCTATCCTGCCTGAAGGTTTACCAACTTTTCGTCTGTTGCAAAACATCAATGAAATACGAGAAAAGGAGTACATTTTGATAGCTGTTTCCGATGGCTTGCTGGGGTCACTGAACCGCCAAGTTGGATGGTCGCAGCAAACAAAACAAAAACGAAAGACACCCCCACTTGAACAAGGTTCCATCCACATTCTTGCCGAACGGGGGGTGGGGGGGGGGGGGGGGGGACTTACCGGGGAACATTAACCCTTGACACAACCACTTGTAATAAGAGCGCTAACTATTCCCACTCCCAACACACGCAAGCACGCACACACACCCACACGCACACACACGCACATAAACTATTAATAGGTATACTTGTGGGAGTACCCCATTGTTTTCTCCCATATAAAGAAATACAAATGCTCCCACAATGTCATTTTTATTCCCCCACAGTGCCTGACTAAATAAAGCAAAACAGAAGATGGAACCCCCACAAAAGTACCTCTTGATCGAACACATATACACGCACGCACACACACACACACACACACACACACACGCACACACCAAATTGTTCTGCCGTCCCTGGTAGACGAAAACCCAGCAGGCCAAATCTCTAGCCAAATCACCAGTGGAAAAAAAAAAAGAAGAAGAAAAAAGCATGCAGTGTATGCAAGTACCTTTAAGCTCCTTGGTATATATGAGATGCGCCGATCGGGCATCATCGTCATCATGCGTTGCTTAGTAACGTGCAAGTCCACCTGTCTCATCTCAGTACTGCGCCGCGAGACGAAAGAAAAGTCCGCGTTTGTGCAGTCTACACTATAGACCTTTTTTGTTTGCTTATTTCAATGCCAAAATATATCGGATCACGTTATAATACATCACATCGATCAATAATAATATTGATGCACAGGTCTGAGTACGTCAGTAGGAATTGTGTGAATAAGGTAACCATGGAATATCTAACCCACGACATTTTGTGCGTGTTCTTCTACTACGACGTAAATAGGCACAGAATCTAGACTATGGAGGGTGTGCAGCTCGCATGCAGCTCGCGAGGCCATAATCCTGAGTGCGGCGCGGAGGGTGGGGTGGGGGTGGGGTGAAATGCCTTTGTCGTGCAAGAAAGCCAACAATCCGGACTCCCCCTTTTCACAGACTCGATATTACTTGCATCGATGTTTACGTGAAATAAGCCCTTTTCACTGGTCAGAAAACATAAATGATACAAACTGCGATTTCTATTTCCACATTTCGGCTCTTGCTAAATCTGATGACGCAAATCAATTGCTTATTTCGATACATACCGCCTTTTGTCACATTAGAATAGATACATTCTGACCCGACCCTGCGAAAGCACAAGCCCGGCATGCAGCACGTGCATCGCCGTGTGACAATCAATCCACCGCGATATCGCTTTTACCAGCAGCTATTGTGCAATGTGTATTCCGCGCATACGTGACGTGAACGTGAGTGATCCACACTGCGGAGTGTGTGTATGCTCGGACGGGCCTCGCCTCGGTCACGTTTAGTGTCGACATTTTACGTTTACAGCGGAACTCATACCCGGTAATGGAGAAAATCGGAAACAAGAACTGTCGCTAGTTGCAGAAAGAGTATGACTTCGAGACATGGACATTTCTGATCGTCTTTGAATGATCAACTTCAGCCTTGGGTGATTGAGACATCCGTCTGCGTAAACAGTTTTCGTACCCAATGCAATGTCCTATAATAAAAACAAAAGGTAAATGGACACACGAATTACCGACATGGACACCGAAAAAGTACCGTTGAGACGGGAAGACTTCGTGCTGAGGTGAGTAGGTTTTGTCTTTCGATTCCTGATGATGCATGATGACACGTTTAGACGTACAAAGTTTGTTTTGTATGACATAAATACAACTGTATGTTGCGAGTGTTGACGACAGCAATCCCTGTTAAATTGAGAAAAAATAGCTTTTCACAACCTAACTTGTGATAATGTTAGACATCATGTCATTACAATTTACATTTTGTGGAATACTCATTTCTAGCACGTTAAAAAGAGTTTTTTTTAGACTTAGACACCACAGCGATACGGGATCTGCGTGGGCAGTGGAAGGCAGTGGTAGTGTTGACATGAATGAGCCTGAGTGAGGGCTGGGCTGATCTACCATTTTCTATTTTTTTAACCATTTGTTTTTGTTTTTATACATTGTAAATGTAGTAATAGACTCTACTATAATTCCTGCATAGTCTCGAGAAGTGCTCATGTTATGTGTCACAATATTATCAATTTAAACAAAATGTCTTTGATGTCATTTTCTTAAATTCTATAAAATTTACTAAACCTAACTGCGACAGCCGCCGCACGAAGTCTCCGGGGCTATACTAAACCTACATGTAACTATACACAGCCCTGTCGCTGTACACACAAGTGTATTAAAGTCGCGATAGGGCTGTACCGTGTGGACACTACGTTACGTAATCTTATAATTCCGGGGCGCCGATACTATTTTGAATTACTGCACCATATTTGTTACTGAGACTACATGTACAGTACATGAGATGAATTCATGAATTCATGATGTACATGAATTGTTTCAGCGCCATCTGTGGGATCATTTCGAAACCATCTAACGGTTGATCACAGTGGCTAATTAGTTTCGTCATATATTCTATGTGCTTGTAAATATCTGTAAATAAATTGTATTATAATGTAAATAGCTCCAGTCTGCAAGAATCTTCAGTCTATTGAAGGAGGCAGACTTAATCAGAAGAAGAAGAAGAAGAAGAAGATGAAAACTTTATCTATTTAGCTACATGTACCGTCTGTAGCTATCGATAGTGACATACAGATATTGCAACTTACCGAAAAGGAAGCCTTTTTTAATCGTATACACTGCCGAAATTGTAGAGATCGCAGAAATGATTCGAAATGTCGGCGCAGCACTGCCAAATAATGGGCAAAGGGGGTGCTGTCAACCGTTCGGGCGTACAAACTCTAGCAGCGCAATTTGCATTGTTCAAAGCTGGGAAAGATTTACTGTATTTTGACTCACCCAGCAATGATCACAGCATTTTTGCTCAGTGTATGTTGCGCGAGGGATTACTATGGACTGATATACCATGCTCATAGTCTAAGCATCTCAATTCACATGAGTGATTTGTAAAATTTATGATAAGAATTTAGAAATTTTCAACAGTTCTGTTGCTGTGTGGCCGTGTTCGAGGGGTTTAGTAGATTGGTGTATCACATACCGTCAGACGCCGTGCGCTAGCACGGCGTTTGGTGGGGCTATACACTGTACTAAACCCCAAGTGATTGGCAGATTATGCTGTCACCCTGTGAGTGTAATGGGCTCAAATGTGTTTTTTCATTTGCTTCTACGGAGTACTGCTACATGTACTATTAAAATCTACAGTTATACGAGCTTGACCGAAAGATCAGTCTGTACATGTATCTTGTTGTCAAGGATATGTTCTTTGGAGACTATCCCCGCGTTCACATTAGTCCCTGTGATGCGGGGAAAGTCCCACGCTGCGGGACTTTCTCCTCAAAAACCATAATGTGAATGCTCGCTGGGACTTGTCCCCTCGTCCCCGCGAAGCAAGTCGGGTACGGGGACAAGATTTGGAGGGGAAAGTGACCTTGGGGCAAAATTGATAGCGTCCAGCTGTTGTCATCAAATGTGCGAATGCGCTATGCCTGGTTGCAAGTGGCAGAGCTCGCCCCAAGCCCCAAATGCCCCCACAGCTCAGGGACAGATGAGATAGCAGTGTGGACGGTCGGTCATAAAAAGATAAGATCTCTTGTGGCTGTCCCCGCGTAGCAGGGACTAATGTGAACGCGGGGTATGTCTGGCTTCATGGTACAAGTTGTATCTCCCGTAAAAGTATTTCTTAAGTAAAAAAATGACGGAAAAAAAAACCTCCTCCAGACAGGTGGATTTTTCTGTCCACACACAATAACATGTATGGGCATAATCCTGATCAGAGTGATAACACTGAAGTATGTACAGCCATGTTGAGTTTGTTTGAAAAACTGGCATGATATCTAGATCCTACATACATGAATTGTTTGTAAGTGTCTAGAACCTTCAACAAGCGTAGCCTATATGGCTATAGACTTGACTGAAAAAGTACAGTGTATTTTATCGTCAGGGATATATACCCTGTATGTTCCACCGAGACTTCATGATCTGGCTTTTGAAACCCCGCAGGAGGATGACTGTAAGAGAGTAAAACATGTCATAAATCTCCTCCGGACAGACAAATTTTTCTAACTCTAAGCGTAGACTTGACCGAAAGATCAGTCTAGATATGGTCGAGGATATACAATGTACATGTAGTATGTTCCGCGGAGACTCTGTCTCTCTCACACCTCCCTGGTCTGTCTGAACGATCAGTCTACTCTAGATATTGTCAGGGATATGTTCCACAGAGAATAGTGAAAATATCTGGCTTCATTGAATCCCTCTTGTCAAAGTCAAACAAATTTTACAAGATTCCTCCAGACAGACAGATTTTCTGTCTAAGCCAAGGCAATGTTATCATATCCATCATATTGCACCAAACACACACTAGGAAATACTGTACTTGATGGAGTGTGGATAATAATGCTGTATTTTCAATCTCTCATTTAAATTTGAACCGAATTGGTTGTTGGCAGCATTGATCTCGATGCCAGCTTTCCTGGCATCATGCAGGTCGACGTGCTCTTTGTGAGCGACGTATCGCAGGTAGCCATCTACCTGATATTACATGACTTACATTAGTTGTATCTTTCAGATAAAGTTGAATGACGAAGTTGAAAGAGGTTGTTTGAGAAATGCGCGCATGTACAGTTTGTACTTGTGCATTGTACATGTGGGCAATTCCATGAGAAATGTTCACTTTAGTGAAAAAATGAAGTTTTGAGTTTCACTTTAGTTCTCAAATATTCTAAAAAAGTAACTTATATATTTTCATTTTTCACAAGTCGCATCTTTGTCATTACAAAATTCGGTATTTTTCTCAGTCAATGAAAATACTGTATGATGTATTGCAATGACACAAAAATTTGGCTATTTTTAGAGAGTTTAGTGTTCCTGTCTCTAAAGAAGGCCAGATGTATGTCCTAGAGGCCTTATTCAGCTATTAAATCATAGTCCAGTGTATATCATCAATGGAAAATCACAACCAACTTCCTTAGCATTCATCAGTTCTTGACCCATCGATCCTCAAAGTTGTGTGATTTCTATAACATTTGAAGCGTCATGTCCGTTACGTTTTTTACTATAAGTTTTCATAGCCAAGAGGAAATTAGTGTAAAGTTGCTGCAAATTCATTTTCTATGTTAGGATTGAATCCCCTTGCATGTGTGGAAACCACTTTTGTATACCACTTCTAGTTTTCCTGAAAATGGCGTAACGGACATGACACTTTGCGTAACGGACATGACACCTCAAATTAGACAAGTGGCAGAAATAACACTGTGGCCCAGTGAAACAGGGTGGTGATTAGTTTTAATTGCTTGAGGATAGTAGGACATTTCTATACTTGAGTAAATAATTAAGTCTGCACATCACTCCATAAAACAAAAACAAGCATACTTTGCTTTCTGCCACTAGAAGACTGTTGATTTTAGATGACCTTGCTACCCTGTTACACCGGTTTGATCCATTCCCACCTCTTGTAATCCTGACTGATAAACAGTAGCTGTCATTCCAAGAAGTATTTAGACAATGGAGTTTTCACTGTAGGCCTTCCCTTTAATACTTAAAATGAGCACTTTCTACATATAAGTACATTGTAGACCACATTTAACACGTATCCACCATGGAGTCAACACAACAGCCAGGAACTCCTGCACAAATGGATCCTTGTGCATTCAATGAGCATGATCACTGATGATACAGCAACAAAGAATCCAAATGTCACCAGCATCAATGTCTTCAATGATGGTGTTGCCTCATAATTAAAACAAAAAGTTTATACTGCATCTATACCACATGTACGTGTACCTCTCTCATCTCTCCGACTCTATAAATCCACACCTTCAGTGGCACTTTAATGAGATATCACTTGCCAAGAGGGCTGAAAATGGAATTGTTTGCTTTATTAAAAAGCGTGTTGAAAGTACATGTAGCTCTATCGTCAGAGAAAGTCGGTCTGAATGCTGCCTAGATCCATTTCATCAATACAACTAAACCAGATGTACCTCTATGCCAAGGGATATACCGGCATATGACAGCACACAGCATCGTACCTAAAGCACAATTTTGAGATGCTATGAGAAGATGTTTATCCACTGAAAGGTACACTGTATAATCAGTTAAACCAGTTGGTAGGGAAAACATCCAGTATTTCAAAAAGTCCAACTCACACGCTGGTGAGAATTAACCAGTACACCACTCTGGCAAGCCTCAAGAAGTGCCTGAGCAAGCAATATTAGTTGATTATACAATTTGTACGAGTTGAATTTGCCGTGAAGAAAACAAGAAATACTTTGTTGCCCACGTGACCACTACATTGTACATGGAAATAGATTATATGTTATGAAAATTCTCAGAAAAAAGGGGCTTGTTCATTCACTTCTAGCCAAGAAAAGAAAGCATTTGTTGACAATGATAAAGTACTGGTACTAGCAGTGGAAGTTTTTACAATAGTCTATCCAAGATTGGATAGCAGAGGATGATTCTACTCCAAGGATGACATTAATGCCAAATGAAAGAACTTTGCAGAAATGAGTTATACATACCTTAATATTTCTTTCAGATGATCACACTACAATTTGATAATGGTAGCAAACAGTTTTGTGGTCCTGTTTCATTGCATAAATGTTGCCTGGGTGCATTTCAATGATGTTGTATTCAAACTTTTTATTTCATACAGATCTGGTTCGTTCTGTTTTCTTTGCCTATCCGCAGATATGGAGACATGGTCTTGTGTTGTACTTACATGCCATTTTGTGGTACTCTGGGCATTGTACTCCATGTGCTTTAGAGTAGCTGTTAGATCACTGAAACCTGCAACAAAAGGACTTTTTGATGTTTTGTTCAAGAACATAATGTAGTTAGCAGTGTTCAGTTATTTTAATCTCTTTATTTTGAAACAAAGAAGTGAAAATATGGTTCACTTTACAAGGGTGTCATGTCCGTTACGCTAGTGTATAATACTAAGTATCAAATGTTATGCCACTACGAAAAAAAATAGCCATAGTATAAGATAGTAATATGTCCTGTTTTGCTATGGTGGGTGGTAGTAACTAGAAATTTGTCACTAATTGTTGCTAGCTGGTGCAGGAGCGAATTTGTTTTATATTTGTTTGTTTTGTAAATATATAAAAAGACTAACCCCCCTAAAATGATATGAATATAAGAAATATTACACGATTGCAGTTATGATGTGTATCCCTATGTACTAACCTTACTATGCCAACAACTGAATATCTGCTAAACCTTGTAATAAAAAAATTCTCTTAGCGTAAAAAAAGCGGACAAAACTGTCATGTCCGTTACACTCGAAGTGTCATGTCCGTTACGCAATATTTTAAACTACTGAAAAAGAATGAACAGTAAAACTAGTCTAAATTAGGACTTTATGAGTAAAGCATGACCCAAAGATCTAATCAAGACCAAAACCAGCTGCATCTTATCCAAAAATTCACAGGAATTTTCATAATGGTAAGTAGATCAAAATGCTTTGTCCATTTAGTGTCATGTCCGTTACGCTTGCAAAAAATGCAATTTCTCAAAAACCACTTGATATATTTCCACGAAATTTTCTGTGTACGTTACATATACTGAAATGTGTCTGATAAACTCAATTAGAATCTTTTGGAGACTCCCAATTTCACTGTGTGATGGTTTGAATTACAAAAAAGTGGTCTGAATGTCATGTCCGTTACGCTGGAATTGACCATGTGTCTTCCTCTGTCTCAGTGTCTGTTTGTGTGTGCTATACATTTTTTGTAGGAACTGCAGTTCTCAACCGACTTCATTTAACTTGTCTTAGATTATATAGTATTGATTTCTAGCCACAGGTTAGTAGAAAGAGTGGACATCACATATATTAGCTGGCTAACTAAAGTTTCATATTGTGTAGGTAGTGTATTTAGTGTTCATCGTGATCACTCGCTGAGAGAGAGAGCTGTTTTGAGCGATGACATGAAAGTCAATATTGATATCAACGCTTTCTGTCTTCTGATAGATGATCTGTTTCAATTTTACACAAGTAATAGGAAATATTCTATCTTAAAGTATTTCCTGTGATCTTTGTGCAGTTTTAGTGGGCTGACATGGATACAAAGGTACATTAACACCGAAGGTTTATTGAGCCAAATCAGACAAACTGTGAGAAAGCAGTTGCCAGTGAATCTGAATGCATACAAGCCATCATAAAATAATAAGATATTTGTTTGATAATAAAAATCTCAGATCAAGGATGAATGATCCTTACTGCTCTGCAATTCTGGTCATGTACTGATAAATGATGTCATTACTGATCATTTACTTTTATATATTACATGTATTATTGTTTCATCCTGCTTGCTACAAAGCTGTACAGTATGTACATTGATGACAAAAAAAAAGCTTAGTATATTATAGAAGGAATTTGTATCATATCTATACTGTATAGTTAAATGGATGAAAAAAAATGTTCCTGAGATACAATTGTTATTTTTCATAGTCTTGGTTAGTGAGAAACAGCAGAGAGAGAGAGAGAGAAAAAAAAACAAACTTATGTGAGTTTCCTGTAACTTTTACACTAATCACAATTCTTTCGTCTTTGTATAATTTTCTTATCTCTCCACTTCCCTCCTTTTTGGTAAAACATTTCCATTTGATATTGTATAGTTGATATGTGTACAACTGCATTATACAAAGTGTAGTGAGATGGGTCCCTGACTTCATTGTGTGCATAATTGTATAATAATCATAGGTCCCTTCATCACCCTTGCAATGCTGTCTTCTGCATTGTTGGTGATATAAAAAAAGAGTATATTATGATAATTTGCTCTTTTTTTTTATATCACCAACAATGCAGAAGACAACATTGCAAGGGTGATGAAGGGACCTTGTGAGCTAGTTTAAAGGTTGTGTACAGTTCTGGTCGAGGTGAAGATTTAGCTTTTAACGTTTTGTGAGATATTCAGAAACCACTCTATGAGATGTCAAAGAGCATGCAATTCTAAGGGGTATCAAAAGTTTATTCGATGAAAATCGGTTTTGAAATGGCTGAGATATCCAAAAACAAGGTGAAACAAAGAGATACTAATAAAGTTGGGGCATGTCGCCTTTTATTATTACATGCTTGTAGCACTTTTTTTGGATATCTCAGCCATTTGAAAACCAATTTTCATCAAATAAACGCTGAATCCTTCTTAAGATTACATGCTCTTTCATATTTCATACATAGGAGGCTTTTCATTTTCTCACTTAGGAATGTTCAAAACATGAATCCCTACCTCAACCAGTACTGTACAGTCCCTTTAATGGCTGGGATTATATCTGGTGTGAAATGACAACATTCACTTTCTTTTTGAGAAGCAAGGAGTTATTCAGTGGTCCCCCTTTTGCCAACAGTTGAATCCTGTTGCATGATCTTGGAACTTGTGGCTTATATTACACATGTAAATGCATATACATATATATATACAATATGATTATTCGTGTATTGGGAGTAGCATGTCCCTATTAGACTTCCCAACTGACAACATTTGGATGATAAAAATTTCCTGAAAGAGTGGTGTTTTTGATAGGATAAAGGATAGGAAAAGAATCAGTTGAGCTTAACTTGTAAACATGTGTGTTTTATTTGGATTCAGTGTTCGATGCAGAAACTGTAGTGGAACACTCTGAAAATAGGTGGAATATTTGAAAATGTTAAAATTGTTGAAAGTGATCATGAATAGAATGAGCGACCCTCTCTAGATAGACCTCCTCAACAGTTTATGATATTAGAATAGTGGAACAATCTCAAGGAAAGCTAAAAAAACCCCCACCTTCCTGGTACTTCCATTTGAAACCATGTGCAAACCTCATTTTACAGCAATGTCTGTGATATTAGTAGATTTGCATTTAAATGGTAAGAAAGTAAACATGTAATTCCTTGGATGAAACATTATACATTTTTGATTTCAGATGGTACATGTACCATTGCTTTTATATCCATGGGAAGAATGATTTGTGGGAAATATCTACTTCTTGTTAACCTGTTGAGGACGAGTCCCGAGTATACTCGGGCAAGTGTCTATGGGAAATGCGTGTTGTAGCAAAATCAAACCGTCCTCATCGGGTTAAGATGGAAACACAAATGGAAAATTGAGCCACAGTATATTTGCATGAATTACTTGCATACTTGCATGAATTATATCTATATCATTTGTTTTGTTGTATAGCCATTATATTAAGGTCACATATCAGAAAAAAAAAAAAATAATCTTCACAAATTTCCATATCTAATATTGTCCCCTCCCCCATCTAGTGCAAAGGATCTGGTTGAACTCCATCAGAACAAGATGGTGATTCCGCCCCGGGGTCCCAAGGAGTCCCACCCTGATGGCAGCAGGCGTCAGGAGGAGATGGCGGAGCGCCGGAGGGAGCAGCGACAGAATCTCATCAAGACTCCCAGGATCGCCAAAATGTGAGAGACCACCTCACTAAATGAAACATTCTTGTTTCATGGGATAGGCTTTCAAGGGAGAACAAGTCTTCAGCAAATTTCTGTCCTGTCTTCACAATTGGTGCCCAGTATTCCAGAGAGATCTGAAGTTACTGTATGTTTGTTATCTGTATTCCAAACTCCTCGAATGTCATTTTTTTTTTTTTTTTTAATGAAGGGGTAATTCTATTAACCTTTGCAGTGTAACTTTTTAGTTTCTGCAAACCACTATATCTCAATAAGTGGTTCAGCATTTGTTGCCTTTTCTTAAACTAAACCCATCAATATCCCCACAAATTGTTTGCTTTGATCAGAGGGTCGCATAGCAATGCAAATTTCTTGCACCCTCTGTGAACACCCTCAAAAAGTCAAAGATCAATTCTGAATTTATCTATTTTACTGCACATCTCCAGTCCATGCATCTTTAAGGCATATATGGTAGATTCTGTACCATATTAATTTGTGTAAATTTTGTGAGTTAACTAACCCATGAAATTATTGCATCATATAGCATAAATGAGCTACAGCTGTATATCATCTCCAAGATGGGAAATCACTACCATTCGTCCTAAAAGTGGAAGCTACTTGTGTCTCATACCATCACTGTGAATCCTAAATGCTGATTCAACAACTTGCAAAGTTTCCTTGCAAGTTCCAATTCACCAAATACTGTACTCACAAAATTCTTGCCATACAGTAATCTTCCAGATTTGTAATCTTGGTCCAATTGGCACTTTTCAACTTGAAAGCACAATCCCTTTTATGCAAGCCTTTTCAATGTTCCTTTTTTTTTTTTTTTTTTTTTTTTTTTGAGGAGACTTCTGGAGTGGCATATGTCTAATCTTGACTCTGACAATAAATATCTCTATCCCTCATTGAAAAAAGATGTCTTGTTTTTATCCTAAAGGTATCACTTGTGGCAGAATTGATTGAACTGTTATTCCTTATTCGGCCAACCCCTAAGTCACTTGACAACATTACATGCTCTCTGAAGTAACTGAACATGATTTGATCACAAATTAAACATTGCTGAATAGAACAGGACACTTGCTATTTTGATACTAAATGTCATCGTATGATGTCGTTTGAGTGATATTTTGAGGAGTTAAGGAAGAGGACAAGTTTGCTCTCCCCTGGAAGACTGTTCACATACATGTCCACAGGAAACATCCTGAGACAACCAACACAAGGGGGAGGGGGGAATTGGCCTCTTTATGATAGCAAAAGTCATAGATGATAAGTACAACTGGCTAATTCATGACATTGGGAAAGTCCTGTTACAGTGAAATGTCAAGGCAGAGTTTGTGATTCATTTTGCTGCTGTCATGATAAAGACAGTCTCATACTTCTTGAGGTATCTTGTGTACCCATCAGAGTGAGTCACATTTTCATGGTACCTTTTTTTTTGTCCAAAACAATAGATATTGTTTCTTAAAGGTACTGTTTACCATTGGGAGCAGTGATTTTAAAAAATGTTCAAGATATCACATTTGATGCATATGTGTTGTTCAGTTGTGTCACAAAACATCCATCCATATAAAAAATTACAAGAAAGCCTAAGATGTAATTAGATATCACTTTTTCTCAATAAACCATAACTGTAGACGGTTTAGTCTGGAAACATTTTTATTATAACCATTGTTCACATTTTGTATATCTAAAAATACTTAACATTGATTATACTGATTAAAATTTTTACATTGGGTGTTTCTATCCCTAACTCACATTTTAGAACTATTTTGAAGCACTAATGCGGGGGTTTTGTTTCATCTGCAAATAGTAAATTATGCCTTTAAAATTTTTGTTCTTCAGGTTTTGTCAAATGAGTGTTAAGTTTTATTTGTATTTGTCTTTTTTCATGTTTTAGTGGCAGCCTGTCTATGGGTGTGTGGGAGCCAGATAAGGAGTTAGTTGTGGTGAAAAGTCACAAGGTTTGTATCAATTTTCAAAATCTGTTTGACTGGTCTGTGTGTCGTCATGTTGCATTTTGAACTTTGGGAGTCAAAGCAGAGATCTGCCATCCTTGTTTGCCAGAAAAGGCAGAAATAACACCAATTCTGGATGACCATGCATTACTCACTAGTTGTTAATGAGGGCCATCGTGAACGTGAATGTCAAGAGTTGAAAATGATGGCTTGTTGTGATGAAATACACATGTATGCAGTGTTGATATTCCAAAAAGGATATAAAGAAAGAATAAGAAAGGGAAAAAAGCACTTGCAGTTGCTTCTTAATTTAGCTCCAAAGCAGTCAGTTGCCTTGTGATTTTGCGAAAGGTCATCTATCACAAACCATCTATAACTGTAGAAGGAGAATTTACACCACAAATATTCAGGAAATGTTCCATTGTGATCACCCAGAAGAGAAAGCAAAAGAGTATTTCTAATCAGGCAGTATTATGTCATTTTTCTTTGCTGTTTCCATGAGGCGACCCTGAAGTGCTCTTGACATTGTCAACTAAGTCCAACTGTTTCATCTTTTTAAAACTTTTAAAACTTTAATTCTTAACTTAAAAAGTTTTACTGCTCTGATGCATGAAATTTAGAGTTTTGTTCAAGCTCATTTCTTGCACCCTCATTGTATATCATTCCCTTGGATTTGTTGTTTTTGTTCTTTGTTTCTAGGGCAAATTCTGGCACACGATGGGATACATGTTACAGGGTCAGAAATACTTGTATCCAGAGGAAGGGCTCTTTCTCCTAGAAGTGGTAAGCTGAAAAATGCTGGCATTCAGAGACGAAAATACACACGTTTGCACTTACAGACTTCGGGAAAAGTCTTATGACATCCTGTGTCTTCATTCTGCTTAGTGCTGGAAGAAGGCATACAATGAACACTGTTAGCGTGGGTGTTGATGACGACTTCTTTTTCAATGCCTCAAACGGAGGGTCATTCTCATTAGTATACACCATACACTTTTGAAAGTTACAGGTGAACCATTTCATAAAAATGCATAAACCATACCATATCATTTTCAGGATGACTTACAACAAAATTTAGATTACATGCTATGCAATGAGGCAGTAGGGACATTGTAAGTGGACTGTTTACACTGGTACACTGGAAGATACATACCAATGTATCAAAAGTTGTCAAACAATATATGGTCAGTTTGATTTGTTATAGATCTCAAGGGGCAGAGTTTGGTACTAGTAGGTTTATAGTAAAAAGGACAGATTTTCAACCTGGCATGGTGAATCATAAAGGAAATGAAGGAAGGGTGAAGAATTCAATTTTTGCATGTTTGTTGATTGAAATCTTTGATGTCCACATTTGCACAGTTTGATCTTTTCTTTCATAGGAGGTAGACTAATTCAAATAAGATGGATTGTTGCAATTTGGAGTCAATATTTTCCTCACAATGCATTGAAAGAGTAGTATCATTCCTAATCTTAGTGACTCATCACACACAAACTTGCCAAGATTTAAGCACTGATTTTTGTACTACTTGCTCACTAAAACCAGTGTAAGAGGTATGTCCGTATACTCCTCTTCTTCCTTTCTTCTTCCTTTTCTTAAAGGACAAGTTCACCTTCATAAACATAAGGATTGAGAGAATGCAACAGTATTAGTAGAACACATCAGTGAAAGTTTGAGGAAAATTGGACAATCGATGCAAAAGTTATGAATTTTTAAAATTTTTGTGTTGGAACCGCTGGATGAGGAGACTACTACAGCTTGTGAGTCATATGCGTACAACAGTATAAAGAAAATGTAAAGAAAATTCAACATATTTTCACTTTTTTCGCATAATAAAAGAGCTCTTGACTTGCCTCTTTCTAAAGGGAGGGGGAATAATATTACCCACAACATTTGTTGGTAACGAGTCGGGGGAATGTGCACTTTTTTTCAAAAGATGACATTTTGTGAAATTCTCTATATATTTTCCTTACATTGTTGTACGCATGTGACATCTAAGTTATTCACACACTGCAGTAGTCTTCTCATCCAGCGGTTACAGAAAAAAAACTTCAAAAATTCATAACTTTTGAACGGATTGTCCGATTTTCCTCAAACTTTCAATGATGTGTTCTACTAATATTGCTACATTCTCTCAATCCTTATGTTTATGAAGGTGAACTTGTCCTTTAATTATCTTCTTCTTTCTTCTTCTACTTGTACTTCTTTTGTTCTTGTTCTTCTTGTTCTCCTCCTCCTTTTTCTTGTTTTGCTTCTTCCTCTTCTTGTTGTTCTTGTTCTCCTTCTTGTTCTTCTTCTTCTTGCTCCTCCTCTTCTTCTTCTTCTCCTTCTTCTCCTTCTTCTTCTTCTTCTTCCTCTTCTTCTTCTTCCTCTTCTTCTTCTTCCTCTTCTTCTTCTTCTTCTTCTGCTTCTTCCTCTTCTTCTTCTTCTTCTTCTCCTCCTCCTCCTCCTCCTCCTCCTTCTTCTACTCCTACTCCTTCATCATCATTTTTCTTCCCTTCCCATATTTGTCTTCCTCCCTCACGTTCCTTGTTTCTGTTGCCAGGGGTCCATGGAGCTCCACTATGGTGGTGTCCCGATGTCCATCCAGAGAGCCTACAGTCTTCTCATTCCAACATACTTGTCCAAAGAACATTACAGGGTAAGAAAAGGAGATGTTCTTCCTACCATGGAGCTAACGTGTTGCTACTGTCTCTGGCAGGCCTTGCATGGGTTTGGCAAGTTTCATGAAAGATGACAGCCACAGGGGGATGATTTAGCCACAAAACTGATGGGCTCTGTTTCAATGTTCCTGAGAAAAGATGAAGGCTAGATTTTTCATACCAAGCTGCACACACACATATGCACAACCTCCTCCTGTCTCGACACACACATGTATGTTAATAGTAAGGCTTCTGTTTGCGTTTGCGTTTCTACTTTGAAGGTGTTTTATTAACTAGCCTTAGCCCAGAGTCGTTTTGACATTTGAAGAAAGAGACCAGGGTCCCTATGTTGATCAAACCAGTTCTTTTTCCATCTATTTCACCTCCACCAAGGAGGTTTATGTTTTTTATCGGTGTTGGTTAGTTTGTTTGCTTGTTTGTTTGTTTGTTTGTTTGCCTTTGCAAAATGTCTCAAAAAGTTGTGAACATATTTTTGGATGAAACTTACAAGAAAAGTTGATTATGCAACCGGGAACAGATGATCAAATGTTGGTAGTGATGTGGGAATTTTTATGGATTTTTGACCTTTTGGCAGATAGAGTCAATGAACTTCAAGAGTTCAAGCTGCGCATACAGTATTTGAGGTTTGCATGTGTGTGGTGTGGTGATGCGCCGTGCAGCTGGAAGCTTATGATGTATAACAAAAGGCTTCTGTATTGGGAAATTTGGCAATGTTAAGCATGCATCTATGAATGGAAATCAGTGATCTCTATGGAAGAATAAGATCAGTGGTGGAAATGAGCTGCTTGGTGGAGGTCTACACTCTCAGAGCACTTTTCTAGTTTCATTTTGAGTTCATTAATGCCATGTCTTACCTTATAATTGCTCTACTTACCTGAAACCTTTGACCTGCATTTTTTTGTTGATGATATACATCTTATCACACCCAATCTCCATTCACTGTTAATGTGTCCACAGTTGCCAGATTGTAATTACTTTATACATTGTTTATAGAAAGTGAGAAGATACATGTACAAATACATACAGAAACACAAAAACTGCTTAGGACTGAAATTGATGAATGTGTGGTTATAACAAGCATTACAATACTAGTAGAGTACCAAAGTGTTGATGTCACTGTCTTTTGTTTGTTTGAGCATGGTTAGCAACCATTGTATTCATAGATATTCCTGCTATGTGAGGTTGCTAAGAATCAGTTTCCATGGTAATGAATGGCTATGATGTCGCACTTTACTCTTTTGAGAAAACATACATTCATACTAGTGATAGGGAGAGTTTTACATGATACATCCATTCTATGAAATGTTGTGTATATTTGCTGATGATTCAACCCTAGGTCACAAAAGAGATGACTTTTTTTCCGTCTTGAGCAATCCATTTAGACAGAGGTCTGACTGTACAATGCGCTTCCGTTATAACAAAATTCCAGATACAACAAAGTAAAAGTTCAGACTGCAACATTATCCGCTCTGGTTTTTTATTATTCATTTGTATGGTTAGAACGAAATTTTGATGTAACTAAAAAAAGAGACCACTGTAGTTGATTGAATCATGGCTGAAAAGTTCTATCTCATCCCACTGTTTTGAGTTTGCACAAACATAGTGGCTTCATGGCATGATAGATAATCATGTCTATCCATGTTGATAGAGTGGGCAAGTTTGGTTCATTTATTTCTGTTTTTGTTTTGTTTCTGTTTGTTTGTTTCTGCAGGTGTACTGCCATCTGATGCGCTTAGGCTACATCACCACCCGCCACATAGAGTGAGTAATCTGAATTTTAGGCAGGAACCCCAGACTGACTGAGAATGTGGAGTTGGAGTACATGTTTCACCTCCCTGGCTCTTAATGAATAGCCTCGCAGTAGCATTTTGCAATTTCATTCAATCAATACGTACACTTGCTCTACTGGTGATAGGTGTTACTGTTTCACAGGTTTAAGAAAACTTATTTGAATGTTTCTGTTAACTTTTTTTTTGTTTTGTATTTCAACAAGGATGAAAATCAAGCATTGTTCATGACTGAATCATGTTTGAATGTAAGTACTGTATACGCCGAATATTTCGTGAGGTTTTTATTTTCGCCAATTTTGCGAGTCAGGTGCTATTCACGAAATTAAAGACACGCGAAAATATTGACTCTGATCCCGATGTGGATGTGATGTATGCGTGTACATTTCTCTGTTCAGTACAGGACTCCACGATCGCAAATTTAACCACTCGCGAAATCGTTGGAAATTCCCAATTTGCAAAAATGTAGGCTCGCGAAATATATGGCGTTTACAGTATTCAACAACAATAACAATAACAAAATACATGTGAAATTGACATTTCGTCACACTCAAGTGCAATTTTTAAGTCACGCACAAGATGACTTGTGAGAAAAAACAGAGTTTCGACGTGGGTCTGAAGATGCGATGAGATGCATCATGTTACCCCATACCAAGGCTGGGGATGTCACATAAATGTGCTTTGCAACAGACTGTCCATCCTCCACAAAAGATGGTCTATTATTTCATTGAGATCTTGTTCTCCTGTTATGTGAGTAATGTTATGATAATGATAGAGATTTGTAGAACCATGATCAAGTCGTGCTTTTCTCTCCTTTCAACAGATCTGATATCACAGACTATGAGTACCGCCTGCGCATGCATCAGTACCGACACACCCAAAAGCTGGCCTACCACAAGGTCCAGGGCTGGTTCCAGCAGATAGGTGATGAGCCGATGAACTCTATCTGGCCCGACAGCGACCTCAACCTCAACAGCCTGTCCACCGACTCCCTCAAGACCTCGCGGAGGCGTGACGGGCGGATGTCAGCGACGAACAGCAACGCCAACACGCACAACAGTGGAGGCAGCGTAGTGCAGTCTGGTTGCGACTCATCCGAGGTGGGAAGTGCGGGGGAGATGTCGAGGGTGATTAAGGCACGTCAGAAGGTACACCGTGCCAGCGCCAAGTATGGCAAAATGTGCAGTGAGGACAAAGGGCAGACCGGTCTGAAGCAGAAGTCTAGTAGTCAAGCGGGAACGTACAAGTCAGATTCTCTGACGGGTGGACAATTGATGAAATTCATCAGAGATGTGAGTGCAGAAATTTCAGACGACTCGGGAGAGGCCTCCAAGGGAGAGAAGGCCGCAGCTGAAAACTCTGAGCAAGGAGGCAAAATCACTGAATTTGTTGAACCTAAGATGGCTGATATCGGCGAAAAAATTGCCAAGGCTATAAAAGAAGAGTCAGATGAAAGTTCAGAGTACTCGGATGGTCCGGTCTATCCCGAAGAAAAAGAGGCGAGTAAAGAATCAGCGTTTGATGAAACCAGCATAAGCCTTTTGGACTTCCATAGAAAAAGGCTCGGCGGCAGCAGTGAAGAAGGCTCCAACCGAAACAAGAGGCTGAAGATGAGTGACATTGAGAGCAATAGCAGCCTGGAAAGGAAAAAGCCGCCGTCATATTCTTCTGGAGGTGATCAGTGCTTGGCGACAACCAGAACTGAGAGGAAGAGCAAAACCGTTCAGGATGACAGTGGTAAGGACACCCATAGTGACATTGAGCTTTGTCCAATGCCATCCTTGGACAGGCCAAAGGGCGTGATGACCAGCCCCGATGGAGCCTGGATTCATCAGAGAGTGGGCAAGGGTAAAAAGCATGGCAAGCAGGGAGGGAAGTTGGGGATGAAGCCACCAAAGGACAAGTCCAACGAGAGCCCCTCATCCGACCTTGGCCTCTCAGACGCGGCCTCCTCCATGTCTGTAGACTTGGAGGAGTTCCTGGACATGGTGGTTCCCATGTTGCATGGAGCTCCAAAGGGAGCTGTCGGGGATAACAGTCAGGAGCTGCAAGCCTATCTGGAGTATCCTCACTGGAACTTTGACAAGATCACCCTGCCAGACATTGCATCCAACATGAAATCCTCTCTCCTTCCATTTCCAGCAAAGGAGCTGGTACCCGCCAGCATCGCAGAAAGTCGTTGCATCGAAGACTTCAGTACTGTCGAAGGCAAGCAATTAGAACTCACCAAACTCTGCAACAACAACAAAATGCTGCTTGCCAAGTCGAAGAAGATCATCAACGTCTTGGAGCTGATTGGTGACTGCAAGATGCCAGACAAAAACCAGGCTTCAAAGAATCCCTCCAAAGAGGCGTCTGTGGAACCGGACAACTGGAAGGAGTACAAGGAGAAGAAGCAGCAAGAAGACAAGAATATGACAGAGCTCCTCAACTCACCTGTGGGACATCTCTGGCAGGGCGATGTCAAACCTCTGGTGAAGCCTTCTGATGCTAAATCCACAGGTTAGTTGAGCTTTACTTGTGTGTTCAGAGTTTGTCTGTAAAAGGAAAAAACACCCTCCCCCCCAAAAAAAATAAAAAATAAAAAAAAAAATAAGAAAAATAAGAAAAATAAGAACTAACACACAAAAACCAACAACCCAAGAACAGCAACGGAAACACACACACACATAAACAAACAACAATCCCTTTTCTATATCTTACTCTCCTACTAAATGCAAGTTAGTGTATAAAGTGTCACCTTGTTGTTATTGACGTTTGTTTGTTTGTTTGTTTTTATTGGGTGGGGTGATTTTGCTTGTGATACATTCATTGACATTGTCTTTCATTTTTCCTGTTGCAGGCCATGTGCTGAACAAGTTGCAGGTCATCGACGGGGCCAACTTGACCTGTGAACATTCTGGACACAGGTGAGTTTAATGAGCAGAGAATGAGATGTGTGTAGAAGGAATACACTACTACTGCTGTTTGCAGGGTAGGAGTCTTTGAGTTTTTGATGAAAAATTCCTAGCTATTGGGGCTACATCTGATTATAATTTTCTGTTTTGTTGACTTGCAAGTCAGTTTTTGCTCCCCCTCCATTAGAAAAAAAAGCACCTTGTCACCTCAAAGGGGTGTCATATGATGTTAATTTGAAAAGATTTTTCTCAATGAGTTTCGTGTATTAAATTGTGATGTCACAGTCAGTGCATGACTACTGCAGTACAGAACCAATAGGTAGGTTTAAAGATGAACAAAGTGCAAAGTATGGCCTTTTTTTCTGAAATTTTCAAGTAAGTAAATGTATGTATGTATGTATGTTTGTATGTATGTATGTAATGTCAAGATTGACTCAATGACTTCAAATGTCATGTATTCAGGTGAAAACTTTGTATTCACTTATTCGACCTCGAGCAATGTCATAGTAACCGATCTAAGATGAATGCATCGGTATGAATTGGTACAAAAGCAAGAATTTACAGGATGAAGTCACAGCGCTTGAGCAGATGGTATGTGTTTGGCAAGAATTGCATAGCATGTATGGAGGCATCCTTGATATTCCATTGTATTACATTTTTGTTTTTACACCTCTGCCATGAAATGTCACCGGATGCATTATGTTTTCAGGTTGTCCGTCCTTCCGTCTGTCCGTAATCAATTTTGTGAACAGAGTAATTTAAACACCACATAAGGTATGCAAATGAAACTTGGCATACGTATGTGTAAGGGGACGAAACTTTGTGTATCAAGTTTTGGGCACACACTCATAAGATCAAAGGTTACAGGTGAAGGTCAAATACTAAAATTTCACCATTTCCCTTGCAATTCCTGAAGGTTTTTTCATGAACTTCTCTCAAAGCATTTTCATGAAAATTGGTTTTTCTTATGGTAATTATTTCCCAATCATGTGAAACCATTGTCTCATTTTGGTAAGATGTTCTGAAGACCTGTTCTGCATACCAATTGCCCTAGTGACATTTCTAGTTGAGTCTTTCATTGGCCGGGAAATTGAGATTATCTTGCTCATCTATTGGAGACAAGTAACTGTAAAACTGGAGTTTTTTGCAATATGGAATTTTTTATGCAGAAGTGCGAAAATGCACACAAATATTTTTACTGTTATATGTACAACTTTTTTAATGTCTTGATTCAGCAGAATAGAAAACACACAAACTTCATCGTACTTTATAAAAGCAGAGCACGAAATTATCCTCTTTTACAGAATGTTTTTTTTCTGAGTTGTCTTCAAAAGCTTCTTCGAGAATTATGTGCTATTCATTTAAACTACTCCTCCAAGCACAATGGTCAGGAACACATTGTTGTCTTTCTTCAAGAGGTTTCCAGTATTCAATCTTTAGAATTCACTCAATGCTTGCTGTAAGAATGTCATTGACTCCAGTACAATGGGGGGGGGGGGGGGGGGGGTTCACTTTGTCTCTGAATGTGAATGACTGGAGAATATCCGGCCTTCCTGAATAATCACATGTGCATGTGCATGTGTCCCGCTGGCTAGCAACGTGGATCAAAATGTGATCTCCTTCTACAGATTCTCTCCACCGCTGATAGACTCCAAGATATCCTTTGATGTCTTCATGCCAAACAAGAAGTACAAGAAGACCAATCCAGGCCAGCCCAACTTCTGCGTCGTTGTCTGCAGGTAAGGAGATAAAACCAAGTTGATATAAAACACAACAGAATAAAATGAAAGTCAAAGCACTGCCACTGCATTCATACTTTGCCAAGGAGTCATTTGCATGTATCTTGTTGTTGTTTCTTTTTTTTATGCTTCTTCACTTGATGCTTTGATTATTAAAAATGAAGAACTGAAGTTTCAATACAGTGGCCTCTCATTGAAAGTTCAGATACAACAAATTCACATTATAATAGAGCAAATTATTGCCCTAAGGTTAATATTTTTAACTTTATTAAACCTTATTATGACATTGTGAGAAAAAGTACTCGAACTGCACACAGGATTTCATTACAATGACAGTGCACTGTACACTAGGGGGCCTATCTGTTGTAAAGATCTTCTGTTTGACGTGTAGGTTTTCTTCTTGAGTGACTTGGCTGATAAACTCATTCTTTGATGAGATGAGTGACTGTGGGTCCCTTTAACTCTGCAAGTCCTGTAGGAATTAAGCTTCAGAAAATGCCATCTCATCATCAAATTGGCAACTCTGAATTTACTCTGTGTCTTTTTTTTTCTAGAAAAATAAGATGAACTTGCAGAATTCATTTATCGTGCCTAAAGTTGGGGGGGGGGGATTAACATCCTCATCAATTTTAGAGAGAAATGAGAGCTTCTAACAGTATAATGTTCACCAAATTAAAGAGCTGGAAATAGTTGTAGGATTAAAGAGGAATTTGAAACTCTGCAACCTAAAAACAATTATATATGAACAGCAAAGGCCTCAAATGAAGCATTACATTTTACTCGAAATGATAATGATTATATTTACAATATGTTTTGCCAAACCACAATAAACATGCCATTGTGAGACCTACTGGGTTTAAAGGGGATGGCTAGTAAATGATCAGTGGGAATCAGTAGAAATGCTGGGGATGATTGTTCCAATCCTTGTGGGTTTCATTTAAGAGTACATTGTATATGTATTGTTGTGTGAAAATTATTCGCTTCAGAATGGTCTCATATTCAAGTAATGTGCAATTCAATGTTTCCAGGTTAGCATGCCTGTACAGTGACGGGGCGATCGTTAACAGGCAAACTGCACATTACTTGAATATGAGACCATTCTGAAGCAAATGATTTTCACACAACAATAGATAATGTACTCTTTAATGAATCCCACAAGGATTGGAACAATCACCCCCCAGCATTCCAACTGATTCCCACTGATCAGTTACTAGCCATTCCCTTTAAGTCCAAATTGCTCCATCATATTTTTTTTTCTAACTTCACTGCCAAAAAAGAAGATAAAGAAGATAATTTTCTCTGTATGCTGCTGCTATACACAGTTGGCAAACTGTATGTTCTTTTCATCATGCCGAAAATACAATCACGTCACCATGAAGACATTGAGTATTGATTTAAATGGTTTAAATGGTTTAAATGTCTTTGTTTGATCCTATTAGTGAGGAGGATCCAGTACCAGAACTGGCTGCCCAGCTTGACCTACTCATCAAGGCAGACCCCATTCCGGTCATTTGGGGCGTGGTCGACAACGCCGACATCAACTTCTACACTCTGAATGACATTGAGCTGCCTGTGGACATCACCCTGGGATGAACCCTTCTTTCTTCAGAAAAAAAAGAAAGAAAAAAGAGATGATGTTGTTGCCAGTAGCGATGGTGGCGTGGATGAAGGAAAGCACATGGGGTTCTCTGAAGAGAAAAAGAAGACTTTGGACAGGTGCCTGGTATCCTCGATAGCCCATCCTGGCCTGTACTCTTTGCTAGGAGGTGTGTTCATGCTGTCAT
Organism: Diadema antillarum; assembly: GCF_040938485.1. Taxonomy (NCBI): domain Eukaryota; kingdom Metazoa; phylum Echinodermata; class Echinoidea; order Diadematoida; family Diadematidae; genus Diadema; species Diadema antillarum. Next base: position 1,087,037 of record NW_027271492.1, read on the forward strand.
GGTAACCGCATCGCAGGACACACTGTGTAGCAGAAATGAGCTGAAATTGTCCATTCTGCTTTAGCCCTCATTGAAATATACGATCGAAGTGGCGGTGTAAATATTGGCCGTGCATTCCCCGCCTCCTTGCCTTGTAGGCTTTGGACGCGTGACGTTTGTCCTGAGGAGTCTAGACAACTTTATGCCAGGATTGCGATGCATCACAGAAAGTTCTAGGTCTCCCTTTGTGACCTATTACTTGAAACGATTGTTCATCTGTATGTGATGGTGTGTAAAAAAAGTTTTTGTTCCAACTTGAAATTTGTCTGTACTGTACTGTAACATGGTTTTATTCACTTGTTTTGTTTTGTGTTTTGTTTTTTGTTTGTATTTTTTTTTGGGGGGGGGGTGGGGAAGGGGTAAGTAGGCATTTTGCTTACTTTGAAGATCAATATTGGGAGACAAGTGTATTTAATAAGCCAGATATGAATTTTGGAGCATGATATTTAGCAAATCAGAAACCGTAAAACAACGGCAGGAATGGTTACCTTTTTGATTGAGAACTGCAGCGATATGAGAATTATCCCTGTTTATAGGGCAAGTTAGCAATTTCCGCCTCGGAGACCAGACATATTGTATTTGTGTTTCAGTAATATATTTCTCTAAATGGGAGACATTATCATGTTTTGTTGTTCATTTCTCAAAGATCAATCAACTCTTGAATTTTGCGAAAATAAAAGCACTGTAAAATATGTGGGCTACTCAGTGCTCCCTAAACTTAAGACCTTTTATGTGCTCTATGATGAAGCTATCATGGTTGTGATAACGTATACAAGGACTCTCAGTAACATTACAATGCAGTACATGTAGTATACATAGGTACTTCTAACTGCAGTATTTAAAGTGGCTCTGGGGTCTGTTGTGTAGACATGTTGAGGGGTGCAACATGTTATGGGAAGTCTCAAAAGCTCACTGCCAATTTAGAATTTAATCTTAACCAAAGTTGCTGTGGGCATTTCTCATTTGTTTGCGATGAATTTTATGCGTTCGTGGAAACTCGAGGGATGGTGTGGGAAGGTGGGGGGTCATGGGAATGGAAATGTTGATTTTTTTTTATTTTTTATTTTTTTATAGCAGTTGCTTTGTTATCACTTTGATTAAAAAAGTTCTCTCACGTCACCACAGGGAATACAAGATGCTGTATTTACACATCCCTGAGCTCTGCAACCGGCTCCAAGAATGTACTCTATGCGTTTCAGGAGCAGTGGCTGTGGAATTGCTTGGGTATTGCTCTTCTACCAGTGTGGATTTTGAATGCTGTATTTAAAAAAAAAAAACACATCTTTCCGTGATATAATGCTTTTCCTTTGTTAAAAGTCTCACATTGCCTGTTTTGGAGTCTTGATGTCTTATTTATAGTGATCAGGATATATTTTTATCTTTGTTATTTGTTTTACATACATCTCAAGTTCACGGAATACTGTGTTGTCGAAAAGCAGGAGCCAAAATGTACAAAAATAGGAATAGGTCAGCTTTATTATTGTCTGATGTTGAAGAAGTGTGTGATGCAGTATAGTGGAGAATGCAACCTCCTCCCAAGAGTCAAGGGTAGTGCTTATGATTGGATTAATGATTCTCAACCCCCCTGTTTTTTCTTTAAGGATCCAAAAGGGGGAGGGGGTGGGGGCTCCCGCCTCAGTCCCTGGGTTCCACAGCCCCTGATTTGAAAAGTCCATGATGGATTGGTAGATGTGTTTTCAGAGGTATGGAATGTACCAACATTGGTCAAGCATATATGAAACCATGGTACCTACCTGTTTCTATCAGCTGACCTGACAAATGTAACGGCTAGATATTGCATGGAAGTGTTTGATCATACGTTGTATCCTCAACAATGTGGACCAAGATGATGTGACTTTGACGTATCTTCTCCGTTCAAACTGCCATATTTTCTATGCGGACGCAGGGTTCATGGCTGTGGTTTTTAAGGAATGTAGATAAGTACCAGGAGCGGATCCAGGAATTCACGCCTTTAAAAAATTAAAGGGGGTGCGCACATGCCTCCCCATTTTTTCTTGATATTTCTTTTGTTTTAACAAAAAATAAAGAGGGGGTGTGCGCCCGGTGTGCCCCCTCTGGATCCGCTACCGAGTACTAGGAAAGCCCATTATGAGGATGCTGGGACTGTCGATTTTACCTCATTATAACTGATACCTCCTCCTGTGAAAATGCACTAAAAAAAGAGATTAGCTAAATGTAGAAATCAAACATCAGGACTGCCGAATTCACCATCTCATTTTAAGCGAACTCTTTATAATGAGGTAGCCCAGTATTTGCTTTTTTTTTTTTTTTTTGAGGGTGGTTCTTTTTGCAGTGGAGGGATGGTTTCTGTGAATTTGTAAATTCTAGGGCCATTGCTAAAACAAACTTTGTGAAAAGAAATGTAAATTGAAAGCCATGAACAAATGTTAGATATGTATATGAAAAATATATATATGTATGTACAACTGTATATATCTTCTAATAATTGTGGCTTGGAAGAGTAATCAAATTCTTTCATATTGCAGTCATTTGTAGTGTATTGTGTCTCGATTCTCCCAGTACATGAAGTGTGGAAAAGGACCATAGTGCAATATTAGATAACACTTCAAATTGTTTCTGTAAAGTTTTATGTATTCCCCTCTCTGCTTTGGGGGAAAAACAAAATCCACAGAGTAAATTTTGTCAAGGTTGGCTGTAGTATGGCCCTAACCTGGACTTGGCTTGCTTTAAGATTAAAAAAAAATAAATAGAAATAAAAAAATTGACAAGTTTTTCAACATGAAAACCAGCATATTGTAAGTGTCCACACAAACACATGCACACAGCTACAGCAAGGAACATTTATCCAGAGCTATGCATGTCTAAACTACAAGCTAGCAAGACTTCATGTGAACAAGGATCTGTGTGCTATCAAATTATCGAGATGATTGCTACAAACTGTCAATATCAATCTGCTGTTTTGAGGGATTTTTGTTTGCATTTTTTCCCCCTTTTTTTATGAAGAGAATACATTTGTCTGTTCTTTCATTTCAGTGTGTTTATATTGTGCCAGTTTGATTACTAGTCTGCAAGTCTTTTTGTTTTTAATCTTACACAGACTCCAGGGCCCATTTCATAAAAGATGTTAGGATAGCAACTCTTGCTGGAATGGCAACTACCCATAGCAACAACCAATAAGGAAACTAGATTCTTGTCATTTCCATGGCAATTGCCATTCCAGAACTGTGAATTTCAGCGGCACATTTCTTTTTTACTTGCATTTTCTGGTACAGCAGGTATTCTTGGTCTGTAGCACATACAGTTTTATTACATGTACTGTACACCTTACTTTTCCACATTATGAACAAATATGCATGGAAACTTGCATGTTCAACCATTAGAAACAAAATGTCCCCTTTTCTCCACTTTTTGTCTTATTCCTTATTTTTCAAGGGTGGTATTCTGAAAATCTTCCCAAGTTTCCTCCTAAGTCAGAAAGTTAGGAAGTGCCTCAGAAAGACAGAATTAGTATTCTGAAATTTCTTCCCGGAACTTCTTAATGCAAATTAGGCCATCCTTATCCCTGCCCGTGGCTTTTCTTAAGCCATATGAAATGCTGTATCATTAGGAACCAACCAATGACAATCGCATATTATAACCGGTATGACGTACAGTGTAGGGTTGAATACACATGTGTGCACCACGTCCCCTTTCTCATGCTCATTTCGCGTATCAAAGTACATGTTGCGCGCGGTGAATGACAAGTGCCTATCACAATGTTTTGTAGCTTGCTATATCTTTACAACATACATGTACTTAGGACAGGGGTGGGGCTTTCCTAAATATCTTCCTAAAATTCTTTCTTAAGTGCATTCTAGAATACCAACTTCTTCCTACTGTAAGTCAGAAATGTGCGTATCTCATCATTTGCATATCTTCCTCAGTTTCTTCCTAAGTTAAGGAAAAAAGGAAGGAAGATTTTCAGAGTACCACTTAGGAAAAAATGCTGACCTAGGAACAAATTAGGAAGGATTTCAGAATGCCACCCCAGGGCCTCAGTGATTGTTCCCAAACCTAAACATGTACTTGAGGCTTTTTTATATTGATTTGTGTTGGAATATGCTTTTGTTGAATGTCCCTTTTATGAAGTCTGTACTGTGTGGGCTGTGTTATCTGTATATAATGAATTTTCTGTGTATAGCACTGACTAACGTGTGCTAGTGTGCATAAAGAAATGTATTTGCCCACTGGATATTATCTCTCAAATTATGGTGCTGCTCACAAAAACGCTCGTATCTGGAAGAGTCTCCATTGGGTGTAAGTTATATGAATATTATCCATACAAATATGCATTTAATGTAATTGTATGTAAAGCAAGCCACACTTTGTGTCATCAAAATTCATTTAACAAAGGTGTTACAGAGCTCATTGCACAGAGCAAGCGTGATGCAAATAAAACTGGAGCATTTTGTGAAAGTGATATAAATGCACCCATTTACAAAGAAGTGTATGTCTGTCTGTTAATAATGTATGTGTTTCTATTGAAGATCCCCCAAACACACACACACACACACACACACACGCACACACACAAACAAACAAACAAACAAACAAAACCCAACACACAGACACATGGAAAAAGACTAAGATAGTGGTCCCTTTAGCTGTATGCTTGCATTGTAGGCAATAAATCTTACCCATTAAACTGCTGACTGATCTAGCGCCTCTCTCAAAGCATCAGGACTGTCCCCAAAAGAATCACTTTTCTCGACGAGTCATATTTCTCAACAAGTCTATTTCTTTAATTTCTGAATTTCCAGTGTTCTCCTACACACACATACATGTACATTTGTACACAGACTACACAAGAAAGAATGTGCCATCTTGTGAGGTGCCTACAGCTAATCTCAATCCTGACGTGCATTTTAAAACACACACATTTCACTAGAAAGATCAGATGGAATGTGGGTCTGCTGCAGATGGACACAGTAATGTGTAAATACATCTGTGCTGGAATTTGATAAATGAAGCAAAATGCAGTACTGCATATACAGTCAACCCTGCTTAAGTTCACCTCGCAAAAATTGAATACTGTGTACGCCATACATTTAGCAAGTTTAAATTTTTGCGAATCGGGGCTTCCCGACAATTCCGCGAGAGGTTAACTTCGCGATAGTGGAGTATTGTACTGAACGGAGAAATGTATATGTGTACGTCACATTCCTATCGGGATTAGAGTCATTATTTTTGTGTGTCTTTAATTTCGCGCATAGCACCCGACTCGCGAAATTCGCGAAAATAAAAACCTCACGAAATATTCGGCGTATACAGTAATCGCCTAAGTCAAAGGTCTTTGCAAGTCCTCTTCTCTTTATATTTTATTGATTTTAATCCCTCATACATCTAGTCAAAGTTTCTCTAAGTCAAAGCTATTTCTTCAGTCCAAATAGATTTGACTTAATAGGCAAGATTGACTGTATGCCGAGACAGCTTCAAACATCACACATCACAGTGACGGAGGTACCAAAGGGCTGACAAGAAGATGCTTGTGTAAAAGGTAAACCTCAACAGGCAATTATCATTCCCAGATCAGGCTGGCTTACATCCTCCTTTGTCCAGATGGGAACAGAGTTCTAAGTATCGTTAGGGAGCCATCTGAAAAACCTTGGTGACATGACAGCCCAGTATCAACTCTCTGTGTGCCATGGTGTAAACCGGTTAACCCCCTGTGTAAAATATTACTCTGAGACCACAACTGGCATGCACATTTGGAAAGCATGGATTTTCATAGCCATGCAACTAATATAGAAGCATTTACGTCAGGAATGCAGTACAGCAAATATGCAGAGAATTGCAAGCTTTGCTGCGATGTGAATTTTAAGACAAAGCTACGGCTACAGCGCTTTCAGCCTTCTGTGGCATACTGCGATTTATTCATCAATTTGTGTAAGGTTGTGCACTTCAGCGAAACATGCAAAGTTGGCAAGTCGTCGACTGAGTCAGGTGTGCATATGTGGCACACAAAGAGTTAACTTGACACGGACGGACTACTGTAAAACGAGGAATGTGCACGTGCATTTTAATTTCGCACATTTCGCGAGAGCCAAGATTTGCAAAATTAAAATGCACGCAAAAGTTCTCATCTACCCTATGTGCACTGAATGTTAGAGACAACTCGCGAAAATTCCATGCCGTGAAAAAGGCCATCGGCTCCAATTCACAAAAAAATTTCATGCTGCGAAAATATCAAGTTTTACAGTATCACTGACTTTGAACAGTGTCAGGTGTGTAAAAGTTGTGAATATCCCTAGTGAGAGACTTTGCCTTTTCTTGGCAGCAAAGTTAACATTGGTAACATTACACTAGTGATGGTGGCCTGCTAAAGAATCGAGCTTTACAAAATCATATATTTTTCTCTCTGCAGCTAGTAAGATACCAAGCATTCCCAGTATAACAAGGGCACAACATACGTAGATGGTACTGAGATAAACTTTGTCACTTATTCATGAGCAAACTTATCACTCCTGTGCTTACTTTATGTGCGGTTATATTTCACTCCACATTTATAAAACACTTGACACAGTATTGTTATGTACAAATGTAGTCGTAAAAACTGCAGATGCATACATACAAATCAATATAGTCTCACACCCACGCCTTGCATCACTTCTCATCCCAGATCGCAAACCATTTTCAAAGTGGCCTTTTGAGAAATTACCTTCCTTGAAGTAAAGACACATTGCAGCATTGACTCATCATTATTTCTTTACTCTCATGTGCCACTGAAAACCTCAAATCATTGGAACTTGGGTTGTCCAGTCACATAGCAGAAATTTACACAGTCAAAACAATTTAATGAAATCGACCATCTACTGAAGATGCACATTGCCAATACTTGTACAAACACAATTATGACCATCCAAACAAACCAACAATAAGACACACTTTTCCCAGATGGAGTGAACATACCTTCAAAGCATTCGCCAGAAGGAAAAGTCAAGATCACATGAAGCTCCTTTGTACACATGTATGCAGATTATATTATTCCCATTATATCAGGGTTTCTTTCATCCCCAATGTGGACCTAAACAGAGGATCAATCTAAAGCATAGCTTGTGATTGAATGTAATTACACGATTATATGGGGCCTCTTGTGGGGAGTTGGGCATTGGAACACAGCAATAAAAAAAGAAAAAACAAAAACATCACTTCTAGAAATATTAGCAAAATTTCTGTTTGTTTGCTTAAAAGAACAGAAGACACAAAAAGGTATGTAAACCTAAGGCTGCAGAATATTATACATTTCATCCATATCCCAACCAAAGAGCGACGGGGTTGAAAATTTGACAGTAGCACATGTGTCTTCAACATCCCTGACTGCTTTTGCAAACAAGGGTTATAATGACTCCCACCATATCCCTAGCATTAATTCTACAGCAGTGCCATTAATGAACAAAGCCAGTACTTCTAATGTTTTTGTGAAATTACTCTGTACAAAATGACGTTCTACTACATCGAGGGTCGGTGCAGTCAATGACTTCACGCTCCGTAATATTGTCACTGATGTCAACATAATTTTTCTATCCTTTCTACACTTCAATCAAGAATACACGAGAAATATCATCAGCACTAAACTACCATACTGTTGCAACAAAGTATTAGTAATGTACAAAATGGATAACCACAGAGTAGAAAATACATAGATTTGATGATCCTATCTTGAAGAGCTTGAGCTGGAGCGGCTGTATCTGCGACGCCTGGCGGGTGACCTGGAACGTGACCTGGACCTGGATCTGGAACGGGATCGAGATCTGTTGCCTGGAGATCTTCTCCTGGGCGGTGGTGACCTTAAAGGGGGAAGACAGAATGGTGGAAAGCATAGAATTTTATTATCAAATAGACACTGCATGACAAATACCGCACAAAGAAATGAACTATATTTCGTTCTAAAGTTGAAGAAAAGTACAATGAATCCATATACAGTGCGCTCCCGTTGCAATGAACAAGGTTATAACGAAACTCCGGTTACAACGAAGTAAAATTCATTATCACAAAATTATATTAAAATACATTATCCACTCTATATACTTTTATTGTTTATTTGTTCTGTTATAACGAAATTTCGATACAATGAAAGAAAACTGCCTGTCCCAAGGACTTCGTTATAACGGGAGTCCACTGTAAGAAAACAGGAATTTGGGATCAAATATATCATTCATTTCTTTTAAGACTACATAGGTATATCAGGGCCATTTTGTACAGAAATGAATTGTCGTAAAAGAGACAAGAATCATCCAAAGTCTTGTCTGTTCCTGTGTGTTGAAATGAACACTTTCATAAAGAAAGTGAGAAGCAAACATTAGTAGCCAAATACAATATCTCTGTGTTGGTCAATCAGACTTCTACCTAGCTGAATTACTTTATGCTACTTGTATGCAATATGTTACCCAATATTGATATCAGCATCTATAGATTCTCACTAATTTCTTTATATAACTTCTGTATGTCAGACATAAACACCATTTGATCATCACTCCCATCTTCCTACTCCGTAAAAGAATATCAGCATTAACATTCAGTCTTTCGGTTGCATTAAAGGCATAACTTCCCATTTGCAGATGAAACAAAAACCTAGCATTAGTGTTTTAAAATAGTTCTAAAATGTGAGTTAGGGAACAACCACTGTAAATATTTGAATCCGTAAAATCGATGTTTAGTATTGTTAAATATACAAAACGTTAACAGTTATAATAAAAATGTTTCCAGACTAAACCGTCTACGGTTACGGTTTGTTGAGAAAAATACAGATATCTCCTTTCATTTTAGGCTTTATCGTGAAAATTTTATATGATAGGATGTTTTGTGGCACAACAGACCTGCATATATGCATTAAATGTCATATCTTGAAAATTTTTAAATCTCTGAAACCTTTAACATTTCAAAGGTCTCCTTTGCTATGAGCTACAGTGTGCCTCTCTTTAAACATTTGCTTTACTGGGCACTGGAGGTTTTGACAATTGGTAAGAACTTCTCCCTGAATCTTTTACTGATCTTTTCAAAAAAAGTGCTTGCAGAAGAAAAAGCTGCTGAAACCTGCTCATCCAACAGTAGCAAGCCAGCAGAGTAAAACAAATACTTCATGATCATTTATGCATGTTTCTTTTTGTTTTTTGTATTTTTAAATGTACACATTTTACCTTCTTCTGTCCCTGAATCTGGGCGGGGTACGTCTCCAGCCAGGCCCCCTTCTGGGGGGACTGCGTCTCGGTGGTGGCGGGGGTCTGGCCCTTGGAACGGGGGCCAGGACAAAAGCTGCTGTGATTTCCTGTCCATCAATCTGACCTGGGGGTGACAAGCATTTGAAAAGGGACAATGTTACATGGGTAAATAAAAATGCTACCTTTACTGAAAACAGGCAAAATGTTAGTAGTGAATAATGAAAGAACCCATTAAGAAAACTGGGGGAGCACTCTGCATCAGTATAAAAACTGCAAAGCAGAAGATATTTGATAATGTGTTTGATGGTGTATCAAAACATGTAAAACTGACAAACTGCTCCCAGGCAAAAAAAAAGAAAGAAAGTGAAGCAGTAATATTCTATCTTCAGAATTTAACAGCTCTGAGTTGGATCTCTGGGAGCTCTAATGGGATTTAGCACATGGCAAAAACATGCATTAAATGAACAGATGTACTGCCCACACAATCTTGCCATAAATTCATAGTGGTACAGGTGATGGCTGCAACGGATGTTTGTGTTTGGGATATGCCTCATCAGTGTACAAGTATCCATTCACGTGACTTTCCATATGACACTGAACAATGTACTGTAAAGCAAGAACTATTTGCGTTATGACATTTTCACGAATTGTAGACGACAGACATTTTTGCAGCATGAAATTTTCGTGAATTGCCACTGACATTCAATGGATATAGTGTAAACAAGAACTTTTACATACATTTCAATTTTGCGAATCTTGGTTCTCGTGATATTTGTGAAACTAAACTGCACTTTAGTTGTTGTACGGCATGGGTGAAAAGAAGTAAAGAGGGTGCTTTTAAAATTCAGAGATTTACAAGATTCCCTCATTACCTCCATCCATATGCTTCAAGGCCTTCTCAGCATCGTTCGATGACACGTAGTCAATGTAAGCAAAGCCTCGGGACATGTGTTGGTGCACACGGTCGTTGGGCAGCTCAATGCTCTTCACTGCCCCGTAGATGGAGAAAATCTCCATCAGGTGTTCTTTATTGACATTGCGGGTCAGCCGGCCAACATGAAGTCTCGAAGACTTCGGGGATGGTGTACGCTTGCGACGAGGCGGGCTCCTCGACCTGAGGCAAAACACACAATCACAGTCAGGTCTTCCACACAAGGTTTGTTGGCTGAATTAAATCTCCTAACTTTCCTCTATTATACTCATACACACATGGATAAACACGTGTCAATAGTCCAGAAAGTTTTTCTATACTGTAATCCACATTTCTTGTACCAAACAAGAAAAAATATAATTATGATCCATCATCACAACTTATGTTCACTCTAAAGACTGATTATTGTAAGCAGAAATCACACAGAGGAATATTGTTCTCAAATGACCATTATAAGGTTGACATGATGGAGCCTGTGTGCAGCTGAAGTCCAAACAAAAGAAATCTTCCAAAGACTTGAAATTTCTTGCAAAACATTTTTTTTTGCTCAAAGTTATAGCAAGGATTGATTTTTACATTTATTTAAAAGTAACAAAGCAAGACATATAAATCTATTTCCATCACAAAAAATGCAAATGTGTTGTGACATCATAAGTAATGGATATCACTGAAGACAATAAAGTGGAACAGCTGAAGTTGTGGGGGGGGGGGGGGGGGGGGAAATGATTATTCAACAACCCCCACATCTACACACTTGTGTATTATGTTGCTGACATCTTCACCATGCCATCAACTAAACAGTATGAGGGAGTGCTTATCCAGTAAACAAGCCATGTACACGGGAAGATGTTACCTATGGTTCTTTGGACTCACCTAGATCTACTCCTTTTTGGCTTTGGCTTCTCTTTGACTTCTTTCTTCTTCTCCTCAGTCTTCTTGACCACCTCCTTCTCAGCTCCTTTCTCCTTGTCTCCAGTCCCCGCCCCTCCTCGTCCCTTGGACGCACTCCTGCTCCTACTCTTGCTGCGGCTACGGCTGCGGCTCCTGCTGCTCCCAGAGTCACTGCCCGACCCGCTGCCCGATCCACTGGAGCTGCCCGAGCTGGATCGGCTGCTTGACCTCGACGACCTCGAGCGGGATCTCGAGCTCCCCGAGCTGCTCCCCGTTGAGCTGGAGCGGCTCCGGGATCGACTAGAACTGAAAACGTACGAGGACAAGGAAAAGTTGGGACATTATTCAGAACTTATTCAACCCATCAATCTCACTCCCAATTCACTGCAGTCTAACCAAATCTCTGTTTTCAAAGGCTGTTTAAAAAGCCTACGATAGTGCAGCATTACTGTACTCAATACTTAACTCATAATTTGTCTGGTTTTTAAGTCCTCCTCCCCATAGAAATTCCCTTTTCACAACAGATATCTACTGCACTGCAGTCTTCATTGCATGTAAGGCCAAGCAAAAAAGAACAAAAAAAAAAAAATAGTAGTTTCTCGTCCCTACCTGCATCGTTATTTGCCATGGCTTAAAAATTACAGCAATAAAAAGATGAAATTTCTATTGATTTTTGTTGTTTCCAGCTGTTGAACCTCACACATTCACAAATTACATATCGTAATATGCCTAGAAACGACTGGAAATTTGACTAAATTAGACTGGAAAATGGTGTTAAGGCAAGAAAAAAAAAAAAAAGAAGAAGAAGAAGAAAAAAAAGAAGTGCTCTCATCCTCCTTTGGTCAAAAAGTTAGGACAAGACACTTATAATATTCTTTCTGCTTGGCCTACTGGGTGTAGAGTGCTCACCTTCCTGTACTACTGCCTGATCCTGAAGAGCTCCTTGATGAGACGGACTTACTCCGTCTCTTCTTGTCTCGCCCACGGCTACGCCGCTCGCCTCTTCCACCACTACGGCTCCTACTTCTGGTGCGACTTCGGGGCCTGAAGAGAAACAAAGAATGCACATGAAGAGTTCAATAATAAAGTTAAAGCACATATCACTCAGCATGGAGAAATTATCATTCATCCTCCAGCCCAGATCACTCTACTTTTTTTTTCCAGGAAGAAGAGAGCAAAAAAAAGGAAATTTTTCATAAGCTCTGCATAGTAGCAAATTTAAAGGACAGTGAGTTTCATTTACAGGAATCACACATTAATATTACTTCAGTACAAGTGTACTTACACACCAAACCAACGCCATAGTACTAGTTAGTACTAGTAGGTCTATCTTGCATCTTGGAGGAGGCAAGCAGAATTCAAGCAAAATGGTATCAGGAATAAATCATGAAATTGGTGAACTTACTGTATACGCTATATATTTCGCTGGGGTTTTATTTTCGCGAATTTTGCGAGTCGAGAGCTATTCGCGAATTTAACAACACGCGAAAATATTACCTTCCAAAATGAATCCCTTGCCTTGATGATACAAAAATTTCAGTACTAGTAGTATACTATGTCATGGCTTACCGAACAGACCATATACTGTACTGGCTAAGCTTGTTTACGTACATATAGCACGTCCACGTCTACTTACGAATACTGTAGAGAGCCAATCCATTATCGCAAGGGGACCACTCGTCAGAAATCTAGCGCGATGGACTTACAGTAACCACTTCAAAAATGTTGAATTCTAACTTACTAGTTAGCAGAGTTTGGTAAGTTCTTTTCAGGAAGTGTATAACTACACCATGTATCTAGTATCATTCTTATTTGCCCGTAAATTGAAAATTCACACTTTCTTTGCCACTTCATATTTTCTCTGGTCCCCCAATCGCGAATTTAAACCACTCGCGAAAATGTGTGACAGCGGTAATTCGCGAAAATTTATGTACGCGAAAATTATAGCGTATACAGTAACTCATTCCTCGAGTATAAAGCAAGCCCCCCTCCCCCCCCCCCCCCCATAATTCAATCAGACGGCCATCCACAATTTGAACACAGGCTACATGTACATGTAAAATTTTACGATTTCGATCGCAGTCAAATTTTGGCATTGGAGGACCAACCTTGGACTTGGTGCAGTTTCTTTAGATCTACTTTGTAATTAAAATAGTCTAAAAAAGCAAGCTGCCCATAATTCAAAAATAATGCCGTCCAAAATTTGACCGCCGACTAGAGTCTACGTGTAACGCTACATCGTACATCCCTATGCATTTGCGGTCAAATTTTGGCATTGGATGTTGAACCTTGGTGTGGGTTTTTTTTAAGCTATGAATGCCAAGCTTTGTGATTTCTTGTAGTTTTAGTGGAAAAAGGGGAATTCTACCCCATTTCCTAGTCCTACTTGCTGTTGTGAGGCGTGCGAGTCCACACAGCAGAGTGAATGGAGAGATGGAAGATGTACTTTGTGAAGGACCGACTGTGTAATGGACAGCACAGTTAACAAGACGCTACTGCACTCAACCAGAGAGGCAAATTTTGGTCTAAACTGATAGTGATACAAGTCTTCAAGCCAAGGCACCCCACCTGGCCAAGCTAACGTTAAATTTACTCATATTTTTAAGCTTTATCAAGTCCGTGATTCAAGATGAGGCAAGACTGAGAAGAGGTAGATTTTGGGTAAATTAGATAAGTTCTGCTGGTGGCTGAGCTGAATACCCACCTCAGCTCAGCTCAGGCAATAGATAACTGTATCATCAAGCTAAGTCAAGATTTTTTCGCATAATTCTAAAAACAATACAACCATTTATTGCCGATGCGAAAACACATCAGTCCCACACGTTGATATCTACGTGTGCTTGAAGCAGTTTTCGCATTGAATCCTGGCAAACGCGTATGAGGCATTGTTGAAAATACGCCTAAAAATCGAAGTAATAAAGAGAACAAATAGGTAAATGCGTAGCATTTTGTATGAGAGGAAATGTTTTCTTTCTAGAATAACTTTTAAATATGTCTTTTTTGGACCGATGTAAAAATAACAAATGGATTTGACTCACATTTTCCTTATCTCCACAGCATCAATAAGTTGCGATATGTGTAAGTGTAAGCAGTGTACATGAAAAAACACCGCCGGTGGGACGTGTGTATGTGTGTACTGTTCTCATTATAAAGCTACGTACGCAGGTCGCGGCGGGCTTGCTGAGCAGTGGCGGCTGGCGTACAGTATGTGATTATTGGCGGCGATACTAGTACACTGCGTAGCGATAGCACTACCAGGGAACGTATGGTATACGTACAAAGGAAAGAGGATACTAGTACATGATTCTATGTACTTAGTAAGCTGAAATTTTGTACGGTAGGTTTGACGTTCGGCCTGCCGGCGTTCGATCGGCAGTATGAATTTATTACACTTGTATAAAAATCTTTATAGATTTAGGTCATTTCCATAAGCATTCACATGAAGTCAGCAATTACCCTGTCATAAAGTAGGAGCATCTATTGCGAATGTATTTAAGCTAACAAAATTACAACAAGTTCATGCATTGAGGAACCTATAAAAACATTATAAATGGATGATAGTTCTGCATGGTTGTGAGATTAAAACACACACGCACGCACAAAAAAAAAAAAACTTGTATGAAATATTAAATAGCATGGGACTATGATATAAGAGCAATTCAAACTTTATTTGATGAAAATCGGTTTTGAAATGGCTGAGATATCCAAAAAGTGGTCCTAATAAAAGGTGGATCCCACCTTTAATTAAGACCACTTTGATTTACTTTTTTTTCCTATCTCGGCCATTTTAAAACCAACATTTAACAAATAAACTTGTAATTGCTCATATTATTGTATGCTCTTTAATATTTCATATAAGTGGTTTGTAATTATCTCACTAAAAGTTAAAACCTGAATCCACATCTCAACCAGAACTACATAGGCCCTTACAATTTGTTATAGTTGAATATATGGTCCCAAAATGAACCTATAAATGTAAGTGAATGTAAAATAATATTGCAACTGATTGACAAATTGCCCTACATCGACGTAAAGGTAAATTTACGACGTAAATTCTATTAATTTGAATAACGATATTTCATGTTGAACTTGTGTGAGAGTCATTGCACGTGTGTACGAGGCATGTGAAACAAGATTTAGCTGGCGAGTGGAATATAATAATTATTATGAATACATGGCCATGCATGGCTTCTGGTATGAAACTGACTGAGGGGGCAGTTGGAGCTTCAAGAATAGGCTTTAAACTTTAGGGATCCAAGATGGAGAACTTCTCATGCAAGTCATATGAATTTTCAACGACTTGTGTTAAAAAGACATCACTGGAGTTTGTAAACGAAAGTGTGAAATTAGAATCACGTACCTATTATCTCACATTTGGAGATTTTTGAATTTTCAACTTTAAGGTGCGGCTATATGTAAGTGATCTTTCATCCGTCGAAATATGAACTTTCGAATTTAAACAAAACTGCAGTTTTGTTTACTTATTTTAGGACAGATTCTAGGTGTTTCTAGCCCTGCTCATTTTGGCTCAGAATGATTTGGTAAAACCATTTACTCTCTAAAAAAAAAAAAAAAATCGAGTGAAAAAAATCACTCTTAAAGGAGTGAATTCAAAAAAGAGTGAATTTTGAGTGAAAATATTCATTTTCACTCATTTTGGAGTGACCTCAAGGATCACTCGAAGATTTTGGAGTGATCCCTGACGTCACTCTAAAACGAGTGAAAATGAACATTTTCACTCAAAATTCACTCCAATTTCACTCTCGATTCACTCTTTTTTGAATTCACTCCTTTAAGAGTGAATATTTTCACTCGATTTTTTTTAGAGAGTAGGTGCCTACTATGTCCAGTGACGTGCGCGTTCTACCCACGTGTCAGCGGCATCGTCTTGATAAAGTGGTCCAACGGGTTCAGTGGTCGGATCAAGATGTGAACTTAACGTTATTTACTTAATGGGGAATCTTTTAAATTACATACATTGACATAATAAATACCGCTCACACGCAACTGGATATTGCACACCTGATTAGTCCAACAATTAACTCAGAGACTATTCAACAAAACGTAAACAATTCGGGGAAAAATCCCGAAAATCGTGGAAACGGGAGTCTTCTGGTATTATTTTCCCAAAGTGCTTTCAAATTTCAGAGCCATGCACCCCCCCCCACACACACACACACACAAACAAACCATTCAATGGGAAGAACCTTGGGAAGTCATGCCCTTACACATTATCACACAGATACACACACTTTGACTCATTTTTACGGACGCACACACACACACACAATCACACACAGTCAAGTTGCATGTACATATACACATACCACATACACCGTCGTACGCACCGTATATATTGTAATAAATGATTTGATACGGTTCCATCGTACACATCACTTTTAGAAATGTGCAAAGTTATTTCTGTTTATATCAAATTTTTCCTCTGCATCGATCTATAATAAGAAAACTTTTCTGTATCATAACACAGCTCAAAAAAGCACAAAGGTGAAAAAGGTGTGTGTTTTTTCCAATGTATTTATTCATCCCCAATTCTTTCTGAGGTGGCGCTTTGCTATGTCTCTTCCACAGGCCCCTACACCTGTCGTCTCCACTTTCCCCTCCACGAGTTCCAGAGAGCGATCTGCCTTAACTCGGTTTCTTTTTCGTATCGAGGCTTCTTCATTCGCTTCTGTAAAGAAATAATGAAAGACAAATAAGTAATGAACAAAATTGGAAACTATAAACACCAAAAGCGTGCTAAAATACTTTGAGGGCTGTGTATATTTGTGTATTTACTGTGAAATGCTCAGTCGGGAGCATAACTGAAGAAAAAAAAATTGAACTATTAGTCTTCATGCTCTACCTGCTTCTTAATTATCAAACAAGTATTTAAAGATAAAGCATATGATGTCATTACAGGCAGCTAATTTGCGGTCTGAAAATAAAAGTTAAACTTTACCTTTCTTTGAAAGCTAAGGTTGATATTTTAAAAATTGATCATGACTTTATAGTGACTATTATTCATAACAATCATAATGAATTCATGAGGCTTTTAGAATTTCAGGTTGAACGCGGGAGATCAACTTGCATGCAGTTTTGGGAGTGTTTATTTATTTGTTGGTATATTGGTTTAGTCACCTTACGAGGAAGCCGTTTAGGGAAATCTTGGATCACTGGACGAGAAGGGGTGATGAAATATCGTCCCTCTCTTTTGCCCGGTGCGTTTTTTACGGAAGTCGATCGTAGGCTGACTCGTCCCCGAACTTGTACTCGGTGCTGTTCGTGTGCGGGCCTTGCCCGTAGAGGGAGATTGCCCACCTGGGAAAGTGAATTCACGGGGAAATAAATTTCCACTTATATACTGTTAATTCATTATTCAGTAGCATCCTTAATATGTTCATTCAATATCGGATTAAAATGACTGACTGATGTTATTTCTGCATTTCTTTTTATACGTACATAACACAAAGTCAAGTTATTGAGCATTGTTTGGACCTAACAGTTGAATCAGGTAAGTGATAAACTGAAAATGTACGACATAAATCCATGATCATACAAAACGACCAAACATTCATGCCATACAACAACCAACGAAGATTGAGGTAAAGCAATCACATTTGAACAGCGCATGACACGGGCACTGGCATACCTGTCTAAAGACACGTCCTTCACCCTCGACCCAGCTTCGGGTTTCCACCTTCTCAGTGCCGAGATCGTCATGACGACCACTGATGTTCAACTGATTTTCGATGTCTGCTGGCACTGTGTACCTCAGTTGTCTGACTTTTTTACTCTTGAATTGAGATTTCTGAAACAAGAAATACCGGATATACAAATTTAGAAAGAAAAATATGAGGCTGTCCAGAGTTTCTCTCTATATAGCATTTGATACCAAAAGTATAGTTGAATATTAAAGATAATAAGAAGTACCTGCTTTAGGTGCATTTCACAGAGTGAAAGCATCGTTGCCCACCTGCATCATCAAACGATGGATTTCACTCCAAACTATAGTTAGTGCTCATCGTAATCCGTCAAGTCATACCAAGATCAAAGTATGTGAAGCTAAAAACTTAAAAACCATATTGAGTTTGCAAGTACACAACCAACTGTCCTGCAGAGATATATTTATCATAAGTTTTACAAATTAAGCAAAGAATATAGTAACGGATAAAGCGTCCAAAATGAATGTGTTTTACATTCCTTTCATACTGCAGTGCGACATTGCTTCATACTTGGATGAATAGTGTTTACCTTTTCTATCTCATTTGTAATCCAGGAGGAGACCGTCGACGTGGATTGAGACTTGCTGGAGACAAGAAAATCTTCATCTCCAATCACTACTTCTTCATCTAGAGCATCCTCCCAACTGTCTTCCTCCTCCTCCTCCTCCTCCTCCTTCTCCTCATCGATTTCCTGCATCGCATCCTCCCACACCTCTTCAGCGGGATCGTCTTCATTAACCCGCTGCTCATCAGACTTTGCAGAGTGTTCTACGGCTCTGACTCTCTGCACGTGGAGCGTCGTGTTAGCGACACTCTGAAAGTACGAATAATGAAGTTGAACATTAATACAAAGTAATGTATTAGAAATCGTGCGATGTAAGTAGTTAGCATGAAAATTTGATGACTTGTAACAATTATTACGTCCAGCTGGCCTGTTATAAACATTTAATGGTTTTCACTTTTTTTGCTCTAAAAGTAAACTTTCTGCTCATAGTTTGAGGTAGATTACACAATTACACATAACAGTTTGTAAGCTTTACCTTATTCAAATTTCCTTCAGCCTCAGAAAATTTGATTCGCATGATTGACAGAATGGTAGTCAAACCAACGAGCATTTTCGAATGGTCGAATTGAGAAAATCACTTGCAAGAAGCAAAAGATTCACGAAAGTGATAACATGGGAGAGCTGCAAGCTGGTTTTATTGTTGTTAGTGCACTTGTTGCTAAGTGCGCATCATGTGCGCGCCGATGACGACATAATCAGAGCTACTCCTCTGCGCTACTCCTCTGCGCGTAAAAAAAAAAAAAAAAAAACACACACACACACACACACACACACACAAATGTCACAGGCGTTCACTCGTGCGCAGATGGAAATCATGACATCACAATGCCAATATACGGGCAGTATGTAGTCACTCAGCATATCAAATGATATTTCACAAAGCAATTTCAAATACGCAACTGAATTCCCACCAAGAAATCTATATGAAGTTGCAATAGATAGCCACTTGAAGTACTTGTCATTGCACACGTGCGACCATAATTACAGGGTTGAAGAAAGTGACTTAAAACTCACCAACAGAAGACGTCCTGGTTTGGATTTCAAATCATATCAACAAGAACTTTAGGGCCTACTTTTTTTCCCATTCAGGATCAACTTCAGATTACACATTTGAAAGGATTGATATAAGAGTACATTTGAATGATTTAAAGGAAAAGTGAAGAATATTCAATATAGAGTATATTAAGCAAGAAATACTTTTCATTGTTGTTATTTCCTTTTATATTCCACATACTAACAATGTTGCAATAGGATTGGTCCAGAGCTGATCACGTGATGAAGCGTAGTTTTGCCCATCACATCACATGAGAAGAAAAGTTCGTTATACTCTATGTTGATAGTCCCTTTTGTTTCGCTGATCTCCACACAGTCCACACAGTCCTAACGCAAGATGAGTACGCGCGAAATAAAAGTGCGTTGCACTGTGGACTATCATATGACCTAGGTCACTTGATAGTACACAGTGCAACGCACTTTCACTTCAGTGCCGCGCGGTGCGCGCAGCAAATTCATTGTTTTGTCATCTACGCGCACACGTAGCCTAAGCCCTAAGGAAACCTAAAGACAGCTAAAACGGTTTCAGATGTGGAATAAAATGGGAATTTCTAGGACCCTAGATGTGGAATATAAAGCAAATAATCAACTTTTAGTTTCAGGCAATGAGACAAACTATCACTTCCTCGGCGATCTGAATGTGTACGCTATCTTTCCTCAGCTGCTCTTCGGAAAGATAGCTACATCCAGATCGCCTCGGAAGTGATAGTTTGTCCCATCACCTTCACCAACGTTGATTATTTACTTACTATCGCGTGTGCTGCCTCAACACTGCCAGGCCATGAATCACAGTGAAGAGGTGAGCAGCCGATAGTCAATGTCTTGCACGCTCTCTCTCTCTCACTCTCTCCCTCACTATCTGTCTCTGTCTGTCTGTCTGTGTGTCTGTTTCTCTCTCTCTCTCTCTCTCTCTCTCTCTCTCTTGGTGTGCTAAACGTCACGTATTTTAATGTCACTGTCAGCATAAGGAGCTAACTTTATAATACACCCTTTTTTAGTGAATAGTACTTAGTATGCCTGAATGTATGGAATGGTAGACACTCCCTATACTCCGGACCTGCAATAAATTATCTGTACAGGGATCGAAGCGTAACTTGTCCTACCTACGCTTTTGGCTTTGAATGGACGATGAGTATGACAATTTTGATTGTTATTTCCCTCTTTGCCTTTCCCGCGAGCTGGGTTTAGGCAAATGAAATATATTGGGAATTTGTGAAGGCAGACAATGATGGTTTAATTTGATAATGATAGTGATAGTGATAGTGATAGTGATAGTGATTCATTTCATTTCATTTATTTATTTCAGCACGGCACATGATTCATCCAACACGGCTGTTCTTTCTCATGTCCGTGCACTGATGAGGTGAAAATGACATAAAAGTCTTGATAAATGTTGATCTATAGTGACAGTTTACTGTGATAGTAACAGTGACAGTGACAGTGATAGCGATAGCGATATAGCGATAGTGATATAGTGGTATATAGTGATACAGTGATAACGATAGTGATAGTGATAGTGATAGTGATAGTGATAGTGATAGTGATAGTGATAGTGATAATGATAATGATAGTGATAATGATAATGATAGTGATAGTGATAGTGATAGTGATGATGATGGTGATGGTGATGGTGATAGTGATAGTAATAGTGATGTTGTGATCGTGATAATGAAAGCCCAGTGAGTCTCACTGAGCAATGTTGCTTGTTATCTTGACGTCTCCTCTATAGTATGAGGTAAAACACTTTGTCACTCGGATAGGACATTAAAAAGAGGTCCAGTATGTGGGAGTGTCACAACCCAAACACGAAGTCAAAGACTCTACTTCATTATTCGTTGATCACACAGAGCAGAGTTCACATTAACTAGGTGAAGTGGTCGGCACAATTTAAAGAGTACTGGTCCCCAAAGAATATAAACTGAACTTTGACATTAGTGCAGCTGAAGTAATTTGATTACCCAGCCGTGTTGACTTGTGCCAAAAGAAAAATGAAAACAAACAAAACACCGTGAACGAGAAAGCCATGCATGGACTCAACTGAATATTGTCCGAATGAAATTGGCAATATAATAAACAGATTGCCTTTTACACGCAGGGAGGGTCGCCTGGAAATCACCGATGGATTCCATCTCCCTGACAGCAGCATCGTCTTGATAAAATGGCCCAACAGGTTCAGCGATCGGATCAAGATGTGAACTTAGCGTGATTTGCATAACGGGGAATCTTTTGAATTAAGGCTGTATTACATTTTGACCTAATACTAAAATATTGCTGACACGCAACCATATTGCGCACCTGATTAGTCCACCAACTTTGAGACTACTCGATAAAACGTACTCAATTCGGGGGAAAATCCCGACAATCGTGGAAATGGGGATGTTCTTGTATTTTTTCCCCAAAATTCTTTCAAATTTCACTGAGACCTCCAACCCCCCCCCCCCCACACACACACACAAACATTCAGTGGGAAGAACCTTGGGAAGTCATCCCTTACACATCATTACACGGGCAGATACACACACACTTTCACCCGTATTTACGGACGCACACACACATACAATCACACGCAGTCATGTACACACACACACACACACACACACACATACACACCGTCGTACGCACAGGATTACGCTACTTTAGTGTAATAAATTCCCATTCTATACAGTTCCATTGGACACATCACTTTTACATACGAGAAGAAATGTGCAAAGTTACTTCTGTTTATATTTTATGTTTTTTATGGATCTAAAAATAATAAGAAAACTTCTCTGTATCACATCCACAGCTCAAAAAAGCACGAAGATGAAAAGGTGTGTGTTTTTTATGTATTTATTCATCCCAAATTCTTTCTGAGGTGGTGCTTTGCTAAATTTCTCTTCCGCAGGCGCCTTTACACCTGTCGTCTCCACTTTTCCCTCCACGAGTTCCAGAGAGCGATCTGTCTTAACTCGGTTTCTTTTTCGTATCGAGGCTTCTTCATTCGCTTCTGTAAAGAAATAATGAAAGACAAATAAACAATGAACAAAATTGGATACTAAACACCAAATGCGTGCTGAAAATACTTTGAGGGCTATGTCACAAATGTACACACTAGTAGTTATGTACACGTACATGTATGATGTACTGTATGCCTGGCTGTTTTAATGTGTATGTACACAGGTGGACCAGATTAATGGAGAACATTCTATGTGGTATACATATAGTACATACAGGCTGACCAGATCAGTGGAGAATTTTCTAGGTGGTATACAATGTAGCTATACAGTACATGCATGGAATAGGAAAACATTATAGCTCACTCAATCTAGAATGATTTCACCCATTTCCAGAAAGTTCTGGGAAGTGCTAACATATTTGGCTGAGTGAGGCACTGTCCCTGTAGCCCAATGTGATTGGTAGTTATTCTTGGTAATGATGTTTTGTACATAGTTAGGCAGTGAGTCATCCAGGTTTCCTGGAACTTGGACTGGCTAGTAGGTTGGAGAGAGTTATAGAATGTGCTAGAAGGGGTTGAATGGATAGTATATAAGCCAGAGAAATTCTGCAGTAGGCAGAGTACCCAACACCTCTGCTCTGAGAGTTACGTCACTTCTGGCTCTGAAGCGACTTGTTATAGTCAGTCCTGTGTTACCTGCTGACCTGTTATGTTTGTGGAGATAAGGCCTGGGAGACATTTTGCCTGCAGAGAATTAATGTGCCTTCATTGGACTCCATATTTTAATGTCAATGGACATTGCTACGGCAAAGCTGTGACGGGCTGGATTCCTAGCTGGACAATATAAAGTGAATCATCATTCAACGCATCGACTGGACGTGGTCGTTGGATTCTGCACATTTCGCTGTGAACATTATACCGTGGATCTATTGTGGACATACCCTGGATTTATAACGCGGACTATTGTAACCTGTGCCTCTGGATTTACGTCGCAGGAATCATTCATCGGTGCATCGCGGATCATTCATTTGTGCATCGAACATCATATCTGGACACTGCCAGGGAACTGTAGCGACTTTGTGATAGTTTGGATGCATGTAAGTGATTCCATTACCGATTTGTAATTGTTTCTATTGATCATTGTTGTACTGATATGACGCCGATTATCAGTCTGTACCCACAATATCACTGTTAATAAACCGCCTGAACATCAGTTGATTGTTTCTTTTGTGCGATCATTCTCAGAGTGATTTTGGTCGTAACAAAATTGGGGGCTTGTCCGGGAAATGAATTGAAGCCAAAACTTAGAATTTAGAACGTTCCGGAATCCAGAATATTGGTACAGACAAAATACCAGTTGAGTTGATTGTTCAATTGTATATTGTGTGTAATACATTGTGACAATGTCAATCAGTACAATGGATGTTCAGGCATTTGTTCAGAGGACAGATTTGTCCCTCAAAGATTTGCAAAGGTTACGCAAATGTGATTTGACTGCTGTTGCACAGCATTTAAATGTTGATGTTCCACAAGGTGCTAGAAAGGCAGAGATTCTTGACTTAGTAGCTGGTCACATGGAGCTCAAAGAAGAAATTGACACTTCAGATCAAGCTCACATTTCAGATCAAACACGGCTTGAGCTAGCTAGATTGGAAATAGAGAAAGAGAAGATGAGATCGGAAAGAGAGCAAAAGGCTAGGGAAATGGAAATGCTGGAAAGGGAAAAACAAAGAGAAATGGAAATGAAGAAATTCGAAATGGAGCAGCAAATGAAATTGCGTGAGATGGAATTGACTCATGCACACGCTGTTGGAAATCGTGAAAGGGCTCCTTCTGATTTTGATTTGGCAAAGAACATTCGATTGGTGCCCAAGTTTGAAGAAAACAGAGTTGATGCATATTTTGTGTCATTTGAGAAGGTGGCTAACAGTTTGAACTGGCCACAGGAATTTTGGCCCTTGCTCCTTCAAAGTGTGTTTGTCGGCAAAGCAGCCGATGTGTACTCATCTCTCTCTGAAGAGCAATCACGTGACTATGCTACAGTCAAGAAAGCAGTGTTGAATGCTTATGAGTTGGTGCCAGAGGCATATAGACACAAGTTCAGAAATTCGTACCGCAGACCAGGCCAGACACATGTTGAGTTTGCTCGTGAAAAAGAAATGATGTTTGATAGGTGGTACAGGTCCCTGAAAGTGGATCAGGACTTTGATAACCTACGTGAGGTAGTTCTCTTGGAAGAATTCAAAAAGAGTGTTGCTTTCAGTGTGAGGTCGCATTTGGATGATCACAAAGTGACAAATTTGCATAAAGCAGCCTTGATGGCTGATGAGTATGAGCTGACCCAAAGAAATGACAACAGACCACCTTTCAGGAATTTCTCTGGAAATAAGAGAGACAAAATTCATTCGAGCAATCCAAAGAATGCTGGTCCTGAAAAAGGCACGAGTTCTGAAACTTCATCGGCACCAAAGCCTCAATCTGACAAAGGGTCCAGTACAAGTGCAAATGTCATTAAATGTTTTCACTGTAACAAGACAGGGCATGTAAAGTCACAGTGTTGGAAGTTGCAAAACAAAACAAAGAAGGACTTGGGATTTGTCATGTCAAAAAGTGTCCTACCCGAAAACAGTGTCCCGTTCAGTGAAACACAGGCCATTGAAAGTCAATCTCCCAAATTCAAAGATAGGATGAAGCAGGTGGATGAGAGCTATCATAGCTTTTTGTTTCATGGTGAGGTGACCCCATGTACTTCTGGTGAGGCAGGTAAGCCAGTGGTCATCCTGCGGGATACGGGGGCCTCTCAGTCATTGATGGTGGATGGTGGTATGACTTTTCCACCAGATAGTGCAGTGAATGCAAAAGTCTTGATTCAGACTGTTGATGGCAGTTATATGTCAGTGCCACTGTATAGAGTGGATTTGAAGTGTGACCTAGTTTCTGGTCCTGTTACTGTTGGAGTTGTTCCTGAGTTGCCCATGGCAGGCATTGACTTCTTGTTGGGGAATGACTTGGCTGGGGACAAGGTGGTTGCGTCTCCAGTTGTTTCGGAGAAACCAGTGGTGGTTGCTGAAACTGAGCAGTTGCAGGAGGAGTTTCCTGGGATTTTCCCAGATTGTGTTGTGACTAGGTCTCAGGCTCGTAGAGCTGTTCAAGATGATGCGGATTCTGTTGATGTGGAGGAGAATTCCGGTGTTTGGTTGGCAGAAACCTTTTTCAAGGATTTGAATGATGGGGTTGCTGTATTAGGCTCCGAGGCTAACAGTGATGGGCTGTTTAGCAAGTCTTCCTTGGTTGAAGCACAGCAGGCAGACTCTGAGTTGAAAGGCTTGTCTCAGACGGCGTGTTCTGAGGCTGAGGCTGAAAAGGTCCCTGAGTGCTATTATGTCAAAGATGGCATTTTGATGAGGAAGTGGAGACCTCCCCATAGGCCAGCTGATGAGGATTGGACGGTGGTCCGTCAAGTTGTTGTCCCTCCTAGTTACCGCGGTGAGATCTTGAGGATTGCTCACGAGTTACCTGTTGGCGGCCATTTAGGCGTCAGAAAGACAAAGGATCGGATCATGAGGCATTTCTATTGGCCAGGGCTGAATGTGGATGTGGCTGAGTTTTGCAAGACTTGTCACACATGTCAGGTGGCTGGTAAACCACAGCATTCAGTGAAGCCGGCGCCATTGATTCCGATACCTGCGTTTGAAGAACCGTTCAGTCGGGTTTTAGTCGACTGTGTTGGACCTTTGCCTAGGACTAGGTCGGGTCACAAGTACCTCTTGACAATCATGGATATGTCTACACGGTTTCCAGAGGCTATCCCATTGCGAAATATCACTGCTAAGACTGTGGTAGATGCTCTAGTGCAGTTTTTCACTAGGTATGGGTTGCCCAAGGAAGTGCAGTCTGACCAAGGGTCAAATTTCATGTCAGGCATATTTCAAGAGGTGATGTATCGTTTGGGTGTGAAGCAGCTGAAGTCGTCAGCTTATCATCCCCAGTCCCAAGGTGCGTTGGAGCGCTACCACCAGACCCTAAAGACAATGATTAGGGCGTTCTGTGAGGAGTATCCCGAGGATTGGGATAAGGGCATCCCTTTCCTGCTGTTTGCAACGAGGGACTCCCCAAATGAGTCAACGGGTTTCAGCCCATTTGAGTTGGTGTACGGTCATGAAGTTAGGGGCCCACTGAAGCTCATCAAAGAGAAATTCATGACTGAGGATGATGAGGTCCACCTACTTGACTATGTGTCAAAGTTTCGTGAAAGGCTTTCAAAGGCTTGTGAGGTAGCTAGGGAACACTTGAAAGTGTCACAAGACTCTATGAAGAGAAAGGCAGACAAAAATGCCAAAGCCCGAACTTTCAACCCAGGTGACAAAGTTCTTGTACTGCTGCCCATACAAGGTGAACCACTGAAAGCCAAGTTCAGTGGCCCATACTGTGTCAAAAAGAAACTCAATGATGTGAACTATGTGATCAGTACGCCAGACAGACGAAAAGATCAGAGGGTGTGTCACATAAACATGCTGAAAGAGTACTATGAGAGAAAGGCTAGTCAGCCGGTAGGCGTAGCTCAGGTGGTAGTAGAAGAAGTAGATGAAGAGGGAGAAGCTCAAGATGAGAATGGAAGTAAGCCCTCTAGTGCCAGGTTGTCTAACTCAGAGATGTTAGGGAAAGTAGATGAGGCACTGAACTACCTACCTGAAAATCAGAGGAAAGATGTGACTAGTCTGTTACATGAGTACAAAGAACTGTGTAAAGACAAACCAGGCTGCACCCCTCTGGCTGTACATGATGTTGATGTAGGAGATGCTGACCCTATCAAGCAAAACCCTTACAGGTTAAACCCGAGCAAACTGCAAAAAGTAAGGGAAGAGGTTCAATACATGCTAGACAATGACATAATAGAACCGAGTAAAAGCAGTTGGAGCTCCCCAATCGTCATGGTGCCCAAGCCGGATGGGTCTCAAAGATTCTGTATAGATTACCGAAAGGTGAATGCCGTGACGAAAACAGATTCTTTCCCCATTCCCAGACTAGAAGACTGCATTGACAGGGTCGGAAATTCTGCATATGTCAGTAAAATAGACCTTCTAAAGGGATACTGGCAGGTGCCCTTGACCGACAAAGCCAGAGAGATTTCTGCCTTTGCTACACCAGATGGCTTGTTCCAATGCAAAGTAATGCCATTCGGCATGAAAAATGCTCCGGCCACCTTCCAACGGCTGACAAACCAAATCATTGCCGGACTTGACCACTGTGTAGTATACATTGATGACATCCTTGTGTATAGTGACACGTGGGAGGAGCACATTACACACTTGCGGCAACTTTTTGATCGACTCAAGGAGGCCGGATTGGTGATTAATCTGGCAAAGAGTGAATTTGCAAAGGCCAAAGTGGTGTATCTCGGGCATGTAGTCGGTCAGGGACAAGTATTGCCAAGAGAAGCCAAGGTAGAGGCTATACTAGGCTTTCCCATCCCCCAATCCAAGAAGGAGTTGCTCAGATTTCTGGGCATGGCTGGTTTCTACAGGAAATTTGTACCAAATTTCAGCACTGTAGTCACCCCCCTAACAAACCTGCTGAAGGGCAAGGCGAAGTACACGTGGACTGATGAGTGTCAAAGAGCCTTCGAGAAACTAAAGGCAGTCCTTGCTAATGAGCCTGTTTTGGCAGCTCCTGACTTCGCAAAGCCATTCAAGGTGGCAATAGATGCTAGCGATGTAGGAGTGGGAGCGGTTTTGCTCCAAGAAGATGAAGAAGGCACTGAACGACCAGTTAGCTACTTCTCCAAAAAATTGAACACATACCAGAAGAAGTACTCCACCATTGAGAAGGAGGCTCTCAGTCTCATCCTTGCCCTCCAGCAATACGAAGTGTACTTGACAAATAGCAAAGGGGAGATCACGGTCTATACTGACCACAACCCCTTGGTCTTTTTAGACCGGTTCAAAATGAAGAACAACAGGTTGTTCAGATGGAGCATGATGACGCAGCCATATGCACTAAAAATCAAACATGTGGCAGGCAAAAACAATGTAATTGCCGACGCTCTGTCAAGAGTGTAACATGAAGAGAGTATCAAAGGTGAAAAGTTTTCACCGCATATTATTTCCAGTGTATGTGTTTAGCATATTCATTAATGTGTGCAAAACAGTTTGATATGATTACATAAGCTCCGAGAATCCAAGCAATATCAT
The DNA here is from genome assembly GCF_040938485.1 of Diadema antillarum. Taxonomy (NCBI): domain Eukaryota; kingdom Metazoa; phylum Echinodermata; class Echinoidea; order Diadematoida; family Diadematidae; genus Diadema; species Diadema antillarum. The sequence goes on from NW_027271492.1 coordinate 1,115,543, forward strand.
TGTAAATGGTATCCATGAAAAGACAACATGGAATTAATACAGCTATCCAAAAGGCATGTGATAGTATGTGATTATTGTAGCTTGATTTGGATTTTACCTCACATTCATTATAAATAATGAGATATTGTGAAGGTAAAAGAAACCCTTGCTACGGCAAGGCTTTCTTTTTCCCATGGGGGATGGTGTCACAAATGTACACACTAGTAGTTATGTACACGTACATGTATGATGTACTGTATGCCTGGCTGTTTTAATGTGTATGTACACAGGTGGACCAGATTAATGGAGAACATTCTATGTGGTATACATATAGTACATACAGGCTGACCAGATCAGTGGAGAATTTTCTAGGTGGTATACAATGTAGCTATACAGTACATGCATGGAATAGGAAAAACATTATAGCTCACTCAATCTAGAATGATTTCACCCATTTCCAGAAAGTTCTGGGAAGTGCTAACATATTTGGCTGAGTGAGGCACTGTCCCTGTAGCCCAATGTGATTGGTAGTTATTCTTGGTAATGATGTTTTGTACATAGTTAGGCAGTGAGTCATCCAGGTTTCCTGGAACTTGGACTGGCTAGTAGGTTGGAGAGAGTTATAGAATGTGCTAGAAGGGGTTGAATGGATAGTATATAAGCCAGAGAAATTCTGCAGTAGGCAGAGTACCCAACACCTCTGCTCTGAGAGTTACGTCACTTCTGGCTCTGAAGCGACTTGTTATAGTCAGTCCTGTGTTACCTGCTGACCTGTTATGTTTGTGGAGATAAGGCCTGGGAGACATTTTGCCTGCAGAGAATTAATGTGCCTTCATTGGACTCCATATTTTAATGTCAATGGACATTGCTACGGCAAAGCTGTGACGGGCTGGATTCCTAGCTGGACAATATAAAGTGAATCATCATTCAACGCATCGACTGGACGTGGTCGTTGGATTCTGCACATTTCGCTGTGAACATTATACCGTGGATCTATTGTGGACATACCCTGGATTTATAACGCGGACTATTGTAACCTGTGCCTCTGGATTTACGTCGCAGGAATCATTCATCGGTGCATCGCGGATCATTCATTTGTGCATCGAACATCATATCTGGACACTGCCAGGGAACTGTAGCGACTTTGTGATAGTTTGGATGCATGTAAGTGATTCCATTACCGATTTGTAATTGTTTCTATTGATCATTGTTGTACTGATATGACGCCGATTATCAGTCTGTACCCACAATATCACTGTTAATAAACCGCCTGAACATCAGTTGATTGTTTCTTTTGTGCGATCATTCTCAGAGTGATTTTGGTCGTAACAGCTATTATGTGTATTCATTATTAAATGCTTAAATATAATCGGGAGCATAACGGAAGGAACATAATGGAGATAATTATAATGTCATTACAGGCAGCTGATTTGCAATATGAAAATGAAAGTAGAAATTTACCTTTCTTTGAAAGCAATTAAGGGTTGATATTCTAGAAAATGATCATGACTTCATTTGTAACTGAATTTTCATCACATAATGAATTCACGAGGCTTTTAGAATTTCAAGTTGAGATTCAATTGCACTTTTGGAGTGTTAATTGTTAGTAGGCCTACATAGGTTTATTCACCTTACGAGGAAGCCGTTTGGGGAAATCATGGATCACTGGACGAGATGGAGTGATGAAATATCGTCCTTCTCTTTTACCCGGTGCGTTTTTGACTAAAGCTCGTAACAGGCTGACTCGTCCCCGAACTTGTACTCGGCAATGTTCGTGAACAGGTTTTGAGCGTAGAGGGAGATTACCCACCTGGGAAAGGAAATTCACAGGGAAATAAGTTACTATAAACTTAAATACTGCGAATTCATTATTCAATCTACATCGTTTAATATTGATTGATGTTATTTCTGCATTTCTTTTTCATACATACATATAACACTAAGTCAAAGTTACCGAGTATATTGTTTGGACCTAACATTGGAATCAGGCAAGTGATTAATTGAAATGTATAATCCATTATTTACAAAACGACCAAACATTCACGCCATACCAACAACCAACGAAAATTATGAAAATGGAGGTAAAGCATTCACATTCTAACAGCGATGAAATAGACACTAGATACCTTAAAGGCACACCCATCACTCTCGACCCAGCTTCGGGTTTCCACCTTCTCCTCAGTGAGGATATCGTCATGACGACCACCGATGTTCAACAGATTTTCGATGTCTGCTGGCACTGTGTACCTCGGCTGTCTGACCATTTTACTATTGAATCGAGGTTTCTGAAACAAAAAGTATACCGGATTACACATTTAGAGGGAAAATCATGAGGCTGTCCAGAGTTTATCCCTGAATATAGCATTAAATATAACAAACATATAGGTCTAGTTGAATATTAATGCATCGTTGGTCACATGCATCATCACACGATGAATTACACTACAACTATAGTGTTCATCGTAATCTTTCAAGTCATACTGCAATATCAAAATATGAAGCTAAAAACTTGTAAACCATAGTGAATTTGGAAGTCCACAACCAACTGGCCAGCAGAGATATATCTATCATAAGTTTTACAAATTAAGCAAAGAGTAAAGAAAAAGAACGGATAAAGTGTCCAAAAGGAATATGTTCTACATTTCTTTCATACTGCAATGTGACATTGCTTATCATTACATTTGGATGAAGTGTTCACCTTTTCTATCTCATTCGTAATCCAGGAGCAGACCGTCGACGTGGATTGAGATTTGCTGGAGACAAGAAAATCTTCATTTCCCATCATTATTTCTTCATCGAGAGCATCCTCCCAAACGTCCTCCTCCTCCTCCTCCTCTTCATCGATCTCCTGCATCGCATCCTCCCACAACTCTTCAGCGGAATCGTCTTCATTAACCCGCTGCTCATCCGACTTTGCAGAGTGGTCTACGGCTCTGACTCTCTGCACATCAGAGTGTTTGGTGGCAGCAACACTCTGTTAAAAAGTAATCACAAAGCTGATGTAAACAATGAATAAGAAGGTGCGACCAATCACGAAAACCTTTCAGAAAGTGACATAGTCTTGTATTATGAAATATGAATACGGCCAGGATCTTGATTATGTTGTTTTATAAATTGCGGAAACGATTTAACTCACTACAGAACTATATACAATATCACCTTTGCATATTTACCTTGTTCAAATTTTCTTCAGCCTCAGAAAATTTGATTCGCATGATTGACAGAATGGTAGTCAAACCAACGAGCATTTTCGAATGGTCGAATCGAGATAATCACTTGCAAGAAGCAAAAGATTTCACGAAAGTGATGGGAGGGGAGAGCCGCAAGCTGGTTTTATTGTAGTAACTGCACTTGTTGCTAAGTGCGCATATTTGTATGCGCGCTGATGACGACATAATCATAAGCCACTGCTCTGCGCGCAACAAATTACAAAAACGTCACAGACGTTCGTGCGCAGATGGAAATTATGATAATCCAGTGCCTATACGGACAATGGACGAAACTAGATTGGTTTAGATCAACGTTCAGCAGACGTCCAAGTTTCGATTTTAAGTAATTTCGACAAGAACTTCACTTTTTTTCAGGAGCAGTTTTTGCATACACATTTGAAAGAATGGATATCGAGTCCATTTGAATGACGGCAACAACGAATTAGGCGCATCCGAGTTTAAAAGAAAAGTGAAGAATATTCGATTTCATTTTTACTATAGATATATAGAACTGATCAAGAAATACTATTCATAGTCGTTCTCTTTCTATTGCGTGTGTTGCCTCAACAGTGCCAGGTCAGGAATCATAGTGATGAGATAGCAGTCGATTGTCGATGTCTTGCACGCCCCCCCCCCCACATCTGTCTCTGTCTCTCTGTCTCTCTGTCTGTCTCTCTCTCTCTTGGTATATGCTATAAACGTCACATTTTGATGGAATGTCAGTGTCAGCATAAGGAACTAATTTTACATGTACCCCTTTTTAGTGAATAGTACTTTGTATGGGATGGTAGACACTCCCTATTTATTATACTCTTGCAATAAATTATCTGTACGGGGATCGAAACCCGACTTGCCATATCTACGCTTTTGGCTCTGGATACACGATGAGTATGACCATGTAATTTTCCTCTTTCCCTTTCCCGAGAGCAGGGTTTCCGCTAATGAAATATATTGGGAATTGGTGAAGTCAGACAATGATAGTTTACTTTGATAGTGAAAGTGATAGCGATTCATTTCATTTATTCATTCCAGAACGGCACATGATTCAGCCAGCACGGCTGTTCTTTCTTCATGTCCGTCCATCATGAGCGGCGATAGGATACTCTTTTTGAGTGTGACGAAATGAAGATCTGAAAAAAGACAGGAATGCATTATAAATATTTAGGCATAGCATGAAACATTATATTACAACAACCTAACTTAACACAAAAAAGGAAAACAGTTAATTGAGTAGAATATGATCTGTCGTTAGGTCTATATGTTTCATATCCTTGGGGTCATTCATTTCATGAAAGAACTTTTTAAAAGTAAACGTCGTTAAAGAACTTCCTTGATTGCTATGCTTAAGTGTTATCAATTAGTAACAGTTCATGTCATGCCCGAAATGATAATGATGATAATGATAATAATAATGATCATAATAATAATGATAATAATAGAGAGACTCTCATAAAGCGCTCATTCTACCTGAAAAGATACTCATGGCGCTATAGAACAGAGTATAATGTATCACGTTACAACAGTATATCACAGAACAATAAACAAACAATATACGTACATATATACATACAGGTAATCAATTGTCAATTTAGATTAAAAAGGTAGATCTTGAGGTTCTTTTTAAAACCATCAATATAAGATGCTTGTCGAAGAGATTTTGGCAGGCTATTCCAAAGTTTAGGGCCCATGTATGAAAAAGTACGATCCCCCAATTATGCTTGTATAGGCCTACTCAATACTAGTATTGAGTAGGCCTACTCATTATTTCCTTTCTTTCCAACATGATATTATGGACCTGAAACAGGGCTGTAAAGCCTGCATTCAATATCTTCCATTTATAGGTATATATGAGAAGAGCACGTGTGTAAAACGCCTCACCCATATGAACAGAATCCACACGATCAATGGTTTATGAAACCTGGGATAAATTTGATCACTTTTTACATCCTCATCCATCTGACCATAATATGCAAATCTATTCAATTCAATCAAATTCAATTTATTTATTTCACGAAACATTCACATACCCTTATCACACAAACAAACCCCCTCGTGGGGACATGTACATAAAGAATTGTTCTGTACAGTATAATTACAGAATTTAATTGTATGTATCCACTTCTTTTATTATCTAATCTACGTATGTGAGTTTACTATACTTTTTATGTGCACATGAACTCATTTAATCTCTAATCCTTCATCATTTTGTTATCGTTATTGTTGTTGTTGTCGTTTTTGCTCTGCATTACTGGACTGTTACCGTAAAGGGTGGGTATTATTATTATTATTATCAGTACCAAAGAGATTGACTATCTTTTATGAGTACACAGCCAGGGTGACTGAAATGAGTGAAGTGCATGCTAGGCAAAGAGATTTTTCTGCTGCCCACCACTGGGGAAAATCTCCGAAAATCTCTTTGATGCTAGGCGCTCGCTGCCAATATGCCAGGCGCCACCATCGGTTGGATTGTTGACCGTGAGAAAATACCAGCAGCACACTTGTTTTGTGGTCAGTACGATTGCGAGCTAAATTTTTGGCACGGAAACTCGACCAGCGTCACTTTCGTGGTAAGTATATTATTTTTTCATTAAACATATTGAATTTGTACATTGATTGGTTTGTGCTTTTCAATACAAAGAAACACAAGGAAGAAGAAGGAGAGAAGAAACGGACAGATACCTTCACCCCACTGCACTGCCACTGTTGATTCACAGTGCAGTCCCACGCATTATTGAACTCCGATCCGCGCCATCCGGCTCCTAACATTCGCACAACAACAAACTTCGGCGGCCGCACCCCAGCGCCAGCCCGACAGCCGACTCTCCTAGTTTATAGGGCCTAGAACCCTGGGGCGCTCCACTGCACTGATCTACACCGTGGGAGCGCCCTGAATAAATCGTGGGCAATTGGAGCTGAAACAGTTGACCATATTTTACCATTCTGTGACAAAAAATAAACAAAAACAAAAAAAAAAACACCCACTATAGTATAAATATCAAGCATTATCGTGTGTTGCCACAATATCCTGGCCGGGCCCATGGCCACGGATTGCTAAATTTAGTGGGCAATAGGGGTCTACCTAGTCTAGTGACCAGTGTTTGTAAACTTTAATATGCCTTCTTTGTTTTAGTGAAACTTGTCCAAGTTTACCACCAGGTATATCATTCAATTCAAATTTACATCATTCAGTTAAACTAAGGCGGTCAAAAATGTCATGTCAGATTGAAATTGAAAGCACCAATATGTTATTTGAGTACATGTAACTCAAATTTACTGAGCAAAAAATGTCATATACAGACACAGCGTGAATATTACAGCAAATGGTACACCAATATGGACAAAATTGGGTTAGACCTGCGTAGACCAGTGTAGAATAGGACTGACAACATGGCTATATTAATTTACTGCCTTACATTGGCCGTGGCTATGGGGTTCATCTTTCTTGACCTTCCTCTGATATTTTAGGTGCATTTTTAGGCACATTTGTGGGAGTTGGACATGCCATGATAATGAAATACATGTCCGTCAAAGCGTCATTGTAGACATTTTTTTTTTTTTAAATTGCAAAGCAGTACGGTACTCATTTCCAGAAGAAAATACTATTTCTGTCAAATATTATTCATGGTCACTTTTAAATTTCATTGATATACATGCCAAGATACTACCTGGTTTGTATTTTGAATAGTTGAACAATTGGAAAAAAAAATAAAGGCGAAGAAAATACATGGAAAAGAAAATAATGTGATGTAAGTATTGGAGATAACAAAAAGAAAGGTTGCCAAAATATGTACCAATTTATATTGTTATTTACAGTTTGAAAAGAGTGTCTATTACACAAAATAGATGTTATAGAAATTTCATGGGTAGCCCCCAGCTGTTGGAACCCAAGTAATTAAAGGATTTAGATAAATAAAAGTGAGAAGTGTTGCAATAACAGTATAATTTGATACCACATTTTCTTTTTTTATTGTTCTGTCATTTTTGATAGAAATGGTATTAATATAAACATGAATTACAAGTATAAGGACTTACTGTCATAAGTCAGTTGCAAGAGTTAAGGATTTGCACCATTTTGAGATTCCAGGTCAAGTGGGTGCTTTCAGTAATAATCAGTCACATCACTGAAAGAGTCTCTTGCATTATAAAGTTTCTTCATGTGGACTCTCATCATCATTTAATATATTTTTTAGTCTTCATTAGCAGGGAAATATGCTATTAATCACTTTAAATTTCACAGTAAATCTTCCTACATGCAAAAATATGATCTGAAAAGTAGTTTGTAAATTTTTTAGTAATTAATATTGGAGGGTAGACACTACACTTATATGGGGCATCAATGTCTTGCTGTCATTTGCAGGCACAAAGTAATTTTATGCGGTTTTGTTAAAAAACAAACAAACAAACAAACAGCCATGGGTGCAAATAATTGAGCAATATAATACTGAACTTTAATTTTCAAAATTCTGAAATGAATTCTTTGTCTAAATGTTTATCTTACCAGGAAGTGTGGTTCAGGTCGTACGGGTACATACATCCAGTGGGACCTGTTTCATAAAGCTGTTCGTACAGTTACATTACATCCATGTAAATAATCATCTTATTTATAATCAATAATCATCTTATTTGGCCATCTTATGTAAATAAAGATATCTGGATCGTATACGGTATACAAAGAAAAAAAATGAAATTAATTGATTAGATCAAATGTAAAATAAAATTAATTGGTCAGATTTTCATAACACCAAGTATATCTGTTGGTTATCATGGCATCTACAGAACTATATGATCACATCTTGGAAAGTGAATCAAAGAAGGTTAAGATCAGAACCACGGTTAAAGTTTGATATTTTTTAAGTAATGTACAATCATTGCGCCAAACTTGGCATGTTCCTTTGATGAAATGGTTTGTCTCAGCATATTTCTCGAGTAGAAAGCATGTCAACATAGAATGCTAAACCTACATGTATATTTCTTTTTCAGTAACCCAGACTATCTTATGAAAGGGTAGTTTTCAAACATACTGATTCGATGTAGAAAACATGAATTTGATTATATTCTGCAGGTCAAGGATATGAAAGTTGACTCAATTATAATAGAATAAGATACATAACATGATGTATCTAGGCATTGTCAGTCAATTTTCTGATTTGGATTTTTCAATGCTGCAGCATTATTATTCTAACTAATTGACAACTTGCCCTTCATCAACGTATATAAACACCGAATAAAAAGTGTTTCAGTGGTAGACATAAAATATAGTGGGAATATTCAAGTGGGACTAGAACCCATTCCAGTTCTTGATTGCTAGACAGGTGCCATATCAACTACATACCACAGAGCTTCCACTTGATAGCCAGTTTTGGTTTTAATCCCATAGCATGTTCTGCATATAATGTGGATTTATAATTCTTGCTTCAAGTCATTTTTTGTGTCAACTGATTGACAAATTGCTATTCAACACTGGCTCTCAGATGGAAACTTGGTATCAAATCTAGTGAGTGTGATGCCTGTCTGTCAATCAGGAGGCCATGGGTTCAATTCCCATCCAAGTATGTAAGGCTGTCCATAATTTGTCCTTTTTCATCATTATTGCTTTTTGCTCGAAGACTGAACATTCAGTACTTATTTACGTCGATGAAGGGCAATTTGTCAATAAGTTGCAATAAATACAACTGGAAGCAAGCATTATTATCATTAATTATTTGTTTGTTTGTACATTACATCTGTCTCTTTCCTGAACATTACAAAAAAAAAAGAATATTCTACATGTTAGTGCGCAGCCTATGCATGCCTTTTTATTTTCAAATCTCCTGTTGTCCACTGAATTCTTGTCCAGAAATTCAGTCAGTAGTGAGCACATGTAGTTTGTGTTTGAACAGATTGCCCCATTTAAATATCTCATGGCCCTATCCCAAGGACTGTCCAGTTTTGTGTTTATCAGTACTGCAAACACCATGTACTTCGCGAGTCTAAATTTTTGCGAATCGGGACTTCCGACAATTTCCCGAGTGGTTAAATTCACCATCGTGGAGTCCTGTACTGAATGGAGAAATGTAAACGCATACATCACATTCATAATGGCATTAGAGTCAATATTTTCGTGTGTTTTTAATTTCGTGAATAGCAGCTGACTCGCGAAATTCGCGAAAATAAAAACCTTGCGAAATTCATGAAAATAAAAACCTCACGAAATAATCCGCGTGTACAGTATTTGCTCTGTAACGAGCAACCCAAGATGTGTTTCAGATGAATTGATGTTCACAGCCATTACAAATGTGTGTATTGTGCACAATGACAAATTATGTTTCCTTTTGTTGCAAGAGGCATTTTCTGTTTTTAATTTGTATGGCAAATTTTCAGTACCCCCTTTAATAAAGCATGTGATTGCCTTGTCAAAGATGGAAGGAATGAATTGCACACCTTGTTTGCACACCAATATTGAAGACATAGGGTAAAGCCAAACTGTAACATTGTTGCTGTACAAGAGATAAAGTGTGTAAGTTTTGGGGGATTTTTTTTTTTTCTCAGTGGCTTTCAGTTAGATCTCAGTTGTGATGTATACACAGCTGTGTACCCTCTATTCAAAATCAGTCTGATGGAAGGTACATGTACCATCATTCAAAGCTAATATGTCAAATATTGCTCTTAAAAATGTGTATTTTTTTTTTTTTTAGTACAATGTTAAGATTCTGAATTTGCTTAGAGGAGGGAAATGAGCCTCCTTCAAGAGTATAGCAAATAATTGTATGTTTGGATGAAAAAAAAAACACAAAACAAAACAAAACCTTAGTAGATGACTTGGGTCTCCAATGATAAACACGAGAGAGCAGCTGGTGCTATTACCAGTAAGCAAGTATAATGCTGTTCGAAATCATTACTTTTAATCATCTATATGTTGCCTTAAACATGCACAAAATGTGATGATGGGATTTAATCTTGTTATGCACTGCTGCAACTTTCATCCTAATTAAACAAGCAGTTGCTATGTGTCTGCCTGTTTTTGCGGCACATTTCTCTTTACTGATTTTTATCAAACTTTCATCAGGCGGCTGCCTGGTTTAACACGTTCCCGTACATGATGACATTCGTAATCATATTAAAATTTCAGTGGCCCCATGACACTTGGAAAATTTTTATGTGACTAGCAAGCATTTAACATTTATTCTGTACATGTATGACAAAAACAAAATGGTATTGACAAACAAACAGTGTTGTTTCGACTATAGACTGGTTTACTATAAACTCATTCAAATTTCTGGCTGTTTCTTTTATGCTGACATAGTGCAGTGTAATGAGTTATTCTGTAAAACATGTACCTCAAAAATAAGGTCTTGGAAGAATTTGCATACTTAAGTTGTTGTTCCATGGACAAACCTTGAGCAGGTTTTCAGGTTTACCATTGTTACAAAGATTCATTGCCATTAGATACCAGTCTGTTCAAATGCGTAATAGAAATTTGATGCATCTACACTTTAAGTTTGAAAAAAAAAGGAAAAAAGTATGCAGCACGCTGCCCCCTGCAAAGATATTGTTCGGGATACACAAGTATGGGGCATCAAAGAGTCATTTTATTTTTATTTTGTTGTTGTTGTTGCAATGTGTAGCAAAGTTAAGGAATTTGCTAGAACCCCCTCTCCTTCCCTTGTTGGGCTTTTCAATTCACCATGTGTGGATGATTTTTATCAAAGGACTAATTGCATCATATTGTCATAGAATAGAATTAAAATGAAAAAACAAGTTTATCATCGTGATGTGATGTAGATCCTAAATGCTTCTTGTGCGTTGTTAGGATAGCATTGAGAATTAATGATAAAATGTAAATATTTGTGAGAGCCAAAAATTAAAGATGCACTGAATTTCAGTCGTTATGTGTTTCCATGTTGGAGAGAATTTTGATATGATAAGATTTAATTTTTCTCATGAGCCAGATAATTGTACTTAAATACATCTGTCCTGTCTACAGTCATGGAAACAGTTTGAAGTAATGGTGTTATAATTATCTTGAGAATCTATGTGTTTAGGGGCAGTGATTTTCCGTTTCAAAAAATTGCCTTTTCCGTTTCAGAAAATCATGAATTCCGTTTCAACATGGTGAAAAAACGGAAATTCCGTTTTCCCATATGAATTGTACATACAAAAAATGCAAATTCCGTTTACATGTATTTGCATGCAAAAATGAACAAAAATTAAAAGATTGCTATTTGAAGTTTGTGTACCTGTGTAATTGTGTATACATTCATACATGTTATGCATAGTGTATACCTGATGATTTCCAACCTCTGTACATACCACACACCCATGAAGACAAATGAAATGAAACATCAGTATGACAATTTATTTATTTCGACTGTCAAAACATGCACAGGGCTTTCACTTAACTTTTTTCCTTGGTTGCCAGCCGGGCAACCTATAGAGTTTTTTAGGTTGCCAAATGGCGGTTTAACAAATAGGTTGCCACAGTGATAATGTTCGAAGAGTATTGCATAATGTGTAAATCTGCAAGATTAATTATGGCGATGATAAAGAGGGCTGTTTACACTGCTGTTTACACGACTGTTTACACTGCTGTCTACAAATTAGAAAAAAATATACAAAGTAAAATAAGTCTCTGAGTCTCAGCTAGTGACTTTATGCTAGTCAAGTGTTTTTATTCCTTTGATTAGAAGCTGCAAACAGAATACATGATAATCAGTTTAATAAGCAGTGTTGATAAAAACTTCAGCACTAAAAGAACGATCAATCTACCTGAATCTTTCTTCAGTCAATACATTGTAATCCAGTTAATCATGCCGTGGGACAGTACATATTTGTGTATCACTATCAAAGCCTGGCCTGCAGTATCAACAACTATCATTATGAATGTCCTCTTTCTTGACTTGCTAGCCAAGTGACTTACAGTGTACTACTGTCTAGTCAAGTCTTTATATTCCTTCAGAAGGTCTAAACAGATGAAAAATTTCAGCACTAAAGGAACAATCAATTTATCTTTCTTCAGTCAATAATCCAGACAAGAAACTAGCACTCATCTCACTCTGATCTTTCCCCATTCTGGCCTCGGTCCCCCCCCCCCCCCACCCCCAAAAAAAACAAACAAAAAAAAACGAGGAAAACACACACACATTGCAACACAACAAAAACCTCTCCCCTACACCTTCCCGATTTCCGTGTTTCTGTCAGGTGAAACGACATGTTCAAATACAAAAATAAAACAACAGTAGATATTGATTGAAACTCAACACCCATTCATGCCAGCCAGGCCAGGCTGCCATAAACTTCAAAGCACATTGCAACAGCTGGCTGGTTGGCAGAAGAATTTGCACGCGCGTGTCAATTTCTTGACTGGAGAGAGGGCCTGGGAACAGCCCCTTTCCCTGTTCATCTCCAACACCCCAGACAGTTCATGACCTCCAAGAATGCGCCAGTACGCGCGGTTTCTTCTGTTGATTGGTCTCTCTCTCTCCACCCCACCCATGCCAGTCTGGCATGGCACCTTGGCATCGTGGGATTTTTCTTTTTTCTGCGTGAACTTGGGAGTTCGATCACTCTTCTCTCCTGAATAATGCATTGTGCGCTGTGCTAGCTCTACACACGACATAGCAGGCTAGGCAGGCATAGCAAGTCACCACTCCACTCACCTGCTGACAGCTTACCGCGAGCAGAAAACAGTTAGACAGTTAGACAGTTTCTTCTGTTGCCGCTACTTTTACTGCCAAAATACTGGCTTTATCATCACACATTATTCGGCGAGACACACGTTGTGTTTTGGAATATAAATGGACTTTCTTCTATGGTTATGATTGTTGGTGTTGGATCAAACTGAGTAAGTGTTCAACAGTTATTGAAATCGTGACATCGCTAGATCTAACGCCGTTAGACATCGCTAGAACTTGCAACTAACACAACTTGGCTTAGAAACTCAGTTTCCGCAGTCTGTGAATATCGTGGACATGTAATAATGATTAATTCACAGCTTCTGTTGGATTTATTTTTACTTTTATGTGTTTTATTTTGTTAAAAAGTGATTTTCCGTGTGGAATATTTTTTTCCGTTTCAAAAGGCTGTTTCCGCGTTTTCCGTCCGTTTTCCGCAATCGCGGAAAATCACTGTCCCTATGTGTTGGTCTAATTAGTTTAGAAGGAGTGGTTTAATGTCTTGTGTTTTTTGTGGTAGCTCTCCTGCTCAAGCTGTCATACTAATCTGGCTTGAATTCAATTTCAATCCAGTACCAACTACCATGAAAGAAAAGAGTGAAAACTGAATAAGATTCTATGTACATGTACAACTGTGTCTGTTTGCTCAGTGTTAGATAGATTATGTTTTATTTCACAATAAATCATTGATCAGAGGAGACATGCAGAAGAGGAGATATCCTTGCAGATGCACAAAGATTTCAAGGATGTTGAGAGGACAATTATAATGTAAAATTTACTTACCAGAGAAAGTCCTTTTTTTTTTCAATCAGTGAAGTTGAAACTGTAGAAGAACCATTTTGTTCATTATAGATTGTACATGATGCGTATTAATTGCTCACAAGCACAAGTAGCGCAAAACTTTTTTTTTTTTTAGAGCATGTCCATGATTAAATTCTGAAGTGATGCTTTTAGAAGAATCATAAGAATGCTACATGTATAAATTTCAGACAATGAAATAGTGGTGATGGTATAGATACAACACAAATGTAGGCAAATACAAATGTACATGATTCATATTAGTTTCATGTGGCAAACAGATATCAGATATACATAGAACTTTAAAAAAAAAAAAATAAATCTGCCCTTTGAATTTTGTGCAGGGTATTAGAGACATCTATCTTCACTTTCCCAAACGAGCATTCGGGCGTCATACTTTTCACAGGCACATGCCTATCATGAGCTTCACCTTGAGATTTCATTGTCTTGGGCAAGCATCCAAGTGGATTTATAGCATTCTACTTCTTGAAAAATTATATTCATTTTAGCAACATTCAAACAGATACAGCTTTCATCATTATGTTGATGCCATAAGGCTAGGAATGCTTGGTCACCCTGTTGCTAAATACTGAACTTCATTCATTTTAACCTTTAACCACTGGTGACCTGATTGTACCAACTGTAAATGTCATTTCAAAAGATATTGTGGTTTTATTAATTAGAAAATTATTAAGGCCAAAAGCAGCAACATTCTACAGCGCACAGTATTTAACTGCGATCACATGACACCTTGCAATGTCCAGAGTGAGTCTGTATTCCCAGACTACCGTAATTCAGTATGAGCTGTGCAATACCATCCATTTCGTATGGTTACCCCTCTCACACAGTGACACACAAGGGCAGAGATGCTGTATTGGGATGTCATACAGAGTAATACATATCTGTGGCTGACACACGCACAAACACACAGCCAGAGCGCACACACAGACTTTGGTGCATACTAAATGTACAGGCACCTGTCTCTGAGATTGCTCAGTGTGTATGTTTGTGTGTATGTGTATAAAATGCACATTGTGTGTATAATGCCCCACAATTCTGATATGAAATGCAGCTGATGACACACACACACACACACACACACACTCATACAATACACACATACAATACACACACATAACACACACACACACACACTACAAGCATCTAAGTATGCTTGCGATTCAAGTGGATGATGTAGCAGGTGTATATTCAATGCAATCTTCTATCCCTTTTACTTGATTGCCATGCTTGGGGACCATCTTCTACCATAACCACTCTTGGCTCAAATCAACCTCTACATGGGGTCAGTTCACATCTCCCTGAGTTAGCTAGTCCTTTATTGACCCACAAACACTCCACTTCCCTCCTGCGTAGTGCGTGAGCTGGGATGGTAAAATTGCCAATATTTGGCGCGCTCATCAGGTGGTGTGCCGGACAATGCCAAGCCACGACATTGATGGGCGATTGTTATTGCTCGTAATTGGATTTGCCGGATTTGTGTGACAAGATGATTCGCCTCTTTCATGGATTTTATCGACCCATTGCTAAATGAGGGAGCAATACTGGAAGTCTTTTTGGATATATACCAGGTAGTCTGTGTAAATGTTTGCCAGACCTGTGCTTTATTTTCCATGGGGTATGTTGTTTGAAGTACAGTGTGATAAAAAGGATACATGTGCAGATTATTTTGAGTGTGAGTGTGTGTTTTTGAGTGTGAGTGTGTGTTTTAGAGTGCATACCGTGTGTTTTGTGCAACATGTTGATGCATGGATGTATGTCTGTGTTGCAGAGAATTGAAGCACACCACCAATTATTAGGCATTCCTTATGTCCTAAATTTCAGGATGCATTTTGCTGTGAAAATCCTGTTGATTACATAAGGCAAGAAAAGGAGACTTCTGGATGATTTTCAGACTTTGTAGATACAGAGTTCCAGAAAATATAGTGAGTGCAATGAGGAAAAAAGAATGTTTTCAAAACTCAATAAAAAAAAAATCACAATTAATTATGATGATGTCATGACAGCTTCACATAAGAATGCATGATTATTTGCTCAAGGAAACAGAGCAAAAGAAGAAGTATGCATAAATTCTATGGCGGTGAAGTTGCTTTAAAAAGCAAGTGGTATGGTTGGATTTCATTGCTACATTACTGGAATATTTGAGCCTCCTATGCCATCATCTTTTTTCAGTGTAATTTGTTTGTTTGTTTGTTTGTTTTCAGAATACAAAATGCAAAGGAATTTGTAAGGAATCCTATAAGCAAAATATTCTGCTTGAGTGATTTGTTGATTTGTTTGATTGCACAAGATTTACTATTTCATGTGCGTATAAATACACCTGAATGTATTATTTTTCTTCTTTTTCTGTTAAAGGGAGAGAATACTATCACCAGGTAATTCTAGGTGCTAAAAAGCACATTGCTGTTAATTAGCAAGATGACCATATCCATACATGTGTTTATTGTAAAGTAAGATCATAAAAAGTGTGATACCAATCATTTCCAGTATTGAATCTATCACAGCACTATCAGTGGTCATAGGTAGTGTTTTGGGAAATGAGCATTGACTCAAGTCCTTTGACCTCACCACAGTGATAACAGGCACCACTTCCTGTATACAATGTGTATTGTCTTCATGTGTGTCTTGTAAATCAGCCTACATGTATAGGTGACATGCAATACAGGAATTTCTGTTTTGTAAGCATTTTGAGAAACATTCGCTAGTAATTCAAAGAAACAGGTGAAGGTTTGACCATGGACCTACTACAGTACATGGATTGTAATAACGGAGATCTTTCTTTGATCCCATTATCCCCACCGCCACTTGATTATGTGCATGCTTATAGTGAGGTCGCTCAGATGTTTGGACAATGGCAATTGTGTAATCATGGATCTTCACTGACAAAAGAATCATTTCCCTCATTTAAAGTCTTATTTGGCTGATACAAGTGCCTTTTTAGACTCGGCTGTCTCTGAATGGAAACTAATGATGGGAGCAGCAGACCTCAAAACATGACAACTTTTATTGTGTTCTGCGCATGCATGTACTGGATACTGCTGTAGTTTTTAGATATCGCAAAGTCCGCCTTTTTTTATCCAGGTTGGCTGTTGGTGGTGTTGATGAAATCAAAGCAGGAAAGCATGTTTAAAATATTTTTGTGACACTTCTTACAGAAACAGGTGCATGAATTCATTAACGAGTAAGGAACGGCCATGCGAGAGTAGGTCGGTGGTTTGACAGAAATTGAACAGGTCACAAACAACCACCTGCCTGCCGCAAAATTCTAAATATAGACAAAGTTTGAAAATCGTACGCGGTAATTGTCTGTGTTCTGACAGGAAATATCTCCGAGACAGACAAAGAGAGATAGAGAGAGAGAGAGAGAGCGAGTGAGAGGGGGAGAGATCATAGTAGAGACTTAAGAGGAGGAAGAGAGGGAGGGAAAGAGAATTCTGTGATTTCTTGTATTTCAATATTTATGTATATAGCCACAACTCTCTGGTTACCACCAAGCTGCAACTGATGTTCTTACACAATCATCTTGAATGTGTACAAATAACAACAGTCAAATTTATATCAAAGTGACATTGTCCATTGCACATACCTTGAGGATACAGAAACAGTTTGTTAGGCATGATGTACAAGTTCATTTGGTGTATTCATATGGGCAGTCTTCAGCACAGCATTTGAACAAGAACAAGTACCGGTATCATACTCTATATTGCTAGTGATAGTATTGAAAAAAGTGCTCCCATTTGCTCTTATATTTTTAATCTGGAAAGATACTTAAGTATCAGAAAAGGCAGATTTGCAAGCAACTCTGACTTGCAGACTGAGGAAGAATCAATCCCAGAAAATGTGAAATGATAGATGGTAAAAATGAATTTTACAACAAAGCCAAAACAAAACAAAAGATGTGCAGTTGTGTCTTATTACATAATCTCTGTCACCAAAACTGACCACACCCAAACTGGTTTGCCACCCCATGCAGGATGGGGCCTCAAACTTGTATCATTCTTGCAGTATGCATATTATTACCTAAACCTTGATGAAAACCAGTCATGTCTTTTAATCACATGTCACTTTTATTATTTGTACCATAACTAAAAAACAACAAAAGCCTTTATAATTATCAACTTCGGAAGTTATTAGGTGCACTCTAAAATTTGTAAATAAAAAAGCGTGCAACATGTTGGTTTATCAATATTTCATGGAAACCCAGTAATGAACCACTCAATCTAACTTTTTCTCTGTAATACAGTGTTCATTTCATTACCATAATAAAGTTTGTGTGTATTAGGTAAATTACTCTTTTCAGCAGGCCTTGGGCAAGCTTTTTAGCTGTCATGAACAGCCATACATTATAAATGGGTACATCATACTTGTAAATTAGTATTTCAGGAAACCGATCCATTAGAATGAACTTCAACTTGTGCAGTATTTTTATTATTCTTATTTGTTTGTATCACTTGAAATTCTACTCATATTTCACATTAATCTTGGGTTTATTTATTGTGTTCTCTTGCAGTGTGAAAGAAGTTCGGACATTGCCAGACTTCCAGCATAAAGAATGATTTGTGACGTGCTGATGTTGCACTGTGGAGTTTAGCTGAACTGTACCCTTTTCAAGATGACCACATTTCTCAAAAAGTTCAGTGACTTCCTGGGTATTTCAGATCCCGAGTACGTCAGGGCACCCCCTCTTGATGGGGAGATCATCTTCTGCAAGAACAATGTGTGCGTCCATCCCCCATCCATGCTGTCCACCAATGTGGAGCACCATCCAGGTTACCTGACAATCCGGGCTCAGAAGGTGGACCCCACCCAGACATCTCTAGTGCTGACCTGGATCCCCAATTCTTCTCTGAACAAAAGGAAGAGGTCTAGCGCCACTAACAGTCCAGCGAGGCCATCTTCCACAGACATTCGGAAGCAGACGTTTTCGAAGACCGAGAGCCATGCAGACAACATAAGTGGAGACAGTTTTAGCATCCTGTCCAAGGATGATGAAGGAAATATATATACGTCAGGTGTTGAGAGGGATGTGGGTAAAGGCCAGAATGAAAGCCCCCAGGGATCTATTCACAGTTTACAAGATTCCGGTATTGGTGAAGGTGACCGATCCAAGATTGTTGGGGATGTTGCACTGGCAGGTGATGGAGATAGTGATGCCCCCAGGAAAATAGACTCACAAGAGACCAGACAGGGTCTTCCCAAGAAGAAGCTGATGCAAGGAAGAGTGGAGAGTGTGTTGTCAGAGAGTGACGGTGTGTCTGAGGAGCAGAGATTAGCTGCCCTGCTCAACAGCAGCGAAGTGAACGAAGAAAGGGGCATGGATAGACCGGTGAATCTGGAGCTACAGTCAAAGAGCAGAAAGGAGGAACTTGTCCGTGACGATGATGACAAGCTGAGCATCAGCAGCTCGGACTCTGATGATTCCGAGTCCTTCAACAGGATGCTGGAGCAACTCTCCAGCGACGTTCCCGAGCGGCACCGGCTGTCTCGCCGGTCGAGCTCAACGACCCCGACAACTTCGAATCGTGATGAAGAGTCCCTGCCTTCCACCCCTAGCCCAGATGCTAACTACGACCCCTTCGCCCCCTTCTACAGTCTGCACAGCAGTAGCACCTGCAGCCCAGAGATCACCCACCCATCACCTGTGGTCTCCTACAACTTGACCTTCCCAGAGAACTCTGTCTGCTACAGGGGCAAGGTTGTCTACCCTGGCTCCCCGGCCAGTGCTCCGGCCAGGGATCAGGTCTGCGGTGTGTTCTCCGTTGACCTGTGTCAGATGCGGTCACTGCGGGTCTTTTTCTCTGACGAGTCCTGCACCTGTGGCCAGATGGTCATCGCCAGCCGTGAGAGCCAGTACAAAGTCCTGCACTTCCACCATGGTGGGCTGGACAGGCTGACAGAAGTCTTTGACCACTGGAAGTACTGTGTCAAACTCCACAACAAGGTAAGCACAAGGATATCAGGCGACATTAGATCATCACAGTCAATGACTGCATAGATAGAGTCCAACACAGTTAGCTATTACCTGAAATATGTTAGTCACAAGTTTTACTTGCAGTCTTTTCGTCGTGGAAGTAATGCAGTGATCTGGTTGTGGTGATTTTGCGTCATGAAGCTCACACAGGTCAGTTTTTTTTTCTTTTAAAGGAAAGAAAAAACCCCAAACATGTATGTTAGGTCTACAATATTCATTTTCAAGTTTTGGCATTTCCTCATGAAGGAGTATCTAGATCCTAGGTTTGAAAGCGTGGAATTAAGTAAAATTAATATTTTCATAGTTTTTGTACACGTATGCTTTACATCTCTTCAGTCTGAAGTCACTCCACTCTGTTTTTTGACAAGTAACATGCAATATAAGTCTTTACATGCAAATCCCTTACTTCAAAATCTGACCTAGACTAAGTATGTCAGAACTTTTTTTTACTGTTTTTTAGATGCAAGATCACATTTGCTAGTTCTCAGGTTTCCTAATTAACATTTTAGCAATTGTTTGAAAAAAATGAGGCAGAGGAGCAGCTTGGTTTATGACATGAATCATCTTCTGATATGATCTACATGTTAAAGTGAGTTACAGGAGCTGTACAAATATAATTTCATTTCATTTATTTTCCACATCCTGATAAAAAGCATTTACAAAAAATACAGGAACGATACATACACAGTAGGATATTGGAACAATACAAGAAAAATAAGTCCAACTTACAGGAATTTTACAACTGACAAACACAACATAAAAGCAGTTATTTCAGTTTGTGGGGGGATCAACATAGACCGTTGGTCTTTCTATGGCTGATCCCAAATGTTACAGCAAAGAATAGTTACATTGATGCAATACACACAAGAAAAACTATACTACAGAAAGTGCACTATACAAGAAGGCAAGAGTAATCAAAGTGTGGTGCTTGTACACTGCATAAAACTTCAAATTTATAATATATCTTTATGAACAAGAAATGATTTGTATCTTCTTTTAAATATTGAAAGTCTATTAGACAGCTTTATCACATTTTGGCAAGTCGTTCCATAGAACAGGTCCCGTATATTTGAAAGTGTATCTTGAAATGCAATATTTAAAATTTGGGATATACAATCTATTCATGTGTCTAGTATTGTAATTATTCTTATTTTGGATGAAGGAAGTATCAAGAAAACCTGGCAAAATGTTGTTTATATATGTGTACATGAAAACAGCGAGAAAAACTTCGTTCATATCAAAAATCTTTCCATTTAAACTGTAATGTAGATCAATAGCAGGGAATTACATCCCAGGTTAAAATGGAAAGCCTTCCCAGAGCTATATTATTTTCGTATTCATTTTTATTGTGATCTACGTATGTACTTGAGGTATCACACTTTAGCTTGAATTTTAGCTGTGATTCAAATGGTATAAGCTTTTGACATGCTTCAGTACAAGATGGAAGTGTCTTCATGTTTAGGTAATGAAAGAGAATTCAAGAGAATGAAAGGAGGGAAGGGAAAGAATATAGGAAGTATGAAAACTCATTGTAATTCCTCAAAATAGTAAATTACACAATGGTTGGAGAATTACAGAAGCCGAATGAGAAGGATATATTGCAGACTTGTTCAATTTGTATTGCATAAAATTTGATTTTAGTTGTTCTTTAAGAATGTAGGCTACATGATTTGATTGACACACTTGTGAGGAGGTGTATGTGCAGTACATGATAACTCATATAAAGCCGTTTCATCATACAGTGAGTTAAGATTTGATGCTTTAGCAAGCTGTCCTGAATCACAATGTATTCTCATGCCATGGGGATGAATTCTGCTGCAACAAGCTGCAGATTATATTTCTCGCTGCAGTGCAAATGTCAGAGTTGCCCATCACTCACTGGTATTAGATTACGATGTAAGCCGCTTTCTCAGAGCCGCGGCATCCAGAATATTACCACGGAAACAGGCTGTGCAGGGAATTTCAATAAAGCGATGCCTAGATATTTGATGTGATAAGCAGTTGTGATTTTCGAAATTGATGTCTGTATTCTGCAGCCTAGATTTCATTTCATTATTATTGTCATTGATCATACAGGGCAAAAGCATGCTGTAGGAAGAAAAAAAAAATGTGGCGTTGGCTTAAAGGGGATGGCTAGTAACTGATCAGTGGGAATCAGTGGGAATGCTGGAGGATGATTGTTCCAATCCTTGTGGGATTCATTTAAGAGTACATTATATATCTATTGTTGTGTGAAAATTATTTGCTTCAGAATGGTCTCATATTCAAGTAATGTGCAGTTTAATGTTTCAAGGTTAGCGTGCCTGGTCAGTGACGGGGCATTAATCTGCACATTACTTGAATATGAGACCGTTCTGAAGCAAATAATTTTCACACGACAGTAGATATACAATGTACTCTTAAATGAATCCCACAAGGATTGGAACAATCATCCCTCAGCATTCCCACTGATTCCCACTGTTCGGTTACTAGCCATCCCTTTTAAATTACAGGTTAGGCATAAGAATGGGTTTTTTGAAAGCAAGTAAAGATTTTCCAAAGCCTTGTTTGATTTTGACAATAAATTTTGGCAGTAAATTCACCTTAAAGATGCAGATAGAATCATACAGAAAGTACATTGTACTACCGTGCATAATGCATGTAATGTGGTCAACTATTAATTGGAATAGTGGTCAAGCATGACATTTGACCTGGTCAATTATGCACTCCTGCTGTGTTCTCCTTAGTCGCTAGATCTGGACAATGACAGTGGTCAGCTCCTGAGGAAGTTTAACATCATCCAGTCCAGCATGACCGCTGAGGACTGCCATCCAGAAGAGGGTCTATTCCAAGAGTTGACCGAAGAGGTCTGGTGGTCTTACGTGGATGACAAGGGGCGCATCGATGATGTCTTTGGCTTGCGGAAAGTGAGTTTTCATTTCCAATTTAAGACATTTTCCTTCAATTTAAAAAACAAAACAACAGAACAACAACAACAACAAAACAATTGTTAGCCCCCACTGGCAAAACATCGTGTGCATATTAGGAATTAAGATTATGCAGGTCATGTAAAGGTATCTCCTAGAGAAGCAAGCAAGATTAGTATCATGTGTCATGCTTTGTAGCTGTCTTGTATGCATGTTGCTCAAAGAATAATAATTGGCTAAACATTGTCTCTTCATTCGATCATAATGTTCTCTCATTCTATCTCTTACTCTTTCTTGCTTTGTCTCAAAGAAAGAAAGACTGGCAGGCAGAAAAATCCCAATTTTGGCACTTGTAATTTTGCACTTAACTATGATGGAAGCTGATACCACAAAGGAATTGATCACATGATGACTGTAACTATTGCAGGTAGTGTGTTGTGAACTTGATGAAGACCATATGGTGCTTGCTGTGTGATTATTACATTAGTCACAAGCACCTGACTGGTACCAAAGGCTATTACTGACCTTTCACCTTTCTAGGTGTGCATCTCACTTGAATCTGATGAAGAGCAGTTTGAGTGTGACATTTCTGTGTAATTATGCCAAGTAGGACCCCAAGAGCGGTTGTGAAAAATTGAGGACTCTCTGTTTTTTCTGGGTCCCTTGGAGAATGTTGCCTGGAATTAGAGAGAATTTAGTATGGTGCAAAACCTGCCTAAGGCCATTAACAAACCCCAGGTAAATTTGCCCTGAAATAGAGGCATTTAACAACAATTTATTCAAGAGTTTCAGTATACGTTCTGCAGTGCTGCCTTGAGAATATAAGAATAGATCAAATCATAAAGTCTGTCTAGGGCTCCTTTTACCTCTGTCTCCATGAAGTGGTAAAATATAGCAAAATGAAAAACCTACCCTGAGGCTTTTGAAGGCCTCCTTTGATAGTGCCTCAGTTTGGGGAAAGTGAGAAAATGTCAAATTTTGCCATTTGAACATTTGCAGGCTCCTTGTAATGACACAGGGCAGAGCAAGCTGGGAAGTCTAATCACTTGGTGTTTATTTTTCTTGTCTTTTTTTTTTTCACAAACCTTCTGTGATGCTGCCTAGTAGTGAAGCAATATAATGGAATGTTTGATATGGGCATTTCTTACCTTACCCAGAGTTAGGGACTATTTAAACGTATGATATAAAGGTTACCCAAGGGCTTTTTGCAAGAGGCCAGAAGTGTTGCCTTGTGGTGTTTGTGTATGTGTGTGTGTGTGTGTGTGTGTGTGTGTGTGTGGATGTGGGGGGGGGGGGGGGTGGGGAAATGTTGTGGAGGGAAAGTATCGGTCATTGTAGTATTACACATTATTTTAAAGAACACGTCAGTCAGCTGACCTTTACTTCAGATCGCCTGGTAAAATTTGGAGGGAATTTGATGTGGAAGGAATCTCCTGGGGAGTGACAGTCTTGTAGACTAAATTGAGCCTACTTCAAAGAGCATAGTTCAAGTTATATTAAAGCCCATACTGAGAGCATGATTGGTTGATGCATGGCAAATTTCTTTGTGCTTGATTGTTTCAAGGAGATTACAGAATCTCGCACTGATGCGTGCTGTGTTTTTTTTTTTCTCCTGGTCACATGGCATGCATGGCAGCCCGGCTGTGAAATGTCAGCCGAACATTTTGTTTAAGCAGTGAGAACACAGTGTGTGAGGCAGGGAAACAGCGAAAACCTGTATCAGCTCACATTGTACACATTCGAACAGATGTGTATCATCTAGTACATGGACATAAAGTGGGATTAAGTTAGGATCCGTGGAAATGAAATCCCATTGTCAAAACTATAAACATCACTGAATGAATTACATGTGAATCCCATGCATCAGTAGTGAGATACACTTAAAGAGTGAATTTGAACCCAGAATTAGTCCATTGCTAATAAAATCATAGCCATTACATGTGTCACATATTTTGTGTCTAGTGTAAATTTGAGCTATTATTAAAATAAGATCTAGATACAGATAGCCCATTTTCCTCAGAATTTAAGAATTACATTATCATATAAGTATGTATATGCTTACTCAATGTGATCTCTTCTTTCAAGAATATTGTCTGAGAATATTGGTTGCTCTGTATGTGAAAAGCAAAAATCTGCACTTTTGCATTCAATTTCTGTATAATTTATGTGTGTGTGTGTGTATGTGCTCATGAAGCGTGCACGGGGGGAAGAGAAAGTGGTTGAAGGTAAATAGGATGCCTACATGACACTGATTAAATTATCTGTGATTAGATGGATGCTTAATTAAACCCTAGACAAGATGAGATCCTTGATGGAGCAGAGGAGAAGACTGCCGAGCGTAGCGAACATCACACGAGGCTTGTCATTGCAGTAAAACTCTCTGAGATGGATCACACATGTGGGAGATTGATGGCTGGTCTTATAGAATCTTGGCTTCTGAGCTGTGGCTGGTGTAGTTTCCCCTCCCAAATGCCTGCCCAGTTTAATATTGCCATTCCCTCAGTCTTGATTCAACGCTAATCCCCTGCAGGAAAATAAAGAGAAAATAGAGGGGGCAGAATTGATAGCCTCTTACAACTTTGTACCTTATCTCAACCTCCTACCCCCCCCCCCAAAAAAAAAAAAGAAAAAGAAAAAGAAAAAAGAAATAATAGAAAAATATCCAAAGTTCTGTGTGATTTCACATGAAATCATGTGCCTTTTACTGGGGTTATTAGCCAAAGATTTTTCCTCTTTTTTTTTTTTTTTTGGTTGTAGAAGTTATCTGTATCTGTACCACCACCATTGACATATTGGCTTCTCATAACTCTGTAAACCAGAAGAGCTTGAAACAGTAAATTGTGATCGGACATATCTTGATCAATCACACATACATGCACAGGCGGATCCAGATATTCCATAAAGGGGAGGCGCCTTTACAAAATTAAAGGGGGCGCAGGCCCCCCCCCCCCCATTTTTCTTTTTACTTCTTTTGTTTTGACAAAAAATAAAGAGGGGGCGCGCACCGGTGCGCCCCCTCTGGATCTGCCACTGTACATGCACACATACACACCAGAGAGGTAGCTGCTTTTTAATACAAGACTTCCTTTGTTAAGACTCCAGACTGGATGATGAAACTGAAATGAGAGTACTGAAATATGTGGACATTTTTGTCATCTATGAAGTCTTCATATCAGCCTCCTCTCAGGATATTTGTTTCATCTCATTCGCCTTTCATCGACGTCAACATCTTCATAATGCACTTCGATGTTCAATCTGCCACACATAATCAACCATTTCAATAAAGATTTTCCTCCCCCACTTTCTCTCAATTCAGATTTATAATGATTTTTTCTTTTTTTCCCGTAGTGATATCTGGAGAAATGTAGTGATGGGGAAAGAAATTGAGACCTTGTGAGGATGATTGGAAGGTCGGAACTGACAGACTAAGGAAAAGAGTCTGGTAGGAAAATTAAGTTAGTTCATGATGACATAGGCTGCATTACAGGGGGCCACGACACAGATGGTCAGGCAGGTGTGTCGAATAAATGAGTTTAGAAAATATCCCTGGAAGTTGGTATATGATTGGTAGTCTATAGATTTCAGGCTCTAGACTGTTTTTATGCCTCCGCCATGAAGTGGTGCCGGAGGCATTATGTTTTCGGGTTGTCCGTCCATCCATCCATCCGTAATAAATTTTGTAGACAGCGTAACTAAAAAACCTTTTGAGGTATCCTGATGAAACTTGGCATATCATGTGTATTAGGGAGTGAAGTTGTGCCTATCAACTTTTGAGTGCACATGCTCAAGGTCAAAGGTCAAAAGGTCAAGGTCAAATATATATCCTAAAATTTCACTATTTTCTCCATAGTACTATGCATTGCGTGAAGATATTTTCTTGAAACTTATTGTATACATGTTTTACCCAATTAAGATTCTCTGGTGAAAGTTTGGGGTCATGAGGTCAAAGGTCAAAAGGTCAAGTAAAAATATTAAAATTTCACTTTTTTCTCTGTACCTTGGATATTGTTCAAGGTATCTTCATGTAACATAGTATATGTATTGACTGGCAATGATTATCTAGAGAATTTAGGGTTCATGGGGTCGAAGGTCAGGGGTCAAAGGTCAAGGGCAACACTTCAAAATTTTACTATTTCCCTCATATTCATGCAATGCCAGCAGGATTATTTGTTTTTTACACTAAGTGTATGTATGTATAACCAGGGAGGTGAGAGGAGTATAGAGATTCTCTGGGAAGGTTTTTTCTTTTTCTTTTTTTTTTTTTGGCCTCAAAGGTCAAAAGATCAAAGATCAAGTGAAGTGCTGAACTAACTTTTTCCTCCATATCTGGGAAGTGGCTCGAGTTATCTTGAAACTTACTACATATTTATGCATGTTCTGCCTGACAGTGATTATCATATGAATTTTAGGGTCAAAGGCCAGATGAAAATGGCAACAATTTACTATTCAATACAGAAATTGCACTTTTTCTCCATACCTTGAAAAGTACTCAATGCATAAAATTATGAATGGGTCAAAGTCAAGTTAAAGTCCTTAAACAAACCCTCATCCACTGCTGTGTTTTCATGTGTTTTCTGACATGTTCAAATGTAATGCAAATTCATATCAATTTGAAACAGCATACCCCCATGTTTTATATATCATTGTGAAAGACAATAATTGTACTTTATGCAAAACAGGTCAAGAGGTCAACTCAAGGTCAGATGACATCCCCAACCTCATTAATATTCATGAGGAAAAAAAAAACAAAAACAAAATTTTCAGAATTTTTGTAAAATCTGGTAGAAAACTTGGGGATATAGCATTTAATTATATTTCATTCTTTTTAGCACTATACAGGGTGGCCCAAAAAGAACGGAATGCCTAAGATCTTTAATTTCAGCAATATCGTTACAAATATGTCATCATGTTGCATACTATTAGAAAGGCCATTCTTTTTCCAATAGAATGACACCAAGCTTTTTAATTTCAGTTAATGCGTTACGATTTTAGGCCCATTTTTGTCAACCCTTGCAATTTTCAAAATATGATCATTTTGCACTCTTAGAGATACAGAAACCAGTGAGAATTCGGCTTACCGTAGAACCAGTAGCGTTCGCAATGTGCGGAATGTGGGGCGGACAGTGTTATTGTCGTCAGGTCGTCTCATTCACAATGGTAACGGACAATGACAGCCACATTCCACACATTGTGAACGTTACTGCTTCTATGGCAAGCCGAATTCTCGCTGATTTCGGTGTCTCTGAGAGTGCAAAATGATCACATTTTGAAAATTGCAAGGGTTGACAAAAATGGTCCTAAAACCATGATGCATTAACCAAAATTAAAGAACTTGGTGTCATTCTTTTGGAAAAAGAATGGCCTTTCCAATAGTATACAAAATAATGACATATTAGGAAAAATATTGCTAAAAATAAAAATCTTAGGCGTTCCGTTCTTTTTGGGCCACCATGTATAGGAAATATTCAGTGATAATATGAGGGGGATATGAGTAAATCTTATATTTTTAACATATTTCCAAAGTTAGCACACTTTCAGACAGCAATTCCACAGCGCAACACATCTTCAGCCATACCTCAACAATTCAGTTCAGCATTAGGCACGAATAAGGCAATCTTGAGAGTAAATTCTGTGTTTCATCTCAGACTGAATGAGTTTTATTTGTAACTGTACATTTTAATGTGTACATCCATGTCAAATAAAAAAAGTTCAAAAAGAAACATAAAGATTACATAAAATACTGTAATAGATGTCATGTGAGCTGGACAATACAGAATGCATACCTGGTATCTGACAGGAAACAGCATTAATTGCCTTTGAAAACAAATGTGAACTATAAAAAACTCTGTGCTACTTTCATCTTTGTCACAATAAATTTGAAACACATTCCATTTCTCAAGAGTATAAACAAATCTATTTCATACATATTGCAGTAAAGCCAAGGAACACAATTTGAAACTGCCTGTAAGTTCCGAGCATCATAAATTCTATTTCTCACAACCATGCAATGAGCTGAAGTCTATGGTACTTTGACTACCAAATGGTTTCAGAGAGTATCCACATTGAATCATATAGGCTATTCAAGTATCTTTCATATCAAATAATGGCTAAGGATACACGTTGATTGCACAGGAGGGATGCATGCAGGCATTCGACGGTTCGCATTGCATGCAGTCATGACGAATCTGTAATATATAATGGGCTGAATGCATAAAACAAGTAATTGCTTGTAAGCAATTGCTTCAAGCACAAGCACAAGCTCCTCCAGCAAAAGGTCTAGCTCAAGCAATTGCTAAAATCCATATATGTATAACCTTTTGCTTGTGCTCATACCTATTGCTTGTCCCGCACAAGCAATTGCTTGCGTTTTCAACAAAAGGAACGTCACGCCTGTGCGAACAGAAGAACAAAGGCGAGTGTGACAGCATGTATTTGAACGGGCATGTGTGTGCGGAAACATTTCCTGACATAGCAGAAGAGCTATGAAATGGCACTCATAAATGCACACACAGACGCACACACACACATCTATACACACATACATACTGGCTGATTCCTATCACTGTTTATAGTTAGCCCGGATCTGCCAGATCGCACGTGGAGAGAGGTCTCCTTGCTCTCCACCAAAGTCAGACATCCTATCTGTTTTTAATTACATTTTGCGTGCTAATCATTGGACATTCCCGTTGTTGAAACGAAAAGGTTTCTCGAGTAATTTCTCGGAGATTTAGATGTATACCACTCCTGCACAAGTGTGGTCTTTCTTTTATGAATGTGAAAATGATACTTTAAAGGGAACATCCCAATTAAGCAAAAGCTCAAGCTCATTTTGCAGAGCTTGGAAAATAGTAAGCAATTGCTAGAAAGAACAAGCAAAAGGTATGTTTTATGCATCTATGTTTTTAAGTAAATGCTTGGTCTCTCAGCAATTGCTTGCGGGCAGCAAGCAATTGCTTGTGCTTGCTAGCAAAAGCTTCTGCTCGCAAGCAATTGCTGGATTTTATGCATACGGATTCGAGTAAAAGGCTAGCGCAAGCAATTGCTAGCGTTTATGCATCCGGCCCAATATGTGAAATAAATGACATTTTAGCATGCATGTTAGGAAGTACATGTAGCTGTGAATGCAGTCTATGTTAGATTAGACAGAATGTAGCATGACAGTTCACAAATATTGAAATAACAAGATAAAACATTACTCAGTATGTTGATGAATGAATAGTGAATCTCGAATGGGAGCTGACAAACATCAACTTGGGTCAGTCATAAAACACGTACAGCGTAATCTTCCTATGATTTTCAAGGTGATATTCCCTGTCCCCCTCCCCCTCCCCTCCCTCTACCCAACAAAAATCAAGGAAATCATTTATCTTTCCTCTTTGACAGAATAACCTGCAGAATTGGAAAATTTTTCTTTTCATGTGCAATGGTAATACAGTCCCGCTTGAAATTGTGACAAAAATGTTTGTCACATATAGAACAGAATGTCCTCACTTTCCTTTCCTTCCCCCGCCCTCTTGCTGACTGCTCTGTGTGGTAACACCATCCACAATTTCTGGCTTCACTCTTGTTATTCAAGATGTATGAATGATGCCCTTCCTCTTCCTCCTCCAAACCTGAATTACATGTATCTTCCTTTCCAAACTGTGCTAGCTGTGCAACTAATTCTTCTCGAAAATCCAAATGACCATAGGTACTCTTACGTTGCAAGCCTTCGGCAGTTTGTTGTTTTGCACAGGATGTGAACATTATATAGGAATTTATCACAGCGATATCAATAAGATGAAAAAAAATTGTCTTCCACCACCTGTTTACTTTACGAAGAACATTATATTTACCTATAAGTTGATCAGATAGATCAACACCTCCCATATATTTATTATAATCTGTAACAGCTACAGGTCGTTTAACATTTTGAGTTTCAAATTTTCCATTAATTATTACTTTTCTGTCAACAAAGTCAAAATCATTAGCATTATGGATTGATGTCATTACTGTTACAAGTCTCTTATCTTTCCATTGTAGTATTAGCTTATTTCCATCCCGAAACCACCTCATATCCCCTCTTTTAGATATTTTGTTCCATTGCTTGTCTGTTGTTTTGAACTGTACTGGATAGCCAAGCCTTCCTTTTTGTGTGGTGCCACATGCTAAATATCCTTTTTCAAATAAGTCATCAATAAGAGGGCCTGTTGTAAAAAAATTATCAAAATACACATGGTATCCATCATTCCTTAGTGATTCACAAAGTTTCATAACAACTTGATAACCCAATCCCTTTCCACGCTCTGTCTTTTTCTTCTTCCCCTTCCCCCCAGTATGAATATCAAAGTCAATTGTATACCCAGTTGACGACTCTGCCAGCACCCAAACTTTAATCCCATATTTAACTGGTTTATTCTTTATATATTGTCGGATTCCTGATCTTCCCTTTGACTTCACCATTCGTTCATCTACAGACACATTTTGGGAAGGAACATAGGATTCTCTACATAAAGTTTTAAAATGACTGACAAGAAAGTCTACTTTTCGTAATCTATTTTTCTTGTCACCTTCAGTGTTGGGGTCTACAATATGTAGGAAAGCACTGATGGCTTTGAATCTTTTGAGGGACATGACTGATCGTGGAAAAGGAAAATTGTAAATAGGATTTCGGGACCAGAGGTTAGGGAGACGAGAAACACGAACGAGGCCAATGTATATGATGAGACTGATGTAGTGATAGAATTCATCTGGTGTCAGGGGTTCCCAATTGTAGGATTTTTTTTCATGCATGTGGGAGTTGGCATAGGTATTTGTGAAATTACATATTTCAGTTACAATAGCTACAGAAAAGTACAGCTGAAAAAAACTAAAGGCAGAAGTAAAACTTCTTGCTCCAGTTCGGGTCAATATGGATGGAAGGTTTGGTCCATTGCACTTGGCAGACACAAACTGTGGTTGTCTCGGCTGGCCATCATCTGCAGTGTTGTATGTATTGAAGTTGGTTGGACTTTGAATGAAAAGGAAACAGAAAATAAATGATCTAGATCAATTTATTTGAAACATCTAAGTGAGAATTTGACAAGAATACAAAGTTAATAATATGTCATGTGCTTTGTGGTGTTGCTGAAGATTCTCACCTTGCACAAGCATCTCCACTCCCAGATTTCATTTTCTTCGAAGCTGTTGTCCCATGGCCATGCTTTGGAGTTTTCTTCCTAGAAGTAAAAGGGCAAGTTCCATTTACTCCAGTAAATCTACCTCTGTAACTTTATCTTACACTGTGAGATAAATGTCTTGTGCTGACAAGAGCCCAACATGTTTTCATACCTTCCTACTTCGGTGTAAGAACATGCGTAGTTGCAGAGCTTATGCAGTGAATGTTGCTTGTAGCTCTGTGTTTGTTTAGAGTGCATGTTTCCTTTTACTGGACAAAACATCTTGGCAGAAAGTTTTCATACCAGCCATATGCACATAAGTATAGTAGGCCTGTTATGTGTGTGTGTGTTTTTTTTTTTTTCAGGCATCCGTTAGACCTACTTCTGAACAAGCTCTAGATCCTAGTTGAGTTTCATACATACCTCAGCTCAGCTCACCTATTCATGGCTAACTATCATTAATGGCTAGGCATATTATACAGGATAGGGTTGGAGTACTGCATTATTAGCACCCAGTCAGTGAAAAGAACTGGAATTCTTACATTTCTTCCACATAAATGAAATGAAAATCACAACAGGAAGGACTAAATTTCAATGTTGACTCACCTTTTGGTCTTTTTTTGAGATGATGGTTCCCACTCACTTGAATTACTATGAGTGGGACTACTATCAGCCAGATTGTTGTCACTGGAGAGATCAGTATCGGATTCTGACAAACTTTGTGAAAATGCATCAACAGAATCACTTGAATCCGTAGAACATTCACTTTCTGAAAAGATTTCACTATCAGAAAGATTCTTTGAAGCCATTTTGGTAGTATTCAGAAGATTTTCAGATCACAATTCACACCAACTGTCAGCACACACCAGCAAGCAGCACTGCAACCAGGCTCTTAGCAAATTCCATGCAGCACTAGTGCACTGTATGCATCTTGTTCAAAGGCCTAGGGGGATGCTTGACTAGTGCCATCTATGTTGAAATTTGGTAAGAAGAACATTTGAAGTTACTATTACCGCAGGCTATTACCGGTATTTAATGTTTAGTCTATAATATGCAACTGAAGAATCTTTCAACATTTTGTAAAATCATCATGTCAAAGTTCAAGTAATTTCTTTTTTGTTAATTGTAAACTTATGTACATACATGGTAGCTAAGACTTCATTTTTTTTTCTAAAGAGTATGTTTTGTTATTAGTCCATATACATGTGTTTAATTTCAAACAATTCTTGCCTTTACTTGCTTGAGCACTGTTAGAGCTTATATTTATACATATATTTTTTTCCTTCTTTCTTATGTATTTTTATATTTGTTGTAAAGTAAAGATTGTTGATACTCATTTGTATTTCTTCCATGCCCCTGAAGGGGCCGTTCAAGAAATGAAATTCACTGTATCACTGTATCACTATAAGTGTGCTCTCTCTGCCTGTCTTTGGTTTAGCTCAATCGGAGCTGGGTAAGACCTTGAAAACTGATACCAAATAAATCAATGTTCAGTTGCAACACTGTTTCGACAGGATCACACAGGATGTCTGTGTACAGTCAATGGGGGCCCCATATGTGTGTGTGTGTTAAAGGCAGGTACTGGTGAGGGTTAAATCTCCAAATACATGCTCTCCTATTCATACAATTAAACCTAGGTCAAGGAAGGTGAACATTCAACACATTTGTGACAAACTTGTCATTGTAATATTTTGCCAATTTTGTGAAAATGTAATCACACATTGTCCACATGTACTATAGACCTATTGGGAGAACCATGCATTATGGCGGAGGCATACCAGTCGCCATATAGCGACTTGTTTTTTTTTTTTTTTTTTTTTTTTTTGGTGTGTGTGTGTGTTTCAATGTGTTTCAATGCCTTTGCTTGTAGCAATTTCTGTTTTTCTTTTTTATTTCTCTTTTTTTTTGGGGGGGGGGGGGGGGGGACAAGGAGCCAGTTTCAGGAGGCTGCCTCAGTATTTTCATCTCACATTATGTTTTATGACATCAGCATGCCATAACTTGTGAAGTTTTGATTTACTGTAAAACGAGGAATGTTCACCTGCAATTCAATTTCATGAATTTTGCAAAATCAAAATGCATGCGAAAGTTCTTGTTTATACTATATGCATTGAATGTTAGAAGCAACTCGCAAAAAATTCATGCCGTGAAATTATTGTGTTTACAGTATAGGGGTTAAACTTTCTGTAGACTGATTTGATGATGAGATGTGTAAAGATGGAGGAAAAGTGGCTTTTGGTCTTGAAGACAGGCTAAAACCTCTTTGTAATGAACACATTTGGTACTGCACCAGAACTCTGTTTTTATGATTATGAAGATATAGGTCACTGGCATTTTGTTCATTTGAAATGTGCAACACACTAAAGTTTCATGTTGTTTGAAGGGTATTGAAATAAACATAAGTGAGGATAAACTCTGGTCTCCTTACATCAGGTTTTAAAGACAATAAAAGTAAAACTTGCAGTTAATGCATACTGTTTACCATTGGGAGAAGTTAATTAAAAAAAAAAGTTTGACTTATTACATTTGATGCATATGTGTAGGTCAGTTATATCACAAAAATCCCACCATATAAAAATTTCGCAGTAAAGCCTAGACTATAAAGAAATATCACTATTTTTATCAATAAACCATAAATATCTATGGTTTATTCTAGAAACATTTATTATAACTATTATTCAAATTTTTTATATACATTCAACAATACTTAACATTGATTTTACTGATTAAAATTTTTACATTGGCCGTAGATCCCTACATGTGTAACTCACATTTTAGAACTATTTTGAAGCACTAAAGCTGGGTTTTGTTTGATCTGCAAATGGTAAACAATGTTTTTAAAGGACAAGTTCACCTTCATCTAGACATGTGAGTTGAGTGAATGCAGCAATATTAGTAGAATACATCAGTGAGAGTTTGAGCAAAATCGGACAATCCGTTAAAAAGTTATGAATTTTTGAAGTTTCTGCTCAGTCACGGCTGGATGAAAAGACTGCTATAACTTGTGATGTCACATGAGTACAATGATATAAAGAAAGAATAAAGAAAATTCAACATATTTCCATTTTTCTCACATAACAAAAGAACACTCAACTTCTCTCTTTCAGAAGGCAGGGGGAATAATATTACCCTTAACATACATCAGTAGCAAGTCGAAGAACTGTGCACTTAATTCAAAAAGGAAAGTTTTGTGAAATTCTCTTTTTATTTTCCTTTTTATAGTTGTATGCATGTGACATCACACACTGTAGTAGTCTTCTCTTCCAGTAGTGACTGCGCAGTTACTTAAAATATTCGTAACTTTTGAACGGATTGTCCAATTTTCCTCAAACTTTCACTGATAATGTTCTAGAGATTGCTGCATTCTCTCAATCCTTATATGAAGGTGGACTTGTCCTTTAACATCAAAAGGAACTTTTAAAAGTATTTGTTTTGTTGTCAGTCTGTTCATTTCATTTTTGTATTACTCAGATTAGTAGGGAGCTTAGGGGGCGGGGTAGGGCATACATGTATGTTTTATAAGTCTAGATTTTGTCCCAACCACTGTACAAGTACCTGCACAGTTCAGCTGTAATTCCTGCCACTTCATAGAGGTCGGTATTCTTGTCAGAGAGTAAATAACCCAATCATTTACACTTGGCAGTATTAAGTACATGCAAATTTCAATGCGTGTTGCCTACATTTGTACACCAGCTTGTATGGCTAGATCTGTACAAAAGCATTTGTACATTAGTAATTTGTGAAATGTATCTTTCTTATACATGAGTGTGCAGGAGTACAGTGTATCACTATCAGGGCTAGCTGATGTTAATTATTCATGCTGCAATGTAGGATTGATGCAGAATGAGCTTGCGTATCCAGGTACATGTATTCAGTTTGATAGCCATCTTTCCCTGAGGACCTCCAGTAACAAGCTGCTACACATGAGCGTTCCTATAAAATTCATCTCAATACTTCGAGTCAAGTACATATGCATTATGCAAAGCTTGTCAGGCTAGCCTTGAGCAATTTTGTTATAGACATAAAGTACAAGTGCAAAAGAAAAAAAGAAGAAAAGAAATGAGTATGTTTGCTTTCAGGTAGTTTTCTGCATATCAGGGAAAATCTGTATTACAAAAGTATGCAAAAAAGAAAAAGAATACTGTTTGCCAATGCGCCGACTATTCAACAGATTTGGCAGAATGCTTGTTATTTACTCTGTTCAAGGTAAGACACCATTTTACGGCTGAAATTTGAAGAAGCCTCTCTCCTTGGGCAGTAGATACGACTTTGATGAGTTTCAAGCTTACGAAGGACTTCTTTGTTATCACATTTTATAAATTCGCTTCCAAACCGTCTTTGAGTTATGGAGCGTGAAGAAGTTGAAATTAATCTCCTTTTGCACAGACTGCTGAGTATGCATGTGACACTCCCATACTGTGTCACAAACTTGATTAGCCTGTCAATCGTATGCTTAACCCCGAGAGTACAAATATCAATGTACACACCTTGGTAGAAGTGACTAGATTTTTTCAAGAAGAATGTAACCCCAATATACATTGTATATTATATGCAAATTGAGGGAATGCAGTGATACTACAGCATAGTGGAACACATACATTGTTCCTGTTTAATAAGTTTGAGGAAATTTGGACAATGTGTACAAAAGTTTAAATCTTAAGTTTCAGTTTCAGTACAGCCATGACTAGGTGAGAAAACTAACTGCATGTACGTTTCTTGATGTCAAAGATATTTATGTATGGACAAAGATATTGATAAGAAAATAAGAAAATTCTGCAGAACTAATTTTTTTTAATGAAAAATACACATTTCCTGAACTTGTTACTGATGTGTGTTAAGGGTAACATTATTTCCCCTGCTTCCTGAAAGAGGTATGTCAAGCACTCTATCATTATGCTAGAAAAGTGAAAATATGTTGAACTTTCATTGTATTCCTTTATATCATTGTCCATATATGTGATGTCACAAAATAGCACAGTCTTCCCATCCAGCAATGGCTGCACCAAAACTGTACAAATTCATAACTTTTGAATAGATTGTCCAATTTCCCTCAAACTGTCACTGATGTGTTCTACTGATATTGCTGCATTCACTCAATCCATGTACATGTATATTTGTGTTTCATTCTTCTTTATGGCTGCAGCTTAGCAAACTTGTCTTTGAGGTCAAACTATTCTGATTGCAAATATGCATACCCATAATAATCAAAGCATGATATGATAACCCCTCTGGACTATGATTAGCCAGAAGAGATTTGAAAAAAAAAAAAATGTTTGACACTCAATTTACTTTCAGATGTGGAAATAAGTTATATATTTAGTGTATCAAACATGTTTCTCAACGTGTTTGCAAATGAGGTCTGTCTATGAAGTGGGAAACCCCTCTAGATCCTCTTGAAGTTGTATTCCTCTAAACTTGAGAGAGTTATCAAGCTTGGCAGATATAATGCATGGTGTGATGTTTATGTCACATGTTTGGAAGTGGCTATACAGCTTTAATTTCAAATATCAAATATGCTGCATATAGATAGGCTCTATTACATTTTGTAGGGACATTGGATTTCTGACGGTATCATGTATTATTCATCAGATGGCATGAGGGCTTGGCGAACAGTTCAGTATTATAAGTTGTTAGAATTTAAAATTCATGCTTTTGTGTGTTTGTTTTTTTCTGGAATGTTAGGGTGTGTTTGTGTGTTTGTGTGTGTGTGCATACACAGGTGATCATTATGTGTGTGCATGTAGTGTGTTAATGGTTGTGTCTGAACCAATTAAATCTTGTCTGCTTTACGCAGAAATTTTCATTAAAGTGTGCCGTATGTTGGTGTAATTAGAAATGCCCGTGCACAAATTACACAACATATATTAGAGCTGACGAGAATAGAGACTGTAGTGCTTTTTTCTACATAAAGAAAGAGCAAATCATGTTCCGTGATGCTGTCCAGTATGAAACAGATGCACTCATGTTTTTTTTTTTTTCTGCTTTATGTTCTCAAGCTGGCATAGCACTACATACTGTAGGAGATTGGAAAAATGCCATCTACGGTTTTAACATATTAGGGAGGGGGAATGGACAGATGAGAGCAAAGGCAGGAAGAAGCAAGGAAAAGGAAATGAACACGTTCAGTTCAGAACTTGCCGAATGCCGTATGTTGGCCTTTACTCCTCGATACCAAATTCGAGCCATGTCAGATAGTAATAACCTCCTCCCCTCCAGGAAAGTGACAATATTGGAGTAAATTGAAGATACCCTCTGGTAGACATTGATGCTGAAATGTACAGAGGACTGAAGTAGTGTATCACTGCATTAAACATTGTGTCAGCTGAGAGCCAGAAGGGCTTTATTGCAATTTTGGGGCATATTGAGTTATTGGTATTACATTGTTGAGCTTGATCTCTTCTGCATCATGGTGTCAATTTTGCTTTTTTTTTTTCATTTTCAGTAAAATGTTAAGAATTGAAAACAAAAGCACCATTTTTACCCTATATTTGAAAAGACGCTTAATATAAATCTATGCACGTTTGATTAGATAAACTTTTTATTTCATGAAAATTGGTTGTTTCATTTTTATTTATGCTCAGGTCTTAGAATGCAATAGCACCCTTCTGGCTCTCAAGTGGCAATTGGGAGAGAGTAGCATACACTTTTAAATCATCAGTGAAGAAGAAGAAGAAGAAGAAGAAAAGAGAGAGAAAGAGAGCTGAGAGAGCGAGAATTGATGGAAAATACCAATGCACTGTAAAGGAAATGTTCACCCCTAGTAACCCCCCACGGATGTAAATTTGCAAATTATTCCACATCATACGAGTAGCTCTGTGTTGATTTAAGCTAGAATGCATTTTGCGATCAAATGCACATCTTGTTTGCCTGATTACTGCCATCTCAATGGAATGCCATCTCGCGGATTTGACGGCGGACAGAACAGGATGCTGAGCACTGCGCATGATGCTCATGTACCCATTAGCTAATTTAGTATTTATGGGGCATGCATATTTTAGCAGGATGCCTTGTATCCGCCTGTGTATGTATGTGTGAGAAGCCACACAGTTTCCTGGAATGATCCATTGTGTGGTGGAGAAATGATGGGTAAAATCGCTGACGTGCAATATTAAAGAGAATGACAAGCTATTTTTACGTCCGCCAAGGGGGGAGGTTATGTTTTCGTTACCGTTGGTTTGTTTGTTAGTTCGTTCGTTCGTTTGTCCGTGTGCAAAATAACTAAAAAAGTAGTCAACGGATTAGGATGAAACTTGCAGGAAAGGTTGAGATCGAATGACACGAGTAACAAACGATTAACTTTTGGTAGTGATCCGAGAATTTTGGGCGAATTTATGAATGATTTTGATATTTTGGCAGGTATAAGGGTCAATGAACTTGGGAGTTCAGGCTGCGCGTATTTGAGGTTTGCATGCGCGCACTAAAGTGCGTGCTCTAGTTTCTGCTGGGGCGAGGCGCGCCATGAAGCTGAGGGTTTATGACATAACAAAGGCTTCTATATTGGGAATTTTTCAGCATGCATACTGTACTGTGGAAATCTCTGATCCCTATGAAAGAGGTCAAAGAGCTTTTCCCCAGTGGTGGAGAGGAGATAATCTCTTTGGGAAGACATCGGTGGAAATTAGCTGCTTAGCGGAGGTTTGCGCTCTAAGAGTGCTTTTCTAGTTTTTTTTGTTTTGTTTTGTTTTGTTTTTTTCGTTCAGGTATATTTTGTAACACTGAAGTAACACTTCAGGGATATTGATGACACGTGATGTCCATTTGAGGCAACATCTTCATTGTTATTAACTAGTCACAAAATTATGTGATGATTTAGTTTGTAACGTACAGGTATTTGTTATTTCATTCATCAACTAAGGATTGTAATTTTCATGTTTATGTGTATAGATACATATCAAAGAACTCATCGCACTCTAGAATTATCACCTATATCATCCTCTAACCCGTTGAGAACGAGTCCCGAGTATACTCGGGCAAGTGTCTATGGGAAATGCGTGTTGTAGCAAAATCAGTCCGTCCTCAACGGGTTAAAGAAGAAGCTATGACCATGATGGCAGTAGGTTGGTTGGGCAACATACAGTTTGACACTGAAATGACAACAACATAACAAGACATCCATGTCTCAGTATTACAATTAACAATAAATTATTTTGTTTTGCTATTGTTAGTCTCACAAGGTTACATGTTTGTTCTTTTTTGATGAACAAAGTTGCCTGAGTAAAGTATTGTTACATTAAATATGGTATCAAGGCCATGTAGCTACATTGGATATGTTCCAATAGCATTAGTGTGCCTGTAAACATAAAGATGTCATGATAATATGCAGTATACTTGTTGGTAAGTGACGTAATAAATTCCTAAATGCCTGTTTTGGTTATTTAACAGATGGTGTTTTTTGGTGGCGTGGATGAGTACCTGAGGAAGAGTGTGTGGCCGTTCCTTCTTGGATTCTACGCATTTGACTCCACCATGGAGGAGAGAAACGCCCTCAGGGGTCAGAAAAGACTTGAATATGAGGACATACAGAAAAAGAGGTGGGTAGGAGCATTCTTGAAAGTATGTTAAGGCATAATGGCATTAAAGGTACAGTATGGTTTCCATATGACTACAAAAACTCTTGACTTTTGCTCTAACATGGAGACATAGCTTAGGAAATGTGTAAAATTATGCTGTGATAACACAATTTCATTTGGGTAATGATGACAATGCATAAAATTACCCCCCAAAAAAGGTATGCCGAAGTATTGCATTCTGATTAGAGCATACCTGATCATGGTTGCTTTGTGATGTTTTATGATCAATTACGTTAATTTCATATTATAGGGCCATAGAAGTATCAACATATTATTCAGGTGTGTTCAAGTTTGTGCTGTATGGTCCAATTTCTTACACTATACACGATGTATTACACAAATGGTTAAATTTCAGACCTCTTATACAGATGTTACTGGGACAGTTGCTTACTGTAAAAACATGATATATTCGCAGCACGGAATTTTCGCGAATTGGAGCCGACGGCCTTTTTTGTGGCAAGAAATTTTCGCGAATTGCCTCTTGCGTTCAATGCATATAGTGTAGATAAGAAATTTCGCGTGCATTTTAATTTCACGAATCTTGGGGCTCGCGAAATTCGCGAAATTAAAATGCACGCGAACATTTCTCGTTTTACAGTAATTTGGACAAAGGTCTTCTTCATGAGTCATGATGATTGAGTGGTGATGGTAGCTGTATATGAGGGGATGCTGGGGGGGGGGGGGGGGGGGGGGTAGAGAGAAGAGAAAGAATTAGCTGGTGTAGATTGATGCCCAGTGATCCACAGTCCAAAGTAATGATATCCACTCTGTCACCTCATTTTCTGTGTAGATGCATCTTGCAGTTAAAGAGAAATTCCATCCTGATATTAGTTTGCTTTGTATGAAACCACAAAAAATCTGAAGTTGATCAGTGAAAATATTTTTTTTTTGAAAAAAATCCAGAAAAACAATTTAAAAAAAATCAAACTGTTAAAGCATAGATTTACTTAGACAAATTGGCAACTGTAACATAGTCATTGAGCAGCTCGCCATTGTTTTGTAGACAAAATCTTACTAAAAAAATTAATGTTATCTTTCTCAAATATATGGGCACAGAAAAAAATTATGTGCTGATTAGAATATGCAAAAACATATTACTCTTATTACGTAACAAGAACAGGTCTGATGAAAATTGTTCTCGTGAGAAAAATTAAAATTGATGACTTCTTGTGTACAAACTAAATGAAGAACTTTGTCACTCAGAGTTGCCAATTTGTCTAGTCAGTACTCTCTATTAACATTGCATGATATTTGTGTGCGTGTCTGATTTTGTCCTCAAATTAGC
The DNA here is from genome assembly GCF_040938485.1 of Diadema antillarum. NCBI lineage: Eukaryota > Metazoa > Echinodermata > Echinoidea > Diadematoida > Diadematidae > Diadema > Diadema antillarum. The sequence continues at coordinate 1,157,066 of NW_027271492.1, forward strand.
ACATATTTTTGTTTTTCATCAAAAGCACGATTATATCAGGATGAACCTTCCCTTTAATATCATATTGCCAAATTACTTCTGCCAATAACCTCTGCTGGTAGGATGTCCATGACAACGGAAGACATGAAGATATTCTACCGTCGCGTGCAGAGCACCGTGGACAAGGACGTCGTCAGAACGGATCGGAGTCACCCGTACTTCAAGGGCGAGAACAACCCCCATGTTGAGACTATGAGGTAAGCTAGAGGTATATCTACTGCCATCATAAAGTATCACATGCCTACTCTCTCTTCCATTATTCATTTCTTTTCCTCATATTTTACTGATGGTAATCATGGCAATTAAACTAGAATGATAGTAATGACAGTGGTGATACAAACAGGGGTACAGAGAATCATTCAAATGTTGATACCTATCATCAACATTGATTATCCTCACATAACAGTGAAGACAATGTTAATGGTAGTAGAGTAGCAAAGTGTAATGTCATAGCCATTCATTGTCACAGCAACTGGCTCTGAACAACCTCACCAGGCCACAGTGTTTATGTGCACACCTGGTTCCATCCCAAGCTATAACAAAAGCACTGCCACGTCATCACTTTGGGTCTCTGTAATATCAACTGGCTCCAAGGACAGATGTTCAATTACATTGTCATGCCTAAAGGAAAAAACAATATCATATTTCTACAATTCAAATTCATACAGTTCTCTCATATAGCAATTTAAATTCATGGAACTAGTGCCTGCCATAAGAGAGTGTGGATTTTGTTACAATGCATAATTTATGACCTTAAATTGTTCTTTCCTGTAAAATGTGTCTTTTTGTTACATTGCCACAAACAATGGTCATGTATAACAAACAGGGAAAAGTGGTCTGTCTCACATGCAGAGACCACAGAATTAACAAATGCTGCATGTGGTTTACCTAAAGTGATCAGCTATAAACTTTATATATCTTATATTTTGTAAGTTGGGACTTGTACAATTTCACGAGTGATTGTTTTTGTGATGGGGAACCATGCTTACAGATCAGAATGAGTTTGAAGTTTTGTCTATTATGTAAGAGAAACATTTTTCCACTTCATTGATAATATACAATGCACTTATGTTTTGGAGGCAGTATTTTTGCAAGGTGTTAATTTTGCAAATATTGGTTTACTAGTGAAATTCATAAAGGTAAGATTCACATCATGCCTCACATATGAATGAAGCAAGCAGTCAATATTGGTTTCCTATCATCACACACTCTCTCCTTTCCCTCATCACATGTAGGAACATCCTGCTGAACTTTGCTGTGTACCACCCTGTGACCGGCTACAGCCAGGGCATGTCAGACCTCCTGGCTCCCATCCTAGCTGAGCTACAGGATGAGTCGGATGCATTCTGGTGCTTTGACAGTCTCATGCAGAACGTTATCTTTGTCAGCTCACCCAAGGACGAAGACATGGAGCTGCAGCTAGTGAGCCCTCGCTTGTCTGTTTTGGAAAATTCTGCTCTGTTTTGTCTCATTTTGTATATTCTGGGGCATGTTTCATAAAGAGTTGCAATTGATCTTACGCTCGTTTCATTGAGCGTAACTCAGTGAATCAGGGGTAAGTTTAATATTGAGCGTAAGTCCTGTAAGACAAGTACCCTTGGTTTCGAGAGAAATCAAGCGGAACTTTCAGTAGATTGAGTGTTACTTGCGATCAATCGCAAAGTTGGTTATAAAACGGAATTTATGATTGATTGCAATTTGCGCATAATCTTTATGAAACAAGCCCCTGGTCTGGTTTTGTATTTTTTGTCTTGTTTTATTATCCATTGCAATACTTAGTGCACTATGCAATCTGACTAACTAAAGGAGAGGGTTGCTATTGCAAGATTTCTGCATCAAAACCAGGTTACTCCTTATATGTGACCCGCCATGACGAAAGGATCCGAAAGTCGCTGACGGCTGAGCTGAGAAAATCAAGTTTGAAGTCAGATAATCAAAATCATTCAAAACCATCGAGTTTCTGTTTTCCGCATAATTTTGTAGTATTATGTTTTGTCTATCATCTGCTGAAATTTTGAAGCTAAATGATGAAGGGAAAGGCAAAAAAATAGCATTTTTCTGGGCCATGATTTTCCGACTTTCAACGAAACAGAAATGTGTCCGAAGATTTGGATTTAGCGCCGCAGATAGACTCCGCCCCTAGCAACGAGGGAGTTATCTTATTGGTCAGTGTGTGGCATCCTGGTTACTGATTGGTTGTGCGTAGATCGCTGGCGCTAAGCTTGAATGAACATCGCGGAGGTTGCTAAGAGCATACCTTTTATTGTCTGGAGGCGAAAACTGTCTTACCTCCCCTTGATCGCGATTGTGTCGGAAGGAAAACTTTGAAGGCGGTTTTCTTGAAACGCTGATTTTCTAGACCACTCGACATGTTCTTATAAAATTATCGATATCTCCACAACCGAGTACTTTTATGAGTTGAGTTATATATGAAATTAAAGTGGAAGAGTAGGGAAATAATGTCATGTCATTTTCAGAAAATCGACCACCCCGACTTTCGTATCCTTTTGTTGTAGCGGGTCACATATGCTTAGAGATTCTCCAGATAGGTTTCAAAATGGCCATACAGTATTATATTCTTCCAGGGCCAGGTATATTTTGCAGCCTAAATAAGTGATGCAATTAGAACTGAAATACAATTGACAGCTGTATAATCGCCATGGCTGATATTTCACACTCCCTCCATACTCTTGTACGAAGTCTGTGACAAAATTGGAAGGTGTGGGATGAAAATTTTCCGCGATGTTGATAACAACAACAACCAAAAAAAAAAAAGTAGACAGTTCTCTCCAAACCTGTTCGTTGGAGCAAATGTGACAGCTAATCGGAAAGTGTGATTCATTTTATCCTGCAATCCTAGTAATCTGTCAGAAGCATGTGATGGTCACATGAGATGGCTTGGTCATGGTTTTCGGTTGTGAATATAAAAGGGAATTGTCTATTGTGTCAGCTTGTCAGTGATGAAAACATGATAATGTTATGGTGTGGTAATTGGTAACTGATATATTTTGCAAAGCTTTTGTGTCTGTTTGTAGTAGTTGTGGAATACTGTAAAAAACAGATAAACAATTGTGGCATGAAACTTTCCTCAATTGAAGCAGATGGCCTTTTTTGGCAGCATGAGACTTTCACAAAATGCTGACCATGAAAAAACAAACTCATGAGTGTCATGCATGTACTGGATTGTGCAGACAAAAATATTTAGTGTGCATTTTACTTTTGTGAATTGTGGCTCATTGCAAAATTTGTAATGAAGTTTCATGCAAGCGAAAATTTCTGGTCTTACAGAAATCATTTGTTTGATGACATTGAATTCTGAACTATGTCAAGATGAAATTTTACTTAGTCCTATATAGTCTGGGTAAGAGTTCGTAATATGGCTTTTGCTACTGCATTCCTGCAAGATAGTGTTGTTGTGATGAGTGGAAAATAAATGAACAAATTTGGCCAGTGTAATTAGTTTCTGAAATCTCTTATCTTTTCATCTCTTTGTCAGAATTATCTCTTACAACTCATCAAGTTGATGCTTCCAGAGTTCTGGAACCACCTCGTCCAGATTGATGATGCCATGGAACTCCTCTTCTGCCATAGGTAAGAACCAGTGGATGACACCAATTCAAACTCCTGTAGAGTGGTGGTATTAGACTTTATAGGCAGATGGTGGCACATGGTAGAATTCCATTAAATTATGTGGTAATATTTGCAATATATTGTGATTTTGTGTAAGTGTGTGTGATTTGCCCATGCTACTTGATTAATAAAGCTGCCAATGGATATATCTTATGATGTTTTGTGTGTGTGTGTGTTTTGTAATTAAGAAATCAGTTTGTTTTTGAAGTGAAAAAATGTGTTTTGTATTTTGTATTTTTTAATTTGATTAAGCATGCTCAGTACGTGCAACATTTTGAGCCCGAACATGATTTTCCCTTCAAGCCATATTTCAAGTAGGCATCAGTGGTTGGAAGCCCTGGATTGGTGTTCATGGTTGTTTTCATATGCAAGCCCCTTTATGTGCTGCTGTACCATGCAAATCAGCCTAATTGATAGTCTGTAAGTGATTTGAAGATATACTGTATAATTTTTTTTTTTTTTCTTTTTTTTTGAGAGTGGCAGCAAGGAAAGATTGAGACACACAATAATACCGTTAGTTACCTGTGGCTCGGTGAATGTAGCTAGAAGGAAGTAAACACAGACAGGAAAAAAATATATATATGTGTGTGAATTTGTGATGTGATATAAAGAGTAGCTGACAAACACTACAACACAACTGTTCCGCTGTTCGCCTTCGGGAAGTGAAACACAACAGGTCCATTGCAAACTTTCTTAGTTTGTACATGACTCTATCTTAATGTTTTCTTTCTTCCCCGTATGAATCCTTGTTGCCAATAATTTGTTATGTACCAATTAACTTTTCATCCCCCATATTTCTGCAGTGCTATCCTCTTACCTTGTGGAAAACATTCATGATAATAATGATTTGTATTAATGTAGTGCATAATGATGTAAAAGACTGTCTTTGCGCTATTTGATATGTTTTATGGTTCTGCTCATGTTGTGCCGCTCTAGGTGGATCCTGCTATGCTTCAAGCGCGAGTTCTGCGAGGCGGAGGCACTGCGCATGTGGGAATCCTGCTGGGCCCACTACCAGACTGACTACTTCCACCTCTTCATCTGCCTGGGCATCATCGCTGTCTACGGCGACGACGTCGTGCAGCAGAGTCTCCCGGCCGACGACATGCTGCTCCACTTCAGCAACCTGTCCATGCAGATGAACGGGGACATCGTCCTCAAGAAGGTACTCGGGGGGAAAAAAGACAGTTTCAAATTTAAGAATTGTGTAGTGCTTTTAACCCGTTGAGGACAAGTCCCGAGTATACTTGGGCAGGTGTCTATGGGAAATGTGTGTTGTAGCAAAATCAGTTTGTCCTCGACGGGTTAAGAGTGTGTTGATTGTGTGTATGGTTAAGTTTTCTTGTTGGTCTTTTGAGAAGGAATTCATGTGCTTGTAATTTTGCCAACTGTCACCTTTTGACTTCCTTTTGAGACAGCCACCCAATTTAAAAAAAAAAAAAAAAATCATATACAAACAGCCTGGAGAGATGTAGATAGCAATAATATACCATGTGAATTAAGATTACAGTTTTTATACTCTATTCCTGTCATAACAATGAATCCGTGCGTAAGCTAGCAAGGGTCGGGTAGTGTAGATTGGTAGAAAATTAGTGTGAGGTCCTAATCAGGGTGCTGCGGACTCCGGTGTCCAAGGGTGATGCAGACTCCGGTGTCCTAGTGCTAGGGTGACGCAGACTCCAGTGTCCTAGGGTGACATGGACCCGGATTCCTAGGGTGATGCGAATCAGTTCTGGGTGGCTGTTGCAAAAAGTATAATTAGTGACAGTATGAATTTACATGGGCAACTCAAAAGCACCAGGGCCACATTGCATAAAAAGACGTACCGGTAATCAAACATAAGTCCAAAAATCAAGTATACAAGTGTAAGTCAGGCATCAGCTAATCAGAATGGAGTATTCAGAGACTTGTGTTTGATTTTTGTCCCCGCCGAATGAGTTCGAGCAGGGGACCATGAAACGGGCTCCGTACGTGTGTGTGTCCGTCTGTCCGTCTGTCCGTCTGTCCGTCCGTGCGTCCGTGTGTGATCAAAATGTTCAAAATGCTACTCCTTCGCCATTTCTAACCCGATTTTGATTCTGTTTGCTTTATATGATAGCACTACATGGGAACTTTGAAACTTCTATACAGAATTTCAGTTGTGACCTTTGACCTTGACCTTTGACCTATATTGTACATTTTGCTTCAAAATGCTACTCCTTCGCCATTTCTAACCCGATTTTGATTCCGTTTGCTTTATATGATGGCACTAGGTGAGGGCTTCAAAACTTCTACACAGAATTTTGACCTTTGACTTCTTTGACCTTTGACCTTGATTTTTTACCTATATTGTACATTGGCTACAAAATGCTACTCCTTCGCCATTTCTAACCCGATTTCGATTCCGTTTGCTTTATGTGATGGCACTAGGTGAGGGCTTCAAAACTTCTACACAGAATTTTGACCTTTGACTTCTTTGACCTTTGACCTTGATTTTTGACCTATATTGTACATTTTGCTTCAAAATGCTACTCCTTCGCCATTTGTAACCTGATTTCAATTCCATTTGCTTTAAGTGATGGCACTAGGTGAGGGCTTCAAAACTTCTACACAGAATTTTGACCTTTGACTTCTTTGACCTCTGACCATGATTTTTGACCTGTATTGTATATTTTGCTACCAAATGCTACTCCTTCGCCGTTTCTAACCCGATTTCGATTCCGTTTGCTTTATGTGATGGCACTAGCTAAGGGCTTCAAAACTTCTACACAGAATTTTGACCTTTGACTTCTTTGACCTTTGACCTTGATTTTTTACCTATATTGTACATTGGCTACAAAATGCTACTCCTTCGCCATTTCTAACCCGATTTTGATTCCGTTTGCTTTATGTGATGGCACTAGGTGAGGGCTTCAAAACTTCTACATAGAATTTTGACCTTTGACCTTGATCTTTTTACCTATATTGTACATTTTGCTACTAAATGCTACTTCCGGCGGGGACATGTATTACGCACCGCGTAATTTCTACTTTTCCTTGTCTGATTTACGTTTGATCCCAACTTTTATGTATTAGGACCCAGAATGTTTTGAACAAATTTAACAAAACTTTATCAAATAGTAAAAAAAAGGGAAAAAACAGTAGCTAAAAGTATGAAGAATGAATCAAAAATGTTCTTTGTAATTAAGCAAGTGAACAACATATAGTACTCATCACGCATACTGCTAGATAGAGTTTCATTAATGTACATGTAGATAGTATATTAAAAATTATGCATATGTAATGCTGTGTTTATTGCATTATGGTATGTTTTGATTTGTTGTTGTTGTTGTTTTTTTCAACTTGTTTTCTTTCCAAATTTTGTCAAATTTCCCGCCCAACAGGCCCGCAGCCTTCTACACCACTTTCGCACTCTGGTTCGGATCCCCTGCACCTTGGACAAGCTATGCCGCACCTGTGAGCAGGGCATGTGGGATAGCGGGCACTCCCCGGAGGTCGAGTGTGTCGGGATCCACGACCCCGGCTACAGCTGCCCCCATATCAGGTGAAACAAAATAACAAGAGCAAAAAGATGAGAAAACAAAACAAAACCTAGCAGACACAGACGCCAACATCTACCATCAAAACAACTCCAAACTGTTACTATTGCCAAGACTTGCTGTTTTGATGACAACATTTACAGATAGCTGTCAAGCTCACATATGATATACTGTGGCAGTTGTGTATGCCCACAGGTGTAGTCATGTACCACGATTTCCTGTGATTTTTACTCGTAAGATAATGCTTTAGTAGTGTGTTAGAATTGTCTGGGGGATTGATGAAATTCTCTCACTCAAGCAAAGGGTGCGGTAATGAAACAAAAGGGTGCTTTGTTCTGCTATTGCTATGATTACGTGTGAGTACATTCATGCGAAGTGAACATTTGGCGATGTTAAAGCATCAAAGGAGCTCTCATCCTGGAGTTCATATGTGACCCTGCAAAACAAAACAAACAAAAAGTCGCCAGACATGAAATTTTAGTTAAGACCATATTCTGAAAGAGCAGACTACAAGCTTTAAAATGATGTATAACTAAAATCAAATGGACTCTCCTAACCTATCTAAATATTGGAAAGAAAGCACAAACTCAGGAAAAGTGTGAACTGAGAAAAGCGGCCCTGAAGTACAGTGTCTATTAAAGTGCTTAATCTTTACCAAACCGTGCTAGCTGTGTGATGAATGGGACAAAAAACAGGAAGTAAACCACATGAGTAACAACAATGAAGGGATTATCAGATTAAATTGAAATTAAGCATGCCTCATTAACACATTCTGTCCATAATTCATGCCAACTTTCAAAGCAGTAGCACTATCCTTTCAAAAGTTATTAGAGTTGAAAGTGAAGAGTGTGTACAAGGTTTTTCAGAAATGAAAAAGGGACTCTAAAGACACACCTAATCACACTATTCTACCAAAAATGTTCAAGATAAACTGCTAAAAAAACACACTTTCCCGCCCGTTATATGATCCCAAATTTTAGCATAATGTAAAAGAAGACTTGCTCTTTCAGAAAATATGAAAAAGTCAAGATTGGCTAGGTTGACCCATTTCACTTATTTTCAGTCCTCACGCAAAATCAGGTTGTGCGACTTTATGTTCGTTTCGTGATGCACGGTCACATATGGGAACAGTATCCAGCTAGGATGCTGTAAAAGCGGAAACGTTTGTGACATGAATCTTTTGCGAATTGGAGCAGATAGCCTTTTTTGGCGACATGAAACTTTTGTGACTTACTGCCCATCAAAAAATTATGAGTATACTGCATGTACTGGATTGTTTAGACGAAAATGTCATGTGCATTTTACTTTCATGAATCATGGGGTAAAAGTTTCATGCGCACGCACAAACATTTCTGGTTTTCCAGTAACTCCTTACAAGAGGATACGATGTTTAGTGCTTGAGTGATAAATGATAATGTGATGTTCTGATAGGACAGTAATGGAGACCCTGTGGGGTCATCATTGAATACCAAAGGAAACCATAAGTTTACAAATAGACAAAAGCATCTTCAGTTAATTCAGCATAACTGAGATTCTGCCTGGTCTGCATTAGAGAAGTACTTTTCGTGCTGCTACATACTGAAATGTAGTGGATTACTTTGTATCGGTATTACCTTATACCACAAGCAAAAGAGATTTTTAGATGAAATGGTCTCTTCAAAATGTACATCAGCTAAAAAATTGTGTTTATTTGTAAAGTCTGTACTTTGCATCTAGGTAGTACAGAGAATTTACTATTTCTCTCTTTTGGTTTATTATAATGTGAAATTTACACAGGGAACCATTTCTTACAATCTCACATTTTCTCTCTTTTCTATTCTCTGCTTTACATGGTATAGCTCAAGTGGGTCTTTCTTCAAAATCATATATCAGAACACTTATGATTCTAGGGTGAATTACTCTTGACTTTGAAAATTACAAATACTTAGGTCATTCCTTCCTATTATTCAGTACACAACATACATTGGTTTTTTTTTTTCTGTTCACATTCATCTTACAAAGCTGAAATAAAGATCAAATTTTCTATTATCTTTACTTAGATCTCTACTTTTTGTCATTTCTGTAATAAGCTTACATTATAATTTCATTTCTGTCAAGACAGAGCACATTATCACAATGAGTTGTTTGAAAACTTGTAAGTTTGTATCATTTGATTTCACTCTGTATCGCCCAGTCAGTTTTCTGACATTTAGTAGGCTCATTAGTACTGATTTCTGTGACTTTCATCATGCCTAGCAATTAGAACTAATGTTGAAATTGCTTGTTTTCAGTATGTACATTGGCATCATTAAGTACATGGTTTTCAGAAACAAGTAAATGTGTTCTGAACTGACTTCAAATGTTGATTCTCTGTTTCCAAAAGTACTGATTTACCTTGCCGAAAAGTTCCAGTCATATTTGCAGACATGACACAGCGTGCATGCCAAGTTTAATAGTCCAGGTTACATAGTGTTGGTAGAAGTAATGGTGCTCTAAACTTGCTTTATGATGGTGGAACTGATTTGATGATCTCCTGGCTCTGTATATTTTGCACAAGTTTATGCTTCCTGATTTCTTGATTTAAGAAAAAAAAAGAGTGCAATATCTTCTTGGCTGATATATCTCAAGCACAATTAATGCAAACTCTGAACATTCTGTAAATATTTTATGTAAGCGAGATTGTTGATATGCCTCAGAACAAGCATGGGAAATCATTCCAGAGTAGGCCAGCGCTTTGGAATCTTGCAAAGTGAGTTTTATGATTCTCGCAAATGCAAGGTGCTCTGTAACTGCCTAGGAAGTGCTGCATCCGTGTACTTCAATTATTCATTTGGGATTCCTCGTTAGTTGAATATTATTGACCTGCAAATTCATGAAAAAATATGCTTCATATCTCATTTATGAATACAAAAGCACTACGTGTGGCTAAACTTTCTGATTTCTTTATTGGTTTCACGATGCTATTGGCTGTTCAAATGTACCCACGGAAGTAGTCGCTTGTGATACTGATGTAACACAAGTACAAACCTGTATTAAACTGAATTGTATTCTTTGTCTTCTGTTTGTTCTATAACAAATCATTTTGAACTTTGTATTCCTCTTTCCATCAAATTTCCTGCCTTCAGTAGCTCACACAGGAAGAAAAGGTTCCAAATATTTCCAAGGTAAACCACTTTTTCTTCAAACACAAGTACAGCACAAATAAACCATGTACCTCAAGTGGACTCTGTGATTCATGTCAACACACCATCCTGTACATTATTTATTTCTCGGTTTTTGTTCTTGACAAAGTCACCATACCTGTGCACCCTTTCTCGATTGGGAACTCCTTGACCTCATGAAATTGACCTCTAACCTCCATTTCTTTCTCTTGTGACAGTAAATTATCCATCTCAGGTAACCCCTGTCTTGGGTGCTTCAACTAAAATGGGGTTAGATTTGACAAGTGGGAAACATGTCCCTGCACAAACTCGTGTGTCATGCTGCAATATTTCAAGTTGTAGACATGACGTCAGAGAAAGAAAAACAAAATGAATTTGATAGGAATGATTGTTTACAGCAGTGTCACGTAAGTCAACAGTGTGCAAGGATTCAGTTCACTTAGAGTGAAATCTTATCAACTCACTCTGATGAAAATTTGTGGTAATTTGGTCAGCATCACTGCAGAGAAGTAATCAATTGTTTGTGGATCTCAATGTGGATGTCTTGAAACTTCATATAAATGGATGTTTTGTACCCTTTGTCATCTATGATAATTTCTGTTTTATCAAAAAATTTATGTCTATTTGATTCCAATTAACATCTGAGTATTGCTTTAAAGTAATGTAACATTTTGGTTTTTGATTGATTAATTTCTCACTATATTTTTTGTCACTATGTTTGTAAGGTAACAGAGCTATATTGACTTGTTCTCTTGACTGAATTCTAACAATTTGTGGTCACTACTGTGTTTTGTAGTGCAGACTTCTTCACACGCTCTGTGACCGATAACCTTGCATGTTTATTAATGCAATTCAAACCTGCACTTGTAATGAACTAGTATCTGTTGAATTGACTCAACCTCTCAACGTTTTAGTGTTATAAAATCAGACAGGTTGATGTCTTGACAGAATGAAAAATCATATTTTTGCGCGACAATGTAACAAGAGCAGTATCTCAGTAAGCTGCATTCTGTCACAGTGAAAAACATGTTCACTATGGGCTGTAAAGTTTAAACACAGGGGTTTAGACTGGATATTCTTGTCAAGCCATTTTCCAGATAGGTAATTTTATGTTTCTAATAGTATGTCCACCAGAACATTCTTGCGTCTCCAGTGTACATCCTTGTTTTTTTTCTTATTATTTTATTTTGTCTGTCAAATATTGAGAAACCCTAATTGACTTAAAAGTTGAGTTACAAGTAACTTGTTACCCCCTTGAATCTGATGTGTTCTCAACTTTAACCCCTGTGCCCCTCTCCTGTACGTGCACACACACACACACACACACACACCCGCACCCACACCCACACACACACCCACACATGCACACACACGCACACTCACTCATTCACTCGCACATCCTGTGTATGACCCGCCACCACACTACTATCAAAATGCTGCTCATATTGCAGTCAAGAAAACTGCAAAAATAAGATAATTTTGTAGAAAACTGAATTATTTTTCCTTTAAAAAAGAAATCAGAAGTATTGTATATTATAGGAATTACCTTCAGAACTGTCCACATATCAAAGGTTTCGAATGTTTTACAATTTAGAACTTACCAGTTTCTATGAAAATGTCGGTGTGCTGTTTTGAATAGACTTGTTGAGAGTAGATACCTTGTCTTGCGTGCATCTTCATTTCAAATCTTTCTTTAAAACAGACGTACTATCTTAGTATGGTGGCTGGCTTTCTTACAGTTTCTATTGTAGATTTGCAGAAATAAAGTAGAAAAGCTTATATATTGTCAAAAAGCAGAAGAGTCTGAAGAATCCCCCCATATCCCACACTTCTAAAGTTGTTCTTTGGTGATTTTGGCGGGCTTTTGTAATGATGAGTCTCATAAAGTGGATCCTAAACCTGAAAAGGTGTCGGGATGAGAGTTACTCCTAAAGGCCATCATCCTCATGTTTCCCTTTCCCTGTCAAGTTCTAACTTACCTAACTTTTGCGTTAACCTGTTCCCCCCAGATTTAGAACTCCCCCATAGAATTGGTTATGGACTCACCAAGTAGCTGTCAGAAGCAGGTTGATGATGTAGTACATTCATTCTAATATTTATGGGTGTCATTCTGAAATCCTTCCTAGGAAGAAATTTTTTCCTAAGTCAGGATTTTTTCCAAAGTGATATTTTGAAAATCTTCCCAAGTTTCTTCCTAAGTGTCTTCCTACGTCATAATAATATGCGATTGTCATTGGTTGGTTCCTTATGATATGGCATTTCGTATTGGCTTTAGAAAGGACGTGGGTGGGAATAGGGGTGGCCTAATTTGCATTAAGAAGTCCCTAGGAAGAAATTTCAGAATACCAATTCTGTCTTTCCTAAGCACTTCCTAACTTTCTGACTTAAGACGAAACTTGGGAAGATTTCAGAATACCACCCCATATCGAGCCTGGCATCAGTCTGTTCTCATAAACCAGTACTACCAGGACACGAAACAGGATGCCTTTACATTTCTTTTCCTTTGATTGGAAAGCTTAACATTCCACATGCAAAGCAGAAATTGGCATGGGATGTACAGGTCGCCATTGGTATGTTATCTATTCATTTCGTTTTGTCAGTCAATTGTATTATGACCAATATAAAGGTCTTTCTGTGGCAGATTGTATTGTAGCCCTCATAGGAATCAGTAGATATCACTGCCGGTGGTGGATTTCATTTGCTACCCCACCCCACCCTACCCCTCCCCATCCCCATCCCCCACCCCATTCCTCTCTTCATCCCTTCCCCACTGCCCCCTCCCTCCCCTCCACCTTTTGTGATTTTCATTCAAATTTTATCAGCTGGAGGCATGTGGTATCCGTATGACCCACATCAGTCCTCAGATCACTTTGGCTCCATGATTAGAAATCACAATAATTAATCTCTGGATTTTCTCATTATCTTCATCAAATTCCGAAAATGTGTCCACCAGTTTCCTCTGGGTGTGGTTGGTGGTGTTTGTTGGTACTATTACAAGTTGCCCAGCCCAGGTCTCATGGCTGAAAAGGTTTAGTTTAATTTCCAGGCCAATATTGGTTAGTGAATGGCTGAGCAACCACCACGTAAATGTCACTTGGACTTCTGATGACACTGAGGAATGTTCTAGTATACTTCTCTTTTTTTTTCCTTTTTAACTTTTATTTTGTAGGCTTGGTCATTGTGTAAGTGCATTTTAATCACTGCTGATCAAGGTAGCTATTAGAGTAAAAATCACTCTTTATTGGCACGTGATAAATCACCGATTCCATGAAAACTGTGCTGGCAGGACAATCATGTGTCAATAATCATTGATTTTGACTATAATGGGTACCATGACCAGCACTGATTCAAATGTACTCCTGTATGTAAAACAGTGAAGATCTTCCATTTTACCAAGACAAAGAATTATCTATGGTATCATTAAGAGGAATGAACTTAGTATGATAGTCTTCACTCAAGACCCTTTTCATTTAAAGCTTGGACACTGCCGTCATGCATCCATTATTATGCAAGAACCCTCTGCCCATCCCCTTTGCACGGTGATTTTAAAATGAGGGAAAATAAAAACAACTCTTTTAACACCTGATGCAGATTAGGCTGGCGCCCTTTATTGCTAGAGAGCTAAACAGACTATTGAATGAGCAACCACCAATTAATGGAATTGGCAAATTATATGAGAATCAACAGATTTACACAAACCTGATAAGATAGCGAGTACCCTTGTTTGTGCAAGATATCCTAGCAGCCTATTGTTGAATAAGGTCTGTTTTATTTAGTATCTTCTGAACCTTCTACCTACATACATATTTTATTGATTTTTTTTTTTGTCCGAGAATCTCAAAAAGAGGGCAGTATTTTATGGATGATATTTACAACTGTTTACCCAAAATATGACATGACTTCAAAGTGAGCCATTCCATTGTTCGTGTTTTTCTGAGTCTCCCCTCCCCATTTCCTGAAACAAGAGAGATGTGGCAGTGCATTTAATACAAGGAAACAACAACAACGACATGACCTCCAGATGGCCTCTGATATCTCAGGGAAACATTTTATCTATTGCTGTAGTAAGAGAATTCACCGGCACCACTCAAAGGTATTTTGCAAGAACTGCCGACGCTGCACTTCGAAATTGCACCGAATGCTATTGTGTGCAAATAACGTCTGTACCCCTAGAAAGCAAACATTGATATGTGACTGAACATTGTGTACATGCCACAGAAGTCACTGAATGTGGTTATGACTTTACTGTAGCAAGATGGTGCCAGGGTAACTTGGGCTGTTGTGATGTAGTCTTATTGGTTGGCTCCCCCTTTGGTGCACATCAAATTGTAACAAAATTTGATAAAACTCATAAAATTACCCCTCGGTGATATGGGTGTGTTGTTGCTGCTTTCTCCAGGATGCTGCAAAGTCCTTTAGCGGAATGGTGCACCTTGTGTATGTACTCCCTAATTTGATTTATTATCTCTGATATCAATGTTTACATAGAGTACAGTATGTGGTGCCCCCTGTTCTTTCTTTTCATATCCTTCAAAATTGGCAAAATTCCCAGTAAAATTTTGGATCTAGCAGACATTGATTTCCACATTCCTGTCTAGCACTCCTTGCACCCTTCTTCACTGCTTTGAACAAGGAAGAAACAAACAAACAAACATTATTAGGATGTGGTTTGGGGTTAAGAAGGAATACAGCATTTCTTAGAATGAATACATGATTTATTCAAAAAGGGGTGAAAATGCAAGGGCAAGAAGCGTGATTTAGCAGTAGAAGGCAGACAAAGCTGTATGACTCCTATTTAGGGGAATCTTCAAGATATTCTACAAGTGAAACATCAAATGAACCATTACTGTGCTATGGCCACTTATAGGCATGTCCACTGGAGTACTTTTGGCGCTGAGTGGCACGTATGTCTGGAAACTAATTGGCAATGAATAGAGATTACCAATAAATAGAGATCATCTAATCCCCTTCTGCCCATCCTGTTGGACAGGGGCACATTGTTACACCTGAGAAGGTTTGCTTACTTGCAGCTAGGTCAGGTATGGAGGTGTGAAGTGAATGTCGATGAAAACCAGGGCAAGCTTAAGCTAGTAGAGTGTGGGCATGTAAAGGGTTGATGAAAACCAGGGCAAGGTTCAGCTAAGAGTCTGGACATGTAAACGATTAAATGTCTAATTATGAGTTTCTGCTTCTTGCACATTGTGCAAAGAACTGAAAATGTACAGATATGAGAAAAATAGAAAACTGACATGCCGTTGGTCATCCACCCCCACTCCCCATTCCGCACAGTAACATGACACTTCATGGATTTCAATAGCCCCTTAGTCAAAGTGCTAGAGTGGACAGTATTTCTCAGTCAAAGGGTAATATCAGAGTACCTGGTACTCAAAGAGTGGTCCAAATGTGTAATTACCTGAAACTATCTACATACCACTGTACAAAGCTGCAGCAAATCTCTTTGTTTTACTGATGTTGGCAAGCCGCTGCCAGGCTTTGTGATCAGTGTTGATGTTTTGGCTTCCTTTTTATGGGGGGGGGGGGGGACATACTGTTATGTGAAATGATTTACTGAAATGGTGTGGGCAAACAATGGCGGTAACATCTATCACTGCTTTATGCTGCTAGTGTCAATAACACTGAACATAATCTGTCGATAGCAGTTGTTTGCGTACCCTCGTAAACACAGGAGAATCAAATGTTGTCCAAAGTAAAGCAATCAATTGATCAGAAAAGCCATGCCCTCGTGGTGTGCATGTGTGATACCGACTTTTTTGATGCAATGTTAAATTTGTCGTGCAAAATGTCGACTTCTTAATCGCTGTCATAATGATGTCATCTTTTTGTGAATATTAATCAGAAAGTTGAATCCTCATTGTCACCGGTAGTGCTCACCTTAAAGTTTGTGAAATGCTTACTGTAAACATGCATTTATTTGGTATGAGTCGTCCTGTAAAGGAGCAACATTCATCAACAAAACTTTTAACATCAGCTGTCTTTAACAGGAGAGTATCATAGGTGTGTGATTCAAGCTTCTTTATAGTGCAGTAAACTGTCCGTGATGTTTACACATAGTTGGATTCAGTGTCAGTCATGTGACCTGCGTCATCTGTCCTAATGTCATGTGACTTCAATTGCATTTTTGTGTTATTCCAAGGCTGACATTAGCATAAATCATTGTCTCAAATATCTGAGGAAGTAAAGTTCAAATTTCATTTTGTCTTTTGTTTTCATCTTAAGTTTGTTTTAAACAAAACCAATGAAACTGTTTATCATCAATGATATGACTGTAATATCTACATACACTGTATAAAATTTAGTGAAATATGGAAAAAGAGTACAAGATAAAAAAGAAACCCCTGGAAAATTGGGTAGTTGGTGCAATTTTTAAGTATTCATTGCTGTTGTTGATTTAGGACCAGTGATGTATCCAGCAACAGTTGAGAGGATGTATGTAACACTATATTACACGGAAGACACACGCACTCTTGGTTGCTCATTAATATGCATGAATACAACTACTTCGTACCAGCCTGTGTTTGGCTCCTACCAAGTTTTGGTACTAACAGTCAAAGTGTGCTGCACCTAATAGCTAATGCTATTCTATGTCTGGGATCCAGTGATATTTTGATATGATTTTACTGTGTCAGCTTTTCTGGAAGGTGTCCTACTTGAATGTGATTTATCGTCCGGTTACTAGGGTTCAAAAGTGGTATTCATATCCTTTGTCTGTCTCGTCTAACACTTGCATGGAAAATTACTGTGAAACATGTTCGAATACATACTCAATGTAGATATGTTATCTCTAATATTTTAAGAGGGCGGTTTGAGAGGGGATGGGGTACACTTACAACTGTTGTTCTGCATGCTGGTCTGACATGGGGAGCTACCTGTCTGCGCCTGCCTACAATCACAATAGTAAGCAAACTAGGTGAAAGGGACATTAATTAAACAGGAATATTTTATGACCCTGGCAAACTGATAGTCTGCAGTTGAATTGTTGGCATGTTTGCCTCTACATTGTTAATGGACCAAAGATCAGAAAGATTGTCAACCTGTGTACTTTTTTTTTTTGGGGGGGGGGGGGGGGGGGGGTGGTCATTGACTGCCTGCATAGAGCATTATTTGTGCATGATGGATATTGAAAATTTTTGGAATGAGACTCAATATGTAGTAGCAAAAGGAAGCAAGTGACAACAATGCAACCATATCTCACTTATGAATTATTCCTGCATTGGACTATGTGGATGTCCAACCTTTGTTTTTGGTAGAATCCCTAATCCTACTGAGAGATATCAAGTCAGGATACTGTAACATTACACTGACATCAATGTAAACTCAGAGAATGCAAACTTCCGGCCAAAGCCAAAAGGTTACTAATGCCAAAGAACTAAAAAAAAAACAAGTCCTGGATCCGGAACATGATCCAGGTCACCACCACCACAAATCACTTGATCTTTAACCAAGAACATCCTCTCCTAAAAAAGAAAGAAAGATAAATAAATAAATAAATAAAAAAATCCCTAATTTTGCTATTAAACAGACAAAGAAACAGATACATTCAGTCCATTCATTTCATCTTAACACTTTGTGACTTGCTCCCTTTTGGCTATAGGTAGTGCAGCAACATTTTAGAGTAGGAAATACTTTTAATATACATGTCTTTCCCAAAGCAAAGGATAGAATCATAGCAGCATCAGCCAAACTTTGAGCGTCATTGAACAAAGTATTAGGAAAATAATGCACTGGGCCCCAAAACTGAAAATTATATTGTTGCCAAATGAATGAGGTTATACCCACTGTGTAGTCATATGCCTTCCTTCTGACAATGAAGATCTATTGCTGTATACCTACACAAGCTTTTTAAAAGAAATAAATGAACTGCACATTAATGATTGCATATATTGCATTTCAAAAAGAACCCCCCCAAAAAAACAAATAAACTAAAAACCAAAGGAAACATGCTTTTTATCCCCTCTTTGGCTTGATTGGCCTTAAAAGTTGGTCAGCTCATAATAACTCTCAACTTGGAATGCCTTTCTCTCCTGTGTTGTAATTTACATGAAGTGTTGCATTCTCTATGGAGTCATGGTATCAAAGAATGTCATCTAGAGTACCAAAGTGTGATGTCATGGCCATTCATTGTCATGGAAACTGGTTCTAAACAACCCCACCTGGCCAGGTCTGTGAACACTGTTGTTTCTAACCATGCTTACACCTGGTTCATCCCTTATCATCACCTGGTACTCTATTGTTAGTAACCATGCTTGCACCTGGTTCCAACTCAAGCTAGAACAAAAGACTGTGCTATACCACATCATCACTTTGGTACTCTATTGTTCATTGTCTGATGCTTGAAAAACAACACCAAACTCTTGGGCAGATTTGGAAGATCGGGAGTCGTCATCCTATCATCCTTACAAGGAAGAGGAGTAGACTACTGGCTGGACTCGTGGTATCAGGCCATCTAGGAATGATGCTCTCCAGGGCTGAGCAGAACGTTGACTTTCAGGTGCTAATATTAGACAATCAATTAATCATCTTCAGTGTGTACAACAGCAAACAAAATAGTCTTTTCCATAGCTGTCATGTTACACCATGGAACAACCTGTGCATTTTTGCTTTACACTGATTTAATTTCAAATTTGTTTGAAATCATTTTCCGACTTCTAAGGATTTATTGACTGACAATTAAAAAGTGCACAAATACGTAACATTTATCTTTTAAAGTCTGCAAAATATTATGAAAGATATATTTCATCTGTTCACTCTTCCTTTAAAGGAGTGAGCTGTTATTTTGTGAATATTTGTATAGGGTGCTGAAGAGAAATTGAGGGCTTATTAAAGCAGATAAATATTATTCTGAAAAAGTACACATTGGAAAAACAAGTTGTGACCTGGATTTTTTTTTTTTTTTTAAATTTGCATTTATTTGTTTTTTGTTTTTTTATTTGCTCATCAATCAAAAAGTGGGTCCAAAGCTATGGTACACTTTGCCCACCTGAAAATTAAGTGCAAAGTTTGGAAGTTGGAGATTTGCCGACCTTTGCAAGTTATTCTTCACACTCCATCTTTCTAGGGTCAATGCACTCTCAATATTTGATTGATTTGCCCATATAGAGGTCACGAGGAGTCCACTTTGGACTTACAGTGGACCTTGGCACTCGGTGAAGAAGAATCTTGTGTGAACGAACTCCTTGAGTGGAGTCTTATCTCATCCGTCGTACACATATTTCTGTGTTTGTTTGTTTTGTCTTTGTTCGACTTTCGTGAGAGCAATCTTGCAACCTGCCACAAGTCCCACATGTGGATTCCAACAAGATCACCTTGTTATGAGCCTATGTGTGCTGAATGCTGATTGGCTGATTCTGTGGGGGATTGTCAAATGTATATTACAGAAAGAATTCCACAACCCTTCAGTGCATTTGCAAGCAATGACTGTATTGGAAGACTAGTATATATTCGTGCTCTCTGCTCTTCTCTTTTATCTCTCCTTTTTTTTCTGCATCTGCCACATCTTGGTAAAAATCCTGTCAAACAATGCATGTGGTATTTACGATGTCGGATGTCGGCAGGAGATAACTGTCAGGAAAGGTCCTTGCCCTTTGAGGGTGAATGATTATCGTCAATACTTTCCTTCCAAAAGATGTGAGGCATAATGTGTAAACTAAGTCACATATATCTGGTTTAATTAGACAGTGAATAATATGACAAGTGTTGGTGATTTCTAATACGTCACCATTTTTTTTCCCTTTGACATTGTATGACAGCAGCTGAAAGCCATTCATTCCACAGAATTTGCTGGCTGTCGATATGATATATTCACCTGTGGTGTCAAAATGTTACAGCGACAAACAATAAACTCTTCACTGATTAGGCCTAAGGATAAAAAAAAAAAATCACATCTGATTTAGTCTGTAATTTCCACTACCCTCCCCCCCCCCCCCCTGCAAAAAAAAGAGAAGAATATCACTTTCAGAGCTGTTAAAAGAAAATTTCATTTTTCTAGTAAAGAGAAAAAGCTCACAACTTACCTCCTTCAGGAGACGGGGAATAATATTGCCCTTTACATGTTATGCCAGTTACTGAGTACAAGTTGAGGGTATGTATACTATTCATTAAGAAAAAAAAAATGAAATTTTGTTGAATCCTCTTTATTTCCTTTGTGTTGTCCCTGTACTGTGACATCATAGAATGATGTAGCCTTATCTGCATAAACTGAATCTGTATATGTTTGGGGTAAATTTCTCTTTAAAGCAACTCAGATAAGACAAACATTTGCATTATGGAGGAATGATAAGTGTATAAGCTCACTATTTATTATTACAGACCAGAATAATGGTGTACTTCTAGCCCTGTGCTGGCAATATTCTCAGATTCCAACACTGCCCAAATATTGTCTATTTCATTCATCTCTTTCATATGATTTGATGACCGTGCTTATGTACATTAAATGCAATATGTGTGTAATCAGTACAGATAATATTCAGTCTCTTTACATTTGTTTTCTTCAAAACACATTAGAAAAGGTTGGTTGGATTGTGTATATCATCAATGGAAGTTGTTATGTCTGCCTATTGGGGACATTATAGAATTCATCATTTCTCTATCCACATTGGCAGTATAAACAAAGCCATGTTTACTGTTACATAAACATGGTACATGTGTTGTAAAAGAAAATGGAATTATCTGGTACATCTTATTGGAAAGAGGGGATGGTTCAAAACCATTTTTCCTGCATGGCAGCTTTGAGTTTGGTGATGGCTGTTTAAACTTGAACTATTTTGTGATATTAGTACATGAATTACTTTCACTCTGTGATGTATGGTAAATTGAATCACTGTGATCAGTGTTCATATGCTAAAAATGTCACCTGTCATTGCTCAGGAGGCTTGTAAACTTTGACTGACCATGCAGAAGAATACATCCATTCTATTACAAGATGTCTCTCTTTTTCATCTTATAATCTTTGAAGGTTTTTGTGGTGGTGTAGCATTTAGTAGTAGAAGGCTTAAATGGTGCACCGCATATTCTTTCTTGGGTGTTTATATCCAAGAATGAATATGTGGTGCACCTTAAACCTTTTGCTACTAAGTGTTTCATCTTGTTTGTTAATTTTTCAACTGCCATGCAAGTCAAGATAGAAGAGATTAGCTACAAATGATGACGATTCTTCTCTTACTTGGCTAGAAATGAGTTGAAGTGAAATACAACCACTGTAGTGTACGCGTGGCATGTTATTTTCAGCTGTTTCAAGATGTTGATTTCGTCAGCAATTTGTACATTGCCAAAATTGTACATCTGTCAGTATGTTTCATCTATAGGCCTTAATCGGGGAACAGTAGCCTATAGGGCAAACCAGTATTACTATCGATTGTACTCTGTACTATGTAAATGCCTAAAATTTTCATACATGCATACAGATAGTGATGTGTCATTGTCATAGGGATTATGTACTCATTGTCATTCATACAGAAAGGAGAAGAAAAGATTTGCATATTCTAAAACTGCAACTGTTAGAAAACAAGATTTCACAGACAGGAGCGTACAAATACATGTATGTGCTTACTGGTAACTTTTTTTTTTGTGAGTATATGACTTTCAACTGCCTGATTTTGTCCCTGTGTTCAGGCTCAAAAATCTGTTATAAAAGAAGTGACTCGGGGCAAAGTGCAAAATGAAATATAGAGTGTATTTATCATGTGGTGTCTACAAAGAGATAGATGTAGTGAAGGCTGCATTCAAAGAATTGAGAAGACCAATTGACAGTTCCTGGAATGTTTCCAGGATTACTGTATAAGCTGTTATTTTTGCATACAGATGATTTTGCAAATGAGGTCACAGAAATTTTTGTGAAATTTTGTTTTGTGATATTGACAATGGGGCGATCATAAGTGTACTAATGCTGGTCAGATAGATTAAGATATTTTCACATATTGTTAAATTTTTGGTCCAAAAATGATTTGCAAAATTCGTGAAAGTAAAACCCTCACGAAAATAACAGCTTATACAGTAACAGCCAGAAAGAAGAAGTACCGGAGTCATTATCATGTTGGTCTTGTCTTGATTTACGGGATTCTTCGTTTTGAAGGATGGATCTGTGTATACATGTAGCAATTACAAGCCAATACTCGATGTAAATTTTGGTGATATATCAATCCATAGATTAAACTGAAATGTCTATTATCATCCATTGTGTGTCATGTGTGGTTTGTTACGGTTTTGCTGCTACAGAACATTTCGGATAGAGAGACTACTGTAAAACCAGAAATATTCGCGACTTGAAATTTTCTAGTTTCGAGCCAACGACCTTTTTTGCAGTATGAAATTTTTGCGAATTGCCACTGGCATTCAATGCATTTAGTGTAGACAACTTTCTCAAGCATTCTAATTTCATGAATCTTGGCTCTCGCAAAATCAAAATGCACACAAAAACACTGGTTTTTACAGTAATTGTGTGTATGTGTTTATATATTATGGTGTGGACACGCATGGCCATGTGTTGGGTATTCATGTTTGTGTGATGCGATTGAAATAAGTATTTTAAGCACCCCCATGTGGAGACCGGTAAGTGATTTAATTTGTTATGTTCTACAAGCTACCACTTAGAGACATTTTTTTTTTCTTTTCCTATGAGCTCCTTACAGAGATATTTATCACAAGATCCCTCATAGAATCAGTTTATTAGCATGGGTTTATGTTGAAAAGTTTTTTTTTGCAAAAATGAGCTAAGCGCCATTTTTAAAAATTTCATAGTAGTCAAAAAAATTTCAAAGGAAGTCCATCATCAGATAGAGCAAAATTGAACCTTTCCAGTAATACCTCACTTGTGACTTAACAAGTAATATTCTTGAAGTTATAAAGATATCCTGTATTTTCTTTGTTTTTCAGCAGCTATAACCACAAATATCTCAACAAGAATGGAGTTAGCTCATTTTGCAATACTGAACTCTTCATTTGATGTGCTCATAATATCACTTGATTTGATCTCGGTATTGTTTAGGGTGATTCACATAGGGCCCCAATATTTTCATTTCTTCTATAACAACACTTCAGTGCAAGATTAGTGTCTATCTATGTATCTATCTATTGAATGTATATGTATATATATATATATATATATATATATATATATAGCATAACGAGAGTAAAGAAGAGGCAGTAGACGTTGCTTTTGAATCCTCACAATTTGATTTCACTTCAAGCTTTCGAGCTCTGCCCTTTATCGAGAGATGTGAGAAGCACAGTTCACATTTAGCCTGGTTACATGCCGGCAGTCAATTGGCAGCCGGTTGTGGGGAACCGAAACATTTGTGGTGGTGGTTGGAGTTAGGCGTGCTGAGGTGAGGTGTTGTGTGTGTGCTAGGATGGCAGCTCAGTGAGGTTATATATAGCATATATATAAATATATATATTGCTGCCAATATATAACATGTATATATATATATACACTCAGCAAAAAAAGAAAGTAAACGCTTTTTCAAGTTATGATTTCTCATTGAATATTTGGCTGAAAGCCAATGTATTATATACCATATTAAAGGTGATTTAATTGGCTGTCAACCTGGTAGGTCACCAAAAAGGGAAACTTAACGCATGAGTGAACACCATTGTTTTTCTCTTCGAGGGCACAAAAGTAAAAATTGTAAAACTGAACAAGTGGTCATTCATGCGTATGTGCTCTTCCATAGAACAATAAGAACAAACAACAGATTTCACACAAAAAGAAACATGAGTTAAGTTCCAAAAACAAACCTTTGATCTCTATGGTATCTTTAAAGCCTAAAAGACCAATGAAGGCTAAAAATAATGGAGGAAAATAAAGCATCTTATGTCAAATCTAAATTCAAATGAAATGAAAGAAGAAGTAATAATTAACAAAAATGTTACAAATTTGAGCTTTTTCTTTCAAATTAGGAAATTGTAAATAATGTTTGGTTCTTGAAATTGTCACATGGATTTTTAAATCACTAGTTTAAAGGAAATAAAGAAATTCTGCTTATTTAACCATCTTTATGCTTTTTATTCCCTATGCCATTTGAAGTTTGACTTGATCGAAAATTCTTATTTCTCCCCTTTAGTTTTCCACTTTGTTTTCTTAGAGGTAATAAAGAGATAAAGAGAACAAAAACTTATTTTTCCTATTTCATTCATGTTTCTCATTGTGTTCAACTGGTCTTTTGTTGTCAATGTTAAGCCCCCGTTCCACTATGCCGTTCTCGCTACGATTTGACAATTTTCTCAGGTCGGGAAGGATCGGGTAAAACCTGAGCCGATCTGGACACAGTACGATGTTAGAACGCTCTAAGTACGCTGCAGTTACGACTACCAAGTGCTTGCTACGCTCTTACTACGATGATCGGGAATTAGACATTGCGATCTCTGCCGCTGCCGGTACGCTTTAGAACGATGTAGCTACGCTGTTAGTGCGATGTTGCCGATGTTATCCGATCAATGCACGCTGTATCTACGCTCTGAACGATCTATACGATCTTATCACGCTGTTACCCCGTTCAGAGAGCTGAAAAGTGCCCGATGTGCCCCGATGTACCCCGATTCTACTGTGGGTCAGCAGTCAGTCAACTTATTAGCATGCAGAACCGAAAAAATATACTGTGGACCTCGAAGATTCATTCTTCTTTTTTTACTTTTAATTTTCAAAGTTGTTGTTGCTTCATTATTCTCACTACTCTTTCTTCATCAGCGAGCCCGTGCTTCTGTGCCTCCAGTGCCCTGGTTATGACCCACCATTTCCCTCTCCTCTCCCCTCCTCCCCCCCCCCCCCCCCCCCTTGTCCACCTCGGACTTACTACCTTCTTCACTACTATATCTTTCTATCCTCTCATCAATTTTTTCCTTACAAGAGAGCCGCCATGTGTTTGTTAATGTGCGTCCGTATGTGTGCATGTATGTGTGTATTACTCTGTCTTTTTTTTTTGCTACCGCATAGGGAAATTTGTTGTTGTTGTTTTTTGCAATTATATATTTTTCTCTATGAGGGGACTGCATTCTAATACTACAAGCTCTGCTTTTTAGCAGTCCCCTCCATTTCCAGCAATATTTTGTATGCATTTACCACAGTGACGTAACTGTTATTTGTATCTCTGTTGATAATTTGCCTGTATCTCTTTTACAATGTTATTCTGTTCATCGCATTGTGGTACTGATTTCATGACGTCTGTGTATATGAGCGTTTCTTTGTATTTTTTATTATTTGTTTGTTGGAAGTGAAATAAATCAACTTGAACTTGAACTTGAAGAGCCTCCTCAACTCACGGTTCTTTTGCAGCAATGCATTGTATAAACAAAGACGTGCTGATTTTTCAAAGGATTTTTCTTGATGTCCTTGCTTTTATAGTCCGTCTTCCTCCAGTTGTAGATGATTTCATATTCTTCAAAATTCTGCTATGCCCTCTTCCTCCTCTTTCAGCATCATGCAGTCTCTCTTTCTTCGCCTTTTGGGTAGCTGCTTCGCTGCTTTCTTCTCTTCTTTTTCTTCATCTCTTCTTCTTCTTCGAAAATTACAGCTAAAATTACTTCCCGTTCTTGTGCCGATGTTACTACGCTCAGAAAGACCTTGTTACGCTCATCCCGCTGCGTTTACGCCGTCATTACGCTCTCCCCGCTGCGTTTACGCTGTCACTACGCTCTCCCCGCTTGCCGTACGATTAAAAATATGTCAATTTTGATCGGGGAGATCGGGAAGAAATTTTGAACCGGTTCAAAATTTCTTCCCGATCTGAAAAACTGCCCGCTCCAACCCCGACCTCCACACGCTGCTGCTACGATGCTTCCGATCCCCGTACGCTTTTGCCGCTCTCTCCCGATCTGCTAGATCGGGACAGATCGGGGTCCAAATCGTGATAGTGGAACGGGGGCTTTATCGTGAAGGGCATTTGCAAATGAAAGAGAACATGTCAATTTTTGCAATTTTTGATTTTGTGCCTTGGAGGACAAAAACGAATGTGCTCACTCATGCGTAAAGTTTTCTTTTTAATTAGCCCATGAGCTTAATAGCCAATTAGATTACCGTTAATATGGTATATAATACATTGATTTTCATAAAAATCTTCTATGAAAAATATGACCTCGAAAAAGTGTTTACTTTCTTTTTTTGCTGAGTGTATATATATATATATATATACATGGGATATGGGCCGTGATGCGAGAAAAGGGCCCTTAGGGCATAAAACACCGAAAATGAGTTTTCTCCACCATATTGTAGAATGAACTCTGATTTACATATGCAAACCGTTTTCTGAAATTCCAGTCCTAAATGCCTCTATTATTGCATTAAAAAAAGCATGTTTTGCCCAAATGTTGCTTCTTTATTGTTGCGCCTATATGAATTCGCGCGCAGCTACCTAGTTGATCCTTCTTTGCACGCATTGCTTTGTCAACTTCCCTCCATTTTGTTGCATTTGTGCGCGGCAGGGCTGAGGCCCTTTTCTTGTGTCATGGCTCATATATATGTATGACATAGGGTTAGGGTTATGTCTGTGGGTAGAATTTATGTTTGGCTTATTGTGCAGATATTTCACGGGAGCAACTGTCGCAGGAGCAAATGTCATGGAACCATCAGACAGATAGATAGATTGATAGATAGATAGATTGATAGATAGACAGATAGACAGACAGATAGATAGACAGATAGATAGACAGATAGATAGATAGATTGATAGATAAATAGATAGATAGACAGATAGATAGATTGATATATAGATAGAGAGACAGATAGATACATAGACAGATAGATTGATAGATAGACAGATAGATAGATAGACAGATAGATAGATAGATAGATAGACAGATAGATAGACAGATAGATAGACAGATAGATAGGCAGATAGACAGATAGATAAACAGACAGACAGATAGATAGATAGACAGATAGGTAGGTAGATAGGTAGATAGGTAGATAGATAGATAGATAGATAGATAAAAGGAAAGAGCAATCAGAGAGACACATGTGTATAACATTCTTATTTCCAATTCAGGGAGACATTTACATTATTTCTTGTTCACACATGAAGAGATACATGTATTCAGTTTTAACCGTTGAAGACTAGTCCCGTGAATACTTGGGCAGGTGTCTTGTGGGAAATGGGCATTATAGCAAAATCAGTTCATCCTCAATGGGTTGCAGGAGACAGGGCAGCTTTGATTACATTGCTGGTGATAAATGAGTCTTAACCTGTCGAGGATAGGCTCATTTTGCTACAGCACGCATTTCCCATAGACACTTGCCCGAGTTTACTCGGGACTCGTCCTCAAAGGGTTAATAAAGCGATAGGACAGACCCATTCTATGGGGATAGAAATCTGGATACTGCACATGTGCAACAGGTTTTGATGCGAGGTAAATTGACTGTTATTTGGTGTGTTACAATCCTAGTACAGAGCTACACATGAACATGCTACAAATAGACTGACCAAACAGAAGTTGTATATATCCCATAACCTTTTGTGATAGTTTTAAAGACCTAATAAAATGCTTGCAAAATGTTTTGATATACAAAAGAAATGTGAAGTATATGTCATGATTATCAGTGTAAATATGTTGTCAGTGTCGTTCCGGTTTTTATCGCTTCTAGAAACTCCCCCAAATATCACATTTTTGGAGGACCCCGTTGCAGCTTTTGCGAAAAAGATAGTCACGTGACCAACACCCCTGAACCGATTGATGACGTATAAGCACGGAGTTGTGCTCAGTTAGCAGACGCCGCTCAGCACAAGCACTCAGATTACTAGCTTGGTACACGCGCGTACACGATAGCTAGCCCGGCCAGGCCCGGGCCCCGCGGGATGTGCGCTCCCGGTCGACCCACTGACTGTCGACATGTACGCATTTACCACGTACATTATCACTAAGTTAGCTTGCTCAGATACCTGCTACCTCGAGCATAATGTCTTCCCCTATATGGGTAAACTTCGACATTGATGATGATGATGAAGACTGCAGCTCTGACGATAGCGGAGAAGAAGAGGAGGCACATGAAGTTGAAGGGGAAGATGGGGAGGGAGAGGCAGCAGATGGATGAACCAGAACGTTATCGCAGGGTTGCACCTTACCGATATGAACCAGCTGCATCTCCCCCGCTGCCAATGCAAGAGCGTATGAACATGGCACCAAGCCCGAGAATAGACCTCACGGAAACGATCGCCTGGGAAATACAGAGTGGTATGTCTGGTATGCCCCCATATAGTTTAACGTTAGAAATATACTGTATTCTACATGATTGACATTGTAAGTTGTAACTGTTTGTCTAGTAAGTACCGAGATTAGAAGAACAGACCCAGCTCGCTCACAAAGTGAGAGGCTACTCCGGCCGCAGCAAGCAAGCGGGAGCGTCCCGGCCGTGGCCTAGCTGGCCCGTCGGCCGGCGCTTACAAGTTAAACTACTAGTAGTAGTCTAGTAGTAGATCTAGTAGCAGTCTACTAGTAGTTATAGTAGTCTACTAGTAGTAGTACTATTACCACTACGGCACTAGGTCTAGTAGACTAGTAAGTAGTAATAGCAGAATCTTTGGTAGTAGTACAGAGGCTACACTCTAACGCCTGACGGTTAGGTTGATATGTTGTTACATGGTGGGTCGTGGCTCAAAAAAAAAAAAAAAAAAAGGCCTGACCAGTTTCCCATAGTCAGTTTCTGCAATATTTGTTATCAGTAATCTAGATGCGCCATTTTCTAAGAAAAACGATACCAAGAATGATCGTCAATTTTGGTCGAGTAGTTTTTGTTTTGTGGTAAAAATCATACTGTGGAAGGGAGCCCAAACGCCGTGCTTATCTACGGATGAACGCCACGGTGGGGCTGGATTCACGAGTAGGTCTAGGCCTATAAAGCAGGCGAGTCGCCGTAGTATTATTAGTACAGACACGCAGTGGTGGTGGGGCCGGCTATCGTGAAATACTTTAGTAGGCCCCACCGCAGTGCGCGTGCACCGTACCCGTGCGTTTATAGCAAGCAAGGGTAGGTCCTCCTAGGGTTTAGGGTTAGGTAGGGTTGTATTTATGGTTAAATTGGCCGTTAAATTAGTCGAGGGCCATATTATGAAGTCATTTTCGCCGCATTCACGAGTATTGACTGTGGAAGGCAGCCCCACCCCCGTGCTTACCTACCGATGAACGCCACACGGTGGGGCTGAATTCATGAGTATTTAAACAGGCGAGTCGCCGTAGTATTACTATAATAAGTACAGACACGCAGTGGTGGGGCCTATTTCACGAGTTTGCCGAAAATAATGGATATCCAAGCGTACCACAGTTGTAATCTGTATTATTGGCAGTATTAAATCCGATACAATTCATTAAATATTTTTTTGTCTAAAGGCTTAGCCAATGACAATAGTGCAGCGCAGCACCTGCTATGCGCTCGCTAGCTCGCTCCCCCGCCAGCGCTAGCCAGTGCAGCCTCCGGCCGGCTGTCGTTAACGCTGCGCTGCGCTAGCATAGCCTTGCCAGCTCGCTGGCTACGGCTAGACTGGTCGGACAATCAATATCGACGACTCCGTTCTTAGACGTCATCACAATTTAGAAGTGATAGTGCGCCGCATGCGGCGAAAGTATAGAAAGTTTTCCAAAACCGAGGAAATCGCATCCATTATGCTAACAAATATAGAACAAAATTCAGAACAGTAAAAAAACCCGCACAACCATAGAATTACTTAGAATTTAACATTTAATATTATTACATCATTGAGAAAAAAATGCCTAAACCATTTTATTAGGTCTTTAAGTAGGTAAATTTGGGGAGTTGAGTGATAGTAATCAAGGACAATGTATTGCCTCCAGTCGACAAAAATGTAATGTGCAGTATATCATGTGCATAGTAAGAAAGTTGCTGACTTTGCTTTTTTGAAAATGGATTATACAAGTATTTACTTTTCATAGCCTCCAGTGATTGTCAGATGCAATTTCACCATTGAATCCCAATACATTGTCTTATCTTAGAAGTTCCCATTTGGTAACTTTCATGTTGGCAAAACGGTAACTTTTAAGACAATATCAAGCTAAGCAAGACACTTCACAGTTGCGAATCGATCATGATCTGACTGACATACTGAAATGAAGACTCAAGAACACAGGAATTTTTCTTAGCAAAATATTTGAATCTTGTTCTACAATATTCATGTTTAAAATGAAAAAGGAAAATGTATGACAAGAGTAAAATTTCATAGAAAAAAACTGATACAACAATATCATACTAATTTGTTGTTTTCTCTTGACAATGAAGACACGCAGAGTGAACAGATTTGCGTTGGTCTCGGAAGTGTCCGGCATATTTCACTTGGAACAGTTCCCAGCTGTTTTTGGCCAAAAAACGAACATCACATAAAATAGAATTGAAACCGTTTTTGCTTTTGGATGACATGCATGCATACAAAGGAAATGTATGGTGTAATATATGCTGTTTTCAGCATTTTACCTTGGATCAAAACATTAAATGGCAACAAAGATTGACTCTCCACTACCTTTAACTTCATGATGTGACTCGGGGTCTGTAACAATGGAAATTTTCATGTATTTCATACAATAATATGCTGGTGCGAAATAAAAGTGTGCTTATTTTTTGCTTGTTATATTCAATATCATTTCATATCTTTGATTTAAAGCAGTTATTTAATGTATTTCAAAGTAGGTACATACATTTAAGAGGTATTAATTACTGCTAAAGTAAATTTTAGTTTTTCTTCATGTAAGCTAGTCCTGTAGCTTGAGTTAATTTGCTGTCATAATGCAAAACAGTTACCTTTTAATACAGTTAACCATTAGGCAAAGGAGTAGTGCTGAACATGTGAAATTCATCTTTACCTGGCTGAATGTGAAAATTTCATTGTGCGAAAGTTTCCACTTTTACAGTAGATTATGTCTTCCAAGGACCCCATACTTTTAACAGAGATTTTAGCACCCATACATTTGACATGCCCAACTGACTTTTGATTGTTCTAAGTGAATTTGTGAAACCCTATGACGTGAAGTTCTAACATTACAGCCAGCAGGTGTTACATGCACATATGCCAACAGGCAAACTGTTTATTGGAATTTGGTATACATGTATTTATCTTTAAATATCAAGCAAAATTTTCACAAATAAATTTGCAGTCTGGGCACCTACAATGTAGCTAAGGTGAATATAGCATTGTGAAATACTTGTTATTATCACTACTACATTATTATTCATCTCCATTATTGTTATCATTATCATCATTAAATGCAAATGCATGTTTACATCTCCATCAATGTCCAAATCAACTTAACAATCCACCAAAAACTATTAAACATTTTTTCATATATGCGAGAATTAATATTGGTCGATACGTTTTGTCCAGCAAGACTTGGGGCGACCTTGTTGTTAGTGGGATCTCATAATGATAAAAACATGGGTACAGTGTACAATTTGAATACAGCAGACAAGGTCCATGGCTAGATATACCAGTCTTCAAAGGTAAACTACAGTCAAATATGTGATCAACAAGCTTGAACATCACATACAAGTACCAAATGCGGCTGTAGTCGAAGAGGCAAACTTGTGTAAAGGGATCGTATAGTTTTGGTTGAGACCTAATTTCAGGTTTCTGACATTTTTTTGGTGAGATAATAAGAAACATCTTATGAAATATGAAAGAGCATGTAATTCCATGAGGAATTCAACGTTTAATTGATGAAAATTGGTTTTGAAATGGCCGAGATATCGAAACAGAGCGATTCTAATAAAGTATTATTACGATCACTTTGTTTTACTTTGTTTTTGGATGTTTCAGTCATTCCACACCTGATTTTCAACAAATAAACTTTGAATTCCTCTTAAAATGGTATGCTCTGTACTATTTCATAAGTGTTTTCTTGGTATCTCGCAAAAAGTTAAAAGCCAAATTCTCATCACCACCAATACTGTACCATCCCTTTAATACATGATCAATATTGATTCCTTGTTCCTGTAAGCTTTTCAATCGATGTTTTGCTGTAATCTCAGAGAATGCTTTAATTTCATAAACACAGAGCCACCTATTTCAAAAGTGTGGCGTTATCCTTCGGCATCTAAAGCACTAACATTCTTGGCACATTGAGAAAAGTACTCTTCTGGATCAAAAACTGGTATCAAATGGATTTTCCAAGGACTTCCCCTCAGTGCACTCTGTCATGGTAATGGTGTTAAAGGGGAAATCCAGTCCAAATATAAGTTAGTCTGGTAAGAAAGAGTAAAATATTACGAGTTCAACAGTAAAAGTTTGATAGAAATAGGATGAAATATAAGGAAGTTATGACATTTTGAAGTTTCGCTAATTTTTCAAGTAACAGTTCTTGAACGGTCAATATGAATATGCAAATGGAATAGTGGGCATGTCATACCCTCACAACTTGCTATATAGTTTGTACATACAATTTGCAAATTTCCAGTTTTTCATTCAAATGCAATTATGCCTGAGGCTCAAATCCTTGTATCTAACTGAACACTATTCTGAATCAACAAAGAATAACATGTTTCAGACTTCAATGACAAAAATATTGAATTTTCTTAATTTTTTTTTTTTTTTTTTGTACACGATCAATGGAAAATTGTGAGGATATGACGTGGTTAGGTCACTCATTTGCATATTCATATCCACTGTATGGAAACTAATTTGCAGAAATTAGCAAAACTTCAAATGTCATAACTTCCTTATTTTTCATCCGATTTCAGTCAAATGTTTACTGTTGAACTTGTAAGATTTTACTCTTTTTTATCAGACTAACTTTTATTTGGACTGGATTTTCCCCTTTTTTAGTATCAACTTCTGAAGGGCCAAGTGGGACAAGCACTGTTATCCATACTAAATGGCTTTGAGTCTTAAATCCCCATCCCACCTCATACATTTGTTCTAGTATAGCACATTATTTTGGCTCCAAAGTGTGCGCCTCTTTTCTGCCCCACCACCCCCTCCCAAACCACCACAGGTGCAAGCCTCACATGTCATTAGAATAGAGGAGTACTATTCGTTCTGGGTTGGGGCTGGGTTACTGCAAGCAGAGCTATGAATAGCTTGACATACCAGCTATGTGGGTCACTCACTTCAGGCTATACTCGTGAGCAAGATCCCTGTAAGCCTTTACCAAAACAAAATACATGACACCTGACAAAAAATTGCTACTGAACATCACATCACTATTAAAGCTCTCATCACCATTTGTTAGATAGAATAGACAACTTTGCATCAATATCATCTTTGCAAATATACCTATGTATAGTCTCTGATAGAACAAATCTTGCTGTCTTCAGTATGTTATCAAATTTTCGCAAATACTGAACGTTTCTTTCTGACAAGAAAAAGGAAAGGAAAACCGAAGTGGCCAGATAGATAGTACTACACAATGATATGACATTTACACAAGACACCTAAGACACAAAAATGTCTTGGGTCTTAAACAAACTAGTATAGCATGATAATGTGTTTGTATGCAGAAGGTAAGGTTGGTAGATTGCATTCTATTAAAGCAGAGAAAACACAAGACGTCCATGATTTGGAACTAGAGGCTGCACCCTTTTTGATCTAGAGTACACAGAAGCAAATAAGACATGACTTTAAAAAAAAAAAAAAAAAAAAAAAAAAAAAAAAAGAATTCCAGTCTCACCATACACTCCAGCACACACTCAACACAAGCAAACAACATGCATTCATGCTGATATGACCCAACCCATAACCCTACAAGAGCTCGGTGGTGGCCCGGGGCAAGTAAAAAAATGTTGTTGGGCCACCAAATTTATCTTTTTGTGGCCCTGTTGGGTAACTACAATTCAAAATGGATTGTTACGTTTGCTTTTATTTTGGCCCACTACACATCTTTTTCGGACCACCAAAATTTCAGATGTAAAGATTTAGTGGCCCGAATGGGCCACCAGACAAATAGTTAATAGTTAATGTCAGGCCCTGCCTATCCCTAAGCCATTTATACTACACTACTTCTTTCTACTTACTTTAAATCACAAAACATGTGTCAGATACCAGTCAAACACCACATTCATAAATAGCTAAAAAACACATAATACAAATGCCCATGGGATGGTACCCATGTCCTCAATACACACACACACACACACACACACACACACACACACACACACACACACACACACACACACACACACAGACACAGACACACACATACACTTACATACAAACATACATACATACATACATGCATATCATCACATACACACACACAAACAAACAAACACAAGCAACATACACTCACCTGAATCGAACATTCAAAGCAGGAAAGACTCACTGTCATACAGAATATCAACTAAAATACACATAGCTAGTCAACGGCTATTATCTAACACTTTGGTTTCTCCTGATGCAACTAAAGAGTCACAGCTAAATGCACATTTGTCAACATACACCAGTTCAGCAATAATCCATGTCACATAGCAACAACATCAATTCAGTCACACGGTAACATACACTAAGTCCTCAGCAGACACACAACAACAAAACCCATAAATCTACCGGTATATCAAAAATTCTCTGAAACATAAGTTAAGAATGTAAATAAACCATATACCTTCATTTTATCTCCACACAAAAATTACTGTAAATTGTATACAACTAAATTAAATATATCATATTCTTGGCTTTACGCTCTCTCCTCTTTATTTTTCCCTCTTTTTTTTTTTTTTTGCTATTTTGGTTATTGATGAGAATATTTACCATTTGTAACATCATCATATATTCATTTGTGTCTTCTGCCAATGTACCCTATTTCAAAAATCAAGATAAATACTTAGGCACCAACTTGATTTTGCTAAAAAAAAATATCATGTTTTAATGTAACAAAGAGAAAAATAAAATGTAGCATTTTCCAAAGGTATAAATGTAGGAGATAAAAGTTCTCACCTGGGCTACACTTTATGAAAAACAAAGTGGACATTTCACTTTATGTACAACCTCCTAAGCTACATAAAACAGATATATACATATAGAGCCACATATGAAAGTCTTCTTTTAAACAATCTTAAAGCAACACACTGCCCAGATATGGATGAGTGTAAACACACATCACGGAGGCATGGGATGCTACCTGATCTTGTTCATACGAGCTGGATGGTTGAAATGACAAAGATTTTTTTCTGTGTTTAAAGTTAACACAAAAGGTTTACATTTGGCACGTGCAAGACAGAACTTCGGGTTAAAAGCAACGACACCAAAACAAGTCCATGAATCATCTCCAAAGGATAGTTCTAATATCTGTGTTTTTTCCCTTTGTAATTCATCCAATGCTTAATAGGAACAATTACTGAGCATTCTAAATGGGAATGAGCTACGGGAGGAAAAAAAAAAAATGTGTGTTGCTTCTGGGCCAAATTTTACATTTATTTGCAAATGCTAGGGTCTCCTCATTGTTTGTATCTCTATTTAGTTTAACTCACTGACTGCTTGATCTTATTGCAGTCTTGGACTTACAACTCATCTATCTTACAACTCATATGTAACAATCCAGACCGCAACTCGCTAAACCTACAAGTACATCATTTAATTCGACAATTTGCACAGGAAGAACTGAGTGACTTCAAAACTGAAGAGAAATGACAAGATTTGTAGAAATGTGACTTGATGCTACAAACTCTTACATGTATATCTCAGCTTGAGAGCATTACCCAGGGTGATAAGCAAATTATTGCCTAGTTTTGAGTCCTTTTCTCTACTAACACACCCAGGATTCACTCTCAATCGTCATGGAAACCAGAGGAAGGGAGAGAGACTGGTTCTCTTTAGTCGCCCAGTCTCTGGTCAGAAGCTTCCTGCTTGACTGCCACACTGGCCGCCGCTCCCTCCAGCCTCTGGCTGGGGCCAGGGTTGAGGCCGGGGCTGTCCTTGTTGAGGTCAGTTGCGGTCAGCGGGCCCGAGAGGATCTTGATCTTGTCCGGACTGACTTTAGTGGCGAACTGGAGGAGGGACTTGTAGCGGCGGTGGAGTTCGTCCAGAGCTTCTCGCTGTTTGGCATTCTCCGAAGCCAGCTTTTCAACCTGCCATGCCAAACACACCCAGAGAACGTCTGCATGTTTAAATCTTGAATACATCGCCTTATTTGCCTTCAAAACTATGAGAAGTTTTGCTGGCTGCTACATTGGGAATCATAAGCAAATTGTGAACAAGTATGCAAAAATTCAAACGCTTCCAAAGGTCCCTGGTTATATTCAAACAAGTGATTCTAGTTCTTGCATGTGTTTGCAGAGCAAATTATTGCATGAATTATTGAGTTTGTATCTCTACTATAATCACACCCTAAAATCACCCTCAATCGTCATCGAAACCACAGGAATGGAGAGATGGGCTCTCTTTAGTAACCCAGTCCCTGACGAGCAAGATGACGAAGTTCTCAAATTTTTGTCTGATTTCAATGACACTGCAAATGTTCTCTCTGTTTGATTTGACTCCATTCACAATCAGTCAAGTGGTAAAGATCCCCCTCCCTCTACTCACCTCCATCTTGAGCCTCTCCTGTTCTCCTTCCAACGACTCCTTCTGCGTCACGCGCTTCTCGCGACAGTTGGCGGCATAGCCACGGTTCTTCAGCGTGCGTCGCCGCTGCTTCAGCTGGAGAATCTGCTCCTTGGGAAGGCCGCGTAGCCGCCGGTTCAGCTCACGCACCGAGAAGCTCATGAGCTCGCGATCATTGATGACCTGCTCTGGGGGCTGGGGCGAGATCTCCTGACGCATCTGTGATGGGAGAAATGACATTACATAAAAGAAACAGTGCATTACAACTCAAATCCAAACATCTGCTTGATTCCTCATTCTGCTTTTACATTAATATCGTATAAGATTATTTGGTTCCTCACTTGATAGCTAGGAGAAAGCAAACTTTAGTTACTGTATGAGTATGCCCAATCGCACAATGTGATCAT
Organism: Diadema antillarum; assembly: GCF_040938485.1. NCBI lineage: Eukaryota > Metazoa > Echinodermata > Echinoidea > Diadematoida > Diadematidae > Diadema > Diadema antillarum. Next base: position 1,194,280 of record NW_027271492.1, read on the forward strand.
ACTCAACCTGTGCAAGGGGGAAACAAACAAAAATGTCCTTCTTTTTCTGACTATTGGTGACAAGAGCATTTGAGAATATATCATATGGAGGGAGAAAAAAGAGATTGTGCTGTAAAACCACTAAAGACATGGCAAAGGGTCTGACAAATTGAACATTTAGATAAATTTTGTAGAAAAAGAAGCAACGGCTACAATGTCACATGATACATATGTACATTGAATCACATGACCAGTACCCGTATATGAAGAGAACCCGGGAAAAGGTTATCCATGTACGTGCACATTTGGTTGGTAGGCATTTGTAAACATCAAACACACAGGCAGACACACACACACACACACACACACACACACACACTCATTCATACTTGCATACCATCATCAAGAAGTTCACCTACAAATTGCAAGTGTACACTTGACTGAGGAAAGCAGCCATATCAAGTAACTGTAAAAACGCTATCACGCAATCAGACAGCTGTATGATATAGGTATCAAACAGATACCAGCACCTGCTGGTTCGATCCAAACTATAGCGACACGCCCTATAGAGACGTCTCAGCCTAGCACAGTATATGCAGAGGTTTTCTTTCCCATGAACCATATGCAAAACAGTCAACATTTTCTCACAGGACTTTGGAACAAAAAACTATATTGAGAGATAAATTGTACATCTGTAGTCGGTTGTTCAATTAATTGCTTGCGACGCTCTTTGTAGAGATAATCAAATTGTCAGTAATGCTTTGCCAGCATCGATGACTCAGCATAAAATTTGTAGTTCATTATTAATAATTTTTTTTTTTTCATGACTGGCAAGCTTATTTTGAAGACAAACAGGTTACCGTACACTATAAATCTCAACAGTGATAAATTTTGCTTGGTCAGAGTTTTTGCTCAAATTTCCTCTGGTCTCACGTTGCATCTCAATTTTCTCTCAAGGTATCAAAATATATAAATTTCTCTGTGGTTCATGATTAATTACTGTATAAGCTGTTATTTTCATGGGGTTTAATTTTTTTGCAAATTTCGTGCATCACAGTTGGATCATGAATGTAACAACACGCGAAAATGTCGCCATGCACAAGGGTATCCCAACAATGCATTTAAAGATATCGTTGGTGTTAAATTGCGAAAACAACATCTCACAAAAACGTCTGTGACCTCCTAATTTGCGAAAATATCTGTGCACGAAAATAACAGCTTGTACAGTAGATGATTAATATACTGTTTCACAAGGAAAGAAAATGCCTGCATTTCTAATATTACAAGGCATCTCACAACATCTCACTGCCACTGTTATACACATACATCAAACTGTATACTTGTAGAAAAGTTATACCATTATTTTACACTGCCTATCTATCACTGTGCAAAAAAAAACTCTGGCTTAAATGAAGTGATGAAGTACAATTACAAGAGTTTGGTAAAAACTGTGTAAATTGTCGTTAAGAGCAACGTCTGCACTTATTTCCAGCACAGCCTCAAATTTGAGCTGCAGATGTCTCAGTGAAACTTTATGTTACCGGCAAAAACTCATTTCAGTAAGAAAATACACTGAACTTTAAACTTGATACAGATGATGTTGCAACCCACATTGTACACACAGTGTTTTGATTTGAAACACTAATTCAAAGAACATGTGTTACACGCTTGTCATTTGATTACTGGTTACAAGCATGACATTAACTGAGAATGAGAAAGGGCACAATACACTTAGATACGCATAATTTACTTGTACGTTGGTTGTTTGCGTTCACCCCAGTGGTCGTCTGCGTTGCCACAGTAACCAGATGCCATCCCGGTGTTAAGGGCGGGACAGGGAGCGGGGCGAACGCAAGCGGTCGTCGGTCTGTTGGAAATTACTGAATATACAATGCACACATCCCGTCAGTTTATGTCAATGGCACTCGCTACAAAATTGGCTGAGGTATACCTATCTCACACTCCCATTCTCAATTAAATTTCCTTTGTAACCTGAGAAAGCTTCAGCTATGACTCCAATCCACAACAATTTACCTCATCAAATATCCCACAGTATCTATCTGCCACTGCAAAACTTGTCAGAGGCTCTCAACAAAATACATGCACAGCACTACGGGCTCCACCGTGAACCATAAGGGGGGGATTTCACTTGGGACTACACTCAATGTTGATGCAATCCACCACATGTTGGTTGCTTAGGACTACACACCATGCATTTCTGAAAGTAAAAACCTTTGTAAAAGTCCCCTTGCAAGCCTGCAACATTTTGCAATTTGGTTCTTTGCTTCAGTTTCACTTTAACTTCTTGAACAAGGTTGGGGGAATGGTCACAAGATAATCAAGCACCCTTTAGGTGTGCAAACATAGCTCTGAACGTAATTTGCTTTTGAGTATCTTAACATCAGAAGGTTGTCGAGATATTTGTAGATATTACATACACACTACGTGTATGTAAGCTCAGGGTTGGTGATAATCTGGTACCACTGGCAGACTTTGCACTGTTGCGGTCTGCCTTAATTCAACAGAGGCTTGCCTCTGATTAGACTTTTGATTACTACTGCACTGATCAATGACCATGCAGTGCAAGGTGACACACCTATTGCGTAATAGTATCAGCGTTTATCATCACTAATTTGGTAGTCAAAATACATTTGGTCAGACAATTGCACATTAAAAAAAAACTATGGCTGCCCAGTTGGGAGATATCAACAGGGGGACAATGTTATTTTGAGTGTGAGCAGCATATCAAATCAAGCAAGACAGTTGAGCAGGGTTGGACAAATAACAGAAATAACATGATGGCCAGATAAATTGCCTTCAGAACATTTTTTTTTTCTTTCATGTCGACATCAAAACCGTAGCAAACCACAGCCTCATGACAAAGGCCTTCCTAAAATACTTTCTGTATGGTTTGTAAAATCAGACCTTGCATATCTTTCTTTTTCTTGAATGGAACATTATTTCATCTCTCAGCTCAAGGCATACAGTGTATTTGATGTGACTATCTGTTTTACTTCTTCCAAACACACGTAAACAGCACAGCAAATATCAAAGCAAAAAAGCTTATTCATCAATGTGCAAAGTAAATGCAGAAAACCATACAACACATTTCACATTTCTCAAGATTGCTGTAGTAATCAGCCTATAGGATGTCATGTTTTTAAACAAAAATAGACATTCACGTTGTCATTTCTTAAAAAAAAAAAAAAATTCCTGCCTTCTTTATTCAAAATCAGATTTTCACTAATATATTGCTCCACAAATGACTGCCTTCACTCAAAACAAACTTCCCACTGCAATGAATTCTCCTCAATAGAGTGAAATCCAGCCTTTATTTACTCATCTTCTTATCGTGAAAAAGATATGTGAAACTCTTCTTGATAGCTTTCAGCTTGTTTCAAGTGACAGAGACTGTGATCCACAATCACATATCATTGTCACATTTGCCACGTTTCAGGCAAAACCTTTTACATGCATTGCAAATGCTACTCTATACAAGTACATAGTACAATATATTCAATGATTGTTCATTTCTGTGAAAGTTTCACTTGGAACATTCAGGAAGGATAAGCAAGTTTCCCTTCTGACTTCCTGATATCGAGAGTTGCAAAAGGTAACATGAACAGTTCTACTTGTATCTCTCTGTCAGTATGTCTGTTTATATCTTTCTTTCTGCCTTTCTTTATCAACAGACCTCAGCAAAACACATCCTAATTTCCGTCAATGCCTTGAGAGGAAAGAGAAGGCACTTTACAACTTCCTTATGACTTAATATGGACAAAGAGTGATTTAACAAACATCTACTCTGATTTTTTTTAAAGCTTCTTTGATACTGTGGAGCAAAGATGAAAACATGTAGTGCAATAATCATTGACAAAGTTTGGACATGCGAACAAGGGGTGGTGGAGTATTTTATGGAGGGTGGGGTGGGGATGGGCAGCAGCAAATGAGCTACATTTTGGTGATGATTTCAACAAGTGATGGAGGGATGGATGAATTGATGAGATACTTCTGAGCTGTGTTACTGTAGATCTTGATTTGAGAAAGCAAAGCGTGAAATGCAAGATATTGTGGTCACATTCGTACATGTATGTAGGGCCTACATTACATCTGTTTCATCTTCAGCCAATGCTTGGTGATTGAGCGACAATTAGTGGTAATGAAGCATGCTATTCATTGGTGGAACATTACCAAACACAGAACAGCAAAGGATAAAGACATCATTTTTTTTATCGAACAATGAAGGACAATGATAACATTGTAAGCTTCTTTATTGCACGACTTTATCATTCAATTATAGGTTTCAATGGAGTTGACGACGTCATGCTCTCACAATTTCTTATTCATTTCATATACAGTTAGAAAAGAAAAAAAATAATCTCATCTATTTCAGCTATATGAATATAAAACTTATCTTAAAACCACCCAGAAAAAAAAATAAGTCTGATATATCCTGGTATGGGAACATGCTTTTACTTTTATTTAACAGCTACAAATAACAAATTTTTTCAAACTTCTACATGTATATAACACGATACATGAAAAACTGTGATGGTATGACATCACCGACTCACTCATTAGAATATTCATAAGGACTGGTCAAGAAATGTTTTCCAAAAAATTGTGAAATTTCAAAATGGATATCTTCCTGGTTTCTTATCCAATTTTGTCATTTTTGAATCATTCTTAATAGGGAATATTTTTTTTTTCTCTTTCTTTTGAAGTTTATTTATTTTGGGGGTGGATGCAGAGTTGCACTGGAATTAGAATTTTTAGATTTTCAAAGCACGTTAAGACTTGTCAGTCCTGATAATACTGTTAGTTTCAAAATAAAGGGAAACAAGAAAGGTTTGGGCAACAGCAGCAAAATTATGACTTGATGACCTAGATGCAAGTATATATCAGCCAGGAAATATTAGTGAAATTATGAGGGCTATCAGGCAATAAATACTTATATATTTTCTGCTTGAAGTTTCCTGCTAACCAAATCAAAGCAATAAAATCAGTACAACATCAATCATGGTTAATCAAAGATTTTGAATGTAAAAGATTGTGATATATTATGTAATCACAGCCTAATGCATGCAGTTGGTGATTCAGTCTTGTTATATCACACTGACTTGTGCAGGGAATTCACATCAATTATAATTCTTCACGCTCAAAGAAAATAAACCCTTGGAACTGTTTACTAATGTTGTACGTGTGTTGCTCATTTCATTGAATTGAACGCAGAACAGAATGGAACTGCAAGAATTGTTTAATTGAAGTCTTAACCCAATGAAGACGAGTCCTGAGAATATTTGGGCAGGTGTCTATGGGAAATGCCTGTTGTAGCAATATCAGCCTGTCCTCAACGGGTTAATGTTCTGAGGCATGAGGAAGGAGAGAAAAAGGATGCTGATTGTAAAACTTGAAAGACAATTTTTCTCCGGGGGAAGCGGGTGACAGGGGGCCCACTGGGGAGCAATTGGTCCACTAATCCCTTCAAACAACCAACGACCCGTCCTTTCTCTAGCTCCTTCTGAATGGGAGCAAACAGGGTCGGAAGAGATCTTATCGATCCTGGCCTTTACCCATTCCACCTTTCTTCCCAGCTTTTGCCCCCCTCCCCTTTCCTTTCTCTACCGTAGCAGAACGGGAGACAGGATATGACAAATAAAACTGAGAAAAAATAAACAATGCAGAGAAATATATATGGGTTGCACCATGGCATGGGCAATGTCACAGGAGACTTGCACATGTCAGATGTGACTAAAGATGCCCCCAGCTTCCCTCAAAATTCTGCAAAAATGGAGACAGAAATACACCCAAGTATCATATGAATCAGAAGTTATATAGCAGAGATATTGGACTACTTGACAACAGGGAGTATCAAAACTTTCAACCACACATGAGCATTACGTCTTACTATAAACTGAATATGACATCCAATAGCAGTCAATGTCTTTCAACTTTCACAGAAAAACAAAAAACAACTAGAAATGTCGCTATGGCGACTGGTATGCCTCCGCCATAATGCATGATTCTCCTAATAGGTCTAAATAGTACATGTGGACAATGTGAGATTACATTTTCACAAAATTGGCAAAATGTTAAAATGACAGGTTTGTCACAAATGTGTTGAATGCTCACCTTCCATGACCTAGGTGTAATTGGATGAATAGGAGAGCATGTATTTGGGATTTACGGACTTTAACTTGACTTTGACCCATTATGTTTATGCATTGAGTAATTTTCAAGGTATGGAGAAAAAGTGCACTTTCTGTATTGAATAGTAAATTGTTACCATTTTCATCTGGCCTTTGACCCTAAAATTCATAAGATAATCACTGTCAGGCAGAAGATGCATAAATATGTAGTACGTTTCAAGATAACTTGAGCCACTTCAGAGATATGGAGGAAAAACTTAGTTCAGCACTTTCACTTGATCTTTGACCTTTTGACCTTTGAGGCAAAAACAAAAGAAAAAAAAAACTTTCCAGAGAATCTCTATTAGGTTAAACATGCATACACCTAGTGTAAAAAAAAAAAATCCTGCTGGCATTGCACAAACATGAGGAAATATTTAGTAAAATTTTGAAGTGTTGCCCTTGACCTTTGACCCCTGACCTTTGACCCCATGAACCCTTAATTCTCTAGATAACGACTGCCAGTCAGTACATGTATATATATTATGTTCCATGAAGAGACCTTGAACAATTTCCAAGGTACAGAGAAAAAAGGTGAAGTTTTAATATTTTTACTTGACCTTTTGACCTTTGACCTTTGACCTCATGACCCAAACTTTCACAAGAGAATCTTAATTGGGTAATACATGTATACGCTAAGTTTCAAGAAAATATCTTCAGGCATTGCATAGTTATGATGGAAATAGTGAGATTTTATGTATTTGACCATGACCTTTTGACCTTTGACCTTGAGCATGTGCACCCAAAAGTTGATAGGCACAACTTCACCCCCTAATACACATACATGCCAAGTTTCATTAGGATACCTCAAAACGTTTTGATAGTTACCTTGTCCACAAAATTTCATTACGGACGGAAGGACGGACGGAAGGACGGACGGACGGACGGAAGGACGGACGGACGGACGGACGGACGGACGGACGGACAAGCCGAAAACATAATGCCTCCGGCACCACTTCGTGGCGGAGGCATAAAAACAGAAACCTAGTATATACTCTGGTTGAAGAGTAGATAATCTCATAATCAATCGCAGGGACTGTGAAAACCTAAACCTATTCGGCCATTGCCGCTGGGGGAAGGGTGATGATTTTATTGTGACGTCAAACTTCCGGGTCCTACTCTTTTTCCCTTGCAGGGAACGCCCCTTTTTGACTCAACAGGAAAGGTCCTGGGAAACGAGACATATTGTGAAAGTAATTGACACTAGGTTGTCATACTCTGCTGATCCAAAACAAACAAACAAACAAACAAATGATAATATAATGAGAGAAAAAGTTGAAGGCAAAAACCATATTTTGGTTGAATATGTAAGAAACTTGCATGGATTGAGCATGCTTATAATTACTACAACTTACAAAACCAGGTTCAAAAATCTACAAAAAATATCACTTTCATATTATTATGAGGAAAAATATATTAGAGCTGTAAAAGAATTTACAGTTGGTAACTCTACTGAGAGAAATAGAAAAAAATGACAGATGAAATGAGCACACATAATTTATTTCTTTTAGTAGATTAAAGCAAAAATGTGTTCTTTCAAAACAGTCAATTATTAGCAATATTTCAAGGTGTGCTATAATGCTGCAACACACAAGAAATTATAAAATTAAGAAAAAAAAATGATCTTCAACAATTTACATTTCTGATTTTAATACAGTGTCCCCTGGAAACTCAGTTTGTCATCCTTGCACCCTTTTGTATGACTATCTCTTCCTGCAGAACATTCACATAAAGTTGTAGCTCATAATCGTGAAGTTGTAGCTTAGTTTGAATTATATCCAAACTCATCGCATTTTGAAATCCATCCCAATTTGCTCTCACGGTAGATCACATACATGGTCTCAAAAATAGTCTTAAAAGCTTACAGTCATAAATCAGTGCAAGAAGGGGGAGAGAGAGTGGAAGGCACTTCCATGCAAGTAGGTCCTACATGTAAATGTATCTATTTCTTTATCCCCCCTCCCAAACAGGGGGTGGGGACAAAGTCGAGAGCTAGTCTTCACATACTATTTCCAGACCCACGCATTTTGCACAATAAAGATGACTGTGGGAACAGAAGGACTTCTAAAGGCAAGAAAGCCAGTTTCATAGTGGGTGCAGGGGAGATACGGCACGTCAGCATACAGTGATAAACTCACCGGCTGTGCAGCTCTTGGGGGGGAAATACAAACCGGGCCGTCTTGAAATGGAAGGAAGCCCAGGCTGATGGCGAAATTTGTCATACAACATTCAGCCGTGAGTCAATTCCTGTGAGAGGCTGCGACGCAAACCTGACTTTCAGCCAGCTCCTAATCTAATTTCGACTTCAGAAACTACAATAATTGCTCTATCCCGGCTGCACTTCCCCATTTTCATGGGGAATTCAAATACAAATTCTCTTTCTCCCTTCCAATGGGGTAGAAAGACAACTTCCGTCACCTATGTCCTTGCCCTTTTCACATTTCGATGGACAGCTCCACAACATACCGTGTAATTAAAATCTCCTCAAAGTCTGCTTTCAAGATCTGCTTTTAAAGTGTCTTTTTTATATGTCATACATGCCAATCATTAACAAGCTCACTTTCTATTGGCTAGTGTGCATGCTATCCCAAAGCCCGATGCCCACTGTGCGACCTGAGCCTGCGAGCTGGTGGCAAGCTGGTGCGAGCTGTATGGGGCGCCAAGTATCGCATGGCCTATTTCGTTATGAAATCAGTCATTTCGTAATGAAACAGGCCATGCCATACTTGGCGCCCTATACAGCTCGCACCAGCTTGCCACCAGCTCGCAGGCTCAGGTCGCACAGTGGGCATTGGGCTTTACTCTGGCCATGGAGCTGTAGCTCCATGCTTTTAAGCTAATTTTCAACATAAGGTGTCAAAAATCATGAGTACTCGGTGCAGTGTTGAGAAAGAGACCAACATTATGAAGCAAGCTTGCAAGTGGGTCTCTGTGTCACTGTAATCCCAGGTTTAATCACAAAGTATAATAAAGAATGCTAACAATAATAACAATAAAATAAGGTTATAAGAATACTAGAAATAATGCTTGTAACAGAAGTCATAATCATAACGAAATAAAAAAAATAACAAAAACAACAATGAGAGCTGGTATACCTTTGGAATACTGCACTACACACCTAAACAGAAACAAGCTGAATTTGAGCAATGCCACTGAATCACGTGTTGAAAGTATGGACTGTGCCAGCCAGCCAACCCACCAGTTACACAATGAGTGGACTATGAACCGAACCATCAACCCTAAAAGCCCCCCCCCCCCCTCCCATATTACCTCTCTTCATGTGCTAGCTTGGGTAGATCCTGTAGTGCCAATGTCAATGTAGCTGCTGGCATGGAAGAGGCTGATTGGGCAAACCTGATTGTCCTACGCTGGAGGCTGCGGCACGTGTTGACACGGACGGCGTCAAATACCATGAGGTGACATTGTGCGGTCTAATAAATGCCCACATAGGACAAGGACCAATATCTGGGTGCGATACGTGTTCTGCTGAGTCATCAGTTTCTGTTTCTCAAATACCTGTACGACTGCACGTTCTCCACCAATATCCCCTCCACTCCCCTTTTTCTTTGTTTGCATTGCTGTTCAGGTATTTTGATGACAAACCAATGTAGTTTCAGGTTCTGCACATCATAAAGCATGATTGTAAAAGCACTGATCAATATTCAAGTGCATACACACGTTCAAGCCATTAACTCTGTTCTCACTGTCATCCCATAATTCAGCAAAGAGTACAATTATGTACTGCCAACCCTAATCAATGTTTCAAGTTTTGCTAGGCACAATTTTAGTTAAACTCCCTCACATGATCTAGGTTTGAATTAGCACTATACATGTTTGAATCCACTTGATTTTAACTGATTTCAATCAATTTCAATGCTTAAAAGCAAACAACTGCCGGGCTTCATTCATTCAAGTGTATGGCACAATGAGATATATGTGCCGGGATGATACTGTTGCTGACTTTTACTAGTCACCTGGGGCGAACCACGAGGGATCGGCATCATTTGCCTGTTTTCTTGTGTGGGTAGGTAGGGGGACCACTTCACCGGGTTTGCAATGAATGAATGAAGTGGGATCTTTCACGTGCGTGACTTGTTGGTATCTCACTCAACTCAATCCACTCCCGAAAATTGTCTTACAAGCCCCACTTCATGAAATTTCATGCTCACAAAGTATGCGTATGCAGTAATTAATGTTACCACTATTGATCCCAAAAATGTGTGTGTGTGTGTGTGTGTGTGTGTGTGTGTGTGTGTGTGTGCTATAATGTATAGTGATAAGCAATTTTTCTTAGAGGTGCTTCTTATCATATTGGAAGGTATTGCAGCTAATAGGCTTTACAGTTCAAAGAACCCTAATCTTATTATTATTATCATTATTATTTTGTGTGTGTGCAGTACAAAAGTACATTATATTTCATAGCAGCCCCATCCAAAAATCTTGTGTAGCATATTTTTTATCTGAAAAAAAGAACAATTTTGCCTTCAGGTTTGCATGCACATTCTTATTTGTCTGTTAAGGCAGGGCATTAAGATTTATTGTATTTCAAATCACTCCAGTTTTTTTTTTCCTCCATACAGGCACATAATATTACATTGTTATCAAAATAGCAATCACGGGTAATTCTTAAAGAAAACAAAAAGAACACAAAACAACAGCATGGAGGTATAGAATTTTCCTCCCAAGAGTAAAGCTTAATATACAGACACAAGACACTGCCAGATTTCCAGCTTCAACAGAAATAATTGCAGCTTCCTTTGCGCAGTTTCAGACGCAGCTTGACAAACCCCAGTTTGGGCTCAAAAAACATTTCAATATCATCGCAACTCGCTGTCAGAAGTCCTTAAATCAGCGCCAGAGAGTGCTAATTAAAGCCGGAAGACCTCGGTCGGCAGGAAAACCCACGTGGCTGGCTGGCGAAGTGCATGTGCTCACAGCGCCCTCTGTTCCAATGGCAAATTCCTCCCCTCCCCCTCCCCCGATCCCAATCCCCATTCTAGTACTTCTACTCTGAATTTAGCCTTTTTTTAAATTCCCAAATGCCATTGTCGGAGAAAACAATTCATAATGAGCGAAGCGAGAAGGAGGGAGATGCACCAGCAAAAGGTTTTTCTTCTTTTTCTACTTCTTCTTCTAGATCCGTGAATGCAATTATTATTCATGGGCCTGGAAAAAGTCTATTAAACCAGCAAGCCATTGTTACTTAATAAATTGGTTAGTCACAATGGAAACGATAGATTCACCCAACAGCTATCAATGCAAATTTATGTCTACAGTTCTATGCTTATTGTTAAAAAATTCTTCATTGAATACAGCTTCTGTTGATCGGCTGTCATTTTTTTGCTGCTTAAGACTAGGAGCATATAATACAATAATTTGTGGCTGCTAAGCTCCAAAATCGCAGATACATGTAGGTCTCTATTTCTTAAGACACTCTGGTCAGTGGCTTGTCTCATGTGACAATACTCTGTTTGCTTCTGTTACAATTACTTCACGGGTACGGCATTTCACAAAGCAACATTCAGATTCTGCAGTGCACTGAGAGTTTAAAACATAGCAAGTGCTGAGCTCTGAGCTTTTGTAGGCCCCTTGTTGACTTTTCATTTTGCGGAAAGAGAAATTGTAGAAAACACCAAGTTGATCTGATGGCCATTTTTTCCCACTCAGATCATGTTTGAGGATAAGTTTTTCTTTTCTGTGTTTGACAGCCTTAATGGAATATTTTGTTTTGCTTTGTTTTCATTTTCCTTCTGTTTTTAAAAGCTCACCTCCCCTTGCAGTGCATTGGCAACTGTAGACTGGAATCATTCTTCAACCAGCCACCCTGCATGCTTCTGCTGATCAGTAGTGACTCACTTTAGCACCCAGCCAAAAATAAACGTTATCAAATGAACATGTGCACATAGACAATCTGCCTGAAAATAGTGCCATCACGCATAACAGTAGCTGAAATCTCTGCATCTCTACACATACCAATGCGCAATTTCTCTGAAGAGAAATGACTCTGATATGCCTCACTGAGTTATAATAGCCTTCCTAATAAATCCACTTCAAATCCTGCTGTCATAACGAAGACTTATCACAAATTTTAAAACTCTAATACAAATTTCTTACTTACATCCAAAATATCAGAATCATGAAACTTTCCTGAGGAAGATGAAATGTGCTCTCTTATTTGCATAATTTATAAATTACAATATTCATTCTGGAAAACATTTATGGTATTTCAGTGTGGGTAGGAAGATAATTAACATGTCTGAACTGGACATGCCTTTCTTGCAGATTCTCCAAATTCAAAATAATTGGGTTGAGCCAACTGATGACACCTGTGTAAAGTTAATAGTTGACCGATAGCCTGTCGATTCTCATATCAATATCATTATTACAAGGCCCATAAATGTGACCCTATCCCCATCCTACCAAATCCCTCCCTCTCCCCCCCCCCCCCCCCCATTTTCCCTGGACCCCTCTCCTAAACTCACCAGCTATGAGACGTACCTGACTCTCTCCACTCCATGGCCTGTAGAGGAAGCTCTAATTCAACCCTCATCAAGGCAGCGTGCTCCCTTTTTTTCGGTAGCAAAGAATGTCTGCTATTAAGACTCTGGAATGGGGATAATGCTCACTCTGGAGGGATTGGATTGCAGGCAAATTTGACTGATTTCCCGTTTGTCACAGCAATGAGGGAGCCACAGCTGTGTGGAGGATATCAGGGGAAACAAACTGACTGGGCCGGGGAGCACTTTGTGTCAGATATCGGGAGACGCTCGTTAGCCCGCTCTGTGCGGATGACTGCAGGGTTTCATTACCGAATATCGTACACACAGAACGTCGCTTTATACATCACTTAAAAACAACACGTCGGCTTGCAACAAGTGTAATGCAATGTACGGATGTCTTGCATTCAACACAATGGACATGGTGAGACACTTCTTGCAGTTTTAGATGAATCAAAGTCAGGATTGGAAATGATGAAATATAGACAGTGCTCAATTGCACAAATGTAGATCACTTTTTAGGGACTGACTCAAAAATACCATAAGATTTTGAACACAGGCACAATGAACGCAAGTTTGAGCTTCAAAATGATAGCCACTGTGTATGTACTGTGATGTGAACACATTTTTACATGCTCATGAGTCAGACTCTGATTTAGGAAATTAGTATGAAATATGGTCATCCATTCATATCAGCCACATGAAATACACATAAATGTATGTTTCACAATGGGAATGCTGTACATGCAGCAAAATCATCTACTGTAAAAGTGGAAATTTTCGCGCATTTCGCGCAACCAGAAACTAGCGCGAAAATAAAAGCATGCAAATATTTTTGCTTGCTGTGTGTTCCAGTAGTTGATGTCTTGATTCCGCGGAATAAAAAACATGCTAAACTCTTCTTACCCGGCCGAGCGCTAAAAATTAGTCGCGCGAAAGTATGCACTTTCACAGTACATGTATTTACTGTTGTGGACATGAAAACACGGCAGGAATAAATTCTGATAATTAAGCTTGTGATAATCATACTTTGGATAACAATAGATTGTCAAGAAGCATGGATGTAAGTCAATAAATGACATTACAGGCAGAAAATCAGAGATGGGTATACATTATCATCAGGCATCATGAGAGATACATATGTTTCATAATATTTTTCTTTCATACAGACCTAACATTAGACACATAATAATATGTAAATATATGCATGGCATGGTGGAAGGATGTATGTAATATGTGAATTGTTATGAAGATCAATGACATTGCCACTGGATGAAAAAATTACAATCATGTACCGTGAATTGACATTAAGACAGCTTAATCCCTGCAACAAAGCACAATTCATTTGACTTGTTCTGAAATACAACGTACTGGTACATTTACCCCTCACTCACCTTTTTGCGCTTACAATTGCTACTACTTTGTACGTGCCATTCTGTAAAAGTTTGATTGATAATATAGCTAATGTTACATTGATAGTTTGAAAACAGCTCACAATAAAATCAATACAGTGCTTGCATTCTGGGAAATACGCAAAGGTATACGAAGCCAAACAAAACAAAACAAAAAAGTTTTCGTTGTTGCTTTTTGTATGAAACAGATTTGAAGAAAGTAAAAAATAGAATGATCTTGTTTAAACATGTTCAGGCTGTTAGCATTCTTCTGATTCCACAGTATAATTACTGAGTATTATTACAGGAAACTCTTGTATTTCACTTTTGATGGATTGCTCTGCAATTTCACCATCTAACCAAAAGAATGTTATATAGAATTAGATCCATTGAATACAGAAATAATTCAGACTACTAGTATATGAGGAAGCACAGAAAACGTATTACACTTTAGGAAATGACTCATGAAGTATTGAACTTGTTCCTGTGATCTACTTGCAGTAGACACAAAAAATTCATCAGAATTTTCGAAGCGAAAATGCTTATTCTCTGTCAAGCATTTAATACAAAATTTGAGATAAAAATGGAATCAGATTTCAGACGGTCCGTATAGACTGGCTGTTTTATACAACTTCTGCAAATGGTACAGAATTTATATCGTGTAAACACATTGGTATCAGCATATCATGTTAGGCTACTACGATTCACAAGCTAAAATTACATTATATTAGCATTTATTGAAAACAGACAATTATCGAGATAATATTATATTCTAAATGTCATGAAGGGATTAAAAAAAAAGGTTTGAATCAAATAAGCAAAGCTCCACTCCGCATATTTTGCCAAGTGAGTATCACTGTTCATTAGAACCTGACCAAGTCTTAGACCAGCCATCTCTTCACAGACGATGTCTAAAAAATGCTAACAACCCAAACAGCGTGAGAACTCTTGACGAGAGAGTCTCACAGGAATGATGCTGAAGCTAAGTTTATGATGTGAAGGTCATTACCTTGAGGTTGGTGGGACCTGCCTTACGCACCATGGTGGCATTGGCGTCAAACAGCACAGGACTCAGGGGGAAGAAACGGCACGGTGATGAGAACGGCTGCTGCTGCTGGTGGTGGTGCTGCTGCTGCTGTAGCAGCCCCTGCTGAACACCCTGGGACTGGGAGGGGAGGCAGGGCCCCTGGCTCGTCGACGACAATGACAATGGCTGGAGACTAGTAGGCCCTTGATCGGCAAAGGGGCCAAAGTGGTGGAACCTCACAGGGGCACTCCTACTATTCGTGACAAATGGCAACGGTGTTGTCGGGAACTGCGGCTGGGGCTGGGGCTGCTCCTCTTCCTCGTGCCAAGCTGTTAATGAAGTTCAGGATGTAGAGAGAGAGAAGGGGGGAGAGAGAGAACAGGGGAAACATGTGAAGGAAAGGGAATGGAAAGACGTGACACACGAGGGAGCTGTGCGGCGGCCTATTAGCGGCAGTCTGAAGGATATCTGATGGAAAGGATTGTGTCAACACAGGACCGCCAGACTGCCAGGCAAGGCTGAAAAGTGCTGACTAGACTGTTTAGCCACTCTATGCCTTGCTGCGGCTGCCTGCCGAATGGCTTGTTTACTGAATGTGTTCACGCCTCTGCCATGCAATTGTAGGCATGGAGTTAAAATATGTTCTTCAGGATTCTGTGCAAGGATCCAACATGCCTTCTGGTTCAAAGGTTGAGTTATGTGAACAGTCTGTGTCCTTCTGGCTTGCGGCTTAAGTCACAATAAAGTAAATGAGGAAGATTATACAAAGTGCTACAGTTCAGTCTATATCAGAAATATTCTGACAATAAATCAAATCAAGAGTGAGACCTTTTGATTCAACATTGTCTGTACTCCTTCATCCTGCAGCTGGCAGCATTACCTGCTTTTAGACAGCAACATTTCAATCTGCACTTCTTTAAAAATTACCAGATGAATTAGAGAAAAAAAGTTTTCCCTTTATTAAAAGGCAATGATGAAGAGCAATTACACAACTTCTACACACAAAAATATGCACGTACTTGAGTCATGACAGTTCAAGCTAAAATATTGCCTCACTAAAATCAATCCTCAAAAGCTCTTATCTCTGTCAATTCTAAGCATTATGACATACTTTGGGTACATCATATTTTGAGGTGTTAGAATACTTCTTTTAAAAAAAAAAAACAATTTTTAAGATCATTTTCCTAAAATACAATTAGCATGTACAACTATTTCAAAAACAAGTTTTGCATTTATCCCCCAAAATCACTCAATTGACTTTAGAAAAAAAAAACAAAGTTTCTGTTACTGTACCTACATTGTGTGAATACTTACAAAGTCTGCCTAACAGATCACTCATGTCAGACACCGTGAGAATCATGATGGAATTTTCACTATCTTTTTCTCTACCTCCACTCAACTCCCCTTGGATATGTGTACAGCTTTCACTGAAACTTCATCATGTTACAGCCTTCTTATAGTCTTTTTAAGTTTCATATGCAACAAAATGCCTTGCAACGGGAAAAGAAAACTGACGTCAAGTTCTGACATATGATAACTTTCTCCCTTAATCAAAAGAACAAAACAGAGCACACACACACACACACACACACTTACATGCACACATAGCCTACCACTTGTTCTGTGACAGTTTTATTACCTCATCGGTGAACAAGCAATACTGCTTCCATACCAGAAAAGGGGACAAACAATGGACCAATGAGAGTTCAAAACTGCTTTCCTTATTTGGGGAAAGTACGTTCGGGATCCCACTTCCTGTACGACTTTGCATGAACAACAATCAATAACTTCCGCACCAATGTTTTATCTCTTCATGAGCTCAAGCCGTCCTTTATTTTTTGTAGGTTTTTTTTCTCTCTCTCTCCCTAGGTACTACACAGTTTTTCTTGATTTTTTGTTGTGTGTGTGTGTGTGTGTGTGTGTGTGTGTGTGTGTCTGTGTGTGTGTGTGTGTGTGTGTGTGTGTGTGTGTGTGTGTGTGTGTACTTTCTCTACTCCGTTGATGTACAAGGTGGGTGATAAATGAATGAAAGGAGACAAAATGGAGGATTGAAGAGAGGGAAAAAAGACTGACTGCATGGACCAGGAAGAAGTGTGAGCTTACAGGAAGATATCAGGGTAGTTGGGGGGGGGGGGGGGGGGGTGGGGGGGAAGTAGAGGGGAGTAGACAACATGGGAAGTCAGCCAAGGATATAGTGCATACCATGACACATCTACTGGAGATACATGATAGGGCCTACTCAAGATGTTTGTTCATCTTTGTGTGATTGCCATTGTATATATCTGTATGTGTATCTGTTGTGTGTATGTGTGTGGGTATATATACATGCTTAATTTGAGGGAAAGTTTGTGGAGAACAAGGCAAAAAGTAAGATAAAATTTTCCCGCTGCAATCACACCCTCACTGTGAAGGATTCTAATTGTGACAGAAGCAAAGGGGGGGGGGGGGTAAAGGTTTTGTTTGTTTGTTTGTTTGTTTGGTAAGGTCTTGCTCGCTCTGGAGTACTTACTAAAAATGGGTACTACTCATATTGGAACCATTTTATGCTGACTAGGCAATTCTTGCCTCAATGCTGAACTTTACTCAACACTTGCTATAACTTGGTAAGGCATGTCAACCACTTCCGTGATGCAAAATCATGTGTGTGCCTCTATACATAGACTACCGGTACCCTCCAAACTCGGTGTGAATAAATATAGACAATTGTGTAAACCACAGACACCGAGAGCTCGAAGACCAGGATTAAATTATAGCTACCTATTGTTATCATTTCATTGAACTAACATTGAATTGTACACAAATCATCCCAAGCTTTTCATTTTTGATGTACAATAAATAAGAACAAGCTAACAATATGTAGTATACAGCGCACATACTGGTATACTTTGTATCAAGATATTGTGGTCATGCAATAATTTTAATAGCACTGATGACTTATAGGGAAAAGAGGTTACCAACTTTGCTAAACCATCTAGCAATGACATAGGTCCTACTTTATTTCCATCTTCTTCTTTTTTTTTTGTACTAACTACTGATAGGCAAGTTAAGGGATGATGACATCATCCCCTCTTCAAACTTGCAAGCGTTGCTAAAATTACAGGAAGCTTTAAAGGGACTGTACAGTACTACACATGTAGTTAAGGCGGGGATTCAGGTTTATAACATTCCTAAGTGAGATAATGAGAAACCTCTTAAATGAAATATGGAATCTTTGAGCATGTAATTTCAGAAAGGATTCAACGTTTATTTGATGAAAATTGGTTTTCAAATGGCTGAGATACCCAAAAAAGTGATAATAATTAAAGGCGACAGGCCAAACCTTTTATTAGGATCTCTTTGTTTCACCTTGTTGTTGGATATCTCAGCCATTTCAAAACCGATTTTCATCAAATAAACTTTTGATACCCCTTAAAATTGCATGTTCTTTGACATCTCATAGAGTGGTTTCTCAATATCTCGCAAAACGTTAAAAGCTAAATCCTCACCTCAACCAGAACTGTACACACCCTTTAAAGTTTGTATGTCCCTCTTCCACCCTGAAAATAAGATTCCTTTCATAAAGCTGGTATGTTGCAGAGGTAGGTAATTCAGACCTACCTCAGAAAAATACAACTGGAAACTTCTTTATGATGGAAGGGGAAACAACTTAAGATTTCCAGTGAATTTATTCGAAAACCCCTGAAAAAAAAATTAAACTGCAATTCTCCATACAAAAGGGGAGTGTATTCTTAAGTGACTGGGGGTTGACTTGGTAAATCTTTTCTTTAAAAAAGGGAAAAAATCTGAGGCGTATTACTGTGAGATTTCATACTCAATGTTGGGAGACATTATTCTTTAACCATGTTCTTTATTATTCTTTTAACCATTAAATGTAGATTGGAAATTAAACAGAAAGACTTATTTCATATTTTCTGCAACATTCCAAAGAAATCTTACATCGAAATCTCAGTTGAAGGAGCAGCACAAAATAAGACTAGGAACTCAAATTAATACCTGAAACACTTTTACAAATTATGTGTTTTTTACACAGAGAAAGAGAGAAGCAAAGATTCTCACAGAGCTCACTCAACACTAAAAGATGGCATGTAGTTTACATTAAAGGGATAGTACAGTATTGGTGGAGATGAGAATTGGGCTTTTAAGTTTTTGCAAGATACCAAGAAAACACTTATGAAATAATACAGAGCATACCATTTTAAGAGTAATTCAAAGTTTATTTGATGAAAATCGGGTTTAGAATGATTGAAACATCCAAAAACAAAGTAAAACAAAGCGATCGTAATAAAGTGTGGGTCCCACACTTTATTACAATCTCTATGTTTTGGATATCTCATCCATTTCAAAACCAATTTTCATCAAATAAACGTTGGATTCCTCATGGAATCACATGCTCTTTCATATTTCAGAAGAGGTCATTATCTCACCAATAGATGATAGAAACATGAAATTAGGTCTCAACCAAAACTATGCGATCCCTTTAATGATGTTATCATGTAAATATGACTTTTAAGTGCCAACTGGTGCAATGATAAAGGGTATCACATTAATCCACTTGAAAATAAATGTGAAGTGTGAATGTCTTTAAAACAGCATAACAATTTCTCACAGGTGTTGTTCTTGTTTCACTGCAATTATTTTCATCTGGTGTGCATAAACAAATTCTATTCAATCATATTACTGGTTAAAAGATTGCCATATTTTCAAGAAAGAATTCATACCAAGAGTACTGCCGTAGGTAGGTATGTGTTAAACTTTACTATACAATGGAATACTTTTACCAAGACTTGAAATGCGACGCTTTACTTTTACTTCAATATACTACAGTGGTATATCTTTCCTTTAACTTGACTGATGTGTACTAATCTATTAATGTTTCCATGTGAGGAATGCAATGGAATGAGTGTAAAAATAATATATAGTGTTCTGACGTTTTATTAGCGGGATGCAAATCTCATGGTTTGTATCAAGATTCGAATCCACAGAAATCTTGAGATTATTTAGGAATTTTTTAAAATTTGAGAAATACAAAAAAACATTAATTCTAAGTATGGAAAGTGTGGTAATGCTGGGGCACAATAGTCTCGACACTTTTTTATCCCGTCATTCTCAAAACACACCGAACAAGAGTGCACTAATCACAAGGGCAAGAGTCGCCATTTCAGCAGATTTCAGGCATGCACTGTTTGGTTGACAAATAATTGCGATCGGCAATTAGTGGGATAGTTTGTCCATTTGATCTTGCACAAAAAAAACTTGGTATTTGAGCAATCCCACAATAACTATTCCCCTTTTGACTATTGATATTTGAGCTCTGATACTAAAAGTTCTTCAGATTTGCTTCCTTGTGTATATTATATATTTTCTTGATTAAACTAAGTGTAAGAGATAGTATAGATAACATTGAGTTCATTCAGTTGGCGGATATTTCGTTATATCACATCAAACATCAATTTAGGCAGTAAAACAGGCATAGAAAATGGGACATTTCAAGTGTCAGAAATCTAATCAGCATTCTAAAAAAAATCAGCTATAAAACCAAATCCAGAAGAGTTCCATTGTACAAAATGTCCATGTTGTACCTTCACTTTTGTGAACATGGTGATCCAAGGTCCAACAGAAAGAAAAGATGGTCCTAACCTACCTTTTCACATTTCAATTATGACAGAACACATATTTGGCTACATGAAAATAATAAAATTGCATTTAATTAACAAAACTTAATTTGCAGTCTGAATGTCCCACTAAATGGGTCCCACTAATTGTGAGACTAAAACCACTTGGATCACGACTGACATCCCACTATTTTGTCTGTGTAAAGAACATTATGTACAGTCTTGTCAGCGGGTGAGGTATTCCCCGAGAGTAGAGTGTTAAGAAAGAGACAATTAATTTCTGCTGTCCTTGTCCGGAATGTCATGAAATTAATACTACACTGGCAGATACGCCATGCTCAAGCATAAAACATCTTTAAAAAAGACTTACAGAATTGTGAAGACGGTGAGGCCGAGGGCTGAAACATTTCAATGGATGAAACGAACTTTAACTGGAGGAACAATATCTTGTGAGGTATTCCCTAAGGATGTCGTGTGAGGAGAGTACCAATTCCTGTGTCCTTGTCATACAGGTAACATCCTCAGCTATGAATGATCACTGATTAAATTTGACCCTTACCTACGGTAGATTCATGCAATACTGCTTGATGTGTCTTCCAATCTGGGTAGGCCACTATCATGACTATGTTTCATTTGAAAAATCTAAATTTAGGGTTTTAGTCAATCATTTTGGCTATTTACCCTGCATCGATCTAAAACAAAGGCAGACAAAAGCTGTATCAAGTAACCTAGCCCACAATGTACCGTAGAAGTGCTGTGTCATTAAGAGCAGAAAAAAAAAAACACACACACACACAAATTTGTACATCAACAAATAAAAGACAAGAAAACTGATACAGTCAACAATCTAATAGACAAAATATCATGATGTACTGATTTTATTTCATACACTTACACTTTATATACGGAGTGAGGCAAGTAAACTTTTCACTCCTTAACTTTCTAAATCTTGCTTTATTTTACAATGAACTGGGTACAAGTACAGGTGTACGTATAGATAGATGGTTTATATTTCTTTAGGCATTCAACATTACACGACACCTTTTGGACACTTACACTATGGAGCCTATATGGCTGGAAACTGCTGAACAGAATTGTGTGTTTTAGCTTTGCACGAGTGTCTAATAGAGCAATTAGAATATAGAACTGAAAATATGAGTAATATCAATACTTAACAGTGTATATATACATGTATTTTTTTTTCTAAATTTATGTGTGCTATAAACTAAATTGGTGTCTGAATTTTGTAGAGTCGGCACTTGCATTCAACCCCCTGTAGGCTACATTTAGTCACAGCATTGGCACATATTTTATTTTTCTTTTGTGTTTTTGAGGATACCATCATACTCCGAGCTTGCGATCAGCAAAAAAAAATTCTCGCAACAAAACAGCATGTTTCTCGATTTTTAGCACTTATTCGGCAAACCCTGATTCTTAACACTGGATTTACTAAGCGCGCTTTGGAAAGTTTGCACCGATTCTGCATTTTTGATGGCAAAATTTGGGATTTTGGATGGATTGTTGAAGGTGACTTAGTACCGACTTTCCTGTCGTGAACCACAGTGCCAGTAAGTGAAATGGGGGAAATTCCAGAAATCCGGTTTTGCTTCATATAAATTAGCATATTGGTGCATATATATGAGCCTCCAGCGGCTCTCCCTTAGAGATTATGCATTTCAGCCCAAAGGGCTGAAATTCGTCTTTCCCGTTATCTACCCCCAAAAAGCCCGGGAACGGAACAGCTGTCAAAAAGTAGGTTGACCACATTTTTTAAATGAAAATTGAGTGGTTTCGGAGGAAAACTGCTCTAAATCAAGATAACTCGAGTAAATCGACGATAAAGAAAATCAAGCCGACTTTGATGGAAATATTTTAAACGTGATGACGTCATCACAGCTGGCAGCCCTTCTTCCTTCCACTCTTTTCAACACAAGTCATTCACGATCAATCACACTACACTAGTTTAGCAAGGCAGTGTGTATACCGACGCGTATTGTCAAGAGACAATTGCGCGCTCAACTGCCATACATACAGTACACTGTACTAGTAAACATGCGCGCGTTCTGCAGACTCAATACGCGCTACCACTGCCACACGTCCGCATAAGGTGTACTGTTGTTTTGACTGCATAGAGTCAACATGGTGGGCTGTCAAGCGCACCCACACAGTGCGCATTAAAGCTCTACTGTAAGCTAGCACCAGCAATTAGATAAGTGATTGTTTTTCTCGTCTCACCTAAATTTCTATCGCTTTCTAGGATACGGACTATCCTCAACTCCTAAAAACGTGAGTATATAGAACTACATCGTAAATTCTGGTAAATTTTAACGGCTAGTCTAGACTAGCATTGTCAGGATCTAGAACTACATTATCATCGCTATCGGGGGACACCCCCAAAACCTCCGAAAACCACGTAGGAAAACCACACTTTCACCACACAGACCAAAGAAAACACACATAAACAAATGCCATCGTCGTCAGCCGAATCACGGACCATATCGCAAATTGGATTAATATTTTTGATGGTTGCTATCGGCAAGCCTAATTATGCTCTTTTCAGAGCGATTTGCGCTATCCATGATTGGTTGCCTGTATTCTGTAAATTACCCATGAAATGATGTGATGCTGTGACAATAGAATTTGCTGGCTTCTCATTTAGTGATAAGTGGCTGGATAGAGTAGAAGAAAACTGGTGGTGATACTCTAGATCTAGACTAGTAGTACTAGAGTAAAATATCCCGTTTGCGGCAGTTTAAGCATTGTTAAGGGTTTTTCCAACTTGTAAACAAATCAGGCAAATTATTTTCAACCATTTCATATATCATAGACAGGATTATTCATTAACGCGATTGTTTTCATAAAAGAAATTTACCATTGACCAACGCAGTTTTCATGATTTACCAGGGCAAAACCCGGCACAATTTTTGCCGATAAGGGCGATATGCGACGTACTATTTCTGCTTGCGGCACGACGTACAATCCCTATGCAATACGCGCGTGCTCCTCGATCTTTAGCTGAACGCCTTCACATGTCTCGTGAACATTGCGTACGCGCCAATTCCCATTGCGAAAGCACGTGAAAATAGCGGGCGCACATGCATTGGCCGCAAACAAGATCGCAATTCTGGCGATGTTGTTGATGTCTATCTCGTGTTTTTCTGAATTTTTTCGATGGTAACATCCACTTTCCGAACAAAAATGGCGGCCCACATCGGCTCGCGAAAGTTCTATTTTATGTGAGGATATGTTTTCAAAATCCATGAGCATCGGGAAAACGGCAAAAAATCAAGTTTCTTGGACCATTATTTCTTAATTGTTATGTTAAGAAGTACCGAAAATTCTATTTTGGATGCGATATGTTGTCATTTAGGTGAGAAAATTTCACTTTCGTCAGAGATTGTGCCCATTTTATCACTTGGTTTTTGTTGATTGCTAGTGTGTTAGTCTATGTGTAGTGTGCATGTAACAGTGCAATGCTGTGTTTAGCGGTATATTGTATCGTGTATGTTGTACCTGCCGCGAACGGCTGCACGGCCGCTTACTGCCGCAGTTACTCTAGTAAGATAGAGTAGAATTTAAGTTAGACCTATGACATGTAATTGGCAAAACAAATTGTGTAAGTATGATGAAGATGACATTTTGATGTGGCTTCATTTTATTACTCAAAGAAGATATAGACTGTCTAATTATAAATAGGTATTCTATATGTTTATTTTTATCTTCCCAGTCAAAGAAGGGATATGACTGATACCGGTATTTGGCAGACACCAGGAATCAGGATGTTTTATCAGAGGATTCAGACTCAGAGTCAGACATCATTCGGCCCATCGGATCCACCCACCCACCAACCTTATAAAGTTCTGACAGTGTGACACTGAGGATGACACTAAATTTTAACTTCACTAGATCTAGACTCTACTTACTTTGTTGACAGACAGATACAGCCACAGCACAGTTTAATTTAGCAAATTAATAACTGAACAATTTTCATTAATTTCGACGTCACCTTTTCTCTGATCATGAAAACCGGATATATTATTTGCTTGGCTGCACTTCCACTTTACATAGTCATGCCGAACTAACCTGTCGTGTTACATGTTATCTTCCATGTAAATACAGCTGATGCGCAGACGCACTTCCGTATTCGCTGGTGGTTCTCTCACCCGGAAGTTTCCCGTGCGATGACTAAGCACTCTCGATCCAAAGCATAGACTATAAAGTACAAGTTGCGTGTTCATGCGAGCACCATGGACCTACGAGAGCGACGGTCGCAACTACCGAGTATACAGTGCAGTATAACAGCATGACTGCAAAGGGCGAAAGCCATGTTCAAGCAACAACAGCATAAACAGACTCTTTCAAGAGTGATTACAGTATTTAGTTGTGAAAAGAAATGACATGAAAGTACCATATACCGCAAACAGGGGGGCATACTCACCGGTAATACAATGAGATGGCGTGTAGATTTCAGCTCGTCACAAAACGTAGATCCAGAATTTTCTTGGACTTTCCCTTGACATCATAGCTTCGGAAAAAATGCTGAATCAGCAAAAATTTACATCCTCTTTCTGTAAAATTAAAAATACTTTTTCTAAAATTGTTATATAAAATATTATTATGTCTATTTCACCCTTAAAAATAATTTTTGTTAGTATTATTTTTTTATTTTTCTATTTATATAAAATTAAACTTATTCAAAAAAGATATAGGATACTTACAAATATGTATCCCGTACTAAGTACATGTTGCAGGGCGCTTTCTCGAGTGGAAGGATCATGAATATGCAGTAATTAATATGCTAATTATGTACAGTATGCTGCAAGAGCAGGAAGCTGGTACCGTGAGTACTAGTACAATGTTCAATGAAGTACGAGTAGTACATCACCACTCGGGTATCAAATGACAGATGAAATGAGATAATGGGGTAGTCGATATCTTGTACAGATTCGTGAATATAATCAACTCTTTGGTCATGGTATGTAATACATTTGTTCATTAAAATATGAATGAGCGTCCTAAACACTTTTGTATACTACCTCTCTATTTTACTTATCAGTTTCCTCGATTGCAGATGATACTATTATATTGTTGATTGTAATATTGTCCAAGCAGTGTGGTTATTTTGATATAATATGGAAGGTCCGAATTGAACATAGAAAAAAAAAAGAAAAGGAACATCAATACCTCATCAAACTTTGAAAATTTGAATGATTTGATAATGGTCAGCAGACTACAATAGTAAAGATGAAATACGATGGAAGTTATTTTAGTAACGGGGAATTGAAATAGGGTATTTGAATTGGGACATGAAATTGGTTAAAATACAAATTTATGGAATGGGAGGAACAGTGAAACTTTTCGGGAAAATAAAAGTCATCATATACAGAATCGTAGGTTGTTGGGGTGGTAAATTGAATAATGTTACTGGATATATAGATTTTTATATTTTGGAGTATCAAGAAGGGAAAAGGTCAAACATATATGATGTATAAATTCGTATGAAAACTGGGAATCATAAAAATGGTACAGATTAACAATCAAAAGTTTGTCAGTGCTGACGTTATCATGGATCCATTAAACATTGTAAAGAACCTCGGACATCCTTATGAATCATTGGTTGAGCAAAAAGGCCCGTAATACCTTGTGTTTTAGATTCAAGTGTCCACACAGAGATTTCTTTTATCTTTGTGCACATCAACAAAATGGATTCCCTTATAATAATACGTACATCTAATGGCATAGCATGAAATATCATTGAAGCAAAAGACTGATATCGGTAATGAGATCTATATGATAACAATAACATCAATTTTTTATTTTTTATTTTTTATTTTTTGCCAAGATTTGTATTTTAGAATGATGTTTTTGTATACGTGCAGCAATTATTTTTTTGGTAAAAAATGGAAGCCCATTGACTTATTATGTCAGCAATTGGAAAATACAGATCCTTGTTAGTTTTCCTTTTCTAAACTGAAACAGGCGATACCTATGTTACTGATTGATAAAATCCCAAACAACCTTAGATACGTAACCAAGAACTCAATGAACACCTTGGATGTAATTGAAATAAAAGTGGAACGATCTTATTTTCATTTTGCAAAATTGATGAAAACCAGAAATTTTAATTCATATCAAGAACTGATATCAAATCAAATACATTAATTGCAAGGTAATGACAGTAAATCTTGACATCCTGAAGATTTTCATTGTGAAGATATTGATGAAAGGAGTGAAATGCCATAAGATCAGGCAATTCAATAATTTGAAAGAATCTATGTCGCTAGACATGATAGAATTTGATATTGAGTGCAGCCTATGTTTTATGGAGAGGAAGAAAGTCTTACCCGTATCATTTTAAATTGTTATTGTGTAAAAGAGTTGTTGAATAAAAAATATGAAAGAAGTAGACCTAGAGTCTATATCGTGTAAATTAATCACATTGATGATAAGAGTTTATCAAAATGAGTATCATAATAATTATGCATTAACCAAAATATTTGACCACCAATATTGTTTTGATATTCACGCAGCATGCAATTTACAAAAGTTTTTTTTCTCATAAGATGAAATATATTCATTTTAACGAACATTTTATATGAATTCACTTTAGAAATTAATTTAGTCATTACATAAATTACCGCTACAAAAATACACAGTGAACTTTTACTAAATCTAATAAGCACACATCTTCAGAAGTCAAAATGATAATTCATTGCCACACACGTTGTAACATTATAGACAAAATATTGTGAAAACGTGTGAATTGAATTAGTTAAATGTGGCAGATGTAAAGAGCTTAGTTCTACAATGAGTGGTGAGGAGAAATTAATACCCTTGTATCTCTTTGGTGCTCAGACACAGGTAGTGGTACAAGCGCAGAAAAAAGTTCTGTGGGTACAAACCTGTTTGCTGCCCTCTACACTTACAACGAGAGATTCGTTCAGATCTCTCTTCGTCTTCTGCTACGATTTCGGCCCCGGTTCACGCAATTGACGACCAGGTAGTAGAATACTTTTTTTTGTGATATTTCTGTACGAATTAATTTTTCAGAAGCCAAATAAATTTGCTTTACATTTGCCTGAATTTTAATCTGCCTTATCAGGTGTAAGTCGTCCGTCGGACTTCGTTTGGTAGGTAGCCGGCAGCCAATACACATTCTTATGCTGCCATATTATATTCAGTCCCACGTGTAGGTTCTTGCGTTTCTGGAAGTATAAGTAATTTACTCGTACGTGATCCCCTCTGTTCTGCTACTCACTGTATCTAGTGCAGACGTGCAACGCAAGATTAACTATACACAGCCCAGTCGCTGTATACAGCGACTGGGCAGTGTGTAGTTTGTGCAAGATAGATGTAAGTTCATGTATTTTCTGCCGCAATGTGTTTTCTCAAATCTTAGCTGTAGTGTAGGCTGGCAACTGAATTATCAGAACTAACGTTAGACTCTAAAGCCCAAAAGGAAATTAAGAAGAAATGCTGAGTAAAAATTCACTTGTGCCTGTACCAGTGGATGTGTGGACTGGTACTTTTGACTGTTGAGGTACCACCAACGCCAACGGTAAACATTACTAATAAAGTTATGGTATCAATATTTAAAAAAATGTTTTGAAAGGGTGAGTAGCATTTGACAGAAATAAAAAGTATTAAAAAAAAAGGAGAGAGAATTTGGTATCAATGATCAATCATGAAACAAATGCTAACATTAGTTGAGCAAACTTGCAGTCACAGCTTCTTTTAACTGAAAAGACAGGATCATTGCCATGTTCTATAGTGTGTAGACCTCGGTCAAACCAAGTCAGGAGTTCAATAGACCATGTGGTAGACATTTCAAGTTTTTCTGCAAATATTTGCAGGTGGTGCCATTGCAACCATCTGGAAGAGCACAAGCAAGCAGCATCATGGACTGGAAGCGTATTCTTGGGATGACTCTGGCAGCTGGAGTGGTGGGCAGGGCAGCATACCTCATCTGGAGAAAGCAACTGCTGTCACATTTACGCAACATCATCAACAGTTCGGGAGCCACCATGGGAAATTCGGGAGAAGATGCAAACGATGCTCCATCGACAAAAGGGAGTGGCTATGAGGATTCTTACCTCTACCAGGTCCTCATCTATCCTGACAAGAAGCGGGCCTGCAAGTATTTCTTCTGGGGGAATGGATGTCAGAGGGAGAACTGTTTATTTTCACATGAGGAGAATTCCATGAGCATCTTCTTGTCCCACATACTGTCTGCTCAGAGGACGCTTGATGTCTGCGTCTACGTCATTACAGACACCGACTTGGTCGATTTTGTGCTACGCATGAGAGCCAAGGGTGTCCTGGTTCGAGTCATCACCAATGTAGAGGCCCCGAATTACACAGGGACACAGATCGGCAGATTCCGCGCCAATGGTAAATTTTGTTATGACTGGGTTAAGGTTTACAAATGGTCTTGAAGTTTTGTGAAACAGGCAAAGGCTCAATGTATGGTTGATATGAGCAGTGTTTGACTATGAACCAATTTCAACATTAACATCAGCCTTTTTATGCACCATCAACAGTCATGAGCATCAGAGCAGAGGCCTTTTAACCCATTGAGGACGATTTGATTTAGCTACAACGTGCATTTCCCATAGACACCTGCCCGAGTATACTCAGGACTCGTCCTCAACGGGTTAAGATAAATATTCACCCATCAGGTACGGTATCTAAAGTAAAGATTTACCATAATCTAAGGAGAAACATGAGTGTGCACCCACCACTTTTAATGATGAGATTATCAGCCAGTTCAAGTCATGTAGCTGTTAAATTAGCCTTTATCCTTTCCATACTCAGTTTGTATTCAAAAGCACCTATGAATTTACCTTTGCTGATTGGCTGATATCAAAGCTGATCGCAAAAGTCATATATATACTGATAAAAACAATGAAGTAAATGCATAATTTAAGGAAGGACAGGTCGACAAAGATCCTCTCTTTGGGTTTGGTTGCCCTCATTTTGCTGTGCTTGAAATCACTGCAACAAGAGGGCTTTTACAAAGAATTTATTTATGCTAGAACAGACAAAATTATGAAAGGGGTGTGACAGAATTGGTATAAAGTCAAGGGAGTGGTCTTAAAATGTTGAATTTCTC
This sequence comes from Diadema antillarum, assembly GCF_040938485.1. Lineage (NCBI taxonomy): Eukaryota > Metazoa > Echinodermata > Echinoidea > Diadematoida > Diadematidae > Diadema > Diadema antillarum. The sequence goes on from NW_027271492.1 coordinate 1,224,086, forward strand.
ATGAATACTTGAAGTAAGTCTTTTTCAATGGTCCCAATGCTGATGTAGGGGCAGACAATCTAATCAACCTTTGAAGCAGGTTCCTATCAAGATTCATGGATGGAGTAAAAAAGGGGCTTGAGCTTTCGATCCTGGCAGAATTTTTGTCAAAGGCAAAATGACAAACGGGCAGGGAAAGCAATCACATAAGGATTACACACAACAAGAACAGTCAGGGGAGGGCTAGGGACACAGAAAAAAAGAAAACAAAAGGGGAAGGTTGGAGGTCATGGGCAAGGAGCCTAACAGGTATACAAAAGGGAAGGGGATTAAAGGAGGGTGGACAGACAAAAGGCAGAGGAGGGTCAGTGATGATCCTCAGGACCATGGGGGGCAACCTTTGAAGGATAAGGATGAATAGGGAGGCAACATCAAACAAGATGAGGAACAACAGAGGGATGAAGAAAGGAAAAGAGTGGGGGGGGGGGGGCTGGATATGAGTGATTCATGGATGTGACCATAATTATTAGCAAGAGCAGGGAGAAAGGGAAAATAACCCTACACATCTAATGAGAAAGTTGAAACAGTCCTGCACTCCTGCTAGTAGGAGTGCAGGGCTGTTTCAATTTTCTCCCTACTCTGCCTAATAGTCCTGTTCATGGAGCTCAGCAGGAACTTGCGCTGATGACCACGAAGATAAAATAAAACACTCTTCATTGCAATACCACAACATGTTTGAATGGACATTAAAGTGTTTTAATAAAGTTGAACACCAAAAAACCCCCAAAAAACAACAACAACCGAGAAAGTCGTGACATTCTAAAGTTTGCAGTGTGTTTTATGAAACAGTGTAGGCCCCTATAAGTAGCAACTACAGTATATCAAGATGAGGGGGTAGTGTCGGGGCCTCACAAATCTCATTATTTGAGAAGAACTGAAACCAATCATGTTCTTTGAGGTATGAAGATGTGTGAATTGTCTCTTTGTTTGCATCTGGTATAGGGAATCACAGTGAGAAAGTAAAAAGAATGAATACGAACAAATTTTCTCTGGTGTAAATCTGTATCTTTTGACTGAAATTCTTTGCCAGGAATACAGGTCAGAACCAACCGGGTCTACCTCATGCATCACAAATTTCTGCTGATTGACAAAAAGAAAATTCTCTCAGGATCCTTCAATTGGACCAGCCACGCCTCGACCGCAAACAACGAGAATATGATCATAACGGACAACCCCGCCATAGTGCAACCATTCGTCCACGAGTTTGACCGCCTCTGGAAGGACTTTGGCCATTCCGTGGCATGATCGCCTTTGTGGCATTGACTTGGTATGGTTGCCTTCATCTCTCCGGTATGAGGCGGATTTCATATGGGACAAGACAAAAATGATACACGTATTATGCTGCATTGCTGACTTTTGGAAGGAAGCATACATCGAGAAGTGAATCTGAAGAATAAGCTCCTGTGAAACAGAGTTACAAAGTGTGTATTACCATGGTGCCTATTTCATATACGTCTGCTGGAGTGAGGATGTATTTTTGAGGAATGGATTGATAAGATGCTGTTTAAAGATCACCAGCATTGAAGATACCAGTGCTAACAACTTTCTACATTTAGGAGATAAGCATGCATTGGCAATGGACACATTTTTTGTTGGTGTTGTAAAATCCACATGGTATTAAACAAGCAGTAAAACAATTTGTGCTAAATCCAAAGCATTCCTCATGTAGCATTCCAGTATGGAAAGACAAATACACATGTATACAGTGATCCTTACTACACACTCCCAATATTTCTTGAAGACCATCAACTGTGTTTGAAATTACCTATTCTGGTAACTTGCCAAATCTCTACAGTGCACTTGACTGTATGTATTCGTGAACATCAACTCTGATTTCCTCAAAATTGTCTCTACATGTAGGCTGATTTTTACTGTTGGTGTGAAGGTTCTATGAAATAATGTTTGACAAATTCATTATATATCATTTGAAAGCTGAGAATTCTGAAAATTTCAAGATAAGTTACAATACTCAAGTCATACCAGTCTTGTAAGATGACTATTAAATCACTACTGTAAAACATAATATACATTGTACATGTATTAGCAGGATGAAATTTTCGCGAATTGGAGCCGATGACCTTTTTTGCGGCATGAAATTTACGTGAATTGCCACTGGCATTCAGTGCATGTAGCGTAGACCAGAACTTTCGCATGCATTGCAATTTCGCAAATCTTAGCCCTCGCGAAATCTGCAAAATTAAAATGCTTGTGAACATTCCTTGTTTTACAGTAATTCATTTTGCGGGATGTTATCTTAGAAGTACAAGATTTTTTGTCAATCAATAAAATATTTCCATGATAGAAATACATTTTCAGTCTTGCATGCATGGGAAAAAGTTGAGTTCATATTGTGTAGGTTGAGTTAGAGAGCTGTAAATGATAATGGGCAAAAGCCTGTACCAGTAGCTGTCTTTCTTGATATCAACATGTATTTTTGTGCATGACATATAAAAATACAAAGTAACATGTATGTAGGCAGAGGAACAGACACACAAAATGTCAACATTCCTTTTTCTTTTCTTCAAATATCGTTTTTTGACTGGTGCATTATTGTTTCAGCAATATGATAGGCCTTTAGTATTCTAACATTTGAGATCGTATCATTTTGTGTTGTACAGAAATATGCAAGTATTTATCTAGCATTTTATGTAGCAAACAGAAAGAACTTTATCACAGAGGATGTGCATGTTGGAAAAGAGATAACATTCTTTTGTATAGCTCTGCTGCTTCATTAAGCCTTGACTGAAGTTTTTTTTCCCTATTTTGCTGTTTCTGCAACTCAATAGATTTGTACACTGTGTAAGTGGTCAACCCACTACAGTGTACCAGCTGATTATTGTGTCATTGAGAACAGTTAAAAAAGTTAAAAATTTGACTGAAAAGGAACGATCACAAAATGCTTGTCTTATGTTTATGCAGTCTGTGAGAGTAGAATTCCAGGATATTATCATGTGTGGAAATTTGATGAGTGTGCTTATACTATTTTCGGATCTAATGTAGCCTATATTGAAGCTTACTCTCAAGTCACATCAAAGTCCACTTAGAGAGAGTTCACTGTGTGTTCATATGTGTATTTAACTTCACATATTCCGCTCAAATGCACAAACTCGCCCAAACCGATCGATAAATCGCCAAATGCCACAATACAATGAAAGCGTTTCCATAGCGATTCCGTTCCTCTCGTCCATAGCTTGCATTTTATGTGGTGATTGACTAACAAACAGTGTTTCATACTGGATTTGCATGCAAATTCTAAGTTTCTGCACTGCTTCGTGTGCAAAAGTCATACATTTACAGTAATGTAGCTACTGGGCATTTGAAAGAAAAGCGATCATAGATTTGTCATAGAATTTACATCAATGCAAAGCTTAGCATTTTCTCTACAACTTTACTCACTTCGTCTATAATTTGATATAAATCTATAAAAGTTATATAGATTTTAAAAACAGAATGTGTTCTCAACACATGAAAATGTTGGTTTCTCAGAATAATGTGGCACACGGTGGATGTCCACCATGGCACATAAAGAGTTAACACATTCCACACTCCTAGAGAGTTGATTTGAGGGTTGATTTGAAAAGCTGCTATCTCCAATGTAGACTAGACCGCCATGACTAAACATTGATGAGAAAATCAGTGACACAGGATTGAGGTTAACTTATGAGCACAACCTTTTGTCAATTAAATGGAACACACTTTCTGAATAGTCATTAATTCTCATGTGATTACATCACCAAGTGGAATTTCATGATCAAACTTAGCATTATGCTTGTCATCTTCCAATGTTACTCTTACAACTCTTTGCAGTTGCCGGGTCATGTTGGCCGACTGGACTGCTATCCTCGTACCAGTAACCAATTTCTTTTCAAAAGCAATCTATCCAATTTTCTTAAGTTTTCCCCCTTTGTCTGTTGCTATCATTTCACTGTGTGTAATGCAAAGCAATGCATGCCGTATTGGAAACTGTCAGCTGAGGTAGGCGTCAAAATACCTAATTTTGGAAAATGACGAGTCCCAAAGTCCACTGTTGAATTTCCTTCCTGTAACGACATTTTATAGCTTCCCTTCTGATTTTTCAGTGCTCTTTTCTAACTTACCAGTCAACACCCACACACACTGTTCCTGTACTACAAAAAAATCTTTTCCTTCTGAAAGATGTGTCATACGCTAATGAGATGATGACACCATTCTGCAATTGAAAAACGCTGAATACATGTACATGTATCTCTTGGAAATTTGAATGTTAATGGCTTGCAGGAAATGACAGAAGCATTAATTTTAAATTCGGAGAGGGGAGTCATGGTCACAATCTATGAGTGTTATTCAACACATGGCTAAGTGCAGACTACAATACTATATTGTTAAAGGGGAAATCCAGTCCAAATATAAGTTAATCTGATAAGAAAGAGTAAAGTATTGTGAGTTCAGTTAAGTTCAGCGGTATAATTTTGATCGGAATGGGAGGAAAATTAGGAAGTTATGACATTTTGAAGTTCTGCTAATTTCTTAAAAACAGTTCTTGTACAGTGGATATGAGTGAGTGAGCTAACTGTGTCATAACCTCACAATTTTCCATCGATCGTGTACAAAAAAAAAAAATGACGAAAATTCAATTTTCTGTTATTGAAGTCTGAAACGTGATGCTATTTCTTGTTGAATAACTTCAGAATAGTGATCTGTTAGATACCGTATATGAGGACTTGAGCCTTGGGCATAATTGCATTTGAATGAAAAACTGGAAATTTCACAATTTTATGCAAAAACTATATGGCAAGTTGTGAGAGGATGACATGCTCACTTTGCAATTTGCATATTCATATTGACTGTTCAAGAACTGTTTCCCCCAAAAAATATTTTATTTTATATCTTTATTTTACTTATTTTTCATCCGATTTCAGTCAAATTTTTACTGTTGAACTCGTAAGATTTTACTCTACATTATCAGACAAACTTAAATATATCTGGACTGGATTTCCCCTTTAAGAGAAAGGTAGTGCCAAAAGCATCTACCTTATCCTATCAGCTCTTTCTGAACACCAACCAGAGCAAGGACTCCTTTTTGTCTATCCACACTCTCAAAATAATTTGTGTTATAGTTTGGGGTGATGTTTGTTATCCCAAAGATTTGTTATTCCGAAAATGAAACAAGGTTCATTGTTAAAAAGGTTTGTTAATCCCAAAAATGAAATGAGGTTTGTACTTCCAAAGGTTTATTAATCCAAAAATAAAAAGAAAGTGCGTACTATCCTGAACAAATTTTTTGAATTACAGTACAAACCTTTTTTTGTTTTCATATTAAGAAACTTTCAAAGTAATATACGTTTTTTGTTGTGTTTTTTCCATTTCTGGACTAACAAACCTTCAAACCAGTAAAACTCTTCATTTTCCGATCAACAATCCTTTGGAATAATGAACTTATGAACCTACGTGTATAATCGTAATATTGTGAGAATACATGTACATGTATATCTAAATAATGTCTTTCCTTTTACAATTCCTTGTTGCTGGAAGTCTGGAAGTCACCACTACAAAGTCTGATTCAGATCATCCCTTTTCCACATCACGAATATAACAAACAAATAACAAATTACAATTCAGAATATTTTACATGAAATAGATCAGCAATTCTGTCCACGTTTAATTTCATTTCATTCAAGAAAGACATCAGCCAACAAAGCTAACAATATTTGGCATAAAGAGAGTGGCAAAGGCTTTATGCAGAAATCATGTCACCCGGCTGTGTGATGCCTCATCACTGAACAAAATATAGAAATAATGCAGATATGTTTTTCCAACAATTTCAATTTTGCAACATCAATTGGTTATGAAAGTCAATCATCCCTTGTATCTCCTTGCTTGTTGATACATTGATACATATACCACCCATTCATCTCTATTTTTACTGAAATATAAAAACCCAAGCAACAAAAAATACAAATGTCATGTTGTGTGCAATGAAGCGCTTTGCTGTTGTTATCAAAAGGCTTTTTCTTTAACAAACGGCTTAAATACTATGAACACCTGAATAAATCTGTTTTGAGTAAATTCTTGGAAGTATTCAAGGAGAATTCTTGTCAGTTTCCTCCTTAGAATACTTTTCATTCAAAGCCTGATACATTGCATGATGAAATGACTATAATAGCTGATAGCTCTGAAGCTGGAGGTGAATACAGTGTATATCAAATGTGAGTTAAATTGGTGACAGCACTTGACCATTCCAATCACTTAAGAGGGATTTTGCAAAGCTGTTGCAACAATGTAAACACATTCTACATTAAGTCTGTGGGTACCTGCAGTGATTTCTTGGCATACACTCCTAGCGGCATTTAAAGGTGCGGAGACAGAAGACAGTTCATTCCAAGAACTTTGCTCACATGATAAGTTTGTACCGAGAATACAGGCAAGATATTAAGAGTGTATATTGCCTCCATTTTGTCGTAGTTGTTTCTTTGGGGGTTCCATCTGGGTGTGTTTCAGTCATAAGAACTGATGAGATCAATATATTTCTTGTGTATGACAGATTTAATTTCAGTCGATGCCTCTGTTATAGGGCAGCCATTCCACTTTTCACAGAAGTATCATGTGGATGTACTAACTACCTCTCAGACTTATTGAGTTGGATGAACAAAAGGGTTGCTGCGAAATTTGCACTCTTTATAGATCCAACTGCTGGTAACATCTTCACGACCTTGAAGATGAAATGATCTTATATCATTCATGCAAACTGCCCTGTTAATAGGTTTTTAGGACTGGCAGATTATTCTCATATAGATCATACTCAATATCCAACAAGCACACATGTAAAATGCACACATGGTACTACACGTAGATACATTGTACCTCCACTGCACATGTGTAATCAATTTACACTTGCCTGCTTCACCTTACTTTATTTGTTGTAGCTTTCTATACATTGCTGCCTGCTGCATCCCCAACTAAAATACAGCACTGGAAAAAGGTGTGACATTTTGTTTTGTAATGTCCTGAAACTCTATAGTAGCATGTTCCCAACAACCACAAGGGGCAGATCCAGGAATTCTGTAAAGAGGGGTTCCTATGCAACATTATAAGGGGGTGGCACACTGCCCCCCCCCCCCCTCATTTTTCTTGTTATTTCTTTTGCTTTAACAACAACAAAATAAATAAATAAAGGGAGGGGCGCACCCGCTGCGCTCCCCCTTGGTCCGCCACTGACTACATAGTCTGCTTAGGCTGGGTACTGCACTCAAGTATAATCAATAATCTTGCACAGGGACACCTTGGCAAAGAGAGAGAGGGGGTGCTACTTCAGCGCTGGCAGTCTCTTGGGGGACTAGAATTAGCACACTACAGCCAAAATCTCACCATAAGTGCCCATGTAATAATTCAACACGACTACATAGTTAACTTTGGACCACACCCAACAGCTTGCAGTAAGACAATATACTGTCCAAGTGGATATTTTTCACACTTGGCCGGGTATTCCGTAGAATCAAGACACCAAGTACAGAAACATACGGCAAGCAAAAATATTTGTGTGCTTTTATTTTCGCGCTAGTTTCTGGTTGCACGATATGCGCGCAAATTTCAACACCTCGAAAATTTCCACTTTTACAGTACGATACAAGCAGAAACATTCAAGGCAATGCTTTTGCAAATTGAAGCCAATGGAATTTTTTGTGGCATAAAACCTTAGCAAATTGCTGACCATGGAAAAGGAAAAACAGTGAGTATACTACATGTACAGGGTGTAGACAAAAACTTTTGCATGCATATTACTTTTGAAAAGCTAAATGTACATGCACACAATTTCTGGTTTTTAAGTAGATGATAGACAGATTTGCCCACATACGCAGTCAAAACAACACCTAGACTGTATTGTGTCTCTTTGATATACTAGTATATCAGAGTGGGTTTGTACCCATGTAGGATATCACAGAAAACCACAACCACGGAGATTATAATAATACACGGAAGTTCATTCATTTTTTAAGATTGCATTCTTGCTATATGACACTGCATCAACTGATGATCCTTATGGTGCGAGGTTAGAAAGAATATGTGACCACACTTTAGGAGCTCTTCGTTGTCCTAACTTGATTTGCCCACAACTCATTATCGTATACATGTCTGTTTCGTTTGCTTTTTTTAATTGAAATTTTCACAATGTGCCTTTCTTCACTGAGCAACAAACTGTCTGCACAGTGATAGCAAACTACCTGTACCTAAGGTTTCTTGCAGAAAAAAAAAAAACAACAACAGAAAATGCGCCAGAGCATACAAAACAATGTTCAATGAGCGTAAACAAAAAGAATGGATCTAACATGGCATCACAATCTTTTCGAAATTTCAGTCATGCACGGCCACACAGCACAAAACTACCCGTAGTTTGACAAGGAGTGAGAAACATTATAAGTGTATGCAGGCAGTTTTGCGAGAAGTTTTGCGATCCTACTACCCAAACCATTCAAAGCAAAATATCGTGTAGTGTTTGCGTAGTGCGACCGCGCCTATTATTGAAAAGACATTGATTTCAATATTGTCCTGACAGGCCAATACAGAGCAGCTTTTTATAAGAGAGATGACCTGTTTGTCTTATCAAGCATTCCATACTTATTCTCTGGCTACGTGCATGAGACGACATTCTACAGGCAGCTAATATTTGAATGCAACATATTTGAACATGGGTTTCATTTAAAGTTTGCAAGGCAGCGTGCAGCAATGGGGCATAATAAAGAAGTCGACGAAGTAGGGTGTATAGGGTTATTTGTTCTGAAATTCATATACATACACATAAATCTGTATCAGTATCAAAATACCTTGCAACATCTGCAAGAAATGTAAAAAAATAAGTTTTCATTTTAATAGCTCATTTGGGTTTTGCTACACAGATGGCATGTCTGCACAATTTTTTATCAACATTTATTTCACTCTTTATTGCACACTTGAAAATCATATTTACTGCCGGGCAGCTGTACAGTTAGCATGAGTTGGAAATATCATTTTTCTCTGTTTGACTGGCATTTTGAAAGTCGTACCCATGGATTGAAGAGTCTCCATGAAAAACTCTTGGTGAACTCTGAAATGCGTAAGTCCAAAACCATTCTACACGGCATGTTCCTGATCTGATCAATACTGTAATGATCAAACAGCTTTGTATCATCATGGTGGATTAACAAAAGCAACATGGATGACTGCTTGCACAATTTGTCAGTTTAATATCAAAATTGATTTTTAATCAGTGTATGTATATATACATATAAACACACTAACATTTAATTTGTGTGATGACATATATAAAGCACACTGACTTGTGGAGGATGTATCTGCAGTAGATCCTCCTTTGCGTGTTCTCTATGAAATTATGAAGAGGTTTCCCTTTCCCAGGAAATTGGAATCCACCATGAGCTCTTTAATGCTTATTTTACCAACATCTTGGCTCACACCAAAAAAGTGATCATATCCATCAAGTCTCATTCTACTCTTGTGTCAAAATTACTACCATTCACAGTCATCTCCAACCAAGAAAGCCGTGCAGACATGCCATCTCATCAAAATTTTTAAATTTTCGTCAATCCTGCCCTTGGAAGTGATGGCCTATACAGCGTCGTCGTCCAGCTTGGCGGCATCGAGGTCATCGCTGAGTGGCAGGGCCTCATATCAGATCTCATTCTGCGGAGGATGGTGCTCCACGTAGAAGAAGGAGAGCGCCCCCATTGTTCCGGTGAGGACCAGGGCCAGCAGCTGCCACTGGAGGTGCAGGTGGTTGCTGTAGGCAAAGGCAATGGCTGCTGCCGAAGACTGGAGGAGTCAATGAACAGAAAGATAGATGGACGGATAGATAGATAGATGGACAGATAGATAGATAGATAGATTAATAGATAGATAGATGGGTAGATGAATTGATAGATGGTTTGAGAGATAGATGGATAGACAGATACAGATAGACAAATAGATATATGGATTGACAAATATGTGGACAGATGGATTGACAGATGGAAAGATGGTGCAATAGATGGATAGATGATTGATAGATGGAAAGACAGATAGATAGATGGATTGACAGAATGAGAGATAGATCGATAGATGGATCAATGGGCAGACAGATAAATACAAAGATGGATAGATGTGTGGATAGATGGATAGATAAGTAGTCAGATGAAAAGAGAAAGATGTGAGGATGAAAAGGAAAGTGTGAGAAAGAGAAGAGAAAGAGAGCAAAAAACAGAAATATAGAGGAGAGCAGGGAGAAAAAAACCAAAAGAAAACAAAAATTTAATTATTGTCATCCTTCACTTGCCGGAGCAAATACAACTAGAAATATCACTTAAGGTGATTAATACCCCCGCCCCGTGATGACAGTCTTACCCAAGGAATGATCTTTCCTTGATCTTCTGCCATTTAAATGCCGTTACCATGGCAACGCAGCTTCCGACACGTCCGAAAAATATGTCTTGCACATCTTCCCACCAAGACTATTGTGTGTGCCACATTTCATAAGCTTTTGTCAAAAACTGAGGAAGTAGTTCAATCCACAAGATCTTTCCTTGATCTTCCGCCATTAATATGCCGTTACCATGGCAACGCAGCTTCCGACACATCAAAAAAATATGTCTTGCACATCTTCCCACCAAGACCAATGTGTGTGCCACATTTCATGAGCTTCAGTGGAATACAGAGGAAGTAGTTCAATCCGCAAGATCTTTCCTTGATCATCTGCCATTTATATGCCATTACCATGGCAACGCAGCTTCCGACACGTCCGAAAAATATGTCTTCCACATCTTCCCACCAAGATCAAGGTGTGTGCCACATTTCATAAGCTTTGGTCAAAAAACTGAGGAAGTACTTAAATCCGCAAGATCTTTCCTTGATCTTCTGCCATTAATATGCCGTTACCATGGCAACGTACTTTCGGGTACTGTCAAAAAATGCGTCTTGCACATCTACAACCAAATGCACACATCTGTACCAAGTTTCATGGAAATTGGGCAAAAACTGAGGAAGTAGTTTGCAACACAAAATTTTCCATCATTTTGGCTCATAATATGTGAGCTGTTACCATGGCAACATACTTTTTGTCACTGTCAAGAAATGTGTCATGCTGACCTATATCCTAAGACAAACATTCAATATGAATTCCATGAGAATTGGAAGAACACTGATGAAGCAGTTTTGCCATGAAGCATTCTGCCCTATATTTTACCAATAACATGCCGTTACCATGGTAACGCACTTTTTGCCACTGCGGAAATATGTTTCTTGCACATTAACATATTCAGATGAACATCTGTACCTAATTTCATAAGAATTGATCAAAAACTGTGGGAGGAGTTCGCGACGCAAGATTTGTACCCATTTTTGCCCATAATATGCCGTTACCATGGCAACGTACTTGTGGGTACTGTCAAAAAATACGTCTTGCACATCTACAACCCAAGGCACACATCTGTGCCAAGTTTTATGGGAATCGGTTGAAAACTGAGGAAGTAGTTCTCGACGCAAGATTTGCAATGGACCGACCGCCCGACCGTCCGACCGTCCGCTGATTCCTATATACCCCCTTCAAACTTCGTTTGGCGGGGGTATAAAAATGGGCCTTTTTCCAAATGTAAAATCTCTGGGTGCTACAGGCATGATACTTGCATTTGTGTCTGACTGCCCATTGTTCAGTACCCTGGTACATTGCAAATGCAATTGCAAATGCTTTCCTCATCCCATCAAAGATGCATCATTATCTCTTCCCAACCAAGCAATAAAATCAAATAATACATTCCACAGATATGAAACAGAGCTTATTCCTTGACGATCTTCAGGGTATTTTAGTCAAACATTCATGGGTTACATTGCCATTCATCTTTTACCTTCCCCCTCCCCTAAAGTACCTTGCATCATCATACATAAGCCTGTATCTAGAAAGCTAAGCCTATATCTAGAAAGCTGAACCCCTTGAACTACTGCATAACAGAAACTAGACAGGCACTCTGAAAGTGCAGACCTCTGCCAAGCAGCTCATTTCCACCACTCATATTGTTCTTCCATAGATATCAGCGATTTCCACCCATACCTATGCATGCTGAAAATCGCCCGATTTCCCAATATGGAAGCCCTTCACTACGTCATCAACTTTAAGCTGTGCAGTGTGCCTTGCCTTAGCAGAAACTAGAGCACGCACTTTAGTGCGCAAATAAAAATCTTAAAAATGTGAAGCTTGAATTCATTCATTGACCTTACCTGCCAAAATATAAAAAATCCTTCATAAAATCCATAAAAATTTCCAGATCACTACAAAAACTTGATCATCTGTTCCTTGTGTCATTCTCAACCTTTCCCCCAAGTTTCATTCACATCTCTTTGCAACTTTTTGAGTTATTTTGCACATGCACGCACAAACAAACAAAGAAACTTGGAGTAATGAAAACATAACATAACCTCCTTCCTTGGCGAAGGTAACAACATTATGAGAGTATAAATTATGGTGAAGGTTTATAATCATTGGACAGAATTCTCCCTATCGCATATAGCTCTCTGAATCTGAACGCGTGTGGCGCTCTAATTTTGTTACCTTTAATTCTTGGGATATAAATTTCCGGTTATGAACGCGCGATGTGTAAATGTACGCTTTTATGCACATTGAACGCCGAAGTACTAGTATCCACAGTTTGTATTAAATTCAGTCTTATAATCTGTTGAATAATAGAGTTATTTTCTAATCTGTAACTTTACTCTGAATGGGATTCTTCCGCAAAGCGGCCCATGAATGCTGGGCCGGTGATGCAAAACAACAAAATTATGGAAAATATCTATAGATGAAGGACGCGACCTGGGTGAACCGCAAAACCGGAAGTGTATGTCCCAAGAGCGATCGATCAGATATCGGTATCGCAAGGTGATATTGCTTGATATCGGCTATATGCGATAGGGAGAATTGTTATCTCCACCACCTACCTGAATGAATTTGAAGAGAGCAAAAGCTGATGCACTGTCAGACATGAAGTAGCTTCCAAGCAGTGAGTAGATCTGGGTGTTGAAGCAAGCGTCGCCAAACCCAAGCAGGAATGAACATGCGAAGGCAACTTCCACTCTGTTGGTTGGAAGAGCGGTAAAGATATAGGATGAAATGCTTCTGGTGTTTCTCGGATATGAATGCTTCAGGGTGAGTTAATTACTGAGAATATTTTGACTCAGGTACAGAGGAGTCTTGTTATAACAAGGACCTAAAAACTATGACAATTACCTTGTTATATCTGGTTTGTCATTATATCATGGCACAAAAAAAAAACCTAAAGAGATATTGTAAGGCGAGTATCAGAAGGGCGTTAAGTTGCCTTGACCACTATGGCTTTAGTGTGCTTCAGGAGATCAAGTTTATACACACTTTGCCCTCGGCAGAGTATAATAAGCCGTGGCTTTGCTTCATACAACACAGAATGACATCATCAATGGAGGACAATCTTGTTGAAATTCATAAAGCTGAGGTATCTCCCCACCCCCTCCCCCCCCCCCCCCCCCAAAAAAAAAAGTCAGCCACTTGAATCATCGCTAGATTACGGTGGACAAAGAAAGTTTTCTCACACTCCCGCTTGAGATATCTTGAGTAACTTGACAGAAAAGTCAACAGAAATGACATCTGGTACAAACTGGTCATGTACATATTCCTAATGCTGGCAGAGAGGCCACTGCTAAGTACTGGTACTTCGAAGCGTAAAGCACTGCATACCACAACCTAGAATTAGCAACAACCGCTACAAATGAGGGAGAAAGGTCTGTGGTAGCACAAAACCTTTCCCCCTAATCATTTCACCATGCAAATCTTTAAGCAACACAATGGCACTGCAAAGTGTGACACCATTTAGCCCTAGAAAATATCTTACTTCTTTGGAGGGCATTTTGCATTGAGGATTATCTTTGAAAAAAAAATACCTGAGGTAAGCCACCTTATATTTAGAAAAAAAAAAAATTGAGGGCATTTTGGAGGCTGGTCGGACCACATCTATTTTTGTCGCAATACTACACAGCTGCGAATACAAGGACAAGAATGTTTGTTAAGTGTGTGTTTGCAGCAGTAAACGTACAGTGGTGGATTCATGTAGGAATTATCGTTGGTTTCCTGAAGAGGCGACACCTCTGGCATGTTGTAGAAGATGAGGTAGAATGCCACCATGTGAACCATGTATCCAAGGAGTATGATGGGATCCCTGCCGTACTTGATGGTTTTCTTTCCCAGTATTCCAAACAGCAGACCGCCTGGCAGACGAGAAAACACATCAGTATGTCTCATGCCTAATTTCATTCAATCTTCTTTTCACCTTCTTTGCATTATTTCAATGAATCCAGTCTACAGATGACATCATTGAAAGCATGTAGCAATCACCAGCAAACAAACACAAGATGTGTCCTTTTATTGACCGATTCAGGTTCGTTGAGGGCAGCAGACAATTTGTGGCACAGGGCGCAGACATTAGCTCAAATTGCGGTGTCTCAGCCAACCCCATCTGCTCTCCCCCACCCCCCCCCGGGCAACACGTTTATTGCGCACTTGCAACAAAGGTTCGCGCACTAAGCAAGCATTCGCGCACTCAGTACGAGACGCCCATTGGCTAAAACAACCATGCATCAGTTTTTCATTCCGTGCGCGTGCTAATGTAGGGAGGTGGGTGGGGGAGAGGAGGGGGGTTCACCCGGGACACCGCAGCAATGGCGCTGCCCATGCCGATAATACACAAACCGCCTCACAGAATCGGTCAATAGCATTTTATTTTGACTTTACACCCTCAGAGCTAGAGGACAGTTTCCTTTATGCGTTTTGACATTTAACCTGAAAGAAACTGTTTCCAAGTGTACACATGTACCGGCATATGCTGCAACCACACACTACATCGTACAGATTGTATATCTTACTCTCTGAGGGTAGTGCACTCCCATTTTAACGAACATTGTTATAACGAAATTCCAGTTACAACAAAGCAAAAATTCATTTTGCAACATCATCCGCTCTATGTATTTCTACTGTTTATTTGTTCGGTTATAATGAAATTTTGATGTAATGAAAGAGAACAGTTAGTGCTGGTCCTGAAGACTTCGTTATAATGAGAGTCCACTGTATTTATATTCAAACATTTTGAGGATCTTCAGCTGTAAGCTCAAGATATATCAAAGGGGAATATTCATATCTGTAGATTTTCCCATCATCTGTTTAATTATAAGACATATGAAAGGAGCTGATACTAGTTCCAGGCAGGGGGAATTTTATATTCCTGGGCTAGAACATGTGACTTTCTTTTCATTCCACAATGATATTTTTGAGAAAATATTTTCCACCACTCACCTACAATTTCTCCTGCTCCAATAAGCATGCCGCTGATTCCGATGTAGCTATTTGAGTTATAACCAAACATATGTGTGTTGCTGATGGCCGTGCCATAAACTCCACTGAAGAAGGTCAACTCGATGCCTTGTGACAAAAAAATGGTGGGAGGAACAAAAAAACAGAACCAGTTCATGTCTTTTTCTTATTAGATAGTAAAGGAAATACTGTATTTGAAGAATGGGAATATATTTATAAACTATCTCAGATTTGTCACTTCAATTGAGGGTATCGCCAATACGTAGGTGCCATGCACAGAGCAGCGTCTCAGGTGCATTATGGGATAGCTCATGGGACAAACTTGCCCCGGGTTTGGCTGCACATGCACTTACAACACGCTCTGTCTTTAGAAAGAGCTATTTTTTGTTGAAGATTTCTTCGCTTTCCATCATGTGACTAGCACATTGAAGCTTTGCAGTAGCAAACCATGACTCTAGTGACCGCAAAAGCTTAGACACTTTCAACTCTTTTAGGCTGAATTATAGCCAAGAAAAAAAGGGCAAACGACGGAAAAGCAGACAAAGAACTCCATTGAATCGTATGGGAACTGCGACTCACGTGAGACAACCAGAAGCGAACAAGGGACCGAGGAATCCCACAGTGCACCTGTGACAGAGCTCTTTAGCTTGCGCAGGAGTCTTTTACGTCATTGGCGATAGCGAGAATTGGAAAAATGTTCTTTTGAGATACCACATGAATCACAGTGAGCTGTCTGGTACACATACAAACCAAGTTGTTGCATATCTATTTGCCTAGGACAAGTGAAGTGACTGGAAACTAGTTTGTTAAAGGTATGAAGCCCTTGCCTACATGCCCATTTGGGCAAGTCAGAGAATTTTCTTTTGTCAATACCTCCGAGTAATATTTATATGCTCACACACACACACACACACACACACACACACACACACACACACACACAAACAAACACTTGGCTGGTGATGACAATAGCAATTTCTGCCATGCCTATGATCATGACAGGATTATGTTATGGGAACAAAACCTGGCATATTCAATAATCTATGAAAAGAGAAATAACTAGAAATTGGTATGCCGCCTTCACCATAATGCATGGTTCTCCTAATAGGTCTATAGTACAATGTCTTGACAATGTGTGATGACAGTTTCACACAATTGGCAAAATATTAAAATGACAGGTTTGCCACAAATGTGCTGAATGTTCACTTTCCTAGAACTAGGTTCAATTGGATGAATGATTAAAACGTCAGAGTGCAGGTATTTGGGGAACTGATGATTTTTACTTGACTCTTGACCCTTTTATAAGTTTATGCATTGAGTAATTTTCAAGGTATTGAGAAAAAGTATAATTTCAGTATCAAATGGTAAAATAGCATTATCTAAACCTGGCCTTTGACCTTTGACTTCACAGTTCCAAAGAGAATCACTGTTAGGCAGAACATGCATTATAAGTAAGTTTCATGATGATACCTTGAGTTACTTTCGAGATATGGAGGAAAAAATGCAATTTAACACTTTCACTTGACCTTTGACCTTTTGGCAAGAAACTTCCCACAGAATATATATTGGGTAATACATGCATACATCAAGTTTTAAAAAAAATCCTTCAGGCATTGCATAAATATTAGGAAAGTAGTGATATTTTGAGGAGTTGACCTTTGACCTTTGACCCATGACCCCCAACTTCCCTAGATAATCACTGCCCATCGGTACATGCATATCTACTAAGTTCCATGAAGATACCTTGAACCATTTGCGAGATATGGCGAAAAACATGAAATTTCAACCTTTTTTTTCAAAAAAATAAGCTGTGACCTTTGACCTTTGATCCCATGACCCTAAAATCCAAACAAAGTATTATCCCCCCAGGATATACCCTCATACCAAGTTTGATGTAAAACCACCACACGGTTCTTGAGATATCGACCAAAAAAAACCCGGGACAGACGTACGTACGTACGGACGGGTGTACGTACGGACGGACGGAAGGACGACCCGAAAACATAATGCCTCCGGCCACTTCGTTGGCGGAGGCATAAAAAGGAGTATTAGAAATGAGGTCAACTTTTTATTATTACTGTGGACTAGAGACATCAATGTTTTCAGCAAGATGAAGAACTGATGCATAGTTTCATCCTGTGTACGATCTGTATGGAGTCAGAGTCAGTATGCAACCACACACCGAGAGCTCTAAGGACTGCTCATAGATTTCTATAGGTTTAGTGTTGGAGTATTCCATACAAATCATTTCCGTTGTTGTACAAGGGACAGAAGAAAAGAAATTCCTCACCTGTGTAGAAGTTTGTGATGCTCAGCATTAGCATCTCTTTGGTAAAGAGCAGCTTCACTGACCGCACTGTTTAAAATGAAAATGATATGAAATGGATGAATATCTAGGAGTCCTTTCATCATGTTTAACTTCTGCTGATTTCATCTTTCCATTCAACACTGCTTTAAATGGCATATCAAAAGTACTGAATTGTTATTTCTGATCAATCACTCCACTACAATAAACACTACCAAGTGCCTTGGGAAGAGAGAATTGAACCCTGAAGTCAGTAACTCCACTATACTCAAAAGTCAGTCTGAAAAATGGTCTAATGATACAAAAAGATCTAGTTTAGGATACACTGTCATTAGCATTCATGAATACTTCTCAACTCTCTATCTACCCACGTCACTTTTTTATCTTTTTTTTTTTTCATCTTTTTTTAAAGTAGTAATATGGCTGAGATTCTTTTTTTTTTTTTTCTAGGTAGTAATTTGACTAAGATTCATGGAAAAATGGTCCAGGATGACAAAGAAAATCTTGTGGCATCAGGTAGCAAGAGCCCACCATCAGCTAGTGTCATCTACTTACCAAAAGCCCTCAGGGCATCCCGGAGGTTTGCTCTGCTCTCAGATGACTCTCTGCAGGAGGAGGAGGAGGAGGAGGAGGAGAGACCGGTTTTAAAGGGGATGGCTAGTAACTGATCAGTGGGAATCAGTGGGAATGCTGGGAGATGATTGTTCCAATCCTTATGGGATTCATTCAAGAGTTCATTGTATATCTATTGTTGTGTGAAAATGATTTGCTTCAGAACGATCTCATATTCAAGTAATGTGCAGATTAATGCTCCGTCACTGACCAGGGACGCTAACCTGGAAGCATTAAACTGCACATTACTTGAATATGAGACCATTCTGAAGCAAATCATTTTCACACAACAATAGATATACTATACAATGAACTCTTGAATGAATCCCATAAGGATTGGAACAATCATCTCCCAGCATTTCCACTGATTCCCACTGATCAGTTACTAGCCTTCCCCTTTAAGGAGAGATAGATGGAGATGAATGGCAGGGGAAGGGTCGGGGGGTTGGAGGAGCATTAAGGGGGGGGGGGGGGGTGGTTCAGTCATCGTCAACACCGTAGCACCAGACAAACGGACACAAATAGGAGTTCTGTGGTATTGTGGATAAGGCGCTGGATTTGTAAGCAGACGGTCTGGGGTTCAAATCACGCCTGGGACATTCGTCCTAGGACAGGATGGATGCTTTGCCCACAATGTACACACTACCTCTTGACCCAGGTGTACATAACTGGGTACCTGGTAACACTGGGATAATAAGAGTGATAGGGTCTATTGGGGAGATGTGTAAAAATTACAGTGAGTACCCTGAGTAATTATGGCAATATTTTTACAGTATATGTCTGAATATCATGATATATGGCTGCACCTAGGCTTCTGAAGTAAGGAGGAAGTCTCATGTTCAGAGATAATAAACAAAAGAGATGATGCACAAAGCATGAATTTCTTATGACTTTATTGTTGAATGGAAATATATATTTCTGCAAAGTGTTCCGATTCAGGATAGGGTTGCTTATAATTGCAGGATAGGTAGATGGACAACCCAAGAACACAAAACCTGAAGCAATGCCAGCAAGCAAAGGCAATTAGAGACACGTCACAGAGTGAGAAAAGTTAGTACAGAATATTTTCCAAATATTTATCAGTTCCACCATTGGTAATGAGTATATGAATATAACAACGACCGAAGTCCATGGTAGACCATTTCGAGTCAACTAAAAAAAACTTCATATCTTTTTTTGTTTGTCCAATAATATTCTATTTAACTGTGATGGGAAGGCAACATTGTATATACAAATTAGAACATTAATATTATTATGACAATTAACATTTGCATTAATTGTGGAGAGGCCATTTTGTGTGGTGGACTTGGGTCGTTCTTTGATTCATATACATGATATTCTGCTATAGAGATGAGAGAAGGATGAGAGAGGGCGCTATTATATGAATGTAAGAATGACCCAAGTCCTTCATTCTTACATTAATATAAGATTTAACTCATTAATTTCAGGCACTTCCGGGGGTAATTAAGATTCATCATTTATACACAAGATAAGTCCATGCATAAGCTACAATTTCCCATATCAAACTGAATTTGGCCAAAAATTGGACTTGAGTCGTTCTTATATTCAGGTCTTCAATTGCAAATCTCAAGTAGAGCTGCTTGCTTACTCAAACTCCTGGATGGTGGCTGGTCCCTGCATCTCCTCCGGAGGTTTCACGAGGAGAAGAAACGTCAGCACTCCAGCTCCGCTCACGGCAGTCAAGACAATGAACACAGTGACTCGCACCTTGGCTAAATGGATAACGACAATCAAAATATCTCACATTGACCTGGTTTGCTCAGCAGAATGGAGAGCTCATGCACTCTGAAAAGCATTCATATAACATCAGATACTCGGCAAACTGCACTTTTGCAGTAAGGCTGAAGACATTCAATTATTCATTGTGGAAGTAATGCTCGTATTCCCGTTAGTCTCCCAGTATAGATATCAATTATTATATTCCACATACTAAGAATGTTACAATAGGATTGGTCCAGAGCTGATCACGTGATGAAGCGTAGTTTTGCCCATCACATCACCTAAGAAGAAAAGTTTGTTACACTCTATGTTGATAGTCCCTTTTGTTTCGCTGATCTCCACACAGTCCTAACACAAGACGAGTACACGCGAAATAAAAGTGCGTTGCACTGTGGACTATCATGTGACCTAGGTCACTTGATAGTACACAGTGCAACGCACTTTCACTTCGGTGCCGTGCGGTGCGCGCAGCAAATTCATTGTTTTGTCATCTATGCGCACACATAGCCTAAGCCCTATTAAGGATACCTAAAGACAGCTAAAACTGTTTTAGATGTGGAATGAAATGGGAATTTCTAGGACCCTAGATGTGGAATATAAAGCAAATAATCAACTTTTAGTTTCAGGCAATGAGACAAACTATCACTTCCTCGGCGACCTGAATGTGTACGCTATCTTTCCTCAGCTGCGCTTCGGAAAGATAGCTACATCCAGATCGCCTCGGAAGTGATAGTTTGTCCCATCACCTTCACCAACGTTGATTATTTGCTTACTGTATGCAGGTTGTCATCTTGAGGCCACAAGGAATTAGTTTCTCATTTGAACATTACCCCAGACCCCACATTTAACTGTAAATAAATGGTAAGACAATTATGTACACATCTCACCCATATTACACTCTACATTTATCAGGGATGCACACTAACTCTTTTTTTTCTACTCAGTTTTTCCATTTTTTACTGGTCTATTCCTGTAAGAGTTACCGGTCCGAAAGTGAGTTTTACTGGTCAGGGACCATCGGACCAGTGCCAGTGTGCTGCAATTATGTCCTACGGAATTTTGCTGTCAGACGTTGGCAACTCTGCATTTCAATAGTTGCATATCTTGTATTGGAGAAAGATTATAGGAATAGATACATTGTATATTCATTCAATCTGCATAAAGGCTGAAGGAAGTTTATCAATTATAGCATTATAGCCCATTTGATACAGAAACAAGATCTTCAATCGTCTATACTGAAATAGCAATTTAAGACTCAGGGGACTCTTGAAAATATCTTCAACTGAAAAAAAAAAAAAAAGGCTATAAAAGAACAAAGGGGTCAAATGAAACATTTCATTCTCTCTTACGAAACATTAACAGCGAAGAGTATAGATTCGTTAAAAAATATGGGGGGGGGGGGGGGAGATAACGCACAAAGCTACAGAAATATGTTTTCTGGGATGTAAGAAGTGATTGGATGTGTTTCTACAGAACGATAAGAATTCAAAGTGATGCAAGGTGATGCGGGGTAACACCTCAAATTTTTTTGCAGCAGAAACCCACCTAACGTTAGTAGTGAGTGATGCAAGGTAATGCACAGTGATCCATTGCCAGCCTTTTTACATGGTCAATGGTGCGAGGGAAGATTTTTAGAAGAAACAGATCAGGTAATGATATTTGCAGTGTATCAATAGTTTCAAATTCTTATTGGGAGAATTTGCACATTTCATTGATCAACAGGCAGTGCGTGTGCTATCTCGTCTGTGACATTGTACTACGCGACTTCCTCATTCACCGCATTTTGCAAGTTTCCCTACATCACCCACATCACCATAATTTTGTTGCTCAGTGGAAACAGTTTGGGTAGTAGCAAAATACAAAGTGATGCAGACACATGACAAAATTTTGCAGTTATGCGAGGTGATATACGTGTCCAGTTGAAACACACGCATTGCTATAAATCTGTTCAAGACTAGCCCCGAGTATACAGGGGCAGGTGTCTAAGGAGAGTGCCTGTTATAGCAAAAACAGCTCATCTTTAACAGGTTTATTTACTTGAATGCTGCTGCACCGACTTACTGGTAATATCATCCTTGCCCCTCATCTCAAGGAAGAAGAAAAGATTGCCGAACAGCAGACTGCACTGTAACATGGCCCAGAAGAGACCGCTGTTCCTACCCATCGTCTCCTGACTGGAGTTCATGGTCAGGAAATTCCCTTGAGCTGTCCAGATGACTGTAAAGAAGACAAAAGTTTTCATTATGATGGTTCTTCATTTTTGTACCCCAGATATAGATCTCAAGGGAATTGTGTGTGTGTGTGTGTGTGTGTGTGTGTGTGTGTGTGTGTGTGTGTGTGTGCATGTGTGCATATGTGCTGCATGAGAGTTTTGATTATTTTGCTAGAAATATGACATGCCATATATTACAACCTCACTGTATAATAAATATATGAATACACATCTGGTCACCATGAAAACGGAAACTTTGATATAGATCTAGGGATCCTTTTTTTTTTTTTTTTTTTTTTTTGGTAATGGGCAGAACTCAGTGTAGAGTCTGTATATCAATTCTTTGTGATAGTATTGATGATATTACTTCTGTACATATATCAATACATCCCTATTCATTGGAAAATGCTCTCTTTTTTTGTGTGTAACTGTGCAATGTGCAAATATGAAGCTAACAATTTTAATCCCTCAATGAGACACAAAACATGTGACAATCAAAGTGCCGACATGCTGTGTACAATAGACAAACTGCTCGCAGAAGGAATGATACAGAGTAAGATATAAACAAGAAAGGAACAAGACATTTATTCAACCATACAAATATCTGACAGTAATACACATACCCGCAGCAGCGATTCCAAGGAGTGCCGATAGAGCGAAGATCACCCCTGGCATTGGATGGAAGAATGAAGCGATGAAGCCTGTGTAGACCACAGCACTGGCAAGCATCGACCATTTGGCTCCGAGTAGGGCCACCACAGAGGGCGCTATCCAGTTCGCAAATGCAAATACGGCATATATGATGGCAAGGCTGTTGTAGCCGACACCGTGTAAGCCTGCATGGTTCAATATATCTGTCTGTAAAGGGAAAAGAAAGAGTAACAGAGGGAGGGGAAGAGATAAAGGAGAGGGACAGTGATAACGAGAAGGGTTTTCACTGAAATGATTTGAACTAAAAAAAACACCAAACAATCTTTTGTCTGCAAGTGACTAAATGATTCCTAAATTGATAGAGAGAGGAAATATAATGCAGAACGTATAAATTCTGTGTCATTCATTCTAGGGGATGCATATATGCGCGTATAGCTGAACATATTACAGTACCCTTAGCATTCTTTGGAGTCATTTTGTCTATAGATGAATGCCAAGAATTCAGCAACGTGTAACCCACTTCTTTGAGCAAAAGTAGTACATCCAAGAATGTGAAATTTGAATAAGGCAAGACTGTATTTCTTATATAAATGCATGGATCGTGCACATTTTGACATTTCCCTGACTATACACAGTGGTTTAGCTTTACATCCTTGCACTTTGTACACTACACTGTTTGGTCAAGCAAATATCTGACAAAGTCTTTTGGAAGTGAATATCGCATTGGGAAATTACAATTCACAATAAATCATGGTGCCACTTTCAAAAAAATGACAAACTTGATAACATTTCATTAAAAATCGACTTTGGTAATAAAATAGTGATTGAAACTACACGAGTATGCTCATATCATACTGGGTCATTCCATGGGGTTGGGTCTTCTCTAGATTTTCATGTTGTGTAGGGAATAAAAGTCATATTCTGAAAAATTTATCAAATAATTGTCCGTGGTTTGCAGTTATTCTTGGAGAGAAATGTGTGTGAATTATTTGATGAAAAAAAAAACAAGCCTGTGTACAAATGTATTTTGTCTATGACTGTTTCACTTATGATGTCCCATGGTTTTTTGTGGTTTATGTTGTGACATAAATATATGCCATTTTCATGGCAATGTAAAACAGGAATATACAACCTTTCAGCATTATGCCTATCATAATTAAGAGAGGCAAGGTGACTTCTACAAACGCTATAAGGCACATAAACATTTGTAACAAAATAAGAACACCAGAGCATCTTCAAGCAACCTCATACCTATGTTACAAACGATGTCCATGGCAATTTTTGTTGTAACATAGGTATAGCATGGTTTTACATACACTTCCAATCATAATATGATTAGAAACTTTATTTCTATAATGAGATTTATATTTCAGGAGTATTCTTATCCAAAAATTAGCATAAAAATCCTCCAAATAAACGAGAAAATACGGAACATATCACTGTACTTCAGTGCGATGTCCGGCCTCTTCGTGTAACGTAGGTAAGGAAAGACGCGTCTCGCGATAAAAAGAAGAGCTACTAACTTCAGCAATCGTATTCATGTCACTGGCAGTCCTCCCCCAATGGCAGAAAAACTACTCACAGCCAATATACACCTACCTGGACAGCGCAAGATCTGTTTTTCTGCCGTTGTCCATGTAACGTAGGTACAGGAGTTTTAATGTTTCTGATGTCAATTGGTAAGCTTTTACGCTATTTTACGAAAATAATAACATTTGTCATATTCTGTAATTCTATTAGAGGAAAAAAAACGACATCTAAACCTCTGAACTGGCCAAAAATACTGTGGACGATGATACTGTAGTCCCACATACTGAGATATTTGTTACAGGTTCATGTTCATAATTTTGATTGCCAAATTTTCCGTCCATGCCGGTCTCTGCAAAAGGAGCATATATTCCTCTCTTAGAAAACCATACAAAAGTATATCAGTGTATCTTCACTGCAATATAAAATTGTTTTACCTCCCGATTATGGTGAATTTTTGGACCCTTTTGTCATTAGGTATCTACCAAGGTAGACGTGCTAGAGTTAGTATTAATCACTATATACTAGTTGGAAAACGTAGATGTCCAGACTGCATCTGAACTAGAGAAATAGAGTTTGCCTTATTTTGCTGGTGATATTGAGGGAACTAGGAGCTGTGAAATTCTTTGTCTTTAACAGATTTACTTTGAAAATGTCAATGTTTTCCATCCAAGATTTCACTGACCTGTTAGATGCTCTGATGAAGTTGTTAACATTTCACAAGGATTCACCATTTCCATTCCATGTTCACCCACGTGTGAAGTCTCAAAGCTAAAATGCCAGTGTCCTATTCAGTTTGGGTGGGTAGTGGGTAGGAAAGGCTTCAATAAAATTATGAACCCCAATCAAAATTGGACTATTATTGCTCTACACTATCATTCAAAAAGAGGGCGACAATTTCGATGGGGGATGAATATAAAATAGGGCCTAGTATTATTTTGGGAGTCTATTGAAAGGCCCATAACCGTAACCGTAACCCTGACCCTAGCCCTAACCTTAGCTAGGACACTGGGGGCAGCGACCTGCCCTTCCTGCAGTGTAGCTTGCATCTGAAAACAAGTTTTTAGCATAGAGTATGAAAATGATATTTTCCTATGTTTTACATGCTATATTATTATTATTAATATTTACATCATTTTAAGCATAACCCATTTTTTTTTCCAATTTTGGTGGGAGGTACACATGGAACTCTAGCTAATGGGTATGCCAAGAGGTAGAAATGTAAGCAAAATTGTTAAAATTATTTAATTCCATTCATAAACACACAGATACATCAACAGGAATATATAGTCAACCCCGACAAAAATTTTCTTTTATTTTTTTTATTATATTTCTCTTTACACCTTTTGTTCAGTTTGTTGATGAATCTGCCATGGCTCCTCCTCTACCACCGCTACGTGTTAAACTACATGAAAGAGTGAAAAGGACACATCCACAGCACTCCACAAACAGAGAGGAAGCCGACAAAGCAACACCAAAGAAGAGCGAATGTAACAAACTAGACAAGAAGAAAACTGCACAGAGGGAAAATGGACAGAAGAAAAACAAAAATCGAGGGCTAAATGGACATTGGACAAAAGAGCAGAAATTAATTTCAAACAAAGAACATGGAGAAGACAAGAAGACTTGTCTGATTTCTCTTTACTAGTTTTCTTAGTTAGTTGACAACTAGTTGATGATGTTGTTAGTGTATATTAGGTCAAATTGTGTAAAGCTTCACTTTCTTCTTCTCCTTCTGATTAAGTCTGCTTTCTTTCATATCAGAGTTACAAAGAATTGAAGTCTGTGTAACATAGGTATTGTTCCACATGTGTGCAGTAGATATAATTCCAAAGAACTGTTACAATAGTGTTATTTGTGGGAACATACATAAAGTCTATATGTGTAGGTTTTAACATCTCACACCACAATAAAGGAAATCAGTTGATATGTCGTAGTGTACCTATGTTACAAAGACATACTGTCCGTGTAACATAGGTAGTACACCGTGGGCGAGGTTGTTGTCTGAAAACCCCTGATTATAACGATAAAATCATGTTTTCACTTGAATACCCATACAAATCACTTGCTTCAATTGTGGTGCTTTTAAGAATATTGTCATTGTGTCACTCTTGATGAAAAAGTTAAACCTTTGATTGAAATTGTTAATGGTTTGTAGAAAAAAACATGTTAATAAAAGTGGCTTGCAGTTGACATCAGAACATACAATCTTACTAATAATGATCTCATGCGCCTGTTAAATAACATGTTGATGTGCTATGGACGAAAAAAACGTGGATGTGTTCATTGCTATCATTTCAGAACACAAAATGATGAAGGATGTCAACAAATGAAGTCCATGTAACATAGGTATTTTGCCATACCTGTTAACCCATGCTGACTGAAAGTGTGCGAAGTAATAAACAGATTTCTAGTGGAATATGTTGAAGAATGGGAGTAACAAATCAGGGGGAAAAAGGAAATTTCAATTTACCCAACGTGAATTTTCAACTTGTATGTCACAATTTCAGTCCCAACCCCATGGAATTACCCTACTCCAAATGACACAACTTATGGATGATGGTTGTTACTGGTAAATTTGTCACTTCGAAGATGAAATAGGGCACATTATTCCAGATTGTGGATGAAAGGTTTGTTTTTTTGAAACACACATACTCTGAAGAGGTTTCCATACCGGTAATAGCCCGACCAGACACTGTAAGTACGCTGTGTCGCGACGTACCTACGTACAGCGACTGTGCTCTGTATAGTTATACCGGTACCTACTTTTGTATAGTGTCTATGTTCATTACTAGGAAATTGACATAGGGGGTCTACATCACGATTCATGTACATGTAAATCTGTTCATTCCAAAATGGGGAAAAAAATGTTTAAATTTAGAGTTTTAACTTCTACAGTAGGTTGTTAATTGTACTCATCCTATGAACCTTCAGCTTCAGAGTTATGAACCCTGCATATTTCTCGGATTAATGAACCTTCAATTTTTGCTTTGGAACAACAAACCTATTATCAGATGGATAGAATATCTAACAAACTTTAGGAATATTAAACATACCATACAAATTATCTCCAACCTTCACAGATACTGATTATTGCTTTTTTTTTTTCTTCATTACGTTGACAAGTTAATTTTACAGACTAGGATTGCCCCAATCAAGTTTAAATGTCCCCTGTAAACCTGTTAGGCTGTAGAAACTTACCTGCACCATACCACATGTTTGGAATGCCGTGAAGAGCAGCAAGAAAGACAGTCCGAGAATAACAACATTGTAAAACGCCACTTGACTGGGATTTAGACCAAAAGGCATTTTGATGTCGGATCTGCACAGCAGTCAGCACTCTTGTTGAACTTCTATGATGGTCTGAACCGAGATGAGCAGAGCCCGAGTTGATAGACACTGCAAAGATTAGTGGAATCTACCATATGATAATGCTAAGCCTAAATAACAAATTGCTTGTGATATTTGCGTGCCCGATCCCGCCGGCTGGCGTTCCGTTGTACGAGTGAACTGTGTTCAGT
The DNA here is from genome assembly GCF_040938485.1 of Diadema antillarum. Lineage (NCBI taxonomy): Eukaryota > Metazoa > Echinodermata > Echinoidea > Diadematoida > Diadematidae > Diadema > Diadema antillarum. The sequence goes on from NW_027271492.1 coordinate 1,252,018, forward strand.
CAGTACAGTGCAGTGCAGTGCAGTGGTGATGCCTTCGCGGAGTCATGAACTATCGAGAGTTTGTTTGGACATCCCGCCTCGAGACTAAAACCTTTTGGTACAATATCTAATAATAAAATGGGGAAGACGGTACTCAGGCTGGCCACTGAAAAATCAAAGTGAAGCGGTGCGAGCTGAACCTGCTGCGTGCATGCTAGCATGCAAAACATTAAGGTCGATTTCGGTTCCGAAAACACAAAGTAGACCTGAAAAGTAACATCACAAAGTACATGTACATTGTACCATGAACGAGTAGCTGAGCTGTTAGGTTTCGTAGAGAAAGTCACATGACAGGTAGTGGGAGGAGCTCGCTGACACGTGTAGGGTATCTTTAAATCGTCAATTCGGCGCTTTAGATTTGCGACGCGGACGTTGACAACGATTGTTTTGGCCGTTCTCTATGGGGCGCCAAGTTTCGTGTGGTGTCTTTCCTTGCGTCATGAATTTGAGCGGACGCTAAAATGGCCCCAGAACGTGAAAACTCAGACAACATTTTTTTTTTTAATACTCAAACGGATTCTCCTCACCAGATTACACAGAGCTTCCTATATAATCTGCTGTTTTATTCGACCACAGAAAAATAATGATAAAACTTTCGGTGCCGCGCGAATGCTTGATAGCGACAGTTGATGCCGTCATGCGTTGATAAGGACATAAAAGTAATATGAAGAGAATTCTACAAAATGTTAGAATTCTTTTTTCGATTACTATGTCAGAGCGTTGGCCTGTTTAACACTTCATTTGGAAAATGACATCACTGTTTATAACAATATATTCCAAATAGCGTAATATTTGTTAAACGATGTAAAGGGAAGTAATTGTGACATCCCAAAGCAATTCTGACATCGCGCGCTGCTTCGATCGCCACTTCGTCACTAACTCACTGGTTAAATGGCACAAATAGGCCTACAACCATTTTGTGACCAGGGGGGTGTTTCATAAAGCTGTTCGTAAAGTTACGAACAACTTACGAGCGACTGGTGATCAGTTCTGATGTGCTATACTTATCAGAATTTCCATAATTCAGCACAAGAACTGATCACCAGTCGCTCGTAAGTTGTTCGTAACTTTACGAGCAGCTTTATGAAACACCCCCCAGGTGCGCCCAGCTTCATAAGGTCGCTATGGGCCACGGGGATCCTCACGACATCGCATCCACCATGCTCACCTCAATTCCCCCTTCGTTTGCTATATATGCAGACACTATTGTAACTGAAATTTCATGACGGATCCAGGGGTGCCCTGATCATGATAGGGGGGGGGGGGGGTAAGTGAGGAGGAGGAGGGGGATTTTCCACATTTTCTGTATTTTCACCTAACTTGATTTTGATTTGTTAAAATGATCTCCTGAGATCTTCCCCCGCCCTCCCCCGCCGAAGAGGAGGGGGTGGGGGGGGGGGGGGGGGGGAAGGGTGGGGTTGAAGCCGCAGAGTCCTTAAACTATGGTTTGTTTTTTGTTTTTAAATCTCCTGTAGAATCGAATAAGATAGAACTAAGTTGAAAACTACCCATGACAAAAGGAATACATTTTGAAGAAATTTTCTGTACAACTAAGAGTAAGAGAACACAATTTTATGACAATTTTGGGGGAAGGTTGGCCTACTTTGATGAAATTTCACGTCTGCTTATAACCGTCACGTGGCGGCTACCCTCGTCTTAGCCCCGCTTTGGGGAAAGGTAACAAATTTAACTTGTTGCCCCTTCGACCAAAGTGGGATTCTATTACCCTAGAAATGCTATCTCCCACGTTTGGTGAAAATCCGTCGAAGATTTCTCGAACAGATGCAGAAAATGTGGAAAATTCCCCTCCTTTCCCTCACTCAACCCCCCCCCCCCCATAAGGACACCTCTCGATCCGCCACAATAAAACATGAAATGTCAGTCATTAATGTCTTCATAGCATTAACCCTATCTTTTTTTTTTTTTTTTTTTTTTTTTTTGGGGGGGGGGGTTCGGCGAAAGAAGATAAGATTCCACAGTTTAGGGACTCTGAGGCTTACCCCCCCCCCCCCCTTCCCCCTTCCGCGGGGTATGTGTGTGTGTGGGGGGGGGGGTCATTTTCTAAAATTAAGATCATATTACAATAAAATGCAATCTGCCAAGTTTTGTGAAAATCCGTTGTAGATTTTTCAAGAAGATGCTGAAAATGTGGAAAATCCCCCTCCGCCCCCCCCCCCCCAATCTGGGCACCCCATGGGTTCGCCATAATCAAACGTGAAATTTCAGTCATTAATGTCTTCATCAGCACTAACTTACCTCTATCTTTTCCAGTTTGACAGAAGAAGAAAAAATGCAGCCTGAGTTTAGTGACCCTTAATAAGGCTTCAACCCCCTCCCCCCTCCTTTGGCGGGGGCTCATTTTATCAATTAAGATCATACTACCATAAACATGTTATCTGCCAAGTTTGATGAAAATCCGTTGTGTATTTTTAAAGAAGATGCGGAAAAGGTGAACAATCCCTCTCCTCCTCCCCCCCCCCCCTCCATCCCTCGACCTCAGCTGGGCACCCCTGAATCCGTCCTAATCAAATATGAAATTTCAGTCATTAATGTCTTCATATCACTAACTTACTTCTATCTTTTCTGGTTAGACAGAAGAAGATTTAAAAATTCTAGATATTAGGGATCTGACGCTTCATCCCCCTTTTTTTGGCGGGGGGGGGGGAGGGTATTAGGACTCATTTTAACGAATAAAGATCATACCACCGTAAAGATGCTGTCTGTCAAGCTTATAAATCTGTCGTGAGATTCATCGAGAAGATGCTGAAAATGTGGAAAATCCCATTCGTCTACGTTACCCCCACCCCCCCCCCCCCCCCCTCACACACACACATCAGGGCATGCACTCCAGGATCCGCTATAATCAAAAATGAAATTTCAGTCATTAATGTCTTCAGAGCACTAACTTAGCTCTACCTTTTTTCGTTTCGGCAGAAGAAGAGAGAGAAAAAATCCATAGTTCAGGGACTTTGAGGCGTCACCCCCCCCCCCCCCTCCTTCGGTGGTGGTGGCGGGACTCATTTTAACAAATTACAACCATATCACTATTAAGATGCTATCTGCCAAATCTGGTGAAAATCCGTTGTGGGGTTTGCAAGAAAATATCGAAAATGTTTAAAAAAAGACAAGTGGTCGCTATAGACAGACACGTGGTAAAGGAGTAATGATTCATCCACAGGTTTGATTGAGAGTTTCTCTTCCATCTATTAATAATATAGGTGAAATGAACGGTTTGCACATATCCCGGCGGCTTTTGCACATTTCCCGGCAAAATTGAACATTTGCACATTTCCCGGTGTCACGTTTGCACATTTCCCGTTGAGGAAATTCAGAGATTTGCACATTTCCCGGCGAGACGTTTGCACATTTCCCGGCATTTGCACATTTCCCGGTATTGCACATTTCCCGGCTCCACACACCCTCACCTGAGTGCAAATATCAAAAACAATAACTGAAATAGTACTACATAATCATCATAATCGACATTCTTTGAGGGGAGTGGACAAGAAATTTGTTTCTCCTCGTAATATGGCCCATGCCCCCGATGTTGCATATTATGTATCGTAAAAACCATTGTTCTATAGGTCCTAGCATTCATTAGACAGGGGAAGCAGAGGTGACTCGAGAAAAGTCATAGGGCCTATTATTCATTGGAGGGCGCAGTCGCGAAGTAGGGGTGTAAATGGTATACTTTTTGGAGGCACCGAGGCCCATACCAGAACTTCTCGAAATTAGGCAAAGTATTTGGTTAAATATTTGGGATCAACATAACGTAGTTCTATCTTCTTCGGTTCGACAGAAGAAGATTAAAAATTCCAGAGATTTAGGAATCTTAAGCTTCAACTCCCCCTCCATCCACGAAAGGGGTCAGGGAGGGGAGTTGAAGCCCCCCCCCCCCCCCCCCCACATGGCCTCGTGCCTGCATCCCTGGATTTATCATTAAACCTGAACTACTGTTATCAATGTCTTTATAGCACCAACCAAGCTCTATCTTACTTGGCTACAGAATATAAGAAGAATTTTGATAAAACCGTAGTTCTGGGACTTTGAGCCCCCCCCCCCCCTTTTTTTTTTCAAATTACCTAATGGTGCTACCTGCCAATTTTGTTCAAAATCTGTCAAGGATCTTATTAAGAAAATATTAATGGTGGAGGTTCATGCGCCATTTTGACATGGAGTTTATCTATCATCTTTATACACAGTATTGCTAAAGTAAACGGTTTGCACATTCCCCGGCGACGTTTGCACATTTCCCGGAAAAATTGAACTTTTGCACATTTCCCGGCGTCATGTTTGCACATTTCCCGTCGATGAAATTTGTCGAGACATTTATTGCACATTTCCCGGCGTTTGCACATTTGCCGGCAAGACGTTTGCACATTTACCCGGCGTTTGCACAATTCCCGGTGAGACGTTTGCACATTTCCCGGTGTTTGCACATTTCCCGGCGTTTGCACATTTCCCGGCTCCACAGGGTGCTGATAATTATACCTGATAGCAAGGAACGTCTCCAATAATTAGCTCCAATATTATTAATGTACCATACCTTGCTGGATTCTAAGCTTATAAGCTTGCCACTGAAAGCTTTCGAAGTATCATGTCATCGTATACACACATATATTAATTATAACACGTATAACACTAACACACACAAACACAGACACACACACGCACAAACACACACACACACACACACACATCAGTGGCGGATCCAGAGGGGGGCGCAACCGTTGCACACTCCCCCTTTAATTTTCATTAAAAACAAAAGAAATAAAAAGAAAAAAAAAGAAATGAAACCCGGAAGTGGCACTAGAAATATTAGTTACCAGTGGCGGATCCAGAGGGGGGCGCAACCGGCGCACGCCCCCTTTATTTTTCATAAAAAGAAGAAAAATGAAATGAAACCCGGAAGTGGCACCAGAAATATTAGTTACGCCCCCCCCCCCTTTTGCAGGATTCCTGGATCCGCCCCTGTATATATATATATATACATAATACGGATATTTAAAACATTATACACACACATGGCAATCCCTAAAACATTGAAAGATGATGCAATAAAAGATATTATAGGTAATATTCCATTCATTAAGCTTCCTCTATATGGGAAGGTTCCCTCTGCATGTCATTAGGCTCCCCCCCCCCACAAAAAAAAAAAAAAATCAGAAAGCGTTTCTGTTGAGACCCTTTGAAATCAGTTCTCAGCTCATTTATGGAATCATACGTACAATAGGAGACAACTATTGTCATCGATAAGCAGTTCAACGAGCACAATGTCACGCCAACAATACTTAATTCATTCGGTCATAGTCCAAGAATGAATTGATAACTCCTTTTTTTGTGAGACATGCAAATATGCCATATTCTTAGCAATTCAATGACGAAAGGCACTGTGTGCAGAACATACAATGAGGCAATATCAGCCTTCCTAAAAGATTGTGTGGTGCACCCGTTTTTTACCGTGATGCATGTATATTGTTAATGCTGCTTGAACCGTAGGATCCAACTATGCTGAACTGTAAAGGGACTATTGTGGCAATTCTGTCACGATTTCTCTCTGTGTAAATACGGTAATATAGTGCTGTCTTAATAAGGAATCGATGCTCTTCGACCTGAATTGGCGCGATTAGCCTTCATCATCCTGTAAGTTTTCGTTTGGCTGTCAAACAGCCACGGACCTGTTTCGAAACAAGTTTTAACGAGAGAAAGAAAAGGACAGGACTGGATCATGACTTACTTCGAGTGGTCCTGGTCGGGTCCCACGTGGAACCTTGTCATTGCAGTAATCCTTCTTGCTTTCATGTAAGTAAAATTATGTATCGCAGCAAAGAGATATAATCGAGTAAGATGAATACTTTATAGCTAGCAACGTCTCGCTCAAAACGTTATTCAACGAGTCAGCTTTGTGCTATAATATTTCGCGCAACATCGGTTGTTCAGGATGGTATAGTAATGTATAGATTACTTATGTGGTTCTAACGAATCAATATTATCTAATTAATGTTGTCGCGATCACTGACAATGATCTTTTCAGTCGCTGAGACAGTTGTTGTTGTTGTTGTTGTCGTCGTCGTCGTCGTCGTTGTTGTTGTCGTCGTCGTCGTTGTTGTTGTTGTTTGTTAGGACACAACCGTTTCTCATGCAGTTAAACATTTACTGTGTATCTCCAGTGTGTATCAAAGTACATCAGAGAATGACATGTATGAGTGTGTGTGTGTGTGTGTGTGTGTGCGTGCGTGTGGCTTTTTCTGTGTTCTTCCTCAGCAATGTGTCTCCTCAGTAGTCATTTAGAAAAGTTTGATAGTCATATTATATACATTTCAGTGTTCTGTTCGTCTCTATACATGAGCCATGGTATTCAATTGCCGTCACATCATGATGATGAAGTGGGCTGAACTGAATTAACTCATCAAAATATTGCACGAAATCAACATATCACACATCCGTCTTTACTAAATTGGTAGGTCTATTACAGCGCCAGTAAATTTCAAATGGAAGACGTCCTCACTATATAGGTGAAACTCCGTCGTCTAATATGCTTTTTTTTTAATTGGTAACGTACAAACCGATATATAGAACTGATTTTGTGCTTGGACTCACTGTCATGTCATGTAGACCATCCCTTAACTTATTATAATTTCTTTCTTCTTTGTCTCTTATCAGAGGTGGGTTTCTTTTCTGTTATATTCGTTGTGCCTAATTTCAGCATTTTGTGCCTGGATTTGTTAAAGTGATGATTAACGTGTGTGAGATAACTAATATGTTTCGTTCCGCGCTGCGCACTCCGCACTTATAGAAAAAAAGGGTCGATTAATGTTTTAAGTGATACATAAAAGGACGCTATATAGTCAAACATAAAGCCACCCTGTAACGATAAGGCATCTGTTATAATCTTCTTCTTTTTTTTTCGGGACAGGTACATGGTGTGGTGCTATACATTCTTCTTGCGGAGAAATATCCCCGGCCCTGTTCCACTACCCATCTTTGGAAATGCACTAGAATGGAGAAAGGTTATCATTGATTATTGTGTGTTCGTCTGTTTGTTTGTGTGTCTCTTTCTATGCGTACTTGCGTTGTCTTTCCTTTAATTTTTGTTTCTCTGTTTTGTTTTGTTTTTTGGGAAGGGATGGAGGTCGTAAAGATTGATAGGAATAGTTGATATTGCCATTGTGCAGATGAGTAAAACCGAGCGAAGATGAAATTGATGATGACTGTAATAAACGAAACAAAGAAAAGATATCTTTCCGTTGTCGTATAAGGAACCGTGAGATAAGTAATGGCAAGACAAGACCAGTGATGACCGAGAAGTGCATCAATTTTAATGGTTATGATCCCAAAGAATGTAAAGGAACTGATTTTCAAAGAAAAGCAGCTTTGTTTTTTTATACTTCCAGTTGTTGTGCATGTAAGAACACATAATCTGATATAAAAACGTTTTTTTTATAGGCCTGACGATCAGAACATGACGTATCGAGATCTATTCATGTACTTAAACACTGTTAAATTTCATGTGTTTGTATATACTTGATACCGGTGTACTATTTTTTCTCTTCCATCAGGGAATCCATCTAGCGCTTGATGATTACATACAGAAATATGGAAGTGGATGTGGGTAAGTGAAGCTTTAGATTTCTGCATGCAGCTGCACCTTATACATAAGAAATATTACACTCCTGCATAATAGGCCTACCGTGACAAAAGAACTATAGATGCACCAAAAGACGTACAAACTTGATTTGATTTTGATCTGATTGATTATATTTTACTTGCATGTCTGTCGGCAAACATTGATAACATTCAGTTCTTACCACAGCTGCTATTAGCAAAATAACCGGCAACACCAAAAATATTAAAGAAATTACAGGTAATGTGATGGTACCGTTATTTTTTAGGTTAATAGATACATGAATGAATTTATTTGTTTATTTATGTTTTATCAATTTATTAATTGATTGATTGAATGATTGATTAATCAATTTACTTATTTATTCATTTATTTATTTATCTATTTATTTATTTATTTATTCATTCATTCATTCATTCATTCATTCATTCATTCATTCATGCAGTAATATTGTTTTCATGGCGATATAGCCCCATCAAGGGTTTATGCATTATTGTTCTTGGGGGCCCTGTATAAGAACATATATACACAAAGTAATACATTTGATAGGGACATCCAGTTGTACATAATAATGTTGGCCTAGCATGATCAAACCGTTATGTGTAAATAACACAAATGAGTTTTTCTGTGTCATTGTACTTGCAGATTCTACAAATTTTTCTATCCAAGTATTCTTGTCTCTGATCCGGAGACAATCAAGCAAATCATGGTCAAACATTTTGACCGATTTTCGAACAGGGAGGTAAGTCAGTCATACACTGTATAAGGCCTACTACCTTTTACCTTTCCATTCCCTTAAAGGGGATGGCTAGTAACCGATCAGTGGGAATCAGTGGGAATGCTGGGGGATGATTGTTCCAATCCTTGTGGGATTCATTTAAGAGTACATTATATAATTATCTACTGTTGTGTGAAAATTATTTGCTTCAGAATGGTCTCATATTCAAGTAATGTGCAGATTAATGCCCCGTCACTGACCAGGCACGCTAACCTGGAAACATTAAACTGCACATTACTTGAATATGAGACCATTCTGAAGCAAATAATTTTCACACAACAATAGATATATAATGCACTCTTAAATGAATCCCACAAGGATTGGAACAATCAACCTCCAGCATTCCCACTGATTCCCACTGATCAGTTACAAGCCATCTCCTTTAAAGCTCGGGTTTCCTTCAATAATCATTCACTGAGAGCCACCATTCCTGATAATAATTTCGAAAAGTTGGTGATAGTGTCGTACGTCACACTGCGGACTTTCTTCTTTTTTTTTCTTTCTTGCATGTCACTTACAGTTTTAATCTATTCTTCGCAAAAAGTGCATGAGTTTTCTAAATTATATTGTGGTTTAGATTTTCATAGATAATCTGTAAGATTAAGATTATAGCTAATCACATGACCCATGTATAGGAAATGCGTTGATTTCACTTGTTCGGCTTTGTCTGGATGTGTCTGTATTGAATTCTGTGTCTCTCTGTGTGCATATATACATGTGCGTGTGTGTGCCGTTTTGTCCTATAATGCCTTCTTTGGACCTATATCCTCTCAACGTTTTATTCTTATCAAATCAGTATTCGTCTTTATTTTTCTTTCTTCTTTGTTTTCTACCTGAGCGTCAATTCGTTAACTTCTTTCATTATCATATACGTATAAAATACGTCTACAATGTATATAATTTTTATTTCATCTTTTGGAGACCAAATATTACACACACACATTTGTTTTTTGAGGTTTGTGAGGAATTATCTATAAGTTTCTAATTATTGACTGGTGATAGATGATCGTGTTAAATTATATTTTCAGCCGATTCCGTTGGACAATCCCAACATGGACAAAGCCTTGTTCTTAAGCTCAGACGATCTCTGGAGGAAGATTCGACACACTCTGACACCGGCATTCAGCGGCAGGAAAATGAAACTGGTAACATCTAAACACTCGTATATCGATTAGACATAATCATTATTTATGCCTTGATGCACTCATTATTTTCTAAAGGATCTGTAAAGCCTAGAGCCAAAAAGGCAATTTACATTAAACCCACCGTTTTTATTCTTAAACTAGCATGAAATAGACCCAGTCGCTTACATTACATGACATTATACAGGGCCGACGGAACCGGGGTCCCCCCCCCCCCCCACACACACACTTTTTTGCATCCGTATTCCGTACATAGGAATACATATAGAGTGTCACCACTTTGCCCCCCCCCCCCCCACTTTACCACTTTATTTTTTACCCCGGAAGTGGCACCAGAAAAAAATAGAATGAAAGAAACCTTTTAGTTCGTTAAGGCCTTTGTTTTTGAGCTGGAGACGTTTTTTGTTTTGTTTTGCTTAGTTTTGTTTTGCTTGTTAGCTCATGAAACCCGGAAGTGGTCCCCACTTTTGAAAACGTGGCGCCGGCCGTGTTATATGCAATTACAGGAAAAGTTTTAAGAGGTTATGTACAAAAAGAACGGCAAGTTGTCCGTAAGTTATCACACATTGCTCTGATGAATTGACTATAACGCCCTGTCGCAATTATTTCTGATTGGAGAAAGCAGCAACGCTGCAGAAGCACGTTTAATATTAATATTAAGAACATTACAGCATAACGTACTTTATAAGGCTTTTGGTCTTGTCTGATATCCACTGTCAATTGCAGATGTCGCTAATGGTCAATGAACCTGCTGATAGATTGTTACAAAACTTCAAAACAATCTACGAGAAGAGCAACGGTGTATTCGAATGCAGAGAGTAAGTATTGAATAATAATTGTCTGCCTTGTCCGTCCGTATCTTATGGTTGCCATGAAGGGACATCGTAAATCGTGAATATCGGCGCCGATATTCACGATTTACGATGTCCCTTCAGGACCACCATAGTATCTAGTTCGATCTCACTATTTTTGTTTTATCTCTCTCTTCCTCGCTCTGTCCAGTCTCTCACATTATCTCTCCGTATTTCCTCCGTCTCCCTCCTTCTGTATAAATCTATCTCTCAAAAATAATGTCGTCTGCCTCTTTCTCAATAATTATATTGGTCTATTTTTTTTCTGTCTGTCTTCTTAATCTCTCTCTTTCTCTTTTTCTCTCTTCTGAAACGTGTGCGTGTGTGTGTGTGGGGGGGGTAGATTATTCCTCGTATGAGTTTTCTGTTTGATATCTCAGTGTAGAAGACGAGATTTTATTCATACATTTAGCCACATAAACGTTAGCATTATACATTTACATTATCTTTCATATTAGTATCTTATCTGAAGAAAGAAATAAAATGATACACATTTAAAAAGAAAGTGCATGCGGCATAAGATAATAATTTTATTACATCCAGACTCTATGGTGCTTACGTCATTGACACAATCGCGTTGTGTGCCTTCGGCCTTCACGTGGACTCGCAGAGAAATAAGAATCATCCTTTCGTGACGAATGCCAAGAGGTTTTTCGCCAGCCTCGACTTCACGTCCCCGGCCATGATCCTGTCAAGTAAGGCACAAAGCATGATGACTAAAAAGTTGTATGTCTCTTTTGCAAACTTCACGAAATTTGAATGATTGAAGAATGTCTTTTAATATCATGTATTAAATTCTACGCTAATACTCCCTAAATCTATAGGGTGTTCAAAAAATAGGCCTAAATGAAAAACTAACTCCATGCTTCTCGAGAATACGCTCCTCTTTTTGTAGCGAGAATAACCGTTAGATTTCTTTCGGGGTCGGAATAAAATGACTGGAAATCTAAAACATAATTTCCCCTCCATCACAATGAAGTTTGCAGTTTTATTATCCTGAGAAAAGCTCTGAATTACCCACCTCCGTAATAAATCAGCTCACAAAAGGAATTTAATTTTCAGGGTTGCAAAAGAGACAGACAAATATTATGAGCAACGCTTCTAAAAACAAATAATAATAACACAGGGTAATATGAAAAGGAATTTTATCGGCTCGTTACGTTATACTGCATAATTCATGCGTCCGGCATTGATGGTCGGTAATGTCCATTAACAATAATCATCAATAATCATCAGGGCACTGCCAGGGGTGTGGTAGAACGCTTTCCCAGATTATTTCATGTGGGCCTTATGACAGTGAGACGGGAAGGGGTGCATGTGCACGATGTCGAGATATTGTGACTATGTTATATATAAGAAGGGTTATCTGACCAGGAATGGCGTGGTTACCAATTCTACTGAATTGTCTCTGTTTGTTGTGTGCTGTAAGAGCGTTGGTCCAGCCCACAGAACTCTTGGTCCAGGGACCACGGTCTAGCCTAAAAAGAACGATGGGGGCGCTGTGTCATAGTGGATAAGACTCCCGACTCCCCAAGCAGAGGACCCGAGTTCGATTCCAGCCGAGTGCTTACGTCTTTGAACAAGATGTTAATACCCACAATGTCCCTCTCGACCCAGGTGTCTGGCAACGCTAGGGTAATGATAACGGCAGGGCCCTCTGGTAAAACAGTGGCAACACTGAAGAGGCAACCCCGGATAAAGAAGACCTTATTATTATACACGTAATTATATCATTATTGTAAGATACCGTGTCAAAGGAGTTTTGGATTTGTCCGTCTGGAAGAGCTAAGGAGTAGTACGATGACTTTGCCATAAGTACTTCTTTATCCTATTCAAATGTTTCCATGTTTCCACCATTTCTCAGCAATCATACCCGGAGCGGGCAAGATTCTGAAGTGGCTCGGACTTTCTGTCTTCCCCGAGGACGTCATCGCATTTTTCAAAGCAGTCGTCGATGAGGCCGTCGACAACAGGAAATCTACGAACGACAAGACGGTGCGCTATAAGAAGAGTGAACTTCGTCAATGTATTACACCAATATTATTTAACCAGTCAATCTATTGTATCTTGGTTGTAGACCAAAACTTTGTAACATAATCATACAAGAAGTATCAAAGTGTGAGGTATTTAATCTAAGGATTATTCATTGGAAAAAGCAGCGCAGAGACTAGTAGACAAAGAAAAAAGAAAGAAAGAAAGAAAGAAAGAAGGAAAGATACGGAGAGAAAATTAAAAGCGGAAGGAATCTGAGAGAGATAAGGGACAATGCAGGAGAATAGAAAGTAATAAAGGATAGCAAACTGCTTATCAAGAAAACAATTTCGTCCCATACTTTCTCATACAATATAGGCCTATATACTGATACATGATTTATCTGGTTTCCACCAGCACGCGGTTGATTGAGATAAAACGACGACGACGACGACGACAACAACAACAACAACAACAAAGCCGACATTCTTGGAAGAGTCTGATCCATTCACTTTACCCTCTTAAATCTGTTGAAAACCTACAGAGATTGGATTTTCTGCAGCTGATGATCGACGCGGCCGAAGAGGACGATGGCGACGATGACGGCGACGGCGGTGAAGATCTCGGGAGCCGCTCTACTAATCGATCGACGACCGAATCAAAAACGAAGAGGGAGCCCCTTACTAGGCAGGAGCTCACAAGTCAAGTGAGGCAGACGTTTCCTTTATATCTTTGTTTATTTATTCATTCATTTTTAATTCAGAATGTTTGCTTATATATCTTATTTAATAATGATAGTAATACCATGCTTATTATAGCGCATATCACTGCCGTAGTGTCTCTTTTTGCGCTTATGTGGAAGCTTCCTTTATATAACATGGAACAGTGTTCCACAGTGTGGGACCAGCATGAGCAAAAGTTCGCTCACCATAAAACTTGGTTGTGATAACAGGACATTGTGGAGAAGATTTTTCGGAGCCGATCTCAGATTATGATAAAGGAGGGAGCTTACCTTACCAAGGACTCACTGAGATATTCTGGTGCCATTGAATGCAGGCACGGATAAGTCAATAACAATATCTTGTTTATGTACATTATTCATTAATCTATTGTGTTCATGTATTCATTCATAAGTTAATTAGTTTATCTAATTACGTAATTTCTAATCATTCATTTCCTTCCTTTTATTGCGGAGGGGGCATATTAATCTGTTCTTATGAAAATTTGAGGGCGTACAAAGTATGCTTAAATTTTGCACGGTTAAAGGCATAATTTACCATTTGCAGATGAAACAAAAATCCAGCATTGGTGCTTCAAAATAAATTCAAAATGTGAGTAAGGGATAAAAACAACCAATGTAAAAATTTGAATCAGTATGATCGGTGTTAAGTATTGTTAAATATACAAAACGTGAACAATAGTTATGATAAAAATGTTTCCAGACTAAACTGTCTACAGTTATGGTTTAATGAGAAAAAACCATGCAGTAGTTAATTCTCATTTATCACCCATTCACATCCATCAAGCATCGACTAGATTTGAACCATCTATACGCATTGACTTTTACAATTGTTTTGTTGTTGTTGTTGTTGTTGTTGTTGTTGTTTCTATGACTTGTCACGGTGTGGTCATGAATATCTCTCAATACACTGATATGTACACGTATGTTTTGTGACCCTGTGATGGGCGTTACAATAATAAGTCATATTTATGTATTATCATTCTCATCATGAGTTTTCCACTGGGTGTTATTTTTTTTTTTTGGTTTCTTTGTTTTTGGACATAAACGCAGACCATATTGGAATATTCAGACATGAATTGTGTCAGACTAACGTGATAACATTGTGGTGACTGAATCACGAAAGTCCGGAGCGTCAATGGAGGTGATTGTGCTGCTGTCCGTTTCGCAGTATACTTAGTAGGTGACGGGTCTGATTCCCCAACTCGTTCTTTCTCCTTAATTCCTGGTGTTATCGATATTGAAAAATCAACGTGATCTTACTTCCGTGAACTATATAGAATATGACATCTATTGCACTTAGCTGAATATGGGCTGAAGATGGAAAATGAACAAACAAGCAAACAAACAAACAAACAAACAAACAATGTACGTGACTCTCGGAAAGACGCATGGTCTCATCGGGTCATTGCTGCAAGCACTTTGGGCAGGAATCTAATGTTCAGCTTATTTGGCTCACTCTGTGCTATCGGTCAAACGCTGTTTTCATACACGCATTTTCACAACTGCATCCTCTATAGGATTAAATACAATGTACATCGCGGGTGGTATAAAATGCCAACGAATTCAATGTCGTGACTTGGCATTGTGTTTGCTTAATGAGTCGTCTTTTTACAGTTTGATGAATATGTAATTTTGGACTACAGTAGGAAAGAGAAGAACAAAAAGAAGAAGATGCAAACCCTTACTGTTATGAGACAAGCACTCCAGCATCGTTTTTGTTTTGTTTTGTTTTTATTTTTCAGGCACTCGCTTTCTTTTTTGCTGGCTACGAGACAACATCGAGCGCGATTAGTTTTGCGTCCTATCTCCTAGCAACGCACCCTGAGGAACAGGACCGCCTCATCGACGAGATCGACCGTTTGGCGCCCTCACGCGACGATGTCACGTACGAGACTATGAAGAGTCTCACTTTTCTCGACAACGTCATCAACGAAGCTCTGAGATTATACCCTCCAGGTGCCATGTAAGTCAATAGTCATCGTCGTCGCCCTCGTGATCGTTTCGAAATAATATCAGAGAAGACAGACAAGCAAACAAACAAACGCAGCGCTACGGAGAAATTAAACATTTTTTTTTTACATTATTATGGTTTTTAATTCAACCTTCCTCACACCCATCAGTACTGTTATTTGACTATGTTAAACGTCACCATTTTTATGTTCTCTTGGACCAGATATTACCTTTTATACTGAGCCTACACAGAGTATATTGAGGGTAAAACCAATACAATTGTTGGTCTCATTAACGAGTTTTTCACAAATTATTTGGAAATGAAAATGTAGAAAAACACAATTTTTTCAAATTCAAGATAATTTTTTTGGACGTGACTCGTCAGCCCTTGACCTTGACTGTTATTTTAGAATGTTTAGAACACTATCAAAAGTAACTGATGAAAGGATGGCTAATTGGTCACCTTCTCGTATCATAAGAATTATACTGTCCTTTCTCTTGCATTCATCATACTCATATGCGATGAACATCTTTGTTGACAGATCTGCTTTTATTTTATCTTAAGTTTGTAAGTGAAGAAAGCGTAGTGATTTGAAGACACAAAGTTGATGTTGACTATCAGAGAATTGTATCTTTTGAATTTCTTCTCTTACACATTTTGTCAAGATTCGACCGTATCTGCGCCAGAACAACCGTGATAGGTGACCGTGTTTTCCCCGCCGGGGCCTCGGTTACTTTCAATGTTTGGAGCACCCACCGCGATCCGGAATTCTGGCCAAATCCTGAAAAATTTGATCCCGACAGGTAAAGTCATATAAGTACATAGTCACCCTCTGCCAGTGTGTGTGTGTGTGTGTGTGTGTGTGGTGGTGGTGGGGGGGGGGGGATCCCCCTCCTTGTAAATATGGATTCAGTGAAAGGATAAATTTTATAAAACAACAACAACAACAACAACCATTAAAGGTATCCGTTTACCTTTGGGAGCAGTAATTCAAGAATTTTTCGAGTTATCACATTTGATGCACATGTGTAGGTATATACCTACGTCAGTTGTATCACAAAACGTCCTACCATATAAGAATTTTGCATTATAAAGCCTAAAATATAATTAGATATTACCATTTTTCTCACTAGACCATAACTGTATAGACGGTTTAGTCCAGAAACAATCTTATCATAACTATTGTTCACATTTATACTGATTATAATTATTTTTTTTTTACAGTGGTTGTTTCTATCCCTAACTCGCATTTCAGAAGTAGTTTGAATCACTTACGCTGGGTTTTTATTCATATGCAAAATGGTAAACAATGCCTTTAATGATGTCTGAGGAAAATCGGAGAATCCTGTAAAGAGTTCTGTGAAATTGTTAAAGTTGTGGTTAAATCTATATGCCGTCTTGTCACAGTTAGTCACCTTGGTATTGAAACGATTAAAAACACGGTATAAGAAGATGTCGGCATAATTTAATTTCATACTTTTAGCACACTGAAAGAGCAACTGACCTATACTTCCTTCACAAGGAAGGGAAAACAACAAGTTGAGGAATGTATAATTTAATGACAAACATAAGCAAATATCCGATGTGATATCTTATCTGTGTCTGCCTTCTAAAAACCGTGTCCTTGTGTTGAATAGACTGGTTGCGTTGTATCTTTTTCTGGAAGTATATTAACCGTTCATTTGCCAGTAATCTGTTTGTGTATATATATACTCTATGAGATTACTGCGGTTGTTAGTATTCTGTATTTACCGGGAACTAAATCGAAATATCTTAAAACCTTTCTTATTAACTACGATTATCTCTTTGGTATGGAGATGGAACATAATAACACAGGCGGAACGACGCGAGTGGGAACAGAATGTTTAGTATATAATATTAGTTTATTTGCGAAAAGATAAGCGCTGATTGAGGAAGTTTGCTGTATACACTTGGAAAACACAAAGAAAAAAAAATCAGCAACAACAACTGTCATGCACGAGACTGAAATGGGTTGTCAAATAAACTGGATTATAGTCAGATAGTGTAGGCAATATTTCTCCAGCGATGGAATGAATGGGCATGTATTTGTTCCTGAGAAATCACGAAGTTTCTTTTTTTTAATTCATGCATTCTTTTGACATTTATCGTTAAAGCCATGAATGCTTATTATTACTACTGATTATTGTTGTCATGATTCATAATGATATCATGAAATTAAAATCATACTGTCATGAAAATCGGTCTTTAACGTTGTTACACCACAATGGTCGACCAGTTAAGACGTACATTTCGGCTAGAAAATGCTAGTGAAATTGGTTCCGATTGTAAATATACAAACCTTGGTTCATGTCGCCATATAACTCAGGACGTCTCTAATTGCAAGTATAGCGTAGTAGGCCTACAGGGATAACAGCAGGTCGCACTGTATGCTTTCATCAATACTGAAATCTAGACGGGGTACTTTCGTAGTTTGAACGTTGCGTGCTATTGTAAAGAAATATCATTGTTCATTTGTCATCCTCCGTTTATTCTCCATGCACTGAGTGCAGGTTTAGCAAGGAAAACCGGGCCAAGCGTCACCCGTTTGCTCATCTGCCATTCGGCGGCGGTCCTCGGGTGTGCATCGGCCTGCGGTTCGCCGTGATGGAAATCAAGACCGCCCTAGTTCGAGTCCTGCAAGAGTTCCGACTCGAGGTCACATCGGCGACAGAGGTTAGAAGATATGACCGATATCGACATTGTGACGTCACCAGCCTTTGGAAAGTGAATGGGGTCGGGTTCAGGTCCTACCATGCACGTCCATCTATTATTAAAGGAGCGGCATGAATAGTTTTTGTTGAGATGTGGATTCAGGTTTTAACTTTTTGCGAGATGATAAGAAACCATTTACATGAAATATTTAAGAGTATATATACAATAACACTATATTCTAAGAGGAATTCACATTCTATCTTATGAAAATCGGTTTTGATAAGACTGAGATATCTAAATACAAAGCGAAGCAAAGTGGTCCTGATAAAAGTTGGGTCCCCACATTTTATTAGGACCGCTTGATTTTTCCTCTGTGTTTGGATATCTTGGTGCTGCGTTCTATCTTTAAGCATGACAGTTCATTTAATGATTATAATATGCAGGTTTATTGGATGTGTAATGTAATTGTATAAGATAGAGCCTCATCCACGTCAAGCTCTGCTTATGATGACGGTGCCCTGTATTGATATCTCCCTTGTTCATATACGAACACAATATGCATTAATAATGTTGCCTTACAATTCAAATAGGTAAAATAATGTAAGCACTTTGATATTTCACATAAGTGGTTTCCAATTATCTCGCAAAAAGTTAAAACCTGAATCCCCATCTCAATCCAAAGTATATATCATCCCTTTAACTGGTGGATACCTTTGTGCGTTGAGAGCTGTGTGATTGAGACGAGGAAGCAGATGAGCAATAGCTCATGACGTGTATCCATCACCGGCGCCTGGTCAAGAAAGAAAGTTAGAATTGTCTCGACAAGAGCTGTTTTTATCAAAAACTGTCTCGAGGTCAATATACTTAAAGAAAAAACTAAAAAGGGCCATTCTCATTTGGAAAAATCGCGAGGCTGACTTCGCGATTTCTCCCAATGAGAATGGCCCTACTTATAATCATTTCACGTACGGCTGCATAACAGAAATGGTCCCACTCTTTAGGTTGAAGGGCAGTGCCCATTGGCAATGCCCAGTCATAGTTTACACAACATCAAAACATGCATTTCATTAGTTGTCATCAACCCAAGTGGATGTGCGTACTATTAGTTGTCATCAACGCTCTAGCACACCATGCATGTCACGTTGGCTATAACAAATCGAGTATATTTAAGAAAATTATGAAAGATTGAAGTTACATGTATTCGCTCTTTACATTGACACTAGGAGCAACTACATAAGCCTATAAATGCAAATCAGATGCGATAATGATTTAATTGTCAAACAATTTTCTCACTGACCTAAGCCTAAAGCTTCTTTAGAATTCCTCCTATTTGTAGCTATATGCCTTTGGTGTTTCATTCTGGTTTGTTTTATTATAAGTAATCACTTTGTATAACACTGTATTCATGACATCTTCAGGCCCTCTTAAATAGAGGTGGAAGATGTTTAACATTCCTTCTTTCTTATATATTTCAACGCCGATGTGCTTCACTTTCAGATTCCACCTGAGTTTGGGAAAATGGGATTTATCTTCCCGCCAAAAGGTATCACCCTTCGAGTTGTGCCTAGGGAGGATGACCGTACGTAGAGAGCAATCATCCTCGCCGCTTTAACGGCTGTTCGAAAGACTAAAACGACGTCGCGACGCGTCTTTGATCTCATTGGTGTTATTTGTGTTTTATTCCAATATACTATTAAGTATTCTTTGGAAAGATGAAAGAAAGTAAACCTAATTAGTCCATGGGCCAAGACCCGAAAAATGGGTTGTTGGTACCATCTGAGGTGGCACAACCTTTTTGGTGTCAGTTTGTTTGTCGGGCATAGATATGCTTATCAAGCTATGATAGCATTTCCAAATGAGTAGCTTAGTCATAATAAATGAATTTTTAACCAATTTGGTCTCGTTTTTATATCCCTATACTTCTGAATCGAAACTAAACGGCCATACAAAGAAGAGCACTGCCTTCTGTATGTCCACAGGTGTTCTGTTGTGAACGCGGTGCGCTTAGTCTTTATTCATGGCAGCGAAGGGAATATCCAAAGGGTTATGATGTCCACAGCTGTCACGCGGTGCGCTTAGTCTTTATCTAGACCAATGTACCGTTATCATATCTAAAGTTCCTCATAAAAGGGATTATCTATACTGTTTTTATACTACCTTATCAACAAATACATCAGTTTTAAACAAAAATCACTCTGTTCATTTACAATATCATTCATTGTAATGTATCGTAGTGTACCGGTACATTGTTTTTGCATTATCTTATATTGTTGGAGGGAAATAAAGCGACATTGGCGTGGTATCAGCGTTTTCACCGTAGCGTTTTCGCGGGAAAATGATAATTAATTGAAAATTACGGTAAAATTCACGAGGAATTGCTTTTGTTGTTGTTGTTGTTTTAGATAAAAGGATATACACTGTATCATACGCTTTGGATATTCCCTTCGCCGTCTAGAATAAAGACTAAGCGCTGTGGACATCATAACCTTTGGATATTCCCTTCGCTGCCTTGAATAAAGACTAAACGCACCGCGTTTACAATAGAACACCTGGGAACATACCATAGAGCTGCATTTTACAGCTCTATGGAACATACAGAAGACAGTGCTCTTCTTTGTATAGCGGTTAGTTTCGATTCAGAAGTATAGGGATATAACAACGAGACCAAATTGGTTAAAAATTCATTTACTATGACTAAGCTACTCATTTGGAAATGCTATCATAGCTTGATAAGCATATCTATGCCCGACAAACAAAATGACACCAAAAAGGTTTTGCCACCTCAGATGGTACCAATATCTGGCCTGGCCCATGGACTAAATATGATATTTCCTCTTTTCAATACACTTGTGTCTCACTTGTTAGGCCTAGCCGCTTAGGATCCTCAATTCAATTTAGCCATTCGCTGGTTAAGCTTAACTGTGCGAGTGTAATATATCGAGCTTTCTGTTTATTTCGATGTAGTCAATTCATGTTCATGTAGGCCTATACGATTCTTTTTTTATTATATATACACACACACACGCACATACATTAACCTGACATAAACCTAAGATAGTTAAAATTTTGAGCAAAGAAATGGGTTTATTCTATTTATGGTCTTGAGGGTTATGTAAAAATGTGAGCTTCGATGAAATTGAATGCATGCATCTATTGAAGATGATGGAGAACCGAAGTAAGGCGTTTTCTTGATTTCCTTCGGTTGTTGTTACGTAACTCCATGAAATAATGAAGAAATTTGTATTCCTCTTGTACAACCACTTTCCTAAGAGATTATGTTGTTGTATGTACATCACCAAATGGCAGCAGTGACGTTAACAATGACTGCATGATCGCAGCTGACTGACTGTCGCAAATACTGAGACCTGTAACGATATAGAACCTGAACATTGTAACTGGTGTAAACTATTATTTTGATTGGGACTCCAGTCTCCTATCCTGTGTACAACTTATACTGTGTACCAAAAAGGCAAACAAGCTAATAACAAACATATTTGGACCTGTGAAAAAATGTTCCATTGACGTTCTTGTAGTACCATTGATATGATATGATGCACATACCATGCGACTAGCATATATTATGATGATATGTGTATGATATATGCACACTGTCAATAGTCGCACAGACAGACAGACAGACAGACACACACACACACGCGCGCACACACACACACACATACACACACACACACACACATACACATGCACGTATAGTGTAGGTCTACAGCTTAGCAATTATACAGAAATGGCTGGTACTGTTTCCATGCAGAGGTCAAATAGAATCTATTACGTTAATGCGTTAATATCACACGCTTCGTGTGAGATATTCATCGCTGCTGGAAATAATGGTGGTGGTTCCGCGCCAATACACTCTTCGCACCAAAAAAGGCAAACAAGTTAATAACAAACATATTTGGACCTGTGAAAAAAAATTTCCATTATGAGGTTTGAACCAACAGGTCAGAATAAAACCCAGTTATGCCGTACATAATCATTTCTAATCGAAAGCTGAAGTACTATATGGTATTAAAGAAAATTGATAGAAGTGAATTGCAGAATTACAGACTTGAGACAGTTAATTTCAATGGATACTGATTGTATCAAAGAAAGTATGAAGGTTAGATCTGAAGTCCCACCTATATTAGGGATCTAAAATGGATACCATTGTTGCTTTGTATTTTTGATTATGACGTAATAACATTATATAAATCAAAACTAAATAATTATGTATTCAAAAATATTTCCCTATATGCAGATGCTGCAAGCATTTTTAGTCATATTTTTTATCAAGAAGGTACGGAATAACTTGTAATTGATTTTGATGTTATCTGTGAATGGTAGATCTTAACAGTATATGCACTCACACCCACAAAAGATAAAAGTCATGGCTTTTGGTCATAGGATAATTGGGAAACAATGTTCTGTGAAGAAAGTATACAAAAACCTCTCTATAGAAAACTTTGAAACAATATATAATATTTTGGATATTTCGCTTGACTCTGACGTGACATGAGAAGAACAGGATTCAAGTATTGATTGTGAAATCTCTCGGAAGATGGTTAGATTTGGAGAATCAAGCAATTTTGCTGAAATAAAACATGGAAGATTTTTAAAAAAAAAAATCTTGACATGATTTTTTCCTTACATTGATTCCTGTACTGCAGTGCATTATGAGGTATCTGCACTCAGTAGGAATAAGACACAAAAACTTCAGAAAAAGTATTCAATAAAAAAAAAAATGAATTAAGATTATCTTAGATCAAAGCATAAAATTAAACAAGGCAATCAATGAAAGAGCCTATCAAATAATGATATATTGTGTCCTTTCTAACTGGAATCACCGATAAAGAGACTAGTAACCTTCAGGACTCAATATCCAATAAAGTGCCCCCTTCATTAATACCCCGTCCAAGGACAGACTATAAAGAAAATTACTTACGTATATTCCGTTTTGTTATCTTGAACAATACATTCCAAGGCCCAGTAGTGTATTGTTCGAAATTGAACGTCCCTCCATCTACTTTCAAAATTGTAAATATACTGCAAAGCCTTTAATAATTGATGAGATTAGTTATTAAATGAAATGAAATGCGGGCGTTTATGACCTCGTGTGCATTCAACGTGTGCACGCGGATGGGCGATGGCGGATAGGTTTCGCGTTTCCTTTTATTATTCTTTTCTGCATTGACTATAAGTTGAGCGCACGTCGATGTGCGGGTTTCTTTCCTCTTCCATTATAATATTCTGATAAAAGTTGCACATATCTTATATGATTTTTGTATATTGCTTGATGTACTCGCCATGTGCATATAACTTGATACAGATGTACATATAATGCATGTCTTACATTATGTTCCATGTTGATGTATAGAATCGTTGTAAAACTGCTCTCGGCTCCTGTGGAAAACTTTTGTACAACTGAACATGCCAATCCTGCAGGGAAAAAAAAAACCATGAACGTGTCCATAGATATGAGTTAGATGTGTATCACAATCCGATTGTGAATTCCTCTTTTGCATATAGAGGTACAAATTAAAATTGTATTGCTTACTTGTTTATTTATCTCAAAACGAAGTTGATATTGTTATAATTGTATCCATGTTTTGTTGAAACTTATGTGATTCAAAGTTCCTTAATGTACTCATGTATATGCACTCTATGTGGAAATAAATCATTTGAATTGGATTGAATTGAATTGACTTGAAGGAATTTAGCCGTTTCTTTTTCTTGAAGGAACTACATCGTTTCCTTGCTCATGTATCAAGTTTTGTATAAATTACGATATTTTCCCTCCAACTTTCTTTTTTCTTTTCTCATCTTCTTAAGTTTATGAAATACTAAGTAACGAACTTTTATCTTTACAAAATCCCATCTGATCTCTTCTGATCGATGCGTTTGGTCAAGCAAAAAGCAAATTATTGCTGGCAACCGTTCTGTATATAACGCATGTCAGTCTGTCACAGATTCGTGTGTAATGAAAATTGTTGAAATTGCAGAAATTGATAGCCATGTTGTGTAGTACCAAGGAGGTACTATAGGCGAGCTCGCCTAGTACCTCCTTGATAGTACTATATATGTATGTATGTATGTATGCATGGCTCGACACTAACTTTTTTGTTTGGTGGCCCGATGGGGCCACCAAAATCCTAAATTTCAAATTTTTGGTGGCCCGAGAGAAAAATTTGGTGTCCCGAAAAAACAATAAAAAACATTAAAAGTCCTTTTTTTTAAAATGAGTCAAATATTTCAGTTTTATGGTAGTAAGAATTAGAAGTTGGACATAATTATCGACTCAAACTTGCAACACTCACTCTTAGGCACTCATTCAGTCCTTTTTATCCATCACTTAAACAAATTTAACTGCTAATTTCCGTCGCAAAAAGTGACGAATTTATTGACATACTTTTCAAAAAATTTTGGTGGCCCGAGGCGGGCCACCAAATTTGCCTTTTTTTTTTTTGAAATTTGGTGGCCCGACTTTCATTTTTGGTGGCCCCGGGCCACCGGGCCACCGTTAGTGTCGAGCCCTGATGTATGTATGTATATACATATATATATATTTCAATTTCAATTCATTTTCGTATTTCTCGATGGAAAATACATGGTTTATAACAAAATATAATACAGAATGTCCAGCTTGGATATATACATGAAGAAATAGGAATACAAAAGTAATACATAACGGTCGATGTGTCATTTTCAATCAAAGTAAAGGATGCGAAGAGAAATACGATGGAACCTACTAAAAAGCAAAGCTTGTTGAGTGTAGGTCCCAACAAAAGCCTAGTAAGGGGTACAGGATGAGGAGCACGGGTACAATTAAGACCAAAAGTAAGGATAAACAAAAGAGAATGACTATTACTCGGGGCTCAGAAGATTCTTCTCACATGCATTTATGTGTGTGATAAAATGAGAACAAGTAACCACATGCTGCACACTATAGCAGTTGCTCTAATAGCAATTTAGACATGGGAGTGATAATGACGTGAATACTTAAGTACTATTAGGGTTTAAACATTCCGGCTTCCATAGACACGGGGAAAGATTTGAAAAATGGAGAACATGAATCAATTGCAATTCCTATATGTCATATACCAGCCAGCTGCAATGATGCATAAAAGAAAGCAAAGAAAGAAAGGAGGGGAAAACTATGCGACACGACCAAGGTCTTACTAGAAGTGGAAGGAAGAACACCGATGGGAAGGAATTTGTGAGAGCATGCAACTAAAATGTATATGCATGAGTCTGTTCACATGGCAACAACCGAGTAGTATAACAGAGCAGCCATCAGCATAATAAAAAGGAATTTTAGTGCACTTGTGTGTTGTAGCTATTCAATACATGCTGTCTGAGTTTACGCTTATAGGATGATAATGACAGACAGCTTTTAACCTCTGTTGGGAGATCATTCCAATATTTAGGACCTGTATACATAATTGTGTTTTTAGCGAAAACTGTTCGAGTTCGTGGAAGGTGCTAAGCGTCACTCTGGCGAGTTGGATAGTGGTGGACAGAATTGTTTCTTATGAACATCTGTAAAAAGACACCAGGAAGATCTTTTGAGGAAAATTTATACATAAAAATACCTAAATTATAACCAAACAAATCTATCAGTTTTAAAATCTTATTTTTCTGAAATAAGGCGTTAGTGTGAGATAAATACCCAGCATGGTTAATAATTCTGATCGCTCGCTTTTGAAGAAGAAAAAGTGAATCCAGTAAGTATTTAGATGCGTTACCCCACGCAAGAATTCCATAATTAAGATATGGGGAAATCATGGTTGAATATACAATCTGCAAGATATGGTTGGGCAAAAAATGTTTCAGTTTGTTTAGGATTCCTGTATTTCGTGACAAAATTTTACTTAAAAAATTAAAGTGAGTTTTCCAGGAAAGGTCACTATCGATGTAAAGTCCTAAAAACTTTGTACTATCTACTCGGGTTAGGTTAATATCATTAATCTTAACATCATCAGAAATAACTTGCAAGGAATTCTAAATAACATATAATGTGTTTTATCAACATTTAATGATAACTTGTTAGCGTAAATCCAGGACTGAACAGATTTCAATTCATTATTCATTATACTTACAAGGGTATTGGGATTGCGGTGAGACAGAAATAGATTTGTATCATCAGCGAAACAAATAAAAGAAAGAATCTGTGACGAATTTTGGAGATCGTTGATGTACAGGATGAATAAAAGTGGGCCAAGAAGAGAACCCTGGGGGACACCGCAAGAAGTTGACGTCATACCTGACTCATAGCCATTTATGTAAACAAATTGTTTTCTGTTTGTGAGATAGTCTTTAAACCACTCTAAAGCCCTCCCACGGATACCGTAATGGCTTAACTTATAATGCAAAATTTGATGGTCAATGGTATCAAAAGCCTTCGAAAAATCGAGAAAAACACCGATGGTGTGGGAAGCATCATCTAAAGCATGAGCTACTTTATCAATGAAGACTAATAATGCGTGAGTTATGCAATGCTGTTTTCTGAATCCAAATATATATATATACATACACACACTCACACACACACATAAATAAATATATATATATGTTTATATATATATATAATTATATATATATATATGTTTTCTGAATCCAAATATATATATATATACATACACACACTCACACACACAAATATATATATATATATATATATATATATATATATATATATATATATGTTTGATGATATTGGTGGCGGGGAAAAAGGAATTGTAAATAACGTGCCATACAAAGATCAAATCAAGTCAAATCAAATCAAATCAAATCACTACTGATACTTGCAACCCAAGAGCACAGTCACGCTCACTATAGTCTGGTAAATTTTATTGTTTATAAGTCACTCCGATAAACACTTCAAACACCGCAGATAATACTTCTTGTGTACAGGTTAATCTATCATATATAAAGTGACGTATGAATATGTCATCAGAGATGAATTACTATAGAATGATAGTGTAGTAGGCCTCCTTCATACCATATGTCAACCCTTTACTGAACTTACCCAGCTCATTCACATTTCAGTAAAATAAGAATACAAGAGAACAATAATTTTCGTGCAAACTACAGCTTTTTTATAGATTTTGTGTGTCATTTGCATCGGCGTATTACACTTCCTAACAGGCTTCGTGTGGCATCAAAACATGCATCTTTGCTGGCTGTATAATGACGAGGGATGATTTTACACGGAAACAAAATGTATAGACCATTAAACAAATCATCCGTTCGAGTTAGCGTCCCATTTATTTGAGCAGACATACAGAGGTCTAGTTTACTTGTATAACCTTACTTGTCTGCATTATACACGTCCCCCTTGTGCTGTGATATAAGACTGGGCCCTGTTTCATTGAACTTGCAATCAATAACCAGTTTTATAAGCTACTCAAATCCTTGCATCTGATTGGCTGAGAGCAAATTTGTCATAAACAATGTCTCCATTGCAATGCCTCGCTTTGTGACTCATTTATTTCCGCAGTAATTTTATGCCATGTTCACCTGAAAAAACAAATACTATAAAAGGTGTATTATTTACCTTACAAATCATAATACGTATTATGTAGGAGCACATGTATTACAAATTGCATGTCTCACGATATCGCCATTTTGTGAACAACCTAAAAAGGCAGATGAATACTCGCCCACTTCAGTCGGTCACTGTACATGCACTGCATGTCTTAACGCATTCCTATAGCGTGCAAACAAATTAAACCACGCCGCACTTGATTATAATAGCAGGCTTTTTTTTGTTAAGACCTTGAACTCACTAGACGATTTTGTACCAGCTGCTTTGTACAATATATGACTGTGTGGGAGTGTGGTGTGGGAGGGATAAGCCCTTTGCACGTAAAAGAAGCCACTGCACTTTTCGTATTAAGAGCAGCGCGGAGCTACACTTAGCTCCATGACAACAAGTTGAAGTCCCGATGAAGTGGTGAAACATATCCGGCTGGCGATATCTGACTGTAATCTTCAGAATTGAAGGCGGCGGATTCTAAAAAAACAAACAAAAAAAAAATAATAAGAAAATGTGGGAATTTTTCCCGGTCATAATTTCAAGGATATTCCCTGTCATGCAACTTGTGAGGTATCTTATGAAAGGTTTTATTCTGCTCTGTCTGGTGATGGACTTTCTTTAAAGTGTTTAAAAGTGGCTCTTAACGTCTTAGGCGATCAAACTCTTCACAATTCATAATTTTATGTTGCCATATAAAAGTTCAGAATCTTAGCAACTATAAAGATTTTTTTTTTCGCAATCCTTAAAATACAAAAAAACCCCCCCAAAAAACAGCGGTATGATTATGACCAAAGTACAGGGCTCAACTGAATGTTTATAGGTTTTTATTGTACATATGAAATACTGAAAATAAGTCATAAAAAAATCTGATAAGAACAGAACTAAGTATAACTTATATCACAATGCATTTCAAAGGGTTGAAAAAGGGCAGACATTAATCCCCTGGATAACGTACAGATAGCATAGTAGGCTATACTCTTTGTGTTGAGGTTGATTGTACCTATATTTGCCTTAGAAAACATAAATCCTCCACACCCTCCCCTCCAATATACACTACCCCACCCCATCCCCTCTGCTATGTAGGTCGCTGCGCTTATAGATACATCTTGTATTGGGTTTGATCAAGGCCAATTTTACGTGTGAACCCCCATTAAAGGTTCTAGCCTACTTATAGGGGGCTATTATATCGAAGATATAATAGGCTCTGTTGAGTGCATGTCTGCATTCCTCTTTTTGTGCGTCTGCTCACTTTAAATGTTGTCCTGATTTTTTTTCCAAAATTTGATCACTCCTCATCAATGATAGAAATTCTCTCTGATTCGTCCTTCTTCGTCTTAAGTTAGTGATCAATAATAATGCCGTGAAAGGCAACTATTACATAACCATTGCATTCACAAAAAGCGCAAACTATACACCAATATAATGCACATTCAGAATTCACAATACCTTGCCCTGTCATTCGAGCACAAAATTGACATCGTCTATAAAAACCAACCCTGAAAACCTTTACCTATACACACACACACACACACACATACCAGGGAGGCTCACCTCCCTGCACATACAAACTTCAGCAAGGAATAAGCTAGTTCGTAATTAGCTCATGTACAGATTGGTACAAATTACCTTTCTTTTTCTCAGGTGGTTAGGCGCTTCGCTCGTTTTCACAGCGGCAGCGGAATAATGCATAAGCTTGCCCAACGTAGCAATTTATGGAATTCGTTTTCAAACTAAGAATGAACTTGCGTTCAGACCATGGTGACCAGAATAGTCCCTCAGTTGACATTTTAACAGGCATCCATTTCATTGTGTTGTATTGAATGCAATAACAGCTTATTTCTTTTCATATTGCGATTCCATTCTTGCTGTCGGGTGGATGTGCTGGCAAGCACCATTTAGATAAGGATAACCTAAATAATCATCGCATCACAAATACTTATTTCAGTGAATTTACACACCAAAATACCTGTTGGTACAAATGACCTTTTTCTGCTCATGCGCAAAGTGGGATTACGAACTGGTCTATTATCATCTCACAGACTTATGCTAGACATCCCATTGTAACGCTTTGAACCCAAACATGTGTTTGCATGAGGTTGTCTCTCCTTTTCTCACACCTCCCTGTACATATTATGTAGAGTAGAGGAGGTATGGAGACGTGTGCAAATTATGCTGCATGTCTGGTTGTTGCAGCTGGGTGCATCTTGGAATGCATATTACTAGTATATATAGTTACATGCGAGTGGCTTCGTTGCAGAACGTCAACCCGACAAAAGATGCATGAATACAATGTGATTTCCTTTTGTGGAGTGTCTGGGTTTTTGTTTCTTGTTTTTTGTTTTTTGTTTTTTTTTGAGAGAGAGAGAGAGGAGAATAATTGCGATATGTATTATGTTTATGAGTGTTGTATACCAAGGAGGTTTGAGAAATGGACTTCTCACTAGCTGTAAACATTCAAACAACTGTCAGTTTTCTTTTGACGTACAAAAGAATTCCACACTGTAAAAACATGGGTGTTAGATTTAACACCACGGGTGTTAAAAATCGAACACCGATCAAACTTCAATAAAGGACCACACCCACAGGTGTTAAAAATGCACTGTGATGGTGTTGAAAAGTGTTCACCTGACACTTCGTGGTGTTAATTTGACACTGTACCTGGTGTTATTTTGACACTGTACTGGTGTTAATTCAAAAATGACACCACATGGTGTTGATTTGATATTTGTTGGTGTTAATATCAATGGTTTAACACCCGTCCAGCTTCAATAAGGGACCACACCAGCTTGTGTTACTTTGGTGTAAATTCCTTGTAATTGAAAATCAACAAGAAGTGCAGTTACTAAGAAACTCTTCAAAAAACAGTTTAATATTTGGAAATGACACCCGGCGGTGTTAATTTAACACCATAAATGAGCACCGAAAATTTAACACCAGCTCGGTGTTCACTATTTAACACCGGACTTTTTGCAGTGCACAGGTGCATTTGTGAGTTTGGTGATCGGGGTTCGATGTCACCGTCTTTCCGAGCAAAGAGATGATTCATGCTATATTTTGTTTGTTTTTGTATTAAAGGATTAAATTTCAGCTAATGATAAGACATAATTCATGAAAAAGAAAGTAACTCCTGTCCAGGATTACGTCAAAAAGTGTAAATCTGAGCCGTACGTTGTAAAAATATGTGAACTGCACCCTAACTGGAAAGTCGATTTTATCATCTTTCAGATCACTTCCGACAAATGAAACTGGTATGGTATAATCTTCAAGTGTAGTTTTTTTTTAAAAAAATCAATTATATGTTAGATTAGTGTAAAAACATGTAAAGTCGGGTAATTGTAATTTTTATGTCATCAATTTTTTCTTTTGTGGAATTTTTATTTCCACATCCCTGTGTCTGTACCCTTATGTCACAAGTACGATAATACGCCAACGGCGGTCTGTCACTACTTTACTGGAAGAAGAAGAAGAAGAAGATGTACCGCTCATGTTTCATAAGAAGGGACAGCGAAAAGTACCATCATAAAGACATCTTCCATTGAGAGTGACGAGTCACTTCAGTGCCACATGAATCAATTGTCTTCCTATCTGTGACGCAGCTCCAGTTTAGCACATATTTCAGATATTTCTTAGTGGCGGCATCAAACATGGGATCAAAGGGAAAAACACTGTTGTTACTCCATCTCTTGAACCTCCTTTTACATGCCATATTCGTAAACGTGTATTTATTAAGCTGCGTTCACATAGAAGTATTCGGTATTCGGTATTCGTATTCGGTATTCGCTATGCTAGCACCGAATACACCATCACCCCAGGGAGGTGGAAGAACTCTTCCACCTCCCTGATCACCCGCACCGTCAACTCACCATCCCATGTAGTGAGGATTTCTTCCTCCTACATCGCAGCAAATCTTATTAACAATTTCTAATCTGCATCAGAATGTCAGTCTACATGCTTATATTTGCTAACGGGCAAAGCCAGACCAAAATTGTCATTATTTCATAAACGAGAGACGGTATACGCTGCAAGAAAATCGAACAAGCTCGATTCCCACTTTGCTATACTTTTCGCAGGTATTCGGTACTTTCGAATAGTGCCCTCTTATGTGAACCGGTGTGAGGAAATCCTGTCGTTCGATTCAAGCTATTCGCGTGCCCTCGAAAAACGAGTCCGAATACCCGAATAGTATACTTCTATGTGAACGCAGCCTAATGATACACTTTCAGCATAATGCCCCTGTGTAGCAAGCTATGCAACGTCCTGGGCCGCGGTGGCCCCCTTTGCATTTGGCGTGCGCGTACGCGTACGACTACAGAAATATCGTAGTTCTCCTGTCATTTCTCAATACGACCGCACAAAGCATTTACTGCTTCTCGGCTGCGGTCAGACGCCCCTAGAATCTCTTCTGCACATGTCACGTCTCAATATATACCGGTAGAAAAAGGATGGTGTTTCGCGTTGCCGTTATTGGTGGTGGTGTGTCGGGCCTGGCCGCGATTAAAACATGCCTCGAAGAGGGATTTGAACCTGTTTGCTTTGAGAAGGAAGCATTCTTCGGTAAGTTTTGCCGATTTTCAGGCCGAACAAGTCTTCAGACAGATGGATCTGAAAACGTGCCAGTCTGTACATCACATAGACATAGTCAAGAACTGCAACCCGCTTGCTTGTCTCAGGCAGTTAATGTTCATGGCAAAAGACACTCAGTTTGTCAACGGGCTTATTTGATATGTCAGGGAATGGACCGACAGGGTAACCAACGTTTATGCGCTGAAAGCACTTACTTATACCTGACTCTTATTTTCATTCTGATCTGTACTGGAACAATGGACGGTCAAATCTATAGAAAATATTGATTTAAGTAGAGAGATTTTAGTTTGTGCAGAATTTTCGCATAATTTACTTCAGCGCTGCTACTGAGAAATTGATAAAATCAGATCCGTGGAAGTGTGTGAAACACTAAAAAAAATTGAGAGAGTGAGAGACATTCATTCCTTTGTGTGAAATAATGATGTCATCCAATATTTGTGGACTAAACAAACAGACAAACAAACAAACACAGTTATTTCTGAAGAGCCATGCAGTCATCAAACAAACATAAGTGAGTTCCAATCGAAAGAAATAGCGGATTCAACTGTCATTTCTTTCTTCTGTCTAGCTCATAAAACAGCGTCGTAAATAAGACCTATTTGTCATTGTGAAGCAAATTATGTTTGCAGAGTAAAGTGCAATTTATGTCGTGAGGAGGACCATGACAGGTGCACATTGATAGTAGACTATAGAGTAAAAGCTATATGAATAGATCTAAAATATGTTTTTTTTAATTTGATTCACGAAATTGAAATCATTTGAATACGCGTTATATATTAATATGGCCATATCTTTTTTGTTATTTTATATGATATAAACTTATCTTATCTACATCCACCTCATAGTTAAGTTTTTTGTTGTTGTTTTCTGTTTGCTTGTTTTTTGGTTTTTGTTTTTGTTTTTGTTTTGTTTTGTTTTTGTTTTTGTTTTTGTTTTTGTTTTTTTTTTGGGGGGGGGGGTTGGCAAGAGGATGCTGTGATACAGCGGCCATAGCATAATCAAAGCACAGAAACGGATGTCCTTAGTGGAAGTTGTCAACGGTTGGTTCCTCGTGAAGATATTCCAACAGGCTGTCCCAACTATCTAGCAGACTAAATAAAATAAATGCAGAGAGTCTTCTTGAAACCAGCTGATGTGTCTGTTTTCACACAAATTGGAGAAAACCCTTCTATAGCGTCACTGCCCTCTGTGGTTGGCCCAAAATGACTAGTCTCATATCAATTATAGATACAATAAAGTTACGTGCATTTATACGGTATTTACTGTATGATTGTTATACGTGTTTTCCCATTAATTTTTGTAAGATATTTTTGGTAATAACTAATATCATATTAATTTTGTAAAATAAAATGCAGAAATGAAATCAGGTATACAGGTGTATTAAGTTCCTAAATGAAGTGTCACACAAGAAAACACCACTTTGAAATGAAAAGTAATTAATGCCGTTACGGTTACGTCACTGCATCTGGATTTTTTTTTTTTTTTCATTTTAATCAGGGAATAATTTGAATACATCATCTTAATAAAGTTGCTTGCCCCGAGTCTGAGACTCGCCGAAAAAAACAACAACAAACAAACAAGAAATCGCGTGCGGTCTCAAACAAGACGTCTAGAAACAAGTACCAACTCATTCACCAGGGAAAGAGCGGGAACGTCTCCGCGACGTCTCTTTTAGGTCACAATGGGTCTCCGCAAGGACGCGGGACGTATCAGAGACGTCGCGCACAAAATTTGTCTCTGGAACTTGGCTGCAATTGTAAGGAGACGTCGCGGAGACGTCTTTGAGATTTCATGGAGACTGGAAAAGGTCTCGGGGGAAAAAAAATCAAGCATGTTTTTTCTCTTGCCACTCCCCGAAGACTAGGCTTGTTGAGACGTCGCGGAGACGTCGTGGAAACGTCTCCGCGACCAGCGAGACTCGAGTCGCCCCCTGGTCGTCACTGGCTTATAGTCTCCAAGCCAAAACCCACTTACAGGGATTACCAGTGATCTTAATAATCGCATTTAATCGTATTGATTATCTTTGATCACGGAAAAGTATTATTGCATAACTTGGATGGATTGTTGCGCTATAGAAGTCGTCGTTTCCACGACGTCTCCGCGACATCTCCTGGAGACAAGCCTAGTCCCCGGGGAGTGGCAGGAGAACAAACATGCTTGATTTTTTTCCCGGAGACTTTTCTAGTCTCCATGAAGTCTCAGAGACGTCTCCGCGACGTCTCCTTATTATCATCGTACATTATTTTTATGGACAAGACCATGAAATCGAGGTTCTTCTAGTTTAGGAAAGAGAGAGAAATCTGACATAATGCCATTCCCCATCATGAGTCTGGTGGTTTTGAGATAAAACTGAAAGTAAATTAACAATCCAGAATTTCAAAGGCGTTGTAACTTAGCCCATCCATCCACGACGGGGTAATGGCACCGACGTTTGCGCTCTTCTGTGTGTGTAGTTGCCATTAGTAACGGATAGGCATGCAGGTGAGACCCCTCTGGTAACGGATGAATACTTGCGATTAATTACAAAGTGCTTTCGCCGGATAACTCACCAACCGCGTCATAGCCTTTGACACGGCATCGTGGTTGAGGAATGAGACTAACATCTTACTTGCCACACCGTGTATTACGTATATTATAACATCTTGTTGACGGTCGAGGCGCTGTTAGGGATAGATTCTGTATCCCTCGACATCGAGGGAGCAAGTGTTGATATCGACTCCCAGCAGCGCGCCAGGGGCGTCGAGAAGTACTACTGCACGAGATGTCCAGCCGCGAGGCCCTGAAACCACTGAGCTCAGTACTTGAAACCCGGGTTTTCCGTGCAGATTTTCTATGATACGTACTCGACAGTATGAATTATTCATAATATCAAGTAAGGGCGGCGATGTGGCTCAGTCAAACTGCCATGCACATCTGCTTCACAATCAACTGAATCGGGTCATCGATTCCCACTGAGCCAATAAACCTATTGTCTTGTAACTCCATTGTGTAATCATGCCGCTGCCTCGAGGAAGGGGGGGGGGGACGCTCTCTTCCTCGGATAAGATATTAGTTGTTTGTCCATCCGAGAAGATGGCTGGATAGCCCATGTTCAGCTATGCTAGGCTGGTCTTCCATGTGGTCCAGTTGGATCTGAGGCGGGACCACTTCAACGGGTTTAACACTCTGCTCTTTTTTTTTTTGCGATGCATGAATGAAGCGGGATCTTTTACGTGCATGAGTTGTGACTCTCACACACGGGACCTCCATTAAAATATGTCCTATCCGAGGGACAGAGTGTTTTGTCTCTTGCTTTAGGGGACGATAATGATATGATAACACACAACAATGCTCAGTCCAGACTCGGGTTCGAACCCGGGTCGCTTGGGTCCGAACCCGGGTCGCTTGGGTCCGAACCCGGGTCGCTTGGGTCGGAGGCAAACGCGCTACCGACTGAGCCAACTCACCGCAGTTCTCTTGTGTAAGGGAATTACATGCATGCAAAAGGTTCCAACCAAAGAACATAAAATTTTCATTCATCGCAAAGAGGGATTTAATCAGAGATTCTTTGGTGTTAACTCGTTGAAGTGACTTAGGGAGAGAGGCGTCTCGATCACCTCCCCCCAGGGTACTCCCTGAGTCCCACATGTCTATCCCAGACACTATAATATATACGGTCGACTATACCAGGGTTCAAAGCCTCGAGGAGCGTTCACATTATGGTTTTGGAGGAGAAAGTCCCACAGCTCGGGACTTTCCCCGCGTCGCGGGGACCAATGTGAACGCTGCGTCACTCGGTCTCTCGCTTCTCGTTGCCTCGCAGTTAGTTTCTTTTCCAATTCTCAGCTTCTACTATAGGACTTGTCAAAAGGCTAACCCCATCACGACTCTGTAGTCTTCTTTTTTCTTTACTGCTGTGCATTGAGCGATCAATATTAATCATTCATTCATTTATCTTCAACATCATCGTGGTATGCAGATTTCGCATTCATGTTCCTCACTGTCTTCATCTTCAATCATAGTAACGTGTCTTGTGAAAAAAGAAAATCCTCAATCGCTTAAAAGTAAAAGAAAAACTGGTATAATTAAGTAAAATAGTAGAAGGTATTTAAAAACGAACGATTAATTTATATTTTGGAAGTTGCATTGTATGCGAGAGGATCGAGATGGTAAAGAAAAGGGTATGAATGTATTCATTTATCTAAATCAGATTTTTTTTTTATCGAGATCATTTTGTCTTATCGACTTACGCGACGATAAAAGACCACGAAGAAACTACTATCGGCATTTACGACTGCCATTTCTTTTACCAAGGATTTTCTTTTTATCATCCAAACATAAATCCAGGCTGTTCGATACTAGCTAATATACGATACTTCGAGCCTTAAGTTAAAGAAAATTGCAAACACCTGGGGCCCGTTGCATAAAACTTACTGTTGAATTTCAATGGTAACTACCGTCAAAATTAGGCGTCACAGCCAATCAGCATCGAGGATTATAACATTTACCGCTAGTTTGAAGACTTACCGCTAGAAAGGAGCGGTAAGTCCAGCGGTAAGGGTTTTATGCAACAGGGCCCAGGGGCCCGTTGCATAAGAGTTACAATTATGGTAACTTTGCCGTCCAATGGTAACTACCATGGCAACAATACTCAACAGCCAATCAAAATCAAGAATTCCAAGGAAGTTACCGTTGGATGGCAAAGTTACCATAATTGTAACATTTATGCAACGGGCCCCAGGTAAATCACTCAATCGCAGAATCAGTGTAAAATCCGTACGTAAGGGATGTTGACGGCCCACAGTGCATGGTCCGTCTTGCCCGTGCACCTGGGTCCATTTTATCCGACCCATGGAGTAAAAATGGACCTTCGCTCAACATTTTCTTTTGTTTCTTTGATCACAATTTTTCAGAAAAGTAATGGATTCTCCAGAAAATGTATAACTTGAACCTAATCCTACCCTTTGTTGCCAGAAAAGTAAAGCTCGAGGCATTATAGCTGTAGTATACATGATATAATACAGATAATAGCTAGTATATTATCCTGCATCTATATAGAGATATAGCGAGGAAACGTGTTGCGCGGAGTAAAATAAGCCATCGATCTTGATTCACGATTAATATTTCGTTATGAGGGAAATAGCTGGAAAATACTGAAAGCAGTGTTATGATAAACCTCTTATGAATCATGAAGAGACGCATGCGTGATATTCAAGGTGACTTTCAGGTTTTGATATTTCCTGACCACGTTTGGAAGAGCTGCTCTTGACGTCACATGCCATTTCTTTGTTACACTATGGAGCTACACGTACAGAACAAACACAGAGAGAATGTAGTCGGTCTGTGCCGATTGCTCAACGTCAGTCATAGAGAAGGGTTGCTTATTTACTTGAGCAATTTGATAAGTTTCGAGGATGGTTGATGCATGAGTCTATCTATATGTAGCTCCATGGTTGATGGCATATCCGTGTTGTGAATGTAGCTCCAGTACAGGGGCCTCGGAACGTCTTTAAAAGTGGAGGGTCTGCGGGCACTAAGATCAATGTCGTCCGCTGCCCTCCCCCTTCATTTTAAAGACGTGGAATAAACCTACATCTGTGAAGTTCATCAGCTTTGAGGTCGACTGGGGCGCAATTTATTTTGTATACATGACGTCACGTGGGCTTACACGCACGTGACATTCTGTAGTCACGTGTTTGACATGGCCGTGTACAACACCCGTTTAAAGAAAACGTTTACTGGTTTCACCATGCAAGGAGGTACAAGGCGAGCCTAGTATCTCGATTTCACTAAACTATATACTTAAGGTACTGGTAGATGCATAAAGTAGGCCTACAATCTAATTTCTGAAAGATCGTAAAGGAAACGAATTATACCAGTGCATCACTACACAGAAACACAAAACCCCTGGTTAGACGACTTGTTCATTATAGAGCGTGTACATCTATTGAACCAAGGAGGTCTACCTCCTTCATTAAAACAAGGAGATTTACATCTGTCCATTGAGTGCGTGATAAGTGCTTCGCACCGACAAACGAAACACGGTCATTATCATAATATTTCATATACGTGCACACGCACACACAGACGCACGCCAACACAGCTTGACACTCAAGAGCACAGAAAAACACGCCATCCCCTTCACGAGCATGGAGCAAGGACAAGTTCACCTTCAGAGACATGTGGGTTGAGTGAATGCAGCAATATTAGTAGAACACATCAGTGAGAGTTTGAGGAAAATCCGACAATCCGTTCAAAAGTTATGAATTTTTAAAGTTTCTACTCAGCCATGGCTGGATGAGAAGACTACTATAGCTTGTGATGTCACATGAGTACAACGGTATAAAGAAAGTATAAAGAATATTCACCTTATTTTCACTTTTCTCGCATAACAAAAGAATACTCGACTTCTCTCTTTCAGAAGGCAAGGGGAATAATATTATCCTTAACATACATCAGTAACAAGTCCAAAAAATTTGCACTTTATTCAAAAAGTAAAATTTTGTGAAATTCTCTTTTTATTTTCATTATATCGTTGGACGCATGTGACATCACACACTGTAGTAGTCTTCTTATCCAGCAATAATTGCGCAGATACTTAAAAAATTCATAACTTTTGAACGGATTGTCGGATTTTCCTCAAACTTTCACTGATGTGTACTACTAATATTGTTGCATTCACTCAATCTACATGTACATGAAGGTGAACTTGTCCTTTAAAGGGATGGTATATAGTTTTGGTCGAGGTGCTGATTCAGGTTGCATCTTTTTTTTGCAAGATAACTAGAAACCACTTACATGAAATACTACTTTAAAGAACATTCAATATTCTACGTTGAGTTCAAAGTTTATTTGAGGATAATCGGGTTCAAAATGGCTGAAATATCCAAAAGCATATAGAGGTCCTTATAAAACGTGGGACCATGCACAAACTTTTCTTAAGACCACTATGTTTTGCTTTGTTTTTGAATATCTTAGCCCTTTCAAAACCGATTTTCATCAAGTAAACTTTAAATTCTTCTTAGCTGTATGTACTTTAATATTTCATATTAATGACTTTTAATTATCGCGTAAGATTTAAATAAAAACAAACAATAATTTAAGGGTGTTTACAGTTCTGGTCGAGGTGAGGATTTAGCTTTAAACGTTTAGCGAGATATTCAGAAACCACTCTATATGAGATGTCAAAGAGCATGCAATTCTAAGGAGTATCAAAAGTTTATTTGATGCAAATCGGTTTTGAAGTGGCCGAGATATCCAAAAACAAGGTGAAACAAAGAGATCCTAGTTGTGGCCTGTAGTCTTTTATTATCACTTTTTATTGGATATATCAGCCATTTGAAAACCAATTTTCATCAAATAAACGTTTAATCCTTCTTAAAATTACATGTACATGCTATTTCATATTTCATAAGAGTTTTTCTCATTATCTCACTAAGGAATGTAAAAAACATGAATCCCCACCTCAACCAGTACTGTACGCGTACACCCCTTTTCATAAAGAGTACATGCTCAGCTTGAATCTGTAATACATTTTAGAACCAGGTGTTGAAAATGACAGGACACCAAAGGTAAAATAGTTGTATATTTAGGAATGTAACAATAATATGAAAACATGGCACATTATACAACAAAGCCATCGCGATATAAATTTGAAAATTTTATAATTCTACCGCCAGGAACTTCAATTTACAAACCGTCAGAAACAGAAAAGCCAATGCATATTAGAGTCTGCTCTACTGTTTGTACCATAAGTCACTGTATAGATGACTATACAGTCATGTATTATTATATGGCTCAAACTAAACGATAGAAAGCTTTTATCCATAGCACAAAGGCATGCCACAAACCTGCACGCAAACACCACACAAAGGTATTGACAAGCTAAAATGATCATTCGTGCACAAAATTCAGGTGACTACCGAAAGTGAAAAAAAGAAATAGAAAAGCGTTTTGCTGTTAGAACCTCCCCAAATGTACACACACACACACACACACACACACACACACACACACACACACAAA
Source organism: Diadema antillarum (assembly GCF_040938485.1). Lineage (NCBI taxonomy): Eukaryota > Metazoa > Echinodermata > Echinoidea > Diadematoida > Diadematidae > Diadema > Diadema antillarum. The sequence goes on from NW_027271492.1 coordinate 1,291,909, forward strand.
AGAACACCCCACAACATCAAAAAGTACAAATCCACAGCGGGGTGTTAAGAAAATCAATTAATGATTCTGATTCTGAATATTTATTCTGATTCTAATGAAAGCACATTTCTCATAAAAGCTTTGAAAGCTGGCAACAACTGTAATTTCTTTCAGACAGGTGGTATAGTGAAGTGTCATATTTTATACCTTATACCTCCTGCATGTCTCAAGTAGCTTGTAAAACAGTAAACACTCAGTCCAGATGGTACCACATTCAAATAATTAACTGCTCAACCTGTATTAAAAGCATGCCAGTCAAAAACCATCTCAATATTACTGCACATTCGGCTATAGGGCAAGTCCATATGCATTTAAACATGAGCGTTGGCAAAAAAATATATATATATATATTCCTCATATTTTATGATGCTTGTAATTTCAAAAGATCCTTTCGGTCAACAGTTTTGTGATCAAAGTTTGATGTAAGGATTTATGCTGCCCTGTTTTGTAAACGATAAATGATATATCTAATTTAAATACAGCAATTTCCCCAAGACTGAACTCGAATAATCAAGTTATACACAAGTTTATGTAAATTGATATCCAAACAATTTACCATTTTTTACGGAACATTTCATTTCATTCATTCACTCATATCTTGATTCAGTGAAGTAACTGCTTTTTCGCAGTGTATCCAATTTATGTATGTTTCATTCCAGGGAACACAGAGACGAGCTGTTACATCAATCTGCTCCTCTTAAATGAAATTCATTTGCTTTAATTCATTTTGCATATGCTACTTGTTGCTATATAAGGTGACTTGTCGAACAAGCCTCGGACAAGCTATCAGGAATGTCAGAACAACCTCTTTCTAAAAGGTATGCATAAAATTTGAATATGACGTGACGAAAGCTGGCTATTCAACACCACCATCAGTATTCAAATCACTCAATGAATTGTAACATCCACGTACCTATCGTATACAGCAATCTTTCGTTTGCCTAAGAATAGTAAATCAATCAACCAAGTCGGATAAAGCTCGCGAGGAGCATAAATAAGTTCTCTTCAGCATTCTTTGTCTTTTATTATCTCAGCGATGTCTTTGTGTCTGCTGAAGACCACTGCCCATCCTCAATAAGTCGATATGACATCATTGTCCTCGTGGGTCTTCCTATTCTGACATTTCCATTGAGGGGCTCCCGCAGACTGACGGAGTGATATCTGTAGCTCTGGATACTGTTGAGCATGACTTCAAAGTTTCAATCTTGGCTCATTATTTTGGAAGGTTTCCGTACACTTCAGCTCTTGAGTTTGTCATTCTCATTACATATTGATTGACACCAAGAGTCATTCATTCATGTCCCATCCTTTGTTCCTTGACCGTTTTCTTGTTATATTTTGCTTAATTGTTTTAATTTTGTGGTGTTTTTTTTTTCGCTTGCATGCAGTTGTGTCAGTCTCTTGTAATTATAATCATGGATCCATGAATATGTAAATAAGTAAAACAAATGAATCAAACGAATACAAATGCGCAAATGACCTACGCACAAACACAGAAACAATAATTACACAATGCACCATACACAGCTGAAGCGGCCTATATATAAACTGTATATACTTGCTATTTAGGCCCATACGTTTGCTATATATTACAATTGTGTAGGCCTACACGTTTACACCCTACACTGAACTATCTTAGTATTTTTTTTTTCTCGCAACTTTCCCTAATTATTGGTAAGACTATCTATGTGACACTTTTAGGCTTTGACGAAGGAAACCGCTCTGAAAATCTGTACAGGAATCCCTTACAATTTCTACCGTCATAATGTTGGAGAGTGTTCCCTTTAAACCAAGTCTTATCTGTACGCTGTATAGGCCTACTGGCTGGCATTAAGTCCGATCAACATTTCGAGTGCCGATATTACTTCCTGTTCATATACGTGGAATTCACCGCCACACTATACTCTATAGGCCTATATTCTATTCAATATTTCTCACATAAAACACTGGATGGAAAGTTATGTTTTATCCCCTTATCCGACTCAAGTCTTTCTTGATTTTCAGTTGTGATTTCATCTATTCTATTTTAGGTGAGACTTCAAGGCTTTGTCTGGTATTGAAAGTAAACGGCTCAAGTACCCGTTTAGAAACCCCGCGCCATATACTACTGAGTAGTATACCGCCATGTGTGGTGAAATGTATGTATATACTGCGTTGTCTTATACGTCGATTCTGAGACTTTAATATCTAGACGCCAGTATTAACTATTAGTTCGTGTGCGTGCATGCAGAATGCGCTGGCAGACTACAAGAAATCATCACAGCAAACACACATAAAGAGTACTGGGTGCATGCAAAGGTTATATTATCTCTCCCTCTCTCCTGGTGTCATGCATGGTTACTATCTGGTCTAAAATATATATTTGATTTTTTTTTTTTTGGGGGGGGGGGGGTGAGGGGGGTGGGACTTTGACTGGATGGGTACACAGCTCTGAGAGCCTGTTCACGCTTTGTAGGAACTCGCTATACATATAGCGCCATGTGTGGCGGAATGTTTCCCATTAACACCATCTGTCCCTGTATATCTCGCCTCTGACCCGAGACATTTCGAGGTGCCCGCCCGGCAGTGTCATTTACGCGCCTTGGTACAGAACGCACGGACAGACGATGTTCAATTAGCCGATGTTCAATTAGCCGGTCCGTAATTACCTCATGTGCACACTTGTGCATAATGACCATGTGCGCTATTCTCATGAGTTGGTTAGGCACTATAATGCATAAGCTTGTCAGACGTACCAATATGGAATTCATGCTTACAAATACAATGAACCGTAGCGTACACAGATGACCAGAGGTACGTACTGAGTAATCGGCCCGCCAAAATACTAGTAACACTTACGGGAAGCACCATCTTAGTGTTTGGAGTTGAATGCATTAGGGGGGGGGGGGCCTATATTAACAAACACCGTCTATTACAATGGTCAAATACTACAGGCTTTAAGACACTTTGTCCCTGTCCAGTGGACATGCTGGCAAGTACCATTTATAAAGGATTGTAAGAATAATCCTAAAATTACAGATGCTTATCTGAGGGAATTTAAAAGCCGATAACCCTTTTTATTGCAAAATATGAACTTTTTCTGCTGATGCGCAAAGTGGAACAATGAACTGGCTTGTTCTCATTTTGCTAAATCCTTTATAGCGTGTTCGGCAAATGCACACACGCACATTTGAGCACTGCGCCGACTGTCACAGATGTGTGGAAACTGATCGATGAAGAGATTACCTAACCCCTATTATTTCCCCATGGCCTTTCCAAGGATATTCAAGACATAAGTGTCTCAAATGTCTTATTTCCTTTGAACCCATGTTCTATACCGCCATTCAGTACTGCATGCATGTGTCAAATTATAGATCTTCCTCACAGATTAGGAAGATATAATTGTATTGATTCAAATGTCTCACTGCATAATGACCAGCCACTCTCTAAGAAAGGTATGTCCTTGTGATGGTAATTTCTTTTCGCTATCCTCACTTATACAAGATGAGCTGTAGAAAGACGTGTACTTTTCCAACTTTTTTCAAGTCAGACTTTTGGTTACACATGATGTTATAATGTTACATATAAATTGTTATGATTATGATGCATGTCCTGATGTGATTCATGATTATATTTCTTGAATAAAGTGTAAGACTTGAAAAGAAAGAAAGTTGAAATTCAAAGTGGACAGTAAATTGGATTGAATTTAATTGGGTTAACTGTGACATCGGCTAATCTTAATATCTGGCTCCCTGTCTTGATTTTGTTGTAATCCTTTGACTGTTTACGATATTAGACTGGGGGAGTTCGATTTTCAGCTATTTTTTCCCCACAATGGTATATTATACGGACTACTTCCTCTGTTTTCTCATTTGGCTTTTCAGGTATTCCGTACATCCTGGGGGACTTTGTACTGTACCTGCTCTTCCTCCTGTGTCCTGCATGTTTTGTCATCATCAGCAAGGGATCTGTCCAGATTTTTCACCTTTTTCTGAAGTGCAGTTGTTTAATTCTTTTTCCCAGTGATGTCCTTGAGAGCCTCATAGATGTTTTGCAAAACTCATGTCGGAGATGAGGGTGACGAACCACGGAGTAGATAACTGGCTCAGCAGAAGAGATAAACTCCTTTACGCTGTCCCTACTGACCATTACGCTGTCCCTACTGACCATTTGTATCCTCATGGTCAATTTCAGTGGACAGGATGGTATCATTTTCCACCTCGATGTTTGGTTGACCCAATTCGACCCGGAGCGTCGCCTTGCCGGCCCCCTGGCCATTTCTCGCCACGCCGATTTTCAGAAGACGGATTATCCTCGTCAGATTTTCTTTCCACTTCCTAGCTGTCTTCTATATCCACAGCACACCTATAATTAATACATAGTCCCAGGGAGGTGGGACCACCTTCCTGATCGTCCCAAGAACGTCGGTAAGTCTTCTCAGCTATGGGCACTGCAACAATGAGACGCGCAGCCGCCTGATGAGCGGAGCAACCCTCGTGGATCTCTGGCTAAACTATAAGCTTCTGCATCTGTTTGTTTGGTTCTTTTTAAAGCAGATGAAAATATATCGTATACATTATTCATGTAACAAGATTATCTAAAGTAATTATATTTACGATACAAATTGATACATGTCGTAATCTTAAAGACAGAAAAATGGAAAAGATTTCATATAAAAAATGCAGGAAACTATCATTGCAAAATGATGATTGTGGCATCTTAAAGTAAAATAATTCAATATTTGGGCGTATGCACATGCGTAGTCAGTGTTCGTGCCTGTTTTTCATTAGGACAAAAACAGTTCTTCATGTTTTCTTTCTTTGTCTTCCCTTTGTTTGTTGTTGTTTTTACGTGCTTCCAGGCGGTACATGGACGTTTCGTGAGAAGGACCGCTCCCTAAACTCGCCTCGGATCTACGAAGGAATGTTGATCAACGTCTCTAAGGAGATGATGGCCTACAGTGACTTTCCTTTCCCCGACGACGCCCCGCCCTTCATTAAGGTACCATCACGACTGCGTCTTGCAGAGCGAGCTAGAAATGTAGAACTCCTAGTTATACCTATGTGTCTATCGTAGTACAGTGCATATGATCTATAATATACGTGTATACTTATAGTATACATACACACATATACCTTAGATATAGAGGCAATAGGCTGAAATTAATCTTACATCATAGTATGTGACGGGATATCATTATACAATATCATAAACTAATCATAAATAAATGAATTGAATACTGTATAATTGATATGCACACTAATGTATCATATTATGATATGATATTGCGTATAAATACATGAAACTGTTTTGTTGGTGCGCATGAGATATACACATAAACACTTGCATGTATTGAATTCATGTATTTAAATTTTGTTATACGGAGACAAATAGTGACAAAATATTATTTGAATAGCTCACTTAACAACGTCTATCTGACTGACTTGCAGGGAACTGATGTCATCAAGTACTACCGCGACTACGCGGCTCACTTTGACCTTGAAAAGTACATCCAGTTTAACACCGAGGTGCTGCAAATCGAGCAGGCTAAAGACTATGACTCGACGGGCAGGTGGTTGGTGCACACACGGGAACAGAAAGAAGGCCAGGTGGTCACCACGGAGTTCGACGCCGTGATGGTGTGTTCCGGTCTCTATTCCAAGGCCTTCATTCCCAGTTTTCCTGGGCTCGACGACTTTCCAGGGGAGGTGGTCCATAGCTGCCAATTTCGGAGAGGATCCGAGTTCAAAGGAAAGCGAGTGGTCGTCGTAGGTAAGTCTCTGCTTATTATTTTCTTGGTTACGTTTTAGCACAACGGTCAAAGAAATGGATAAACAGGAATCACATGCAGAACCAGAACCTCCTGTAAAGAGCATGATTATCTAAAAAGTCATAACTAATACGTTTTGGAAATATTGTAGCAGAGGACGTCACAGGCATCTCTTTAAGAAGTAGACTTATGCCATGGTTATGACCCTCTTAAAACTCCAGGAATCCTGATGTTATAGACAAGCTTCCACTCGAAGGAAAGAACAAGAAAACGAATATAGAAACTTTTTAGGAAATACTCTCCTTGGACTGCGACATTTCAAAATATTCATCACCCTTTTTTCTGGATTGTACAAGTTAGCAGATAATATTACTCTTTATACATAGATACAAAGATGGCATATTACTCTTTATACATATACAAAGTTGCCAGTGTATCACAAAAAGGTCAAAAACATCATCCTCAAGCGCAATTTGTAGCTGTCATACTATGCCAGTGCAACTAGTTATCAATGTAAACTTCACTTTAGAGAGATTGCAATTATGATTTTAAAAAAGTTACACAGTCGGGTGTCAAAACTGTCTGGTTTCCAATCGCTCTAGACAGGTTTCGAACACCAAAATAGGACAAATTTAAGACTCTTTTGGTCATATACAAAAAGACATTTGGGAATGTATCCTTTCATTTTAACAGTGAAAATACTCCTCTCTGGTCTAAAAGGGGAAAGACAGTAGTTGCCGTTGTTTCCATTGTTATTATCATAATAGTATCGCGTCCAATTCTGGCTTTACATTCCTGTACATTAGCGGCAACATTGAAAAGGATGCTTCTGGTATGTTACCAACAGCGCCCTATCCTTGTATATAGATTGTCGAGTACTTTAAATGTTGTGCCAGGGAGTACAACAACAATGCTATGTTTCAGTAATATCTCATGCTTAAGAGAATGTATGATTGTGATAAAGATGGTGGTGATGATAACGTACTGAAACATTTACGAATGACGACTGTTATAGTTACAGTGATATTCAGTCATACTTGACATTAGGATAGTACAAGTGCACGGTGAACTTTCCTTTGACTCACGCATTATGTTTTTGTCTGAGATTCTTCATTTAGGATCAAAACCATCAGAGGAAGATGATTTATAATTTGGTTCCATCCTTTCATGTGAATGCCAATCTCTCCTATAAATCTGTTAATACGAAATTTTGACACACATATATATACGCTTTTTCCAGTCACCTATTTAATGTTTATTTGAGACTTTTACCTACTCAAGATTGGCTAACCTCATCACTTTGATAATGTAACACAAATTCAAGCTAATGGCTGCCAACTTAAGCATGACGCCCTTTGATAAAGGATCACAAAACAGAAGTGCAATCGAAATAAATTGCTTTAGAAATTAAATCTTAGATATACTTGATAATGTATGCAATGCAATGCGTAATTGATATTGTTTGTGTTCGAAAGAACCAATGATACATTTATTCACTGATTTATTCACTCTTATGGCAGACCGTTCGTTTGTGGATTATCCGGAAATTAATGATTAATCACTTTGAAAGCAATAAATTTGTGCCATACTTTTGGCGGCACATTTTCTTTTTGACATTTGCAAATTCTTCCCAATATAGAACAAAATAATCTTCAGTCATTTTTGAGACCAATACACACTGAAGGATTTAAATTCGCTCATAACATTAAATTAAGTTCCATTCAAATATGTGCTATAACTTATATATAAAGAGCCCATCGTTGCGAAGCGAATCACGTTTGTTTGGCCGTTACAAATTTCGAATAGAAATCACTTGACATAGCAATTGCTTTTAGGCAGCTTAGTTTTTGTCACCCTTGAGAGAAGAGAGTGTACGTCAACCCCTCTGTACCTCTTGCTGTCTTAACCCATCAAATCCTTTAGAAGGGAATTTTATCCTTCCTTTTACCTGTCCTAGATATATCATCATCATGTCATATTTGATTGGCACCTCTGAATGTCGCTATACGTCTTATGAATTATTTGAGAACAAAAAAAAAAGAACACAAGTGGAACTTGTGAAAGTCATTAAATCTGCTCAAATTGGTGAGAAATTTGATCAAATTTGCTGATTATAGAGAAAAAGTGAGACTATTCGGCTTCTAATATGCATTGCTAATTTGAGATACAATTAGAGATCTGGTAATCGACCTGGCATTAGGAGGCTTTAGAATACTTCAGTTGGACAAAGAGGCTTAATATGAATAATACAACGCTCAAATGACAGAATATTGTTTACCGATTAATGAAACACCAACAATGAATGATAAAGATTATGCAAACAGTTTTAATACATATTTAAAGCACAGAAATAAAGTCCCTTGGATTTGATGGGTTGAAGTTATGAAATATAAGAGAACGACTGCACGCTTTATAACTGGATACTATAAATGTCATGTAGTTTTACCTGTTGGATCGCATGGAAACCTATGGCTGATGTCGAACCTTTGCTAAGACCTCCACTTCTTGTTGTTTTCAGTTCGACCAAGTGTGTGTGTGCGTGTGTATGTATATGAGAGAGAGAGAGAGAGAGATGACAACTCTATGGATAGTCATTTTAGTCCACTTAGTCCACAAAGGATACTTAAGGGGGAAAGGAAGCTTTGCATTGATTTAAGAGAACCTAACTCAACTAAAACATTACAAAACAAAACAAACAAACCAAAACAAAACATTCGATCAATGGAGATTAACTCAGAGTTCAAGACACCAAAATGTTGCGAGGAAAAAAAAAAAGGGGGGGGGGGTGGAAGCCCTTGAATCTGGCAATTAATCCCTTTACTTTCATTCTAGTACACCTAAGCATTGTCATTTCCAAGGCCAAAAACTCAAAGTCCAAAAACTGTAAATATAACAGGATTTTTTTTTTACACTTTGTTTCTTTTAATCACTTCAGATTACGCTGATACAACACTATGACCTAATTTTTCTTTCTTTTTGTTTTTGCCGTGATACTTTGGAATATTCTCTTTCCCTGTCAAATAGTTACAGGACTGTCAATTCTAATAGTATTACTTGGCATAGTCATTGTTTAGTCTTAACACGGGATGACAATACTTGTCTTTACAGGCAATGTGAAAAATGTCCTTAAACAAAACCAAAACTTTATAAGTCATGCATGTCCCTCGTATAAACCCTTAGAACCGATGATAGCACTTCCTCTTACCCCCATCTTTTCCAAACTGTACGTTAGTGTCCTCGTGTCCAACATTCTCCTTGTAGTCATCACGCTTTGCCCTTCTACCTTTACCTTCTGAATCGTTGCCTGGAGACTTAAAATAATGTCAAGACGAAAAAACAAACAAACAGATCTTCAATGCTATCATACAGCCTTCCCTAGATTGTTTCAACTTCAGTAATACAACATTTTTCCCTGCTCGGTTGTCCCTTGCGTGAAATAAGATAAGAAAGGAAATTCTCCATGTATATCACATTTTATTCATTAATACGTCTCGGTTCTACGAGATGGACAGCATCCCTAATTGCTAGAATGCAACCCATAGAGCTTTGTTATTTCAAGGAAACACTTCGTAGGTGAAGATCCTTGAGTCGATTTGGTTGCCAAAATTTGTCGATTCGAACAGAACTTGAAAAGAAACACATAAAGTGTAAAATGAACGTCTGTTTTATATCGGTCAACAATTCTTATTTAAAAAATTCTTCCATAACCCTTTGCCCAATTCCTTTTGATTATTACTACAGTGCACAATGTAAAAATTCCTGAAACGAAGTTGTGCTAAAGGTATTAGTTTCCTGTAAGAGTTTGAATAAATCAGCAAATATTTCTTAAATCCTGACTAATCTATTCATGAAGATTATAACACTCAAGAAATTCAGGGGAGAAAGAACAACAGATCAAAACAACCTGGAAGTGGAATATTTTGTCACCTGATATATTTCTTTCTTCAAGGAGCCTGTCAGTCGGCTGGGGACCTGTGCGTGTTGTGCTGCGATCATGCCGAGAAGGTAATTCGCAGCGACCTGCCCCTCCGACCATGTCCTCGCTCGCTGTGGCTGGGGCTTTACCCGCTTTGTGTTGCTTTCAGCTTCCCTGAGGTTTTCCCCCACCATGGGGGGAAAACCGCCACTCTGATTTCTTCTGTCAGCGGATGTGGGTATCGTATCTAACATCGACCAAGTCTGGTCGAGAAAGAGGTACTCGTATATAGAGAAAGAGAGGGTGAGTGATGAGAATGCAAGACCAGCGATACGGGTTTTCTCAGTGCAAAAAAATGGTATGTTTTCAGCTGGATTTCAGCTATGTGCATCTGGCCCGATTGCGGTGATTACACTAATTTATCGTATTTTATATATATGCAATGTATATCTATTCATTTCAAATCAAATCTCTGTGAACAATGACCTTTGAACAAGGCCTTTGATACTTTTCACCATATACAAATTGAATTTTTCTTTTACATTGGATTTTATCAGCTATTAACCTTATCACTGTAGGGTCGAAATGCCCAAACCAGTTTCCATCTTGCAAGCACACCAGACGCTCAGTTTTACCCATGATTTTTGACAAACCAATCCTTCCTTTTCCTTCAAGAGGAAATCGCTGCATTCAAGCATTAATTACTTCTTAACGGCCACGTGAAACAAATCAATTCATAGTCACAAAGCCAAAACTTTGGTTCAAACTGTTAAGCGTTAATGGATCTGGCTTGGTTCTTGCTAGGACAAAATTTGCTTTTAATCCGCCACAGCACTGAAGAAAGTCGCGATGTAAAAACACAACTTAAACTGAGAGCGATGGGTGTTTTGCTCCCGTTAGATTATGTTATGATTTATGTTTGATTTAATTTGTGTTTTTTTAATTATACAGTATATGTATGTAGGAATATATATATATATATATATATATATATATATATCAATGAAATTATTTCGTCTGGTATGGAAGAGACCTCATGAAACGGAAGGACAGATAGTCCACAGCACGAGACACCCAACGGGCCAGAGACACAGAACAATAACGGGACGAGATACACCAATACCGTTAGACGTCTAGATTAGCACATATTTGTACCCTTTTCATGCTCTAGAAGGGATTTCAAACGGTCACTCTAAATAAAGCCCCTTTCACATATCGGCGGTTCAGACAGCCGGTCATGACGGTTCACATACCGCCGCGAATCGTGTCCAAGGGATGGCGGAGGGCCTTCAACGTGGTCAGAAAACCCTCTCTTCATGTTGCAAAGACGGCGGGAGTGCGGATTAACAGTAGGGAGTTTCCGCTACACGACGTGAAGACCGAGACCAGTCCCCGTACTCGGGCTCCCGTCCCCATTAAGCAGTTTCGCTTTCCTGTACAGGACGGAGGCGTTGGGACAAGATCGCTGATTGGCTGGCTGGCTGGCTGGCTCACTCCTGCTCAGCATCGTAACCGAACTGTATTTGGCCGAGTACCGTACTTGTTATCCCCAGGACGGGACGTTTCTCAGATTTGATCATGCCAGAAGCAAATTTTGAACACGGCACGCTCAACTCCCGGCCGGGCCGCGTCGTGCTTGCAAAAACTCCCTAATACACTGCTAGCAACGCGAAATGTGTTTGAAAGTCACGGAGCATCTCCCTGAAGGGAGGGGAGTCAATACAGAACCTTCAACGTCGGGTGAACCTCTGACATTTTGTAGCTTACATGGTACTCCCTCTCTCTGCATGATGTCCATAATTATAGAACAGAAGAAAATTTGAGCCGTCACCCGAGGACGTTTCGTTTACAGAGCTGCTGCTCATGGGCAAGATAATCAAGTGTCGTTGCTCTTTGCAGATATTGTAGCTAAACTCGAAGAAACAGAAATAGAAAGTTCCTGTTATCTTGGACAATGAGCACCTTATGGCAGGACTTGTAACTAGATTCACGTCGCATGACGGTCCTGGAAGAAATTATGATTGACATGATTGACGCATAGCGGCGGAGTAACATTAGAGCTATGGATGTTTAGGTGTCAACATTAAAGCTTGAGTCCATTACTCGGTAAACGGTAAAGCTCATGACTTTTTTAAACCGCCAACAGTGCTACGACCAGATGCTGTGGTTTATGTGATCCTCACGAATCATCCAGACGGGATGACCGGGTCATGTTCCTCGGTGGGGCTCAGCGGGTCGGGACCCGGCATGAACCGCCGTCTGAGCCGTCGATATGCGAGAAGGGGCTTGGTACATGATAACCTTGAACCATTGTCTTTTGATGTAAGGGACAGCAGTTACGCAAAGACTGTCAAACAATATTTATAACTTGACCGAGCTTAGCCAAAGTGTATGCATAAATATCAGATGGGGACTATTGGTATGTCTTTTGCATGCTTCTGCACTGTCCAGCTTTGATATCCTTAGGGATAAAATCTTGCTTGCAAACGTCTACTTCGCCATACTCGGTTTGTTTATTGTTTGTTTGCTTTTTTTAATTCTCAAACTTTTCCGAAGGTTTTTATGTTTTTATGAATTATGATATTCTGGAGAATATACCACCATTGAGTGTCACAAGTGAATTTATAGAAAATGGTTGCATCTTTAAGCAGACCGTGTCAAGACACTGAAACAGGAGTTATATACTCAGCATTGTAAATAGGTCATATCAATGGATAGTCGGAAGCAATTTTATGCGTGGTTTCATTATCTTGTTCAACTACTGATGCCTTGTTCCAATTGTATATTGATCGGTTTATGCAAGGCATGGAGTGAAGATTATGCAGGGAAATCAGATAATGACAAAGTACATCTTATTTAATATCTGGGACAATTTTACTTCCTTATGCCAAGCAGTGGCAGAGCCACGTTGTGTCAGACCAAATTCCAAAATAAGAGTGAATAGTTTCTCCTGCTGACACTTTATGCCTATACCAAAACGAATGCTGTATTTAAAGAGTCTTTGTCATTCGAACGAGTGAGGAGATATAATCCATCCACGAGACATGCACTTATACTGTTACAATGAATAATTGTATTTTATAGAGCAGAAGACGTTAAGGCCACTTCAAACCTCTGCTTGACTTTTACTGCATAGAACGTTTTCGTCTCGTATTTCTAGACCTGGCTATTTCGATATGATGCCATAGTTAGTGCTGCACCCCGTAGTATTAGGGAGCTTTAGATTTTAGACGCGCGGACGTTCAAAGGGGAAAAAACATGGTCTGAGCGTGCGCAGTAGCGCACGTTAACTTACTGCGCAAGCTCAGACCATGTTTTTTTTTCCCTTTGAACGTCAGCACGTCTAAAATCTAAAGCTCCCTATTATCGCACTGTCGGTCATGGCGTACGTTCATCTTGCTTGACGGACACTTTTGCAGTGGTTTCACTAACTCCATGCAATAACCAGCCTCTCTTTTTTTCTATCCATAGCTTGCTTAGCTCACCAAGAGTGGGCCTTCTGTAGCGAGTCAAAGACTTCATGTTATGATGATAATTTTGTGTAAAAGAATCATGACTGGTAATGTTATACAGTGAATGACTTTTATCCTGAGAAATACTTTCAATACACATTTTATTCTGTATATTTTTTGCTACTTCATGAAGAAGAACAGGTGACATGTTATATAAATGTCTATATATCTATATATACATACACACACATACATAAGTTTGCTCAAAGTTGTCACTAATAAATCAATGATTCTGATCAGTCTTTCCCTTTTTCATTATATATGTATGTATAGTGACCTTTTCGTAGAATTGTTCTTTTGTAAAAGCAATTTCCAATAAAGTCAGCCGCTAGCTCAATGTGTTTGTTTCAGATGCAGAAACAATGTCGGTTTTCACTGCTGTACTACAGGTTGCAATTTATCGATTCGGATAGAAAATTTAAGAATGTCTAACGGAAACTTCACAAACATGACGGTTCACAATTTTCCGAAATAATGCATGATTGCCTGTGATACATGTTGTTATATTCTTGTCAGAACAAAGAATGTAAGCGCTTTTAAAATGGAAAGCAGCTTTTGTAGAGACAGTATCCGATAATTTAAGCTGATCACATGTGTTGTAGCTTGAACTGTGGTATTGATGTATATTCCAATGAAAAATGTTCAAGAGTTCATAGACTTGTGAAGTCACAATTATCCGAAACTATGTAATGCTGGCAGTGATAATGTGCAGAGTTATTCCGATCGCAAGGAGAGTCGACAAAGTCGTAAAAGATTAAATTCATCACAAATATTTGAATTAAGATGACGACAATCCCGCAATAAATGCTTTGCCGTGTTTGCAGAATATAGACATACAATATCGTAAAAAACCTAATCTATATATTTTACCAGAAATTCAAAATAATGAAGCATTCATTAAACGACCAAATGAAAACTTGAAATAATCTTAGACAAAGAAAAGATACAATTGATGAGAACGAATTGTGGAAAGGGGAAAAAACTCTTAAAATCCAATGTTTGACACTTTAGGTGTTCTTGAAATGCTATTCCACACCATGATCAAGCTGAGTTTGATAGCTGATGTAAAACCTGACGTGAACAGAGTTGTAAAAGATACGACATGACAAAATAAATCTACGGAGTTTTAAAGTTTCATTTGCTTTCGTTGATTAGTAGACATTAAGTAAAACCAGGTGAACAGAGTGGTAAAAAGTAGAACATGACAAGACAAAGGTTTTGGAATTTTAAAGTTTCATGTGCTTTTATCAATGAGTAAATTAAATAAAACCAGTCGAACAGAGTGTTAAGAAATCGGGCAGGACAAATTAGTAAGTCATAGGATTTTGAAAGTTTCATATGCTGTTCGTCGATTATAGTTATATTGGTCCCAACCATATTGTGCAAATTATTTGAGGTAATGATGTTACCAACACATTCTCTCCCATTTGCATGTGATCAATAAAATAACGGAAAAGTCATGTTTTGGTCAATGATTCAGCAGCTGGACCCCCCCCCCCCCCCCCCCCCCCAAAAGGAAAAGAAAAACCCAGAAACCTCCCTCCTATATAAATTACAATACCATGTACAATGCAAGTGAAAAATGTTGATGCAAGCATTTTGGGGGGAGATTTTCCATCAAAGATAGAACATTATTGACGTTTTTTTTGTGAAGGTATAGAAGTGAAACTTGTGGGGGCTGTCTCATGAACTCTGCTGGCGTATAAGTTAAATTTCTACATTTTCTATGACATGATAAACCTTGAAAGCCCGTAACCTTCTTGTTTTATTTCCGATTCGAGGAAACCCTCGCCATCCTGTTTTTTGAGCGTTTATTTTTTTTTCTACATCTAAACGGCAGCTTGAGCTGTATATGGTGTGAAGTTTTACTGTTGCATACAAACACAAAAGTTCGGAAAGTTTATTTTTTCTGTTATCTTTAGAATATATTTTGAAGCTTTTGCGGTTCGACTTCTGTGATGAAGTCATTTTTGCTTGATTGGGTTTTTTTTTTTCGCTTTGTCATAAGATTATAGAGACATTACTTAACCCATGTCTGGTGTAACATCATCAAGCGGGAAACTAATCAATTATTCATCGAGGATTTATCATGACGTAACTTCATAATGTGGAATGGGGATTAAAGAAATTAACGAAAATAAATCGTCCTAAGAAATCTTTTGAGGGGATTATCTTCTGCGTTGCCCTTCTAAATCACAAAATAAAATTATTACCATGGAAGTGAAGAAAAAAGCTACGATGATTGAAGACATGATTACTTTTAACTTGAATGATTTATATGTTTACTGATGTCAGTACTGTTCTTGTTTTCTCTTTTATTTTTCTGACGTTATCGTGTGCAATTCCTTTGGTAGTTGTACATGAGCGTGCGTCACGGTGCATGGGTTTTGCCTCGCGTGGTGAACAAAGAACCACAGGATGCCCACGTGAATAAGCGCTGGAAGACATGGATACCCGAATGTCTACAGAAGGTCCTGCTCAAGAATGCATGCATGTCTCTCCTAGACTACAGGTAGGTGTTTGGTTTGTTTGTTTGTTTGTTTGTTTGTTTGTTTGGGTTCTTAAGGCACCGTTATAGATAAGACCAGTTTGAAGAAAAACAAAATCTTAAAGTGTAAACTGAGAATCTGCTATTGTATGGAAATTTCGATGGAAATATTGTAGGACTTAAATTGTTCTATGCTCGTGAATATGGTACCCTGCATTCCAATATTCTGTAAGCTTTACTCTGAGATGTTCCCATTTTGTAGTGTAATCCTATATACATTCAACATGACATTGATTTGTATCTTTATTTTTGGATTGAAAAAAGTTAATCGTTTTGCTGAGTCTAGAAAAGGTGTATGAATAAAAAACAACGAATATCACTGCTGCAAGCACTGGATTCAGTGCATCATGGCACGTAGACGCCGACACCCGACGAAATAATCTACCATGAAGTGTATAGCGATTATCTTATTGATATGCTCGGTGACCGGTTGGCAAATGGTTGATAGGCATTTATTGATGAGCAAATGGCTATATACCGACAGCAATCCTTCATGTTTGGAGCTAGCTATCACTAAAGACCAGCCCTAAAACAAGGTTGGTAATCATAATGAGCGACCGGTTCCTTTTTACTACGACCAATATAGTTTGCAGATTTTTTTGTCATCAGCATCAAAACCTCCTCTTTACACTGAACAAAAGCCGACCGAAACCGTTCGCCGACATCCATTTGCCGATTTAAAGTGAGGCAGTCCTCACGAATTTAAAAAAAATATGTTGTTGGTACCTCAAATGAACTACTTTCACCAAAAACAAACTTTCAAATCACCAGATAAGCTCGTAATTTTTTGTTGAAAAAGTGTGAATCTGCATGGTGAATATGCTAATGAGCAAGTCTTGGTGGAGAGTCCGACGTCACCGAGGCACAACTCTTCCCAGCCGTGTTCTGCTCGTTATGCGTACGCTAATTGTTATGGTAATCTTCGGTCTGAACGCCAAACTCAGCTAGACGGAGTACTGAATACACAAAGAGATTTTCCCCAGTAACTGGTGGGGAGGAGAAAAATCTCTTTGTGTGTACATAAGTATGGTAAGAATTCGCGCGCGAGAGTGGTTTGTACGCAAAGTAGTATGCAACACGGACAGAAGCTAGAAAAGGACAGTGCCTATTCAGTGGCGTATCTAGGGGGGGCAAGGGGGGCACGTGCCCCGGGCGCCACTCCTTGGGGGCGCAAAAAACGAAAAAAAAGCGAAGAAAAGAAAAAAAAAACGAAGAAGAAGAAGAAAAGAAAGAAGAAGAAGAAGAAGAAGAAGAAAAAAAACTCGCCCGGAAAGGGGGGGGGGAGGGAGAATAGTGGGGGGGGGGGCAGAAAACCAAATCAAACAAGATAAAAACAAAACATGATGATGACGCGGACAAAATGACAATGTTTATTGTGTTCACACAAGAATTCCATGTTCCGTAAGCTGAAATACAAAAATTTTCGGCGCGCTCGCTGCCCTCGCTCGCCAAATATATATAAAAAAGAAGGTAAGAACAAAACTTGATGATGACGCGGACAAAATGACAATGTCTATTGTGTTCACACATGTCATTTAATATTTAGCAGGCAAAATGTTTCACTGAGCAGCGGCTGCAATTTCTTTTGTTCTGAAGCGATCGCCAATTGGATCAAAAGGCGCCAACGGTTTCGAACATACGGGGGGGGGGGGCGCAAAAAACTCCCAAATCAAACAAGATAAGAACAAAACGCAATGATGACGCGGAAATATACAAATTTCGGCTTCAGTTTGTTGGTATAAATCGTTATCTATAAGGTCGTCACTATATCTTGATTAGAATTGTAAGATTTAATAAGCAAAAAATGACAAAAATTCCATGTTTTGTAAGCTGAAATACAAAAATTTTCGGCTCGCTCGCTGCGCTTGCTCGCCAAAATTTATATATATATATATATATATATATATATATATAATAATGTAAAAGAGAGATAAGAACAAAAGGTGATGATGACGCAGAAATATACAAATTTCGGCTCACTCGCGCGCACTAATTTAGAGTATTTTTTTCAAGTCCTCAGTTTGTTGGTATAAATCGATATCTTTAAGGCCGTCACTATATCTTGATTAGAATTGTAAGATTTAATAAGCAAAAAATGACAAGAATTCCATGTTTTGTGAGCTGAACTACAAAAATTTTCGGCTCGCTCGCTGCGCTCGCTCGCCAAAATTTATCAAAATTCGCTACATTTAAATCACCCTCAAAAGACCCCTTTTAAGTGCTTGAAAAAAGCATATCATGTAGACTTTGTTTAAAGTCCCTACCGGGATGGGGTTGGGGTTGAACACTTTTTCAGAAATTAGGGGCGCAATTTTCGCGCTTGCCCCGGGCGCCGTTTCCCCTAGATACGCCACTGTGCCTATTTGATGTCAAGTACATGGTATATTTGATTTTAAAGATATATATAGATGTATGTTTACAATATTAATTTACATGAATTATATTTAACTAAGCTTGAAATATTTTGTTTAAAATAATAAAATCACATATTTTCACATTTTGTGATAAAATTACAACTGATCATTTGAACACTTGAATTGGTTTTTAGAGGTACGCCTGTCAACTGTCAAGAAGGACGATAGCAAGAGGAAGAGGAAAAGTGTATTAACCATCTTATTTCTTTTTCTGTGTATCACTGTAAAAAAAAGTAACCCGACATGAATTATTTTTTGTGATATTATTATCATGAAGTACCAAAAGTGTTGTAATATATGGGTTTAATTAATGTGTATTGGAAAATGTGTGCAGGGTCCGTCGAGTATGACGCTTTGATACATTTTGAATGTATTCAGTGACAGTTTAGCATCTTTCAATGTCCTGTTCATTGTTATTATCCACTGCTCTCTCCACACGGCATTCCATTTTTTTTTTTGTAATATTGTCTCTTATAATACATAAAACTGAGATCTAAACTGATGTTGATTATTAGCTGGTTTAACCACAGTTGTCTGCGATTACTATGGCGTTGTTGGTCTATCTTATACGTAAGCCATAGATCTATACCATTCATGAGTGGTTTTTTTTTTTTTTTACTCGTGTGTTTTCAAGCACGCCGGGAGCTCCGCCTTGCTTGATGTCTATCAGGTTTAGTTATGTTCTGAGCAATATGTGTGCTTTTGTTGTTTTGTTTATGTTTTGTTGTTTATGTTTACTTGTTTATGTTGTCGCTTGTCATGCTATCTCTCGTGTTCACACTCAGCTGTTAATCTATTTCCAATCCATGGTTGGGTCCCGCTCGGCTTATGTAAAGTTTGTTATTCTCCAATTAGGAGCTTACGCTCCATATCTAATACTTAATTTTGGTTGTTAATGATGGCGCAGATAGATAGTTTTGCTTTTCATTCTCTAGGGAATGAAGATTTGATTAACCTTTTTGGAATCAATCAAAAGGATCAACAAAGTGAAAATAACCCATTTAGATATGAATACCGTGCAGCAGATACCATTAATTCTATCTTTGATAATTTGAATGTGAATGAGGAAAATATATTATATCAAGGTTCTGATTATCTAACGATTAATCAATTTCAGTCTTTAGAGATATCGAATGATAGTTTTTCATTGATGCATCTAAATGTCCGAAGTTTAAATAGCAACTTCGAACATTTACAATCTTTACTAGAAAATCCTACCCAGAATTCATTTTCTGTTATTGGGCTCACTGAGACGTGGCTTACTAAATATTCCCCTAATTCTTTTGCACTTTCTGGTTATGATTTTATTACGAATAATAGAACTAACAAGGTAGGAGGAGGGGTTGCATTTTATGTTAAACAACATTTTGATTATTTTGTACACACCGAACTTAACTCCATGAATGAAATTTTAGAATCTTTGGTTGTTGAAATAAATATCCCAAAGTCTAGGAATATTTTGATTACATTGATATATAGACCTCCAAACTCCAGCAGTGCATTATTTCTAGAAGCCTTACAGGATCTCATCCATAACCCAATTTTTGTTAATAAAAAATGCTTTGTTATGGGCGATTTCAATATAGATATATTGAAATGCCACACAGTAAATGCCTTTCAGAATTTACTTGATAGTATGTTTTCAGCTTCTTTTTTACCACTTATTACTAAACCCACCCGAGTGACAGATAATACAGCTTCACTTATTGATAATATATTTTGTAATATTACGCCTACTCCTAAATCGAATATCATTTTAGCAGATATATCAGACCACTTTCCAATTTTCACATCCATCCCAGTCACCACGAAACCAATTAGTCCCACGAAGTATTTAGAAAAGTCACACCGGATAACTTACAGAATTTGAAGAATAGTCTGAATGAAGAAACTTGGAGAGAAGTATATAGCACTCATGATACGGATTTATCATTTGATGTTTTTATGAATATTTTGAATTCTCATTTAGAGAAATATGTTCCTTTGGTAGAAGTTAAACGTGATTACAAAAAGTATCCTAGATCACCATGGATAACAAAATCTCTTCTACGATCTATAAACCGGAAAAACAATTTGTATTATGCAGACAAAATTAAACGTACTGAACAATCTCATCGTAAATATATTATGTATAAAAACACTCTTACAAGAATATTGCGTTATGAAAAAAAGAAGTATTACGCGGATCAGATATCCTTTTGTAAGCATGACATGAGTAAAACTTGGAAAATAATAAACAGTGCTATAAATAAAGAAAATGATAAGTTTTGTGTTACAAGAGTTGTTTCTGGTGACAAGGAAATAACAGACCCTGTGATGATTGCAGATGCATTTAACCTTTACTTTTCGCAGATTGGACATGATCTTGCTAATAAAACTCCTGCTTGTCAAAAAAATTTCTATGAATTTCTTAAATTACCCAACTCAGATTCATTCTTTTTTGATCCGATTATTAGTTATGAAGTAAAAGATATCATTATGAGTTTGGAAAGTAAAAGAAGCTCGGGACCTGATTGTATTGATAACGTTATTTTGAAAAATATAGCTGAGAATATTGTTGAACCTTTAACTTACATTTTTAATTTGTCATTAAGCAGTGGTGTTGTTCCGCTACGAATGAAAATTGCTAAAGTAATCCCAATTTATAAGAAAGGTAATAAGGAAGATATTAGTAATTATAGACCAATTTCATTGTTGTCATCGTTTTCAAAACTGTTAGAAAAAGTTGTTTATTCTAGACTCCTTAAATTTCTTGATTTTTATGATATCATTTCTGATTCACAATTTGGTTTCCGCAAAGGACATAGCACTTCTCAAGCAATTCTCTCCTTTATTGAAAAAGTAGCCAAAGCAGTATATAGGGCTCATCACACAGTGGGTGTCTTCCTGGACCTCTCCAAGGCCTTCGATACCATTGATCATAAAATATTACTTCATAAATTATGTCACTATGGTATACGTGGCAAGGCCTTGGAGTGGTTCAGGAGTTACCTCTCTGATCGTAAACAGTATGTTTTTCTATCTGGTCAAAACTCCTGCAACCAACCTGTCACCTGTGGTGTACCTCAGGGTAGTTTACTGGGACCTCTTTTATTCATTTTGTATATAAATGATATAATAAATGCTTCTAATATTTTATCTTTTGTACTTTTTGCTGATGACTCTAATGTTTTTCTTTCTCATTCAGATCCTCATATTTTGGTGGATTTGTTAAATTCTGAATTAAAGAGATTGTTATGTTGGATAAGGTCAAATAAGTTGTCTATAAATCTTCTTAAAACTAAATGTATATTATTTAGTAATACTTTAAATAATCTTCCTAATAATATAAAAATAGATGATATAGTTATAGATGAAGTTGCATCAATGAAGTTTTTAGGTTTGGTTATTGACAATAAACTTTCATGGAAGTCACATATTGATAGTATTTGTCACACAATATCTCGAAATATTGGTGTTATTAATAGAGTTAAATATTATTTTTCTATTCCCACCCTTTTAATGTTATATTCAGCTTTGATTTTACCTTATTTGAATTATGGCATCATAGCTTGGGGGAACACACATCCATCATACACTGCAAAAAGTCCGGTGTTAAATAGTGAACACCGAGCTGGTGTTAAATTTTCGGTGCTCATTTATGGTGTTAAATTAACACCTCCTGGTGTTATTTCTAAATTTTAAACTGTTTTTTGAAGAGTTTCTTAGTAACTGCACTTCTTGTTGATTTTTAATTTAAACAAGACGATCAAGAATTTTACATTAAAATACTAGATTTTTGAAAAAATGTGAAAATAAATTTACACCACAGTAACACCAGCTGGTGTGGTCTCTTATTGAAGCTGGACGGGTGTTAAACCATTGATATCAACACCAACAAATATCAAATCAACACCATGTGGTGTCATTTTTTAATTAACACCAGTACAGTGTCAAAATAACACCAGGTACAGTGTCAAATTAACACCACGAAGTGTCAGGTGAACACTTTTCAACACCATTACAGTGCATTTTCAACACCTGTGGGTGTGGTCCTTTATTGAAGTTTGACCGGTGTTAGATTTAACACCCATGGTGTTAAATCTAACACCGATGTTTTTACAGTGTATCTCGACAGACTGTCCCGTCTCCAGAAAAAAGCTCTTCGAATAATTTGTCATGTTTCTTGGAGAGCCCACACCGATGTTTTATTTTCTGAAAACAAAATTTTAAAGATAACTGATATTTATTATTATTGTCTTGGCCAATTTATGTATAAACTTTCTAATAATTTGTTGCCGTCTGTCTTCACAAGCATGTTTGCGAGAAACCGCTCGTTCCATAAATATCCAACTCGTCACTCAGATGAATTCCATCTGCCTTTAACTAGAACAATGTTTACACAATCTATATTTACATTTGCTGGACCTAAATATTGGAACAACCTTTCTAACAGTTTGAGGACATCTCCAAGTTTAAGTTCCTTTAAGAGTAATCTGAAGAAAAATATTTTGAACAGTTATAAGAATTGTTGATTCTTTATTGGTTGCAAAGAAGTGTAAAATCCAACCTTATATTCTATTGGAATTACAGCTAAGCGGCTCCATCCATCCACTACCTCTCGTGTCCTTCTATTTTTTTTGTCTCTTATCTTCACACCACGCATTAAGCTGCTTTCTCCCCCCCCCCCCCCCTCTCTCTCATACACACACACACACACACACACACACACACACACACACATACTATTTTGTTTCTCTCCTCTCTTTTCCGGCATGACAGCGACTTAGTGTAGGGATTTGTTCAGGGTTTTTGTTTCGGATAAGTTAGGTTATAGGTCTTTTTGTCTTAGTTTCTTTGTTTCATCCATTTTCAATGCTTATCAGTCTATCGATCATATAATTTCTTGTATTACGTGTGGGGGGAATGCAGCCTACAAGCTCAGCTTTTTAGCATTCCTCCCCATTTCCAACATTTTCCTATACCTACAAGTTTTCTGTAAATTTATCCTTTACTTTGTATGATGAAATTTATGCACTGTATTCAATTTTTGTAATATATTTATATGTTTTTGTTGGAAATGAAAAATAAATGAATGAATGAATGAAATGAATGAATGAACTTGAGAGTAGGGCATCAACGACGTAGGATCTTTTTACAGGCTCTTACATGTTCGCCTGCAGGAATTATTTGTCAAAAATCGCGTACGGAGACAGTTTTTAATTTCCACCCGTATAAACTGGTGAAAGGTTATATTTTTGACTATTCTTAATTATCAGTACATTGAAAATCTCAGGACTGTCTCCCTTTAAAGGGACTTTACAGAACTGGTAGAGGTTAGGTTTCAGCTTGCGACGTTTTGCGAGATATTCAGAAGCCACTCTACTGATATGAAATGTTGATTAATAGCGTACAATTCTAAGAGGAATCAAAAGTTATTTGATGAAAATTGGTTTTGAAATGACCGAGATATCTAAAAACAATGTAAAATAAAGAGATCCTATAAAAGTCGTGGCCAGTCAATTTTATTATGATCGTTTTTTTTTACATTAGTATCTCAGCCATTTCAAGACCAATTTTTATCAAATAAATGTTGAATCCTTGAAATCACGTTCTCTTTCATATTTCATAAGATGTTTCTCATTACTTCACCAAAAAATGTTATAAACCTGAATCCTCACCTCAACCAGTACTGTACTTTCCCTTTGAAAAGCCGTGTATTACCTCCGACAACCAACTATCTATCGGACTGCCTATATACCAATGATTTCAGAGGTCAAAGAATGGTCACCGACAGGCCTTCGCCCAAGTGGGAGGGGGGGGGGGGGGTGTCGGCTGACCGTAAACAATATGGTAGCTTTATACTTTTGCGTGTATTCATGTGGGTTATATACCTTGATTTGGGCAAAGAATAATTATGTCTGGCGTTTAATCTGGTAATGATATGTGAAAGCGAAGTCACACAGCACTGCTCTCCCAGACAGGTATTGTTGACCCTCTTACTGTTTTCAATACATCTTTTCATCTTATTCGAGATTTTTTTTCCGTATATTGTAGGGATATTGTAGGCTCCAGCGTATGCTTATCTGGCTTCAACACGCATGATGATACATGTATTGCCAAATTGCACAGTCTGATTGTATTTTGTTATGTAACGTTATGTCATGTTAGTGAATGCTTATCACACAGGGTTTTTTTTCTATTTTGAGAAATACGAGATTTAAAGAAACTGAATTGAAGTTGGCCTTTATCACAAGCAAAACAAACAAACTGGTGCATTGCTTCATTACATCGCTAATAGAGCAGAACGGTGATATGCCTCAGTCAGTCTGCCTTCGAATCCAAATGATCCAGGTTCCATTCCTGAGTCATGCCTTGTGTCAACTCAATCTGTCACTAAAAGCTTGGGTAGAACATTATTGTGATCCCGTGTGTGAGTTACACCCCACGCACGTAAAGATATTCTATTTCATTCATCGCAAAGAGCACGGTGCTAACCCGTTGCAGTAGCCCACCTATTTAATTCCCACACAAGATCATCTTCATGATAGGCTGCATAGCCATTTGAAGATCGTGAAAAGAAGAAAAATAAGTGTACTGCAACGAGTATCTTGCACGCCAAGAGGGTTTGTCCAATACCTGCACAGCCTGCAATGTTGATTGACCACCCCCCCCCCCTCCAAAAAAAAAAAAAAAAAAAATCGCGTCAAGATTTATTATCTGA
This sequence comes from Diadema antillarum, assembly GCF_040938485.1. Lineage (NCBI taxonomy): Eukaryota > Metazoa > Echinodermata > Echinoidea > Diadematoida > Diadematidae > Diadema > Diadema antillarum. The sequence goes on from NW_027271492.1 coordinate 1,316,790, forward strand.
GCAGTAAGAAACGGCTTAAGCATATCTTTCCCGTCGTGAAGCTTCGTTCTTGTTTTCGTTTACTTCTCAGTCGCTCTTATCAAACGTCTTTTATCCTTTATATCCGATGTCTCGTCACGGTTTGTTCAGCGTATAAACGTTTTGATTGACTTAGGAAATCTCGTCAAGCTGTCTGGATTAACGCAAAGAAAACTTTTCATGCACGTCTCTCATGTCTTCAAGCTGCGTTCTTGTTCTTAAAAGAAAGTCATTTTGCTCTTTTCCCCATTAGTATAGTTTTTATAACACAACTAGATGACGCAGCTTCTCAATAGTTCTGTTTATGCAGCATAAATATGTTTTTATCTTTACCGAAAGGGATCTGGAAGGGGGGGGGGGGGGAGGGGAACGCTGGAAAATATCAAGTTGTTCTAAAGATTTAAAACCTTGCTTCTGTGTATATGTACATCACTGTGGCCGAGGAACATATTGATTGATTGATTGATTGATTGATTAATTGATTTGAATTTATTTCCACTTTGTGTTCACAAGAACAAAAAACACAATTGAGTTACGACGATTACACGATAACATACAAGTCTTTTAGGATATCATGTATGAACAGGTGTTATTAACATCAACAATTTTCATTTTATGCTGCTACTCTGCCACATCAACTATTCTCATTTTAATTATCATCTTAAAACATTGTGATAGGGGACTGGGACTTCTCAGCACCAGACATCCCTACAACAGCAGCGTCATGATCAATGACACCCTGCCCATGAAGGTCATGTCTGGCGCTGTCAAGGTCAAAGGTCAGATCCAGCGCTTCGACGGTTCGACCGTCGTCTTTGATGACGGGTCTCGGGCGGAGGACGTGGACTGCGTCATCTTCGCCACCGGTTTCCAATTCGAAGCGACGTTCATCGACAACAGCATCATCGCTGGTAAGTATGGAGCTTTAGTTTTTCGCGATGGGGACGTTCAGAGGGGGGGAAAACTGTTCTGAGCATGCGCAGAATCACGTATCAAAGACGATCTAATTAGAGCTCGCGTCGTCTTGTGCTTTCACTACGCGTTCTGTGCTATTTTTACGTCCGCTCAATTCACGACGTAGAGAGCTACTTTTATGCACCTGTCATATAGGGCCGCCACTTTTATGGTTGCGCTCGGCGCAGTAATCTAAACGTACTTTGGAATTTCAACACGACGCAGGGAAGAGGAGAACGTTCAGCTCAAACGTCGTCTTAAACGTCCGCGCCGCAAATCTAAAGCTCTCCTCTTCTCTTCTCCGTCTCTTTCTATAGAATACTCGTACTGTAAATGTGATCAAGTGGACTCATATCGATCGAGCAGAAATGATCAAACAATCAAAACAGTTCAAAATATTCGAGGGGATTCAGAATTTCGCTGTTCACATGTTCTTCACAAGGACGTGAAACAGATTTCGGTTGCAATCACATTTTACACGATAAATGAGATGATGCCATCTCTTTATAACAACTTTCGCTTCATCTCGATCTTTAAAAATAACAATTGTATCGATAAATCACTACTTCTTCAAACATTAACGTTTCGATCTTTGTGACGAAAAAACAAAGCAATGACGTTGTCCGAAGTAATAAAAACGAAAAGTATAGGTACCCACCACGAGGGGGATCAAAAACGAGTGACAGAGTGACCATCCAATCCGAAAGCGTATACGTCTCGCCCACAGCGTTTCAAAACACGTGGTCGTACAGGCCGCATTTAGTATGAACTCAGGCTGTTTGGACATTCAAGAAAAATAGGAAATCCTTATACTTTCGAATCTTGCGTTTCTGAAATTAACATCAGAAAACAACAAAAACAAAGAGGCAAACAAACCAAAATCAACAAATTTCCAATTCAAGATGTCGTGAGCTACTTAAATAGTCCCCTTGTTCTTCTGTATTTTGCGGACTTACTACAGTATTTGTACAGTGTTCGATTACATGTCTGTATGTGTATGGCCGGCATGTGTCAGTCAGGTAAGTGAATCATGTGAAGACCTACACGGATTGATAACCACAGCCAGTTCGTGCGTTAAAGCTCTTTAGTTGAGACTATCTGAGCAGATTAGTTTTAACAATGAGTTACAGATAGACCATCAAATCCTCAAGAGTGACGTCTCGCCCGCACCGTTTAATCAATACGATCTTCTGAACTCAAATTGCGTTTTAGTTTATGTACCTTTATGACTCTTTTTACTCGGACCGGTAATTCAGTGTACGCGACAAGCCGTAAGAGGGTGTGATATGTACAAGAGGATTGCGATACGCCGCGCCGAGGTAGAACTGCGTTGGCAGACTCATGATGATTATCGCAATCAGAAAATTTGCGCCCTCTCTTTGGTTTGTCGTAATTGGCATAATATCGCACCAAATTTATTCAACCATTCTTGTTAAAACAGCTAAGACAATTTTTTCATGAATTACTGTAGTTTCATATGTATTGATTCTATGTTTTGGTCTGTTTTGTTTTGTTTTTCTCTCAGACGATCTCGGTAAACTAGAGCTGTTTATGCATGTTCTGCCACCCCGCCTAAAGCACCGAACCCTGACCGTGATCGGATTTGTGGAGTGTCGCGGCGGGACGGGCCCGATGGCCGAACTGCAGGCACGCTGGTCCACGCAGTTGTTCAAGGGGAATATCGTCCTGCCCAGCTTGGAAACCATGCTTGCCGATATACAGACGACGAGGGACGAGGGCTACAAACGCTACCAACTCTTTCGTCCACGAGTGAGTGAAAATATAATTAATATGCAACCCCCAGTTAGAAAACAGCGTGAAATCGTATTACAAAAAGTGAAAGTAATACGAGTTTCACCATTGGTAAAGTAGGACATGATGTAAACTAACGAAAATGATGTTTTTGGAAATCTAAGATTTTTACTTCACCTTCACCAACTGACTACGGAAATGAGGGCTTAATTGCCTGGCAACTTTCCTATGTCTATACATTAAAGGGGAATTTCAGTTAAATGGGAATGTTCACCCCAATGCACATGTGGATTGAGTGAATGTAGTAATCTCTATAATTATCATAGTTGAAGACATCAGTGAAAATGAGAGGACAAGCGGACAATCCGTTCAAAAGTTATGAGTTTTTAAAGTTTCGATGCAGCCGTCGCTGAATGAGAAGAACAGTTTGTGACGTCACTATGAAGAACAATGTAAAGAAAGTATACAAATACAAAAATAAACACATTATCACTTTAATTTCTAGCAGTAATAAAAGAGCACTTATGACTTGTCTCTTTCAGAAAGAAGAGGGAATAATATATACCTTTAACATGATAAGTCAAGCAATAAGTCGAGGGAATGTGTTGGCCCTACTTTTCAAAAAGAGAATTTGTAAACTAAGCTCTATGTAGTGATTGGTTTGAACTTAATGATGAATATTTTTTCTTGACTTTTTCCTCTGCCAGGCGTCAACCGTGGAGTACCAGGACATGCTGGCAAAGAGCATGAATGCTTTACCGTCCTTTCTGGACCTGGTCTTCCGCGACCCGGTCCTGGCCCTGCATCACTACTTTGGACCAGCACTACCACAGAGCTACCGTCTCGTTGGCCCTCATGCACAGAAGAACGCGCGGGAACGGGTCATCGAGAGCGCGCGCAGGTTGATGCACGGAATCACTCTGTCCACTGTGCGGCGGCTAGCCGACCCGAAGTGCAAAAGCGCTAACAGCCGCGGAGGAGAAGAGTGGAACTGTCGAGTTAACGTAGATGACGGGCTTTTGGACAGGTTATTCAAAGGCCCAGGTTTTCTGTTCTGCTCCGGCTGTGCTTTGATTTGCTGTTCTCTGTTGATAGCGAGCCTCATGTAGTTGAAAATGTCATGCAAAGAACGACAGTTACCACCGGACGAAGTAAAGGAGGCTTTTATTATAACCACGGGCATCTATTCCCTTACAAGGTGTTACTAAGTAACCTATCATAATTACAATTATTATACTCCGTATGAAGAGTAAACCTAAATGTGTGCTTAATTTCTTTGACCAAAACAAGACAACACAAAGACAGATGCTCTCATTGGTTAACTAGTCTAAATTTTCAACCAATCAGCCCTCACCTAGACCCGGCTGGAGACCCACGAGGCCTCCACATCCTTCATGGTGCTACCCTGTGACTGTAACTGTCATTTTTGCTTCAGTTTGTTAGGGTGTGAAACAGCCTCTCAAATGAGAAGTGCATTTTTTTGCAGTGATCTGAAATTGGTCGGCAGAATTGGAAACAGTCGTGACTTACAACATACACTGTGGTACACAATAAACCTAGTAGTGTAAAGAAGTCTTAGTTTTATGCATTCAAAATGTCAAGTATAAGACTTCTGACGCAGTGCTGTAAATTCGCTTGCCCAAAATAATTCTTCACACTTCCTAAGGTGTATAATTTTCTGTCTTGCTTCAGTAGATTGTTGTGTTATGTCTTTTTTTTTTCAGTAATGTTGGCCATACAGTTAGAAGGAGTATAAGTCTGAAATTCTAACAGTTTCTTCTTGATGTATCTTTATGTATATCTTGATTTGAGAATTATGACAATAAAGAAATGATTCCACAGATTAGTTAGTTTATTCCAATTCACCCAGCCTGAATGTCGAGCGAAATAAAATTGTGTTTGTTACGGGCTCATGCACATTGTTTGTATAACAAGGATACGCATTCGTGACATCACAGTACATATATTTTGTAATGATAGAACATGGACTATTGTGGCGGGGCTGCACCTGCAGATATTGGCTAACAGTGCTTGACTTTGACACTTCAATGAGAACAATGAATGTTACGTGATGTTAGATCGACCAATCACAAACCTTGTTGCTAATAAAATGTTAACACCAGCTTCAGTGATTTCCTTTGTTCTACATAGCGAACTTAGTACAAATTTGTAGCTGATTTTAGAGTTTGGTATCAGGGACTTGAAGCAGCTGCGAACCATTCACACATTAAATGTATTTACCAATTTTCTCTATGCACATTAAATAGAGCCTGATATTTGATATCGTACTCAATCTCCCATATTTTGGTGCTTAGTAGAGTAACGATTTTTCATGAAGTTCCCACCTCAAGTGTACCACATGGCATGTTGTGTATATACGGATGATGTTATGCTTTATGTGTTTTGTGTGTCATGAGTAGCATATAGGGTGACTAATGGCAATATCGAAATGCATTTTCTTTTGATGGAAGCACGCTTCTTTGCAATAATATTCGTGATGCTCTGTATTGTCTTTAAATATAGTTCAGACTTCAGAAAAATACTGTTGTGAATGTTTGCGGTTCCGATATTTATTTTACATTTGCCCCAATATCAAGTCTTAATTTGACTGTTGGTGATTTATGTTTTGTTGCTTATAAAAAGAAACTTGTTAGCTTATGTACATGTTGCGAATCGAGTTGCTTTAAATAAATTGCATTGTCTTCAAGCGCTACACATTAATTATTTTGTGTAATGGTCAATGAAGTCTCTTTCGACAGAAATTAGATCTCGCACAAGAAAATACGAAAAACTGTCACGTTGGGAGTAATGAATAGAGTGGATTGCAGCATACAAAACGATACATTTTGACTGGATTCGTACAAGAAAGTTTGGAAGTTCGAACGTTTTCATGAATCGGTGATGTCGGTTGCAATTAAATACACTGTATGCAAATTAGATGGGGTAATGATGTCATCGCCTCACTATGGACATGCCTTTAAAATTGACAGGATGAATGATATCATCTTCATCAAAATGATTGATACAGATAATTAAGTATATACAACTTTCAGAACTGGGATGTAGATGCTAAATGTTTGACCAAAAATATGAATTCATATTCATTGTTGTCTCACTTGGCAACAGCTATTCTGTTATGTGAAAACATGAAGGGACATTTTAATGTAAGGTGTATTATGACGACAAACAAACACCTGCCTGCATTCGCTTTTAAACAGTTTATAATTCATGTTCCTTAAAGGACAAGGTCACCTGCATGTAAATATGGATTGAGTGAATGCAGTGATATCAGAACATTCTCGGTGAACGTTTGAAGAAAATCGGACAATCAGCGATAAAAAGTAAGGAATTTTTAAAGTTCTTGTGCAGTCACTGCTGGATGAGAAGACTACTACAGTTGTTATGTCACAAAGAAAATGTAAAGAGAATTCCATAAAATTTCTTTTTCTTAAAGTACACACTCACTCGACTTGTTACTGACGTATGATTATAGGGTAATATTATTCCCCTGCCTTCTGAAAGAGGCAAGTCGATTGCTCTTTTTATTATGGGAAAAAAAGTGAAAATATGATTTTGCTTTCTATCTTCTGCATTCAATCAATCCACATGTATATTACTGTAAGTTGAACTGGTCCTTTAACTAACTTGAACATCCACAAGGTTATGTATGTATATATATATATATATATATATATATATATATATATATCATTTCTACATTCGGTGACGTATACAGCTACGTTTATACTATCTTGCATATAATATAAAAGTGACGTAGAATATCTTATGGACCACTAAGTCTTTGAAGTTTTGTAGTAGAAAGGTTTATATGTAATCATATATATATATATATATATATATATATTTATATATAAATGAATAACAGCGATAGGGTCATAATAAATAGGTTCACACATGGTTCATAATAATTCATTTATGTATTTATTATATCCATTCATTTCATTTCATTCATTTTATTGTTTCTGTATGGTACAATATAATCAACTATGATCACTTTCAGAAATAAAGACATGGTTCATGAAAATTCATGTATATATATATATATATAATTTCTACATACACCTGTCTGTTAAAGTAAACGAAATAAAGGGCGATACATAGTGTATCCGGTGCCGTATACAGCTACGTTTTGACGCTTAAATATATCATGGTTCGCTAAGTCTTTGAAGTAGGCCTATACATGTATTCCGGTTTTAAAACAACAAAAAGTTTTGTAGTATACAAAAAAAAGTAATTTGTTTCGAAGTCGGTTGGTCAATGCGCGCGCTCGTACACACACACACACACACACACACACACACACACACACACGTTTGCACATACACAAACCAGAACTTTGACCAGACAGTGCTGTACTGCGAGATTTTCATATCAGTTGAATGCTTTGACACTGCAATTCGGATTAATCATTAACTGCACCAGACGACTCGAACAAATTTGTACAGTGCGTCGTGCCGTGCTGCCCCAGCGCACAAACGTTTGCGCGTAAAATGAAGTAAAGAAATCATTAAAAAGATGTATATGACTCACCAATGAAGACGCCTTGCTTGCATGACATTACTTACCACCTGCACGTAGATGATACAGACCGACACTAATGAAAAATGGTGGTCATTCATGGCAGGAATTGCGATTAAAAATAAAACAACTATGCAGAGTTCCAGAGGGTTGACCGTGATCTGGGATCTCTGAACAAGCAATTTACCCTCTTGCTTTTTTGTACCTGTACCGTGAACCTGTTTCATCAACGAACTGCGTGTACATGCGAGCGATATAGTCGCGTTTACGATGTATATTCCTGGAGCTTTCGACATGGCTACATGGATTCGAAGTGGAAAAGAATTCAACATACAACGGGGATAGTTTCATGCGAAAGCTTCCTAACTCGAGGAATAACTCGTTTCAGACTAGATCGGTTTAACAAGAGCGAAAATCATCGTTGTTCGCTTCTCGAGCCATTCAAGTACATCCCATAATGTAAGTACAGTGTATTCTATTGAAGATTTGTCAGTTCACTGTTCATAAGATTCAAGCCGCACAAACAGGTGCATATTGATTAAGTATGTAAATAGATATATATGCAGAATAATGAATATAAATAACTATAGGCATAAGTGAGACCTACGCTCGTATCTATGAACACACAATATAGCCAAATCAAATTCTTTTGTTTACTCTATGAGACCTAATTTCACCATTTGATAGCGTGTAAAATGAGACGATATCTGGTTTGTTTGTGCATTAGTGTGTGTGTGTGTGCTTTTTTTTCTCGCATATTGCATTAATCAATGCCAGAAATACTGCAAAACGTACGAAAGAACGTTGTTATGAAATGTAACTTTGAGGACTGCTACTATATGAATGAAGATGAAGACCATTATTAAATGTTTGTTTTTCCCCTAAAATTTCAAAGAATCTATCGTCGAATTATCTACTTCTCCAGTAGAAAATTCAATCAACACATTGCAATTACCACCGAAGTGTCAGCTGATTAGCGAATTATGAAAAAAAAAATATTTACAGGTACGAGTCTTAGTGTTGTGAAAAAAAAATCACTGTAAGTTGGATGCCTTTTCTATGATATCAAACCATCCTGTGACGTCAAACCTTATTATGACCTCAAACATTTGAACAGTGTGATATTCTAACCTTATCGTCATATCAAACGTTTCAGTTTCAGTTTCAGTCTTTTTTAAACAAATATTCACAGTCACCACTTACACATACACGTGGGAACATGTAGGCCTACATGTATCAGTCACAAAACTGAAGCAGGTTTATATACAGTGAATGTTGTGAGGGATTTAAATCAAGCACAGTTTTTTTTTTACATTATTATGATATTAAACCTAAATACTATATCAAACCCTATTCTGGTACCTTATTGTGATATCAAATCTTATCATATATTCATACTTAATCTCTTTGTGATATCAGACCATATTGTTTCATCAAGCCTTATTCCATTGATGTAAGTTTTCATTCATCCAGTTGAGATTCAATTAAGAAACAATAATCAGATTGCTACATGATCTGCACTTGCTGAACGATTTCACGTCTGATCCTGGACGCTCCATCAGCTCAACGTTTTTCACCCACAAACTGAGACAAGCTGATAGCATCCCAGGATCGGACATGAAACTGTTCTCGGAATTTAACAGTAGCAAGTCCAGATGTTATGATTTAAGTCTTGTTTCATAGCCAAGCCTTATCGTTTAATCAAACCATGTTGTGACATTGAACCTTTTTGTGATATTGAACCTTATTACTGTATCAAAACTTATTTTGACATCAAAGCTTTGTATATTGTAAGAACAAACAGCAATACAAATGCATCTCGAAAAGATTGAGTGTACTCTATAATCGTGAAGTACAGGCACTTAGCATAATTATCAAGCAATTTTACGTTGCTGTTTAAAGCTTAGCAAGAAAGTGCTACTCAACGAAACGATTGTAATGCACTCCAAAATTACTACACAAGAAAACATTTTTTTTTTTGTTCCATTATAATATTTTGTAAAGGTCACAAATCGATGCTATTTTCAAGTACAGATGGTATGAAACAATCTAATAATCTAAAGTTGAATACAGTCATGCATATCGTTAGATTCTATAATTTTGAAAGGGAAAAACCAATTTATACAATACATTGGCACTTGTTGCAGCGATTATGTTTGTGTGCATTTGAAAATTTGAGTATTTTAGAATGTCATTGACATTGCTCTCTGTTTTTCCTTTACAGTGATGAATACAATTCTTTCAGCGTAAAGTACTGAAGTATAACATCCTTACCATGGCGGGAAAAACGTCGATGATGAAGATGTGTGTCTTCCTGTTTGGATTTGTTGCCTGTTACGTCCTTCTGTCTGAAGTTCATCTCACGAGAGAATGCTTCAAATTTTGCAACAGGTAAATCTGTCCTTTAAGTTTACTGGAATCTGGGTTGTAGTACCTCATGTAGTTGATGTATATGGGTCTACTTGGGTCAAGTACACTACAGGCTTCCTATGATTTTTTCCACATTAATTGCATTTAATTTCTGGTTTAGATAATATATAATTGATCAACGTTCAGAAGTAAGAGTGAAAATAAAACTAAGACTCCACAAAAAATGGGAGGAGCAATCTGTCAGTACACGTAAAAATATTATAATAATCTTATATGCATTTTATTAATTATGTATTATACAGATATGGGCTTTATAGAGATATACCTTTATAAACAACAATAAAGATATACTTGACATTACCGCGCAGGTGATTATTATCATTCCCCAGGAAAAGATTGTATTTTCCCCAAAGCGTGCAGGGTAAATATTGTCAACAATATAGAAAAGACAATTTGTGTTATACTATAATATGTGGTCCACATTCACACAATCATCATTTCATTCTAGCTCCATCGCCAACCAGTCCAATTCTTGAATTATATTGCTCACTACATGTTTCAATGCTTATTTGAGTCATCCGTGATAATCTGGATGAAGGCGTGGCCGATATTTTCTTGCTCTCTGTTTCACTATGCAGAGTAGAAAATGTATCAAGTCAAAAATGGAGATTGCAAATATGCTGTATAGGTCCCTGCTCGGCATAGTTAATTCCTGTCATATTCCAACGCTTGTTAAGAGTATCCCACTGGAAAGAAAAATACAAAAATGAAGTAAGAAAAATAAACAAAGCGAAAAAAAACCTTGAAGAATCCCAGTTACCTTTGAACGGCACAACTTGGGAACTCTCTTGATGTAGCACGATTCATGTTGAAGTCACAGTATTTGAACAGCACGAATCGTATTGAAACTTTCTCCAGTCATGATAGATACGTGGTCAGCATTTCAAATGTTGGTGCCTTAGTCATCTATAATTTTTATAGGTTTTTGTGATCAATATCATTTTGACTTTGTCTGCTGTGTAAAAAGTGCGTTGATGTCCCAGTGTAGAAATCAAATAATGAATCACTGCACTGTGAGATAGTGCTGTCGGCTAAAATGAATTTGCACAATAATAATGGTGAAAAAAAATCGCGCTGTCTGTTTCATTATTCCTTTTTTTTTTTAATCCTCTCCCACCAGCGACTCGAGTCAAGATTGCTACTTACGAAGGACAGCCGTACTCGTTTACGACCAGAATGTCTCATCCCACGAAATGAGTTTTTCACAGAACACCCATCCAAGCATCAACCTTGGCAGCTACGCCATGGAGGTCCTGTCGGGTCGCTACTTCGACATCAACTGCCCCGTCGACCACTACTGGCCCAGGGTCTCGACGCTCAGCCGCCGGAACGACTGCGCCGTGGTCGGCAACAGCGGCATACTGAACGGCGCAAACTGCGGCCGAACGATTGACAAGCACGACTTCATCATACGTGCAAACATGGCACCCATTCAGGGATACGAGGCGGACGTGGGAACGCGCGCAAACCTGACGGTTCTCAACTTCGAGACGCTGTTCTACATGCACAAGAACTTGACGCAAACGCACCCAGACGACAAATGGCACCGTACCTACGTCGACAGGGCGACGTATCTCAATGACTCCGTGCTGTGGTACTCGAAGTCAACACTGCAGAGAAATAGCAGCGTGTACCTGAGGAACGTGGCCCATGTCCTGCAGGACCTTTACCGGTTGCCCATCCGACTGGCATACAGCTGGCGATCTGTGTCTGTCGAGAAGTGAGACTTTGAACACTTTTCTGAAAACATATACACACATTCTTATTCGTACAAACATGAAGTTTATGCAAATAATATACAATAATCATTGTTGACAATTCTGGCCAGAAACAAAATCAACCACTCTAGCATCAACAAAACACCCCCTCCCGAAAAAAAAAAAAATATATATATATATAAAACAACAAAATTAAAATGTAATTTCCGGTGGTGCCGCGTCCAATAGCGAAGAGACATCAATTCATTTTGTTTCACAGGGCTGATCAGTAAAGAAAAGTCTTTCCGAAGTCAGGTAGGGTAGAAGAGCCGTACCTTCTGAGCCAATTGGTGTATATCTTAACTATGTGCTCTCGCAGGGAAAGAAGACGCTGGGCATAAAGAAAGAAAATAACTATTTATCACTTGCGGGGATAATGCGTATAATAATTGTCTTCCATGATGGTATATAATTTTACAGTAGAAGTATTATATCGTACCATGAATCTAACTGTTCATTGTTCCTATTTGCCGGGGTTTTCTTCTCTTTTTTCTTCTTATCTTCAGAGGAATACCAATAAGTGAAAAGTGTCACAGCCTATGTTATTACTGAGTACTCGTAGTTTGTTCATAGTTCCTTTATGCATATTTTCTTTCACAGCTTTAAGGATTAGAATTAAACTGTATGTCGTAAGTCAAATAGCAACAGGAATTGTCATCGAGAAATACTGATAGTATTTCGAATGAACACAACAATTTGGGGGTATTTCTATAGAGAATGAAGAATGTTTAGGCATCTAAAATTTGTGATAAATGACACTTTTTTTTTTCCTGCATAGTAGACCTATATATTGTGTGCTTTGGTGAAATAGATTATAATAGATCGTAAATAATCGTAAATAGTAGTAAATGGGAAAACGTATAGAGACACTATTGAGTATATATTCATGTTATCATTACTGCAGGTTCTACGGCTTGACGCACTTCGCCACCACCGGTTTCAATGCATACGTCATTGCCAAGACTTTCTGCAATCATGTGACCCTCTACGGCTTCCACCCATCCAATCAGGACGAACTCGGCAATCACGTGGCGCACCATTACTACGAGGACGTCGAATACGAGTACAACAATGACGTTCACAACATCCGCAGCGAGTTCAGAAAGTTACAGGAGCTGGAGAAGAAAGGCGAGGTCACCATCGTGACCGACGTCTGTCCCGGAGGCGCCCGAAAGAAGACCTTCAGCAACATCAACAAGGAGGAACTCTTCGACCCAAAGTTTCTGTTCATGCCAAAAGCCAACAAGCTGAAGAAGCTGTTCGACGTTGAAAATGAAGGAGAGGAAAACGATGAAAAGCTACACGATGATGCTGCAGACACGGCTGGGCCTGGCGGAGAGAACAGGGCGGGGTGAGAAGCCTAGGACTGATTCACAATCTAAGATGGCTACCGCCAGCCCTGGTCTTGGCATTGGAGGAAAAACCAGTGATACGGCATCGAAACAAGTAGCCTTTAGTAATCGTGTTTCGGGTGATCTAAAGTCATTGACCGCAGAGATCAATAAGAGACTAGACGCTAGCGATGGCCTTAAATCAAAGACAGCGTCTGTAGCGGAGCCCAAGGATGACCTTATCATGGGGAAAGCTAACCTTTTAAGGAATTGGCAACCTACAAAGGAGGTTGCTCTTGCTGGCCTTAAAGACGATGATGACAATCGTGTCAGCGGAGGACTCAAAGATGAGACAGTGTCGTGGAGAAAGACTGAAGCGCATCCTCAAAATGGATTCCCCGACGAAGGAAACGACTCTGACGATGTCTTTGCCCAACTGGAGCAGTGGAATTTAGGCTTTGATAGTGCGGCGTCAGATACCAGAACTGACACTCGTAGCAAGGGAGAAAAGACTTCGGGCCATGCAGACAGAAGTCTTGAATATGGCCAAACTGGCTCGTTGGTGCCAGGGACTCTGACCATAAGATGGATGTGGCAGGCAGTCCCATTAGGACAAACTACCGCACAGACCTATGGTAGGAACAACGGGAACATGCTGGACCTTGGCGAGGGATCATCTAATAAATAACAGCTAATCTTTTTTGAGATTCTCAGCATATTTCAATGTATTTCTATTGAAATTTGGAATTTGAAGACATATCGAACATTATTTGCTGACTTGGTGACTAATGCAAGAACAGAAAGAGTAGACGTAGCATTGTCTTAGCTCAATAGTTGTTCGTGTCCATACGCAAGAGGAAATTCGGACACGTTGTACTTTTCGTGGAAGTGGCTTTCTTTCTGAAACATCATTACTTTATTCTTTCAGAACCTTGCCTCCCCCTTCCCCCATCTTTCAAAATCAGTGCTATCCGGTGTACCAACATGGTGTTAGTAAACATAATACACTGTGACAGCCGTTTGCAACTTATAATTTACATTGATGGGAGCACTTACTGAAATAATGGTTATACATAGCAGTGTATTATGAACAGAGAAGTGGGTTGTTCCACTGATGTTGTACAAACTACAGGGATGTCACCCGTGGATGTGTTACAGGTAAGGTGATATATTTTACTGGTTGTACTACTCTCCGTATTGAAAATGGATTTGACCCGTCACCCACTGCTAACAAATTAAAATTCACATCAAACATTGTATTCGTTGTGAGATACAATTACCCCAAGAAGTTGAGAAGAGAATACCAGCACTTAGTTTGTGTGTGTGTGTGTGTGTGTGTGTGTGCGTGTGTGCGTGTGTGTGTCTGTTTTGTACTGTCTTACTATTATTATTATTATTCGTCTTATCAGTGTGTTTATAATTTGCATTACTAAGTATGGTGATTGGGAAAAAATGAAAATTATGCATTGAGAACTGCCTTGTGTCTCAATGAATAAGATGAGTAACAGTAAAATCCTTGGTAAAAAGCGCAGTGAATTATAATTCATGATTGTTATCTGGAACGTTATACTAACAGAGGTTTGCATTTGATTGAAGCATTAATGTATCACCCCTCCAGATTACAGGTACCTCAGCAACGACTTAAAAGCTCATAGCTGATTGGGAGGAGCTTGGCGGCTGCCATGGTACTAACCGGAATTCTGTAAAATACAATAATTGTTGCATATTAAACACGAAACAGGTCCCTGGACATCTTGTTTTAGTTCTCACACGGAAACAAGAGAAAAGATTAAAGTCTTTTTTTTTTCTCCTTTTTTAAGGGGATGGCTAGTAAGTAACTGATCAGTGGGAATCAGTGGGAATGCTGGGGGATGATTGTTCCAGTCCTTGTGGGATTCATTTAAAAGTACATTATTGTTGTGTGAAAATTATTTGCTTCAGAATGGTCTCATATTCACAGTAATGTGCAGTGACGGGGCGATCGTTAACGGCCTGTTCACGATCGCCCCGTCACTGTACAGGCATGCTTACCTGAAAACATTAAACTGCACATTATTTGAATATGAGACCATTCTGAAACAAATAATTTTCACACAACAATAGATATATAATGCACTCTTAAATGATTCCCACAAGGTTTGGAACAATCATCCCCCAGCATTCCCACTGATTCCCACTGATCTGTTACTAGCCATCCCCTTTAAGTATGTTTTGATTAATCATCTTGTCTCCAGGATTTACTAAGTTTCACAGGGCAACTGAACGGTTCCGGGAAAAAGAAAAAAAAAAGTGTTTGATATACGATCATTGATACAACATTCCTGATTATATGATGAATAAAAATATTAAGTGCCTACAATATGCCAATGCACCATATACAGTTTCCACATGAAAATGAGCGTGTTCTGAGGATTTTCTTACGAAACCAGTAGAAACATTGAGGGTGTGGCCCTTTCTCTCATTACCGAACAGACCATTATACGACTCTTTGGGGAGCAAACACTTCGTCTCATCGTTGCCTAGTTTGTCACAACATCAAAGGGTCTTACTGCAATAGTTCTCTCGTCTATCCTAAAGTAACAGGTGAACGTTCTTTTCAGCGTTATATTCACAATCCATCTCAGTAGGTAGTACAAAAGAAGTATAGAAGAGGGCCAGGAGGAAGAAGAAGGAAGTCAGTATTCTTCTCGAGATGTCCCGGGATTTATTTTCTCTTCATGGTTTCCAGTCTCTGGTAAATCCAGAAGCAGCAAAATGATGAAAACAAAAGAGTCTCGTAATGTCTGATACTAAACGCTTTGTAAAGAGCAATCATACTCTTCTTTACATATTTGTTGTTGATGTTGTTTTTGACAATTAACATGCCCATGAAAACCCTCAGTAATAATTATGTTTATGTTTATGCAACAATAGATGATAAATTAGTCGAATTTTGACTGACATTGCCTTACCGCCACTGTGGAGAGAAACTTACAATGTAGTTCTATCACTGTGTCTTTGTCTTTGTCTGGCCTGTTAACCAGTTTTCAAGTTTGGGGGTAATTGATTTTATACAACACACAGTAGGCCTACATGTATAGAGGAATCTTTCAGGCCACGTCCTTCAATGGAGAACTTTCTTGATGTCGTGACTTATGATCATTCGGTTGCTTTGTGTGAATCCGTTTGAGCGGGTGTGTCCGGCGTGTGTGTGTCGTGTGTGTGTGTGTGTGTGTGTGTATTACAGTATATCACTTTTGTATACATGGTATCATTTTCACAAAATGTTGTATGTTAAAAAAAAAGTGATTCAGTAGCACATGTGAGAAGAATACAGCTGCTTATTTTCGTTCATACTATTTTCATTGTGAAAATGAGCGTGATATTGAATGACAATAATTCAAATAAAGAACATCATAAAAGAAGTATGTGTATTTGTCTGTGTGTGTGTGTGTGTGCGTGTGTTGTGTGTTAGTCGATAAAAACTTTCCTGACGGAGAGAGTAAAATAATTTGTCTACCAACAAAAGAGGAGACAGACACACACCTGGAATCACTGTCTTGAGTGTAAAAAATCAAACATCGTCTTTTAATGAGAATCGTGAAATAATACCTTTTGAGATCCACAAGTGAAGTGACAATATTTCGCCTCTCTTTGTGTCTCTTAATTTCTCTCTCAATTAAATTACAACTACTACGATGACACATAAGAACAACAACATCACAAAAATGTCGGCCGAACCCGGGCAGGACTACCTACTATATACCATCTGGGATCAATTCCTCGCCCTTCTCTTCAGCACCTCTACACTTGAAATCACGCCATAACACTTTTGACAAAATATATTCAACAGAAACACTAAGGGTAACTATCATTCAGAATTCCTGTGTCCTGCGGAGAAATAGCATGATATAACTTTTGAATGAAATCGGGGGGAAAAGAAACTTGTATATTTTGTAACGGATGGGTATAGTAATGAATGAGACACAATATATAGCGATATTCACTGCATGTTATTATGAACACATCTATCCATAGCAGGAATATTTTCAATAAAATACAGCTTATTGTATATATTTTCTCTTTTATCTTACTTTTTTTTTTGCACAAGATACTGATTTGAGACAATGCTCTTCATTAGAATCTGTACTGCTTCACTGAGTTTTAGCTCTTTCACTGACAATTTAAAAAGAGTGTAATGAACATACATGGAAAACACAATAGATATTCTTGCCCCGAAGGAACAGAGACTATGAATTTGTATACGAAGTAATGAAAACGAACATGGCACACAATTCGAGAACTTTGCAACTTTCGGCATTTCTAATAGAATTTGAAATCTCAATGCTCTTCAACTGTCAATTAAACCAATCTCACCACATCAAAGCATAATCAGCAATTCTCCATTTCTCAATATATATAGAATACGTGATTAAGCCACGATAACCATTCTCGTACTTCACTGCTATTTTCTATTCTTATTCCCGTTTGACGTCACACGCCTGACCTATAGAACACACTTCACATCTTGCCTCCCATCAGTATATTCACTCACTAATACTCACTCTCTCACACACACACAGACACACATACAAACACAATCTCTCTCTAGTGATTCTACTACATGTAACTGTCATCACAGTGGAACGATGTTATCATAATTATTTCAACTAAATCGAAGAAGTACGGAGTGTATGTATAAACTATATAATGTGATTATGATACACACGCAGATGAACAATCCAATGCACATTTGTGTCAAGAACACAAGAGAAAGTACATACCCAGCACTACAGGAATAACTCTAATTAGTATTGCTGCTGTGTAGAATTGGTATGGTAATGGTTAGTAAAAACAACGACACCAACAGACACGAGTAAAACGACAGCAAGAAAGAGACACATTTTTGGCATAGTTGCTAGTAGAGACTTGATGTACGCTCGGCATAATATTTGCTGTATCGCGTTCACTATTACGCCCAACATCATTCTACGAACAAGAAGAACATCATAAATACTTGTTCTATTCTTCTCGAGATCACTGAACAAAGATATTGTAGAATAGTTACAAGCTAAGACAAGAGGAGCGCTTTAAGACATACTGCCTATAAAAGTACTGACCTATTGTTATTTGGAAACAAAACAATCAACTGATGTAATCACACAGTAATATATGCCTGTAACTCTGCCTGTGTTTATGTGCTCTCTAGCATTTTTCTCTTTACTTTCTTTTGTTTTTGCAAGTACAAATCATCTAGCTGGTTCATAGAATCAAGAATACATGGAACATTGGGATCACTACACATTTATCAAAGCAGACTTCAACAGAGATTCTCTCTATACAGATGTTGATTTCATATTAACACTACATGGGGCATTAACTATGCTTGGCCATAGGTCATGGGTGCCGTGTTGCCACCGGTTACAGTATGCACAATGTAAACAGATTATTCAATGCACCTGTGTTGGCATCATTTGAACCCAGTGGCCTCTTCCTTTCCGTGTTCATGTTTAGACCAAATGCATAACAAACACAGGCTACAACTGTCAATAAGATCTGGCAAAATTTGTAAATATCTGTATGTTGACATTCATTCATTCATGTACAGGCGAATCTTTCTTTTAAATTGAATTGAAAAAAATATAATCCCAAAAGACCTGTACAGACCTCGTAGGAGATGTGGCTCAACTATCTCATCAATCCAATCCACAGCATCATCACAAGCCACAATCCCGTACACCAGAAATCGCAAGTTACAATGACTGAAAAAAGAAGAAGAAATCATTTCAGTTTGCTCTAAGTCTTATGTGCTAGTGCTTGTATTCTCTTACATACTACATGAAGCAGCTAACTCACACACATATTCTCCTGTTGTTAACAGCTAACACTGATGTACAGATATGAAAGAAAAAAAAAATGTGTTAGGTCACAGCCCATTTCACAACATTTCACATTTTTGTAAAAAACCAAATTAAATCAAATACTGAAGGGAAACATTGAATTTCAGAGTATGTTCTCACACAATATTACCCACTGGTACACATCCTCTGTTATACCCAACGCAAACTGACACAATAACTATAATGTCACACGAAAAAAAGGTTCCATGTAAAACGGTGTTCCAAAACATGACGTGGATACAGAAAATGCCAATCGTGACCCCCTACATTGATAAATCTCAACTCAGAGGTACAAAAATCAAACTTTTTATTCCAGTTGTCAGCTTGGACCCATCCTTGGGCCACATTTGGGCAACAGCAAATCAAACTAATCCAATGATCATGAAAAACTGCCCTGAATCAAGCCATGTCTTACTTACTAAGTGTCAAATAATGAAGAAAAAAAAATGATTGTTCTAAAATCACTCTTTTCATCAGATCTACATTTATTTCTTCACACATCATCAGATACTGAATCTACTCAGTGTCATACGCAATTGCCTTTTTTCATAGGCCTATGTGTATGAGAATGTGTGTGTGTGTGTGTGCATGTGCGTCTAGGGGGGGGGGGGGGGGGGGGGTTGAAGACCTTCAGATATAGATACCGGTAGCTGAATACAGTATGACATGTCCTGACTTCACATCATAGGGGTGGAAAAAAGGTACCAAGAAAAGTACAGTCAAGAGCAAACCCTGCTGCCCGACTCTTGTCACAGAATAGCAGGCTGCCAAAATAATCCCCAAAAGGCTGGAAAGGGCTCTTTTCTGTCAAAAGTAAGTGAAATAGAGGATACCTGCATTCCACTGAGTCAGGAGTCACAAATGAATGGATGAAAAACAAGACACAATGCACAGAAAACCACCTATCTACTGAGTATTGAATGGATGGTAAAACAGAAAAAAATATGTGACCCTGCATCACAAAACCAACAAAGAGTCACAAGTCATGTATTTTTTTTTTTATAGTTAAGAGCAGATTCTAAAAGAGCAGACTTTTAGCTTCAAAACGATGTATAACTCACTTTGAATGTACTCTCCTAACTTATCCAATTATTGGTAAGGAAACACACACTCTAGAAAAGTGTTACTGAGTAAAGAGGCTCTAAAAGTACAGCATTCATTCAAGCGCTTAATTTCACCGAGCTATGCTGGCTGCGCAATGAATGGGACAAAAAGCAGGATGTAAAACATTCAGTAACAACAATGAAGGGATTGTCAGAGTACGCCAAAATTCAGCATGCTCAATTAACACGTTCTATCCATTAGCAATGCCAACTTTTAAAGCAGTAGCATTATTCTTTCAAAAGTTATTAGAGTTGAAAATGTAGTGTAAAGGATTTTTACGATATGAAAAGAGCCCTCCGAGACATACAAAAATCAAACTATTTAAGAAAAGTGTCCTAGAAAAAACTGCTAAAAAAACAATTTTCCATTCAATTTATGATCCCCAAATTTAGAATAATGTAAGAGAAGAATTTCTCCTGCAAGAATTATGAAAAACTCAACTAGGTTGACTAGGTTGGCCCATTTCACCTATCTTCAGTCCTCATGTAAAATTAGGGCATGCAACTTTTTGTCGGGTTTCTGATGCACGGTCACATATGCCCTTCACTCATTCAAATTGCCGATGATCAAGTTTTAAACCTCACTTTCTTTTTCACCTCTATGTAACCACATGAGAGGTTGAATGTCAGAAGACTCACACAGGATAATTGCCTTCACTTTCCTACATTGTTTCAGCATCATGGCAGCTGATAAAACATCTTGGTCTGCAAACACACAATCAAAAAGGAAAAAAAAGGGAAGTTAGAACTACTGTTTGCAACTAACACAACATATACAAACTGTCTTACTTTTCTCTTCATACACGTAAGTACTAATATGATTCTGATGTTAATACAAGATGGGATTGGTATAGTCTAGCTCTTCTCTCATGAGCGGAATTTATGACTCTGACGCACACCCTCGTGGATGCTATGGATACAAACTTTTAAGATACTTATTCATACAGTCAATATACTTTTAATAAAGAGATGAAAATAGCTGGGCTGCACTGATAGAAACTTTGATATATAGACATTCTGTTTGGATGTCTTGCAAACCAACTGCTCTGGGATACAGTGTATGTGAGAAAAGTGCTGAAGTCTGTCATACATATCTATCTCCTTTTAGAAGCATGTAGCATCTCAAAGGAGAAGCCATCAATGTATACTGCAGATTTCCACATTATTGTCAATATATGATGCTACTATAGGGTGTGTGATAAAAAGTATGCAGTTTTGTATCTTCACATCTACAATGCAAACAGAAAAACACAATTAGAGCACTAGGCATATATCCTCTGCAGAATGTTGGCATATCTATAAAGGTATAAGGAAATATTAATGAGAGATTTAATAACCTCGTAGTTAAACTGGCGGTTCACATCCCTAAAAGGTATCGAGAATACAGTACATCCTTTCCATTTGCCCCATGAAGGTGTGTGATTATTACGTCATCAGCACTGGGCCCTATCACACAAAGTAAGTTATCAGTTTGTACATATAACAATATGAAATGTAAGTCCTAAAACTCTCATCTTTATCTAAGCGAAAGTCAAGCAATATCTTATTTGTCCTCCTGAGCAATTATTTTGGTGTTTTAATGACACACAGCTGATGCCTACGCAGCAACCAGTAACTGGACAACTGAGCCATATCAATCATAAAAATTAAATTTTCATCTTTCATTATGCAATCGTTATGCACTGCTGCGGGGTTTCTTAAACCACCATATGTTGCTGGACTGAGACAATATAACACAATAGAGAGGGCTAGTCATAAGCATGTGACCTTTTCCATGTAATACAATATTCTCATACGAATCACTGCAGAGCCAGATTTGCACATTTTCTTGTAGCAATTTTAAAGCTCAATGGTAGTGTCGGCGAAGTAAAAACAAAGGAAACAATTTGCTTAATATTCATCCAGTTGTGAAAGTCATATTGGAAAATTTTCCAGATATAACAATCATAATTATTGTTATTGGCATATAACCTTGAGCAGCACTTGAATAGCAATCATTATTTTCACAGTGACTGGTTGCATGGCACAGTGAAGTGATTTTGTATGAAATCAAGTCTCCATAGTACATAGATTCCGAATTGACCGTTTCATCTACATCTATATATACCAGACAGGCAAACAGCCCATCCACACAACTGGTGAGTGCATTAATCCTTTCAAATCCTGTGACTTAAAATCCTACTAACATCGAATATAAACATGTTGCCAATTGGGCTGAAGGAGTTAAGACAATGCAAGGATTTTACAATATTGCAATAATAGTGCCAAGTTGAATATATGCAACGCTGCCTATGACTGGTGTGCTAATTGGCTGGGCACCAGTGATGCTGCCTAGCTTTGAGGGGAGACATGGCATACTCTTCAATACTGAATTCTGAAATGCCTATAGACTTAATGGGCAGGCCACCAGGTTCCCATATAGAACAGGTTAAGCACAGATCACATCCATAACATTTGGAAAAGAGTTGCTTAGACTCGTGTTCCCAGTGAAAATACTGTCCACTAAAAGGCCAACACATGTTAAGTCTAAACCATCTGTTTGAATTGTCACCTTTGAGAATACTGAAGTCAAGAGGGAATACAGATTATTTTTGCCAGGAAGATGCTCGGATGCACATCAAAGATTTTATACCTTTTTTTTAATAAAGCATCACCAAAGAGATTTGAAGGATACCCAAGACAGACACAAAAATCGAAATCAAATGCATTTGTTAATTCATACCCATGCACATTGCTAACAAAGAGAAAAAAATACCATATGCAACAACAAAAAATTTCCGCAGGGCCACTGCAAACGGGGTGAAAAAAAAAATTTTGTAAGATCTTTTTCTTCTTTTTAATAACACAATCAACAAACATGTAACACACAAGAAACGCTATGAAAATTATTTCCTAAGACGGACAGAAGAGGAAAACACCTATGCCATACACTCACTGTACATTGTTAAGACTGTGTGGCTTGCAGTCGGTTCACAGTTTTGATAGATGAACAAATTGAGAAAAACCCTTGTAAAATTTATGAGAATACTTCCTTTACGTTCACTAGGAGAATGTTACATAACTAGAGGTATTACGATTCACCTGTCCTTCATCACTTGAAAATAATGAAAAAAGAAAAAAAGATCAATTACGCAGGTTTGCTCCTTGGTAGCACGAGCATTTCTGACAAGTGAGCCATAAAAAGTGACAGTCACTGCTCACATGAAAGCTATATCCACCTGCATATCGATCACACCAGAAGTTTCCACCTACTGCTCACTACTAAACTGCCTGTGGCTGAAACAGTGAATGCTCGAAGTTCCCCCTCAGTACTAAAGCGCCAAGTCTTGAGCTAGACTGGCAATGCATGCTCAACACAGATGCTTCTGCCTACAGACTTGTATCAACAAGACAAAAAAAAAAAAAAGACAATTAACACTTATTCTCAAACTCTTCACAGACTAATGTACAATACCTTATTGCATACACATCTCCATTGTACATATTATTTACAGAAGGAACTATACAATCACTAGATACTAGTTCATTTATTAATCAACATCTAATGAAAAACAATATTATTTTTGCTGTCTCAGTCTAGTTGGTACTTGTGTATAACCATTCACAAGGAAATCACTCAAATGCATCTATATTCTATTCAATCTAGTCTTAACACTAGACAACAATCGTCACTTTCTCGGTACAAATGAATGTTTCAAATAATCACTTGAGAAGTAATCCTCCACATTAACTTTGCATTCACTCTTTCTTCCTTAGCCCCCTCTCCTTTCCAAGAGCTCTCAAAGACTTCAGGGGTAAGCCATGAGGGTTTGAGAAGGGGGTGGTGATCACAGGATTTCTCCTCGATGGCACGGGGGCAGGAAAGGAAGGGAAGAAGCTGGTCTCTGACGTCAAACTTGAAAGCTCAATCTACCAACATCCACAGCGCCTTGCTCTTTCACAGTACAGCTAGAGTTCATCCATCATATGCTTGTGATCCAATCATACACATATTAGATGCACATTTGCTCTTAGAATCTATGGCAAAAAAAACAAACAAAAAAAACCATCAAGAAACAGCAGCACAACTTCGCCTCATCATTTTCTCTGGAGTATACTTTTAAACTCACTGTCATTCTTGTTGTGCACGCTTTTCTTGAAAATGTACCTCCATGGCCATTGCTGCACTGGTGTTGAATGGCAATGGGGGGTAGAGGGTCCAGGGGGGTTATATAGACTGTTGATATGTATGCCTGTACATCTCTTTAATGGCCTGGCACCACTCGACGGCATCACTCTCTGGATCGATCAGGTAGTATGTCCGATTTGGCTGAAGAAGGACAGAGTAAAACAAGTTTACAGAAAAACATGTCAAACATGTTGACCCTAGCAGTATATTCACTTTTATCCGCTAATGATGTTATCTTTGAAGTGTGTTTTCAGACGGATAAACATGTGTTTGCATAAGACACCTTATTTACAGTGAAAACTGACATTTGCATGATCAAGTACAAAAATGTAACATCACACACCACAAACACATCCAAAGGCATTTTGCACTGTGTGATTAGTCTCTCCTTCAATTACATTTATAGAAATTTGAAAAAACATAATTTGTTTGTCTGTGTGCTTTCTTCTTTTTTTTTTTTGCTTGAGGATGAAAGAATACATTATTTTCTGTGAGACTAATTAATGCATTTTGATAAATGTAAACATATTCTATACAAGGGGTTAAACAAGAGTTTAGTGGATTTGCTCAATTAAAAGCAACTGCATAGTGATGCAAAGTTTTTTTATTTAAGGAAGAACTTGCAGAAAATCCTAATTGGGCAAGTTTCCCTCCAACTCAGGCTGATCAAGCACACTACATTTGAGAAACTCTGTAAACAACTGTCAATCTCACAGGCAGAAACGAATGCACGACCTTCGTCAGACTCTTTCAATACTCTTGTAGCAAGCCGGTCAGCTGTTTTGCTAAGTGACAAAGAGAACACTTCACATAAAACTGGGTTTTCACAATTATGTGCTCACTCGAGTTTCTGCCTTGGGTGTTATTTGAAGTTTAAGTTACCCACTGTCTCAAGCAATGTACACGCTTGCCAACATTCAACTTACTGTATGCACGAAGTATGTCTTGAAATTCTTGGCTTCTACTCTCAACTGTGGTGACCTATCAATGTGTACCAGAAAAAACAAAGACAGAGAGAGAAGAAACTAGTGTCATGAAAAGTCATATTTCACATTGCACAATGATGAAGAAGGTAAGATATAGAATCACATTCTTGATTCAGTCCAAAGGTAATTCAGCTTGCTATTGTTGTCATCTTTCTCAGAAATGAGATAATTTACAATGAAGGTTTCATATACCCGCCATACGATATCGCAATCGAGCACTACCAAAAAACAATTTCCAACTACAGAAACAAAACTAAAAGTAATATCATGTGCAATGAGATTTATAGGCCCGAAATGCCGCTGAGCATGTATACAATGGGACAAGCGATATGTTGTAATGAAACAAATGAAACTCACCAAGGGATTTCCCCCTTTAAGACCATGTTCTCTGGGTCAACATAGTACAGGTGGGGGCCTTCCGTTAGTAGTAGCATTCTCCTCCTCGCAAACAGACCCTAAATGGACAGTGGAAAATACAATGATAGTGCATATACTCAGCATCTTTAATGGATTTCTTTAAGATCTATAAATTAGATAGCTATTTACTGCCAGGATATGAAAAACCTTTGTTACCTCCACCAAGGGAGGAGGTTATGTTTTCATTACTGTTGGTTTTGTTTGTTAGTTAGTTTGTTTGTTTGCCGTGTGCAAAATAACTAAAAAAGTAGTTAACAGATTGGGATGAAACTTGCAGAAAAGGTTGAGAATGACACAAGTAAGAAACGATTAACTTTTGGTAGTGATCCGAGAATTTTGGGGGAATTTATGAAGGATTTTTGATATTTTGGCAGGTAGGGTCAATGAACGTGGGAGTTCAGGCTGCGCGTATTTGAGGTTTGCATGCGCGCACTAAAGTGCGTGCTCTAGTTTCTGCTAGGGCGAGGCGCGCCGTGCAGCTGAGGGTTTATGACGGAACAAAGGCTTCTATATTGGGAAATTGAGCGACTTTAAGCACACAACGCTATAAGTACTTATGGGTAGAAATCATTGATATCTCTATAGAAGAACAAGATCAGTGGTGTAAATTAGCTGCATGCTTGGCGGAGGTCTGCGCTCTCAGAGTGCTTTTCTAGTTCATTCTCTTTTTGCTTTAAGGACACAACCAATGAAATATCTAAAGTTTGGCTCTACGGTTGGCACTGCTAAGAAAAAGCTCAGATTTTTTTGGGATTTTTTTTTGGGTGCATTTTTGCATTTTTAAGAAACGTGAGCATTCAATGCATATATTTTCTAAATTCTCAATACACAGAAGACAACTCTCTTGTCAAAGCACGAAAAGATATCAAGTATTATTTACCACTTGTAGATGAAACAAAAACCCAGTTTTAGTGCTTCAAAATAGCTCTAAAATGTGAGTTAGGGATAGAAACAACCAGAGTAAAAATGTTAATCAGAATAATCAATGTTAAGTATTGTTACAAAATGTGAACAATACTTATAACAAAACTGTTTCTAGAATGAACCATCTACAGTTATGGTTTATTGAGAAAAATAGTGACATCTCCTTAAACTTTAGGCTTTATTGCAAAATGTTAACATAGTAGGATGTTTTGCGATACAACTGACCTTCACATATGCATCAAATGTGATAACTCTTTTAACATTCTTTTAAATAACTGCTCCCAATGGTAAACAGTACCTTTAAGGGAACCTCATGCAGAATCAGGGCAACTTGACAGCTTTACTACTGTAAAACTAGAAACATTCACGCCATAAAACTTTTGCGAATTGGAGCCGACAGCCTTTTTCATGGCATGAGACTTTCGTGAACTGCTACTGGCATTCAACTCATCGTGCAGACAAAGACTTTTGTGTGCATTTTACTTTCATGAATCTTGGCTCCTTGCAAAAGTTTCGTGGAAGCGGAGACTTCATATTTTACAGCAATCCCATGGCTTACCTTCCGCTTGTCCACCCAGCCATTTTTCAGGATGAGGTTGCCCTCCACAAACTGGTGCCACTTGTTCTCCTTGCGCTGCTTCTCTAGCCGCTTGGCCCGCTCTGCATGAGTCAGGTCCACGATGTACTTGTTGTCCCGTGTCGGGCTGCGCGGTCGGTCTGGGGTCTCGATCCGCTTCAGGTAATCGCTGAGGCTGGTCGGATTGGACTCCAAATCAAAGTCATCCAGCTGTGTGAATGAATCAGGGTCAGAAAATTAAAAAATCACTACCTGGAATAGCATAGAGGAGGAAAGTGGACATGAATACTAAATTAGATCAAAGAAATCTAATGCAGTTCAACCGCTGTGCAGAGTCAACTGCTACAAATGTATTTACCATAATTATATGGCCCTTCACTTACCTCTTGATCACACTCATTGTTAGTGATAACCGACAAAGGATTGACCTTTACCCCCTCAGCATTAAGGAAGAACTTCCAATTTTTCTATTCATTTTACAACAACTTCTGATTTTTCTATCAATTTTACTGAATAACATTGTCAGAAGACTTATAGCTTCTGGACTTTTTAGCCAGAAATGACTTTTAAGCCAAATTTTGGTGACCTGTGACCTTTCATCTTTCACATTGTCATTCCAGACAACTGATTGCTCATCCACTTCTATCCTCCTTACCATACAATATTATCACTTGACACTTGTAGGTGAAGTTATATGTAAAGAATGCTATTTTGGCTAAAGTGAAGTGACTGTTGACTTCGACCTTTGAACTTTTACTATTATCATATCCATATAAATACCTGTCAATTTATTTCTACCCTGTCCAAAATCTACTATGATCTCTGGACATTCCCAGCTCAGGTAATGGCTAAAACATTTTTTTTTTCCTAAACTTACATTTGGATCAAAAGCAGTGACCTTTGACCTTGCACAGTTAAAAACTTATGGAAACAAACACCTATGTATTTTCACTCTTCTTACCAAATCATACTTACAACTGGACAGTCCTATTTGGAGATACAGCTGGAGAGTGTTACTTTTAGCCAAAGTTTGATGACCTTTGACCTTGATCTTGAGCACTTAGTATATCTATACCTCACGAAGCATACCAGGGCAAGCAGCAGGAATTCCCACTGAGTGTTCTATTTCAAAACGTAAGTTCAACAAGATGTGGGATGGACAAAGGGGCATAGGGATGAAAAACCTGAAAACATGACAAAGGAGAAAGAGGAGGGGGGGAAGGAGGAGAGGGAATAGATGATAGAGCAAAGGAGGACTTAAAGGGGGATGGGAACACTCACATAGTAATCGCTGTGAATCTCTTTCCCGTCCACAACCGTACAGGGCTTGAGCTCTGGAGCTTTTTGCTTGTGGAGGTTCTCCCAGTCCACCCCGTCGAGGAACGGATGTGCCTGCAGGGCGGGGTAGCCCCCACACTCATCGCAACCTAGCCGCTTACTGGGGTCAATGACCTGGAGGAGGGCGACAGAGAGAGAGGGTGAACATTTATACAAAGAAGTAACAGCAAGAAACAAAATATCTTGTTCCACCTTCCCAGCTGGGGACATTTTTCATCAAAAGAAGGTCCACCATAATATAAGACTTGGGACTCACACAGAGAATATCCCGAGTTTGAATCCTGCCAGTGGTATTTTAAAGCATCCTCAGACTTCTATGAACCCAGGCACTCACCTTGATTTGCCAAGCTGTATTATCAGCATCAGTAATTCTCGCTATCGCCAATGACGTAAAAAACTCCTGCGCATGCTAAAGAGCTCTGTCACAGGTGCACCGTGGGATTCCTCGGTCCATTGTTCGCTTCCAGTTGTCTAACGCGAGTCGCAGTTCCCATACGATTCAATGGAGTTCTTTGTCTGCTTTTCCGTTGTTAGCCCTTTTTTTCTTGGCTATAATTCAGCTTAAAAAAGTTGAAAGTGTCTAAGCTTTACTGATTTGCGGTCACTAGAGTCATGGTTCACTACTGCAAGGCTTCAATGTGCTGGTCACATGATGGAAAGCGAAGAGATCTTCAACAAAAAATACCTCTTTATAAAGACAGAGCATGTTGTATGTGCATGTGCAGCCAAAACCGGGGCTAGTTTGCCACCCGAGCTATCCCATAATGCATCTAAAACGCTGCTCTGCGCACGGCACCTACGTATTGGCGATACCCTCAATTCATCCAAACTTGGCCTGGTTGTAAAGTTAGCAAGTCAAATCAGGAATAGCTACGTGCTTCGGTTCAACAGGGAGGACATGGTGACACAATAGGGATCAAAGGGATTAAGTAATCTCTATTCATTGCCAATTAGTTTCTAGACAATCTGAGCCAACAGGAGAAGAAAACACTTCAGAGTGTGTGCCGACTGGCGAACAAAGCACAGTAGGGGGCAGACGCGATATAATGTGTATGTCCATCCTGAGCAAGTTTACGAAAGGCAACTGATGATACTGAAGTAATAAGACATGGCACGAGCATTGGGAAGATCAATGCTAACACTGCAGTTGCAACCCAAGGTTAATATCATCTCATTAAACATTTCCTTGGTATAAGATGTTTATTCTCACACTCCAGGGCCTCAGGGAGGAATGCAACGAGAGAGAGAGAGAGAGAGAACCTCTTACAATATGAAACATAGAACACGTAATTACACAAACCCTCAAATTTCTTGTTTTGCCTAAGAGGTTATGGATAGTTTTGTAAAGAATATTTTCTTTCCAGAAAGTTAGTCTGTTCGCCATTCTTATTCATTCACATCCACCTTGGAAATGTCTTTTGGAATATTAGATATATACAAATGTCATTCCAGATTTCATATCTGGAACATAACTTTGTTTTGTTCCTGTCTTATTAAATCTTATGGAAAACTTTAATTATTTTATACAACCGAAACAAAACACAGCATTGTGATGTTGTTGATGACATTTTGGCTGTCAACTATCAAATGCCATGGGTGATGCAAAACTACCAGGTACATGTACGAGCAGTTTTTATGATGTGCTGCAGCACAAATGCAGCTGCACACATATATATGAATATATTTCATAGCTCTGTAGAATGATTTACAATTCAGCACTTGGAAGAAGAAATGGCCACACACACAACCAGGTGCAAGGGTACGTAGATCTTACCAAGAGTTTCGACACCAGATCCCGCGCTTTCTTTGAGAAGCCATCTGGGTAGTCATATTCTAGCTTGATAATCTTCTGGAATATCATGTATTCATTGCTGCAGCACAAAAGAGAGAGGGGGGGGGGGGGAGAGAAAGATATCAATATGGAATGAAACATGATTTTTTTTTTCTTTCATTTGCAGAAATGACTTCCTCACGTATATCATAGCACTTACAAACAAGAAATATGATCCACATTTACAATTGTACCAGTAACTTCAGCAATTGCGCAGAAATTTTTGGAGCTTCCCATTTTTTTATTTGCTGTATGTAAAAACCTGTATATCTAAAAAAAAAAAAAACAGGAAGCCCCAAAAATATGTATGCATGTGCCATTGATTAAACAAAAATAACAAAGGACTTACACTGTAGTTTAATCTATCTCATTTAACTTCTTTTAATTGTTTTTAAGAATTAAAAAAAAAAGATTAATATAATACCATACTGTTACAACATTAACCATTATTTGGACTGTGTTTCTGGAAATTATATAAATTCTTATATTTTTGTTCTTGATATTTTAGATATCTCCTAACCAAAAGTCTTTTTTCCCAGGAAAACAATAGATAACATCATGAATAACATCAAATAGATAAATCATAAACAATTCTGCTCAGGTGAACAGGCTACATCCCACAGATGCTATGTGCCAAAATCTTACATTTGCAAAACTGTGGTACAATACGTATCAAATATCTCCAAAAGCACATTCTAACAAATTCATGCAAACTACAACCATAAAACAACTAACTTGGAATTCATCAGTAATTTTTCAACTGAAGCAACATGAAGTAGAATTCTTACTGTTGGTCAGGAATCATGGGATGCAATATCTTCAAAATTTGATGCATTGAAAATTCACTTGAATTTCTTTTTTTTTTTTTAAATCAAAGGAAAAAAAGCATGTGTTCAAAGTTGTTTTCTTCCAAGAAATATTCATCGATCATGAGAAAGTAGCGAAAGAGGATAGCACAATATAAAAAATCTCAAGAAAAGAGAAAACATACAAATGACATGACAGGATGGCAACAACAGATCAATTGCCTCATGCTCTCTCTCTCAACAACAAAAAGAAAGAAAGGAAAAAAGTATATATATATCTTTGCAAATAACAGCAGTGAAATAAAAACCACCATCACTGAAAGCCTGAGCAAAGCCCCGGGTACAAACATCAATCAAGGTACAACAACAAGAATGTCAGAGAGTCGATATGAATAGGGCAAATCACTGGGAAACATACAATGTGATTCTTTCATGCCATTGTATTTTTTTTTTGAGGAAAACATCTGATTTGATTCATATTTTTGAAAATGAAAAACATCTTCATATTACTGCTTATTGCTTTGAGGAGAAAACAACTTCTAAATACAGGCTGCATCACAATGTAGAAAAAACAGCAAAAAAAAAAAAAAAAACAGCAAAAAACCAAAAAAAAACCAAACAAGAAAACAAAACATGCTATCTACACCACAATGTAAAAAACAAAACAAAAACAGGTGAAGAAAGCATGCGGCTGGCGGGGTATACAAGATCACTATCAACCCTCTTGGGTTAATCACCTTACACCTGAAATCTTTTTAAGCCTGAAAGTCTCAAAATTCTTGAAATTCAATGTAAAATAGATAGCCAGGGGTACCAATGGAGTCAAGAATTAACATGCTGTATTTCATCACTGTACCGTACTGGACTGTACTGGCGATTATCATGCATACACTTTAACCCTAAAAGGGCCGGGCTTTTTTGGCTATGCTCAGACCGGGGGGGGGGATGGATTCCGCCCCCCACCCCCGAGATCTCGGCCATTGGTGGTGCGATCGCAATGAAATTTTGCATGCGTGAGACCCACGTTATAATCTACAAGATTGTGTCATAAGATTTTTTGAATTAATCAATTTCTAATTTTAATTAATTAATTATGCAAATTAAGCTCAAGATTATATTTTAGCCTAATTAAAAGCATTGAGAGTCTAATCTTTGATCTGTAAATGTTTTAGCATATTCAACAATTGTACATCACAAAAACTTCCAAAACTCATTTCAATTCTTATGTATTTTATTGTTTTCAGAATTTATGTATTTCTTTGTTTTTCAACTTTGTTTTTCTTTGTTTTTTCATTGGAAATTGTCACTGACCACTTTTCTACCATAATTAGCAGAAAATTAATCAATGAAAGTGATTAATTCTAAAAATAATCAGGTTTTTCTGACTTTCATGACAAAGCACTGTTTTCCATAGGAAATGTACACAAAATCACAAAATTGTGCCCGTTTTGGGGCAACATTCCGTTACAAAAATGGGCGTGGCTTCGCAAAAGTATGCGCGGACGTTGCAAATTTGGTCTTAAAAGTTGTGCGAGACTTGAACAAACAAAGTCAAGAAGCCTTGCAATGAGGCCTTCTCGCGTTACAGAATTATAGCGCGAAATGTCGAGGGGGGGCGGATTCTGCCCCCCCGGCCCTTTTAGGGTTAAATGTGAGTCGACAGTAATGGTCCTGAGAAGGTTTAATTTACAGTGTGAATGGGACCCTGTCCTAGAGAGAGATATATGTGTGGAAAAACTTATGTTTTCTTATGTTCTCCGCGGAAAACAAACAAACAAACAACGTATGTTCTCTGCACATACCTTGCTCTAAATGGAGGTAGACCTGCTTGTAGTTGATAGACTATACAGCCAAGAGCCCACAAATCAGAGCTGAAAAGAAGAACAAACAAGGGGCATGTAGCATTCATATCAAATAAAAAACAACTCTTCCTGACATACAGTGTACATGCCATTCCTTCAAACAGATAAATCTCCTTACTTGAGCTGGGCAGTCATATTTGTTTTTCCCTATCAATGAGCCAACTTTGACTATTTTATCAAGACGAGGGATTCTTCTAAGTTGGCATTGGCTCTATGATCCTAGACAAGCATAGACTTTCATGAAATAAATTTGATTAAAAGTTCTCTTCTGTTTTTCTGGACTCTGGTGTGATCTTCGTTACCAGTTCATCAACTTACTTAGATAATTACTAAAAAGGTTGTTTTTGGTTTTTTTGTATATGTGAAATACTTACATTACCCCAAAATAACAGGCCATTGAAAGTGAAACTTCCCCAAACATACACACGGATTCAGTGAGTGCAGAAAGGTTACTGGAGTACTCAGTGAAAGTATGGAAAAAAGTACACAATTCATCCAAAAAGTATCGCTTTTCTTAACTTTGATGATTAAGTTTATGTGTTGCCCTCTCTCAAGTATATCTCTATGAAAAAAAAAAATGTACTTAAAATTTCACACATATAATTGTACCATAAAACTGAAAAAACACTTGACCTAGCTCTTCCAGAAACAATAGATTTGCCTTAAAATATGTAACAAGTCAAAGAAGTGTTTACTTGTCATTAAATATGAATATTTCTTGAATTCTTCTTAATTTCCATGTACTATTGAACTCTCCTGACATTGAAATTGTTCCAGTGTTCCATCTCCAAAGGGTAGCACATGAAATTAATCAAAGCTTTAAAATTCATAAACTTTCCATTCAATTTATGATTTTGAACAAATGTCTCCCTATCCTATCATGGAGTGCTTTATCAATACATGTATTAAAATGGGAAAAAGTCCAGTGAGATAAAATTCGTTTAACTATGTTATGTGCAAAACCAGAGACTCCAACCCCAAGCACCTTATGATCGGGAGATTCTCCCGCCTGAAACCCCTAGCAAACGGGAGATTCCAATTTGATGTGCGCGAAGTTCTTGCTCTAGGGTTCTAGATGCTCTCTCGTTTTATCTAAGGCTTCATACAATGATATTAAGTAAGAATTCATTTCAAGCGGGAGACACAGAGCCAGGGCGGGAGAAATTAAATCTCAAGCGGGAGAACGGGAGATTTTGCAAAACAGGGATTTCGGCGGGAGATCTCCCGTCGAAAACGGGAGAGTTGGAGTCTCTGCAAAACAGCACCTTCGAAAAAAAATGAGTCCTGACGAACTTTCTGATGAAAGTACAGTCAACCTTGCCTAAGTCAAATCTATTTGGACTAAAGAAATAGCCTCAACCTAGAGACTATGTGACTTAGAGGGATTAAAATCAATGGAATATGAAGAAAAGAGGACTTGAAAAGACATTTGACTTTAAGGCGATAATTCGACTTAGATGCGAGGTCGACTTAAGCAAGGTTGACCTGTATATCGTTTGGCAGGGTCCTTAGTAGTCAGCTCTCACCTTTTCGTTGCGGATTTCTCAGTGAGGAGTTCTGGGGATACATATTGTGCCGTCCCGACGAACGAATTCGCACGGACTGCAGAGAGGAGAAGGCAATAATATTCATTGACAAAAGAAAAACAAATATAATCACTACCATCAGCACAGATTTGTGTAATATGTTTTACTGCATCACAAACCCTACAAATTACGTCCCAAGACAAGACTTTTTTTAAAAGAGTCAAAGTTAAACGCTGAAGGGGAATCCTCAGCCTTAAAATACAATATACAATAACAATTGTTACGTAGAAATTCCCACTTAGCAGTACTCCTTTAAGAACATCAACATGAGAAGCAGCCTCTAGAGTAAGAAATTTTTGCGGCCTGACATTTTCATGAATTGGAGCTAGCTGCCTTTTCGCGGCCTGAAAGTTTTCGCGAATGGCCACTGGCATTCAGGGTATATAGCTTTGACAAGAACTTTCATGTGCATTTTAATTTCAAGAATGCTGGCTCTATTTTAACGCAATTCATGAAATTAAAAAGCATCCAAAAATGTCAAGTTTTACAGTAGTCTGCCAACACTCATCTGAAGTGCTTAAAGGTAACACATCAAAATGTCACCATGTCTTTGCTTTCTTCACCAAGAGTTTTTGTTTTGTGGCAAGAACTCTGGTGAGGCCAGCTACTGGCAAAAACAAAGGACCAGTCACCAGGACAAAATACTGACAAGCCATCGTTAAATTTATTATGTATGGCAAGATGATCGCTGGTCACATGATTATCGACTAGCAGCCAAATATTTGATGAAGACAGATGCTACTTCTATCCAGTGGTTGAAAAAAAAAAAAAAGGAAAGGAAGAAACTTTTCTTCTTTAAAATACCATTTTTCACACCCTAAAAGTTCATAATCTATCCAATCTCTACTCCTCTTCCCATCAATCCATCATCCATCTGTCTTTAGTTGTTTTACTTTCTCAGTTTTCTTATCACATTACCATCTGCAACATACTGTAAGACCAGATTCGCAAAATTAAAATGCACATGGAAGTTCCGATTTACACAAATGCATTGAATGCCCATGGCAATTCGCCAAAATTTCATGCTGCCAAAAAGGCCATCAGCTCAAATCCGCAAAAATTTCATGCCGTAAATATTTTCTTGCTTTCCAGGATACCGTTATTTGATTTTCATGCAAACAATAGCTTTCCTTCTCACAATACAGAGGTGTCGTATTGATTTTATCTGTGATGTCCGGGATGAAAAATTAAGCAAGTTTAATGTTTTTCCACGGACATGCCGGATGATCGAGGATCATGCTGGATGACTTCATGGAGTCAACACGGTCATGCCAGAAGCAGTATAGATGATCCTGAAACGACAGGGATCCATGATGCGATCCGTGAAAGAGTAAAAGGGGCTTTAAGGAGAAATCGAACGCAGTCTCACCAGCTCCTTCTTCAGCGTCGTCAGTGCCGATTATTTTTGCTGTCCCAAAGTCAGTGATTTGTATGTGCATGTCCTCGTTGAGCAGTATATTCTCTGGCTTCAGATCTCTGCGGATGTGGAAGAAGACAGATGGGATACTATGAAGCCATGATTTTCATCAGAGCAACATTTCTAGGATTATTTAACAATTGGGTCAACGAGTCCGCAAACTTGGTGAAAACATGTGACATAACGAAACTACCATGCTCAATTTATATGAAAATCTGAGGGAGAAATAAAGATGGTGTCCTACAATTAATCTAACACACCTAAGGCTGCCAAATGTAATTGTAAAGAGACAACATGAAAATTTAACTGTGTCTGTCTCGATGAGACTGATGGACAAATGATGGTCAAACACATACACACAGACACTCACACATCACATGATTTTATATATTTTTTGCTTACACCCTGCTGTGTAAGTTATTGTCGCATGTTTTGATAAACAAGGTCCATTCATACTCAACTGCTTTCCTTCTGTTAGATCATGATGCATTTGATTTGCCATTGTTTACACAATGACTGAAAAAAAGAAGAAACTAGAAATGTCGCTATGGCGACTGATGCCTCCGCCATAATGCATGATTCTCCCAATAGGTGTATAGTACAATGTGTTCACAATGTGTGATGACAGGTTTCACATACCGGTAACTGGCAAAATATTGAAATGACAGGTTTGTCAGAAATATCTTGAATGTTCACTATCCTTGAACTGGGTTTGCTATAAATGTCTAAGAGTGCAGGTACACATATTTGGGGAATTGAGGATTTTTACTTGACTTCTGACCGACCCTTTAATAATTTAATGCAATGAGTAATTCTCAAGGTATGAAGAAAGAGTGTAATTGCAGTACAAAATAGATTTTTTCTTTGCATTTAAACCTGGCCTTTGACCCTTAACCTTTGACCTTCTGGCTGGAAATTTCTCAGTGAATCTCCATTAGGTAATACATGTATATATTAAGATTTAAAACTAATAATGCAAGCATTGCATATGCTAGTATATGAGGGAAATAGTAAAATTTTGAGGAGTTGGCCTTGACCTTTGACCCCCTGACTATTGACACATGACCCCTAAGTTCCCTAGATAATCCCTGCCAGTCAGTACATGTGTATGTACCAAGTTCCATGAAAATACAACGAACCATTTGCAAGAAATGTGAAATTGTAACATTTTCACCTAACCTTTGCCCTTTTGACCTTTGACCTTATGACATGAAACTCTCTCTGGAGAACCTTTACGCAGTAGTACATGTCTACACTAAGTTTCAAGAAAATACCTTTGGGCATTGCATAGATATGGGGGAAATAGCAACATTTTTAGCATTTGACCTTGACCTTTTGACCTTTGACCTCTTGCCAATGTCACTAAAATCTATTCAACTAATTGCCCCATCATACATCATCCTTGGACCAAGTTTGGTGAAAGCTGCTTCATCCAGTTTTGAGTTATCACGTAAACAGATAAATTTTAGGATTTGACCTTGATCTTTGACCTTTGACCTCTGTCAGATTTATCTAAAAAACTAATCAAGTAATTGTCCCATCATACATCATCCTCGGACAAAGTTTGGTGAAATTTGCTGGATTCATTCTTGAGTTATCGCGTAAACAAATACAATTTCATGATTTGACCTTGACCTTTGACCTTTGGCCTTTGGCTGATTTCACCCAGAATCTAATCAAGTAATTGATTGCCCCATCATACTTCATACTTGGACCAAGTTTGGTAAAATTCCAGTCAATATTACTAAAGTTATCGCGTAAACGAATGCGGACGGACGTACGGACGTACAGACATACGGATGGACGTACGGACGGACGGACAACCCGAAAACATAATGCCTCCGGCACCACTTCGTGGCGGAGGCATAAAAACTCACTTGGCTGCATATGTGACAATTTAAATCTGCATCGCGTATATGCCTGAACAATGACGACAGCACCCCCCCCCCCCCCACACACACACACTCTCATCCACGGCCTAGTGCGGCAAATTGTGTCTTGGGATTAAAACAAATGAATCTTTCGATATGTGTGGCATTCACATAAATGGTGTACAAGTTATCATGAGGGTTTCAAGAAAGATATCAAGACCTACTTATTTTTGCTGATTTGCTGTAGATCACTGTGGCTGGTGCGGTCATTTTTGTATCTACACTCAAGAACTATCAGTTTTTGCATTGCACTGCAAAAACTTGATTTCTAAATTCTGTTATTTGCAGGTGTGTATGAACAGGCCGGAAAGAAAGAGTTTGACTTCAATGTTCTGAACTGGTATTGGCAAACCTTTGATTGCCCCTAAACTAACAGAATATCTCTTGATATCAAAATTGGCTCGAGGAACTACTTAATAAAAAAATAAATACAGATGGGATTTATCGCATTTGAAATCCTGCAACAGCAATGTGAGGTTTACTTTAACCTCACTACGCAATTGGTCAAATACCAAATTTCCTTGTATCATTAAATCGACATCAGTAGTTTTACTTTTTAAAGAATATAGATCTTTTTACATATAATGTAAATTTCTAAAAATAAAAGTTTCAGGCTGAGAGAAACATGTATATTCAATTTTGGTGCACAACAGCGAAAAACAAAACACTTTGTATATATATTGAAAGTATGCCAAGACTGATTTGTTTTCAAATCTAAGAGTTCTCCATGAATCAAACAGTACTTTATTACATTCTCAATTGTATATTTGTGCACAAGTCAACACGTTCTTCAGTCTAATAACGATCATCTCTAAAACAATTGACGGCAAGATAACAGAGACAAACACGTTTCTTCAAAACAGATAAAAACAGAGTTATTTTTGCTAGGTACAGAATAAACAAAGCACTT
The DNA here is from genome assembly GCF_040938485.1 of Diadema antillarum. NCBI lineage: Eukaryota > Metazoa > Echinodermata > Echinoidea > Diadematoida > Diadematidae > Diadema > Diadema antillarum. The sequence goes on from NW_027271492.1 coordinate 1,355,306, forward strand.
CAGAAACAAGAATCTTGATACGTCTGTGCCCGAACAGTACGCAGACACACTAACCATGAAACACACACACACACACACAAAAAAAAAAAATACTCAGAACAACCTCTGGCACAACATTTTTGATATTTCAATGTAGTGTTGTCCACTTTTCAATAGCGAAGAAGTGTCCAAAAAAAAAAAAATCATCGAACTAGTTTGACCTTAAAGGAATTCAAATCAATTTGACCTTCAACCCCTTTGACTCTTGACCCTTATCATATCTATTGAGGCAAGCTATTATACACTTTGACTGAACTTTTTGGTCTCAAAGAACTGAGTGTTTTTTGTTGTTTTTTTGTGAAAAAGATTATTACATGTATTTTAAATGTACGGAGGAAAAAAAGTCATTCCTGGTAGTGTGGGATGACATGGGTGATCCTACTGAATCTCTCTTAATTTGCTGCCCATCGCATTACTTAAAAAAAAACACAAATACAGTAGCATGTGTCAGCGAATATGTGCATTGCACGATACATTTTTCGGTATCAGTCAACTCCAGCTGAGATTCTTTAGCTGCGTGTACTTACACAAAGATCAGTCATAAAGCAGCATGCGATTTGTAATGGGAATTCTGGAATATATCCAAGCCGGCCCTGCTGCCCAACTCAATAGTATCCCCATTCTACCGGGTCCTAAATCTTTTTATAAAAGTGTAAAAGTCTGCCCTAACTGTCCTAAACCATTTTCCAACTGGACAAGGCAAGTGCCAAAATGTGTCTCACCCATTTGCGTAGAAGAAAATGTTTTTCTAACTCCCAGAAATTCATTGACCACGCCTATGACCTTTGACCTTGTGGTGACCTTCAACTCCCCACGGGACATATTACCAGCCAAGTTTGGTCACAAACGGACATATCGATCAAAAGTTATGAGCCATAATCGAAATGCGCCGTAAAAACTTAAGATTGGGCCCTAAAAGTTCCTTTACCCCTATCTGTGACCTTTGACCTTGTGGAGACCTTCAACTCCCCAAGGGTCATCTACCACCCAAGTTTGGTCACAGACGGACATATACATCAAAAGTTATGAGCCATAATCGAAACGCGCCATACGACCCTAAAGTTCATTGACCCCTGCCTGTGACCTTTGACTTTGAGGTGACCTTCATGTTTGGTAAAATGTGTAACTTTGCATAACCACTGTTCCCTCCACGTTTGATTGAAATTGAAGTCCTCAGTAGAGAGATATTCAAGTTTTTGTAGCCTTACGGACAGACGCTGCAGGCGATCCCTTTGTCTCCCCTCACCTCCAGTGGGCTCGACAAAAAGGACTTTGAGAGCACAAAGTTACCCCAAGGAGGTTTAAGAGTCGGAGTTCCAACTAGCTGTAATTATTCAAACAGTTGTCAGATTTCTATTGATATACAAAAGATTTTCACAGGTGCATTTGTGCATTTGATGATCGATGTTCGACACCGCCGTCTTGCTGACCAATCTAAAGATTCATTTTGAACGTAAACATAATGTTGGCCATATTTTGCTTATCTATTTATTGAATGAAATGAAATTTCACTTAATGATAAAGCATGTAAAACAAAAGTCAATCCCATCCAGAAATTTGTGCAAAAGTGTAAACCGGGGATTGTTTCATAAAACTTGTAATCAGTGACAAGTTGTCATAGATGTGACAAGCTACTGAAATCCTTGCATCTGATTGGCTGAGAGCAAATTTGTCATAGAAATGTGGCAGTTGTCACTGATGACAAGTTTTATGAAACGGGCCCCAGAGCTGTATCATGTGGAAATGTTTAAAACCGACACCATCCTGGTAAGCTGGTTTTATCACTTTCCCACTTAATTTCCACAAATAAAACTAATATGGAATAATCTTCAAGTATAGTTCCTTATTGATAGATATAGCAGATTAGTGCCCGGGTGTGCCCAGTCGAGTAATTTTCATCTTTATTTCAGCATTTTTTGCGCAATTTCTATTTGCCCATCCTCGTGTCTGTACCATCTACCTTGTATAAGAAGGGATAGTGAAAAGTAATTACTATCATGAAGACATATCTTCCTTAGAAAGTGGCTGGTGATTGTGAAATGAGACACGAGTCAATTGTCTTCCTATCTGCGTGGCAGATCCTGTTTGGCACATGCTTCAAATATTTTTGAGCAGCGGCATCGAACATCTAGCAAAGGAAATAGACAGTTGTGACTCCATCCTCTTGAACCTCCTTGGTTACACTAAGTAGTTCATTTCCACACATATTGTGATTTCTATGACAGTCCTACATATCTGTATCATTAGATTCCTTGACCATCAAAATATACTTTTACTAGCATTTGGAATCACATTCGTATCATTGTCAATTTGATATCTATTCACAAATGGCCCCATTTCCCAATGATAAAGAGTCCTTTAGAAAATGCAAACAAATACCTGGTTCCAGAGGATGATCCAGATCATTACCCAAATTCAATCACCACTTCCTTGCGTAATTATTAACTTTTCCTTAAAATTTCATCAAAATCTGTTCACAACATTTTGAGTTATAATGCGAACAGACAAAGAACCAGACGGACAAACAAACCAATGCCAGCAAAAATATGTACAACCTCCTTGGCAGAGGTGATAAGGACTAATTCCGACAATGATGGTGAACCTGACATGATTTGACAAAATATTTCACTCTAAACCCCTCCCCCTTCCGGTGAATCTGGTGCTATGTGCTTTCCCCCATCATATTCCATTCACCGGCTTTAAATTGTGCCCACTACAGTAAAATCCAATTGACTTTTTGACCCTTCCAATGGAGATTCATAATAAGTGAAAACTCATACTGTAATGTGTTGTGGTCTCTTTTCTATTAGCAAATTGTAAATTATGCAAATGATTTCAAGTCTCAAAATGTCAACTCTGTCAATTGCAATAACATTGGTTTCCTTTTTTTTTCATACTAATTAATCTGATCATTCATGTTTATATTCAGCAAATTTCATTTCCCTGTGCGCTGTTTGAGGCAAGTCTCATATTTCTTCCTTCTATATCCTTTGCGTACTGTGAGCGACATTGGAAGTAGGAAGTCTTTCCAACATTTTACCAAGGGAACTGATCATCACGATATCCCCCATGAATTTTTGTTGGTGGTGCCATTAACATGAAAAGATAATTCTTTATTCCTTCTTCTCATGAATTCACATCTACCGACTTAAAGCTTTGCAAACCAAAAAAAAAAAAAACAACAACTCTCGCATCACATCAAATCGCACACAGGAATCCTACAGGTATACACATCGTAGAGTGTTGTCTTAGTACAAACAATGATAATGCGGCCAGTGAGAATTCGGCTCAACAAGACGGAAAGTAACTCTGCACCACTCTGCACATTTGAAAAAGGCAATATATCATATGCACCCTCCGTGATGCCTTTCTCCATTTCACAGAGTGCGAGGTGTTGGAATCAGAAAAACATCCTATTTGGAAGGCGTATCACTAACCCAATCACGAGTCAATGATATCACATATGAGATCAACAACCAGCTTGTGTTTATCGCATATGTATAATATTGCCCGTCATTCAATTTTTCTCTCTCACAGGCATACGTACATGCATACACACAAACACACACATGCACACACACCAGCTTGTACGTACAGCACTACAAACAGCACCAGAGGATCCCACACAGAACATGTGTATTGCACACACTATACAACATACAAACACAGTAACATATGAGCACACAGCTGAGACACACAGACACACAACACAAACACACACACACACACTCACACACACACACACACACATACACACACACACACACACACACACACACACACACACAGAGGCAGATAACAGAGACACCATCCAGCACAACACATGCAGGTGCTCACACACACAAGTACAGTCCATTGAGAAAGTGCTAGGTACACACTGATCCACACCTAGCACACACTCTTTCTCTGCATTTCAGTGTATGGTGGCCTCAAAGTGCAAAGTGCAAGCTAATCTTTGCCAGAGGGTTCTAGACTACACCTACACTAGTATACAGTGCATTTTCATGCACACTTTGCTCATATTATAGAAATGTTATGTGTTAAATACACTGATGACAATTTCCAATGCAGACTTCAAAATTAGCTAAAGTATGATTTTTCTGTAAGAAATACTATACCTGTCTCATCTAGTTTAAGTATAATAGCCTTGAAAGTAACATCTATGGGCCTACTGTAATTTCATTATCGCTTCTATACTGGAGTAAAATACGATACTTTATCAAAGACACAAATTTGTTGTGGTATTAAAACCCCAAATAACAACATTTTCAGTGTTTGTCTGTTTGTTTGTTTGTTTGTTTGTTTGTTTGTTTGTTTGTTTTTGTCTGATTCTGCTTTGGCATTTGAAAAGTGAATTTATATATTCCTGCAAATCTTCATACATTTAAAAGCTTCATGTAAGTGTTGTTTCTTCTGCTCTTATGTATCCTTTTCCAGCATAGGGTGTATGTCATAATTGATATTTGAACTGTGACATAAGTTTTCTATGAACCATAGCAACACAATGACCACCAAAAAGAAAAAAACAAACAGCAAACTTGTAAATAAGGTACATGCTGTTGCTAAGGGGAATCTCACAGACGTAAGTATTATCTGCAAGAAATACAGTGTCCACGCATGATCAGATTTCAACTTATTTTGTGTGCAAGGATCCCTCTGAAAAGCACAATAATTATAACCTCATAATGCTTTTACAAACACAAAATTTTCAGGTGAGCCCGATATATCACTTACAGACAGTTACTGGTGTTTTCTGTTGAAGTCATTTTGACGGCGGACCAGAAGAGTTTGGTTAGACTTACTCCTTTTAGAGTCTAGGAAACTATTCCAGGAAACTAATCTGACAATGCCCAGTTTGTTCCTCACTTCAATCTAATGTAAACTGCCATGGGACATTCTCCATTCATTTTCTTCGTAAATCGTCAACAAACAATAAAGTCCCTAACACCACATTTCCATCGTTTGGTGCTGTCTCTTTTTATGACAGCTTTCACTATTCACTGCAGGTGTTCAAAAGGAAAAGGTACAAAAACTATGTCTCATTTGGGCCCTCTGTTATATTAACATAATGCCTTGTCTGATTGCAGGATTCTCAAAAGCCTTCAAATTGCTAAATCTGCAACTGACGATCCTTCCTTTGGCAACACATTCTGAAAAGATTAAAGTTCTCAAATTGGCTATTTTTTATACACTTTCCCCAATTTAATGAAATGAATCAGTTTCATCTATAAGTACTCTTTCTCCGATGAAAAGATATGAAGTGAAATTCAGATGTGCCAATGACAACACAATATTAAATTTCTGCCACAAACTTCTTCTGGGACTTTAATTATGGACTGACAGGTGTAAGCAATATATGTCCGTATATCTGCTGCATCTAATAACATCTAGATACAAAATATTGAAAGAAATGAGAACATAACATCTCCGACTTCAATATGGCTAATCTGCAAACTGCACAATCCTAAAACGTCAGTGCTTTGCCTTCACAAAATGTTTTTACTTACAATTCATTTGATCAACAAAATAATGGTAGGCAAAGTAAAAAATACCCAGTTTAAAGCATGCTTTCCATCAATAATTGCACAAACTTGTGAGCTGTTTATTTAATCATGACCAATTCAATATTGAGTAAGACAGCTAGTAATCTCCATATAGCAAAGACAAAAAAAAAAATACAAAGAGCACAACATGAACTATTTTATTTATTTATTTATTTATTTATTTATTTATTTCTAATCCACTATGGGAAATCATATTTTCTAACTTATTCTTTCCTTAGTGCAAACATCTTTGAGAAGATTCTTTAATAACACATCTGCATATTTTCGTTTTTTTAAAGATTCTCATAAAGTCAAACTTATGATTTCTACTTTTTCTCACCAGTCTTCGAATAAAAAGCTGTTTGATTTCTAAAAATTCTCAAAAAAAAAATCTAAACAGCACATGTATTTACTGGATTCAAGAATCAGTCACTTCATTCCTCCATTCATTCATTCACTCATTCATTCATTCCTTCATTCTTTCGTTCATTATAAATTTCCGTAAATCATCTTTATTTTTCTTTTACCTGTGAATGATTCCGCGGCTGTGCAGATACTTCAGGGCAAGGATAATCTCCGAAGTGTAGAATCGTGACGAATTTTCATCAAATGAGCCCAACTTCTTGATATATGGAAGTAGCTCTCCCCGCTTTGCTAAACTCAAACCAAAGTCTGTGCAGTGGGTTTTGTTAAGGACTTTGACATATTCTTTTTTTTCTTCTTTTGCTTCTTTACACATGTGATGAATTATTTGTGCTCTTGGAAAAAGGTGCAACATTAAGAGACAGAGGGAAGGATATTTGGATATATATGCCCATCATTTTTATCATGGCTATTTCTCAGAACACTTAATAATTGGCATTTATCAACGTCAATGAAGGGTAATCTGTCAATCAGTTGTAACTGAACAGTGTGTACGCGCAGCAACGTAAGATACATCACATCGCCCAAAGAGTACTTCCTCACCTACTGCAAATAACCAGTGTTGATCATATAAAGGGTCTCATACAATCTCGTATCTTAACCATACACACTCATCTTTTGAAGAGAGCACTGGAAAAGGATACACAGCTTATTCGCGTCTTGAAATGTGAAGTACAGTTTGACGAAGAACGGATGATCCAGCTTGCTGAGAATGTCGCGCTCCCGTATGACGCATTTCTCCTTCCGTTCCCTGAGTATGTGCTTTTTCTCAAGTACTTTGACTGTCATCCGGGGAAGGGGGGGGGGGGGGGGCGGTGGGGGGAGGGAAGACAAGGGACCAGAAACAATCATTAGAGGATACACATATCATGAGTATTAGGAAAGGAAGACATATGTATGTACATTTTAAGAAGTTCATTGAGTCAAAGTGCCGTGTGCAGGAAAACTTTCTTAAGTTGCATCTGATAAATGCTAATGCTAATGAAAGCGACAGTGATGATTGTGACGTCGATAAAGATAATAACTGCTCCTACTGGTAATGATAATAATAATTTAAGAAAAATGAAAATAATGAGGATGCTAATTATGATGATAATGATAGATTGATGATATTTCACAATTAATAAAATTACATCAAAGGAAACCAAAACCCAAAGAGAAATGTGGATTGAGTGAAAGCAGCAAAATTAGTAGAACACATCGGTGATAGTTTGAGGAAAATCGGACGATCAAAAGTTATGAATTTTTAAAGTTTTGCTGTTGGAACCGCTGAATGAGGAGACTACTAGACGTTATGATGCCATGTGTGGACAATATAAAGAAAATATAAAGGAAATTCCACAAAAATTCATTTTTTCATGAAATTACACATTCCATCAACTTGACACTGACATATAATGTTGAGAGTAGTAATTTTTCCCCCTGCTTTCGGAAAGCTGTTAGTCAAGTGCTCTTTCATTATGCTAGAAAAGTGAAAGCACGTTGAATTTTCTTTTTATTTATTATCAATCTCCTCATCCAACGGTTCCAACATAAAAAATTCCTAAATTTTGCATCGATTGTCCAATTTTCCTCAAACTTTCACTGATGTGTTCTACAAGTGCCGCTGCTTTCACTCAATCCACATTTCTCTTTGAGTTCTGGTTTCCTTTCAAGAAGAAAAAGAAGAAGAAAGAGAGCTTATAAGATGCAAACTCCACTTAGTATGATGTTCAAGGCACAGTGGAAAATCTTCTTCTCACAGGTCATGAGAACTGACGATAACAATCGTGAAAATGTTGCATTAGTTCAGATATTATTGTTTCAACTTCATCTCTCTCTGAAGCTGCCCTACAAAAAGCTTGCAAGCTTCAGTTGTGCTATTTGGATCACGTGTGGCTCATCCATTTATAAAATATGATGAATGCAGATCTACTGTATATTCAAAATTACTGCATGATCAATCACATGGAACACATTTCTATTGCAGTTACTGCTCTGTGACTTAAAACTCTACTGAAGTTTAATGTGAACATGTCGAGTTAATGCCACTATACACTGCACTCTATTCAATTGAAACAAAACAAAACAGACAATTAAAAGTCTTGACGATCATAATGACTCAAATGATCTCATCTTGAATGATAATATGGATAATGAAGAGGAATTTATCCAATTCAAAATTAGATTTTACATTTTTGTCAAAAGCAGTAACAATTGATGAATGAAAATCTGAAAAATTCCAAACATCTGAGTTGTACAAATAAGAAAAAAACAAAACAAAACCTGCGGCTATTCAAATGCAAATTATGATCGACAAAGCTTCTAACATCCAGCAAAACATATCCATCGTTGTTAACGACTACAATGTACACATTGTACCATTGACAATACCTCTTAATGTACTTGGCAAGCACAAACTCAAAGTATCATATTGCCCGCAATCATAATTTTGGAATCACTTTACTCTGATGAGATGCCCTTGATACAACTTTTGAACGGTATCACATTTCTATGTTCCTGCCTTCGGGAAGCATTCTCATAATTTAAATGGTGGTCGTAACTTCCATGTCTTTCATCAAATTAGGTGATAAGGATTCATTTATCTGATGCTCGTATTTCACAGCTCTCTTTTCCCCCGAAACTTTCCTCCTGGCTGAAGAAATCATGCCAATCTAGCTGCATTTACAGCCACTGAACAACAATTTAGCCCTGCTGGTTCGTGCAAACCACATTCATTTTTATGGATCTTGCATGCAGTCTGGAGGTAGAAGGAAAACAGGAAATGGCAACAAGTGCACTGGACAGTTCAGGATCTGTAAAGTCATTCTGCACTTTCAATAAACTGTCAAAAACAAATGTTTCCCACTCCACTGGCTGGCATCGCTGTATCCATTAAACAAATCACAACAGTAACCACACTACGGCTTCACTACATTTAGGTACCGCAGGTGGGAAAACGTTTTACTTATAAGCAGTACTTACTTGCATATTGCCTGCCAGTTGATATTTCTGTTGCTAATACAACCTGCAAAACCAAAAATGCATTGAAAAAAATACTAATTTTTCACATTTTACTGGAAAGCTTTCAATACACTGGATAGGAAAAATCTATAAAAATGAACTGGCTTTGTGGTCTTCCAGACATTCAATAAGAATGACTTAGAAATTGCTGACCTGTTGTTCGAGATGGTCATGTGATTCCTCACACTACAAAATTGGCTCTATCCTACATTATATGTCTAGTTAATCATTTCAGCCAAGAACACTTCTCAATATCAGCAGAGGATAGATGGGGCTGGCTAAAATTGGCAGAGAGAGATCAAATGTTTGCTTGGTATCATCGTCGACTGTGCTCATCGTCCACTACGCTGACCGTCCTGAAATAAAAAGCTTCTTCCCACTGGTGTTAAGGGTGTCTTCAGACAGGGCAACAGTGATGAGCAGCCTAAGTCTGTCACTAACGCAGGTAACTTTGATGCAAACAATGCCAGTGGTAGCAAAGACCACCTTGTTTGTGAGGGTTAAAGAGCTATTGGACTCACAAAATAACAAATTTAGTAGACCAATTTATTCATGCTTTCAGACACACAGGTGCTTGTGGTTCATATGTCTGGTGATGCCCAATAATTTTGGGGTGCTTGTTTTGTTTAAATTCAAATTATAATATATAATCTACTTCTACTGATGCACTCTTGTGAGCTGGAAGCCAATTTCACTGATGATTCCCCGCTATGATGGGCAAGGCAGCTGTGGGGTCGTCACGGATAAAGCTAAGGCAGCTGTGGGGTTGTCACGGATACACTATAAATTTTTGCGGAATTTATAAGATATCATCCTCACAAAACTGTGGACAGGCAATATTGACCACACGTTAGCTTTCGCTTGCTATTCCAACAGGTGTCAAGGCGACATAACACAAGATCAGCATGAGAATGGCCATCCTTATAATATTATGCAACTCACATTGAGACCACTGCATCATATTGGCAAATCAAATATCATGAAAGTTAGAACACTTGCAAAAGGATACCACCTTTCAGAACCAAACACAAACAACACTCCTGTATACATGTTTTGATGGAAATTCAAAGGATAAAATGAAAAGATGAACACAACCCATTTTAAGCTGAGATGGGATAGTAATTTCCTCATTCCGTTCCGATGGAAGCTCTTCATTTTCAAATCATCTGGGTGTACAAGGGAGAAAAGCTCTCCCGTTTAGATTTGACTTTGTAACTCAACGTGTCGCTACATTTTCTTTGTGTAAAGCAATCATCTTGCTTTGAGTTTAATGATAAATCAAAGTCTTCCATCTTAACAACAGAAAATCCCTCAGTGGCAGACCACCAGCATCGCATTCTTAGAAATCACGTCCTGATTCGGAGTCAACTCACTTCTGAATAGGAGCCCTCCCCCAGGATCTTGCCGAACTTAAAGTCAGCGCGCTGCTTCTTCACCCGCGCCGCAGCGTCGCTGGGAGAGGAGGCTGACTGGGGGCTGGTGGGGAAGGAGCTGCCCCCACTGGCTGGCCGGCTAGAGCGGGGGATGTTCTGCGGTTGCGTCTCGCCCTTGGACATGGCTTCTTGGTGACATGACCGACTCACCGATGACGTATGGCTGATGTGCTTATTACAATCCGTCTATAAATATGGAAAAACAACAAATGAATGTGACAATAAGAATAGCACCACTTTCTACTGCGACAAATTTCCACAATAACATCACATTTATCTATTCCTGAGTAAGTCAACAACAGGCTTTTCGTCAACACAATATATATTCTTGCGCTGATAAAACTTCTATTATGAGCGTAACTTGCAATAAACAGCTAAAGAAAAAAATACAATGCATGGAACTTTAATAAATCAGTTTACAAAATATCATTGTTTGCATTGTTTGTGCTTCAATATGTAAACACGCTAATGAGCTTGCCAATAGTGCAAAACACAATGGATATACATGACAAAACTTCATCAAATTCACAGTTGAAGCTTTGAGTACAGTGTACATGAGTTACGCTCATGCTAATGAAAGTTAACAATACATTTCAAAAGCTGAACTTAATTGCAAATTTTGAAAAGTGGTGTAAATCACCTCATGAAGTATCACTTGGCATATCAATGAGCATAATGATATCTTCATCACTGTTGAAGTCTATAAATGCAATAGGCAAGCAGAAATTTATAAATTACTTTGCTCTCCACATTTTCTACCTCTCCCTCTCTCTCTCTCTCTCTCAGTGATACTTTCACATATTATCCCTTCTTTCTATCTCCTTTCTATCTCTAACAGGTCTATTCGATATTTCCGTTCAGCACTAAACATCATTTACGCTACATTTGTCCGTCTCATTCTGTTTACTTCTACACCTGTTGATATGTTTCTCTCTCTCCCTATTTGTCTCACCTTCTACTTGCATCAATCTATTCTGCGATCTTCTCTCTCCTATCTCACAATTTATTTGTCAATATCTCTTTCTCCCTCTACCTTTTTCTCTATTTCTTTGTGTTTCCCCACATAATTCTGCCACTTGTGGCTATACCCTCCAATCTTTATAATTCTCTGTACATTGTCACTGACCTAATCTCAATTTCCTTCTCCATATAGTTCTGGTTCCTTTTTCTCTCTTTATTTTTCCCTTTAATATCTCTTCAAGACTTTTTCTCCTTCTGTCTCATGTTACTTTTTCCTCCCTTGCTGTTCAATTCTTTAATATCTGTCATCTTCTCTTCTATTACGCATCAACTCATTTCTCTTTCTCTCTCTTTTTATATATTTCCGCCCATATCTCTCCCTATCTCTCAATATATTGTTGTTTTCCTTCATGTATATCATTGTCTCTTTGGCTGCTTCATTCTTTATTTCTACCAGTTTTTTTTTCTCTCTTTCTCCTTCTCACCCTTTCTCTGAGTCACTTAAAAAGAAAAAAAAACTTAATGGTCTCTCTCAACCTCCAACTTTTCCTCTCTGCCAATCTCCTTTTGTATCTAGGTAGTCTCCCTTTGGTATTCCCTTTTCTCTCTTCCTGCTCAGAACATGTATTACATATATTTCACTCTCATATCTCTCTCCTCTTCCATTGTTTCCTTAGTAATTCTTTCTATCTCATCATCTTTTCCTGTCTCTTTCCCTGCTCTGCTGTCTAGTCTGTCATTCTCTTTCTTTACCTTCCTACCTCATTCTTTATCTCCCTCTCTTTTATTTGCATGTATCATGTCTCTCTTCCCCACTTATCTATTGATCTATCTGTCTATCTATCTATCTACTTATTTATCTATCTGTTTATCTATCTATTTATCTATCTATTTATTTATCTATCTGTCTATCTATCTATTTATTCATCTATCTATCTATCTATCTATCTATCTATCTATCTATTATCTATCTATTTATCTATCTATCTATCTATCTATCAATCTATCTCATTGGTCTGCTTTTCCTGGGTGCCTATCTATCTATCTATCTATCTATCTATTTATCTATCTATTTATCTATCTATCTTTCTATCTATCTATCTTTTTATCTACAAATTTTATCTATCTATCTTTTTATCTATCTATCTATCTTTTTATCTATCTATCTATATCTACCTATCCATCTTTCTATCTATCTATCTATTTCTATCTATCTATCTATCTATCAATATCTACCTATCCATCTTTCTATCTCTATCTATCTATCTATCTATCTATCTATCTATCTATCTATCTATCTGTCTGTCTATCTCTTTTGGTCTGCCTTTTCCTGGGTGCCTTATGTCACTCTCTCTGCCCCCATCTCTCTCTCTCTCTCTCCCTGACCCACTCCTCATCTTCAGCCATCTGTGAACTCATCCAGGACTGGGGCAGCGGCCCATCTCATTCTCGCTCCCCGTCACTGTTTATAAATGTTCTCCCGCACAACATGAACCCCTTGCATTTTAAAGTGTGCACTGTTTTCCCATCACGGGGACACTGTTTACCTGATCTAGCATGTCTCACAGGCTCACTCCAAGCCAGCATGCATAAGCAATTGCATTCTACGTTGTATTTGTCAGGGATCTCCTATTCACTGAGAGGAAGGGAGTTACCAAAGCGAAAGGAGATTGGATGGAACAAGGCTGTAAAATGCTGAAGAAAGGCCCTGGTAGACTCAATTATCTAATTGATACCCTCCGTTACGTGCTGTAATGACACAAAATTTGATATAAAATCACTTGCTGAATAAAAATGCACTTGGATTACATTACGTGCTTACAGCGAAAAACATTCATTTACTCACAGAGACATGCACACAAACACACAAAAAAAAACCCAACAACAACAACCCGACAACATACACACGCACAGCATCCTCAAGGAAAAGAAGGCATCAAATGGTACATTTGAGGACCAGACGGTACAAATATACAATGTCTTCCCCCCTCTACTTCATCCGACTTGGACCCGTCACAATGAGGGAACAAAGTTATGCAAGCTCCAAATAGCCTTGCAACTTCTATACCTTATTGTACTTCTCTCTCCAATATCTGTAAATACAGTATACGGTGTACCATGGTATCAACATATATCAAAATATGTCTTTGACTTCCAAAGTTTCTATCATTACAAATTTTTCAAAAACAGAACTTCTTTACATATGGTTTGATGTCTTTATATCAAGGACTACCATGAACAGAAGAGGCAGGGGAAAAAAATGGCCATACTTCAAAGACAGCTCAAGCTTTTAAAGCAAAGAGCCACGCTTCACTGGAAAAATCTTTCCCATTTCCAGGTGCGATGAGTTGGAGCGATCCTTCACCGACCGACAGACAGAATTGATAAGCAACGGCACAAACAAGACGCAGGAATTATAAATAGCATCCGGAACTTGAAAGGCAGCCTAGTGAGAGTATACTGTACATTGTCACTAATGAAGAGTCAAGAAAATCACATCATATAAGGCTGACTGATTTTTTTTTTCTCCCTTCTCTTTCCTCTCATTTGTTTCACTATAATTCCCTTCTCTGAAGTGAAATATTGATTTTGCTATTTCCGGGGCTACGTTCTGCAAATCATAGTCTGCCGTTGTTGAGGCTTTTTGCTCTTGATCAGCGGTATGGGTCCTTTCACCTGTAGTGCATCATTGGGGTATTATGAACCCATGTAAACATTTTTGAATCATCATTTCTGAAATAAAAGCATTCCATTGAGTGAATCTAAGAATATGAATGCATTTTTTTCATCTTTTCTAAAAATGCTACTAAGATTGGTGATGGTTAGTCAGATAACTCATTTAATGCCAGGGTGTGGTACCAGGATAATTTAATATATTTCTTTGCTGCAGTGAATTACACAGCATTATAAAGGTGATTTTAATTGGGAAAACAAAACAAAATAAAACTAGAGAGGGGCCGTCAAAGGCGGCAGACCCACGCCTAAATACAAAGTCGGGGTAAACATAATGTGCATTCGGTCATCTACCAGAATTCGGCCACTTAATTGCCAGTGTGCTTTATCACCAGCCAGTGAGTTCTACCAAAGATCGTACACTGAAGTGTACGATCTTTGGTTCTACAGTCACATCACACGCAAATCACATAATTACACATACGGTATTAACACTCATTCACGTACAGGAAAGTCCTTAAGTCTCCTCCAAAAATCCATCGAAAATCCCAAATTCCACCGTCAAAAGTGCAGAATCGGAACTTTTCCAAGCGCGCGCGAATTAAGTCCAGTTTTAAGAGTATTGTCTACGCGACGGGTCGCGGAAAAAGCGCTAAAAATCGAGAAATACGCTGTTTTCTTGCGGGATATTTTGATTATAGCAAGCCGAGAGTGTGATGATATCAAAGGTCGTATGAGTGTACGATCTTTGATGGTATCCACAAAAGCAAAAAAGAAAAACAAAATTTACGTACCCCCTAGGCAATTACCCCTATGATTAGTGTCTACGGGAATTATTCAATGCAAGGGTTGAATGCAAATGTCTACTGCACCAGTATTCGGCCACCAACGAGCGCCGCAACGTCCCCGGTGCAATTTTGCACCAACAGTGTAGAGCGCGATGCATTTTCAGCGGCCTTGCACACGCATTGACATTGAGCACGCATATCGTGCAGTGTGACTGCGACCGAGCAAAATGCTCCTCCAACGAAAAAAACAATCAATGTTAATTTGAAAAATCATCAAATATCAAAGGTCGTATGAGTGTACGATCTTTGATGGTATCCACAAAAGCAAAAAAGAAAAACAAAATTTACGTACCCCCTAGGCAATTACCCCTATGATTAGTGTCTACGGGAATTATTCAATGCAAGGGTTGAATGCAAATGTCTACTGCACCAGTATTCGGCCACCAACGAGCGCCGCAACGTCCCCGGTGCAATTTTGCACCAACAGTGTAGAGCGCGATGCATTTTCAGCGGCCTTGCACACGCATTGACATTGAGCACGCATATCGTGCAGTGTGACTGCGACCGAGCAAAATGCTCCTCCAACGAAAAAAACAATCAATGTTAATTTGAAAAATCATCAAAATACGGGCCAGTTTGTGATGACGGAGAACGAACTTTCATAAATCTAGAAGGACATAGTCCCTCAAATAGGCCTAAACGTAAATTTCGGAATTCTTACGAACATTTGAGCAGCGAAGTCGGATCGTTGGGGAGTTTATGTCTTCGTATGGTAGCGGAAAATCGCAAAGTGAGAAACGGGAAATTTTCGGAATGGTCACTATACCATGGGGTCAAAACTTCAAGGTCACACAGAATTTGCAAGGGTCAACCGATTATCACCAAAATCTAATCGATTCTTTCCTGTCATTATCCAAACATTCCCTGAACATTTCGTGCAAATCCGTTTACCCGTTCTCTTGTTATCTTGTACACAAACAAACAAACAAACAAACAAACAAAAAAACAAACAAACAAACAAACAAACAAACAAACAAACAAACAAACAAACAAACATACGGAACCCTTTACATAACCCCCTGCCGATTTTCATCGGCGTGGGTAACAATAACAAAGACATCGTAGTAAAAGGGTGTGGGTCTAAAAACAATGGGGAAAAAATATGAGCTTTACAAAACATCTTTCTCATGCTTTCCCTAAGTCAAGAATATTAGTCACAATCAAATATTATGTATATATAGATGAAACAATGGCACCATCTCCTTACCCCTAGAAAGTAAACCATTCATATGCATTGTCAGCAAAATCCTTTCACTTTTTTTTTAAAGACTAGATTTGTGGTTGGTGCATTCATTTCAATAATGGCAAATTCAAAATCAATTCTGATGTCAGGTGATAACATTTTCATCTCATCTCATTTCCCCAAGTGTGATTCTAAAACTTTGTAACTCCTTCATTTAAGGTCAAATTTACGATGAAACTAATCTAGCTTATCTATTGAAGTCAAGTTGACCACGTAGGGCATACAATGTACATGTAGATCACCATTCTGTTGATGGCCACTGTTTAGGTGATTTTGAGAATAAGTTTATTCACTCCTCACCCTTAGCAATGATAAAACAAATTTACAATCAGTGTAATATTTGAACTCATCCTTACTCAGAATTTCACACTGTCTCTTGTATAGGGTACGAGATGATCTCTATGATAATTTTGGATAATATCCTACGAAAAAATAAAAGTGGTTTACATTTAAAGATGCCTCCCCCTCTGTCCCCCCCCCCCCCTCCCAAATGTGACAAAATTACAGTGTATGAATAGATGGTATAAACATTGTACAATGTAGATGCACACATGTAGGTATTAATACATGTGCCATTCTACGAGAGTTGAGGTACAGTGTACTGTAGAACCATTCATCCAGTTGACAGAAGACATACTTGCTGAAAATGTACTTTCCAGGTAACAGGGAAAAACAACTTGTTTGTGTTATTTTATCACCTCATTACGTAAGTATGGTTTCACAATCAGGCGAAGTACGCACAACGCCAGATAAACAAGGAATTACTCAGAGAAGACAACAACTGCAAGAGACAACCAAAGCCACCCAGCTACACAGTTACTACATGTACCACCGGTGTTTCTCAATGCATGTGGGTGCTACAACTCTACGGGTGCGTTCGAGTGCTCTCCTAACAGCGACCTGAACAGTGCCAAACCTGCACCACAGGAAAGCTCTTGCTACAAAATGTGTGACCCCTCTACAAATACAGTCAAACCTGTCTTAGCGGCCACCTGTCTATAGCGGCCACCTGCTTATAATGGCCACTGAAAAATCCCCCCACAAACTTTCTGTATTACAGACCCTTTATATAGCAGTCACCTGCCTAATGCGGCCAGCAGCCACTCATTATGTATCCCATGGTGAATATCTACCTGCGTATAGCGGCCACAAAAATTTAGATGAACCGTTAAATCAGCCATGAATACGTTGGCTTTTACATTCATTGCGTAAATTCTACTGAGTCCTACCTCAGTCACAGTCACACAGACATGATTGACAAAATTAATGCAGCGCTTCGCCAAGAATAGCCGTCTTACCACTAACTTGACTAGATCTAGGCTTCAGTAATGCCGCGCTGAACAGATGCTACAAAGGCAAAGACAGTTCTAATAACATCATAGAATTTTACCAAAATGTCGACTAATTAGTGATTAAAATACCTTTGAATAAGGGCAATAGGGTACTTGTCTGGGTATTGCTTGTTGCATACGTCAGCTTCGCACAATATCAATCCCCTCAAACTCACTTGTGAATCCCATTTATGTAAAGTGGTACGAACCAGAGCAGTTCCTCAGGCCCGAAATGTTATTTTAAAAGTTGAAAGAACAGAAATAGGTAGGCAACAAACAACAACAAATTAAATGAAGAAATTGTACAAACAATCCCAATATTATAGCTGCACATGCAAACTTATATGCTTGTTTTTTTTTTTCTTTTTAGAATAACATGCTGTTCAGGTACCCTGAAAGCAATCACTAAATTTCTAGTCACACATACCTTTCATAGTCTATACACAAAGAAACACCAAAAATAAATGGATGCTCTGATAAACCCCAGATGCACGTCTGCATCTTGTGCTCATCCCTGCTAAAGATCACTGGCAATTTACCACTTAATTCTGCAACAAATGGTATCAATACTTCAAGATTTATGTATGTTTAAATCCACACACACACACACACACACACACACACATAGTATGGGCACACTCACCTAACACTACGGGTACCCTATAACAGGTACGCTTTGTTGGCAGATACTGGTAACCACATCTGAACACAAACAAAAACAGACACACAAAAACACACACAACAAATTCCTATACAACACACACAAGTTTAAACAGACCCGACACGAGTGACTTTCCCAGAAACAAATTGATGCTCTGATATCAAAGCCCAGAGGGACAGCTGCATCTGGTGCTCATCCCTGCCCCAAACCAAGGGCAAAATACCATTAAATTTTGCACCAAACAGTATCAATATTTCAAGAGTTACAGTAATGCAATGTTTACACTACGTTCCCGGCGGCCACGGCAGCCCCGTTTGCTCGAAATGTAGTGCACCGTGGGTACGGGAGGTGGGATAGATTCTCCTTTGTTTTTTCCCCCTACTGTGTTCTAGTCTTGTTCATTCCATTCCTTGCTACATTGAACATGTACAATTGTAGCTATTAGATGCCATTCTCTCATGGCATCTGGTCAGGCTAGACTACACATACAACGTATTTCCCGTCACGTCCCACCGTGGACCGCTTCAAAGTTTTTTTTTACGGCCTACTATGTGTCATCACGTTTTGTTGCATTTACCCAAATTTATTACAGCCTATTAGGTTTCTCATCAGCACCTTGACATGTTGACTGGCGTCTCTTTTCTAAATTACAGAAATATTTGGTGCTTTTCTCACCTTCCTCAGCCCACTTCACTCGAGATCTAACTATAGCACCAGCCGTTTCTAAATCATATATGTCTTCCAACTTTTTTCCGAGATTATCTAATGCTTGAATTAATTCAGTACACTCTGAGTCATTTTGTGACTTATTGAGCCTTTGCCTTAAAATTTCAATTTCATCTTCCAATTTTCTTTTTTCCTTGATTTGCTCTTTCTTTTTCCGAGCCGAATATTCCATACAATAACCTACTATAGTACTTTTCAAAGAGTCCCAAAAGCGTGACAAACTTCTAGACAGTTTAAAAATCTGACATGGCATCCACGGCAATCATGGTCTGTCACGTTTGAACATCCCATCCCACAGTGTGTTACACATCCATTCTGAATTGTTCTACTGCAGGTGGCCTGAAACATGATTGCCGTGGCCCCCTGGAATATGAAGTATACCAATATATGTACATGTAGTATAAACTCCGCATCATGAGTAGATAAGTGCTGCGCTCAGATACAAAAGAAAAGTCCTGATTCCTCCCCATGCATTCACGTAGAAACACAGAACAAAACAATACAGTGCACGCCTGTTATAAGGAACATGGTTACAACGAAATTCCTGTTACAACGAAGTAAAATTTTCACGCTGCAACATTCTCCACTCTATGTATCTTTATTTTTTATTTGTTCATTATAACGAAATTTCAATATAACGAAAGAAAACTGCTGGTCCCAAGGACTTCGTTATAATGGGAGTCCACTGTACAAATCAAAATCCAGCTGAGTCAAAGTTGTGGAGTTAAATGCAGCATCTAGTCCCTTTTACAGGAGAACCACGGGAGTTCAATCGCATGAGTCGAAGAGGCAGAGTCTTCCAGTAAATTTAAGAATGCAAACTTGCATGACTCAATATTGGAGGCTATATGTACACCCAGCTCCAAACACCCTCGTTTTCGGCCACGTATCTGTCAGTTTTGACCCATTGTGAACAGTCAATCCTGATTACATAGAAGCCAGAGGTGTTTTTAGCTAGGTTGCTTATTCATGTGCCACAATGGACGATGACAGATACTGTGTATCCATGTGTCCACACAAGGCCATAATCAACAACTGGAGTGTTTTTGTTATTTGTCTCTGTTGTCCTAATATGTAATTCTCTAATCTTAATCATGAAAACAAAAAGTTCAGATGGCTGGGTGCCATTACTTGGTAGATTATGAGGACTGGCAAGATGTGTATAATACACGTTTGTATATGGCCATGGCCTCTAAATCTAATTTGCAATAAATTTGTGATGACACACACATGCAGACAACACAGACTCACATACTGTAAAAGTGGAAATTTTCTTGGTGTTGTAATTTTCACTCATTTTGTGTGACCAGAAACTAGCATGAAAATAAAAGCACATGAATATTTTTGCTCGCCATGTGATCCAATAGTTGATGTCTCAATGTCTCGATTCCGCGGAATTAAAAACATGCAAAACTCATCTTATCCGGCCGAGCAGGAAAAATTACTCACGCGAAAATATCCACTTTTCCAGTATGTATTTATTTGCATTTGCTCACCCTGTAGTACATAACGCAGTTCATTTCCATGTTTAAGATTTCCAATCAGTGCACAGTAACTCACTGGGAAGTGTATACGATAGGACAGCCAACAGAAGCATGCCTAAACATGGGTTGATGGGTTGATACAGACTCACACTTGGAATTGCAGCTTCACAGAGTCGCAATATTAAAAATCATGCGAGTTGAAAAACACACTAACCCCTTGCGAGAATCAGGTATCGCTTGAGTCAAAGATTGCATTTATCAACTTTCCCACGTGTGAAATGTGTTTCAATACAAACTATCAAAGCACATATAAATTATAATGATACTGGATAGCATTAAATGACCGACTAGTAGAAAATACTGTCTTGGATATGCAATGGCCAAATGATGCACTTTGCCACTCTTGATGATGTAATACTGCACCATTCTTACGCCACATCGGCCTTGAGATGGCAAAACAACATATCTATAGTACATCTAATGGCCCGGTCACACTGCCCAAAAGTCACGTAAACGCATGAATCACGCAAGAAATTTGGTTGTGCGTGCTTGTCTGTCAAGAATTTTCGCTGATTTACACGATGAAAATCACTGATGAATTGCGCAAGAACTACGGAAAGATCACGCAAAAATCACTAACAAACCACGCACTTTCAGCGCATAGGCACACAAAGGCCCCAAATAGGGCGAAATCGTGGTTGTGCGTGACGACTGAGGTCCACGGAAAACCACGCATAATTTGCACATTATTACTAATGAACTGCGTATGAATCGCGCATGAACGCGATAGCGGTTGCAACATTTTCGCGAACGATCACTAATATTCCACGCATATTTCGCGCATTGTTTGCGTAAGAACTACGCAAACTACGCAAAAATTACGTAAAACAGCGCAATACTGCGTAAACTTTTACGCGAAGCCAAGTTTTAAGCTGCTCAAAATCTGAAATCGCGTAAAGTGCCGATCCGGCGCACATCGGCGGACAACTACGAAGGTTCCACTTCAGACAAACTCATGAAATGCGCAAATCGGGCATGTATCGCCTAAGGTTCGAATTTCTTACATGATTCATGCATTTACGCGACTTTTGGGCAGCGTGACCGGACCTTTACATCATTTCCAGTAAATCGAGTTCGAAGTTTCCCAAACCTGCAGCTCTTTTTCTGTTTTCGTTAAACACTTCATATCTTACCCAACAGTATTAGTAATGCAGTGAATGCAAATTGATTTCACTATACCCTTTATTTTTATAATAATTTGCACTTAATCAAAACATACGCTGTTTTGCTGTCTCAACATTTAACCATGCTATTGCCATTGCTACAGCAAAACAACGTAATGTCCTACAACGTCAATGTGCGCGCTCTTCTGCAGCTGCGTGCGGCGCGCAACCTATTACTGCATAAACATGTAGATGGCAAAACAATGTATGGCATGTAGATACGTTGTTTTGCCAAGTCCATGCCCAACGTGTGGTGAACAGGGGCAAGCGTATCGATGCTTACGTTGTTTTGCCAATGTTACGACCAAAATCACTCCGAGAATGATCGCACAAAAGAAACAATCAACTGATGTTCAGGCGGTTTATTGACAGTGATATTGTGGGTACAGACTGGTAATCCGCGTCACATCAGTACAACAATGATCAATAGAAACAGTTATAAATCGGTAGTGGAATCACTTACACGTATTAAATAATCCTTTGAAAGTGTCCAAATACGATGTTCGATGCACAGACGAATGATCCGCGACGCACCGATGAATGATTCCTCCGACGTAACTCCAGAGGCGCAGGTTACGATAGTCCACGGTATAGATCCGGGGTAAAATCCACGATATATGTCCACGGCAAAACGTGCAGAGTCCAAATGTTGTGACGACCACGTCCAGTTGATGCGTTGAATGATGATTCACTTAATAATGTTCAGCTAAGAATCGAGCCCATCACAGCTTTGCCGTAGCAATGTCCATTGACACAAACATGGTGTCTATCTCCAATGAGAGCACATTAATTCTCTGCAGGCAAAATGTCTCCCAGGCCTTATCTCCACAAACATAACAGGTCAGCAGGTAACACAGGACTGACTATAACAAGTCGCTTCAGAGCCAGAAGTGACGTAACTCTCAGAGCAGAGGTGTTGGGTACTCTGCCTACTGCAGAATTTCTCTAGCTTATATACTATCTATTCACCCCTTCTAGCACATTCTATAACTCTCTCCAACCTACTAGCCAGTCTAAGTTCCAGGAATCCTGGATGATTCACTGCCTATCTATGTACAAAACATCATTACCAAGAATAACTACCAATCACATTGGGCTACAGTGACAGTGCCTCACTCAGCCAAACATGTAAGCACCTCCCAGAACTTTCTGGAATGGGTGAAATCAATCTAGATTGAGTGAGCTATAATGTATTTCCTGCTACAAGCATGTACTGTGTAGTTACATTGTATACCACCTAGAAAATTCTCCACTGATCTGGTCAGCCTGTATGTACTGTACTATATGTATACCACATAGAATGTTCTCCATTAATCTGGTCCACCTGTGTACATACACATTAAAACAGCCAGGCATACAGTACATCATACATGTATGTGTACATACTACTAGTGTGTACATTTGTGACACCATCCCCCATGGGAAAAAGAAAGCCTTGCTGTAGCAAGGGTTTCTTTTACCTTCACAATTTCTCATTGTTATTTACAACGAATGTGAGGTAAAGTCCAAGTCAAGCAACAATAATCACATACTATCACATGCCTTTTGGATAGCTATATTAATTCCATGTTCTCTTTTCATGGATACTATTTACAATGATATTGCTTGGATTCTCGGAGCTTATACAATCATATCAAACTGTTTTGCACACATTAATGAATATGCTTAACACATACACTGGAAATGATATGCGGTGAAAACTTTTCACCTTTGATACTCTCTTCATGTTACACTCTTGACAGAGCGTCGGCAATTACATTGTTTTTGCCTGCCACATGTTTGATTTTGAGTGCATATGGCTGCGTCATCATGCTCCATCTGAACAACCTGTTGTTCTTCATTTTGAACCGGTCTAAAAAGACCAAGGGGTTGTGGTCAGTATAGACCGTGATCTCCCCTTTGCTATTTGTCAAGTACACTTCGTATTGCTGGAGGGCAAGGATGAGACTGAGAGCCTCCTTCTCAATTGTGGAGTACTTCTTCTGGTATGCGTTCAATTTTTTTGAGAAGTAGCTAACTGGTCGTTCAGTGCCTTCTTCATCTTCTTGGAGCAAAACCGCTCCCACTCCCACATCGCTAGCATCTATTGCCACCTTGAATGGCTTTGCGAAGTCAGGAGCTGCCAAAACAGGCTCATTAGCAAGGACTGCCTTTAGTTTCTCGAAGGCTCTTTGACACTCATCAGTCCAGGTGTACTTTGCCTTGCCCTTCAGCAGGTTTGTTAGGGGGGTGACTACAGTGCTGAAATTTGGTACAAATTTCCTGTAGAAACCAGCCATGCCCAGAAATCTGAGCAACTCCTTCTTGGATTGGGGGATGGGAAAGCCTAGTATAGCCTCTACCTTGGCTTCTCTTGGCAATACTTGTCCCTGACCGACTACATGCCCGAGATACACCACTTTGGCCTTTGCAAATTCACTCTTTGCCAGATTAATCACCAATCCGGCCTCCTTGAGTCGATTGAAAAGTTGCCGCAAGTGTGTAATGTGATCCTCCCACGTGTCACTATACACTAGGATGTCATCAATGTATACTACACAGTTGTCAAGTCCGGCAATGATTTGGTTTGTCAGCCGTTGGAAGGTGGCCGGAGCATTTTTCATGCCGAATGGCATTACTTTGCATTGGAACAAGCCATCTGGTGTAGCAAAGGCAGAAATCTCTCTGGCTTTGTCGGTCAAGGGCACCTGCCAGTATCCCTTTAGAAGGTCTATTTTACTGACATATGCAGAATTTCCGACCCTGTCAATGCAGTCTTCTAGTCTGGGAATGGGGAAAGAGTCTGTTTTCGTCACGGCATTCACCTTTCTGTAATCTATACAGAATCTTTGAGACCCATCCGGTTTGGGCACCATGACGATTGGGGAGCTCCAACTGCTTTTACTAGGTTCTATTATGTCATTGTCTAGCATGTATTGAACCTCTTCCCTTACTTTTTGCAGTTTGCTCGGGTTTAACCTGTAAGGGTTTTGCTTGATAGGGTCAGCATCTCCTACATCAACATCATGTACAGCCAGAGGGGTGCAGCCTGGTTTGTCTTTACACAGTTCTTTGTACTCATGTAACAGACTAGTCACATCTTTCCTCTGATTTTCAGGTAGGTAGTTCAGTGCCTCATCTACTTTCCCTAACATCTCTGAGTTAGACAACCTGGCACTAGAGGGCTCACTTCCATGCTCATCTTGAGCTTCTCCCTCTTCCTCTACTTCCTCTTCTACCACCTGAGCTACGCCTACCGGCTGACCAGCCTTTCTCTCATAGTACTCTTTCAGCATGTTTACATGACACACCCTCTGATCTTTGCGTCTGTCTGGCGTACTGATCACATAGTTCACATCATTGAGTTTTTGTTTGACACAGTATGGGCCACTGAACTTGGCTTTCAGTGGTTCACCTTGTATGGGCAGCAGTACAAGAACTTTGTCACCTGGGTTGAAAATTCGGGCTTTGGCATTTTTGTCTGCCTTTCTCTTCATAGAGTCTTGTGACACTTTCAAGTGTTCCCTAGCTACCTCACAAGCCTTTGAAAGCCTTTCACGAAACTTTGACACGTAGTCAAGTAGGTGGACCTCATCATCCTCAGTCATGAATTTCTCTTTGATGAGCTTCAGTGGGCCCCTGACTTCATGACCGTACACCAACTCAAATGGGCTGAAACCCGTCGACTCATTTGGGGAGTCCCTCGTCGCAAACAGCAGGAAAGGGATGCCCTTATCCCAATCCTCGGGATACTCCTCACAAAATGCCCTAATCATTGTCTTTAGGGTCTGGTGGTAGCGCTCCAACGCACCTTGGGACTGGGGATGATAAGCTGACGACTTCAGCTGCTTCACACCCAAACGATACATCACCTCTTGAAATATGCCTGACATGAAATTTGACCCTTGGTCAGACTGCACTTCCTTGGGCAACCCATACCTAGTGAAAAACTGCACTAGAGCATCTACCACAGTCTTAGCAGTGATATTTCGCAATGGGATAGCCTCTGGAAACCGTGTGGACATATCCATGATTGTCAAGAGGTACTTGTGACCCGACCTAGTCCTAGGCAAAGGTCCAACACAGTCAACTAGAACCCGACTGAATGGTTCTTCAAACGCAGGTATCGGAATCAATGGCGCCGGCTTCACCGAATGCTGTGGTTTACCAGCCACCTGACATGTGTGACAAGTCTTGCAAAACTCAGCCACATCCACATTCAACCCTGGCCAATAGAAATGCCTCATGATCCGATCCTTTGTCTTTCTGACGCCTAAATGGCCGCCAACAGGTAACTCGTGAGCAATCCTCAAGATCTCACCGCGGTAACTAGGAGGGACAACAACTTGACGGACCACCGTCCAATCCTCATCAGCTGGCCTATGGGGAGGTCTCCACTTCCTCATCAAAATGCCATCTTTGACATAATAGCACTCAGGGACCTTTTCAGCCTCAGCCTCAGAACACGCCGTCTGAGACAAGCCTTTCAACTCAGAGTCTGCCTGCTGTGCTTCAACCAAGGAAGACTTGCTAAACAGCCCATCACTGTTAGCCTCGGAGCCTAATACAGCAACCCCATCATTCAAATCCTTGAAAAAGGTTTCTGCCAACCAAACACCGGAATTCTCCTCCACATCAACAGAATCCGCATCATCTTGAACAGCTCTACGAGCCTGAGACCTAGTCACAACACAATCTGGGAAAATCCCAGGAAACTCCTCCTGCAACTGCTCAGTTTCAGCAACCACCACTGGTTTATCCGAAACAACTGGAGACGCAACCACCTTGTCCCCAGCCAAGTCATTCCCCAACAAAAAGTCAATGCCTGCCATGGGCAACTCAGGAACAACTCCAACAGTAACAGGACCAGAAACTAGGTCACACTTCAAATCCACTCTATACAGTGGCACTGACATATAACTGCCATCAACAGTCTGAATCAAGACTTTTGCATTCACTGCACTATCTGGTGGAAAAGTCATACCACCATCCACCATCAACGACTGAGAAGCCCCCGTATCCCGCAGGATGACCACTGGCTTACCTGCCTCACCAGAAGTACATGGGGTCACCTCACCATCAAACAAAAAGCTACGATAGCTCTCATCCACCTGCTTCAGCCTATCTTTGAATTTGGGAGATTGACTTTCAACGGCCTGTGTTTCACTGAACGGGACACTGTTTTCGGGTAGGACACTTTTTGACATGACAAATCCCAAGTCCTTCTTTGTTTTGTTTTGCAACTTCCAACACTGTGACTTTACATGCCCTGTCTTGTTACAGTGAAAACATTTGATGACATTTGCACTTGTACTGGACCCTTTGTCAGATTGAGGCTTTGGTGCTGATGAAGTTTCAGAACTCGTGCCTTTTTCAGAACCAACATTCTTTGGACTGCTCGACTGAATTTTGTCTCTCTTATTTCCAGAGAAATTCCTGAAAGGTGGTCTGTTGTCATTTCTGTGGGTCAGCTCATACTCATCAGCCATCAAGGCTGCTTTATGCAAACTTGTCACTTTGTGATCATCCAAATGTGACCTCACACTGAAAGCAACACTCTTTTTGAATTCTTCCAAGAGAACAACCTCACGTAGGTTATCAAAGTCCTGATCCACTTTCAGGGACCTGTACCACCTATCAAACATCATTTCTTTTTCACGAGCAAACTCAACATGTGTCTGGCCTGGTTTACGGTACGAATTTCTGAACTTATGTCTGTACGCCTCTGGCACCAACTCATAAGCATTCAACACTGCTTTCTTGACTGTAGCATAGTCACGTGATTGCTCTTCAGAGAGAGATGAGTACACATCGGCTGCTTTGCCGACAAACACACTTTGCAGGAGCAAGGGCCAAAATTCCTGTGGCCAGTTCAAACTGTTAGCCACCTTCTCAAATGACACAAAATATGCATCAACTCTGTTTTCTTCAAACTTTGGCACCAATCGAATGTTCTTGGCCAAATCAAAATCAGAGGGAGCCCTTTCACGATTTCCAACTGTTTGTGCATGAGTCAATTCCATCTCACGCAATTTCAGTTGTTGCTCCACTTCAAGTTTCTTCATTTCCATTCTTTCCTTCACTTCCAGTTCTAATCTCATCTTCTCCTTCTCCATTTCCATTTGCAATTTAGCAAGCTCAAGCCGTGTTTGATCTGAAATTTGAGCTTGATCTGGAGTGACAATTTCTTCTTTGAGCTCCATGTGACCAGCTACTAAGTCAAGAATCTCTGCCTTTCTTGCACCTTGTGGAACATCTACACTTAAATGCTGTGCAATAGCAGTCAAATCACATTTGCGTAACCTTTGCAAATCTTTGAGGGACAAATCTGTCCTCTGAACAAATGCCTGAACATCCATTGTACTGATTGACATTGTCACAATGTATTACACACAATATACAATTGAACAATCAACTCAACCGGTATTTTGTCTGTACTAATATTCTGGATTCCGGAACGTTCCAAATTCTATATTTTGGCTTTAAATTCAATTCCCGGACAAGCCCCCAATTTTGTTACGACCAAAATCACTCCGAGAATGATCGCACAAAAGAAACAATCAACTGATGTTCAGGCGGTTTATTGACAGTGATATTGTGGGTACAGACTGGTAATCCGCGTCACATCAGTACAACAATGATCAATAGAAACAGTTATAAATCGGTAGTGGAATCACTTACACGTATTAAATAATCCTTTGAAAGTGTCCAAATACGATGTTCGATGCACAGACGAATGATCCGCGACGCACCGATGAATGATTCCTCCGACGTAACTCCAGAGGCGCAGGTTACGATAGTCCACGGTATAGATCCGGGGTAAAATCCACGATATATGTCCACGGCAAAACGTGCAGAGTCCAAATGTTGTGACGACCACGTCCAGTTGATGCGTTGAATGATGATTCACTTAATAATGTTCAGCTAAGAATCGAGCCCATCACAGCTTTGCCGTAGCAATGTCCATTGACACAAACATGGTGTCTATCTCCAATGAGAGCACATTAATTCTCTGCAGGCAAAATGTCTCCCAGGCCTTATCTCCACAAACATAACAGGTCAGCAGGTAACACAGGACTGACTATAACAAGTCGCTTCAGAGCCAGAAGTGACGTAACTCTCAGAGCAGAGGTGTTGGGTACTCTGCCTACTGCAGAATTTCTCTAGCTTATATACTATCTATTCACCCCTTCTAGCACATTCTATAACTCTCTCCAACCTACTAGCCAGTCTAAGTTCCAGGAATCCTGGATGATTCACTGCCTATCTATGTACAAAACATCATTACCAAGAATAACTACCAATCACATTGGGCTACAGTGACAGTGCCTCACTCAGCCAAACATGTAAGCACCTCCCAGAACTTTCTGGAATGGGTGAAATCAATCTAGATTGAGTGAGCTATAATGTATTTCCTGCTACAAGCATGTACTGTGTAGTTACATTGTATACCACCTAGAAAATTCTCCACTGATCTGGTCAGCCTGTATGTACTGTACTATATGTATACCACATAGAATGTTCTCCATTAATCTGGTCCACCTGTGTACATACACATTAAAACAGCCAGGCATACAGTACATCATACATGTATGTGTACATACTACTAGTGTGTACATTTGTGACACCAACAAAATTTGAACAATTCCCACTGGGAGAGAGCGTCATATCTCTGTAACGGAATGGGTTCTGATTTCAAGACTTGGTCAAGAGTTAGATTATACTAAAATAAGCGAAAATATGTGACTAAGTCAATTTTCATGAATTTTTGACATACGTTGTTTTGCCAACTCAAGGTCGACATGCTTTTCTGTTTGACCAACCCTCACCAACTTCCTTCATGAGAAGATGGGGGCACTACTCTCTAAGAAGATGAGATTTCAGCACTGAGCATTACACGACAGACCTAAGTCAAATCAATCAATCAAGTACCATGTTACGATGGCTTGTACATATTTTAAATGATTCTGTTTTGGTTTAAAAAAAAAAAAAGCACATCCCCAAAGGAAAGAGCGAAAGAGTTAAAAATAGTCATCGTGGGTAGGAACAAACAAATTTAAGCCCGTCAAAGTGAGTCAAGCTAATCGGGCTAATTAAGAACTTGCAATGACACTGTCACTGTCATCAGCAGCCAATTCGGGAGGTTCCAACAAGCCTCATCATGACACTCACTGACTCACCGTCAGTCAAGTGGGTTTACACTCACTAACCATCCCCCCCCCCCCACCCCCCATAACACTTTGGTCTGCGATTCAGACCCTAAGTTCTCCTATCCCTCTTCCAACTTTCTTCTTTCTATCCTTGAACCAGGTAAAGGTTGTTATTGCGGGTCTACCAACACTCCCACATCCAAATCAGGGAGATTCCACACAGCAATCAGGGAGATATCTGTGTGTTTACCATGCATTTCAATGGGTGAAAATAATTCCCAAATCAGGGAGACTTTAATACTCTCCTATTCAGACATGAACAGATTTTGACATTTTCAGGGAGACTCCTGCAGAATCAGGGAGACTTGGCAGCTCTGGTTATAAAGGCAAGTTTGAGGTCTTTGAAAGAAGGTACAGGTGATGACATAAGATGTTTTTTTCTCTCCATATCAAACAATGTAGAAGGACCCTGTCTTTATGATTCTCAGGGATATCAGTGACATTTGGATGTAAAAAACAAAACAAAAACAAAATGGCAGTACTACAATTGTAAGCAGATTACATTGACATCTTGCAAGTTATTACCTTAGACAGTATACCTCCTCTAGTAATTACTCTGGTACATGTACTGATTTTAGCATCTTATATATCTTCTTCTCTCTCTCTCTCTTTTTCTTTGAATATTTTGAGGGTTCACTCTCTCTGCATCAAGGACTTCGGTACCTTGGGCAATCAAGTAGTCAAAAGACATAATATTTACACTTAACATCATGCGTACGAATGAATGATTACAAAATAACCCCAAAACAAAAAACTGGGACAGTTTACACAAACATCATGTGGGCATATGAATGATTACCAAATGAAGTGGGACAGTGCGAGGATAAAGAACACAGGAGGAGCTATGATAGCGGTAATATTCAATGATGGTAGTACTGAAGATGAGGATGATGATGATGACAGTAACTATAACAGTAATTTTAAAAAATGATAATGGTAATTGTAATTATCACGTTGATAACAATAGTAATAGTGATAATAAAAATACCCCTGACAAAATTAGCAAATTAGCAAAAGACACATAAACACAAAACAGCAATAAGAAAATACACAGCAGTCTCATAATTTTGGCAAATGCATCATCGGAACAAACCCTCATTCATTTGATCCACAAACTAACCCTTTTTTTAGAGTTCAAAGCATAAAAGTTGCGATGCCTACCTTATTAATGCATAGAGAGAGGCAGCTATGCTGAACTTCCACACGCTGTTATAACATGTTAACAACATGCACATTACGACGACACTGATTGCGACGATCATACAAACACATTTTTCTCATATTCATTCCCCCTTGTTATGCTGCCACACAAAAACACGTATGAGCGTAAACAAGTATGAGCCGCACGCGGGGAAGGTGACTCTGCGTATCGCACCGACGGGGTGGTACACTGTCAAATTTGCTGTGCACGAGTAGAAGCTGACGACGCTCGACAAGATGACCGCCTCTGCAACTACGTCTCACTGCCTTAGAACGGCAAAAGTTTAGATTACAGTCTGCATCATCTACTGAGAACTGGTTAGAAAATATTCCTTCATGTACAGAATTGAAATCCCTGCATTTTTTTCTAAGGATTTATTCATTATTTTTTGGAATTAAAGAAAAACAATGGAAGTGTTTCAGCAAGATTTGCCCCGATAAAGTGGTTCCTGATTCTGATTAAGCGGATAAAATACATTGTAACACGTGAAAAATTTGTTACAGCAAGTTTTGTAGCACTTACATTTGTAAGCAAGGTTCCCGCTAAAGCGGTTCCCGATTAACGGGTGAGCACTGTACTTCTCACTTGATGAGTTTGATCATATTCCTCCTATTTTGCATTATTCTAATGTTTTTTCTGTTTTATTTGTTTGGGTTTTTATTTTGTTTTGTTTTTTTACATCATACATTACACAACAGACATCCAGGGCAGGTGCTCTGCATTATGTATTGGGAGAGGCATCTTTGTGATATGCAAGCATTAGGTAGATTTCCTCAAAAAAAAAAAAAAAAAAAAATGTTTGTAACTCTACGACAACGTTCAGAGTCTCCTTGTCAGTTGTTTATGAGGCTCACCACGAGTGTACGGCAGAATACTGACGGCAGAATACTGACGTCAGTGGAAGCCAATTATTCCAAACACATTGCATAATACATGAGCTTCACCTACTACAGCATGACTGATGATCTTGGAATGGAATTTTAAGAAGAAAAACACAAACACAAACACAGACTTAGCTGGTTCATTGCATGTCAGGTACAAACAATACCTCAAGCTTTTATGGCATCCAGGTGTGCAGTGCTATTACACAAGGCAGTTTAAAGGGATCGTACAGTTTTGGTTGAGACCTAATTTCAGGTTTCTAACATTTTTTTGTGAAATAATGAGAAACCTCTTATGAAATATGAAAGAGCATGTAATTCTATGAGGAATTCAACGTTTATTTGATGAAAATTGGTTTTGAAATGGCTGAGATATCCAAAAAAGAGCGATTCTAATAAAGTGTGGGACCCACACTTTATTACGATCGCTTTGTTTTACTTTGTTTTTGGATGTTTCAGTCATTCCAAACCCGATTTTCATCAAATAAACTTTGAATTCCTCTTAAAATGGTATTTTCTGTTCTATATCATAAGTGTTTTCTTGGTATCTCGCAAAAAGTTAAAAGCCCAATTCTCATCTCCACCAATACTGTACCATCCCTTTAATACTGTCTCCCAAGGTGGCAGCCCACATTGTATTGTATCATGTACGCATGTACAGATATAGAAGTGCTGCCATTTTCACCACCTTGCTACTTTTTAATAACATTAAAAAGGCTACAGTTATTGGAACATTGGTCAAATTTGGTACCAGGTACAAAATCATTTACAATTTTTTGATTAAGTGCCTTTCTTCTTTCACACTCACAAAAGCATTGAGGCTGCTCCAGATCTTGGGATGCTGAAATTAAGTATGCATGTAAATCTATTTAATCACCACAAACAAACGGGTAAAATGTATGCAAATTTATGGAGACCAGCATCCTCTAAATCCCAATCACCCAGCCTAAACTCTGGTAACAATCTTTTCAACTTCAACTGCCAGTTAGGGCATAGACCTCGAGGTCGGTTAAGATCTAATGACATTTTTCACTCAGTGATACCCCCGTATAGTACATAGCAAATTTCAATATGGATGTTGTATATATACAACTACAAGTGCACCATAAATGCACATGTTCATCAACAAAACGAGAACCTACTACTAGTATTTCATCATTGTTTGAATCCTTTCACTCATTAAAACTTGGACAGCTCAATCCCTTTAATCATATAATTTCCTCGAATGTACCTTCCAAAGGTAATCCCTGTCCCTCATCCCCCCCCCCAGCAATGTGAAGAAATAATTCATATGCAAATTTTGCTCTCACTAGCACATTCCTTTGGATCTACACGTATTAGTAGCCTTTTGAAAGACATCACTGTCTACACACCTTTTTTGTGTGACTTTTGTCTGTTTTGGGGTAACTTTAACCCTGATTTAATAGATGTGTGGTATTGAAATGTAAGGAATTCCATTTGCATAACAAAGAAGACTAGCTGGATATAACAGACTCTGGCTTTGTGTTACAATGTTTCTGGCAGTTTAATCAATCTGAACAGCATCCTCCATATACATGCTACCCGGGTCCTTAAAACATTGTGAAAATTGAAGCTCTACCAAAAGAAGGGAAAAATTGGAGTAGAATGTGGTCTTAAAAATGCTTTAAATATGTGAATAACGATGTGAGTAACAAAGCTGATGAGAAGGGAGTGACCAGGGGGACATTTCACTAAGCTCTGAAATCAATCCCAAGTTCAATTTCAATTGATCTTTGTGACAATTTTGGGGCTAAGTCAGTCCTCAGAAAACTGTTTCACTAAGCCATTTGGGAACAACATCTTTCACCCACCCTGCCACATTCTACAATTAGAAATACATATCCTTCCCAACCAGATCTTATTTGAATCTGTCCCAACTATAACTGTATGGGTTCATCATTTGGTTTGAGTGAGTTCCCATTTTATTGAAACGGGGCCCAGATTAAACCACACCCAGCTTTCCCCATATTTGACTGAAACATTCTAAACAGAGGCATGAAAATATTTCACTACCATGGTATTGTTCACAAAACACTTTGGAGTGACAGCATAATTTTCAAAACTTTTGTATGATTTCTTGATCCATTTGGAAACATGATCATTTCTAAACACAAATTCTCAGCCAATAAAGTTCCACAATATTTGAATATATCAAACCTCCACAAGTTGAACAGTATAGTAAGGGTACTAGATCTCGCGCAGGGACTTAATGGTCGCGCATCGTGAAACTGCGTATAGCAAGCAATATTACGTGTAGGACTAAGCGCAAAATTTGCCGATACGCCCATGGAATAAACATACCTGACAACCGCTAAACAAGAGAAGGAAGCAGGTAAGAAATTTTGATTTCGAACAAATTTTTCACTAAATTTCCAATTTCTTACCTTGTAATTTACCTACCTTAGCTTAAAATCTGTTTTAAGGATGTTGTAGCCTAGACGTGTCGTCTCACTTGTCCCGTTCGAAGCCGATAGAATTCGTAATTTGTTCGATCGATCATTTATAATATTCTACGAAAGCCTAAGCACGTTACAGCCGCTGAGGGGCAGACACTTTTACGCATGAAACTACATAGGGCAGCTGCGCTACCTCTACATACCCCGAGAAATTGAACGCATAAAATTAAGTCCGACATACAAACGGCGACAGCGCACTACTCCTTCATCGTATCATCAGGAGATTCTTGGAGGTGATTTTTCTGCATTTTCGTGATATCTATTGAGAAATTCAGGTACGATTATGGAATAATTTCTATTATAAGAGCATCACAAATTTTCGTGCGCGATATCTAGACCCCTCAACCATATATCAAATTTCCCGATACCTTTGCAACAGCCCAGACCAGACAGACAAAGCAAAGGAAAAGACTCAGATTTTGAGCATTTTGCACACATTGTAAACATGATATGCGTCAAAACAAGGGAAAGTGCCCTCTTGTACCCTATCAATTTGCACTCTTTACCTGGAGATCCCTAAATTGGCAACGGAGGAGCATGTGTCATATTTCATATCAAAGGCTAATGCAGGAGGGTGGAGAGATGTTTCTTGATTTGGTTTACAATTGTAGATGTCTATTTGCCTGAGGAGACTGTTCTATTCCACGTTCTGTTAAACTCAGTTTCATTTACGGGTGGATTTAACTCAAACAAGCAAAATGGCAGAAATTTCATTACAATCTGATACTAAATAATACTTTTATACGAAATGCTATGAATTTCATTAATCATAATATAGAGAGGGTAGAAATAGGTGAGTAAAGACTTGCTCTCGTTACAGAACACCTCTTCATGATACTGAGGAGTGCTACAATTGTATAGCATGGTCTTCCATTTACACCTGACTTGTATACAGACTCTTGATCTTTGTCTCTCATTCCAAGACCTTCTGTTCTTCTTTGCTAAATCTTCTGTTTAATTAATTGATTTGTTTGTTTGTAATACATTTAGTAAGTGGTGCATTTCTCTTTCTCTTCATTAAAGGGGAAATCCAGTCCAAATATACATGTAAGTAAATCTGAAAAGAAAGAGTAAAATAATATGAGTTCGATGGTAACATTTTGATTAAAATTGGGTAAGAATTAAGGATGTTACAGTATGACATTTTGAAGTTTCGCTAATTTTTCAGGAAACAGTTCTTTAACAGTCAATATGGATATATAATGCAAATGGCAAAGTGGGCATGTCATACCCTCACAACTTGCCATATAGTTTGTACATTAAATTTTGAAATTTCCAGTTTTTCATTCATTCAAAAGCAATTATGCCCGAGGCTCAAATCCTGCTATATCTACCTGATCACTATTCTGAAGTTATTAAATCTGAAATAGCATCATGTTTCTGACTTCAATTACAGAAACACTGAATCTTCATCATATTTTTTTTTTACACAATCACAGGAAAATTATGAGGTTGTGACATGGTTAACACACCCCATTTGCATATCAATCCACTGTACAAAAATTGTTTTGCAGAAATTAGCAAAACTTTAAAATGTCATAACTTCCTTATTTTTCATCCAATTTCAGTCAAATTTTTAGCATTGAACTCCTAAAGATTTTACTCTTTTTATCAGACTAACTTATATTTGGACTGGATTTTCCCCTTTAATGTTACAGTAAGTTTTTGGAGTATGAAGTTGGTTTTAGATATATGTACACTGTACAAAATAAAATATTTCGATGATGGGGTTTCACACTTACTGCAGAACTCATTTTTTTGACCTGCCTATAAATACTTTCATGCTAATCGAGTTAAACTACTTGTCGGTCAGTCTGAAAGCAAACTCTAATTATATTTTCTACTTAACCAATCTGGAACCAATCTGCGAAGTCATATAATTTGTCTAATTGCCATCCTGAAGTGTTTTCTCATTTGAGTTTTGCTCAGTTTTGGGTGCTTGTCTGCTGTCTGAACAAGGTGACATCAAGGACTGGATGTAGGTGGAACTTAGCTTGACCTTCGATTTACTTCCTCCATTATGAGTGTGCAGGGTATGTATGTAATTTTGCATACTGGTAAAAGAGCTGTGTGTTTGATGCACAGTGTCGTACAACTTGTACATAATATACAAATGGAATGTCATTGCAGCTGGTCAAAGAGGAGACTAAGGCTGTGTTTGAGTGCTCAAAAGTGAACCGAACGGTACAGAACCGAACCATATCGTACCATACCATGCCAGATAGGGAATGTTTGAGGACTGTACACGTTTGTATGGAGTTACTGTAGTGTACCTCATGAACTACTTTTGTCTTTGAGTCAGAGGGACCATACGTTTATAACAACAGGCCATGCACTTGGTGCGCTTACGCTACATACAGGTGTCATGAACAAAGAAAATAAACTCTATGCATTATGACATAGCGCATGTTACATTCTTATTCGCATTCGCTTTGCATTCTTCTCATACCAATTTCTGGTATGGTACGCTTTTGGAGCACATCAGGAAGCAGTCCACTTTTGTTTGGCATGGTACGGTTCGATAACTGTATACTTTGGGAGTGTTGAACGCACAACATATCCGATACATTTCATAACCAAATGACTGCACTGCAGCGCAGTGCATTGGTGATTTGTCTTATCTTGGACAAGAGACTGTCTAGTACTGGCATGCCAGTACTACAGGTATTCACCAAAAACAATAAAAAACAAGAACTGAGACAGGGAAAAAGCAGGGTTGATAGAAGGGACTCTTGTTTACTCAGAACTGAATAGTGAAGGTAGATAGCAAGCCAGATAGCTCAATCTAGTGTGAGAACTACATCCTGGTGTTTGCTATCTGTTCCAACAATACCAAGTTGTTATAGGTCCTACACAGACCTTTGTCTCAGATTTACACTATACATGTACTGTACGAGCTGAAATTTTTGCGGTGGTTTTATTTTCGCGAATTTCGCGAATCGCCTTTGAACCGCGAAAATAACAACACGCGGAAATAACAACGCGCAAATAACTAAGTTCAGTTAGACCCTTGCAACCGCGAAATTAACAACACGTGAAAATGTCCTCCAAGTAGCAATTCGCGAAAATATCTGTACGCTAAAATTTCAGCTCACACAGTATATTGTACATTGTATGTCTGTGCACAGAATTTGTGCATAGAGAATGGAATGCATTTTCTAAACTACACTAGCTGAACCTGAACCCAAAACTACAATTCAAAGAAATCATCAAGATTTGAAGCCCATAAATTGGTGATATGCTTGAACCAGGATATACCCTTAGTATGCACAACGGGAGGTACTTTTCCGAGTAACAACCAGCCACTGTCTGAGACATCTTCAAGTACTCATGCTGAGGCTGACAGTTTTATATCAAACTTTTTGTCTTGCTTCATGATTTTGTACAGGGTAATATCACACACAGCACAATATCGGTTTGAGCTGAAGGTGTATATGTTGGTGTTTTTTATTGTCAAAGATTTACTTTATGCCCAACTTTACACCTGAACATATATCATCTGTTGATGAGGGCCTGCATTTTTACAAGGCTTTATTTGGTTGTGCTACATGTGTACAGTATGTTTCAGCCCTATGGGAAATGAAAATATCTATGAGGCTAAGGATTAGATTTAAATAACCTTGGCATCTTTGGTTCAGCATATACCTCTAGGGAATGTGAAAAGCCATGAACAAGCTTACAGGGGCTGTACAGTACTGGTTGAGGTGGGGATTCATGTTTTTTACATTCCTAAGTGAGATAATGAGAAACTTCTTATGAAATATGAAAGAGCATGTAATTTTAAGAAGGATTCAACGTTTATTTGATGAAAATTGGTTTTCAAATGGCTGAGATATCCAAGAAAGTGATAGTAATAAAAGACTATAGGCCACGCCTTTTATTAGGATCTCTTTGTTTCACCTTGTTTTTGGATATCTCAGCCATTCCAAAACCGATTTTCATTAAATAAACTTTTGATGCCCCTTAGAATTGCATGCTCTTTGACATCTCATAGAGTGGTTTCTGAATATCTCGCAAAATGTTAAAAGCTAAATCCTCACCTCGACCAGAACTGTACACACCCTTTAAGACTACAGACACCAATGTATGTACTTACTCAGAGCATTAACTTAGCTCTATCACTTCTGATTTTTGAGAAAGGATTGAAAAGATTCCTTAATTTGGCAGTTGGGATGGGGCGGTGGCCATTTGAATAAAATTTCTATCCTAAATTTGAGACCTTATTGCAAGTGTAAGTACAAAGTTTGGTGGAGATATGTCACCGGGTTTTCAAGGAGAAGATGAAAATGTTTTTTTTTTTTTTTTTACAGGTTTACACACGACACATGACACGACACACGCCAGGCGCCAGACAATGAATGACTGCAATAGCTTACCTCAGCCTTTGGCTCAGGTGAGCTACACTTGTAAAAGCTCTTGGCTCAGGGAAGCTACACTGTATACTTGTATACAGGGTACAAATGAAAAGCAATAATCAAGAAAGACTTTGACTCAGTTTTAGTTCAGTTGCTGCCTGAATATCAGACATCAACATTTGGAAGAACAGGGAAGTTGGTCAACATTTCTTGAACATTCAGTTAGGAATAAACGGTTCTTTCAAATTGTGAACTCTGATTTGAGCAGCTACATGTCACCAATTTTGAGACTTTTTTTTTTTTTGAGAGAAAAAGAAGGAGTGCATCACATCGCAGTCATTGATTTTAGTCTCCTAAATTTGGTGTGAACCAGGAGTATTTTCTCCTCTTATAACCTTTGTGTGAAACACAGGTGACACAGTCCTTTTCAGAGGAAGTCATGCTTGCATGATGTACCCAAATGGTAAACCCGGCCGCTTGCATTACATGTTGTGGGAAAGTCAGTGAGCTGAGAGTATGGGGGGGGGGGGGGGGGGGGGTGGTGAAAGGAATGCTGGTCTATGTGTAGCCTGAGGCCAAGGCTGACATCCACTTATTTTTGCTGACGTGCTGAAAGTCATACTAGTCGCAATTAGCACCTACTTGTAAACTGCAGATTACCCGTCAAAACAGTTTTCCTTCACTCTCCTTTTCTTCACATATATGGATGCTCTAAGAACAGCTGCTTGCATTCAAGAATGCTTTCCATCTCCAGCATATTTAGTACAATATGTAGTTCTATCATTACGCATGAATAATGGTATTAACCCACTAAGGCTGGTTTGATTTTGCTACAACACACATTTCTCATAGACACCTGCCCGAGTATATTTGGGACTCGTCCTTAACGGGTTACAAAGACAAAGAGCTATGACAGATCATGATCAATTCTTTACTTGTAGTATAGATGAAATTAATCTGTTCTTGTGCATGATAGAGTACAAAATTGCTCAGCATTTCAAGGAGATACATAATGCACAATGATATAATGCATACACACACACACACACACACACACACACACACATACAGTACACACATACATTAGTGTACACAGCTGAGAGGAAAAATAACACATATTTTTATAGGTACTTTGGTACCAAGTGGTACAACTGCAAAGGGTGTGACTACAGACTACAGTGTACCGGTACTGCAAAACATGTGCACACACACACACACACACACACACATGTAACAAACAGACTAAAAATCCATAGAGTTGGAGGAGGTCTGAACAAGCACAGCTGTGCTGATAAACACATTGATCCGGTCTGATGGAAGACTTGTTTTCAACTCAGGTGGTGAAAAAAGACAAACATACACACACATACACACACACACACACACACACACACACATATTTATATATATTTTGATATAGTTTTATTAGAGATGAGGCAAACACATATACACACACACACATACAGATATATGTGTGTGTGTGTGTGTGTGTGTGTGTGTGTGTGTGCATGCATGTGCATGTAAATGAAGCATAAATGCCAAAAGTATCATAAGATCAAGTTACATACTGAGAAACATCATTTGCTTCAGACATTGCACATACTGAATTCAAGGTTTATTTTCTCTCAAACACTCGATCCTATTTTTCACTTTCTTTTCCCTCAATATCCTTTGTCCCTTGTTTTCACCTTTGTAAATGTTTTCATCTCATGTCAATGTTGCCTGTTTACCTCCGAGTCCTGGATATTTTAGTTTGATATTCAGCTGCAATGCTATACATATTTGTAATCAAAATAACTTTGGAAAGAAAAATATGTTTATGAAAGTAAGATCTGTGTCACGATGGAATTATCATTCTAACAAAATGGTGGAATTCTTATGTAGTGCATCTATGTAGATTTATGACAAAACCAATTAATAATGTCATGTTGTTGTTCCTAGCACATACACCTGTACTATGTCTTCTGATATCTGATACAGGTACTTGAGAGATAAGGTACTAAAAATTACAAGCAGTTAACCTATATTTGGAAAACCCTCCTTAGTTCTACAACATTCATAAATAGTTAATGTACTTGTAGGTGGCAATAATAAATGGGGACAGCATGAAGCCACTGTATGTGTCTACTGTGGGAAACAACAAGTACATACACCATGCATCCTCTAAGGTTACAAACATAACTTGTAATGTGTCAAATTTCTAACATATAAACAGCCTTGAAAATGTGTTCATATTACTTGGGACTTGTTAAATGAATCATCTTAAAAGCTGTTATGACCAAATTTCTGCATGGGACCCCTACCATGCTTTATAATAAATGTAAACTGTTAATGGTTACAGCTGACGTGGGAACCTATAACCCAAGGAAAAGAAGCTATTAAAGAAAAAGATATGAAACTAACAAACTAAAAGCTCAGTAACAAAAGTCATGTTAAGACAAGCAGAGCACACAGCCACAGTAATCAACTCGCACACCTTAATATCTTCTGAAATTGTTGACGTCACTAGCACACAGGGTGGAAAACACGGACATTGGCTCGCTGGCACGATCCCAGCTCCATCCCAACATCCTCACGGCGTGGCATCAAGGATTTCGTTGACGCTCTCAGCATCATCAAATACCTTTTTCAATGACCAACACCACAGGCCCTCATTCGTAGGAGCAGTAGCATGTCCATGATGTCAGACATACACGAAGTTACAGCCCAGGGACACAAATAATTGAATTGAGAGTACACTTAAGACTCTGATGGCGATCAAATTGTACTTGCTTTGTGAGTAGCATTTGAGCTGATGACAGAAGCGCCACAGCTATCAGGGCATTGCCTTTTGTAATACAGACAGCTAGGCTGTGCTGCCATAGGCAGAATCAATGCCATGTCAGATCTGTTTCTGACTTTCGAACTACAGTGTACATGTATACATACAGCAGCTATACGTATCTCCTTGTCACGGGTCTACAATTTGAAGTCTTCCTCTTTGAACAGTAAATATCCACTCATCACATTCTGTTATCTACTGACTGCCTTTATAACGCTGCATGCATAATTGAGCACTGGCTTTATCAATTTCACTTGAAAAGGCAAATTCTCTTTTCATGCACCTATTCACTGAATCAAATCAAGACTCATGTGTCACCTGTAAATACACCAATGATTTGAAATGATTCATATTCAAAGATTGAGAAAGGAAAGAAAATAATAATTCTGAAGTTCATTAGCTCACAGAGAAATAGCTTTTGCACGGGTTCAGTTACCATGATTTCTTTCATAATCTTCTTTCATTCAGTGGCATGGTGATTATGTCTTGATCTACTACATGTATAGACATGACAGATATATCTCATAATTGATCTCATCATATGTCTCTCTCTCTCTCTCTCTCTCTCTTTTCATATTTCATTGCCAGATAGCAGCTAGATGAATTAAAGTTCCATCTATTCATAGATGCATCAGATTACTGTAATTTTCAACAACTGATTCATGTCCAACTGCAAATTATGCGATCATCAGAAAGGAACTTTAAGCTCCGTAGATCAGACCATCTCAATCTCAAGGTCCATAGTTCTGAGCCACTCTATTTGTACCTTTGTTTTTTAATACTGCATGAAGTAGGTCATCTGTAAAGTGGCCTACGTTGTACACCAATGCCTGACATAATTGCAGTTCAAACTTTATCTCCAAATTCACGATTGGATAGTACACCTCCAAGCCAGCAGCCATGTCTGATTCAGCTTGATTAAATTATGAAGCTGTCCTGTTCCTATAATAACAAAATTAAGTGTATTTCTGTGATGCCTTTATTGATACAAGTAGATACCGTTAGCTGTATAGAGAAGTGAGATTAGCAGTACTGAATTTGAATCAAACTGAACTAAATCATGATTTGTTTTGAGGTCACTAAAGGAAGAAATTAATGCTTGCAAGGAAGCAGTTGACAATCACCCTTCGGAAGAACTAAATGAGGATTTCAAAGTGCTTTGACTAGAGACACAACCACCACAGCTAGTGGCCTCCAACCAAAGACCTTGTGAGTGATAGTACATTGTCTCATCCACTGTGTCACAACACCTCTTCATGTAGAAGATGAAGCAAGATGGATAGGAAAGAGTATCTCAAAAACTTTTGAGACTATCGAAAGCACAAAGCTGATTGCTTATCTGCTCTACTTGACTGGTCATATAGCTGACCATGTTCTTCCAAGTACAAGTACTTACTCCCCACTGCAGCAGCATTAACATTTTAAATTGCATTGAATAGAATAGACTGTCTATTTTGTACAAGAAAAAAAATCACTGTACATGGTATACAAAGATAATTTGTTTAGAAATAAATAAACATATTATCATTAATATTTCACAATTTTTTATAAATCAAGTCATGTGTCAAACCACATGACTTGATTTGCAATAACATTACTCATCGGTAAGTTGAACAGACAAAGCCTCATTGTGCCCAATGCATTTTGTATTAAGAATAAGATGTGTGCAATCAAGTATTTAAACAATTATGAAATTTTTGAGAAATTTGTTATTTCATCATGTATTTGCATTTGGAAACTCATGATTTATATTTTTTATAGAGTTGGGTAATCAAGTACTCCGGTAATTGTGAAACTTTTGAACATTTTGCAATAACATTACTCATTGGTAAGTTGAACAGATATAGCCTCATTGTGCCCAATGCATTTTGTAATTTGATAAACCAAGAAATCAATAGTTACGTAGAATCAATTTTTGGAAATTTGAATTGCAATTTTTATATTGGAATGAAATTTGATTTTAATATCATATATTGTCGAAATTATATCTGTTAGTAATAACAATATAATGAACAAATAGATTGAAACTGGCGTTTCTATCTTTACGCTGTTTATATGTATGTACATGATACATCTGTTTATTATATATAGTTATGAGCGTATATCTGTGTATGGTTATGTTGATGAAGATAATATTTTAGTAAAAGGGGTATGTTTCATTGATTTTTTTTTTGGACTCATGGTTTTTAAATTTGTTATGATATACACACATGTATTCCCTGTTGTAAGTGTATGTGTACAGTTTACCTACATGGTATGTCCAATTTCATACTCCCACCATGTGAAATATATATTTTTTCTGAAGTGCAGTGCAATAGTAATATGATACTAATGATATATAGTGCTGAAAGGTGATTTGATATCAGTGCAATCTCTCTTTGTTTTATTTTTCAAAGATATGAACTGTTGTATTTTCGTTTTTTTCATATATGGCACTATACATCCGCTGATTTAATTTTGTTGTTTTTTTATTCGTTATGTTGCATTTGGAAATTTATTCTGCTCTAGCCATAGTACATGTATATTGTCTGTTTTTGAATGTCTGCATCTATGTTTACAGCGATATCACCACATGTGTAATTTTGTGTAAATGTAATGTGTAATTATAGGACTGTAAGGAATACGTT
Source organism: Diadema antillarum (assembly GCF_040938485.1). NCBI lineage: Eukaryota > Metazoa > Echinodermata > Echinoidea > Diadematoida > Diadematidae > Diadema > Diadema antillarum. The sequence continues at coordinate 1,399,447 of NW_027271492.1, forward strand.
TTGTATGATATTGGTATGACTGAATAATTTAATAGGTTTTTTAACTTTTTGATTTTTTCTTGGATTGTGAATGTTCTGTAATCATGCATGTATTTTTATTCTGTACGCATGACACTATTAGTCTGCGGACTAACTGTTATGCTTCTTTTGATTTGAAATAAAACCGAATTGAATTGAATTGAATTGAACCACACACACTGACAAACTAAAGTCTGCTGGAAATTGTGCATGAGGTCTTTTCTCTATGACAGAAAAAAAATGACAGAAATTAGAGACCTTTCTTTTGCTTTATGCTGCATTACATGTTGACATAACAGGTCTCACCAAGGGATGAAATAGGCACACATTTGGAAGCTTTAGCAGCAAAAGGTAGCAGACAGACGCATAATAAAACTAGTTTGTAAACCATACTGGGTTCTTGAAAGTGCTTACACCGTAGGTGTAGGTAATTCAAGAAGTAGGAAGGTAGCACTTCATTTTTATGCTCTGCTCTCCTCCCCCACCTCCCACCCTCCAAAGAAAAATGGGAGCCGGAGGGGAACACCTCTTCTACACCATGTACAATTTGTACATATCCTATTGTACACATGAAATGTATAACATCAAGGACATCAAGCAATGTATTCACTATTGCATGCCTTCATTGATAGCTTGCAAGGCATGGCTCTGATGACATCATGATAACCACTCAGGGTCATGATATCAATGATGTCATAGAAGGGATTCAACTCTGGTGATATCATTCTGGAGTGCATGTCTCTTTGATGACTGACCCAAGGACATGCCTGCAAATACTTCAAAGACTTCATACAAGTTGAAGGTCTTTTTAATGACAGTAACCAATGCTGCACACTGGCACTGGTCCGACGGTCCCTGACCAGTAAAAATCACTGTTGGACCAGTAACTTTTTCGGGGATGGACCAGTAAAACATGGAAAAACTGGGATACCTACTGGTCCGACAGACAGGTCGGACTAGTAGAAAAAATGGGTAAGTGTGCAGCCCTGCAGTAACATCAGGAATATGTCTTTGATGAGACAAGGTACAGTACACCGTCAAAGACTATATCCAGGAGAATCATCATTATGACCCATTACTTTGACTGCACTACGTAAACCATGAAAATATCATGAGGAAATTTCACATCATATTCAATGACTCCATACAGGGTGGCAGTATGAACAGCATTTATTTAGCATACAATTGTACATGCAAGCCTTCATACAGTAAATGATGCAGTAGCAGTATGGCTTTGACAGCATCTTGAAGTTTTTTTTTTTTTTTATGACTTTGATCAGAGTTTTCAACTGTAAATATAAGGACCATGATGCAGAGTATGGCTCTGATGATATCATGAAGGCAAGGTTTTGAGGAAATTGTGCTATAGATACAGCACTGGCTTCACTGGCTTCAAGAACAGTAGTAGTTTTGTATTTTGTTTGTTGTTGTTGTTGTTGTTTGTTTGTTTGTTTGTTTGTTGTTGTTGTTTTTTGGGGGGAGGGTAGCTACACATGATAATATGCCTTCTACATAACTTGATGTCATAGGACGTTCAGCTTGGATGATTAGATATAAGTAGTGGAAACTGGAAGTAGGCAAAGTTTTGAAGACATCATGGCGGACATGGCTTTAACATTGACTTTGTGCCTTGCAGACAACCTTGAGCAGTGATGCCGATACCACCAGAGAGATGATGGCATCAAGACATCCAAGGATCCTTTGGGGTTTGGTGAGACAATGCAGGGAAAAGTTTCAATGATGTCACAACGCAAGGTATTTAAAGGCTTTCTTGACGGGAATCTATTATTTGGTCTACTCCTACTTTGTCTAATAACAATTTAATCTTAACCCACATGGTCCAATCCCGTTTTGTCTACAACCAGTGAGTCTAATGACCATTTCATCTAATTGCCACTTAGCCTCATTACTAGTTGGTCTACTTCCAGATGGGCTATGCCGATTTCGTCTAATACCCACCATTCATACTTAAGACAAAGTGGGGAAAAATCCAAAGACAAAATTGCGATTAGACCATCTGGTCATTAGACGAAACGATAATTAGCCAAACTGGGCATTAGCAGAGACTCCAACCCTAAGCACCTTCTGATCGGGAGATTCTCCCGCCTCAAACCCCTAGCAAACGGGAGACTCCAACTTGATGTGCGCAAAGCGCACATCACGAGCACGAAGTTCCTTGCGGTCTAGGGTTCTAGATGCTCTCTCGTGCTATCTAAGGCTTATTTTTCAACATGTAATGGAATTAAGTAAGAAATCATTTCAAGCGGGAGAAATTAAATCTCTTAAAAGCGGGAGAACGGGAGATTCTGCAAAAATGGACTTTCGGCGGGAGACCTCCCGTCGAGAGCGGGAGAGTTGGAGTCCCTGCATTAGACCAAGTGAGGATTAGACCACACGGGCATAAGACGTAATTCATGGTAGACCAAATGAATTTAGCCGTAGTGGTGTTAGGTGAACTGGGGAGTAAACCATCTGATATTAGACCAAGTGGCAATAAAATTAAACCTCCTTGACATCACAAATGGTATGGGTTATGCACATCATGAAAGCATGGCTTTGAAAACTCAAAGGCAAGGCAATAGGAGTGGTCTCAATGGATCCAAGCACAGACCATTTAACTTTTAATAATAAAGTAAGTTGCCAGCTGGGTATACTTCCCATTACACCACAAAGAAAGTGACTTTGAAGATGATGTTCTTGATGCCAACATCACAGATGGCCCTGTATAATCTACAAGTAATGGCGAGTGTTCTGTATCGATGCCACCATACAGGTTATTATTTGGCTTTAATGACATCATGAAAGATATGACTTTGATGGCCTCAGCACCAATGCCAATAAAATTGTACCAGCTACAGGTCTATACTTAACTTTGAGGACATCATGAAAAGTACAATTGTACATATGTATGACTTCAATGACATCATAAAGGATATGACTTTAATGACATCATACCAGGGTATACTGTAACTTTAAAATGTCAATAAGCAGGGGTATATAGATTCCAATGACATCATGCAAGGTAAAACAATGACCACAATGTGATCCTGTACTTGTAGCTAACATTTTCCCCTCCTATCCAATGTATATTGAATATTTTCGTAAATAGTGAATAGATTTGTTAATGTACTGTACTGTATGTTACTGTCCTTCAACCAGGTAACTTACAACTGTATGGCATAATAATGGCCATGCATAATAATGCACAATAATGGCATTCTGCACGTGCAGGACTCCGTAGACTAGCTTTACTGAGCATTGTATCAGCCAAAATCACCAAAAATGTGCCACAAAATTAAAATGTAGAAATGCTAAGAAATTCACATTTCACCTCAGATTTAGAAGATGTTGATTTTAAACATTTACAACAAGATTTTATTGCGTCAATTGTTCAAAATGTTCATGTTAGACCTTTTATTATACATACAGAATTTGAGCCTCATTTGCCATTTTTCTCTTTGTCGTCTGCTCAGTACAAATGTCTACCATGTGTCGTGGGTGTGAACAGTGATTCTGGTGCAAGATTCCAGATATGAAAGACATTGATTATTCCATCACAAAAATTGTGTCCAGAATTGTAATGTGATTTAAATTTTGCATCACGCTACCTGTAATAATTTTTTTGTTTTGTTTTGTTTTTTGTTTTTTTTTGTAGAAGGGTTAACCTGAAGGATATTTTCCACATATCGGAGTAAATAATTCATATAATTTTGCCAAATTCATAATTTTCAGGACTTTGTTGTGTTATGATTCACTCAAAATTTCATCCTTTGAGTATTATATAGAATTCAGAGCAACAAAGATAAGCATCTGGAAATACAATACACTCTGCTACAACCCAGCAGGTCGTAGGAATAGTACTTGTACTATCTTAGATGTATCTGAACTGGGTCCCCCAAATACTGTGCCAGGTATCAAGAGTTACATACAATGTACATGATTTGAGTCATGACAGGAAAGTCTCCCTAGGGAAAAAAAATAAACAGGAGTAACAAAAAGCCTTCAGTCTTTCTGGAACTCTCCTGTGAAACAAAAATATTTCAGCATCACAAAGTGCTGTGAACATCAGGATTTAGAAATGAGATACTACATGGACTTTCTTGTGTACAATGTCCGGATGTTCCCCCCCCCCCCCCAAATTACATGTAATTTTGCCATACAACTCCATATCATCCAAGCTTATAAAGTCACATGATATCAAACATGCATGGATGGGATGAACACCCATTCGAAAAGTGGTGGGTACATCATTATTAGGGGGGGGGGGAGGAGGAGGAGACATACAGAAGTCTTGCCGAAAAATGTGAGTGAACCCCCCCCCCCCAAAAAAAAAAAAAAAAAAAAAAAAACAACCTCCTAAATCAAACAGGAGTCACAAGTGCAGATCCACAACTCACTTTACGTAGGGCTCTCGATGCACACTACAATAGTAGCCTACAATAACATGTTGGACAGAAAACTTTGTCTGTCCGGAGGAGTCTTTTATCATTTTTTGCTTTTAAGGCGAGGAGGGCAGGGGAGGGGATTCCATGAAGCCAAACATAAAGTTTACACGGTAGTCTCCGCGGAACATATCCCCAGCGACAAAATACAGACCAATCTTTCGGTCAAACTACATGACTTGTGTGTAGACTTCTCAGAGACTCTGTGTTGTGTAGATCTACCAAAGTATTGACACAGACAAATTATTCTCTAAATTCACTGGCTCTCTCATCTTTTTTTCTCTATGCCTCAATCTTCCACATCACATTGTCATATCAATCATTCTTCATCATGGTATCATGTTCATAACTTCATGTCATGAATGGACATGGACCCTAGGCCCTATGACTATGTGGAACATGCTATGCGTATGCCATCCATGGTATGATTCAGTTGTTGGACACACACACGTCACACACACACACACCTTGCTGGAAAAACAAACAACCGGAGGAGCCTAACATATGAAAATAATTTCATAATTCTGACCCTGTTAACATTATTAGTAGTTGACATAAAGAACGCATAATACTCAATATCTGCTAATCTGAACGTACGCTGTCTGTAGCGTCACGTAGGACTACTATGGGGCACAAGCCCCATACATACATGATCCTACATCGGGACACAGCCGTATCCGCGATGTAGGTCTAGACTAGACTGCATTGATTGCCTATGCTCACGGACGTACCCAAATCACCCATGTCGGGGGTCTCATATTTTGCCGGTTGGCTACTATACTCACGTATTCGGCTGAATTAACACTTGCCATCTCGCGAAAAATGGTCAGTTGATCTCAGGAACTCTTCTAACTGTCTTAGTCACCTAGAAGAATTCATAGCAGATCAGGAAGTTTCAACGCAGTTGCAGAAATCCGAGAAAAGGTGCAGGATTTATATCTCTTATCACGGTAATTCGGCCAGAGGCTCGCTAATTGTAAACACGTTGAAGAGGCCGACGAATTACGGATGCCTATGACTAAGGTGGCTTTAAAGCCCAAACGTTGAAAGCAGACAATGACAAATCTGCCCACCCAGTGGCTGTTTTCGTGTTTTTATTCGTTTGTGTGTGTGTGTGTTTTACTTGCTTAAAAAAAGAAAAAGTGATGGTTGCGTGGCTGTGGGGTTTAGTGTAAACAGTCTTTGGCATTGTTAATTTATACACTTCTTCTCCTTTTAGGCGAAAGCACCACAAACTAATACCCACGCAATCTGCGCACGCAAAGATTGTTAGTGATAAAAGGAGATGTCTGTAGGCCCTACCGGTAATTGTTTTCGGAGCGTTTACAGAAGAAGGCGTTTCCTTGAAATCTTTGCCTCATGAAGCCTGCTCCTGTAGACTGCTTTAAACGCCCTGAGAAGACTGCTAATGAGGTTGACATGAGTTCATTCAAGTTGTATTTCACCCTGTGTGCTTTAGCATGTTGGTCTATCTGTAAGTTTAGATAGTGACATCTTATATAAAAACTGCATTATTATTGTCAAATTCCAAACGCTTTGATAGCTCTCCACTGGATCTCCACTGCATGTAGGCCTACTTTGATTGTGCTTTATTGTGAAATCAAGCAACAATTAATATTCTACTAAAAATACTCGGATTCAACGTACCAGAGTGACACTTTTGGAATGATAAAATTTTTCGTGTTTTAAAATGAATCATTGTGATATCAATAATAATCCTATAAGGATAATCAGACGATGAGATAATTGCCCTTTTGTATATCAAAGAGAATGTATTCAAATCATATTTCGGCCGATTTTGAAACAATTCTAACTCCCCTACCAAAAGTCATCGTCAGAAACTTGAAAAAAAACACGTAAAAATGAATCTTGTCAAGGGTGGGAATAATAATAGAACTATATATATACATATATGTATGTATAAATAGAAGTATAATTACTAGTATAGTAAATGAATTGGTGTGCAGTGAAATTGAAGACTTACGAATTGATGACATCAATCTCCTTTGGTTTTATCGGTTTGTGAAAATGATTGTGTGCAACTCCTGAGCTTGTAGGCCAATAACTCACTTTCAATCGGGCTCGAACTTCCACTTTTCTGCTTGATTAACGAGTTTGCTCTAGTCATTAAAATCAGTGTTTACTTAATTGGAAAAGAGTTCCTCTTTGAGCACCAGCATGTCTTCATTCCATCTTTTGTCTATTCATCCACCTATCCATCTATTTATTCATCTATCTATCTGTCTACCTATCTATATATCTATCTATCCATCACATATTGAGCACGGGCCGGTTTTTTTGTTTTGTTTTGTTTTGTGTTTTTGTGTTTTGTTTTTTTTTTTTGGGGGGGGGGGAGGACCCGGCTTATGGGTGTCAAAGGTCAATTACAAAACCAACCAAATATCGTGAGTTTTGTTACACTTTTTTTCTGTCATTTCAGTCATTTCTGTCATTTCTTGTTCGACCCCCCCCCCCTTCCTTTTAGAACCGAAGCGGGATGAGGCTTCAACCCACCCCCACCCCTTTCGCGAGCGATGGTGAGAGAAACTCCTTGTGACATTATTGACATGAATCATATCAATAACTTGATTGTCACATAGTGTCTAAGAGTAAACAAAAAAAAGAAGAAGAAATTAATACATTCACAACGTACGGCACGCATGCGTGCGTTTCAAAAAAATATGTCAGTCCTTCCCACACTTCAAGTTGGGCAGCTCGGCCTCTCAGCTGATGAAAGCAGGAATCAATATGCTGCCCTCTACGGACTTTATTCTCCAGTTCCTCTTTTCCAGCTCATTATTGCCAAACAGTGTACTGTTCCTTCCCCACCGAGAAATATTGTTGGGTTTTTTGTTTTGTCTTGTTGGTTTGTGGTTTTTTTTCGCTTTTTTTTTCCACATACATAAACACACAAACTCTCACACGCACATATGTACACTTTTCCAATGTATTTGTCAATTTTCATTAATAATGTAAGGATAACGTACTCTGAAATGGTATATTTCTATACAAAGTCACATAATATTCGCATAATTTTAACACAATAAAAACTGTAATGTATTTCCTTCCTGTACATCTCTTTTTTTCACATTGTAGAAGAAAAAATAAGAAGTTGATTATAAAAGTACTGAACATCTCATTTGTTAAACATGATAACATTAGTGAATAATACTTACAATAAATTTGTACAGCAAATTACTGTACAGCAAACTATACTGGACTAATTCCATCGTCAACATGATTGTGCATGCTTATATATCTACATCTATTTAGACAAATTGCATTTAATCTGACATAATTTTTTTCACTGAACGACAAGATGCTGTGTGTTCTTCTATTATTAGCCCACGATTAATGGACTGGCTCGACCAGGCTTTGCAGGTACATTCAACTCAGAAAGTCATCTACTTCTATTATTTCGATTCATCAGATAAAAACTCGATTGTCATTCCCCATTATACACGAAACCGCCTGCCAATACATGCGGCAAGGTTTCATTCTTCTCATGAGCCCTTCTAAATGACAAAGTATTGAGACAATTCGAGTTTTCACAGTATGCACCTCCCATTGTGGCTGTCCCTATTTCGTATCAATCATTATAATTCCATTACAATTAAGTTCATCCATGCAGGCTCAGATTGTCAAGAGAGTGTCTTAGTGTTCTATACACGAAACCGCCTGCCGATACATGCGGCAAGGTTTCATTCTTCTCATGAGCCCTTCTAAATGACAAAGTATTGAGACAATTCGAGTTTTCACAGTATGCACTGCCCATTGTGGCTGTCCCTATTTCGTATCAATCATTATAATTCCATTACAATTAAGTTCATCCATGCAGGCTCAGATTGTCAAGAGAGTGTCTTAGTGTTCTATTCCATCTTGGTATTCACAAACATCCATTTAGCCAAATGTTGAACCACAAAGTAATGTGAACATGTCAGGTGTTATATTATCTTTTTTTCTGGCCCGCGGTTAATGACTCTCGGTCCTCCACGTTTTCCAGGAGAATTCAACTCAGTACGTTGTTTAATGCCAACTAGCAACATTCCGATCCTAAGGCGACAAATCGATCGTCATTCCACATTATATACGATGTTATGTGTAGCCAGGTTCCATTCCACTTCTTTTATGTGTCCCTCTAAAGAGAGAGTGTAATGAAACAACTAGTGCCTTTACAACGTGTGAAGACAAGATGTTTAAGACTTGGATACAGTATGCATCAGTTAGAATGTTCAGTGTTCTGTTCCATCTATGGTATTTGGTAAACATCTATTTAGATAAACTGAATTTAATCTGAGAGATTTTTTTTTTTTTCACTGACCGACAAGATACTGTGTGTACTTCTATTATTGGCCCACGGTCAATGACTGGCTCGACCAGGTTTTGCATTCAACTAACTAAGTCATCTATACTTCTATTATTTCAATTCATCAGACAAGAACTCGTTTGTCATTCCCATTTTGCACAAAACCGCCCGCCAGTGCATGCGGCATGGTTTCATTGTTCTCGTGAGCCCCTCTAAATGACAAAGTATTGAGACAACTCGGATTTTCACAGTATGCACTGCCCATTGTGGCTGTCCCTATTTCGTATCAATCATTATAATTCCATTACAATTAAGTTTATCCAGGCTCAGATTGTCAAGACATTTGAACGAGAGTGTCTTACTATTCTATTCCATCCTGGTAGACCTATTCACAAACATCCATTTAGCCAAATGTTGAACCACAAAGTAATGCGAACATGTCAGGTGTTATATTATTTTCCAGCCTACGGTTAATGACTCTTGGTCTTCCGGGTTTTCCTGGAGAATTCAACTCAGTACGTTGTTCAATGCCACATAGCAATATTCCAATCCTGAGGCGACAACTCGATCGTCATTCCACATTATATACGAATATACATCTGTATGTGCAGCCAGGTTCTGTTCCATTTCTTTTTTGTGTGTGTGACCCTCTATTAAAAGAGGGTAATGAAACAACTAGCACTTTCACAGTGTTTAAAGACAGCATGTTTCTGCATGAATATGTCAGTGCGTTTATTTTATCCCTGGTGCTGCAAACACCGATTTGGTTTAACTGCCATAAATTTGATAATTTTTTTTTGAAAGATAATAAAAAATATGCACGGGAATTTTAGTCCAGTACGACGACCCTTGTCCAATGACTTTAAGCCCACCAAGTTTCTCTAAGTTCATTAACCGTATTAAGTTGTATACTGTTAGCTCCTTTCGTTTCGTAATAGCTCACAATAATTTCAGTACTTCACACAAGTCTATTTACTGCTAAATTCCATTTTTTTGTACCTCTCCAGAGCTGAGATTGTTATACCAGCTGGATTTTTTTTTTAAATTTTGGTCAATACACCAATGTCACTGCTCCTGTCATCTTCTTGCTCAATCACTCTGGGTTCAATGAGACTCGTATGTATCGTGATTCTCTTCGCATCACTTTGGTGTTTTTTTTTCTCGTAAATATATAAAAAGTGATTATTTAGATAATATTTGCTGTATATAATTACCCATTTTGGTACCCCTGGCAGACTGCCAAATACTGTTGTAGGTTTTTTTTTTTACCCATTAATTCTTCCCGCATATTCCAGACATTGTATATTTTTCTAGTTCTGTATACGTTGACTCTAGTTTCAAGTAAATAATTTAGACGCTTCACTCTTTATCACATACACTCAAGATGAATGCACACGCACGCACGCTCAGCGCACATGCACACACAGACACCTGCACTTGCACTCAAACCTCTTCCCACAACCCTTCAATTTCTACTCATACCCCCACACCGACAATGATCCCTCATGGTATGATCTTTGATGATCAAAGTTTGAATGACTCCGAAAGTACTTATTACACAACTGCCGAGTTTAATGCACTCATAAAACAAAATAAATTTCAATCATTTTTGGATTTGTTTAGTCTTCTTCACATCAATGCCAGAAGTTTAAATAAGAATTTTGATTCCATAGAATCATTTCTTTCCTCTTTACAAAATTTTCAATTTAGTATAATTGGCATATCAGAAACTTGGCTTAATACAAATTCACCACCAATGTTTAATTTAGAGCATTATCGAATGTATCGTTCTGATCGTTACTTAGGCAAGGGAGGTGGGGTTGCTTTCTACATTAGAAATAACATTGATATAAAAGTCAGGCATGACTTACATATCGAGGGTACGGAAGATATTTTTGTTGAAATTGTGAACAGTAAAGCAAAAAATATAATAATAGGTAATATATATAGGTCCCCAAGAAATAACATTGATTGTTTTTTAGAAAGTTTTGATCAAATTCTGAGTATTATTTCTCAGGAAAAGAAAGACACTTTTATAATGGGAGATTTTGATATTGATCTTTTAAATAATTCTGATAATCATACAATGCAGTTGCTAAGTTTATTAGCAACTTTCTCATTTCAACCACATATCAACAACCCAACAAGAATTTCTAGTACATCAAAAACTCTTATTGATAATATATTTTCAAATGTAATAAACACAGAATTCACAAATGGTATATTTTATTATGATATATCCGATCATTTACCTGTTTTTACCATCAACAATAGTTCTCTGAAAATAAAACAATATTTTGAAAATAAAAAATCTCAAATGTATTATAAGGAAACAGAAAGTAATATAAATTCTTTGATATTTGATTTAGCGCAGGAAGAATGGGACGATGTATTTGATGAAAGCAATGCTGATACTGCTTATGAAAAATTTATCAGCAGATTATTGTATTATTATCAGAGAAATATTCCTTTGGTTAAACGGAAACCTTTAAAGAAAAATAGACAACCCTGGATTACCAAAGGTATTATGCGGTCTATATCAACCCGTAATAAGTTATATAAGCAAGCAATAAAGAATCAAAGTAATAACTCATTTATGAAATACCGGAAATATAGAAATCAATTAACATCAGTAATAAGATTGTCCCGAAAATTGTATTATTCAACTAATATAGAAAAAAATAAGGATAATCTTTTTTCATTGTGGAAAACTGTCAATGCTCTTATGGGAAAGACGGTAAAAGAAACTACCAACTCTATCATCATTGACAATGAGGAAATTACTGATTTTACCACAATTGCCAATTCATTTAATGATTATTTTATAAATATTGGTCCTAGTTTAGCATCTAATATGAATTCATGTAATACACATTTTACTGATTATTTACCCAATCCTTGTGAAAATTCATTATTTCTCACGCCTACCAATGACCATGAAATAATCAATATTGTTCAGAATCTGAAAACAACTAAATCGAGTGGGCATGATGGTCTTAGTGTTCATTTATTGAAACAAATAATCTTTTACATTGCAAGCCCCCTAACTCACGTATTTAATATGTCTCTTTCAACAGGCATTTTTCCGAACTCATTCAAACTTGCAAAAGTTATTCCCATTCATAAAAAAGATGACTTTAAATTAATGAGTAATTATAGACCAATTTCATTATTACCAAGTATATCCAAAGTTCTTGAAAAAATTGTGTATAAAAGGTTATATCAGTTTTTACAAACCAATAATTTATTGATACCCAATCAATTTGGATTTAGAAGTGGATATTCTACTGACTATGCAATCGCTCACATGTGTGATAAAATGATTGAAGCTTTTGCTGATAAAAAGCATGTTATAGGTATATACATGGATTTGTCGAAAGCATTCGACACCATCGACCATGAAGTATTGATACATAAACTTAATACGTATGGTATACGAGGTCACGCTCTGCTCTGGTTTATAAATTATTTGCAAAACCGTCAACAGTATGTTAGTTTTCAGTCTTATGAATCACACAAACTTGATATTAAATGTGGGGTACCTCAAGGCTCCATTTTAGGGCCTCTGTTGTTTAACATTTATATAAATGATATTATAGGTTCTTCTCCATCTTTGAATTTTATACTTTTTGCTGATGATACATCCATTATTACATCAGATTATGATATAGGGACACTTGTTAATCGTTTGAACACTGAATTATTGAATATATTGAATTGGTTTAAATCAAACAAGTTATCTTTGAATGTTAATAAGACAAATTTTGTTTATTTTAGAAAACCCTACTCACAGGATCTTAATGTCAACATATCAATTGATGGGTTTTCTCTTTGCGAGAAACAGGTTATTAGATTTTTAGGCATTACAATCGATTCTCATTTAACATGGAACGAACATATATCCTGTTTACAAAGGACCCTATCAAGAAATATTGGTGTACTCTGGAAGTTGAAAGATCTCTTATCAGAACGATCCCTGATTATTTTATATAATTCTTTAATTTTGCCTCATATATTGTATTCAAATATTGTATGGGGAAATTGTAGTATTACTAAACTGAATTCATTGTATTTACTCCAAAAGCGTGCTATTCGTATTATTACTAATTCCACATATTTATCTCATACAGATCCTTTATTTCATCGTTTGCATACTTTGAAGCTTCAGGACATCCACATTTTACAAACAGGTATATTTATGTACAAGTATGCAACAAATCAACTTCCCTCTTTATTTCATAATATTTTTCACTTAAATTCGAATATACACACATATCCAACTCGCCGTTCGACAGATTTTCACCTTGTAAACCCCAAAACTGTTTTAGCTCAGAAATCAATTAGACATTACGGTCCCGATGTCTGGAATAACCTACCTGATCAATTAAAGCAGTGTACTTCACTGTTTTCCTTTAAAGCTCATTTAAAAAAAGTATTTATTATTGAAATATGTTTCCAGTTAGTAGTTTTTGATCAATGTACTTTTTCTTCTTTTTTTCTGAAGTCTCAGTAAGTCCTGATCCATGCAAAGTGTTTTTTTCATTCCCTCCCGTTCCTTTCCTTTCTTTGATAATGATATTGCATACATTCATTAAAGCGTATACCTTACCCCCAAAATAGGCATGCTACAGCCTTTATTCTCTCTTGCACTGTCACCTGCACACACGACGCACTGTCACTCGCACACACCTACACTTTTATTGTCTACTATACCATGCAGCAGTCAATGGTGCTGCGTGCTGTTTTTTTTTTCTTGTTCTAAAGCGCCAAGTCACTATTTTTCTTTTCTGTTTTTTTTTTTCTGTAGCAAAATGTGTTTTGTGTATTAAGATTAAGAGTTTTATGAGTACATATATAATTGGTGTTGTATTACATTGGTATCACATATTCAGATAGGGCCTCATCCACGTCAAGCTCTGCTTATGATGACGGTCCCCTGTATTGATTTCTCCTTTGTTATTAGATACAGTAAGCCTTAATATGTTATTTTGATTCATAATTATGCCACTTCAGACTGAATGTTGTTACGCAAATGATTTTTTTTTTTGTATTGATTGGTATGTATCTGTATCATTTTGTTTTCATTTGCAATTGTATTCGGAGAAAGAAAATGCAGAAATAAACCAAACAAACAAACAAACAATTTATATACTCAGTAATCATTTTCTCTTGCCCGGTTATGTGTTCATGTACTTTTATCGCAGTGAAAAAGTAGGCATGATTAATTGTGTCATCATCAGTGACTGAGTACCTAAATATAGGAAAGACCCAAATTCATCCCAGAGAACATCATAAAAATTATCATATGTAATTTTTCAATTATGGGAATGTTTTGTTGTTGTTGTTTTAAAGAACGAAAGAAGAGAAAGAGAGAAATGGGGCCCTATACAAATAATTTGCCCCAGACAGCACTTATAACATAAAATAAACATTAAAGATCTTAAAGAGATCATTATAGATCTTAAAGAGATATGGGAATGTTATGTCGAATACAAAGTGAAATGTAAAGCAGTCATTTCAATAATCATCTGTATTTATATTAATTTTTGCAAGGGATTTTCAAAGACGATAGCCAAATGATCATATCATGGACTTGGGCCGTCCTTTTCTATGTTCAGGTATTCAATGATAACATAATGGCGGGACCTATACCTTTTATTAGGACCGCTTTGTTTTTGGATATCTCACCCATTTCAAAATCGATTTTTATTATATAAACTTTGAATTCTTCTAAGAATAATGCTCTTTGATATTTCATAAGTTGTTTCTTATTATCTTGCAAAAGGTTTAAAACTTGCATCTCAAACAAAACTGTACCAACGCGTCTTGAGCTTCTACAGGGTTTTTTGACATGGTTACTGATGATGTATTTAATAATATGCATTGTTGGTCGCTGATGATGCATATGATAGTTTTAATGCAACAACAGTTTAGTTCTACTCCGGAAACGAATGATAGCTCGGTCACAATAATGGTTCACATTTTTAGTAAAGTTTTTTCTTCTTTCACTTCTTCTTTTTTAATCACACATAGGCATACCCCGCTTCTCTTATTTGGTACCATTAAATCGCCTGGTCTATAATCTTCTATCCGTTCCCCGTTTCTTTTTCACAAACACCGATTTACTCGGGGCTTACAGCCAAACAAGCTTGCTCTCATGTAGGTCCCGTCATACTTCTGTTTGTTCAACCACATTTTCATTTCGACCAGTTATCACTACAATTGCTGTGTTATCACCATATATATTGTTTGTTTTTGCACATTGTTGACAAGGTAAAAGAACTTGTACTATTATTTCTGATGTAATACTCATAAATGAGA
Source organism: Diadema antillarum (assembly GCF_040938485.1). Lineage (NCBI taxonomy): Eukaryota > Metazoa > Echinodermata > Echinoidea > Diadematoida > Diadematidae > Diadema > Diadema antillarum. The sequence goes on from NW_027271492.1 coordinate 1,414,534, forward strand.
AGTATGAAAATAAATGAATTGAGTTGAATTGAATTTAATCTCTTCCTTTTGTATTATGCAGGGCCTGACATTAGCGGCGGTATACTGGCCAGAGCAACTGACTGTTAATTTCGGACCATCGAATTTCCAAAAAAAAAAAAAAAGTTATATTTCGGTTTTCCGATCGGGCAAATAAGATTCGAAATGGATCGTTGTATTTGCTTTCATTTCGGGCCACCATACATATCTCAAAGAAAAGAAGTTAGTGTTGAGCCCTGATATGTGCACATACACACACACACACACACACACACACACACACACACACACACACACACACACACAGACACAGACACACACACACACACATACACACACACACACACACACACACACACACACACACACACACACACATATATATATATATATATATATATATATATATATATATATATATATATATATATATATTATATAGGTGAGAGTAAGGGTGAGACGATAGACGTATATAGCTTGAATCCTCACAGTTTGATTTTTATTCTCTCGAGCTTTCGGGCCCTGCCCTTTATCAAGACTGAGGATCAAAGATATCGGACAAAACAATGATGATGGATACAGAACATGATATAGATATTGTATCATCATCACTGTTTTGTCCGATTTCTTTGATCCTCATTCAGTCTTGATAAAGGGCAGGGCCCGAAAGCTTGAGAATAAAAATCAAACTGTGAGGATTCAAGCTACGTCTATCGTCTCATCCTTACTCTCACCTACACACTACTAAGATGCGACAGCCCAGGGGTTTAACAACTGAAAACACACCTTTCACACTCTCCCATATATATATATATATATATACATATATATATATATATATATATATGAATTATACATAGTATATATTTATGTACTATTATGATTACTTATACAAACATAATAACGTATACATATACACTGTATGTATATATATATATATATATATATATATATATAATTATATATCAGAGAGAGAGAGGGAGAGAGAGAGAGAGAGATAGGGTTATACTTTTTTACGTGATTACGATATCCCATCGTTGTGATTTAGTAAACTGTATAATGCTTGGTATTTGTTGTTGCTGCACACGAAAAGTAATAATGCTGTAGCCGCAACGTAACTAAAACACGTGTTCATACACTGAACGCCCATTTACACAGTCTGTGATTTTATTTTCATGCAAACTCTTATTTACAAACACACATTAAAAAAAATCTTATTACACTGGCTATACGTCCTTGGTTGATTGAATATCAAAGCTAATATAGGAACAATGGATAAATTAAACCCATTAAAGGAGATATAAGGTCTTTACAAAATGAAAGCAAAATGATAAAGAAAAATCTAGACATTGTCAATCAATGCTCATGTGGTAGGAACATGCTTTTCAGTTTCATATTCAGATTTGAATTACACAAAACCATTTTGAAAGGCACAGTGATTCTGTACAAGTCTAAGCTCTATACTCATTAAATCATAGATTTGCTGAAGTGAAAATCCACTGAAAAGTTACCGTTTTTTATTGGATACAGAATCCGAAGATTAGAACATTAAACTTGTTCTCTTTTGCCAAAGTTTCATTAAAATCAGATAGACGATAGAGAATTACTTACATTTCAAAATTTGAACGTTTTCTTGGACAGTCACATAATGACTATGCGATTACATAAAATTGGCATTTCCTCCTATTCGCTTGGACACATGAAGTTGTAATGGAATTTTATCATCATCTCGTCTGATTTACGCTAGTTGGTGTGACCAACATCACTCTTTCGCGTAGGCATTTTAATGTTCTACAGTTGCTATTTTGCTCAGCGTTTTTTTTTTTTGCAAGATTTTCTGGAAATTTGGGTGCTTGTTTTTCTTTGCTCTAGTATAAGAAAAGTCAACTAAAACTCACGGTTAGGTTTTCACTTTAGTTGTAGGGTTTAAAAAGGCCTTACGATCCATATATGCACTCTTCATGGAACACAATCTAATGCCATATCATATCTCACATCCAGTGACTGATGGCTAGCAGATAGCTAGCGACAATTCTTTCCAAAACCATCCAAGCAAGTGCAGGAGGGACTTCACGTCTTGCACCTCTTTACTGTTTGGCACCAAGGTGTCAAGGATTGCGATTGACGTAAGCCTCCAGCTCCTTTTCAAAATATTGTGATAAATGACAACAAACTGACACAGTTAACCAATGATTGATAGATCTAAACTTGAATACAGAGTTGTACAAATCGGTTGAACATAATGTTGATATTCATTTCAGCATACGGAAAAGGAAAGGGGTAGGCCCTATATAGGATCCAATATCAAGCAGCTGTGCTGGACAAAGATACTTCCTTGGTTGACTTGCAGTGATTATGACGGACGCCATCTACGTTTGGTGGCGCGATAGTGGAACACACCCATGCTGTTTTGTTTTGTTTTGTTTTGTTTTTGTGTGTTTTTACGGTTTCTTAGCACCAGTATAGTAAGCTGACAAAGAAAACGATGCGTATATAATAATACTCACTGTATAGCTGTAATGAACGTAGTAAAACCAGATGACACGAATGGGGGGGGGGGGGGGCATCGAACTCGTATATAAAGTAGGAACCTTGTGGAATTGCAAACTTTCCATTTTTTTGTAAAATCTCAGGTAATTAGTCACAACCACTCAAATTGACAGCGGTCTTTGCCGAACAAGTTTCCGTGAACCGTATCTCTACACAACAGTTTTTTTTTTCCAATATTAAAAAATATCGATAAAAGAGTGAGATATAACATCATTTGTATCAAATCATCGTAGTTTTGTGAAGACAAAATATCACACGAAGATAAATATTGCAGCAACCACACACTGCAATAAGTCGTTATCATTGTCATGATTGTCATTGCTAGAAATGATAAAACTAAGAGGCTGTAAAACCACCAAGTTGAGTTCTTCTTGAGGAAGCGAAATTATGCTCAAGGGC